>NC_064633.1:264877197-266127197 GCF_023864275.1 Schistocerca cancellata | reverse complement strand
AACAACATCCCACTGACTTCTACAGTGTGCTGCAAAAGAGCTATTTTTGCATGATACTTATTTATGAAATTCAGCCCTAGGTGTGTGCAATACCCCTCAACAACATGGGACACTACTTCCATACATCCCCTAAAATTCTTTGATCCAAAACAGTAACTGAGCAGCACTGATCCTAATGATGCCACGTCATGTCCATGTAATCACATCATGGAGAGTTCGTCTCTTCCTAATTAAGGGATACAGACTAGTTATAGACACATGAACCCCTGTGTCCACTAAAAATTCTCGTTCCGTTCCATATATCACGTCCACCAAACAACAATCCACCTCTGCATACACCTTTGTAGCAATACGTTCCACTGTCTATGCTATTTAGCAATTGAATAATTCCCATTGGCGTTTAAAGGAACCTTAGAACGATGCCGCCCACTTTCCTTTTTATTCTGAAAATCCCGCACATAGTGTCCTACAATCTCACACTCATAGCACTCTGGTTGACGCCATCTTTCTGAATGTGACACACACGTCAACACCTACTAAACTTTCCTTCTGACGAAAAAACACACCATTTGTCCTGTACCCATGTTGCTATGCCTGCTTCCTCTAGCTGTGTAGCAACCACTCATGACACATTATGTAAATTTTTGCCTCTCCTGGCAATCGTAATTTGGCCATATAAAAACCTCCTCTGAGATGTCAGTGTCTGTTGGTGAATCAGTATCTGAATGACTTGGGATGGGTCATGGTAAATGGTTTCTTTTTTGCTGTCGTCTAATATTTATTTTTTTTATTTTCTCAAGCAAAGGATAGATACTTCATTTCAGTTTATATAGTAATGTGTCACATCACCAACAGGTGCACTGAATTGTGCTAAGATTAAAGTTGTTGGTAGTGTGACACATTACTTCGTCCAACCAATCACCTTGACCTGTAGCAACATCAAAAGTGTTGAGAAACACTGACATATCTAAAACAGCGTTCACTAGCTGCAGTTGAATCCACAGAAGGAAGGGATACAAAAAACGAAGCTTTTTCCTCTTCTGCCTAGGTATGTCATCTATCGTTAAAAGTACGCATTTCTCTTAGCAAAGTGGAATTGCTAGCCTTCAGCCCCACTGCCGAAGTAAGCAAGTATTCAATTGCTTCCTGAGTCGACATGGATCATGTTTGTGATTCTAGCATCTGTTCACAATCTATGCACCAAAAACGTAACACTATAGAAGTACACCACAAATTAACAAAACAGTGTCAGCAACTACTACCAACAGGATATGAGAACAAAAAAAGAACTTATTTATTGCAGTGGATCATTGTCCATCTAGATACTCAATATATATATGGCTCAGGCCCATAACATTGTCATGTACTACATGTAGCTGGTATTGACTACATACAAGGTAGTTAGTGTTTAAACAAATTACAATATTAACATCTCACTGACCATGCGTGCATGTCCAAACGAACATTACATCATACTTCGGAACAACACAGGCATTGCAATATCGTATAATTGATCTCTCCTTACACTGTGACAAATCTGCAGGTCCCTCAGGTTTCACAAATTGTACGTTCATGTTTCTATGCACACCAATTCTATCCGTCATAGGTATGTACAAAACAAAACAAAAAGTCTCAAAAATCAAACAATTCACTCATCACTCTCATACTGTTGATACTACACGGATGGCAACAGTGCACAAGCTAGAAGCAGCCGCACAACTTGGGCCATGGTGCAACATGACGCACGTAATCACAATATGGAGGAGGCGGCTCTCAGCAAATGTAGCAAGCAGAGGCCGAGGGCAAAGAGTTTGGCTGCGCAGGCGCTGGTAGCTGAGCAGCTGCATAGCCCCAATCTCGACCTTTAGAACATCAGGGTAGGAGGCCCGCCAGTTGGGGGCAGCTAAGATAACAGCATCGGACATAGCATGAACAACATGGCCACAGCTAGCAGTGGCAGAGTCGTGGGGTGCCAGCTAGTTGATCCATGTTGTTGTTGTTGTGGTCTCCAGTCCAGAGACTGCTTTGATGCAGCTCTCCATGCTACTCTATCCTGTGCAATCTTCTTCATCTCCATGTACCTAGTGCACCCTACATCCTTCTGAATCTACTTAGTGTATTCATGTCTTGGTCTCCCTCTACGATTTTTACCCTCCACACTTCCCTCCAGTACTATATTGGTGATCCCTTGATGCCTGAGACCGCATCCTAACCAAACGATCCCTTCTTCCAATCAAGTTGTGCCACAAATTCCTCTTCTCCCCAGTTCTGTTCAGTACCTCCTCATTAGTTACAACTTCTACCCATCTAATTTTCAACATTCTTCTGTAGCACCACATTTCGAAAGCTTCTATTCTCTGCTTGTCTAAACTACTTATCGTCCATGTTTCACTTCCATACATGGCTATACTCCATACAAGTACTTTCAGAAAATACTTCTTGACACTTAAATCTAGACTCGACGTGAGCAAATTTCTCTTCTTTAGAAACGCTTTTCTTGCCATTGTCAGTCTATATTTTATATACCCTCTACTTCAAACATTATCAGGTATTTTGTTCCTCAAATAGCAAAACTCTCCTACTACTTTAAATGTCTCATTTCCTAACCTAATTCCCTTAGCATCATCTGCTTTAATTCGACTACATTCCCTTATCCTCGTTTTGCTTTTGTTGATGTTCAACTCATACCCTCCTTTCAAGACAGTGTTCATTCCGTTCAACTGCTGTTCCAGGTTCTTTGCTGTCTCTGACAGAATTACAATGTCATCGCAAACCTCAAGGTTTTTATTTCTTCTCCATGGACTTTAATTCCTACTCCTAATTTTTCTTTTGTTTCCTTTACTGCGTGCTCAATACTCAGACTGAATAACATCGGGGATGGGCTACAACCCTGTTGCACTCCCTTCCCAACCACAGCTTCCCTTTCATGCCCCTCTACTCTAATAAACGCCAAATGGTTTCCGTACACATTGTAAATAGGCTTTAGCTCCCTGTATTTGACCCCTGCCACCTTCAGAATTTGAAACAGAATATTCCAGACAGCATCATAAAAATCTTTTTCTAAGTCTACAAATGCTAGAAACGTAGGTTTGCCTTTCCGTAATGATCTTCAAAGAGAAGTCGTAGGGTCAGCATTGCCTCATGTCTTCCAACGTTCCTACGGGATACAAACTGATCTTCCCCGAGGTCGGCTTCTACCAGTTTTTCCATTCGTCTGTATGGAATTAGTGTTAGTATTTTGCAACCATGACTTATGATTAATTTTGACACCTGTGAACACCTGCTTTCTTTGGGATTGGAATTATTATATTTTTCTTGAAGTCGGAAGGTATTTCGCCTGTCTCGCACACCTTGCTCGCCAGATGGAAGAGTTTTGTCAGGTCCTAGCTCTCCCAAGGCTATCAGTAGTTCTAATGGAATGCTGTCTACTCCCGGGGCCTTGTTTCGACTTAAGTCTTTCAGTGCTCCGTCAAACTATTCACGCACCTCCCTTGTATAGACCCTCTATATACTTCTTACACCTTTCTGCTTTCCCGTCTTTGCTTAGAACTGGTTTTCCATCTGAGCTCTTCATATTCATACAAGGATTTCTCTTACCTCTAAAAGCCTCTTTAATTTTCCTGTAGGCAGAATATATCATACCCCTAATGATATAAGCCTCTACATCCTTACATTTACCCTTTAGCCATCCCCGCTTAGCCATTTTGCACTTCCTGTCGAACTCATTTTTAAGACCTATGTATATTTTTTTGCCTGATCATTTACTGTATTTTCATATTTCCTTTTTTCATCAACTGAATTTAGTATCTCCTCTGTTACCCAATAATTTCTACTAGTCCTCGTTTTTTACCTACTTGATCCTCTGTTGCCTTTACTATTTCATCCCTCAAAGCTACCCATTCTTATGCTACTGTTTTTCTTTCCCCCGTTCTCTAATGCTCTCTCTGAAACTCTCTACAACCTGTTGTTCTTTCAATTTATCCAAGTACCATCTTCTTAAATTTCTACTTTTATGCAGTTTCTACAGTTGTAATCTACAGTTCATAAACAATAAATTGTGGTCAGAATCCACATCTGCCCCTGGATATGTCTTACAATTCAAAACCTGTTCCCTAAATATCTCTCTTACTATTATATAATCTGTCAGAAACCTTCCAGTGTCTCCAGGCCTCTTGCACGGTTACAACCTTCTTTCATGTTTCTTGTTTGTTAGCTATGATTAAGTTATGCTCCCTGCAAAATTCTACCAGACGGCTTCATCTTTCATTCCTTACCCCCATTCCATATTCACCTACTACTTTTCCTTCTCTTCCAACTATCGAATTCCAGTCCCCATGGACTATTAAATTTTCATCTCCCTTAACTATTTCAATAATTTATCTCCTCATACATTTCTTCAATCTCTTCGTCATCTGCGGAGCTAGTTGGCATATAAACTTGTATTACTGTGGTAGGAGAGGTCTTCGTGTCTATCTTGGCTACAATAATGCGTTCACTATGCTGTTCGTAGTAGCTTATCAGCGTTCCTATTGCTTTATTCATTGTTAAACCTACACCTGCATTACCCCAATCTGAATTTGTATTTATAACCCTTCATTCATCTGAACGGAAGTCTTGTTCCTCCTGCCATCGAACTTCACTGATTTCCGCCATATCTAACTTTAAACCACCCATTTCCGCTTTTTAATTTTCTAACCTATCTGCATGATTAAGGGATCCGACATTCCACGCTCCGATCCGTAGAACACCAGTTTTGTTTCTCCTCATAACGACGTCCTCCCGGATCTCCGAATGGGGGCTATTTTACGTCCTGAATATTTTGCCCAAGAGGACGCCACCGTAATTTCACCATACAATAAAGCTGCATACCCTCGGGAAAAATGACGGTTGCAATTTTCCCTCGCTCTCAGCCGTTCGTAGTACCAGCACAGCAAGGCCGTTTTGTTTAATGTTACAAGGCTAGATAAGTCAGTCAAGCAGATTGCTACCTCAGAAACTACTGAAAAGGCTGCTGCCCCTTTTCAGGAACCACACGTTTGTCTAGCCTCTCAACAGATACCCCTTCATTAAGCTTGCACCTACGGTACGGCTATCCGTATCGCTGAGGCACTCAAGCCCCCCCACCAGCGGCTAATTCCATGGTTCATGGGGGGAGGAATTGATCCATACGGACTCGTAAACTGGCACAGGTTCCTTCTGGGAGCTGGTGGCTGCTGACTACATACTTCTATCTACAAGTGAGTAATATCTGCTTTGTGAATCTTCAGGTTTTGGCGGCGCAAAGACTGTTTCGTTAAGTTTCGGGTGTGCAGCTGCAAGAAATCTCCTTCTTCTTCTAATATTTCGGCTGTAAAACGTTCAGCCATCTGCAGAGTGAGCCGCAAGAAAAAAAAAAAAATCCTGGAGCGGCAGTCTTGCGGCTCACTCTGAAGAAGGAGATTTCTTGCGGCTGCACACCAGAACTTAATGGAATATCTGCTTTGTCTTGGCCCTTTCTTGTTTTGCCAAGCCATTGTTTCCCATCTTGTGAACCACGGCTCGGACGAGTGGCGTCAGGTCACCCACGCCACAGTGGCTCTGCCTTGCTTCTGCATCGATGATAGTACAGCTCTGTTCCCCATACTGAGCCAGGCTATGTGGTACTATTCGACGGAGTGGTAACAGTGGTTGTTCCAGCAGCTTACTTCTGATTTAAATTTTTGGCCGGCCCCAGTCTGACCCGCTTCCAGCAGTATTTCACTTTATCCGTGACCGCAGCTATCTCCCATTCAGTCATGGCAAGTAAAGCGTCAAGTGGAGCGTCATGTACATGATTAGCAACTCCTGCTTATGCAGGATCTGCTATCCAAGTTTTTAACGCTCTATTAAGTTATCTTTCACGGCGTAAGTGTAGAAATTTATTTGTGGGCAACGTTCATCGAACAGCAGCCTTAAACCAAAATTGGTCTTTCACATCTTTTATTAGCTCGCTCAGTGTGTATGAGGGTGTGCCGAAAAGTAATGACTCCGAGTCTTTTTTGTGACATCTCTTCAACGTTTTTAAACGGAATATACGTTATTACCATTCTACATCTCCATTCTTCATGTCTACATATTTATTCCTCAACTTAGTCACCCTGACGAAGAACACATTTCCTCCAACGAGAGACCAGTTTGTTTATACCGTCACTGTAGAATGTGCGACTTTGTTCACGGAGCCACATCCTCAGCTCTGGCTGCACCACTTCCTCACTGTCAAAGTTAACTTTAAGTTCTGGAAACAGATGAAAATCGGATGGGCTCAAGTCTGGGCAGTATGCAGAATGAGCGACGACAGTGAACACAAGATGTCAGACTGTTGCAGTTGTTGCAATGCTCTTGTTTGGGTTGGTACTCCTGTGCTGAAGGAGACGGTGCTCCATGTGTCGATTAACTCTTAGAATTTGAAACTCGATTATAGCATGCTGTTTCTCACGCACCAACATAGTTATGTTGCACACTGACATGTTAAACGCTGCAATTTGCACCTCGCTAGCGGCAGAGCGCTACAACCCACACGAGGAATAGAGATGTAAATGTTAATAACGTTCGTTTTATTTAAACAGCTTTAAGAGATTTCATATAAAAAATTCGGAGGCACTACGTTCCAGCACGCCCTCATATTTCTCTAAAGTGGCAAATACGATGTATCTGAACGTTAACCATAGTCATATTTGATATAAATGATAGTCTTGTAAGTAGAATGCTAGTGTTGGCCAGTCAGCTCGATCAAACACCTTTACTCTCCTAGCTTTGCTGATGTTGCCTTCAACAGTCTCACGGTTGGCCTATTGGGCTAGCTTTACGAGGCAGTTGTTTGACAATACTTTTAATTTAACTTCACAAGATTATTCTTCTTCACTCTCAGTAGTCAGCAAAGTCAGTAAATAAGTAGAATAATTTCAGAGGTATGTGTGGCTTCCTCCCATTTGTTTCCACTGGACCTGTGCTGCCTCACTTAGTCAATTTTTCTTTGCAGTATTGCACATGTGTTCTACTGAATAGCTTTGACAGAGCTTAAGTTATCCACACTAACTGGAGCCATGTAATCTCCATTTACTTCCTGCATGCCACGCTTACACATCAACAACAGTGAAAACTTTAAGTCAGAACCTACATTTACACTGAGTATTTTTCTCGTACCTTCCAGTACTCGTCAATGATATAGGCCTTGTGTGCTGTCTGCGGCGCCTTGTCACGGTTCGCGCGGCTTCCCCCCCACCCCACCCCCACCCCCCACCCCCTCCTCCGTCGGAGGTTCGAGTTGAGTCACTTATTACCTGTTAGACATAAGCGTGAGTGGCACAGTCACGCAGCGCATACGCTCTATCACGATCGTACTACGCAATACGGTATACAAATAACTTGCCATATATAAGAAAGTAAGAGATAAAGTTTAGAGACGAAAACTGTTAAGCAACTTGAACGTAATTTTGACGCTTGCTTGATTAATGAGTCGTGAGAGCAGACAACTGTGAGAAATAATTTTATATGACATTCAATATTGGCACTTCAGAACTACGTGATAAACATTCACGTTTCCTGCTATGTTGTAGCCATCTGTATGAATAAATAAACGATACTGCAGTCCTATTCAGTATGAATGGTTTGCCGAATGATAGTGTCAAGTTGTCAGTCAAATACTTCGCTCTCCGCGCAAAAGGTGACTGACTACATTACGTAACATTCTACAGTAGAAGGGTTATTTTTTTGTCAGCAATGAGTTTCATCTAGACGGTGGTAACCTCTGTAGACTTTTGCTATCTTTGATTCTTATTGTACTTTAGTATCTGTTTACAAATTCTCACAAATATACAGTGACGTACAAAGCTGTCAATAGCTGCACCGTCTTTTCTTGTCACCGATGAGTTCCGTGAAAGACGAGAAAGACATCAGAGAAGACTAAATGGCGACGAAGTAGCCTCGGTGGTACTACAACAAAATTTATGACCGCTATTACACCAAGACAAAATCTTGGTAATGCCGTTTCTGCACTGTTTTATAAGAGTAAAAAGAAAAAAAAACACAGATTAATTTTTAGTGTTATGTGCTTCTGCGCTGGGAGCCCATCGTTTTTCAATGTGGAAAATGCTGGAACTTTCAACAGTCACGGATGGATGCTAGGATAGGAGCTTGGTGTTCAGTTAGTGGAAAACATGGTTAATATACCCAACAGTATACGCCAGTTCCAAGTTTATTTTATTAAAGCGCCCACATTTATTTTATTCCACAGACACAACATGTAAAAATCCCCGATTTGTCCATATAATCGGTCACCTTCTGATTAAACTTCCGTCGATTGCTTAAAATCTTAGTCTCGCCGAAAATAGTCATATTGGACAAATCACAGGTCGATGTACTTCAGCAACTAATTAACACAGTTCACAGTTCTTATCAGAAATTCTCTCTTATTTAACTTTGACCCCCACACAGTTACAATTCACGAGCGAAACGCTGAAATAATCTTCGTGTTTAACACATCGGAAACCACTGATTCCACAATGATGTGCCGTACGAAAGTGTTATTTCACAGAATCCACGTCTTCTTCACTTAATCAAGGATTGCCAAAAGGGTATCTGCGGAATTATTCCAGAAACTACTGTCAGTTAAAGGCCAAATCCGTTACCAGATTATTTCAGAGTCAAATTAAAATGTCCACGTAGCGCGTCTGCAACTCTCGTGCAAGTCATCCGTCCGAAAAAATAACCCCGATTCTCCCGTTCTAACCAAAATGTCCTCCATCTCCATGTTACAAAGGTAAAATATATCCCTGCATGGACCAACGCCTTACCTTACCTTACATACCTTACATACAGGATAATATTTTCGGATCATGTTACAATCAAAAGCTAGACGCTATTTACCCGTGTGAAAAACAGCAAAATATAATTCTACAGTTTCTCACAAAACATACATTAACAATATGAACGACGTTTTACACAATAAAACTGGAGATTGAATAAATTACTGTATACAAAGACCGAAGGAACCAAGTTACTAAAAAAAAGGTATTTTCATTTCGGCTTTGCTCCTCTAGCAAACTACTATATACTTCTAGTATGAAAAGAGCAAGTTCTTTCGTATTATGCAGAATATTATTGATATCCCGTTAATGGCCTTTCTTCTTCTGAGATACTTCAGTTGCTTTTCTATCCCGTGCTGCACAGTTCGATATCTGTCATTTTGACTTCTGATGTTGGTGTGACGACTTGAAGCTTTCTTCTTGTTTTCTCTCTTTTTTTTTACGTGAAACCTTCTGTTCAAGATTTCTTGTGTGCCGAAATACGCTCAGATTTGAATCGCTAGCAGCCACTATACTAACGATGTATAAACAACAATTGAGATTACAACGGGTAGGTCATGTCTGTACGTGTTTGTCGAGCAGTGTTTGTTTTGGATATGGCTTCACCGTACCACAGTAGGCGCATGTGCGTTTTGTGTAGCAGAAGGAAAAAAAGAGAGAATTTGAGAAAATACATAAAAAGACCGATGAATTCGGAAATGAAAAGAACGTTAGAATTTTTAGGATGTACTGTAAAATAGAAATAAAAACTAGGATGACAGCCTCCGGCAACGATATGCAGGAAAGCAAAGGAGGAAATCTGGTCGGACGTGGAACTAGAATTATAGAAACATGGAAGAATATTTTAGAGAACTATTGAAATCTGGGGAAATCCGGGAATTTGAAGACGAGGACCAGCTGGAACAAGCTTTTAGCATAACAGTGGAGAGGTTTCAATATTGCAGCTGTTAATGAGATGAACCACAGGGCTGTCGAGGAAGATAAGATACCAAGTGAAATATTTAAGTATGGTGATACGGAGCTTTCCTTTTTTTTTTTTTAAGGAATATACATGGACTGGTTCGAAAAGCTTGTTGTTGTTGTTGTGGTCTTCAGTCCAGAGACTGCTTTGATGCAGCTCTCCGTGCTACTCTATCCTGTGCAAGCTTCTTCAGTTCCCAGTAACTACTGCACCCTACATCCTTCTGAATCTGCTTGGTCTCCCTCTACGATTTTTACGCTCCACGCTGCCCTCCAATACTAAATTACTGATCCCTTGAAGCCTCAGAACGTGTCCTACCAACCGATCCCTTCTTCTAGACAATTTGTGCCACATATTCCTCTTCTCCCCAATTCTATTCAGTACCTCCTCATTAGTTACATGATCTACCGATCTAATCTTCAACACTCTTCTGTAGCACCACATTTCGAAAGCTTCTATTCTCTTCTTGTCTAAACTATTTATCGTCCACGTTTCACGTACATGGCCATACATGGCTACACTCCATACAAGTACTTTCGCAAAAGACTCCCTGGCACTTAAATCTATAATCGATGTTAACAAATTTCTCTTCTTCAGAAACGCTTTTCTTGCCGTTGCCAGTCTACATTTTATATCCTCCCTACTTTGACCATCATCAGTTATTTGACTCCCCAAATAGAAAACTCATCTACTGCTTTAAGTGACTCATTCCCTAATCTGATTTTCTCAGCATCACCTGATTTAGCTAGACTACATTCCATTATTCTCGTTTTGGTTTTGTTGATGTTCACCTTATAGCCTCCTTTCAAGACACTGTCCATTCCGTTCAACTGCTCTTACAGGTCCTTTGCTGTCTCTGACAGAAGTACAATGTCATCGGGAACCTTCAAAATTTTTATTTCTTCTCCATCGATTTTAATTCCTACTCCAAATTTTTCTTTTGTTTCCTTTACTGCTTGCTCAATAATTGAATAACATCGAGGAGAGGCTACAACCCTGTCTCACTCCCTTTACAACCACTGCTTCCCTTATAACTGCCATCTAGTTTCTGTACAAATTGTAAATAGCATTTCGCTCCCTGTATTTAACCCCTATCACCCTCATAATTTGAAAGAGAGTATTCCAGTCAACATTGTCAAAAGCTGTCTCTAAGTCTACAAATGCTAGAAACGTAGGTTTGCCTTTCCTTAATCTATTTTCTAAGATAAGTGGTAGGGTCTGTATTGCCCCACGTGTTCCAATATTTCTACGGAATCCAAACTGATCATCCCCAAGGTCGGCTTCTACCAGTTTTTCCATTCGTCTCTAAAGAACTCGTGTCAGTATTTTGCAGCCGTGACTTATTAAACTGATAGTTCGGTAATTTTCACACCTATCAACACCCGCTTTCTTTGGGATTGCAATTATTTATTATATTCTTCTTGCAGTCTGATGGTATTTCGCCTGCCACATACATCTTGCTCACCAGACGGTAGAGTTTTCTCAGGGTTCCCTAGGTTATCAGTAGTTCTAATGGAATGTTGTCTACTACCGGGTTCTTGTTTCGACTTACTGTAGATCATTAAGTGCTCTGTCAAACTCTTCACGCAGTATCAAATCTCCAATTTCATCTTCACCTACGTTCGCTTCCCTTTCCATCTTACTGCCCTCAAGTACATCGCCCTTGTATATATCCTCTATATAATCCTTCCACCTTTCTGCTTTTCCTTCTTTCTTTAGAGCTGGTCTTTCATCTGAGCTCTTGATATTCATACAAGTGGTTCTCTTTTCTCCAAAGATCTCTTCAATTTTCCTGTAGGCATTATTTATCTTGCCCCTAGTGATACATGCCTGTACATCCTTACATTTGTCCTCGAGCCATCTCTGCTTCGCCATTTTGCACATGCTGTCGATCTCATTTTTGAGACGTTTGTATTCCTTCTTGCCTGCTTCATTTACTGCATTTTTATATTTCCTCCTTTCATCAATTAAATTCAGTATTTCCTCTGTTACCCAAGAATTTCTACTAGTCCTCGTCTTTTTACCTGCTTGATCCTCTGCTGCCTTCACTATTTCATCTCTCAAATCTACCCATTCGTCTTCTACTATATTTATTTCCCCTGTTCTTGTCAATCGTTCCCTAATGCTCTCGCTGAAACTCTCTACAACCTCTGGTACTTTCAGTTTATCCAGGTTCCATCTGCTTAAATTCCCATCTTTTTGCAGTTTCTTCAGTTTTGATCTACAGGTCATAACCAATAGATTATCGTCAGAGTCCACATCTGCCCCTGGATATGTCTTACAATTCAAAACCCGGTTCCTAAATATGTGTCTTACAATTATACAATCTATCAGAAACCTTCCAATGTCTCCAAGCCTCTTGCACGTATTTTCATGATTGTTAAACCAAGTGTTAGCTGTGGTTAAGTTATGCTCTGTGCAAAATTCTACCAGGCGGCTTCCTCTGTCATTCCTTACCCCCATTCCATATTCACCTACTAGTTTTCCTTCTCTTCCTTTTCCTGCCATCGAATTCCACTCCCCCATACTTATAGAAGTGAAAAATGCCAACGAAGTGGAACGCTTCCATTATTATACCCGTACTTAGAAACGCGATAAGACAGTTTGCATTAACCATAGAGGAATGGCATTAGTGGGTACAGTTTACAAAAAACTTTCTGGTGTTGAACAAGAAACTACGACCATACGTAAAACCATGGCTGGGCAATATCAGTGCGGGTATAGGAGCACCATCGTATCAGATGATTTCCCTTACATTAATTATGAAAAACTATTTCAAATACAATGCAACGATACGCTAATGCTACGATACGCTACAGTTTCTGGACTTTCAAGCAACTTTCGACAGTGTTTATAGGAAAGGCCGTTTTAAGGCGAGCTGGGGATATTTCCTAGAAACATGTATTCCCTGAATTTCATTACTCTACATTATTATTTCTTGGTGTTGTGATTTTTTTTCTGTCAGTTTATAAGGGTAGGAACTGGCCATTAGTAGCCTAAAAAGTTCGTTTATTAATCGACGCACATCACAACATGTCTTTAAAGCTGATAGATTGCGCAGCACATGTATCACTGTCTGTCTACCTGCGCTTGGATTTAGTTTCATGTTCGTTAGCAGTATAGTTATCTCCTTTTAGCGGACACAACACACTGTTAATACGTAACACTTGTTACGATTTTATTCCGATAACACAGGTGTGCGACATAAAAATGGTTCCAAATTTATTAAGTGATCTTTATAGTGTTTTCAACGTTGATTTCGGGAAAAATAGTGAAAAAATTCCATCACGCACAGTTATTTCACAAACTGCTTGTATAGTTTTAGCTGTTTTCGATATTTCAGGACTCTAGTGAGTTTGAATTTTGGTTTTTAGGATGTCCATAAATTGTTATTTAGCCATTTTTATACTAGGTATACGTAAAATAAAGAGTAATTAGGAGAAACTAGCAGTATTTTCCTGTCAATGCCTGTCTGTCGCGGTGCCCCTCCCCCCTTCCCCCGTCATCACCATGCAGTGAGCTTCTGCTATTGTCCTTCAGTTCACAGTACCTCTTTACTCTGTGCTGTTCACGTGTTGTTGTTACTAGTGCTTTATAGTAGTGACTGCTTTCTTGTGTTGTGAAGTTGTTTTATCGACAACGGACGATGGCTACCAGAGGATGTGTAAACTCACCAGATTGATTGTGCTACATTTGTGATAACTATACCGTTAAAAAGCAACAAAGAAACATTTACGATTTTGTTCAAAAAGTATATTTCCCCTATTTTGATATAAAGTTAGGCGATAAAGATAAGCTTTGGGCCCCACACAAAGTTCGTTCAGTGTGTGTTGAAGAACTGAGGCAACGGTTTCAACGTAAAAAGCAGTCCTTACGTTTTGGGATACCAGTTGTTTGGAGGGAGCCCAGAAATCATAGTAATGACTGCTATTTTTGTTCTTGCAACGTACGAGGATTCAATTTGAAAAAAAAAGGATATTTCTTACTCTAACATTCAATCAGCCATTCGCCCTGTTCCTCATGGATCTGAAGTACCAATACCTTCTCCTCCAGATTCTTTGGATGATATGGATGATCACGAGCCATTGGCTCAGCAACGTGATAGTGAAGAAGACAGAGATTGCTAGGATCCTGGCACAACCGATCCCATTCCATTCTCACAATCTGAACTCAACGATTTAGTTAGAGACCTAGGTCTTTCTAAAGAACTGGCAGAGGTTTAAGAATCCAAATTGAAAGATAAACATATGTTGGCTCCGGGTACATCCTTTTCTTGGTATCGATGGAGGGAAAATGAGTTTTTATCTTTCTTCTTTCAAGAAGGTGACCTGGTGTTTTGCAGTGATGTTCCTGGGCTTAAGGAACGTTTCAAAATAGAATATGCTCCTGGTGAGAAGAGACTTTTTATTGGTTCTTCAAAAAGAAGCCTTAAAGCAGTACATCAGCACAATGGCAATAAGTGTGCTTCTATACCAGTTGGACACTCGGCTTGCTTAAAATAGTGTTACGAAAACCTTGAACTGGTTTTAAGCAAATTATGCTATTCAGACCACTAATGGACACTATGTGGTGATTTGAAAGTGATTTCAATGCTGCTTGGTCAACAAAGGGGCTATACAACGTTCCCTTGCTTTCTCTGTGAATAGTGCAGTAGAGACAGAAAGCAAAACTGCATAAAAACGCTTGGCCCTTGAGAAAAAACTTACAAGTACGGGTTAAAAATGTTGAGAGGAAAAGCCTTGCGGATCCCAAAAAGGTGTTACATCCACCAATTCACATTAAGTTGGGGCTCATGAAACAAACTGTCGAGGCATTGCCAAAAGAAGGGGAGTGTTTGAGATATCTTTGTGGACAGTTTCCTGGTTTATCCGAGGCAAAGTTAAAGGAAGGAATCTTTGTCGGACCAGACATTAGAAACCTCATGAGAGATCCCAACTTTGTGGACAAAATGGAAACAAAAGAAAAGGCAGCGCGGACTTCTTTTAAATTAGTTTTTACCGGTTTCCTAGGAAACAAAAGAGCTCCAAACTACAAGACAATCGTCGCAGACATGCTCGACAACTTTAAGAAGCTGGGCTGCAACATGAGCATCAAAGTTCATTTTGTCCACTCACATCTTGACTACTTCCCTGCAAACCTTGGTGTAGTAGGTAAATGAAAAACAGGGCGAAAGATTCGAGCAAGACATCAAAGAAATGGAAAGAAGATATCAAGGAAGATGGGACGTCAACATGATAGCGGACTGCTGCTGGATGATATAAAAAGAGATGATCCTCAACGAGTCCACAGCCGGAAAAGCCATAAAAGAAGCTTCGACAGAAAGCGAAAGCGTTATTATAAGGACTTATGAGCTTAAAGAGAAATGTAAGTGTATTGGAAATTTTAGAACATGATTTATAAATAAAATTTTATAACGTTGGAAAAAAATGTGATAAATTACTTGAATTTTGTTATTGTACCCAAAAATACTCCCCTTTTTTTTTGAGAAAACCTGACGCGGTAGAAAAAAATGGATCGCATTTTTGAAATCAACACTGAGAAGTACATAAGTCAGTTACCAAATTTCAAACAACTTTTAACAAATATTTTCTGCAGACTTGTGTAACCTATGGTGCGGAACACAACTGCGCATACCGTCTCCGCCCCCGCTCCCTCCCACTGGGTGTCTATCACTTTAAACTTATGATGTGAATCAGTTTTCATGAGTCCAAACTTAAGACGACCGCATGTCAAGATGTCGTAACGCGGCAACGACGAGCATATCCTGCGGCCTCCGGCTCAGTGGGTCGGCCTGGCCGTGCCGCCGCGGTCGGCGATACGGGCCCTGCCCGGCCGCCGCGTCACGCCCCTTATCAGAGGCTGCTTATCTGCGTCGGCAGTGCACGCGCCGCTTGCCACGCCGTGGCCGCGCGCCGCTCTGCCCGTGACTAGCGTGCGCGCCCACGGAACGCGTAAAGCCGGTCACCGGAGCAGAACCACGCTGCCGCACTACTGCCCACAGCAGTTGCCACCAAGTACCAAAGGAATGTCCACAATCTCGACGTTATTTCGTGGGGTACTCTCAAGGTCATGCGTTCGTCGTACAATAAGGCTACTTGGCGAACATGACGCACTCTTGCTACAAAAGCGACACAAAGCAAATCTCAAGAACAAACGTTTTTGCCAATAACCACATATTATTAACACAGACACATTTTCAGCACTAAAGAGAACGGACATAACACCAAGATCAACTGGTGTGCTAGTAATTTCTAGCATTAACTCCAAAGAAATGCCCTTTACTTTAGTTATATCACTTTTGTTGACTTTATCAGACATACACTGCGGTCACAAAAGTCCTGGTATGGCGATATGCAGCTGTACTGAAGGCTGTAGTGAAGCCGGTAGGGTGACCAGACGTCCGGATAAGACCGGACATGTCCTCCTTTTTAACTCTTTGTCTGGGGTCCGGGCGGATGTTTACAGTGTCCGTCTTTTTTGCAAAGTTGAGCGTAATACAGTTAAATTTACAATTCGTCCCGTTCTATTGTTCTTTTCTTAAATACTTTAACTTATGGCACAGCCTTCGAATCATAGCTGATAAGGAAAAGCTGAACGAAGCGAAAAAGAGCGTAAAGAGAACAATGAGAGAAGCATTCAACGAATTCGAACATAAAACATTGGCAAACAATCTAAACAAGAACCCTAAAAAGTTTTGGTCATATGTAAAATCGGTAAGCGGATCAAAATCCCCTATTCAGTCACTCGTTGACCACGATGGCACCGAAACAGAGGACGACCGAAGAAAGGCAGAAATACTGAATTCAGTGTTCCGAAACTGTTTCACTGCGGAAAATCGTAACACGGTCCCTGACTTCAGCCGTCGCACGGACGCCAAAATGGAAAATATTGAAATAAACGATATCGGAATTGAAAAACAACTGCTATCACTTAGTAGCGGAAAAGCATCCGGACCAGACGAGATACCCTTAAGATTCTACAGTGATTATGCTAAAGAACTTGCCCCCTTTCTATCAGCAATTTATCGTAGATCGCTGGAAGAACGTAAAGTACCTAGCGACTGGAAGAAAGCGCAGGTCGTTCCCATTTTCAAGAAGGGTCATAAATCAGATGCGAATAATTATAGGCCTATTTCGCTTACGTCAATCTGTTGTAGAATAATGGAACATGTTTTGTGTTCTCGTATTATGACGTTCTTAGATAATACAAATCTCCTTCATCATAACCAACATGGATTCCGCAAACAGAGATCATGTGAAACTCAGCTCGCCCTATTTGCCCAAGAAATTCACAGTGCCGTAGACACTGGCGAGCAGATTGATGCCGTATTCCTGGACTTCAGGAAGGCATTTGATACGGTTCCGCACTTACGTTTAGTGAAAAAAATACGAGCTTACGGAATATCGGACCGGGTTTGTGATTGGATTCAGGATTTCCTAGAAGAAAGAACACAACATGTCATTCTTAACGGTTCAAAATCTGCAGATGTAGAGGTAATTTCGGGAGTACCGCAAGGAAGCGTGATAGGACCTTTATTGTTTACAATATACATAAATGACTTAGTTGACAACATCGGTAGCTCCGTGAGGCTATTTGCAAATGACACGGTTGTCTACAAGAAAGTAGCAACATCAGAAGACTCGTACGTACTCCAGGAAGACCTGCAGAGGATTAATGCATGGTGCGACAGCTGGCAGCTTTCCCTAAACGTAGATAAATGTAATATAATGCGCATACATAGGGGCAGAAATCCATTCCAGTACGATTATGCCATAGGTGGTAAATCATTGGAAGCGGTAACGACCGTAAAATACTTAGGAGTTACTATCCGGAGCGATCTGAAGTGGAATGATCACATAAAACAAATAGTGGGAAAAGCAGGCGCCAGGTTGAGATTCATAGGAAGAATTCTAAGAAAATGTGACTCATCGACGAAAGAAGTAGCTTACAAAACGCTTGTTCGTCCGATTCTTGAGTATTGCTCATCAGTATGGGACCCTTACCAGGTTGGATTAATAGAAGAGATAGACATGATCCAGCGAAAAGCAGCGCGATTCGTCATGGGGACATTTAGTCAGCGCGAGAGCGTTACGGAGATGCTGAACAAGCTCCAGTGGCGGACACTTCAAGAAAGGCGTTACGCAATACGGAGAGGTTTATTATCGAAATTACGAGAGAGCACATTCCGGGAAGAGATGGGCAACATATTACTACCGCCCACATATACACTCCAGGAAATTGAAATAAGAACACCGTGAATTCATTGTCCCAGGAAGGGGAAACTTTATTGACACATTCCTGGGGTCAGATACATCACATGACCACACTGACAGAACCACAGGCACATAGACACAGGCAACAGAGCATGCACAATGTCGGCACTAGTACAGTGTATATCCACCTTTCGCAGCAATGCAGGCTGCTATTCTCCCATGGAGACGATCGTAGAGATGCTGGATGTAGTCCTGTGGAACGGCTTGCCATGCCATTTCCACCTGGCGCCTCAGTTGGACCAGCGTTCGTGCTGGACGTGCAGACCGCGTGAGACGACGCTTCATCCAGTCCCAAACATGCTCAATGGGGGACAGATCCGGAGATCTTGCTGGCCAGGGTAGTTGACTTACACCTTCTAGAGCACGTTGGGTGGCACGGGATACATGCGAACGTGCATTGTCCTGTTGGAACAACAAGTTCCCTTGCCGGTCTAGGAATGGTAGAACGATGGGTTCGATGACGGTTTGGATGTACCGTGCACTATTCAGTGTCCCCTCGACGATCACCAGTGGTGTACGGCCAGTGTAGGAGATCGCTCCCCACACCATGATGCCGGGTGTTGGCCCTGTGTGCCTCGGTCGTATGCAGTCCTGATTGTGGCGCTCACCTGCACGGCGCCAAACACGCATACGACCATCATTGGCACCAAGGCAGAAGCGATTCTCATCGCTGAAGACGACACGTCTCCATTCGTCCCTCCATTCGCGCCTGTCGCGACACCACTGGAGGCGGGCAGCACGATGTTGGGGCGTGAGCGGAAGACGGCCTAACGGTGTGCGGGACCGTAGCCCAGCTTCATGGAGACGGTTGCGAATGGTCCTCGCCGATACCCCAGGAGCAACAGTGTCCCTAATTTGCTGGGAAGTGGCGGTGCGGTCCCCTACGGCACTGCGTAGGATCCTACGGTCTTGGCGTGCATCCGTGCGTCGCTGCGGTCCGGTCCCAGGTCGACGGGCACGTGCACCTTCCGCCGACCACTGGCGACAACATCGATGTACTGTGGAGACCTCACGCCCCACGTGTTGAGCAATTCGGCGGTACGTCCACCCGGCCTCCCGCATGCCCACTATACGCCCTCGCTCAAAGTCCGTCAACTGCACATACGGTTCACGTCCACGCTGTCGCGGCATGCTACCAGTGTTAAAGACTGCGATGGAGCTCCGTATGCCACGGCAAACTGGCTGACACTGACGGCGGCGGTGCACAAATGCTGCGCAGCTAGCGCCATTCGACGGCCAACACCGCGGTTCCTGGTGTGTCCGCTGTGCCGTGCGTGTGATCATTGCTTGTACAGCCCTCTCGCAGTGTCCGGAGCAAGTATGGTGGGTCTGACACACCGGTGTCAATGTGTTCTTTTTTCCATTTCCAGGAGTGTATCTTGCGTAATGATCACAACGAAAAGATCCGAGAAATTAGAGCAAATACGGAGACTTACAAGCAGTCGTTCTTCCCACGCACAATTCGTGAATGGAACAGGGAAGGGGGGATCAGATAGTGGTACAATAAGTACCCTCCGCCACACACCGTAAGGTGGCTCGCGGAGTATAGATGTAGATGTAAACACGCACGAAGGCGGTGTTAGTAGGTGGTACCAGGATTGTCGATTTTATCGTTGATCGACCTATAAACGAATGCAAATATCGATTATTTAAAATTTTCGTTTCGTATCTTCGCTTTGTATTGGCTTGGCTTCCTGTAGTGCACGTGTGATTTGTGAGTGTAATTTTTAACCGAGTGAGTTACTTAAAATATTTGGCTATGCCTAAACGAAAGTGTACATTTTCTGATGACCTTTCCTGCAAATATCCGGCTTTCGAGAAAGGGAGAAATGAATTTGAATCGGAATGTAAGATATGTGGAGCTGGAACGTACGTCTCAGTACCCAATAAAGGCAAGAAATAACTCGATAGATTAACTGTCATGGTTTTATTTCATTGTTTCATAGACATTCAATTTGTTTGTATTCGGGAGGTTACAGAGCAGTTTACATGTGGTCAGCTGCTGCTTGAATTGTAGATGTTGGTAGCGGTGCGTCGAATGAAGGGAGGTGAATGGTCTTACGTTTTTCGCTTTGTAAACAATTCCATGTTGTTGACATAATAAAACAATTGACGCCACACTGTCACCACAATCAATGTTTTTAATTGTTTTTATATTGCTACGTTAACGACCACCTTGCCATCAGCAACAATTAACTACTAGTTTTACCGGTAATTCCCGGCAGACATGTGACTTGTCCAAAGCTGACGAGTGGTATCCTTTTTTGCAGTTGAACCGTTTGATGTGTCCTCTTTCTTCTTCCTTTGTCCTCCCTTTCGAAGCTGTTTGTCCTCCTTTTTAAACAATTGCATCTGGTCACCCTAGTGTCGAGTAAACAAGATATAAAAGGGCAGCGCAGTATAGGAGCAGTCATTTGTACTCATATGATTCACGTGAAAAGGTCTGATGCGATTATGGCCGCACGACTGGAATTATGAGGGTCACTCCAAAAGAAATGCACACTATTTTTGTAAAAATACAGTTTTCATTCTGCATGTGTGAAGGTTTTACAGTGTTTAGATACATCCTTCCCGCTTGTTTTCAAACTTAGTTCAACCTGCTCCCGTGAGTGGCGCCATCACAGCATGTCTTCAAGATGGCTGCTACACTTTACGTTCGTCAGAAGCAGCGTGCTGTCATAGAATTCCTGTGCTGTGAAAACGAGACAGTGGGAAACATCCACAAGAGGTTGAAAAAGGTGTATGGAGATGCTGCTGTCGATCGCAGTACAGTTAGTCGGTGGGCAAGCAGGTTACGTGATGAAAGTGCGCACGGCAATATTGAGGATTGTCCTCGCTGTCGCAAGCCTCGTACTGCACACACTCCAGACAATGTGCAGAGAGTTAAATTGGTGATTGCTGACTGACGCATCACAGTGAACAAATTGTCGCGCTACGTTGGGATAGGGGAAGGAAGTATTTGGTAGAATACTGACAGTGTGGCGTTAAAAAAAGGTTTGTGCCAGGTGCGTTCCCAGGATGTTGACAGTGGCTTACAAAGAAACAAGAAAAACGGTATGCAGCGAACTTTTGGAACAGTACGAGAATGGTGGAGATGAATTTATTAGAAGAACTGTGACAGGTGATGAAACATGGCTCCATCATTTTTCACTAGAGACAAAGAGGCAATCAATGGAGTGGCATCATGCAAATTCACCCAAGTAAAAAAAAAAATTCAAAACCACACCTGCTGGAAAAGTTATGGCTACATTGTTTTTCGATTCAAAAGGACTCTTGCTTGAGGACATCATGCCAAGTGGACCCACCATAAATTCTCATGCATGTGTGACGACACTACAGAAACTTCAAGCTCGACTGAGTCGTGTTCGACCACAGCGGCAAAAGCAGGATGTTTTGCTGTTGCACGACGATGCACGGCCACATGTCAGTCAAAAAACCGTGGAAGAGATCACAAAACTCGGCCGGACAACACTGAAACACCTGCCTTACAGACCTGACCCGGCTCCATGTGACTATCATCTCTTTGGGATACTGAAAGGCTCTCTTCGTGGAACAAGGTTTGAAGATGATGACTCCCTTGTGCACGCTGCCAAACAGTGGCTCCAACAGTTTGGTCCAGAATTTTACCGTGCGTGTATACAGGTGCTGGTTTCCAAGATGGTGTAAGGCAGTTGAGAGAGAGAGAGATGGAAACTTTGTGGAGAAATGAAAATATTGTTCCTAAAGGATGTATCTACACACTGTAAAACTTTCAAAGATGTAGAATAAACGATAGATTTTTAAAAAAAATAGTGTGCATTTCTTTTGGAGTGACCCTCGTAATACACTGAACGCGGAATGGTAGTTGGAGCTAGACGCACGGGACTTTACGGAGATCATTAGGGAATTCAATATTTCGAGATCCACAGTGTCAAGAGTGTGCCGAGAATACCAAATGTCTGGGATTACGTCTCACCACGTACAAAGCAGTGGCCGGCGGCCTCCACTTAACGATCGAGGCAAGCGGCGTTTGCGTCAAGTTCTCAGTGCTAATAGACAAGCAAAACTGCAAGAAATAATAGCAAAAATCAATGTAGGATGTACGAACAACGTATCCGTTAGGGCAGTGGGGTTAAATTCGTCGTTAATGGGCTATGACAGCATACGATCGACGAGAGTCCCTTTGCTAACAGCACGACATCGCCTGCACCGCCTCTCCTGTGCTCGTGACCATATCGGTTTGACCCCAGACGACTGGAGAACCGCGCCGTGGTCAGATGAGTCCTGATTACCGTTGGTAAGGGCTGGTGGTAGGGTGTCCAGACTGGCACAGACCCCACGAAGCCAAGGACCTAAGTTGTTTGTAAGTCACTGTGCAATCTGGGGATGTCTCTGTAATAGTGTGGGCTGTGTTTCCTTGTCTGAGTCCACTGGTCCAGCTTAACCTATCATTAACTGGAAATGGTCATGTTCTGCTCTGCTACTTGGAGACGATTTTCAATCATCCATACACTTCATGAAGTTGATGACAATGCGCCATGTCACCAGGCCACAATCGTTGGCGACTGGTTTCAAGAGCATTCCTGGCTATTAGAGCGAATGAGTTGTCCACCCAGATCGCCCGACATCAATCGCTCTGAAAATTTATGGGACGTAATCTAGAGGTCAGTTCGTGCACAAAATCTTGCACCGGCAATTGTAGGAGGCTATAGTGGCAGCGTGGCTCAGTATTTCTGCCGGAAACTTCCAGCGGCTTCAGACCACGCCACGTCGACTTGCTGCGCTACACTGGGCAAAAGAGGTCCATCACGATAATAGTCAAAACTCTAAATAATAAACAGCTGTATGCTGAAGTTACAGGAGTAATTGGACACTTTCATGACTTCTGTCACCTTGCATATGGCTTTTTATTATTTAGAGTTTTGACAGTTTTCTAAAATAAATCCTTTAAGTCTGTCACTTTTAATGTTCCATTTGTGCTTATTAATGTATAATTTCTAATTACCTTGCGTATTGCGTAGGTTAGGTTTTTGGTGTTCTTTGCTGCAAACAAAGATTTAACCAAACCTTTCACAAACGCACACCTCATTTAGCGTTATACTAATTGAACAGTTATCAGACGTTAAACTGGTGGAATTATAAGGAACAGTTCAAATATTCAGCTAATACTGGGAACATCTTTATAAGAATTCTTTGGAATGATATTTTTATCTAGATTTTTCAGGCAGAAGAAACTGGTTAGAGTAAGCTTTAAATAATCAACTTTCTGATCTGTTTGTAACAGTATATGTGTCACTTCAATGAAGCCCATCGGAACTGGTAGCAGCAACAATTGATCCCTATTTCATTATAGGAATTCATTATCCGTGACGCATTTCTATGGCAATGTAGTTGGTGAAGTATTTTATTATGTTCTTCCTTTGCTACCTCATCACTTGGATTTGTTTCATGGGCGTTCAAAATGTTCAAATGTGTGTGAATTCCTAAGGAACCAAACTGCTCAGGTCTTCGAAAAATGATTCAAATGGCTCTGAGCACTATCGGACTTAACTGCTGACGTCATCAGTCCCCTAGAACTTAGAACTACTTAAACCTAACTAACCTAAGCACAGCACGCAACACCCAGTCATCACGAGGCAGAGAGAATCCCTGACCCCGCCGGGAATCGAACCCGGGAACCCGGGCGTGGGAAGCGAGAACGCTACCGCACACATCCATGCCCGAGGCAAGATTCGAACCTGCGACCGTAGCGGTCGCGCGGCTCCAGACTGTAGCGCCTAGAACCGCTCGGCCACACCGGCCGGCTCAGGTCTTCGGTCTCTAGACTTACACACTACGTAAACTAACTTAAACTAACGTATGCTAAGAACAAAACACACACCCATGCCTTAGGAAGAACTCGAACCTCCAGCAGAAAGGTTCATGCAATCAGTGACTAGGCGCCACAAACCTAAAGGTCACTCCGCGTGGCCATAGGCGTCTTTTCAGATTAGCATAATGTCCCTCCTCCTTATTTTGTGCAACATGACAACATCATTATTCTCCACGACAAGCAAACAGAAAAGGATGAGTATATTCTTGAAAAATGACAACACAAAACATCGTACTCTACTTCTTCAAAACAGAAGCAACTAAAACGTTGGAAAAAAATTCTTCTCTTGTGAAGCAACTCAAAATAACAACAATATATCATCGCAAATATCACAAATCACACTTCAGCAAAGGATATCGTCTTTACTTAGAACGGCTAGCAATCATTAAAGTAGAGAAACACGAACTTTTTAGGCCAAAAACTCACATAAGGAACATTTCAGTTTAGTCATAAAACTGACGTAACGTAAAATTCCCTGAAATGAGCATTTAAAACTGTCCTACGCTTACTTTGATTGACTAAAGTAACCCAAATAGAAATACGACGCCGCTTTTTTGTGACCAGTTCAAAGAACGACGCAACCCAAAATAACACAGTTTGCAATTTCTTAACAACGATCCATTCGCTGTGAAATTCACTGCTCAACTAACAATGCAACCATTTTGTTGTCATGAGCACTTCAAACAATTGCCCTCCTGCCGTCAAATTATGAAATTATGCGAACACACTTTTGACAACTAGTCAAGAATCGTTTCTTCAACTCTATCATAGTAACAGTTCAAAAATGAAGATTAAAAATTGTTGAGTTGTCACTTGCGTGGTAAGGCTGTGATGTCTCCGATCCGAAGACAGTAATATCCAAATTGTCAAAAAATGGTTCAAATGGCTCTGAGCACTATGGGACTTAACTTCTGAGGTCATCAGTCCCCTAGAACGTAGAACTACTTAAACCTAACTAACCTCAGGATATCACACACATCCACGCCCGAGGCAGGATTCGAACCTGCGACCGTAGCGGTCGCGCGGTTCCAGACTGTAGCGCCTAGAACCGCTCTGCCACCCCGGCCGGCTCCAAATTGTCACAATACCGCCATCACTGCTTGGGCAGTCACAGCAAATCTACTGCTAGTTCTGTACGAGCTTTAAAAAAGGAAAAACGATTTCGAAGACGGTTCTTAGCGGACGGAATTACACTCCTGGAAATTGAAATAAGAACACCGTGAATTCATTGTCCCCGGAAGGGGAAACTTTACTGACACATTTCTGGGGTCAGATACATCACATGATCACACTGACAGAACCACAGGCACATAGACACAGGCAACAGAGCATGCACAATGTCGGCACTAGTACAGTGTATATCCACCTTTCGCAGCAATGCAGGCTGCTATTCTCCCATGGAGACGATCGTAGAGATGCTGGATGTAGTCCTGTAGAACTCCTTGCCATGTCACTTCCACCTGGCGCCTCAGTTGGACCAGCGTTCGTGCTGGACGTGCAGACCGCGTGAGACGACGCTTCATCCAGTCCCAAACATGCTCAATGAGGGACAGATCCGGGGATCTTGCTGGCCAGGGTAGTTGACTTACACCTTCTAGAGCACGTTGGGTGGCACGGGATACATGCGGGCGTGCATTGTCCTGTTGGAACAGCAAGTTCCCTTGCCGGTCTAGGAATGGTAGAACGATTGGTTCGATGACGCTTTGGATGTATCGTGCACTATTCAGTGTCCCCTCGACGATCACCAGTGGTGTACGGCCAGTGTAGGAGATCGCTCCCCACACCATGATGCCGGGTGTTGGCCCTGTGTGCCTCGGTCGTATGCAGTCCTGATTGTGGCGCTCACCTGCACGGCGCCAAACACGCATACGACCATCATTGGCACCAAGGCAGAAGCGACTCTCATCGCTGAAGACGACACGTCTCCATTCGTCCCTCCATTCGCGCCTGTCGCGACACCACTGGAGGCGGGCTGCACGATGTTGGGGCGTGAGCGGAAGACGGCCTAACGGTGTGCGGGACCGTAGCCCAGCTTCATGGAGACGGTTGCGAATGGTCCTCGCCGATACCCCAGGAGCAACAGTGTCCCTAATTTGCTGGGAAGTGGCGGTGCGGTCCCCTACGGCACTGCGTAGGATCCTACGGTCTTGGCGTGCATCCGTGCGTCGCTGCGGTCCGGTCCCAGGTCTACGGGCACGTGCACCTTCCGCCGACCACTGGCGACAACATCGATGTACTGTGGAGACCTCACGCCCCACGTGTTGAGCAATTCGGCGGTACGTCCACCCGGCCTCCCGCATTCCCACTATACGCCCTCGCTCAAAGTCCGTCAACTGCACATACGGTTCACGTCCACGCTGTCGCGGCATGCTACCAGTGTTAAAGACTGCGATGGAGCTCCGTATGCCACGGCAAACTGGCTGACACTGACGGCGGCGGTGCACAAATGCTGCGCAGCTAGCGCCATTCGGCGGCCAACACCGCGGTTCCTGGTGTGTCCGCTGTGCCGTGCGTGTGATCATTGCTTGTACAGCCCTCTCGCAGTGTCCGGAGCAAGTATGGTGGGTCTGACACACCGGTGTCAATGTGTTCTTTTTTCCATTTCCAGGAGTGTATTTGGGTGTCATTAAATTCCGGAGACGTCTTCGACAACTAAAGATGTGACACACTTAAATATTTCAGCTGAAATTTATTTAGGTATCCTAAGTGTCCTGATGATCTGATTTCAGCTAGGAGTGTAATTACACGTGCCTCATGGAACAGAGGTCAACTATTTACATCGGTGCATTAACAATCATAAACTCAATTACAAGGCTTATTACCCTTCTTTCCGTAACGTAGACTGAGAGGATCATCGAGAGCACAGTGCATATCATATACACGGTGAACCACAACTCCACGACAAACTTTCAGAGGTTTTGCAGGGATATCTTCATCTACATCTACAACATTATTCTGCAACCCACAATTAAATGCCTGGAAGGGGATTCATGTGTAAGTAGTCTGTTTATGTTTTCTTATTGGCAACGTTACGTAGCGCTCTGTATGAAAATCACTGGCTATGCTGTGTGCAGTCTGTGGCTAGTTTGCATTGTTGTCTGCCATTGTAGTGTTGGGCAGCTGGATGTGAACAGCGCGTAGCGCTGCGCAGTTGGAGGTGAACCGCCAGCAGTGGTGGATGTGGGGAGTGAGATGGCCGAGTTTTGAGAGCGGATGATCTGGACAGAGACAGTAAATCTGTAAGGCTGGATGTCATGAACTGATATATATATATATATATATATATATATATATATATATATATATATATATATATATAGGGTGTTTAAAAAATGGCCAGTATATTTGAAACGGCAATGAAAACTAAACGAGCAGCGATAGAAATACACCGTTTGTTGCAATATGCTTGGGACAACAGTACATTTTCAGGCAGACAAACTTTCGAAATTACAGTAGTTACAATTTTCAACAACAGATGGCGCTGCGGTCTGGGAAACTCTATAGTACGATATTTTCCACATATCCACCATGCGTAGCAATAATATGGCGTAGTCTCTGAATGAAATTACCCGAAACCTTTGACAACGTGTCTGGCGGAATGGCTTCACATGCAGATGAGATGTACTATTTCAGCTGTTCAATTGTTTCTGGATTCTGGCGGTACACCTGGTCTTTCAAGTGTCCCCACAGAAACAAGTCACAGGGATTCATGTCTGGCGAATAGGGAGGCCAATCCACGCCGCCTCCTGTATGTTTCGGATAGCCCAAAGCAATCCCACGATCATCGAAATATTCATTCAGGAAATTAAAGACGTCGGCTGTGCGATGTGGCCGAGCACCATCTTGTATAAACCACGAGGTGTTCGCAGTGTCGTCTAAGGCAGTTTGTATCGCCACAAATTCAGGAAGAATGTCCAGATAGCGTGATGCAGTAATCGTTTCGGATCTGAAAAATGGGCCAATGATTCCTTTGGAAGAAATGGCGGCCCAGACCAGTACTTTTTGAGGATGCAGGGACGATGGGACTGCAACATGGGGCTTTTCGGTTCCCCATATGCGCCAGTTCTGTTTATTGACGAAGCCGTCCAGGTAAAAATAAGCTTCGTCAGTAAACCAAATGCTGCCCACATGCATATCGCCGTCATCAATCCTGTGCACTATATCGTTAGCGAATGTCTCTCGTGCAGCAATGGTAGCGGCGCTGAGGGGTTGCCGCGTTTGAATTTTGTATGGATAGAGGTGTAAACTCTGGCGCATGAGACGATACGTGGACGTTGGCGTCATTTGGACCGCAGCTGCAACACAGCGAACGGAAACCCGAGGCTGCTGTTGGATCACCTGCTGCACTAGCTGCGCGTTGCCCTCTGTGGTTGCCGTACGCGGTCGCCCTACCTTTCCAGCACGTTCATCCGTCACGTTCCCAGTCCGTTGAAATTTTTCAAACAGATCCTTTATTGTATCGCTTTTCGGTCCTTTGGTTACATTAAACCTCCGTTGAAAACTTCGTCTTGTTTTAACAACACTGTGTTCTAGGCGGTGGAATTACAACACCAGAAAAATCCTCTGTTCTAAGGAATAAACCATGTTGTCTACAGCACACTTGCACGTTGTGAACAGCACACGCTTACAGCAGAAAGACGACGTACAGAATGGCGCACCCACAGACTGCGTTGTCTTCTATATCGTTCACATCACTTGCAGCGCCAACTGTTGTTGAAAATTGTAACTACTGTAATTTCGAAAGTTTGTCCGCCTGAAAATGTGCTGTTGTCCCAAGCATATTGCAACAAACGGTGTATGTCTATCGCTGCTCGTTTAGATTTTATTGCCGTTTCAAATATACCGGTCTTTTTTGAAACATCCTGTATATATATATATATATATATATATATATATATATATATATATATATATATAAAATGACTTTTGAACACTATTAAGGTAAATACATTGTTTGTTCTCTATCAAAATCTTTCATTTGCTAACTATGCCTATTAGTAGTTAGTGCCTTCAGTAGCTTGAATCTTTTATTTAGCTGGCAGTAGTGGTGCTCGCTGTATTGCAGTAGGTTGAGTAGCGAAGATTTTTGTGAGGTAAGTGATTTGTGAAAGGTATAGGTTAATGTTAGTCAGGGCCATTCTTTTGTAGGGATTATTTTAAGTCAGATTGCGTTGCGCTAAAAATATTGTGTGTCAGTTTAGTGTTGATCAGAATAGGTAAAGAGCGAAATGTCTGAGTACGTTCAGTTCTGCTCAGCTGTTTGAAAATCAAATAACGTAAGGGATTTACCAGCACAGTAATTCACTAATTTTTCTAAGGGGACGTTTCACATCGAACAACCTTGAAGTTATTTGTCTACCGTTCCACTCTCGAACAGTGCGCAGGAAAAACTAACGCTTAAATTTTTCCATGCGAGCTCTGATTTCCCTTATTTTATTATGATGATCATTTTCTCCCATAAAGATGGTCGGCAACAAAATATTTTCGCATTCGGAGGACAAAGCTGGTGACGTAAATTTCATGAGAAGTTCCTGCCGCATCGAACAACGCCCATGTTTTAATGATTTTTCACCCCTACTTCTCTATAATCAAAACTTTTTCCTTGTCCTCCGTCAATCCCACGCCACCCAGCAGTACTCCAGAAGAGGACGGGCAGGCTGTATCTTTAGTAGATGTGTTGCATTTTCTAAGTGTTCTGGTGATAAATGGTAGTCTATGGTTCACTTACTCGACAACATTATCTAAGTTTTTTTAAGGAGATCATATTCGCCGATGTCTGTAGAAGTTATTTATTTCGCAATTGAAAAATTTAAATGAAAACCTTTTGGCCATTTTCAAGTGGTTCAGCAGAAGGTTTTGCTTCAGCACATGTCAGACTTTAATATACTCAGACTTGTATACATGTCTTCGCAAAAAAAAGTAAGCTTTTTCACTGTAGAAATGCAGTGTAGTACCTGTTGAAAACGTTCCTAAGGCCGAAATTGAAATTGCGAAATAAATAATTTCTACATTCAACCGCGAAAGTGACGTCCTTTAAAACATCCTACATGAATGTGAAACCCTATCGTGAAAAGTTAATCAACTGTCTATGTGATTTGACTGATTTATCGTGTAAGCGAAATTTAGTGGATTCCTTTTTGTACTTAGTGGATAACTCCACGCTTTTCACTATTTAGAGTAAATTGTCACTGTTCGAACTATGCAGATATCTTGTCTAAATCATTTTGGACCTTGTTTTCATCATCTGACGATAAATAACAGTATCATTTCCAATCAATGTATGAGGGCTGCTCAGATTGTCTCCTAAATTGTTTATAAAGATAAGGAATGGCAGAGGGCGTATAACACTGTCTTGGGGATCGTTATATGTTACTTCCGTCAGTTACTTCCAACTGAGACCTTTGTAACAGGAAATCACGAATCCAGTCACACAACCTTTGTAACAGGAAATCACGAATCCAGTCACACAACTGGAACGATACTAAGCAGGCACGCAATTTGATTAGAAGTCACTTCTGAGGAACGTGGAATCATTTCTTCTGCCTTCTGAGTATTCTGGCATAAGGGGCCCACGGTCTCTGGCGGAACATCAAAGTGTAATGAAATAATTATAATTTTTTCTGTTTGTTAGCGAAATCACCCCTGTTTCCGTGAAAATACCTTCATAACAGTACAGAAACCCATAATATGCAATAACCATAACATACAACACACATCACAGAGTAATGCAAAAAGCTGCAGATGAAACACGTACACATTTACGACAGTTTATTCAATCTGTTCTTTCACTGAACGGTATAGCAGATAACAAATAGAGAACATTTCCTTTCCAGGTATTGTTGAAAATGTCACCCGTCACTATCACGGAAAAGAGTACAACGTGTCACCATCGACTGTCTTAAAAGCTCAACAATTTCAAGAGTTTGGCGTACTAATTCCGCAGCTGTGGAAAGCCTACCAAACAGGTCCATACGAGGCATCAACCAGGGTCTTGAAAGCTAGGGTCTTTACATCCCTCAGAAGAAGAAGACACTCGTTGGTGTCATGTCTGGTGACCAAACTGACATAGAACAGGACAATTTAGACTAGTCCACTTTCAAATGAAACTATATGGTTTCAAAGACCTTTTCAAGTCTCAAACATCTATGATGTGTATTGCAGACTGTAGCGACGAATGAAAATTTGTACCAAGGCCTGGATTCGGGCTCAAATGGCTCTGAGCACTATGGGACTTAACATCTCGGGTCATCAGTCACCTAGAACTTAGAACTACTTAAACCTAACTAACCTAAGGACATCACACACATCCATGCCCGAGGCAGGAATCGAACCAGCGACCGTAGCGGTCGCGCGGTTCCAGACTGAAGCGCCTAAAACCGCTTGTCCTCGATTCGAATCCTGGTCTCCTACTTACAGAAAGATGCGCTAACCACTACGCCACCCCGGCAAAGTGGCTTCACACACCTGCACACTACCCAACGGCACCTACCTCCTTAACCCAAATTCCCTTTCACGCCTCAGCCTACTTAGCATTCCCCCCTAAACTCGAAAATTATTGCAGAGGCTTTCCAACTGTACTGGAACAGCACCTCAGCATCGAACAAAAGAGGGAATCCTCCTAATTAAAGCACCTATGCCCAGGCTAAAGGCAGGATCCCCCGTTTTGTTTGACGCTGAGATGCTACTCCAATACAGTTGGAGAACCCCTGTAATGCTTTTCGAGTTTAAGGGGAATACCAAGGCAGCTACGCCACCCTGGCAAAGTAGTTCGCACACCTGCACACTACCCTACGGCACCTACCTCCTTAACCCAAATTCCCTTTCACGCCTCAGCCTACTTAGCATTCCCCCCTAAACTCGAAAATTATTGCAGAGGCTTTCCAACTGTACTGGAATAGCACCTCAGCATCGAACAAAAGAGGGAATCCTCCTAATTAAAGCACCTATGCCCAGGCTAAAGGCAGGATCCCCCGTTTTGTTGACGCTGAGATGCTACTCCAATGCAATTGGAGAACCTCTGTAATGCTTTTCGAGTTTAAGGGGAATACCAAGGCAGCTACGCCACCCTGGCAAAGTAGCTTCGCACACCTCCACACTACCCTACGGCACCTACCTCCTTAACCCAAATTCCCTTTCACGCCTCAGCCTACTTAGCACTTCCCCCTAAACTCGAAAATTATTGCAGAGGCTTTCCAACTGTACTGGAATAGCACCTCAGCATCGAACAAAAGAGGGAATCCTCCTAATTAAAGCACCTATGCCCAGGCTAAAGGCAGGATCCCCCGTTTTGTTTGACGCTGAGATGCTACTCCAATACAGTTGGAGAACCTCTGTAATGCTTTTCGAGTTTAAGGGGAATACCAAGGCAGCTACGCCACCCTGGCAAAGTAGCTTCGCACACCTGCACACTACCCTACGGCACCTACCTCCTTAACAAAAATTCCCTTTCACGCCTCAGCCTACTTAGCATTCCCCCCTAAACTCGAAAATTATTGCAGAGGCTTTCCAACTGCACTGGAATAGCACCTCAGCATCGAACAAAAGAGGGAATCCTCCTAATTAAAGCACCTATGCCCAGGATAAAGGCAGGATCCTCCGTTTTGTTTGACGCTGAGATGCTACTCCAATACAGTTGGAGAACCTCTGTAATGCTTTTCGAGTTTAAGGGGAATACCAAGGCAGCTACGCCACCCTGGCAAAGTAGCTTCGCACACCTGCACACTACTCTACGGCAACTACCTCCTTCACCCAAATTCCCTTTCACGCCTCAGCCTACTTAGCATTCCCCCCTAAACTCGAAAATTATTGCAGAGGCTTTCCAACTGTACTGGAATAGCACCTCAGCATCGAACAAAAGAGTGAATCCTCCTGATTAAAGCACCTATGCCCAGGCTAAAGGCAGGAGCCCCTGTTTTGTTTGACGCTGAGATGCTACTCCAATACAGTTGGAGAACATCTGTAATGCTTTTCGAGTTTAAGGGGAATACCAAGGCAGCTACGCCACCCTGGCAAAGTAGTTCGCACACCTGCACACTACCCTACGGCACCTACCTCCTTAACCCAAATTCCCTTTCACGCCTCAGCCTACTTAGCATTCCCCCCTAAACTCGAAAATTATTCCAGAGGCTTTCCAACTGTACTGGAATAGCACCTCAGCATCGAACAAAAGAGGGAATCCTCCTAATTAAAGCACCTATGCCCAGGCTAAAGGCAGGATCCCCCGTTTTGTTTGACGCTGAGATGCTACTCCAATACAGTTGGAGAACCTCTGTAATGCTTTTCGAGTTTAAGGGGAATACCAAGGCAGATACGCCACCCTGGCAAAGTAGTTCGCACACCTGCACACTACCCTATGGCACCTACCTCCTTAACCCAAATTCCCTTTCCCGCCTCAGCCTACTTAGCATTCCCCCCTAAACTCGAAAATTATTGCAGAGGCTTTCCAACTGTACTGGAATAGCACCTCAGCATCGAACAAAAGAGGGAATCCTCCTAATTAAAGCACCTATGCCCAGGCTAAAGGCAGGATCCCCCGTTTTGTTTGACGCTGAGATGCTACTCCAATACAGTTGGAGAATCTCTGTAATGCTTTTCGAGTTTAAGGGGAATACCAAGGCAGCTACGCCACCCTGGCAAAGTAGCTTCGCACACCTGCACACTACCCTACGGCACCTACCTCCTTAACCCAAATTCCCTTTCACGCCTCAGCCTACTTAGCATTCCCCCCTAAACTCGAAAATTATTGCAGAGGCTTTCCAACTGTACTGGAATAGCACCTCAGCATCGAACAAAAGAGTGAATCCTCCTAATTAAAGCACCTATGCCCAGGCTAAAGGCAGGATCCTCCGTTTTGTTTGACGCTGAGATGCTACTCCAATACAGTTGGAGAACCTCTGTAATGCTTTTCGAGTTTAAGGGGAATACCAAGGCAGCTACGCCAACCTGGCAAAGTAGCTTCGCACACCTGCACACTACCCTACGGCACCTACCTCCTTAAACCAAATTCCCTTTCACGCCTCAGGCTACTTAGCATTCCCCCCTAAACTCGAAAATTATTGCAGAGGCTTTCCAACTGTACTGGAATAGCACCTCAGCACCGAACAAAAGAGTGAATCCTCCTAATTAAAGCACCTATGCCCAGGCTAAAGGCAGGATCCCCTGTTTTGTTTGACGCTGAGATGCTACTCCAATACAGTTGGAGAACCTCTGTAATGCTTTTCGAGTTTAAGGAGAATACCAAGGCAGCTACGCCACCCTGGCAAAGTAGTTCGCACACCTGCACACTACCCTACGGCACCTACCTCCTTAACCCAAATTCCCTTTCACGCCTCAGCCTACTTAGCATTCCCCCCTAAACTCGAAAATTATTGCAGAGGCTTTCCAACTGTACTGGAATAGCACCTCAGCATCGAACAAAAGAGGGAATCCTCCTAATTAAAGCACCTATGCCCAGGCTAAAGGCAGGATCCCCCGTTTTGTTTGACGCTGAGATGCTACTCCAATACAGTTGGAGAACCCCTGTAATGCTTTTCGAGTTTAATGGGAATACCAAGGCAGCTACGCCACCCTGGCAAAGTAGTTCGCACACCTGCACACTACCCTACGGCACCTACCTCCTTAACCCAAATTCCCTTTCACGCCTCAGCCTACTTAGCATTCCCCCCTAAACTCGAAAATTATTGAGGAGGCTTTCCAACTGTACTGGAGTAGCACCTCAGCATCGAACAAAAGAGGGAATCCTCCTAATTAAAGCACCTATGCCCAGGCTAAAGGCAGGCTCCCCCGTTTCGTTTGACGCTGAGATGCTACTCCATTACAGTTGGAGAACCTCTGTAATGCTTTTCGAGTTTAAGGGGAATACCAAGGCAGCTACGCCACCCTGGCAAAGTAGCTTCGCACACCTGCACACTACCCTACGGCACCTACCTCCTTAACCCAAATTCCCTTTCACGCCTCAGCCTACTTAGCATTCCCCCCTAAACTCGAAAATTATTGCAGAGGCTTTCCAACTGTACTGGAATAGCACCTCAGCATCGAACAAAAGAGGGAATCCTCCTAATTAAAGCACCTATGCCCAGGCTAAAGGCAGGATCCCCCGTTTTGTTTGACGCTGAGATGCTACTCCAATACAGTTGGAGAACCCCTGTAATGCTTTTCGAGTTTAATGGGAATACCAAGGCAGGTACGCCACCCTGGCAAAGTAGTTCGCACACCTGCAAACTACCCTACGGCACCTACCTCCTTAACCCAAATTCCCTTTCACGCCTCAGCCTACTTAGCATTCCCCCCTAAACTCGAAAATTATTGAGGAGGCTTTCCAACTGTACTGGAGTAGCACCTCAGCATCGAACAAAAGAGGGAATCCTCCTAATTAAAGCACCTATGCCCAGGCTAAAGGCAGGATCCCCCGTTTCGTTTGACGCTGAGATGCTACTCCATTACAGTTGGAGAACCTCTGTAATGCTTTTCGAGTTTAAGGGGAATACCAAGGCAGCTACGCCACCCTGGCAAAGTAGTTCGCACACCTGCACACTACCCTACGGCACCTACCTCCTTAACCCAAATTCCCTTTCACGCCTCAGCCTACTTAGCATTCCCCCCTAAACTCGAAAATTATTGCAGAGGCTTTCCAACTGTACTGGAATAGCACCTCAGCATCGAACAAAAGAGGGAATCCTCCTAATTAAAGCACCTATGCCCAGGCTAAAGGCAGGATCCCCCGTTTTGTTTGACGCTGAGATGCTACTCCAATACAGTTGGAGAACCCCTGTTATGCTTTTCGAGTTTAATGGGAATACCAAGGCAGCTACGCCACCCTGGCAAAGTAGTTCGCACACCTGCAAACTACCCTACGGCACCTACCTCCTTAACCCAAATTCCCTTTCACGCCTCAGCCTACTTAGCATTCCCCCCTAAACTCGAAAATTATTGAGGAGGCTTTCCAACTGTACTGGAGTAGCACCTCAGCATCGAACAAAAGAGGGAATCCTCCTAATTAAAGCACCTATGCCCAGGCTAAAGGCAGGATCCCCCGTTTCGTTTGACGCTGAGATGCTACTCCATTACAGTTGGAGAACCTCTGTAATGCTTTTCGAGTTTAAGGGGAATACCAAGGCAGCTACGCCACCCTGGCAAAGTAGCTTCGCACACCTGCACACTACCCTACGGCACCTACCTCCTTAACCCAAATTCCCTTTCACGCCTCAGCCTACTTAGCATTCCCCCCTAAACTCGAAAATTATTGCAGAGGCTTTCCAACTGTACTGGAATAGCACCTCAGCATCGAACAAAAGAGGGAATCCTCCTAATTAAAGCACCTATGCCCAGGCTAAAGGCAGGATCCCCCGTTTTGTTTGACGCTGAGATGCTACTCCAATACAGTTGGAGAACCCCTGTAATGCTTTTCGAGTTTAATGGGAATACCAAGGCAGCTACGCCACCCTTGCAAAGTAGTTCGCACACCTGCACACTACCCTACGGCACCTACCTCCTTAACCCAAATTCCCTTTCATGCCTCAGCCTACTTAGCATTCCCCCCTAAACTCGAAAATTTTTGCAGAGGCTTTCCAACTGTACTGGAATAGCACCTCAGCATCGAACAAAAGAGGGAATCCTCCTAATTGAAGCACCTAAGCCCAGGCTAAAGGCAGGATCCCCCGTTTTGTTTGACGCTGAGATGCTACTCCAATACAGTTGGAGAACCTCTGTAATGCTTTTCGAGTTTAAGGGGAATACCGAGGCAGCTACGCCACCCTGGCAAAGTAGCTTCGCACACCTGCACACTACTCTACGGCAACTACCTCCTTCACCCAAATTCCCTTTCACGCCTCAGCCTACTTAGCATTCCCCCCTAAACTCGAAAATTATTGCAGAGGCTTTCCAACTGTACTGGAATAGCACCTCAGCATCGAACAAAAGAGGGAATCCTCCTAATTAAAGCACCTATGCCCAGGCTAAAGGCAGGAGCCCCTGTTTTGTTTGACGCTGAGATGCTACTCCAATACAGTTGGAGAACCTCTGTAATGCTTTTCGAGTTTAAGGGGAATACCAAGGCAGCTACGCCACCCTGGCAAAGTAGTTCGCACACCTGCACACTACCCTACGGCACCTACCTCCTTAACCCAAATTCCCTTTCACGCCTCAGCCTACTTAGCATTCCCCCCTAAACTCGAAAATTATTGCGGAGGCTTTCCAACTGTACTGGAATAGCACCTCAGCATCGAACAAAAGAGGGAATCCTCCTAATTAAAGCACCTATGCCCAGGCTAAAGGCAGGAACCCCCATTTTGTTTGACGCTGAGATGCTACTCCAATACAGTTGGAGAACCTCTGTAATGCTTTTCGAGTTTAAGGGGAATACCAAGGCAGCTACGCCACCCTGGCAAAGTAGTTCGCACACCTGCACACTACCCTATGGCACCTACCTCCTTAACCCAAATTCCCTTTCACGCCTCAGCCTACTTAGCATTCCCCCCTAAACTCGAAAATTGTTGCAGAGGCTTTCCAACTGTACTGGAATAGCACCTCAGCATCGAACAAAAGAGGGAATCCTCCTAATTAAAGCACCTATGCCCAGGCTAAAGGCAGGATCCCCCGTTTTGTTTGACGCTGAGATGCTACTCCAATACAGTTGGAGAACCTCTGTAATGCTTTTCGAGTTTAAGGGGAATACCAAGGCAGCTACGCCACCCTGGCAAAGTAGCTTCGCACACCTGCACACTACCCTACGGCACCTACCTCCTTAACCCAAATTCCCTTTCACGCCTCAGCCTACTTAGCATTCCCCCCTAAACTCGAAAATTATTGCAGAGGCTTTCCAACTGTACTGGAATAGCACCTCAGCATCGAACAAAAGAGTGAATCCTCCTAATTAAAGCACCTATGCCCAGGCTAAAGGCAGGATCCCCCATTTTGTTTGACGCTGAGATGCTACTCCAATACAGTTGGAGAAACTCTGTAATGCTTTTCGAGTTTAAGGGGAAAACCAAGGCAGCTACGCCACCCTGGCAAAGTAGTTCGCACACCTGCACACTACCCTACGGCACCTACCTCCTTAACCCAAATTCCCTTTCACGCCTCAGCCTACTTAGCATTCCCCCCTAAACTCGAAAATTATTGCAGAGTCTTTCCAACTGTACTGGAATAGCACCTCAGCATCGAACAAAAGAGGGAATCCTCCTAATTAAAGCACCTATGCCCAGGCTAAAGGCAGGATCCCCCGTTTTGTTTGACGCTGAGATGCTACTCCAATACAGTTGGAGAACCCCTGTAATGCTTTTCGAGTTTAATGGGAATACCAAGGCAGCTACGCCACCCTGGCAAAGTAGTTCGCACACCTGCACACTACCCTACGGCACCTACCTCCTTAACCCTAATTCCCTTTCACGCCTCAGCCTACTTAGCATTCCCCCCTAAACTCGAAAATTATTGCAGAGGCTTTCCAACAGTACTGGAATAGCACCTCAGCATCGAACAAAAGAGGGAATCCTCCTAATTAAAGCACCTATGCCCAGGCTAAAGGCAGGATCCCCCGTTTTGTTTGACGCTGAGATGCTACTCCAATACAGTTGGAGAACCTCTGTAATGCTTTTCGAGTTTAAGGGGAATACCAAGGCAGCTACGCCATCCTGGCAAAGTAGCTTCGCACACCTGCACACTACCCTACGGCACCTACCTCCTTAACCCAAATTCCCTTACACGCCTCAGCCTACTTAGCATTCCCCCCTAAACTCGAAAATTATTGCAGAGGCTTTCCAACTGTACTGGAATAGCACCTCAGCATCGAACAAAAGAGGGAATCCTCCTAATTAAAGCACCTATGCCCAGGCTAAAGGCAGGATCCCCCGTTTTGTTTGACGCTGAGAAACTACTCCAATACAGTTGCAGAACCTCTGTAATGCTTTTCGAGGTTAATGGGAATACCAAGGCAGCTACGCCACCCTGGCAAAGTAGTTCGCACACCTGCACACTACACTACGGCACCTACCTCCTTAACCCAAATTCCCTTTCACGCCTCAGCCTACTTAGCATTCCCCCCTAAACTCGAAAATTATTGCAGAGGCTTTCCAACTGTACTGGAATAGCACCTCAGCATCGAACAAAAGAGGGAATCCTCCTAATTAAAGCACCTATGCCCAGGCTAAAGGCAGGATCCCCCGTTTTGTTTGACGCTGAGATGCTACTCCAATACAGTTGGAGGACCTCTGTAATGCTTTTCGAGTTTAAGGGGAATACCAAGGCAGCTACGCCACCCTGGCAAAGTAGTTCGCACACCTGCACACTACCCTATGGCACCTACCTCCTTAACCCAAATTCCCTTTCACGCCTCAGCCTACTTAGCATTCCCCCCTAAACTCGAAAATTATTGCAGAGGCTCTCCAACTGTACTGGAATAGCACCTCAGCATCGAACAAAAGAGGGAATCCTCCTAATTAAAGCACCTATGCCCAGGCTAAAGGCAGGATACCCCGTTTTGTTTGACGCTGAGATGCTACTCCAATACAGTTGGAGAACCTCTGTAATCCTTTTCGAGTTTAAGGGGAATACCAAGGCAGCTACGCCACCCTGGCAAAGTAGCTTCGCACACCTGCACACTACCCTACGGCACCTACCTCCTTAACCCAAATTCCCTTTCACGCCTCAGCCTACTTAGCATTCCCCCCTAAACTCGAGAATTATTGCAGAGGCTTTCCAACTGTACTGGAATAGCACCTCAGCATCGAACAAAAGAGGTAATCCTCCTAATTAAAGCACCTATGCCCAGGCTAAAGGCAGGATCCCCCGTTTTGTTTGACGCTGAGATGCTACTCCAATACAGTTGGAGAACCCCTGTAATGCTTTTCGAGTTTAATGGGAACACCAAAGCAGCTACGCCACCCTGGCAAAGTAGTTCGCACACCTGCACACTACCCTACGGCACCTATCTCCTTAACCCAAATTCCCTTTCACGCCTCAGCCTACTTAGCATTCCCCCCTAAACTCGAAAATTATTGCAGAAGCTTTCCAACTGTACTGGAATAGCACCTCAGCATCGAACAAAAGAGGGAATCCTCCTAATTAAAGCACCTATGCCCAGGCTAAAGGCAGGACCCCCGTTTTGTTTGACGCTGAGATGCTACTCCAATACAGTTGGAGAACCCCTGTAATGCTTTTCGAGTTTAAGGGGAATACCAAAGCAGCTACGCCACCCTGGCAAAGTAGTTCGCACACCTGCACACTACCCTACGGCACCTACCTCCTTAACCCAAATTCCCTTTCACGCCTCAGCCTACTTAGCATTCCCCCCTAAACTCGAAAATTATTGCAGAGGCTTTCCAACTGTACTGGAATAGCACCTCAGCATCGAACAAAAGAGGGAATCCTCCTAATTAAAGCACCTATGCCCAGGCTAAAGGCAGGATCCCCCGTTTTGTTTGACGCTGAGATGCTACTCCAATACAGTTGGAGAACCTCTGTAATGCTTTTCGAGTTTAAGGGGAATACCAAGGCAGCTACGCCACCCTGGCAAAGTAGTTAGCACACCTGCACACTACCCTATGGCACCTACCTCCTTAACCCAAATTTCCTTTCACGCCTCAGCCTACTTAGCATTCCCCCCTAAACTCGAAAATTATTGCAGAGGCTTTCCAACTGTACTGGAATAGCACCTCAGCATCGAACAAAAGAGGGAATCCTCCTAATTAAAGCACCTATGCCCAGGCTAAAGGCAGGATCCCCCGTTTTGTTTGACGCTGAGATGCTACTCCATTACAGTTGGAGAACCTCTGTAATGCTTTTCGAGTTTAAGGGGAATACCAAGGCAGCTACGCCACCCTGGCAAAGTAGCTTCGCACACCTGCACACTACCCTACGGCACCTACCTCCTTAACCCAAATTCCCTTTCACGCCTCAGCCTACTTAGCATTCCCCCCTAAACTCGAAAATTATTGCAGAGGCTTTCCAACTGTACTGGAATAGCACCTCAGCATCGAACAAAAGAGGGAATCCTCCTAATTAAAGCACCTATGCCCAGGCTAAAGGCAGGATCCCCCGTTTTGTTTGACGCTGAGATGCTACTCCAATACAGTTGGAGAACCCCTGTTATGCTTTTCGAGTTTAATGGGAATACCAAGGCAGCTACGCCACCCTGGCAAAGTAGTTCGCACACCTGCACACTACCCTACGGCACCTACCTCCTTAACCCAAATTCCCTTTCACGCCTCAGCCTACTTAGCATTCCCCCCTAAACTCGAAAATTATTGCAGAGGCTTTCCAACTGTACTGGAATAGCACCTCAGCATCGAACAAAAGAGGGAATCCTCCTAATTAAAGCACCTATGCCCAGGCTAAAGGCAGGATCCCCCGTTTTGTTTGACACTGAGATGCTACTCCAATACAGTTGGAGAACATCTGTAATGCTTTTCGAGTTTAAGGGGAATACCAAGGCAGCTACGCCACCCTGGCAAAGTAGCTTCGCACACCTGCACACTACCCTACAGCACCTACCTCCTTAACCCAAATTCCCTTTCACGCCTCAGCCTACTTAGCATTCCCCCCTAAACTCGAAAATTATTGCAGAGGCTTTCCAACTGTACTGGAATAGCACCTCAGCATCGAACAAAAGAGGGAATCGTCCTAATTAAAGCACCTATGCCCAAGCTAAAGGCAGGATCCCCCGTTTTGTTTGACGCTGAGATGCTACTCCAATACAGTTGGAGAACCCCTGTAATGCTTTTCGAGTTTAATGGGAATACCAAGGCAGCTATGCCACCCTGGCAAAGTCGTTCGCACACCTGCACACTACCCCACGGCACCTACCTCCTTAACCCAAATTCCCTTTCACGCCTCAGCCTACTTTGCATTCCCAACTAAACTCGAAAATAATTGCAGAGGCTTTCCAACTGTACTGGAATAGCACCTCAGCATCGAACAAAAGAGGGAATCCTCCTAATTAAAGCACCTATGCCCAGGCTAAATGCCGGATCCCCCGTTTTGTTTGACGCTGAGATGGTACTCCAATACAGTTGGAGAACCTCTGTAATGCTTTTCGAGTTTAAGGGGAATACCAAGGCAGCTATGCCACCCTGGCAAAGTAGCTTCGCACATCTGCACACTACCCTACGGCACCTACCTCCTTAACCCAAATTCCCTTTCACGCCTCAGCCTACTTAGCATTCCCCCCTAAACTCGAAAATTATTGCAGAGGCTTTCAAACCGTACTGGAATAGCACCTCGGCATTGAACATAAGAGGGAATCCTCCTAATTAAAGCACCTATGCCCAGGCTAAAGGCAGGATCCCCCGTTTTGTTTGACGCTGAGATGCTACTCCAATACAGTTGGAGAACCTCTGTAATGCTTTTCGAGTTTAAGGGGAATACCAAGGCAGCTACGCCACCCTGGCAAAGTAGTTCGCACACCTGCACACTACCCTACGGCACCTATCTCCTTAACCCAAATTCCCTTTCACGCCTCAGCCTACTTAGCATTCCCCCCTAAACTCGAAAATTATTCCAGAGGCTTTCCAACTGTACTGGAATAGCACCTCAGCATCGAACAAAAGAGGGAATCCTCCTAATCAAAGCACCTATGCCCAGGCTAAAGGCAGGATCCCCCGATTTGTTTGACGCTGAGATGCTACTCCAATACAGTTGGAGAACCCCTGTAATGCCTTTCGAGTTTAATGGGAATACCAAAGCAGCTACGCCACCCTGGCAAAATAGTTCGCACACCTGCACACTACCCTACAGCACCTACCTCCTTAACCCAAATTCCCTTTCACGCCTCAGCCTACTTAGCCTTCCCCCCTAAACTCGAAAATTATTGCAGAGGCTTTCCAACTGTACTGGAATAGTACCTCAGCATCGAACAAAAGAGGGAATCCTCCTAATTAAAGCACCTATGCCCAGGCTAAAGGCAGGATCCCCCGTTTTGTTTGACGCTGAGATGCTACTCCAATACAGTTGGAGAACATCTGTAATGCTTTTCGAGTTTAAGGGGAATACCAAGGCAGCTACGCCACCCTGGCAAAGTAGTTCGCACACCTGCACACTACCCTACGGCACCTACCTCCCTAACCCAAATACCCTTTCACGCCTCAGCCTACTTAGCATTCCCCCCTAAACTCGAAAATTATTGCAGAGGCTTTCCAACTGTACTGGAATAGCACCTCAGCATCGAACAAAAGAGGGAATCCTCCTAATTAAAGCACCTATGCCCAGGCTAAAGGCAGGATCCCCCGTTTTGTTTGACGCTGAGATGCTACTCCAATACAGTTGGAGAACCTTTGTAATGCTTTTCGAGTTTAAGGGGAATACCAAGCAGCTACGCCACCCTGGCAAAGTAGTTCGCACACCTGCACACTACCCTACGGCACCTACCTCCTTAACCCAAATTCCCTTTCATGCCTCAGCCTACTTAGCATTCCCCCCTAAACTCGAAAATTATTGCAGAGGCTTTCCAACTGTACTGGAATAGCACCTCAGCATCGAACAAAAGAGGGAATCCTCCTAATTAAAGCACCTATGCCCAGGCTAAAGGCAGGATCCCCCGTTTTGTTTGACGCTGAGATGCTACTCCAATACAGTTGGAGAACCCCTGTAATGCTTTTCGAGTTTAAGGGGAATACCAAGGTAACTACGCCACCCTGGCAAAGTAGTTCGCACACCTGCACACTACCCTACGGCACCTACCTCCTTAACCCAAATTCCCTTTCACGCCTCAGCCTACTTAGCATTCCCCCCTAAACTCGAAAATTATTGCAGAGGCTTTCCAACTGTACTGGAATAGCACCTCAGCATCGAACAAAAGAGGGAATCCTCCTAATTAAAGCACCTATGCCCAGGCTAAAGGCAGGATCCCCCGTTTTGTTTGACGCTGAGATGCTACTCCAATACAGTTGGAGAACCTCTGTAATGCTTTTCGAGTTTAAGGCGAATACCAAGGCAGCTACGCCACCCTGGCAAAGTAGCTTCGCACACCTGCACACTACCCTACGGCACCTACCTCCTTAACCCAAATTCCCTTTCACGCCTCAGCCTACTTAGCATTCCCCCCTAAACTCGAAAATTATTGCAGAGGCTTTCCAACCGTACTGGAATAGCACCTCAGCATCGAACAAAAGAGGGAATCCTCCTAATTAAAGCACCTATGCCCAGGCTAAAGGCAGGATCCCCCGTTTTGTTTGACGCTGAGATGGTACTCCAATACAGCTGGAGAACCTCTGTAATGCTTTTCGAGTTTAAGGGGAATACCAAGGTAGCTACGCCACCCTGGCATAGTAGCTTAGCACACCTGCACACTACCCTACGGCACCTACCTCCTTAACCAATATTCCCTTTCACGCCTCAGCCTACTTAGTATTCCCCCCTAAACTCGAAAATTATTGCAGAGGCTTTCCTACTGTGCTGGAATAGCACCTCAGCATCGAACAAAAGAGGGAATCGTCCTAATTAAAGCACCTATGCCCAGGCTAAAGGCAGGATCCCCCGTTTTGTTTGACGCTGAGATGCTACTCCAATACAGTTGGAGAACCCCTGTAATGCTTTTCGAATTTAATGGGAATACCAAGGCAGCTACGCCACCCTGGCAAAGTAGTTCGCACACCTGCACACTACCCTACGGCACCTACCTCCTTAACCCAAATTCCCTTTCACGCCTCAGCCTACTTAGCATTCCCCCCTAAACTCGAAAATTATTGCAGAGGCTTTCCAACTGTACTGGAATAGCACCTCAGCATCGAACAAAAGAGGGAATCCTCCTAATTAAAGCACCTATGCCCAGGCTAAAGGCGGGATCCCCCGTTTTGTTTGACGCTGAGATGCTACTCCAATACAGTTGGAGAACCTCTGTAATGCTTTTCGAGTTTAAGGGGAATACCAAGGCAGCTACGGCACCCTGGCAAAGTAGTTCGCACACCTGCACACTACCCTACGGCACCTACCTCATTAACCCAAATTCCCTTTCACGCCTCAGCCTACTTAGCATTCCCCCCTAAACTCGAAAATTATTGCAGAGGCTTTCCAACTGTACTGGAATAGCACCTCAGCATCGAACAAAAGAGGGAATCCTCCTAATTAAAGCACCTATGCCCAGGCTAAAGGCAGGATCCCCCGTTTTGTTTGACGCTGAGATGCTACTCCAATACAGTTGGAGAACCTCTGTAATGCTTTTCGAGTTTAATGGGAATACCAAGGCAGCTACGCCACCCTGGCAAAGTAGCTTCGCACACCTGCACACTACCCTACGGCACCTACCTCCTTAACCCAAATTCCCTTTCACGCCTCAGCCTACTTAGCATTCCCGCCTAAACTCGAAATTTATTGCAGAGGCTTTCCAACTGTACTGGAATAGCACCTCAGCATCGAACAAAAGAGGGAATCCTCCTAATTAAAGCACCTATGCCCAGGCTAAAGGCAGGATCCCCTGTTTTGTTTGACGCTGAGATGCTACTCCAATACAGTTGGAGAACCTCTGTAATGCTTTTCGAGTTTAAGGGGAATACCAAGGCAGCTACGCCACCCTGGCAAAGTAGCTTCGCACACCTGCACACTACCCTACGGCACCTACCTCCTTAACCCAAATTCCCTTTCACGCCTCAGCCTACTTAGCATTCCCCCCTAAACTCGAAAATTATTGCAGAGGCTTTCCAACTGTACTGGAATAGCACCTCAGCATCGAACAAAAGAGGGAATCCTCCTAATTAAAGCACCTATGCCCAGGCTAAAGGCAGGATCCCCAGTTTTGTTTGACGCTGAGATGCTACTCCAATACAGTTGGAGAACCCCTGTAATGCTTTTCGAGTTTAATGGGAATACCAAAGCAGCTACGCCACCCTGGCAAAGTAGTTCGCACACCTGCACACTACCCTACGGCACCTACCTCCTTAACCCAAATTCCCTTTCACGCCTCAGCCTACTTAGCATTCCCCTCTAAACTCGAAAATTATTGCAGAGGCTTTCCAACTGTACTGGAATAGCACCTCAGCATCGAACAAAAGAGGGAATCCTCCTAATTAAAGCACCTATGCCCAGGCTAAAGGCAGGATCCCCCGTTTTGTTTGACGCTGAGATGCTACTCCAATACAGTTGGAGAACCTCTGTAATGGTTTTCGAGTTTAAGGGGAATACCAAGGCAGCTACGCCACCCTGGCAAAGTAGTTCGCACACCTGCACACTACCCTACGGCACCTACCTCCTTAACCCAAATTCCCTTTCACGCCTCAGCCTACTTAGCATTCCCCCCTAAACTCGAAAATTATTGCAGAGGCTTTCCAACTGTACTGGAATAGCACCTCAGCATCGAACAAAAGAGGGAATACTCCTAATTAACGCACCTATGCCCAGGCTAAAGGCAGGATCCTCCGTTTTGTTTGACGCTGAGATGCTACTCCATTACAGTTGGAGAACCTCTGTAATGCTTTTCGAGTTTAAGGGGAATACCAAGACAGCTACGCCACCCTGGCAAAGTAGCTTCGCACACCTGCACACTACCCTACGGCACCTACATCCTTAACCCAAATTCCCTTTCACGCCTCAGCCTACTTAGCATTCCCCCCTAAACTCGAAAATTATTGCATAGGCTTTCCAACTGTACTGGAATAGCACCTCAGCATCGAACAAAAGAGGGAATCCTCCTAATTAAAGCACCTATGCCGAGGCTAAAGGCAGGATCCCCCGTTTTGATTGACGCTGAGATGCTACTCCAATACAGTTGGAGAACCCCTGTAATGCTTTTAGAGTTTAATGGGAATACCAAGGCAGCTACGCCACCCTGGCAAAGTAGTTCGCACACCTGCACACTACCCTACGGCACCTACCTCCTTAACCCAAATTCCCTTTCACGCCTCAGCCTACTTAGCATTCCCCCCTAAACTCGAAAATTATTGCAGAGGCTTTCCAACTGTACTGGAATAGCACCAAGCATCGAACAAAAGAGGAAATCCTCCTAATTAAAGCACCTATGCCCAGGCTAAAGGCAGGATCCCCAGTTTTTTTTGACGCTGAGATGCTACTCCAATACAGTTGGAGAACCCCTGTAATGCTTTTCGAGTTTAATGGGAATATCAAAGCAGCTACGCCACCCTGGCAAAGTAGTTCGCACACATGCACACTTCCCTACGGCACCTACCTCCTTAACCCAAATTCCCTTTCACGCCTCAGCCTACTTAGCATTCCCCCCTAAACTCGAAAATTATTGCAGAGGCTTTCCAACTGTACTGGAATAGCACCTCAGCATTGAACAAAAGAGGGAATACTCCTAATTAACGCACCTATGCCCAGGCTAAAGGCAGGATCCTCCGTTTTGTTTGACGCTGAGATGCTACTCCATTACAGTTGGAGAACCTCTGTAATGCTTTCCGAGTTTAAGGGGAATACCAAGGCAGCTACGCCACCCTGGCAAAGTAGTTCGCACACCTGCACACTACCCTACGGCACCTACCTCCTTAACCCAAATTCCCTTTCACGCCTCAGCCTACTTAGCATTCCCCCCTAAACTCGAAAATTTTTGCAGAGGCTTTCCAACTGTACTGGAATAGCACCTCAGCATCGAACAAAAGAGAAAATCCTCCTAATTAAAGCACCTATGCCCAGGCTAAAGGCAGGATCCCCCGTTTTGTTTGACGCTGAGATGCTACTCCAATACAGTTGGAGAACCTCTGTAATGCTTTTCGAGTTTAAGGGGAATACCAAGGCAGCTACGCCACCCTGGCAAAGTAGCTTCGCACACCTGCACACTACCCTACGGCACCTACCTCCTTAACCCAAATTCCCTTTCACGCCTCGGCCTACTTAGCATTCCCCCCTAAACTCGAAAATTATTGCAGAGGCTTTCCAACTGTACTGGAATAGCACCTCAGCATCGAACAAAAGAGGGAATCCTCCTTATTAAAGCACCATGCCCAGGCTAAAGGCAGGATCCCCCGTTTTGTTTGACGCTGAGATGCTACTCCAATACAGTTGGAGAACCTCTGTAATGCTTTTCGAGTTTAAGGGGAATACCAAGGCAGCTACGCCACCCTGGCAAAGTAGCTTCGCACACCTGCACACTACCCTACGGCACCTACCTCCTTAACCCAAATTCCCTTTCACGCCTCAGCCTACTTAGCATTCCCCCCTAAACTCGAAAATTATTGCAGAGGCTTTCCAACTGTACTGGAATAGCACCTCAGCAACGAACAAAAGAGGGAATCCTCCTAATTAAAGCACCTATGCCCAGGCTAAAGGCAGGAACCCCCGTTTTGTTTGACGCTGAGATGCTACTCCAATACAGTTGGAGAACCCCTGTAATGCTTTTCGAGTTTAATGGGAATACCAAGGCAGCTACGCCACCCTGGCAAAGTAGTTCGCACACCTGCACACTACCCTACGGCACCTACCTCCTTAACCCAAATTCCCTTTCACGCCTCAGCCTACTTAGCATTCCTCCCTAAACTCAAAAATTATTGCAGAGGCTTTCCAACTGTACTGGAATAGCACCTCAGCATCGAACAAAAGAGGGAATCCTCTTAATTAAAGCACCTATGCCCAGGCTAAAGGCAGGATCCTCCGTTTTGTTTGACGCTGAGATGCTACTCCAATACAGTTGGAGAAACTCTGTAATCCTTTTCGAGTTTAAGGGGAATACCAAGGCAGCTACGCCACCCTGGCAAAGTAGCTTCGCACACCTGCACACTACCCTACGGCACCTACCTCCTTAACCCAAATTCCCTTTCACGCCTCAGCCTACTTAGCATTCCCCCCTAAACTCGAAAATTATTGCAGAGGCTTTCCAACTGTACTGGAATAGCACCTCAGCATCGAACAAAAGAGGGAATCCTCCTAATTAAAGCACCTATGCCCAGGCTAAAGGCAGGATCCCCCGTTTTGTTTGACGCTGAGATGCTACTCCAATACAGTTGGAGAACCCCTGTAATGCTTTTCGAGTTTAATGGGAATACCAAAGCAGCTACGCCACCCTGGCAAAGTAGTTCGCACACCTGCACACTACCCTACGGCACTTACCTCCTTAACCCAAATTCCCTTTCACGCCTCAGCCTACTTAGCATTCCCCCCTAAACTCGAAAATTATTGCAGAGGCTTTCCAACTGTACTGGAATAGCACCTCAGCATCGAACAAAAGAGGGAATCCTCCTAATTAAAGCACCTATGCCCAGGCTAAAGGCAGGATCCCCCGTTTTGTTTGACGCTGAGATGCTACTCCAATACAGTTGGAGAACCTCTGTAATGGTTTTCGAGTTTAAGGGGAATACCAAGGCAGCTACGCCACCCTGGCAAAGTAGTTCGCACACCTGCACACTACCCTACGGCACCTACCTCCTTAACCCAAATTCCCTTTCACGCCTCAGCCTACTTAGCATTCCCCCCTAAACTCGAAAATTATTGCAGAGGCTTTCCAACTGTACTGGAATAGAACCTCAGCATCGAACAAAAGAGGGAATCCTCCTAATTAAAGCACCTATGCCCAGGCTAAAGGCAGGAACCCCCGTTTTGTTTGACGCTGAGATGCTACTCCAATACAGTTGGAGAACCCCTGTAATGCTTTTCGAGTTTAAGAGGAATACCAAGGTAACTACGCCACCCTGGCAAAGTAGTTCGCACACCTGCACACTACCCTACGGCACCTACCTCCATAACCCAAATTCCCTTTCCCGCCTCAGCCTACTTAGCATTCCCCCCTAAACTCGAAAATTATTGCAGAGGCTTTCCAACTGTACTGGAATAGCACCTCAGCATCGAACAAAAGAGGGAATCCTCCTAATTAAAGCACCTATGCCCAGGCTAAAGGCAGGATCCCCCGTTTTGTTTGACGCTGAGATGCTACTCCAATACAGTTGGAGAAACTCTGTAATGCTTTTCGAGTTTAAGGGGAATACCAAGGCAGCTACGCCACCCTGGCAAAGTAGCGTCGCACACCTGCAGACTACCCTACAGCACCTACCTCCTTAACCCAAATTCCCTTTCCCGCCTCAGCCTACTTATCATTCCCCCCTAAACTCGAAAATTATTGCAGAGGCTTTCCAACTGTACTGGAATAGCACCTCAGCATCGAACAAAAGAGGGAATCCTCCTAATTAAAGCACCTATGCCCAGGCTAAAGGCAGGATCCCCCGTTTTGTTTGACGCTGAGATGCTACTCCATTACAGTTGGAGAACCTCTGTAATGCTTTTCGAGTTTAAGGGGAATACCAAGGCAGCTACGCCACCCTGGCAAAGTAGCTTCGCACACCTGCACACTACCCTACGGCACCTACCTCCTTAACCCAAATTCCCTTTCACGCCTCAGCCTACTTAGCATTCCCCCCTAAACTCGAAAATTATTGCAGAGGCTTTCCAACTGTACTGGAATAGCACCTCAGCATCGAACAAAAGAGGGAATCCTCCTAATTAATGCACCTATGCCCAGGCTAAAGGCAGGATCCCCCGTTTTTTTGACGCTGAGATGCTACTCCAATACAGTTGGAGAACCCCTGTAATGCTTTTCGAGTTTAATGGGAATACCAAGGCAGCTACGCCACCCTGGCAAAGTAGTTCGCACACCTGCACACTACCCTACGGCACCTACCTCCTTAACCCAAATTCCCTTTCACGCCTCGGCCTACTTAGCATTCCCCCCTAAACTCGAAAATTATTGCAGAGGCTTTCCAACTGTACTGGAATAGCACCTCAGCATCGAACAAAAGAGGGAATCCTCCTAATTAAAGCACCTATGCCCAGGCTAAAGGCAGGATCCCCCGTTTTGTTTGACGCTGAGATGCTACTCCAATACAGTTGGAGAACCTCTGTAATGCTTTTCGAGTTTAAGGGGAATACCAAGGCAGCTACGCCACCCTGGCAAAGTAGCTTCGCACACCTGCACACTACCCTACGGCACCTACCTCCTTAACCCAAATTCCCTTTCACGCCTCAGCCTACTTAGCATTCCCCCCTAAACTCGAAAATTATTGCAGAGGCTTTCCAACTGTACTGGAATAGCACCTCAGCAACGAAAAAAAGAGGGAATCCTCCTAATTAAAGCACCTATGCCCAGGCTAAAGGCAGGAACCCCCTTTTTGTTTGACGCTGAGATGCTACTCCAATACAGTTGGAGAACCCCTGTAATGCTTTTCGAGTTTAAGGGGAATACCAAGGCAGCTACGCCACCCTGGCAAAGTAGTTCGCACACCTGCACACTACCCTACGGCACCTACCTCCTTAACCCAAATTCCCTTTCACGCATCAGCCTACTTAGCATTCCCCCCTAAACTCAAAAATTATTGCAGAGGCTTTCCAACTGTACTGGAATAGCACCTCAGCATCGAACAAAAGAGGGAATCCTCCTAATTAAAGCACCTATGCCCAGGCTAAAGGCAGGATCCTCCGTTTTGTTTGACGCTGAGATGCTACTCCAATACAGTTGGAGAACCTCTGTAATCCTTTTCGAGTTTAAGGGGAATACCAAGGCAGCTACGCCACCCTGGCAAAGTAGCTTCGCACACCTGCACACTACCCTACGGCACCTACCTCCTTAACCCAAATTCCCTTTCACGCCTCAGCCTACTTAGCATTCCCCCCTAAACTCGAAATTTATTGCAGAGGCTTTCCAACTGTACTGGAATAGCACCTCAGCATCGAACAAAAGAGGGAATCCTCCTAATTAAAGCACCTATGCCCAGGCTAAAGGCAGGATCCCCCGTTTTGTTTGACGCTGAGATGCTACTCCAATACAGTTGGAGAACCCCTGTAATGCTTTTCGAGTTTAATGGGAATACCAAAGCAGCTACGCCACCCTGGCAAAGTTGTTCGCACACCTGCACACTACCCTATGGCACCTACCTCCTTAACCCAAATTCCCTTTCACGCCTCAGCCTACTTAGCATTCCCCCCTAAACTCGAAAATTATTGCAGAGGCTTTCCAACTGTACTGGAATAGCACCTCAGCATCGAACAAAAGAGGGAATCCTCCTAATTAAAGCACCTATGCCCAGGCTAAAGGCAGGATCCCCCGTTTTGTTTGACGCTGAGATGCTACTCCAATACAGTTGGAGAACCTCTGTAATGCTTTTCGAGTTTAAGGGGAATACCAAGGCAGCTACGCCACCCTGGCAAAGTAGTTCGCACACCTGCACACTACCCTACGGCACCTACCTCCTTAACCCAAATTCCCTTTCACGCCTCAGCCTACTTAGCATTCCCCCGTAAACTCGAAAATTATTGCAGAGGCTTTCCAACTGTACTGGAATAGCACCTCAGCATCGAACAAAAGAGGGAATCCTCCTAATTAAAGCACCTATGCCCAGGCTAAAGGCAGGATCCCCCGTTTTGTTTGACGCTGAGATGCTACTCCAATACAGTTGGAGAACCCCTGTAATGCTTTTCGAGTTTAAGAGGAATACCAAGGTAACTACGCCACCCTGGCAAAGTAGTTCGCACACCTGCACACTACCCTACGGCACCTACCTCCATAACCCAAATTCCCTTTCACGCCTCAGCCTACTTAGCATTCCCCCCTAAACTCGAAAATTATTGCAGAGGCTTTCCAACTGTACTGGAATAGCACCTCAGCATCGAACAAAAGAGGGAATCCTCCTAATTAAAGCACCTATGCCCAGGCTAAAGGCAGGATCCCCCGTTTTGTTTGACGCTGAGATGCTACTCCAATACAGTTGGAGAAACTCTGTAATGCTTTTCGAGTTTAAGGGGAATACCAAGGCAGCTACGCCACCCTGGCAAAGTAGCTTCGCACACCTGCACACTACCCTACGGCACCTACCTCCTTAACCCAAATTCCCTTTCACGCCTCAGCCTGCTTAGCATTCCCCCCTAAACTCGAAAATTATTGCAGAGGCTTTCCAACTGTACTGGAATAGCACCTCAGCATCGAACAAAAGAGGGAATCCTCCTAATTAAAGCACCTATGCCCAGGCTAAAGGCAGGATCCCCCGTTTTGTTTGACGCTGAGATGCTACTCCAATACAGTTGGAGAACCCCTGTAATGCTTTTCGAGTTTAATGGGAATACCAAGGCTGCTACGCCACCCTGGCAAAGTAGTTCGCACACCTGCACACTACCCTACGGCACCTACCTCCTTAACCCAAATTCCCTTTCACGCCTCAGCCTACTTAGCATTCCCCCCTAAACTCGAAAATTATTGCAGAGGCTTTCCAACTGTACTGGAATAGCACCTCAGCATCGAACAAAAGAGGGAATCCTCCTAATTAAAGCACCTATGCCCAGGCTAAAGGCAGGATCCCCCGTTTTGTTTGACGCTGAGATGCTACTCCAATACAGTTGGAGAACCTCTGTAATGCTTTTCGAGTTTAAGGGGAATACCAAGGCAGCTACGCCACCCTGGCAAAGTAGCTTCGCACACCAGCACACTACCCTACCGCACCTACCTCCTTAACCCAAATTCCCTTTCACGCCTCAGCCTGCTTAGCATTCCCCCCTAAACTCGAAAATTATTGCAGAGGCTTTCCAACTGTACTGGAATAGCACCTCAGCATCGAACAAAAGAGGGAATCCTCCTAATTAAAGCACATATGCCCAGGCTAAAGGCAGGATCCCCCGTTTTGTTTGACGCTGAGATGCTACTCCAATACAGTTGGAGAAACTCTGTAATGCTTTTCGAGTTTAAGGGGAATACCAAGTCAGCTACGCCACCCTGGCAAAGTAGCTTCGCACACCTGCACACTACCCTACGGCACCTACCTCCTTAACCCAAATTCCCTTTCACGCCTCAGCCTGCTTAGCATTCCCCCCTAAACTAGAAAATTATTGCAGAGGCTTTCCAACTGTACTGGAATAGCACCTCAGCATCGAACAAAAGAGGGAATCCTCCTAATTAAAGCACCTATGCCCAGGCTAAAGGCAGGATCCCCCGTTTTGTTTGACGCTGAGATGCTACTCCAATACAGTTGGAGAACCCCTGTAATGCTTTTCGAGTTTAATGGGAATACCAAGGCAGCTACGCCACCCTGCAAAGTAGTTCACACACCTGCACACTACCCTACGGCACCTACCTCCTTAACCCAAATTCCCTTTCACGCCTCAGCCTACTTAGCATTCCCCCCTAAACTCGAAAATTATTGCAGAGGCTTTCCAACTGTACTGGAATAGCACCTCAGCATCGAACAAAAGAGGGAATCCTCCTAATTAAAGCACCTATGCCCAGGCTAAAGGCAGGATCCCCCGTTTTGTTTGACGCTGAGATGCTACTCCAATACAGTTGGAGAAACCCTGTAATGCTTTTCGAGTTTAATGGGAATACCAAAGCAGCTACGCCACCCTGGCAAAGTAGTTCGCACACCTGCACACTACCCTACGGCACCTACCTCCTTAACCCAAATTCCCTTTCACGCCTCAGCCTACTTAGCATTCCCCCCTAAACTCGAAAATTATTGCAGAGGCTTTCCAACTGTACTGGAATAGCACCTCAGCATCGAACAAAAGAGGGAATCCTCCTAATTAAAGCACCTATGCCCAGGCTAAAGGCAGGATCCCCCGTTTTGTTTGACGCTGAGATGCTACTCCAATACAGTTGGAAAAACCCTGTAATGCTTTTCGAGTTTAATGGGAATACCAAAGCAGCTACGCCACCCTGGCAAAGTAGTTCGCACACCTGCACACTACCCTACGGCACCTACCTCCTTAACCCAAATTCCGTTTCACGCCTCAGCCTACTTAGCATTCCCCCCTAAACTCGAAATTTACTGCAGAGTCTTTCTAACTGTACTGGAATAGCACCTCAGCATCGAACAAAAGAGGGAATCCTCCTAATTAAAGCACCTATGCCCAGGCTAAAGGCAGGATCCCCCGTTTTGTTTGACGCTGAGATGCTACTCCAATACAGTTGGAGAACCTCTGTAATGCTTTTCGAGTTTAAGGGGAATACCAAGGCAGCTACGCCACCCTGGCAAAGTGGCTTCGCACACCTGCACACTACCCTACGGCACCTACCTCCTTAACCCAAATTCCCTTTCACGCCTCAGCCTACTTAGCATTCCCCCCTAAACTCGAAAATTATTGCAGAGGCTTTCCAACCGTACTGGAATAGCACCTCAGCATCGAACAAAAGAGGGAATCCTCCTAATTAAAGCACCTATGCCCAGGCTAAAGGCAGGATCCCCCGTTTTGTTTGACGCTGAGATGGTACTCCAATACAGCTGGAGAACCTCTGTAATTCTTTTCGAGTTTAAGGGGAATACCAAGGTAGCTACGCCACCCTGGCAAAGTAGCTTCGCACACCTGCACACTACCCTACGGCACCTACCTCCTTAACCCAAATTCCCTTTCACGCCTCAGCCTACTTAGCATTCCCCCCTAAACTCGAAAATTATTGCAGAGGCTTTCCTACTGTGCTGGAATAGCACCTCAGCATCGAACAAAAGAGGGAATCCTCCTAATTAAAGCACCTATGCCCAGGCTAAAGACAGGATCCCCCGTTTTGTTTGACGCTGAGATGCTACTCCAATACAGTTGGAGAACCTCTGTAATGCTTTTCGAGTTTAAGGGGAATATCAAGGCAGCTACGCCACCCTGGCAAAGTAGTTTCGCACACCTGCACACTACCCTGCGGCACCTACCTCCTTAACCCAAATTCCCTTTCACGCCTCAGCCTACTTAGCATTCCCCCCTAAACTCGAAAATTATTGCAGAGGCTTTCAACTGTACTGGAATAGCACCTCAGCATCGAACAAAAGAGGGAATCCTCCTAATTAAAGCAACTATGCCCAGGATAAAGGCAGGATCCCCCGTTTTGTTTGACGCTGAGATGCTACTCCAATACAGTTGGAGAACCCCTGTAATGCTTTTCGAGTTTAATGGGAATACCAAGGCAGCTACGCCACCCTGGCAAAGTAGTTCGCACACCTGCACACTACCCTACGGCACCTACCTCCTTAACCCAAATTCCCTTTCACGCCTCAGCCTACTTAGCATTCCCCCCTAAACTCGAAATATATTGCAGAGGCTTTCCAACTGTACTGGAATAGCACCTCAGCATCGAACAAAAGAGGGAATCCTCCTAATTAAAGCACATATGCCCAGGCTAAAGGCAGGATCCCCCGTTTTGTTTGACGCTGAGATGCTACTCCAATACAGTTGGAGAACCCCTGTAATGCTTTTCGAGTTTAAGGGGAATACCAAGGCAGCTACGCCACCCTGGCAAAGTAGTTCGCACACCTGCACACTACCCTACGGCACCTACCTCCTTAACCCAAATTCCCTTTCACGCCTCAGCCTACTTAGCATTCCCCCCTAAACTCGAAAATTATTGCAGAGGCTTTCCATCTGTACTGGAATAGCACCTCAGCATCGAACAAAAGAGGGAATCCTCCTAATTAAAGCACCTATGCCCAGGCTAAAGGCAGGATCCCCCGTTTTGTTTGACGCTGAGATGCTACTCCAATACAGTTGGAGAACCTCTGTAATGCTTTTCGAGTTTAAGGGGAATACCAAGGCAGCTACGCCACCCTGGCAAAGTGCTTCGCACACCTGCACACTACCCTACGGCACCTACCTCCTTAACCCAAATTCCCTTTCACGCCTCAGCCTACTCAGCATTCCCCACTAAACTCGAAAATTATTGCAGAGGCTTTCCAACTGTACTGGAATAGCGCCTCAGCATCGAACAAAAGAGGGAATCCTCCTAATTAAAGCACCTATGCCCAGGCTAAAGGCAGGATCCCCCGTTTTGTTTGACGCTGAGATGCTACTCCAATACAGTTGGAGAACCCCTGTAATGCTTTTCGAGTTTAAGGGGAATACCAAGGTAACTACGCCACCCTGGCAAAGTAGCTTCGCACACCTGCACACTACCCTACGGCACCTACCTCCTTAACCCAAATTCCCTTTCACGCTTCAGCCTACTTAGCATTCCCCCCTAAACTCGAAAATTATTGCAGAGGCTTTCCAACCGTACTGGAATAGCACCTCAGCATCGAACAAAAGAGGGAATCCTCCTAATTAAAGCACCTATGCCCAGGCTAAAGGCAGGATCCCCCGTTTTGTTTGACGCTGAGATGCTACTCCAATACAGCTGGAGAACCTCTGTAACGCTTTTCGAGTTTAAGGGGAATACCAAGGTAGCTACGCCACCCTGGCAAAGTAGCTTCGCACACCTGCACACTACCTTATGGCACCTACCTCCTTAACCCAAATTCCCTTTCACGCCTCAGCCTACTTAGCATTCCCCCCTAAACTCGAAAATTATTGCAGAGGCTTTCCTACTGTACTGGAATAGCACCTCAGCATCGAACAAAAGAGGGAAACCTCCTAATTAAAGCACCTATGCCCAGGCTAAAGGCAGGATCCCCCGTTTTGTTTGACGCTGAGATGCTACTCCAATACAGCTTGATATTCCCTGTAATGCTTTTCGAGTTTATGGGGCATACCAAGGTAGCTACGCCACCCACGCAAAGTAGTTCGCACACCTGCACACTACCCTACGGCACCTACCTCCTTAACCCAAATTCCCTTTCACTCCTCAGCCTACTTAGCATTCCCCCCTAAACTCGAAAATTATTGCAGAGGCTTTCCAACTGTACTGGAATAGCACCTCAGCATCGAACAAAAGAGGGAATCCTCCTAATTAAAGCACCTATGCCCAGGCTAAAGACAGCATCCCACGTTTTGTTTGACGCTGAGATGCTACTCCAATACAGTTGGAGAACCTCTGTAATGTTTTCGAGTTTAAGGGGAATACCAAGGCAGCTACGCCACCATGGCAAAGTAGCTTCGCACACCTGCACACTACCCTACGGCACCTACCTCCTTAACCCAAATTCCCTTTCACGCCTCAGCCTACTTAGCATTCCCCCCTAAACTCGAAAATTATTGCAGAGGCTTTCCAACTGGACTGGAATAGCACCTCAGCATCGAACAAAAGAGGGAATCCTCCTAATTAAAGCACCTATGCCCAGGCTAAAGGCAGGATCCCCCGTTTTGTTTGACGGTGAGATGCTACTCCAATACAGTTGGAGAACCTCTGTAATGCTTTTCGAGTTTAAGGGGAATACCAAGGCAGCTACGCCACCCTGGCAAAGTGCTTCGCACACCTGCACACTACCCTACGGCACCTACCTCCTTAACCCAAATTCCCTTTCAGGCCTCAGCCTACTTAGTATTCCCCCATAAACTCGAAAATTATTGCAGAGGCTTTCCAACTGCACTGGAATAGCACCTCAGCATCGAACAAAAGAGGGAATCCTCCTAATTAAAGCACCTATGCCCAGGCTAAAGACAGGATCCTCCGTTTTGTTTGACGGTGAGATGCTACTCCAATACAGTTGGAGAACCTCTGTAATGCTTTTCGAGTTTAAGGGGAATACCAAGGCAGCTACACCACCCTGGCAAAGTAGCTTTGCACACCTGCACACTACCCTACGGCACCTACCTCCTTAACCCAAATTCCCTTTCACGCCTCAGCCTACTTAGCATTCCCCCCTAAACTCGAAAATTATTGCAGAGGCTTTCAAACCGTACTGGAATAGCACCTCAGCATCGAACAAAAGAGGGAATCCTCCTAATTAAAGCACCTATGCCCAGGCTAAAGGCAGGATCCCCCGTATTGTTTGACGCTGAGATGCTACTCCAATACAGTTGGAGAAACCCTGTAATGCTTTTCGAGTTTAATGGGAATACCAAGGCAGCTACGCCACCCTGGCAAAGTAGTTCGCACACCTGCACACTACCCTACGGCACCTACCTCCTTAACCCAAATTCCCTTTCACGCCTCAGCCTACTTAGCATTCCCCCCTAAACTCGAAAATTATTGCAGAGGCTTTCCAACTGTACTGGAACAGCCCTCAGCATCGAACAAAAGAGGGAATCCTCCTAATTAAAGCACCTATGCCCAGGCTAAAGGCAGGATCCCCCGTTTTGTTTGACGCTGAGATGCTACTCCAATACAGTTGGAGAACCTCTGTAATGCTTTTCGAGTTTAAGGGGAATACCAAGGCAGCTACGCCACCCTGGCAAAGTAGTTCGCACACCTGCACACTACCCTACTGCACCTACCTCCTTAACCCAAATTCCCTTTCACGCCTCAGCCTACTTAGCATTCCCCCCTAAACTCGAAAATTATTGCAGAGGCTTTCCAACCGTACTGGAATAGCACCTCAGCATCGAACAAAAGAGGGAATCCTCCTAATTAAAGCACCTATGCCCAGGCTAAAGGCAGGATCCCCCGTTTTGTTTGACGCTGAGATGCTACTCCAATACAGCTGGAGAACCTCTGTAATGCTTTTCGAGTTTAAGGGGAATACCAAGGTAGCTACGCCACCCTGGCAAAGTAGCTTCGCACACCTGCACACTACCCTACGGCACCTACCTCCTTAACCCAAATTCCCTTTCACGCCTCAGCCTACTTAGCATTCCCCCCTAAACTCGAAAATTATTGCAGAGGCTTTCCAACTGTACTGGAATAGCACCTCAGCATCGAACAAAAGAGGGAATCCTCCTAATTAAAGCACCTATGCCCAGGCTAAAGGCAGGATCCCACGTTTTGTTTGACGCTGAGATGCTACTGCAATACAGCTTGATATTCCCTGTAATGCTTTTCGAGTTTAAGGGGAATACCAAGGTAGCTACGCCACCCAGGCAAAGTAGCTTCGCACACCTGCACACTACCCTACGGCACCTACCTCCTTAACCCAAATTCCCTTTCACGCCTCAGCCTACTTAGCATTCCCCCCTAAACTCGAAAATTATTGCAGAGGCTTTCCTACTGTACTGGAATAGCACCTCAGCATCGAACAAAAGAGGGAATCCTCCTAATTAAAGCACCTATGCCCAGGCTAAAGGCAGGATCCCACGTTTTGTTTGACGCTGAGATGCTACTGCAATACAGCTTGATATTCCCTGTAATGCTTTTCGAGTTTAAGGGGAATACCAAGGTAGCTACGCCACCCTGGCAAAGTAGCTTCGCACACCTGCACACTACCCTACGGCACCTACCTCCTTAACCCAAATTCCCTTTCACGCCTCAGCCTACTTAGCATTCCCCCCTAAACTCGAAAATTATTGCAGAGGCTTTCCAACTGTACTGGAATAGCACCTCAGCATCGAACAAAAGAGGGAATCCTCCTAATTAAAGCACCTATGCCCAGGCTAAAGGCAGGATCCCCCGTTTTGTTTGACGCTGAGATGCTACTCCAATACAGTTGGAGAACCTCTGTAATGCTTTTCGAGTTTAAGGGGAATACCAAGGCAGCTACGCCACCCTGGCAAAGTGCTTCGCACACCTGCACACTACCCTACGGCACCTACCTCCTTAACCCAAATTCCCTTTCACGCCTCAGCCTACTTAGCATTCCCCCCTAAACTCGAAAATTATTGCAGAGGCTTTCCAACTGCACTGGAATAGCACCTCAGCATCGAACAAAAGAGGGAACCCTCCTAATTAAAGCACCTATGCCCAGGCTAAAGGCAGGATCCTCCGTTTTGTTTGACGCTGAGATGCTACTCCAATACAGTTGGAGAACCTCTGTAATGCTTTTCGAGTTTAAGGGGAATACCAAGGCAGCTACGCCACCCTGGCAAAGTAGCTTTGCACACCTGCACACTACCCTACGGCACCTACCTCCTTAACCCAAATTCCCTTTCACGCCTCAGCCTACTTAGCATTCCCCCCTAAACTCGAAAATTATTGCAGAGGCTTTCCAACTGTACTGGAATAGCACCTCAGCATCGAACAAAAGAGTGAATCCTCCTAATTAAAGCACCTATGCCCAGGCTAAAGGCAGGATCCCCTGTTTTGTATGACGCTGAGTGCTACTCCAATACTGTTGGAGAACCTCTGTAATGCTTTTCGAGTTTAAGGGGAATACCAAGGCACCTACGCCACCCAGGCAAAGTATTTCGCACACCTGCACACTACCCTACGGCACCTACCTCCTTAACCCAAATTCCCTTTCACGCCTCAGCCTACTTAGCATTCCCCCCTAAACTCGAAAATTATTGCAGAGGCTTTCCAACTGTACTGGAATAGCACCTCAGCATTGAACAAAAGAGGGAATCCTCCTAATTAAAGCACCTATGCCCAGGCTAAAGGCAGGATCCCCCGTTTTGTTTGACGCTGAGATGCTACTCCAATACAGTTGGAGAACCCCTGTAATGCTTTTCGAGTTTAAGGGGAATACCAAGGCAGCTACGCCACCCTGGCAAAGTAGTTCGCACACCTGCACACTACCCTACGGCACCTACCTCCTTAACCCAAATTCCCTTTCACGCCTCAGCCTACTTAGCATTCCCCCCTAAACTCGAAAATTATTGCAGAGGCTTTCCAACTGTACTGGAATAGCACCTCAGCATCGAACAAAAGAGGGAATCCTCCTAATTAAAGCACCTATGCCCAGGCTAAAGACAGGATCCCACGTTTTGTTTGACGCTGAGATGCTACTCCAATACAGTTGGAGAACCTCTGTAATGCTTTTCGAGTTTAAGGGGAATACCAAGGCAGCTACGCCACCCTGGTAAAGTAGTTCGCACACCTGCACACTACCCTACGGCACCTACCTCCTTAACCCAAATTCCCTTTCACGCCTCAGCCTACTTAGCATTCCCCCCTAAACTCGAAAATTATTGCAGAGGCTTTCCTACTGTACTGGAATAGCACCTCAGCATCGAACAAAAGAGGGAATCCTCCTAATTAAAGCACCTATGCCCAGGCTAAAGGCAGGATCCCCCGTTTTGTTTGACGCTGAGATGCTACTCCAATACAGTTGGAGAACCCCTGTAATGCTTTTCGAGTTTAAGGGGAATACCAAGGCAGCTACGCCACCCTGGCAAAGTAGTTCGCACACCTGCACACTACCCTACGGCACCTACCGCCTTAACCCAAATTCCCTTTCACGCCTCAGCCTACTTAGCATTCCCCCCTAAACTCGAAAATTATTGCAGAGGCTTTCCAACTGTACTGGAATAGCACCTCAGCATCGAACAAAAGAGGGAATCCTCCTAATTAAAGCACCTATGCCCAGGCTTAAGGCAGGATCCCCCGTTTTGTTTGACGCTGAGATGCTACTCCAATACAGTTGGAGAACCTCTGTAATGCTTTTCGAGTTTAAGGGGAATACCAAGGCAGCTACGCCACCCTGGCAAAGTAGCTTTGCACACCTGCACACTACCCTACGGCACCTACCTCCTTAACCCAGATTCCCTTTCACGCCTCAGCCTACTTAGCATTCCCCCCTAAACTCGAAAATTATTGCAGAGGATTTCCAACTGTACTGGAATAGCACCTCAGCATCGAACAAAAGAGGGAATCCTCCTAATTAAAGCACCTATGCCCAGGCTAAAGGCAGGATCCCCCGTTTTGTTTGACGCTGAGATGCTACTCCAATACAGTTGGAGAACCCCTGTAATGCTTTTCGAGTTTAAGGGGAATACCAAGGCAGCTACGCCACCCTGGCAAAGTAGTTCGCACACCTGCACACTACCCTACAGCACCTACCGCCTTAACCCAAATTCCCTTTCACGCCTCAGCCTACTTAGCATTCCCCCCTAAACTCGAAAATTATTGCAGAAGCTTTCCAACTGTACTGGAATAGCACCTCAGCATCGAACAAAAGAGGGAATCCTCCTAATTAAAGCACCTATGCCCAGGCTAAAGGCAGGATCCCCCGTTTTGTTTGACGCTGAGATGCTATTCCAATACAGTTGGAGAACCCCTGTAATGCTTTTCGAGTTTAAGGGGAATACCAAGGTAGCTAAAGCGTGAATGGGAATCTGGAATGAGGAGGTAGGCTTGCTATAGTAATCCGTGCAGTTGTGCAAAGCCACATTCCAGCGTGGTACCGTATTGGTTAGCCCATCCTTCTGGTAAGTAGGAGGCCCAGGCTCCCACCCTTGGTACAAATTTTCTTTCGGCGCTTCAGTGTGCATATACACATCACAGTTGGAATATCTTCTAGGAAGTGTGGGAGGACGTTTTGGAGGAACGTCTTGTACATAACTTTATTCAATCTGTCGGGAAGCAGGTAAGGTACAATCTTTTTTCTGTTTTAGTCATAGTTCTGACTGGTTCGATGTGGACCGCCATGAATTCCTCTCCTGTGCCAAACTCTTCATCTCAGAGTAGCACCTGCAAGCTACGTCCTCAACTCTGTGCTGGATGTATTCAAATCTCTGTCTACCTCTACAGTTTTGGCCATCTATAGTTCCCTCTAGTACCATGGAAGTCATTCCCCGGTGCCTTAACAGATGTCCTCTCATCCTGTTCCACCTCCTTGTCAGTGTTTTCCACATATACTTTCTTTTCCGGTTCTGTGCCGAACTTTTTCATTCCTTACCATATCAGTCCACCTAATTTTCAGCATTAGTCTGCAGCGCCACATCTCAAGTGCTTCGATTCTCTTACGTTCCCACATTCTTATAAATTTCTTCTTGAAAATAAGGCCGAAGTTTGATAGCAGTAGACTTTTCCTGACCAGGAACACCCTTTTTGCCAGTAATACTCTGCTTTCGACGTCTTCCTTGCTCCGTCCGTATTGGTTACTTTGCTGCCTGCATTTGTCTACTTCATAAACATCAATCCTGGTGTTAGGTTTCTTGCTGTTCTCATTTCTGCTACTCTTAATCCATATTCTTTACTCATTAGACTGTTCATACCATTCAGAAAATCATGTAATTCTTCTTCAGTTTTACTCAGGATAACGATCTTATTAGAGAGTCGTATCATTAACATATGAATTTTAAATCCACTCTAGAATCTTTCTTTTGTTTCCATCATTGCTTCTTACATGTACAGATTGAATAGTAGGGGCGAAAGACTACATCCCTGCCTTACAACCTTTTCAATCCGAGCACTTCGTTCTTGGTCGTCCATTTATTATTCCCTCTTGGCTCTTGTACATATTGTATATTACCCGTCATTCTATATACACTCCTGGAAATGGAAAAAAGAACACATTGACACCGGTGTGTCAGACCCACCATACTTGCTCCGGACACTGCGAGAGGGCTGTACAAGCAATGATCACACGCACGGCACAGCGGACACACCAGGAACCGCGGTGTTGGCCGTCGAATGGCGCTAGCTGCGCAGCATTTGTGCACCGCCGCCGTCAGTGTCAGCCAGTTTGCCGTGGCATACGGAGCTCCATCGCAGTCTTTAACACTGGTAGCATGCCGCGACAGCGTGGACGTGAACCGTATGTGCAGTTGACGGACTTTGAGCGAGGGCGTATAGTGGGAATGCGGGAGGCCGGGTGGACGTACCGCCGAATTGCTCAACACGTGGGGCGTGAGGTCTCCACAGTACATCGATGTTGTCGCCAGTGGTCGGCGGAAGGTGCACGTGCCCGTCGACCTGGGACCGGACCGCAGCGACGCACGGATGCACGCCAAGACCGTAGGATCCTACGCAGTGCTGTATGGGACCGCACCGCCACTTCCCAGCAAATTAGGGACACTGTTGCTCCTGGGGTATCGGCGAGGACCATTCGCAACCGTCTCCATGAAGCTGGGCTACGATCCCGCACACCGTTAGGCCGTCTTCCGCTCACGCCCCAACATCGTGCAGCCCGCCTCCAGTGGTGTCGCGACAGGCGTGAATGGAGGGACGAATGGAGACGTGTCGTCTTCAGCGATGAGAGTCGCTTCTGCCTTGGTGCCAATGATGGTCGTATGCGTGTTTGGCGCCGTGCAGGTGAGCGCCACAATCAGGACTGCATACGACCGAGGCACACAGGGCCAACACCCGGCATCATGGTGTGGGGATCGATCTCCTACACTGGCCGTACACCACTGGTGATCGTCGAGGGGACACTGAATAGTGCACGGTACATCCAAACCGTCATCGAACCCATCGTTCTACCATTCCTAGACCGGCAAGGGAACTTGCTGTTCCAACAGGACAATGCACGTCCGCATGTATCCCGTGCCACCCAACGTGCTCTAGAAGGTGTAAGTCAACTACCCTGGCCAGCAAGATCTCCGGATCTGTCCCCCATTGAGCATGTTTGGGACTGGATGAAGCGTCGTCTCACGCGGTCTGCACGTCCAGCACGAACGCTGGTCCAACTGAGGCGCCAGGTGGAAATGGCATGGCAAGCCGTTCCACAGGACTACATCCAGCATCTCTACGATCGTCTCCATGGGAGAATAGCAGCCTGCATTGTTGCGAAAGGTGGATATACACTGTACTAGTGCCGACATTGTGCATGCTCTGTTGCCTGTGTCTATGTGCCTGTGGTTCTGTCAGTGTGATCATGTGATGTATCTGACCCCAGGAATGTGTCAATAAAGTTTCCCCTTCCTGGGACAATGAATTCACGGTGTTCTTATTTCAATTTCCAGGAGTGTAGCTTACCCCTATTTTTCTCAGAATTTCGAACGTCTTACACCATTTTATACTGTCGAACACTTTTCCAGATCGACAAATCCTACGAACGTGCCTTGGTTTTTCTTTAGTCTTGCTTCCGTTATCAGTCGCAACGTCAGAATTTCCTCACTGTTGCCTTTACCTTTCCTAAAGCAAAACTGATCGTCATCTAATATATCCTCAATTTTCTTCTCCATTCTTCCGTATATTATTCTTGTCAACAAACTTTGATATTTGAGCTGTGAAGCTGATAGCGCGATTTCCTCGCACTTGTCAACTCTTGCAGTGTTCGGAATTGTGTGGATGATATTTTTGCGAAAGTCAGATGGTACGTCGCCAGACTCATACATTCTACACACCAACCTGAATAGTAGGTTCGTTCTCACTTCCCCAAATTGTTTTAGAAATTCTGATTGAATGTTATCTATCCCTTCTGCCTTATTTAATCTTAAGTCCTCCAAAGCTGTGTTAAATTCTGATTCTAATACTGGATCTACTAATACTGGATCAACTTGAATAGTAGGTTCGTTCTCACTTCCCCAAATGATTTTAGAAATTCTGATTGAACGTTATCTATCCCTTCTGCCTTATTTAATCTGAAGTTCTCCAAAGCTTTGTTAAATTCTGATTCTAATACTGGATCCCCTATCTCTTCTAAGTCGACTCCTGTATCTTCTTCTATTGCATCAGACAAATCTTCCCTCTCATAAGGGCGTTCAATATACTCTTTCCACCTATCCTCTCTCTCCTCCGCATTTAAGGGCAGAATTCACGTTGTACTCTTAATGTCAGCACCCTTGCTTCTAATTTCACCGAAAGTTGTTTTGACTTTCCTATATGCTGAGTCATTCCTTCCGACAGTCATTTCTTTTTCGATTTCTTCACATTTGTCATGCAGCCGGTTCGTCTTAGCTTCCTTGAGCTTCATATTTATTTCAATCCTCAGCGACTTGAATTTCTTTGTTCCTGAATTTCCTTGAATCTTTTTTATACTTACTTCTTTCATCGATCAACTGAAGTATTTCTTGTGTTACCCATGTACCTAAGTTTTTCTTTCCAACTCTATGATTGTCCTTTTTAGAGATGTTCATTCCTCTTGAGCTGTACTGTCTACTGAGCTACTCCTTATTGCTGAATCAATAGCCTTAGAAAACCTTCCGTTTACCACTTCTTTAGTATTTATTATTCCTGACTAATCTCTTAAACTTTTGTCCACTCTTTGTCACTACTGAATCGTTATGAGTCTATATCTACTACTGGATACGCCTTTCAATACAGTATCTGATTTCGGAATCTCTGTCTGACCATGACGTAGTATAACTGATATCTTGCCGTATCACCCTGCCTTTTCAAGTATACCTCCTTCCCTTGTGGATCTGAACATATTATTTGCTATTATTAGCTGAATTTATTACAGAACTCAATCTTTCTCCTCTCTCATTCCTTTTCCCAAGTCCATATTCTCCTGTAACCTTTTCTTCTACTCCTTCTCCTACAACCGCATTCCATTCCCACGAATATTAGGTTTTCATCTCCCTTTACGTACTGTATTACCTTTTCAATGTCCTCATATATTTTCTCTATCTCCTCATCTTCAGCTTGCGAAGTCGGCATGTGTACCTAAACTATCGTTGTTGGTGTTGGTTTGCTGTCGATTATGATAAGAACGACCGTATCACTGAACTGTTCACAATAACGCACTCTGTGCCCTACCTTCCTGTTCGCGCTGTACCATTTTCTGCTGCTGTTGATATCACCCTATACTCGTCTGACCAGGAATCCTTATCTTCTTTCCATTTCACTTTACTGAACCCTACTATATCTAGCTTGAGCCTATGCATTTCCCTCTTCAGATTTTCAATCTTCCCTACCACGTTCAAGCTTCTGGCATTCCACGCCCCAATTCGTAGACCGTTATGCTTTCGATGGTTATTCAATCTTTTTCTCATGATCACCTCCCGCCTTGCAGTCCCCTCCCAGAGATCCAAATGGGGAACTATTCCGGAATCTTTTGTTAATGGAGTGGTCATCATGTCACTTTTTGAGTTACGTGTCACATGTCCTGTGGATACGCGTTGCGTGTCTTTAATGCAGTAGTTTGCACTGACTTCTGCATCCTCATGTCGTTGACCACTGCTGGTTCTTCCACCTTTAGGGGCAGTTTCCCAACCCTAGGACAAGAGAGTGTCCTGAACCTCTGTCCGCTCCACCACTCTCTTTGAGAAGGCGGCTGGCAGAATGTGTATGACTTCTATACCGGAAGTCTTTGGCCGCCAATGGTGATTATTAATCAAAATTAAGCGGTGGCTGGCTTCTAACACCGTACGGATGAGGTTTTGATTACTAATCAAATACGCTACCCCTAGAGCATGGGTCCAATTACAATAGCGTTACTAGTGCGTACATCCTCAGCAAACGTCTATTGATAGGATCGACACATCAGTGTGAGTGGATCTTCGTCATAACAACCACGATTATTCCTACTGTTGTGCACGCCCTCTCTCGTTTTGTCTGAAGACAACGCTAAAGCAAGGAAACTGATGGAGAAACCAATTTGCAAACGACACTCGAAATGAGAATTCCGATGGCTGCAATGATTGCACCTTTCGTGTGCAATAAGGGTGCCATTTTTATTAATGTAAGGCTCTCAAAACAATTGATTGGGTTGTGTTCAGACCTCGTGTAACGTGACGATTGCTAGAGGGAGGATTGTCACCAATCGCGTGCAACACATTCTCTTACATACCGGCTGTTCTAGTATACTTTACAAGGCCAGTACCTTCCACTCTAACACTGTAGGATCCAGTTTCTCATAGGCGCCTGTGTACAGATGCAAAACTACTCCAAAGTGGTTGCGTTTGGGGCAGCGACAGCTCACCAAAGCGTCATTCTGCCGCCGTCCCATTGCATTCTGTGAGCCCATACACGAGGTGCATATCGGTCAACTCTTAGTCAGTAAACCTGTTTGTAGTTTAGCTTTTTACCACATTAACATGTAACTTGCACTGCCGGAAAACATAACCGTGTACAGAAGCGAGCAGTACTGAATACAAACTTCAGGTCAACAGCAGGTACCGTGCGCCAACGGAAACAAGACCAAAAGCGCTTATCGTCGACGTCTGCACTATTGTGCACAGTCTTCAGTGCAATACAGATACGAAACCCATTACGGCAAGAAACCAAGCAAAATGCTATAAATCTGTGCCAAGCCGCCGAAGACCATGGATCCCTTCAAGCAAAATTCGCAGGAGTTATCCCTGGACAACCTCTGCAACTTTGTCGATGGAGTTTTGATTCACTCTCTACATACAGCATCCTCCACAATTCATGTTACATAATCCTAGGGGCTGTAGAGGGATCTTAGTAGAACAAATTTTGATGAGAAGTCCATGTCTGGAAACGTACCGTTTGGAGGGAAATAAGTTTGAAAGTCGGATCACTTTTAAATCTCCGAGTTCACGGTACGCACAGAGCGGAGATAATGTTGTGTCACCTGTGTGCTCTACAGGAGTCAATGACATGTAAGCTTTTTCTAGAACTCGTCGTTGGAAACTCTTCTAAGGGACGAAGTACATCCTCTTCAAAGTCGAGAGTGCGGCGCGTCCATGGAGCATCCCAGTCGACTCTCCTATTTGCGAACGAATCAGTTTCTCGGATATTGGTACGGTATGTGGCGTCATAAATACAACACGGACAGCTTTGTGTGCGAACGGCGAAGTGGGAGATTTGAAACTGACCCAATCTACAAACTTATTGGTACATTTCTGAATGTAGGTTTCTTATCACAATTATTATCTGCTACTTCCCCTCTACGTCCACTACCAGTGTGCAACAAGAATTGTGAAATAGTCTTGGTATATTACTAACAGAAACTTTACAGTGACCAATTTGCTAGTTGCGAACAAAATTACAGAACGAGGCACTCAATATTATTGATCATTTGTCTGAGATTCATAGATATTCGAAACACTTGACTCCGTTTCAACGAAATCTATGGCAACAGCCTTACAGAAAGAGGACACTGATTCAGCAGACACTGGTTGATCACAACATAACTGTCACCTCAAAATTTTTTGGAACATTGTTATAGGAAAAATAGCGTTCTGTATAACATTATAACTTGTTTCAAAATAAACAGTCGCGATCGCATTGAAGTTGTTTATTTTTATTTTCAGATGACTGGATCAAGTTTTTAAGACGTCGTCTTCGGATATTACATTCCTCGTTGAACGTAAGAGTCGCTGCCGTAGAGCAGGTCCATCTGCGCAGGGAGAGCATCTGTGGTGATGCAGATTAGGGTGATTATGATTGTGGTGGTGGTGGTAATGGTTGTGATGGTGATGGTAATGGAAATGATGATGGCCATTTTTCCTTATCATCATTGGCAACGTCGTAATGATTAAATATAGACATAACAACATTGTTTCCCAATTTTCCCCTTTCTTCAAATGGAGCTATCCAAATTTTGCCCTGCTTTCTAATAAGTTATTTCAGGAATATAGTTACTTTGTACGTATGACGTTGCTGAGTGAAAGATTGTTTTTCTGTAGCACCGTCCACCAGTTTATACAATATTTACTTGGCAATGAATATCGTCCAGGATAGATGCAAGGCCTAACATGGGTGTGAGAAACTGGAAAGCTTTCAACATACTTTATAGATACTGTTAAGAGACTCTGGAGTGGTGTTCTCTGTTCGGAGACGTTGAGGCTTGTAGTAAACCTATTCTATGTTTATTTCTTACCACATGCATTACCCAGGTATCTATTGACAACTGTGACTAAGACCGTATTCATGGAACTTGTTTTGGATTTATAGAGCTTGTTTCTAAAGAACGTTTGAAGTAATATGATTGGGGACATGAAAAAAGAAAACACGGGAGAGAACCACACAGAGCTGCTCGTGCGAAAAGAAACTAACGCTGAAGTCTCCGCCCGCAAAACACAGCGTCTGTCCTCGTGATTTATTTACGGTAGTGGCATAATACAAGCCAACAGGGAATTGTACACTTTGAAAGTGAATTGTTATGAATATGTGGGATACAAGATATTAAAACTCGCTTACCTGCGCTACTTCCCGTCAGAACTTCCGCTTCTGTGATGTTACATTGGAGAGAAGTAGTTTTAAGTCTCTGTGAATGAAGCTTACATAGGAGCGAGGTAGGGCATGACGCTCTCTATCAGAGTTACGTATTGCCTCGCTTTCGCAAGGGGTTTCCAAAGAGCGAGCTAATGACTGATGTTCTCCCGTCTCACTATCTTCATTGGATTCTTGGGATCGCATAGTCCTCAGTCTTTTAGCTGTTCTGACGTATTCAGGAAGACTCAACTGTTTTTTAGGCATTTTCATTAGCAAACAAAATAAAATAAAAATGTAATGACTAAACACCCGAATCACAAATATAGCTTATTCATGTAAATGCGCGTTTTTTTTTTATTCTGTCACTAACGGAAACTTCTGAAAACACATCCGTCACTGAGTTAAAAAACTAATAGCCCCAGCCATTGTTAGGTTTAGGTAGTTCTAAGTCTAGAGGACTGATGACCTCAGATGTTAAGTCCCATAGTGCTTAGAGCCATTTGAATCATTTGAACTCAGCCATTGTTTCTTCGGTGTGCTACATCACGGTGATTAAACAGCCGAGCTATAAAGCAGAGCAGATGATTTTAGATGAAGCTTCAAATTATGATTTTGTTTTCGTGTTCCGATTTTCATTAAATAAAGGCTGTATATTGCCCTAAGCTACATTCAACTTACCTATGAAACCCAATGAAAAGTTATCTAGTAGTTTTGAAGATTGACGTATTCAGAGACGACGGTCTTAGATAAAATTTTAAATGAAGACATCTTTTCTTCCGTGATCCGAGTCTGAGAAATAAAGCCTACATATTACCTCAAACTATGGTTGAGTTACATCTGAAAACTTCAGGAAAAATCGACTAGTAGCTCTGGAGATCAGACGAACAGAAACGGCGTTTTTACCTTTTTAATATTAGCATAGTTCTCAACAGTTTGAAGTGGCAACAAGGAGTCACAGAGACATCCGAGAGGCATACGATTTAACTTATCACAAAAACTGTGAATGAAAACACACAACACTGGTGTAGTTACAATATTTTTTAATTCACAAATCAGTTATCAGCTGTAATGCCATCATCAAATACAAAGATAAATATATTTGTATCTGATGGTGGGAATACATTCGAAAACCGGTTTGTGAAGTAAATAATAAATATTATACAATATTTTCCCCAGTGTAGTGTGTCTTTTATTGATAATGTATAAAACACTCTACGAAGAGCCGACGGAACAGTCAGTCAGCGCAACTCAGACAAAAATGATAAAAGAATCCTATTTTTAAAGGCATATTTATCTTGTAATTTTCTGTCAGACAAATCGAATAGTTTCTTTATTTATTAATTCCTTTTTAACAGCAGGCCCCATACAGTCAGCGTATCCATAATATAACATACAGATTCAATGTGCATGTTCCGACCATTAATCTGAATGTTTGCTTTTGTGCACACAATTACACCAAGGAACGAAAAAAAATCACCTATATTTACGAACCAGTCAAACAACGCGAGCAAAGGATTTAAATTAAAATATTACAAAACGATTTCGTTCAGTCTTCTAAAAGCATTATGTTGCTGTCAGGTACGTATGCCTACGGTGCTAGTGTATCCAAAGAACGTGCCGTAAATTCTGTAATAATGCACTGCTAACTGGGTAGTCATACAGATCTCCACCTTTGGTCGGATGTTCTGATTCCACGAGTGTAACAGAAATGCTGTGATTTCGTCAGTACACGCAATTTTAAAATTTATGTAGGTATCCTAGGCGGCGAGTGCAACTTTCTACAAAGGCCGGGAATCGAACCCTGGTCTCCTGCCTACAATGCAAGTGCGCTAGCCACTAAGCCGCGTTGGCACATCGGTTCGCACAACTTCATGGATTACCATGGGATGCTCCTCCTCCATCCGAATTTTAAACTCATTTTCTCCACAAGAAGATAAATGTTTATTTACGATGTGCAGCATTTCAAAATATATCCTTACAGTGCTAAAGTACACTTGAGGTGAAAGAGTTACCTAAGGCACATTCTAATAAAAGTCTGCAGAAACTACCGTGATTAAATCTGAGTGTAGTTATGAAGTCGGATTCCGCAGCTCGTGGTCGTGCGGTAGCGTTCTCGCTTCCCACACCCGGGTTCCCGGGTTCGATTCCCGGCGGGGTCAGGGATTTTCTCTGCCTCGTGATGACTGGGTGTTGTGTGACGTCCTTAGATTAGCTAGGTTTAAGTAGTTCTAAGTTCTAGGAGACTGATGACCATAGATGTTAAGTCCCATAGTGCTCAGAGCCATTTTTTTGTGAAGTCGTCCGCAGTGGTCGAGCGATTTTTAAGAATGCTGTTGGCTGAGAGTGGAATATTGTACCGCCCAAATGGGGAAAGGGTTGTGGACGAGCGGTTCTAGCCGCTTCAGTCCGGAGCAACGCGACTGCTTCGGTCGCAGTTTCGAATCCTGCCTCGGGCATGGATGTGTGTGATGTCCTTAGGTTAGTTAGGTTTAAGTAGTTCTAAGTTCTAGGGGACTGATGACCTCAGATGTTAAATCCCATAGTACTTAGAACCATTTGAACCATTTTTTGCAGTTGTGAAAGGATCCAAGTGGGGGGGATTGTTATCTCTGAAAAAGTGAGCATGGATAGTGCACTGGCCACTATATTATCGTTCCGTTTGTACACCTGAGACTTGTCTGTTACGTATCACCTCACTCGAAAAGGCGTCGGCGACTCTATCGTCTGACCTTCCCAAAGAAATACTACTTAGTTGTTCGACTAACAATACTTCCAATCACGGACTCATACAGGATAAAAAAATTATAAATACAATTACTCCAATCACAGGCCAATTGCGTGAATATTTAACAAGTGGGGAAAAAATTAATGTGCATATTTCAATTAAAATACGGATTTTTCTTTGTGTTCTGGACCGGTCGATGTGTTGCGCGGATCATCGGATGGCGGGGGCAAAGTAATTTTAATATTCATCGATCGCTTGAGAAAGTCACAAGACGGCGTAAATCATTAAAGAACTGAGGCATTGCATTCATACTAGTGGTGCAGACATGCTACGCTGGATGGAGACTATTTTTCATGGGGGCTGCCGTGATGCCATCTTAGAACGACCAACTTAAGTGCTAGGGAATCTTCCCCGACCACTCTGGGTAAAATGTCACAGGAATGGGCAGTGCTACCTCCTGGTATATTTGGCTAAAGGAACAACTTTTTTTTTCTTTTTTTCAGAGTAGGCATTTGACTGTCTCCTCTGAAACAGCAAAACCACGGAGCCCAACACTCGAAGCCCATTTTGACACATCTTCTTGAAACAGACAATATGGATGCAGGTTTTAACGCAGACCTTTCTAATATTTAAGGAATATGTTGTGGCCTCCATTACTCTGTAGTCAGTCGCCTGCAGAATCACGTTGGTAGGAATCCGGTCTCGTCGCAAGAGAGTGCATGCGGCTTTCTCGATCGACACGCACGCAGCTTGTTCTGCTAGCTGACTGACGCTACTCACCTATGATGGAATGAGAGTTGCCACACTTGCTGACGTTTGTATTCGAGTCTGCCGGTCGGGGTGGCCGAGCGGTTCTAGGCGCTACAGTCTGGAACCGCCGGCCGCTACGGTCGCAGGTTCGAATCCTGCCTCGGGCATGGGTGTATGTGATGTCCTTAGGTTAGTTAGGTCTAAGCAATTCTAAGCTTTAGGGGACTGATGACCTCAGAAGTTAAGTTCAAATGCCTCTGAGCACTATGGGACTTAACATCGGAGGTCATCAGTCCCCTAGAACTTAGAACTACTTAAATCTAACTAACCTAAGGATATCACACACATCCATGCCCGAGGCAGGATTCGAACCTGCGACTGCAGCGGTCGCGCGGTTCCAGACTGTAGCGCCTAGAACCGCTCGGCCACTCCGACCGGCAGAAGTTAAGTCCAATAGTGCTCAGAGCCATATTCGAGTCTCGTATCTCTCATGGTCAACAATATCTCCCATCTTTCCTTAAGATGGTTTCCCACGTTTTGCTAGTTGCGTAGGTCTAGAGGCTAGACGAACATTTATTTCTTGTTTAATTGCTTTCCTCTTGTAACTTCAAATTTCCGCGAGAGACTGGTTGTTCGATGGGTAATCCAGAATTGTGGGTTGGTGTCGTCCCATGCTTTAAAATGTTTCGTTGCTGTGTTTTAAATGGCTGACATACGCTCTAAGACCAAAAAGGACGCACCACGGAGGAATTTTCCGAATCGGATGGAAGTCGATCGATGTGATATACAAATACAGGCAAATAAATGATTACAATTTCAAAACAACATAATGATTTATTCAAGAGGAAGTATGTCAAAATGTGTTAGTCCACTTTTGACCCTCCTGCAAGCAGTTACTCGGCTCTTTATTGATGGAGAGAGTTGTTGAAAGTCCTCCCGAGGGTCTCCAGTCACGTCTTCACTGATCATCGGAGTTCAGTACGAAGCCTGACTCATCGCTGAAGACATATTCAAGTCAATGAGGTTCTAGGCCGAAGACGTTTCTGGAGACGCCCCAGACAGCTATGGGATATGAACCTGAGGGTCGGCCGCCTTAAGGCCCGACAGCCAGGATTTGGGGGTCTGGGGTGCCATTTCTTTTCATAGCAGAACCACTTTGGTTGTCATCCGTGGCACCATTACAGCACAGCGGTACGTCAACGACATTCTGCACCTCCTTTTGTAGCCCTTCATGGCAAGCCATCCAGGGCTTACGTTTCAGTAAGGTAATGGCCATCCACACAGGGCGATAGTTTCTACAGTTTGTCTTCGTGCTTGGCAAACTCACCCCAATTGAGAAAACTTGAAGCATTATGGGTACGGCCCTCCAACCAGCTCGGGATTTTGACGACCCAACGCGCCAATTGAACTGAATTTGGCACGACATCCTTCAGGAGGACGTCCAACTTCTACGAATCAATTCCCACCGAATAACGCTTGCATAAGAGCCAGTAGTGGACCTACGTGTTACTGAATCAGTCGATTTGTGAAACTCTTTCTCTTGAATGAATCATCCAAGTCTTCTGAAATTGTAATCTTTTGCCCATATACGTGTATCACATCTTCCGATTTCCGTCCCACTCGGATAATTCTTTCGTGGTGCGTCGTCTTTATTGTCCTAGAGTGTATTATTATTCCACTGATTCATCGTCGAGTTTGTGGCCTTCCCTTTGTCTCTTATCCTATAACTTCGTGGGGCTGTAACACCTACTGTAGGTTTGATTTCCGAATCTACCATGGTCAGATGACAGATATTAAGGTAAGATAGCTTTCATCTAGAGATACGGAAGCGGTAACAGAGCAATTTTTCAATTACTTCTCTTTGATTCGACTGAGACTCACCACCCTACAGCTTTTCGTTCATTGAATACCACTAGCGCCACGCCCTGTGCCTACTCATTTAGGTTAAAACAGATCATCACTACCCACATGGTCTTAAAGGACATTTCAGATAGCTCACTTTACGATAAAAGTTGGTAGCTCTTTGATGCTATCTTATATGCCAAGTTGGTCTCATTAGAAAACTGGTACAATATTGACGGAGAACTGCAAGTGAGAAACCAGTGGTGCAGACACTGGCTATTAATATCTAGCTGAAGCACATAAGCAAGTGAAAAGATTCCGTCTTTTCTACTGCACTGTCGCCAGTATGCACTGGCACGACAGGAGTCCTGCACCTCATTAAACCGATCTGAAACAGTTCGTGAAATCACCGAAGACTTATAATTATTGTGAGGACAAATCCCGTGCATCTTTAGGAAGCGTGATTCATCCACTAAGTAGATTGCAATACCCTCCCATAAACAAATCCTCATTATGGCCTTTGTAACTCTGCAAAGAAAGCTTGACGCAGTAAAAGATCTCTAATTTTTCAAAATATTATTATGCAAATGAAAAGCAAGGGTTCGTACAGGACTGAAGCGAAATGTGGGTGATCAAGAATCGGTAGATGAAAGAAACTGGAACCATTTGAAATGTGGTGTGTGAAAGTGGATAGACTGAAATGAAGTACACACTAAAAAGACTCGGTGAGTAAAGCAGTTTATGGAAGATCTCACCAGAAGGGACACGTTACTGGAGCATCTTCTGCTCATTCGAGGGAGAATCAACTTAGCTATGGAGTACCCTAAATATCCTACGTGTTTTGACCGGTACCTCACGGGGAGCGGATCGTAAAATCCTGTTCCGCTTATAGCAAACTCTTATCCGATCAAAAACGGACTTATCATCGGAAAGACCGTCTGTTTTACGCCGTCTCAACGTAACCCACCATCGAGGCACTGGAGCTTTCTACACTAGCCTCGTTGTGAGTGTCTATGCAGACGCCGCCGAACTACCGCCGTCGTGCCGGTGTGATGTTCTGCTCAGCAGATACGCGTGCCGCCTGTCCTCTGTGGCCAATATTCCATCCTATGCTTCCTTTTTTGATGACTCGCTTAACCTCCAGTACTTGTTAACTTGTTTGTTGCCTCCCAGAGTTCGTATACTGCTTCGGAAACTTAACCTTGCGTTACCTGCCACGTTCCCGATGAGTGAGAGCCCTTCACCGCCATGGCTTCGTGCAGAGGTCAGCGTTCATTTTCCACTAATTCGCTTCCCAAGAACGCTCGTCTATGTTCGACCTATCGCTCTACGTTTCTCGAAAGTTGCACGCAACATAGAGGCAGCACCTTTTTCTGCACTGATGGCTCTATGACTGACCGTGGTGTCGAATGCGAATTTGTCATTGGCATCAAACATTTCAGATACCGGGTTCTAGAACGGTGCTCGATTCTTACAGCAGAGTTTCTCGCACTCTATCAGGCCACCCAGTACATCCGACGACACAGGGTTCTCAATTTTATATTATCTTCCGTTTCACTTAGTGTCCTCCAGAGCATCTGTGTGCTATACACATGCCGCCCATTAGTTCATCGAATCCGAGAACGCCTCCACTCGCTCGCTTATTATGGAGCCAACGTGATGTTCATGTGGTTCCGTGGTCACGTCAGAGAGTGGGAATGTAGCTGCCCCTGCTACTGCTAAGACTGCAGTCCGACTACCTAGACCTTTTAGCTATTCTGCCCCTTGAGGCGATCTCTGTCACCACGTAGGAACATTGTTTCACTCTAGTATGAACAGTGGTCTTTTCTGTATGGGAACATACAGTGAGAAACAGGCACCTCCCAACGGCTTGGACGACTCCTCTCGCCCCCTTCGTCGCTAGGAGATGCTTTCAGATGGGCTGCCGATTGGGCGCTGTCGTTTCAGTCACCGTCGTTCGTAAAGTGGAGACCCCGCACCACTCTGTGCTTGCTGCAGCCAACCATTGACAGTGCGCCATTTTCTGACACGGTGCCGATATTATAACCGTTAATGTTTTAATGTATGTTTGCTATTTGAATATTTCAGCAGATGCAACACGAGCTGTAGATCGCAATTAACTTTTTATTCTGCACAGTAATATAGCAAAGGAAATTTAATTTTCAACCGTTTGAACAACCTCCTCAAAGGGAAAGTGACCGTTTTTAGCTATCCCTCTACATCAGTCGGATAGGCTTTGAGTATAATAAGACTTCAAAGTGATTTGGTAATTGACCATTTTAAGCTATGACACGGACGCTAATGACTTCAGCTGTTTTGCGCCCTAAAGCAACCAATTGTCGATGGAGCAACAGCTGTGGGCGTAAGTACTAGAGGCAGGCCAAGAATGGAACATGTGACACATTGTGTAATGTTTTAATGGTAATAGCTGAAAGGGTATCAAAACATTAACACAAGATACGGAAAACGGAGATCAGAATGAAACCAGTCGAACGACTGGTACCTTTAAAAAATCCCTGCCATTCATAGATTTTGACAGAGTAGAAGGTGCAGTGATATGTATGTTGCATATTATCTCAGGAAACTTGGTGGTCTCCACGGTGTATAGTACTGTATATAATTAATCAAAAGATTTTTTATTTTTCGAATTCGTCCAACTAAAGACTAAGCGAAACGTGATTTATGATATCATACATTGTCATTACTGTCACACATCGCTTAGCGATATTATTCCGTTTTTCTACCACTATTTACTGGTTATTTTAACGAGAGTACTGGAGATGTGTGCTGGGGGTTGGGAGGCGGGGCATTTTGGCTTTTCGTCACTGGGAAGCTGCCGTTCTGGTATGGTACGTGTTGCTGTTTGTCAGCAGAGCGCAGTCAACGAATCTCATAAGGAGTGGAGAGACTCCCCATGGAGACAAACAGTTTTCACAGGAGTGGCGCTGTGATCCGCTTCGTGCTTTTGTGGGCAGAGCTGGTCCCTGTCTTCACTCAGGGTAGAGGATACCGTGCCGCCGCTGACTGCTCCAGAGAATAACTGACCATGACTTTTTTTGCTTTTTCTGCGTGAACGTCAAAGGACGAGATGCCGCAGCATGGCTGGCCAATGCAAGAAAGTCGTTTGCTTTCAGTCTAAATATTTTGGTGTATCTAATCGAATATGTCACTCTTGCCACCATGTTTGGCGTACAGAAACCAACTAATTCAAGTAACACTGTTCCAAGCTGGCACCAACCTCACACCATTAATGCGGATTTTCTCTTTTGGATGGTAAATAGTTGAGGCAGGAGAACTAAGATTCATGGGTCTTCATCTTCTGGCCTCTATCTGGTACTGACAGGCACACACCTTGTTGATTCTGGAGAAATGTGTGTCAATTCACGGTAGCACGATTCATATTCCGAGCAGCTCGCTACTTACTTGTTCTGTTAAGCAACTTGCCGATTTGATTTCTTGCTCTGTGTTTTGTCTCACTGATCTTGAAATCCTAAACTGCCCAGATAAGGATACGGTGTTGCATTCTCTGTGCAGTATTCCGTAAATCTGATACATCCCTTCTGTGTTACGCTTATTTTATGAGAATTCAATCGAGATTTAAGAGAACTTTGCTCTGTTGTGAATTACGTCCATCAAATATAGCACATAAAAATTTGTTACAGGCGTGCTTGACTAAAATTTCAAGATTCTTTAACTACCCTACATTTTTTCCATGGTTGAGCGACCCACTAATAACAAATATAACCTTAGGTTTGTTTATAAATAACTCATCTGCTACCAGTCACAATTTATTGATAAACAAACCTTTTGTTTTCACAGTCGCAGGCTTTCAGAACCATTTATAATGGATCAAATCAAATATAACCTTTTTTCACCCAAATTTCTTGTTATCTCTGTGACGACGTTATCGTTGTGTACAGCGGTCAAACTCAACGATCGATTTTGAAACCGATATTTAAGTTTTCAATAAAATAACAAACAAATAATAAAACTGACGTTAGATGTTACTTATTATTCAGTGAAGATAACGTGAATTTGCACGCGCTTGTCTTCTATGATTACAGATTTTTTTATTGACTAGGGAGAGCTGTGTCAACATTCCCTAGGATTATAACTTTGCTGCGTTGTTTCCTGATAATTTCATTAACGACCTTGCAGTATTCAGAGGTAATCAGCAACAACATTTACACAGCAACGTCACATCATAATGCAGGTCAAGGGCTCGCTGCCCTCCTGACCAGAGACGACAAGCACACAAGTTTCAATATTCTTTTCCTTCTTTCTGGCTTCCCAGTGCTTCTTCATTCTTGGTATCTGTTATTGTCTTGTTTCCTGTGTCACTTCTCTTGCTTTTTCTTCTGGAAACCCTTGCATTTTTGTACCTTTTGCTTGAGTTTTTGCATCATTCCCAACTTCTGTAAATCCTTCTTTACGCCTATAAGCCACGAAATTTGGGTACAGCCGACCATACGGCAAGTGTTGTTACGCAAATGTCGAGCTGTTCTGTAGAATGTTTCAACAGATATTTTATGGGATATCAGAACCTCATCCCAAACGATGGAACTGTACTCTTCCATCAATTGCCAGTGTTACTTTGCTTCGAAACATTAGAGATGCTGCATACGACGTAGGCATAGACCATCAGTGTGTTTGTGCGTAGAAAGCACTCCGTCTTCTGGCCACGAGTGGCCTACCGGGACCATCCGACCCCCGTGTCATCCTCAGTGGAGGATGCGGATAGGAGGGGCGTGGGGTCAGCACACCGCTCTCCCGGTCATTATGATGGTATTCTTGACCGAAGCCGCTACTATTCGGTCGAGTAGCTCCTCAAGTGACATCACGAGGCTGAGTGTACCCCGAAAAATGGCAACAGCACATGGAAGCCTGGATGGTCACCCATCCAAGTGCCGACCAAGCCCGACTGCGCTTAACTTCGGTAATCTCACAGGAACCGGTGTATCCACTGCGGCAAGGCCGTTGCCTTGTGCATAGAAAGAGCAGTTCGTAAAGAACCTGTGATTTTCGCACCGGTATGGCAGGGTAGTTGAGTGCCCTATTGCCCATCAATGCTCGGTGGAGGTGTCATAATTTTTACAACTGTAGGGGTTTCATATCTTCGTAGCTCAGACAATTAGTACGGAATATTTGTAAATTACACACACAAACTTTCCTCGTGAATCACTCTACCTACTACTCCCAAAACAGATCAAAATATCTACAGTAGCTCATGAGATTTTTGTCGCATTACGAATTCACTGCAAGTTTGCAATGGTTTGTAAAGGCAAAAAAAATATTTATGTGACTTAATTACCAAATTAAAATTTTTTGATTTCTTTTTTTTACATGTTTTGTGAAACCTTGAGTTTACTAGTATCAAAGAAGGCCGAATTTTCTGCGTTGACTCAGAAACGAAGGGGTATAGACCTCAGTATGTGACAAATTTCAACCCGATACCACTACGTGTTCCTGAGGAACAGGGGCTTTAACAGTCGGACAGACGGGCAGATAGACAGACGGACAACAAAGTGATGCTATAAGTGTTCAGTTTTTCCCGATTGAGACACAGAAACCCACAGAGAAGTTTAGGTAAATTTAGCCTTTCATTCTTAGTTATAACGCATTAGTTACGCGTGAATGACAGACAGCGAGCCCTGTTTTATACTTTCTCGACGCATATTTATTGGAATCCGTTTGCTGTCACTCTGATTGAAACGTCATCAGGTTCATAATCTGTCTCGCAGCCACAAGATGATCTGGAGCAGTGTCCTCTGCTAGCCAGTCTAGAAAGCAGTCCTTAGCACACGGGACATAGGTGAACACACAGTGAGCGTCGGATATCTCGTATTTCCTTAATCAACGACTCGCTTCGTCTGACATCACGCAGTGGACCTGTTTTCCTGATGCTGTTAACAAATGGTCCAAATATCTGCAGTTTTGCCTACAGTGGTCTAATTTCTTTTGGTGTGGAGTGTACGACCGGGGGATCTCGTGAGTGCTGAGTGTTATACATCGCGTGGCACAAGTTTATCATTTCGCCCTATACAGTTACCCAGGTGGTCGATGGCCGTAAACCGCAGCAAGAAACGTGAAATTATACCACGCTCCTGCAGCGATTATAATCTTATTATGAAATAAATGAATGAATATTCAAGTACCTCTCTTAAAATGTATTCAGCCAAGTCTTGGCCACTATCGAATGCAGTTCATTTTCGTGGAATTATTATTTGTATATCGCTAGTGGAAAAAATCAAGTGTTTTATGAAAAATAAGTAATATGCTTTAAGGGGGTAGACCAGGGTGACGCTCAATTTTCAAACCGATATTTACATTTTTCAACAAAATAACAAACAAATAATAAAACTGACGTTAGATATTTATTGTACACACGTAAGATTGTATTGTGTACTTTCTTAAGTAAGAAACTTGCACCCCGGTGGCATTACATGACATCGACTAGAGTCCTTTCATTGAGGTTGGTGGGAGCTCTGAACGCCATGGCTTTCAACCGAGAACAAAACTTCAAAAAGTGCTTTGAAACTAATGATATTGTCTAACTTAGTACACAGGGATATTTAAAAAATGGTTTTTAATAAAATCTCGGCACTCAGAAATAAGTCAATATTTTCAACAAAGAACTCGTTATAAAAATGTGAACCAAAATCGATATTAAAGTATACTGCAGAAATCCTAGTTACTGTAGTAGAATAAACGCCCACTCAAGTTACGGACAGCTATGATGTAATTGCACGTATATTTCATGAATTATAGCTTCTGCCAGTTTAAAAATTGTTATGGAAAAACAAGCGTTTAAAGTTTCAACTTGCGTTGTTATTGAAATTGAGAAAACTTTTAACGGGCAATGGCATCGTACAGGTAGCCTTCTTTCGCCGATGTCGAGACGCTCCAGATTATATCAATTAACCGGCTTCCGCTTACAAATCGCAGCGTTTTTTTGCAAAACTGGGATTACTTTTCGAAACTTTTCTATCCGTATAAATACATTTGTTTTTCATTTTCAAGCATTCACGTTGTACTTCGTTTATAATAAGCGAAATGGCGTGCTGACGCGAGGCAAGCACGTTTCAGACTGTTTACCACAAACCAATCTTGTTCGAAGAAAAACTGCTTTCAGAACAGTACTTTGATTGATACTAGTGCCATCTGTTATACTATCCGAAACTAATAGGGCACCTATTCTGGTGGTAACTATTGTAGTAATACAGTGGTTGCCTTCGAGCGCTCGGAGGCGCCAGAACCCCATACTGTAATACGCGGTTTTGACATATTTTAACATTTATGGAACACTTTATAGGAAGGAAGTTTAAACTAGGAACATTTTAAGCCAGTAAAAAAATGAAGATAAAAATTTTCTGATCTGGTGCACCCTCTTAAATGATGTGTGGTTTCTTATACAATCAAGACGAAGATTATTGTAGTTGAGGAATTAGAGAATTTTAATCAACAGTCTAGATTCGTACAAACAAGTTACTTAATTTTCAGAAGTTCTAGAAGTTGGAAAGCTTAACGACGGGCATTTAGAAGAAGTATATTTTGGTGTCTCAAGTATCGGAAGGAGATATAAACCGTTTGTTCCTTAAGTCACCAGTCTTCTGAGTGAAATGGTAATTACTTCAAGACCCTTAGCTGGTCACAGGCGTTGATATACATCAACGGGGACAGTTGAAAATGTGTGCTCCGACCGGGACTCAAACCCGGGATCTCCTGCTTACATGGCAGCCACCGAGGGCACAGAGGATAGTGCGGGTGCAGGAATTTATCCCCTGCGCGCTCCCGGTGAGACCCACATCCCCAACTTAATGTCCACACACTACATTCGTAGTGCCCCTGCCCATTACACTCATTACTCGCTGCAGACAATCTTACCGAGTCCCGTAAGAGTTCGGGCAATGCGTATGCATCCAGCACAGAAGAAGAACGTCAGTGGCCGGTTAGCCTTAACTATATGAAGAAGTTTTTGAACAAAAAATAATTAATATGCTTTAAGGGGGTAGACCAGGGTGACGCTCGATTCTGAAACCGATATTTATGTTTTTCATTAAAATAACAAACAAATAATAAAACTGACGTTAAAAGTTTATTGTGCACGCTTAAGATTGTATTATGTATTTTCTTACAATACAGATACAGATACGATCTTCATATAGTCTTCTGAGTGGTTTGATGCGGCCCGCCAGTAGCATCTGCAACCTACGTCCTCAGTTATTTGCTAGATATATTGCAAACTCTGTCTTTATCTAAGGTTTTTAGCCTCTACAGCTCCCTCTAGTGCAATGGCAGTTATTCCGCGATGTCTTAACAGGTGTCCTACAATTCTGCTCCATCTTCTTGTCAGTGTTTTTCCTATATTCCTTTCCTCTCCGATTCTGCTGGGGACCTCCTCATTCCTTACCTTATCAGTCCACCTAATTTTCAACATTCGCCTGTAGCATCACATCTCAAATGCTTCGATTCTCTTGTGTTTCGATTTTCCCACAGTCCACATTTCACTACCATACATATCTGTGCACCAAACGCACATTCTCAGAAATTTCTTCCTCAAATTAAGGCTTATGTTTTATGCTAACAGTCTTCACTTGGCCAGGAATGCCCTAATTGCTGGTCTGCATCTCATGTCCTCCTTGCTCCGCCCGTCACTGGTTATTTTGCTGCCTAGGTAGCAGGATTCCTTTACTTCAACTACTTAGTGACCATTAATCCTGGTGTTAAGCTTCTCGCTTTTCTCATTTCTGCTACTTCTCATTACTTTTGTCTTTCTTTGACTTACTCTCAATCCATGTTTCGTACTCTTTAGACTGTTCATTCCAATCAAACAGATCATGTAATTATTCTTCACTTTACTGCGGACAGCAATGTCATCAGCGAATCATATCATTGATATGCTTTGACCCTAAATTTTGCTTCCACACTTGAACCTTTATTTTATTTCCATCAGTGCTTCTTCGATGTATAGATTGAACAATAGGTGAGAAACACTGCACCCCTGTCTTACACCCTTTTTAATCTGACCACTTCGTTCTTGGTCATCCAGTCTTATTATTCCCGCTCGGCTCTTGTGCATGTTGTGTAGTACCGGTCTTTCCCTATGGCTTACCCCTAGTTTCTTCAGAATTTCGAACATCTTGCATCATTTGACATCGCTTTATGCAGGTCTACTAGTCCTAAGAACATGTCTTGATTTTTCTTTATTCGTTATCAACCAGAACGTCAGAACTGCCTCCCTGGTGCCTTTACCTTTCCTAAAGTCAAACTGATTGTCATCTCATCTGACACATTGTTTATTTCTTTTCGAGTCTTCTGGTTATTATTCTTGTCAGCAACTTGGATGCATTAGCTGCTAAGCTGGGTCTGCGATAATTCTCGCACTTGTCAACTCTTGTAGATTTAAGAATTTTGTGGATGATATTTATGTCAGAAGTCAGATGGTGTATTGCCACTCATACATTCTACACACCAACGTGAACAGTCGTTTCGTTGCGCCTTCTCCCAATGATTTTAGAAATTCTGATGGAATGTTATCTGTCCCTTCTGTCATATTTGACGATAAGTCGTCTAAATCTCTTTCAAATTAATTCTAATAGTTGATCCCCTATCTCCTCTATATTGACTGTTGTTTCTTCTTCTGTCACATCAGACACATCTTCCCCCTCATAGAGGCCTTCACTGTACTCTTTCCACATATCTGCTGTTTCCTCTGCATTTAACGGTGGAATTCCCACTGCACTCCTTTTGTTACCACCGCTGCTTTTAGTTTCACAGAAGGTTGTTTTGATTTGACTAGACGCTGAGTACGTCCTTCCGATAACAATTTCTTTTTCGATTTCTTCACATTTTTCATGAAGCCGCTTAGCCTTAGCTTCTCTGCAATTCCTATATACTTCAGTCTTCAGCGACTTTTGTTTCTGAATTCCTAAATTTCCATGAAAATTTTTGTATTGCCTTATTTCATCGGTCAACTGAAGTATTTCTTCTGTTACCCATGGTTTCTTCGCTGTTACCTTTTTTGTACATATGTTTCTCTTCCCATCTTTTGTGACTGCCTTTTTTAGAGATGTCCATTCCTCTTCGACTAAACTACTTACTGAGCTGTTTCTAATCACAGTATCTACAGCCTGACATAACTCCGATCGTATATCTTTGTTCCTTAGTACTTCTGTAGTCGACTTCTCTGCGCATTGATTCTTCCTGACTAATCTGTTAAACTTTCGTCTACTCTTCGTCACAAATAAATTGTGATCTGAGTCTATATCTGCTCCTGAGCACTGCTTACAATCCAGTATCTGATTTCAAAATCTTTGCCTCATCATAATGTACTGTAATTTAAATCTTATCATATCGCATGCCCGATTTGCAAGGATACCTTCTCCTCGCGTGATTCTTGAACAGAGTATTCGCTGTTACTGGCTGAAATTTATTGCACAAATCAATTAATCTTTCTCCTCTCTCATTCCTAGAACCAAGCCCACATTCTCCCGTAACCCTTTCTTCTGCTCCTTCCCCTGTAACCACATTCCATTCCCCCGTAACTGTTAGATTTTCGTCTCCCTGTGCTTACTGGACATATTCTCGTATACTGTATCACTTCAGTCTGCGGCGTCGGCATTTATGATTGCACTATCAATGTCGGTGTTGGTTTACTTTCGATTCTCATGAGAACAACCCATCACTGAACTATTCACAGTAACAAACTCTCTGCCCTACCTTCCTACTCCCGTTATACCATTTCCTGCTGCTGTTGATATTACCCTAAACTCATCTGACCACAAATATTTGTCTTGTTTCCATTTCAGTTCACTAGCCCCACTATATCTACACTGAGCCATTGCATTTCCGTTTTCAGATTTCCTAGCTTCCCTACCACGTTCAAGCTTCTGACATTCCACGCCCTGACTCGTAGAACGCTATCCTTCAGTTGGTTGTTCAGCCTTTTTCTCATAATCACCACCTCCTTGGGAGTCCCGTCCTGGAGATCTGAGTTGGAGACTAGTCCGGAAACGTTTGCCAGTGGAGAGATCATCATGACAATATTTCAGTTAAAGGTCCCATATCCTGTGGATACACTTTATGTGTCTTTAATGCAGTTTTTTTCCATTGACTTCTGTGTCCTCACGTGGTTAATCATTGCTGGTTCTTCCGCCTTTTAGGGCAATTTCCACCTCAAGGGCAGGAGAGTTCCCTGAACCACAGTCTGCACCTCCACCTTCTTTGAGAAGGCCGTTGGCAGAATGAGGGTGACTCGTTATGTCGGAAGTCTTCGACCGCTAATTCTGATTAATTTTATTCAAAATTTAAGGACTGGCGGAGTTCGAACCCGGAATCGAGAACGTTTTGTTTATTCAAAAATGGCTCTGAGCACTGTGGGACTTAACTTCTGAGGTCATCAGTCCCCTAGAACTTAGAACTACTTAAGCCTAACTAACCTAAGGACATCACACACATCCATGCCCGAGGCAGGATTCGAACCTGCGACCGTAGCGGTCGTGCGGTTCCAGACTGCAGCGCCTAGAACCGCTCAGCCACTCCGGTCGGCTTTTGTTTATTAATCAAAGACGCTAACCCTAGACTACGGGTGCTGGGACTCTACGAACTGTAAGTGGTTGAAAAATATAAAATTCTGTTTCCTTGCAAATATTCCTGTGGTATATTAATGTTGGGAAATACTAATTTCAAGTGAAACTGCTGGCGCACACGCCAACGATTCACCGTTCACGCTGAGTGTCTATTTGATATGCATCTCTGGCTGTCAGGGCAACGGAGAAAACCAATAACCGAATTTTACGGAAAGATCTAAAAGGGGCCATAGACAAGAATTTTGCTTTCTCTGCCATCCGCAGATGGGGTTAATCTAAAAATAGCTTAGAAATTAACGACATTCACTGAAACTGTGTCAAGTATTAGACGAGGTTGTGGGGATCACGGGACAACTCACAGTGGGAAAATTTTTATGAAGATCTTATCATCAAAAGGGACCCGTTTCACCACAATGGGCTGCAGTTATCCCAACAGCAGGTACAATAAAACGCGATCCACGTAGGTATGTACCATGGGCAGACCCACTAGCTCTCGACACGAAGTTAAGAGCGGTGGCGCAGCGGTTAACTACGAAATCATAGCCGTTCATGGATATTTATTCAACCGACGTTCACTTACAGATATCAGCCTTTCTTGGACTTAGGCTTGTTTACAGATCTCTATTTGGATTAGGTGTGTGTGGTGATACAAGTTGCTTCGCTGTGTGCTAGGGCATTGATTGGACACGTGCTGGCAGCAGTTTATCGTCATCTGTCTCTCCTGCTCTGGACAGGAGCTGGGAGGATTTCCACACGGTCCACTGGTCTTGACTCTGCTTCGTGTGTTTCTTTTATGAATAACAGAACCTTAGGTAGCGGTGAGGACACAAAGCCTTGTGCATTTATCAGTGCATCATCGAAGTAAAATTTTTGATATTGTTTCTTGTGCTGGCCATCTTCACAAAAGCGCTATATAAATTACAGTGTTTCAAAAGAAAACTCCTTTGCGTGCTGCACATTAAGTTTGTTTATCCTGAGCACCCACAAGCTTTTCGCCTTAATTACAAGGGACCTTCAGTGGATGCCCAGAAATATCAGACGAGTTTTTCGTTTGCACGTAGAAGGTATCGTTCTGTTTTGTTTTAGGGCACTGAAACGACTAGGGTCATACGTGCCCATATCAGAAACGTAAAATAAGGGAGGGGGAAAAAAGGAGGACTTACAAACGACTACACGTTAAGCCCAGTCGGCGGAAGGAAAGACCGTTACAATAGGGACTTGGAGAAAGGTCCAAAAATACGATGTAGGGAAACGGATGTCCTTAAGGAAATGTTGAATGTCCTTAGCCATACTGCTACGACAGATAAAAAGTAAAACGCGGTCGAAAGCACGCGCGTCGCTCGCTAAAACGGCCGTTAACTCAGTTGTAAACATAAATGATAACGTAAGTGGTTAAAAAAAAAGGGCATTCCGTCAGGAAATGGCGAACCGTCAAACATTCAGGGCAATGAGCGCAAAGTGATTGGTAAGCACCACTTCCATACGACTGTGGCTAAAAAGACAATGACCAATACGCAGCCTAGCTAAAACGCACTTAGAGGTTATACACTGGCAAAAGTTCGTTGAGATTTTTACAATAAAGCGGAAAGGTACTTTTACAGATCAGCGTATAATTTCTTAACCAAAAAGCTTTCGGTCTTGTGGCAAACTAGTTGAAAGTTTGCATTTTTCCTTTTTGTCTCTGATTTCAACGTATAGCAGTTTAACTTCCATGCAAACGAAAAAAAGTCGTGTGATATTTCTGGACACCCACTGAAGATGCCTTGTAATTGAGGAGAAACGCGTCTGAATGCACAAGATACACACAAAAAAAAAACCTTAATGTGCAGCATCCAAAAGGCCTTTCCTTTTGAACCATTGTAATTTGGATACTGTGGTTGCAGTACCGGCAGCAACTGACGTTCCAGCAACAACCACACTATCGACAGTAAACGCCGATTCGGACACTTTCTGAAACGACATATTTAAGGTTAGCATAGTTACATTAACACACTGAAATTCAGTAAAACAGTCTCGCTCGCTACAGGTATTCATTATAACTGGCAACCTGTTATTTACTACCCCTGCTCCATGTTGACAAGGATGGGCTGGCAGTGGCACAATTGGCCGCTCTTCAGCCAAGGAACAATATAAAATACTACCGGGGAACGGTACACATATCAAATACGGGGGTAAAAGAAAGTTTACACACGAGAAAGGGACAGAATTAGAATTAAAATATACAAAAAAGTGGGTAGTTTGACGAGACCCGTTTACATAAAACCCACATATAATTAAAATGACTTTCAATGAAGATCTAGCACAAAAACAGTTGCGGCACGAATAGCACAATTAAAAACGGCTTTCACAGTATGGGACGACGACACTGAACACACACTGCACTTATGTAACATACAGCGCGAGCACCAAAACACGACATAGAGTAACTGAATTAAAAGTGGTAGGACATGCCAAGGGTGGGGGGTCAGAGGGGAGGGAGAGAGGAAAGAGAGGAGGGAGAGGGCGGGGGTCGGCGGAGGAGGGGGTATGCACTCACGCACAATAGTAATACATAATCAGGGGGCTTCTATACAGAGAGATGGTACCATTGCCTAAAACATCTAGAATAAAAGCTAAAATAAAAGACTTTATACCCACGATGGCGGCTGGTGGTGATGGACGAGCAAGATCCCTAAGAAAACGGACGTCAACGGCTAGATAAGGCAGCATTACTCTAGAGTATGCACAGTAAGCTCCGCGCACAGTATACGGCATTGTGTCATTGAAAACCAATATTGTACTCATTACGTGAGGTCTCTTACATTAAATGGTATACTTGGATTTTAGAAGACAAATGGATGCAAAAAAACAAACAAAAATTACATGCATAGTGGCTCGCAATAAATCCTATAATTACACAAACAATGGCTCCCAACAAATGCTATCAATCTATTTAAAACAACGAAACGTAATAACAGGCATATTTTAAGTTTTATGTGTAGGCTGCCCTCTTTAGGCATCGGTGTGAATTCGTTGAAAGTAGTCGTAGCAGAGATGGTTGTATTAGTTTCCGTGGCAATGACTTGACGTTGTCGATAGTTACGCCCCAGCGATGCCCAACAGAAATATTATGGTAGAAGACGGAAATCTTTCATATTTTCTGTTGTTCGTTTTTGAACGTCTGGAGGACCTTACTTTTATGTTATTTCACAAAAAAATTACTTTTAAGTCCTTTGTATTGTTACATTGTAGGAAACATTTCGTGTATACAAATATTTCGAAGCTAGCACTTGTCCAAGTTTTGTAACCAGATTCTTTTACCGTACCTTGCAGTCCTTGCGAGTGACCTCTCAGTAATTTCTTCTGACCACTGGAGGCCGAATTGTAGCAGTCAGTTTCTTCGCAACTATCGTCTATCAAAGCTGAAAGACGACGATCGACTTCCAAGCCATCGGACAGCCGCCGCCTCTTCAGCGTTCCGTCTTTCACTACGTTTTCTTTGGTGGATCACGCTCGAAAATAACTATCGATAGCAGAAAGCCATTGCTATGGTAACCAGTACAGCCATTTTTGTTGCAACTACTGTCACCGAGTTCAACCGAAGTGCGTAGAGGGTGATCTATATATAAACTCTTCAAATCATGCCCGTTATTGCATTTCCTTATTTTAAATAGATTATCTTGGGGGAGTTTGTTATGAGACGTTATGTATTTAATTTTTGTACGTATTTTTGTACCTATTTTTCTTCTAAATTCCAACTACACCATTTAATGTAAGGTATATCACGTAGTGAGTACATGATTGGTTGTCAGTTACGTAATGCCCAAAGCGATGGGCGGAACTTAGTATACTCTCGAGTAATGCTGCCTTATTCAGCAGTTGACGACCGTGTTTTTACGGATGTTGCTCCGTCCTCCGCCGCCAGGCGCCATCTTGGGTATACCATTTTATTTAGCTCCCCACGTAGCTTCTGTTCTAGATGTTTTAAGCCATGTTAAAATGTCTGTGTATAGAAATCCCTCTCAATAGTATTATTATTGCGCTGGAGTGCTTGCGTCATGAAGGTGGTCTAAATATGTTTATATCTGGTAATATTAACATAATTTTCTTATAGAATGTGCATCCAATGTGAAATTTAAGCGGACGCTTTCTTCTTCACATAGGTCGCTACTTCAGCTTGCTCCTACACACCATACGGATTGTAGTCACACTCTCATCTAAGATAGGAAATGCCAATGATTTTTTAAATTATAGAAACTTGGAGTTACTAAGCCATGCTTCAAAAAATCTACTCAATATTGTTAAGAAGAAATTAACAATTGAAATTAACAAACACCTAGGAGAAAATCAATTTAAATTTAGGAAAGAAACAGGACCCAGGGAAGCAATGACAGCGCTACGAATATTCTTAAAAATAAGAATTGAAATTAACAGAAATACATATGCCACATTCATTGACCTAGACCGGCGATTGATGGATCGGAAGATATTGTTCGGGGAAATAAATAAAATTGCAATAGACAGGATAAAAGATTGATTTAAATCTATACAGAAACATTATCACGGAAGCAGATGTAAACGGTGCTGAGAAAGGAGATAGGGTAGGAACAGGTGTCCCACAGCAATGTTCTCTCTCTCCTTATTTACTTAATTCATACAATGAATATAAAGAATGAAAAGCAGCAATAAACAGTTCAAAACTAATGGTAAACAAATATCATTCATTTCACGTATGCTTACTGGCAGTTTCTATCATACAATAATGCGTAAAAGTACTTCCAGATGTGTGAATTTCAATGAAATTGAGATTGAATTGTCATTAAGAAAACTTATAAAGACTAACTTAGCCACATTATAGATAAAAAGTGAATCATAACATGTTTTTAAGTTCATCAGTTTTGCATTTAATCTGGCTGTCTAATGCTTGAACCTCTACTTTCAGCTCATGAAATGTCCGTCTGCTTAGACTGAGTGAACGTATTTTAAGTTCCATAAAATAAAAGTGTGTACTCATCTACAGAATTTAAGCATTTAAACAAACTTTGTCAGAAATGTAGTGCAATACCAAAACAAAAGAGATAGGCACCTGAACTGAAATGTTTCGCTATTTCGCAATAAGGAAACGTATTTATAAATGAAGAGGAAATATTTGTACATGACTGAAAAGAATAATTTGATTCACAGAATTACATTGCTCAAATTACTTCAACCTTCAGACATTCATTTCTCGACAAGTATAATTTTACTTTTGGCGAAGATGGAAATTTTGAAGCTTTACGTGTTTCTGAATTTGAGTGCAAGTCATTAGAAGATGAAAGTAAATTATCCACACTTTATGATTTTTCTGGGACTGTTTATAAAAAATGCAACATGCTTCTTTGCTGCTTCTTCAATGCAGTTTGTGTCTGTCCTAGAAAATAAAAAAAAACATGTGCTGGTATTATTTTTTGTAGTACCATTGGTAATTAATATAAACAACTGAATCAATTTTTAAAAACAATTATTGGCACTTCTGCAGTATACAAGGTGCGGCGAACTTCTTCTCTCAGACATGTACTAAAACTACAAACTATCTCAGAAAAAAAGCAATTTAGAGAGTACTTTCTTTTAACAGGTTCCCAGGCATTGGCCAGTTATTTGCGTTTTGGAGGTGTTAGGAGCCTAGAAATCAAAAAGCGCACCACCAGCCGGACAATTTGACGCCTTCCTTTCGTCACCAGTGTTATATCATGTAAAGGTAATTATTATCATGTTTTCTGAACAGTCTGCTAGATGGACTCTGTAACGTTCTTAAATGTTTTCGTCCTGTAGCGTTCCTGTTTCGGTTTTGATCTGCTCGCGCCGCAGCTCTCCCGTCATTTGATCCAGCTCCACATTCATTGGTTCTTGATAAACATAGAGAAACAATTCGGCATATGCCAGTCTGAATTTGAACGATCTGGTCCGTGATTTAAACTTTTAAGACGAAATCATCTGGCTATGAGAATTCTACATCTTTGTGTCACCTATACAGGGTGGTCCATTGACAGTGACCGGGCCAAATATCTCACGAAATAAGCGTCAAACGAAAAAACTACAAAGAACGAAACTCGTCTAGCTTGAAGGGGGAAACCAGATGGCGCTATGGTTGGCCCGCTAGATGGCGCTATTCAGATGACGACTCCTCCAGAAACAGTGTAATGCGGAAGAATTTGAGGAAACAGAGGGCACACGAGTGGTACTTATGGTATGAGCAGAGGCAGCCCAGTCACTCACCGATGTCGATACAAACACGGAAGACGTGGGCGATGGCAAAATAATGCGTGAAGATGTGACGAAGATGTCGTGCTCAGGGGAACCAGAAACGATAAACAGTCTCGGGTTGTGGTTAACATACACGAATCAGTCCCAGACATTCCAATCGACCTGGCCGGTGTGGCCGAGCGGTTCTAGGTGCTTCAGTCTGGAAGCGCGCGACCGCTACGGGCGCAGGTTCGAATCGTGTATCGGGTATGGGTGTGTGTGATGTCCTTATGTTAGTTAGGTTAAGTAGTTTTAAGTTAGGGGACTCATGACCTCGATGTTAAATCCCATAGTGCTCAGATCCAATTGAGTCATTCCAATCTAAATTGCAAAAGAAAATTAACAGCCAAGGAGAACAACCAAATACGAAGCTGTAGCGATCACTACGGAAACAATATCAGACAAAGAGACTTCGAAGGCAAACACGGTGACGTAAGACGTCGACTCAAGATCAGATCGCAACCTAATCCAAAAATTTGTCGTAATCAAGGGAAACAAAAACTTGAGAACGACAACACGAAGTCTAATAATTTACATTACGAGATAGGGGGGAAGGATATCAAGAGAGGAATTCAAAACAAATTAGCGACGCGAAATCCCTCGTTATGATGAAATCAACGTCGAAAAGAGACATCTACAGTAAATTAAAAATGAAGTATGTTTATTCGAGAAAATCTTACTGAAAATTTAAGTGCCAGCTGGATTTCTGATTTATTAACTGTTCTGTTTAATCGTTCATGTACTCATATACTAGTTTATTATTGGAGAAGTTATTTATTTGTATTCTTGCTGATTTGTATATTTTTCTCCTCTAAAACGAAATTAAAATGACGCTAGACGATACGATCACAACTCTAAATTTTAGGAGGATATCGTCAGAACCAAAAGTTACTGCTCTAAAAGAATATTTATATGAGTCACGGATAGATACAGTCGTGTTGCAAGAAGTTGTGATGTCTGATTTAAAGATTGCAGGATATGTTGAAATACACTCCTGGAAATGGAAAAAAGAACACATTGACACCGGTGTGTCAGACCCACCATACTTGCTCCGGACACTGCGAGAGGGCTGTACAAGCAATGATCACACGCACGGCACAGCGGACACACCAGCAACCGCGGTGTTGGCCGTCGAATGGCGCTAGCTGCGCAGCATTTGTGCACCGCCGCCGTCAGTGTCAGCCAGTTTGCCGTGGCATACGGAGCTCCATCGCAGTCTTTAACACTGGTAGCATGCCGCGACAGCGTGGACGTGAACCGTATGTGCAGTTGACGGACTTCGAGCGAGGGCGTATAGTGGGCATGCGGGAGGCCGGGTGGACATACCGCCGAATTGCTCAACACGTGGGGCGTGAGGTCTCCACAGTACATCGATGTTGTCGCCAGTGGTCGGCGGAAGGTGCACGTGCCCGTCGACCTGGGACCGGATCGCAGCGACGCACGGATGCACGCCAAGACCGTAGGATCCTACGCAGTGCCGTAGGGGACCGCACCGCCACTTCCCAGCAAATTAGGGACACTGTTGCTCCTGGGGTATCGGCGAGGACCATTCGCAACCGTCTCCATGAAGCTGGGCTACGGTCCCGCACACCGTTAGGCCGTCTTCCGCTCACGCCCCAACATCGTGCAGCCCGCCTCCAGTGGTGTCGTGACAGGCGTGAATGGAGGGACGAATGGAGACGTGTCGTCTTCAGCGATGAGAGTCGCTTCTGCCTTGGTGCCAATGATGGTCGTATGCGTGTTTGGCGCCGTGCAGGTGAGCGCCACAATCAGGACTGCATACGACCGAGGCACACAGGGCCAACACCCGGCATCATGGTGTGGGGAGCGATCTCCTACACTGGCCGTACACCACTGGTGATCGTCGAGGGGACACTGAATAGTGCACGGTACATCCAAACCGTCATCGAACCCATCGTTCTACCATTCCTAGACCGGCAAGGGAACTTGCTGTTCCCTCAGGACAATGCACGTCCGCATGTATCCCGTGCCACCCAACGTGCTCTAGAAGGTGTAAGTCAACTACCCTGGCCAGCAAGATCTCCGGATCTGTCCCCCCTTGAGCATGTTTGGGACTGGATGAAGCGTCGTCTCACGCGGTCTGCACGTCCAGCACGAACGCTGGTCCGACTGAGGCGCCAGGTGGAAATGGCATGGCAAGCCGTTCCACAGGACTACATCCAGCATCTCTACGATCGTCTCCATGGGAGAATAGCAGCCTGCATTGCTGCGAAAGGTGGATATACACTGTACTAGTGCCGACATTGTGCATGCTCTGTTGCCTGTGTCTATGTGCCTGTGGTTCTGTCAGTGTGATCATGTGATGTATCTGACCCCAGGAATGTGTCAATAAAGTTTCCCCTTCCTGGGACAATGAATTCACGGTGTTCTTATTTCAATTTCCAGGAGTGTACTTAATGATACACTGGAAACAAACGTGGAGACTACTATTTTAATCAGCGAAGGGATATCTGTTTCTGAAACTGAAAGATTAGAATCCGGTAGAGAAATCGGTATAAAAGTTTTTGACTTCACAAGTTTTTGACTTCACCCTTGTTAAACTGTATGCTCTTTCTGGAACCTCCAACAAAAAGAACAGGGCAAGATGTTTTAAAGAAGAAATTATTCATTTATTACGACTAAATTAGAAACATCTTTTAATTGGAGGTGATTTTAATTGCGATTTAAGCAACGAAGATCAGATTCCGAGTTTTACCGTCTCTAATGAATTAAAGCGCCTAATTACTGACTTAAAAAACTTAAGGATGCCTGGGAAATTAAATATCCTAAATTTTCCCACAGCTGTCAGAAGAGGAAAATGAAGATATTCTTACTGAATTCAGTGAAGAGGAAATACGCGGGACCGTGTGCAACTCAGCTTTACAAAAATCTCCATGACCGGATGGTCAACTCACCTTTAAAAAAGTCTCCAGCACCAGATGGTTTGCCTATTTTGTAAACGGTACTGGAATATACTGGGTGAAAAATTTACTCAGATGGCGAATGAAGTTATTCAGGGAATACCGATACCAGATGAATTCAAAAGAGCATAACAGTATTAGTCCCAAAGACTAAAGCAAACATAAACTTACACAATTTTCGCCCTGTTTACTTGCTTAATTCCGACTGTAAAATAATATCAAGAATCATACACAGCAGATTTTCACATTTGGCCAAAAAGATTGTAAGTCAATATCAGTCGCTTGCATGTGGCAGGGCCATATTCCAAACCTTAGCAACCTCCGTGATTAATAGAAAATGTTTATGTTTATTGATTTTCAGAAAGTTTTGGCCAGTTGGACCATAGGTTTCTTATTGAAACTGTGAGGAAAATGAGTTTTCAGGAACGAGTCCTAACTGTAATCAAGAACTGTGCAACGGGAATCAGTGCTAATATATCAGTAAACAGTCAGAAAATGAAGCAGGTAGAGTTAAGACGCGGAGTTCCTCAATGAATCTCTCTCCTTATGCTCTTATTTGTCCTATACTTAGATCCATTCCTCCATAATGTTCATGTCAGATTAGCAGGCATAAAGTTATCAGAGTACCAGACAATAGTAAGAGAGTATGCCAATGATGTACGATGATATTTCCAAATTAGAAATAATTATAAAAAAGTTACTGTATTGTGCCAGGAGCAAATACCAATGGAAGTAAAAGAAAATCTACGGGTCTTCCACCAGTTTAACATAGAATCGGCAAAGACAGTAAGTCAATGTAAGGCACTTGGGACAACTCTCACCACTTGTCCAATGAAAATAACAAAAAATGGTTCAAATGGCTCTGAGCACTATGGGACTTAACTTCTGAGGTCATCAGTCCCCTAGAACATAGAACTACTTAAATCTAACTAACCTAAGGACATCACATACATCCTTGCCCGAGGAAGGATTCGAACCTGCGTCTGTAGCGGTCGCTGAAAATGACAGCTATTAATTGGAGAAATACTTTATGGAAAATTCAGGGAGGCACAAGAGATTATCGACGTCGTAATATAAACCAAACGCACATAATGAAATTAATAACTGCTTTCTCTCGAAAGCTTCCTACACGGTGCAACATTTTCCGTTTCCCAAAATGATAGCCAGGAAGATTATGTCAGCCTTCACTAACTACCTGTGGGAAGAATAAGTAATCAGAGTAGACACAAGAACAGGCACTCTGAATACCAAAACCGGAGGTTTAGGATTAGTTGACATAAAAAACAAGGCTTCTGCACTTTTAATAAAAGAATCGCTGTTATTTCAAAAGAAAATGCAGACAGCATTACATCTAAATTATATGAAATTTCCGGCCCGACAGTCTCCAAGTCCCGGTAGATGTGCAAAAATATAAACCGACGGCTGCAGCACTTAAGGACATATTTTGTGGAAAAAAGACACCTCAACAAGGATATCACTACTTCGCAACAGATAACGGCCAGAGACATACTCCACAGTGGAACTTATAGATACAATAGCACATAGATTTACATGCGTCGACAACATATAAAACTGGTTATTGCTCAGGTATAAGATAGCATTTCTTACAGGATCTTCAGCAGACCTCTTCATATCTATAATGCTCAACAGGCCGCAGGGTCGATACTTTCCCGTTTTATAAACACTGCCATTCACTGGTTAATGGGAAAGTATGTGAATCGCGCCACTAATTATCTGGGAGATGATAATATAACTGAATTCCACGTGTATATGAAGTACCAATTACATAAAATTATCAAGTACTCGGATCACAAAAATGACCATGCTTAAAATTGTTTTTGAAAGAATAGGCACAGGATAACAACAAAAATCTTCAGACACACAAATATTATGTGACTAGTTCTGTGGCTTTTTTTAAAAATCCTGTTCCCTAATTTACATCTAAAAGTAGTTCAAGCAACTCATCAACGTACAATAGTGAATAAATTCTTCAAGAAGAAGTTGAAATAAATACACGCTGTGGATAGGAATACTGGCTGACATTGTCCCTCATTTATTGTTTGTTTATTTTGTTTTTAAAAATTAATTCCTTCATTAATGTACAGTTTGGAGATGGGTTGATAGTGTTTGAGATTGTGTCAAATTTTACATAACATCGTAATTCATTATGTTTTAGCACATAACAGAATTTCAAAAAAGAAGAAAAATATTGTATAGGGGATGTCGGCACGGTAGCTCAGCGTGTTCGGTCAGAGGATTAGCTGCCGTCAGTAATAAAGAAAAAAAACTTGATCAACGATGAACTTGAACTGGATTCATGGGACGACCAGCAGAAAAAACGAGCAATGTCTTTGCCTAGATAGCAAAACGTTCACGGTCCTGCAATCGAACACTGCCTTAGCATAATTTTTTTAACAAAAATCATCAGGAATGGTGTCCGAAGACTGTCAGCATAAGAAATCTAAGATTCTGTAAACGGCATTGCCAAAGAGAGCGGAGGAGCGAACAGATATTCAGGACAGTCTCTTGCCTTTGAGGTGAGGAACTGTCTCTAAAACACGGAAGAATCAGCAATGATCAACATCGTGTGCATGCAGAAGGCAATAGAAAGCACTGAATTAAGGACATATAATGTGTATCCATAGGGCATGTTGCCTGTAATTGAAATAGTTTCCTGATGTTTCCAGAATGAGATTTTCACTCTGCAGCGGAGTGTGCGCTGATATGAAACTTCCTGGCAGATTAAAACTGTGTGCCCGACCGAGACTCGAACTCGGGACCTTTGCCTTTCGCGGTTTTAATCTGCCAGGAAGTTTCATATCAGCGCACACTCCGCTGCAGAGTGAAAATCTCATTCTGGAAACATCCCCCAGGCTGTGGCTAAGCCATGTCTCCGCAGTATCCTTTCTTTCAGGAGTGCTAGTTCTGCAAGGTTCGCAGGAGAGCTTCTGTAAAGTTTGGAAGGTAGGAGACGAGATACTGGCAGAAGTAAAGCTGTGAGTACCGGGCGTGAGTCGTGCTTCGGTAGCTCAGATGGTAGAGCACTTGCCCGCGAAAGGCAAAGGTCCCGAGTTCGAGTCTCGGTCTGGCACACAGTTTTAATCTGCCAGGAAGTTTCATATCAGCGCACACTCCGCTGCAGAGTGAAAATCTCACTCTGGAAACATCCCCCAGGCTGTGGCTAAGCCATGTCTCCGCAGTATCCTTTCTTTCAGGAGTGCTAGTTCTGCAAGGTTCGCAGGAGAGCTTCTGTAAAGTTTGGAAGGTAGGAGACGAGATACTGGCAGAAGTAAAGCTGTGAGTACCGGGCGTGAGTCGTGCTTCGGTAGCTCAGATGGTAGAGCACTTGCCCGCGAAAGGCAAAAGTCCCGAGTTCGAGTCTCGGTCGGGCACACAGTTTTAATCTGCCAGGAAGTTTCAGTTTCCTGATGCTCTCCTCTTTCGCAAAATATTCCGGACTAGTTCCGAATTCATATCTCCGGGAGTGGAGTGCCAAGTAGGAGAAGACCATAAGAAAAAGATCTAATATTCAACGAAAGGATAACTTTCTACCAGTCGGGGCGTGCAATGTCAGAAATTTTTACGTGGTAGGGAAGCTGTGTTGGATGTCAGTTAGTAATAACGAATACCCTCTTCAAAAATCGAGAGAGGAGAAGGCACACTTGAAAACGCCGGTTGGTACGGGAAGACTCGAGTCAGATTAAATCATAGTCAGGCAGAGATTTCGAAATCGGATACTGCATTTTAAAGTGTACCCAGGTTCAGATATAGACTCACATCGCAAGTTATTAGTAATGAAGAGTAGGTTGAAGTTGGAGACTAGCCAGGAAGAATTAATGCGCTAATGAATAGGATACGGAAGTACTACCGCTAAAAAATGAAGACTATAGATACTGTGACAAGGAATAGTTTAGTAATCAGTTCAGTTGAAGAGCACCGGACATCTCTAATAAGGGCAATCATAAATGCTGGAATGAGAAGAATAGGTACAAAGTAGGTAACTGTGAAGAAACTATGGGAGAAATTCTTCAATTGAAAAATGAAAGAAGGAAGTACAAAACATTTATGGAAATTCAGGAATACAGAAATACAGGTTGGAAGAACTTACAGGCGCTCAGCATCGAGGTTGACAGCGAAAAATATCGGTCACTTATGAATGAACCAAATACAAGTGCAGGAAGCTAAGGTGAAAAGGCTGTATGAAAAATATGAAGAATTAGAAAAAAAGAAATGATATTCGGAAGGACGACTCAGCATATAGGAAAGTAGAAACGACCTCCGGTGAGATTAAAAGCAAGAGCGGTAGCATTAAGAGTGCAATGGGAATTCCATTGTCAAATGCAGAGGAGAGAGCGAATAGGTGGAAAGTGTACATTCGAGGCCTCTGGGAGGCGGAGGGCTTGCCTGATGACGTGACAGAAGAAGAAACAGAAGTCGACAGGTAAGAGATAGGGGATCCAGTACTAGTATTAAAATTAAAAAGGGTTTTGGACTACTTAAGATCTAATGAGGCAGCAGGGATTGATAACATTCAATCGGAATTTCTACAATCATTTGGAGAAGTGGCAACAAAACAACTATTCACCTTTGGTGTGTAGAATGTATGAGACTGGCGATGTACCATCAGAATTTCTAAAAAACATCATTCAAACAATTCCATAGATACCACGAACCGACAACTGCGAGAATTATCGCAGTCAGCTTAACAGATCATGCATCCAAGTTACTGAGAAGAATAATCTACGGAAGAATCGTTATCATCATCATCATCATTTAAGACTAATTATGCCTTTCAGCGTTCAGTCTGGAGCATAGCCCCCTTATAAAATTCCTCCATGATCCCCTATTCAGTGCTAACATTGGTGCCTCTTCTAATGTTAAACCTATTACTTCAAAATCATTCGTAACCGAATCCAGGTACCTTCTCCTCGGTCTGCCCCGACTCCTCCTACCCTCTACTGCTGAACCCATGAGTCTCTTGGGTAACCTTGCTTCTCCCATGCGTGTAACATGACCCCACCATCTAAGCCTGTTCGTCCTGACTGCTGCATCTATAGAGTTCATTCCCAGTTTTTCTTTGATTTCCTCATTGTGGACACCCTCCTGTCATTGTTCCCATCTACTAGTACCTGCAATCATCCTAGCTACTTTCATATCCGTAACCTCAACCTTGTTGATAAGGTAACCTGAATCCACCTAGCTTTCGCTCCCATACAACAAAGTTGGTCGAAAGATTGAACGGTGCACAGATAACTTAGTCTTGGTACTGACTTCCTTCATGCAGAAGAGAGTAGATCGTAGCTGAGCGCTCACTGCATTAGCTTTGCTACACCTCGCTTCCAGTTCTTTCACTATGTTGCCACCCTGTGAGAATATGCATCCTAAGTACTTGAAACCGTCCACCTGTTTTAACTTTGTTCCTCCTATTTGGCACTCAATCCGTTTATATTTCTTTCCCACTGACATTACTTTCGTTTTGGAGATGCTAATCTTCATACCATAGTCCTTACATTTCTAATCTAGCTCTGAAATATTACTTTGCAAACTTTCAATCGAATCTGCCATCACAACCAAGTCATCCGCATATGCAAGACTGCTTATTTTGTGTTCACATATCTTAATCTCACCCAGCCAGTCTATTGTTTTCAACACATGATCCATAAATAATATGAACAACAGGGGAGACATGTTGCAGCCTTGTCTTACCCCTGAAACTACTCTGAACCATGAACTCAATTTACCGTCAACTCTAACTGCTGCCTGACTATCCATGTAAAGACCTTTAATTGCTTGTAAAAGTTTGCCTCCTATTCCATAATCTCGTAGAACAGACAATAACGTCCTCCTAGGAACACGGTCATATGCCTTTTCTAGATCTATAAAGCATAGATACAATTCCCTGTTCCACTCATAACACTTCTCCATTATTTGTCGTAAGCTAAAGATCTGGTCCTGACAACCTCTAAGAGGCCTATACCCACACTGATTTTCATCCAATTGGTCCTCAACTAATACTCGCACTTTCCTTTCAACAATACCTGAGAAGATTTTACCCACAACGCTGATTAAAGAGATACCTCTGTAGTTGTTACTGTCTTTTCTGTATCCATTTTTAAAGATTGGTGTGATTACTGCTTTTGTCCAGTCTGATGGAACCTGTCCTGACTCCCAGGCCATTTCAATTATCCTGTGTAGCCATTTAAGACCTGACATTCCACTGTATTTGATGAGTTCCGACTTAATTTCATCCACCCCAGCTGCTTTATTGCACTGCAATCTATTGACCATTTTCTTCACCTCCTCAAATGTGGTCCTATTTCCATCATCATTCCTATCCCATTCTACCTCGAAATCTGAAACATTACTGATCGTATTTTCACCTACATTGAGCAACTCTTCAAAATATTCCCTCCATCTGCCCAAGGCATCCACAGGATTCACCAGCAGTTTTCCTGACCTGTCCAAAATACTTGTCATTTCCTTCTTACCTCCCTCTCGAAGACTGCTAATTACACTCCAGAATGGTTTTCCAGCAGCTTGACCCGTAGTCTCCAACCTATTTCCAAAGTCTTCCCAAGATTTCTTCTTGGATGCTGCAACTATCTGTTTGGCTTTGTTTCTTTCTTCAACATAACTTTCTGTGTCTACCTGAGTTCTAGTATGTAGCCATTTTTGATACGCCTTCTTTTGCCTTTTACAGGCTGCCTTGACTGTGTCATTCCACCAAGCTGTTTGCTTCATCCTACTTTTACACACTACTGTTCCAAGACATTCTTTAGCCACTTCTAGTACTGTTTCCCTGTACCTTGTCCATTCCTTTTCCAATGACTGTAATTGACTACATTCAACTAACTGGTACCTTTCTGAGATCGCTGTTATTTACTTGTGCCTGATTTCCTTATCCTGAAGTTTCTCCACTCTTATCCTCCTACATATGGACCTGACCTCCTGCACTTTCGGCCTCACAATCCCAATTTCACTGCAGATTAAATAATGATCAGTGTCGTCAAACAATCCCCTGAATACACGTGTGTCCCTCACAGCCTTCCTGAATTCCTGATCTGTTATTATATAGTCGATGACAGTTATTATGTAGTCAATACGGAAGAATAGAAAAGAAAATTAATGATGTGTTAAATAACGATCAGTTTGGCTTTAGGAAAGGTAAAGGCGCCAGAGAAGTAGTTCTGACGTTGCGGTTGCTAATTGAAACAAGAGCGATGAATAATCAAGACATGTTCATACGATCTGTCGACCCGGAAAAAGCGTTAGACAATGCAAAATGGTGCAGGATGTTCGATATGTTTGACACTGCGTCCGTTTGGGGGCGATCTGAGAGCTAAATTATTCTTGAAGAATCATGTTAGCCAATCATGTACAGCTAATAATATTATATGATGGTGACAGATTAGACTGGCCGTAGTAATAAGAAAAATTGCTGGTGATCTTCGCTAACTTGATTCTTCAACAATAAAACATGATGTTCGAAATTCTGAGAAAAACAGGGGCACAAGCTATAGGAAAGACGGGTAATATACAATATGTAGAGTAACCAACAGAGAACAATAAGAGTGAGAGACCAAGATTTGAAGTGCTCGAATTGAAAAGGGTGTAAGACAGGAATCTATTTTCTCGCCAGTGCTGTTCAATCTATACATCGAAGAACAACGATGGAAACAAAATAAAGGTTGAAGAGGGGGATTAAAATTAAAGGAAAACGGATATCAGTGATAAGATTCGCTGATGACATTCCTACCCTCAGTGAAAGTAGAGAAGAACTATGGGATATGCTTAGTGGAATGAGTAGTATAGTGATTACAGAATGTGTATTGAGAGTAAATCGAAGAAAGACGATAGAATAAAAAGTAGGAGAAATCAGAGCAGCGAGAAATTTAACATCAGAGATGGAGTCGACGAGGTAGATGAAGTTAAGAAATTCTTCTACCTACGCAGTGAAATAACCATGTTGGACAGATCAGGGAGGACATGAACAGCAGACTACCACTGGCAAATAGGGAGTTCCCGGCCAAGAGTAGTCTACTAGTATCAAGCATAGGCCATAATTTGAGGACGAAATGTCTGAGAATGTACGTTTGGAGTGCACGATTGTATGGTAGTGAACCACGGACTGTAAGAAAAACAGATCTGAAGAGAATCGAAGACCCTGAGATGTGGTGCTACAGAGGAATGTTGAAAATTAGGTGGACTGGTAGAATAAGGAATGAATGGATTCTCCGCAGAATTGGCGAGGAAAGGAATGTAGGGGAACACTGACCAGAAGGGCCAGAATGACACGACATCTGCTAAGACTTCAGGGAATAGCTTCCATGATACTAGAGGGAACTGTAGAGGGAAACAGAGGTTGGAATACGTATAGCAAATAGAGGATTTCGTTGCAAGTGCTACTCTGAAGTGAAGAGACTAGCACAGGAAAGGAATTCGTGGCAGGCTCAGGAGACGAATGACTCTCAAAAAGTGTGCTTGTATGTGACTTCCACGTTTCCTAAACCACTGGAACTTGGTACACATAATGCTAATTGTCTGGTAAAAAGCACTATGGACCAAGTAAAACATCGTTTTCATTGTGATGGATATGATGTTTCAGAAGGACTGAGAGAGGGGAAGAAGGAAAGAGAGACAAGGATGGATGGAGAGCAGGGAGGAAATAAACGTAGCAGTACGAAATACAGACAGGGGAAGGTAAAGCACATAGAGAAGTAGGAAGAGGAAACGGTTAGAGTGAGGAGATAGAAGCGCAGAGAGTGAGGAAGGGGCAGAGAGGGGGAGGGGGACACAGAGATGGGGCAGCAGGAGATGGCCAGAGAGAGAGAAGGGTACAGAAGATGGACAGAGAGAGGGGGAGAAGCACAGAGATAAGAGGGAACAAGAGATCGACAGAGAGAGAAGTGCGCATCACATTGGTAGAGAGAGGAGAGAGGACGAGATGGACAGAATGAGGGGGAAGGAGGAGACTGACAGAGAGGGGGAAGGAGGGGTTGACATGGATGGGAGATGGAGACATACATGGATAGAGGGACCAGGATATGGACCTAGGGTGGAGGAGGACAGAGAGAGGTGGATGGAGAGTTGGGGAGATTTGACACAGTGGTTGGAGGGGATCCTGAGAGGGGGAGGAGGATGTGGGCAGAGAGAGGGGGAACCAGGAGATGGATAGAGAGTAAATGTAAGAGGAAATAGGCAGACTTGATGAGGACATAGGCAGAGAGAGATGAATAATGACAGAGAGTGGGGGGGAGGATGATCTGGATAGTAAAAGGAAGAGAAAATGTGCAGAGAGAAGGAGGAGGACAGAGATAGGTGAGAGCAAGAAACAGACAGACAGAGGTCGGAAGAAGATTGGTGTAGAGAGAGGAGTATGGAAGAGAGTGAGGAGGAGGTGCAGAAGGAGGGGGAGGAGAGGGAGAGGTGGGAGGAGGAGGTGGGGGGAGAAGTTGGAGACTGGCAGACAGTTGAGGGGAAACGACAGAGAGAGGGAAGCAGGAGTAGAAGATGGACAGAGAGAGGAGGATGAGATGGGCACAGAGAAGGGAAGGGGGACAGATATGAGAACAGAGAACGGGAGATGTAGATGTGAGCAGGATACGTCACATACACGATTGCAGGCAAAGCTGTGAGTAAAAAGCTAGTATTCGATCAAATATGGTTACGCTTTATACTTAAAATATAGCCCATGGGACTATTTGTAGCCGGCCACTGTGGTCGTGCGGTTCTAGGCGTTTCAGTCCAGAACTGCACTTCTGCTACAGTCGCAGGTTCGAATACTGCCTCGGGCATGGATGTGTGTGATGTCCTTAAGTTAGTTAGGATTAAGTAGTTCTAAGTCTAGGGGACTGAATACCTCAGATGTCAAATTCCATAGTGCTTAGATCCACTTGAACCATTTTTTGACTATTTGTAACATTATCCGGTAGCCTAATTTTAGTTGATTTCATTATGTCCCAGAAGTAACTGTGAGTGTGTCATCAGTCATCATTCACCATTCTGTGTGTCTCTGATTTCCCAGGTTGTGGTAAACGTATTTGGTAATATTGCTCAATCCATGAACGGTACAAATCGTCTGGTCAATATACATTTTGTCACTATGGTGAGGAATTTTTAAACACGGGACTTCCTCTGTCCTAGATCATCCTTAACAGAGTCAAAGAGAGCTCTAACCTTGGTTGGCAGATGAAACACGCTTCAAATTTTATATATTGTTAAAATCTTCTCCAGTTTTGAAGAGGAAGCTTCCAGCAGGAAGTCGACCATTCTACAGCATTTTCGTCTTCTGCTGGTTCCCGTTAAGGTCCAAACTTCAAAGCACGACAGATCCATTTCTCAGTGTAACCACTCTGCTTGAACGCAAACTTAAGGTTACCTAGTTCCTGTATCAAGGTTTCGGCGTCCGAAATAGTGTAAGACTTCCTTTGCAAGGTCCAGAAAAATAAATTCTCTATCCTTTTCCACGTCCATGGTAAACTTAATGATTGGATATTGATCATTCGGCGGAGCATATAATGGTCGGTGGTTGTGTTAGGAATCGGTTCCGGGGAGATTTAGCAAACAGTATTCATACCTAAAGATGACTGCCAGATGAACCATTGTGATACCGTGTCAAGATTATTGTGCGATCCAGATGCAGACGAAATAAGAATACGAAATGAAAATTAAAACACCTGTAGCCGTTTCTTTCGTATTTAATTTGTTTACGCAACCAGTTTCGGTGGTCCATTACACGTTCTTCACGCTCTTTGGCCAACGTAAATTTGGTGGAAACCAATGTCGTGTACAGTCGTAACAGGACCCAACATTAAATAACCAGTAGCCGAAGGTGATGTAATAGAACACCGAAAGTGGTTACGTAAATAAATTATATGCAAAAGAGATGACTGCAGGTGTTTTAAGTTTCATCTACACTGTACAGGCGAAGACATCTATTACAAGAAAGGATATACAAATAAATATACAAATATACAAATAAATATAAATAAGAATATATCAGTTAAGACATTAGAGAAGCTTACATAGTCAGAACATTTTTAGTAGTTTTGCAGTACTAGCACATAACAGTTTTGGGCTGAACACCTTTATCTTTATTTGTTGCCAGGTATACGTTTCAGTTAATATTACTCATCACTGAGCCGTTCGCGTGCTTATATCGATTCTGGCTGCCCGTTGAATTTCGTTTATTAGCAATGACTTTCGTGATGTCTCGGAGGGGGGCGGGGGGGGAGGGGGGCGGGGGGGAGGGGGGCGGGGTTGGGGGGAACCTTGCAGTTCTTTGAAGGCCTTTAATGGTACGTGTGGCTCTCTGAGTGGTCTTGATTTGTTAGCTGTTCCATGAGCTAACAGGGTCGCTCGCCGAGGACGGACGCCCGGTCTCCGTATTGAGGCTGACAATCGTTTACCGTGGAGAGCGTACAGATAATGTTTGAAGCATCACTGGTTCCGTTTGTCTAGGTGATAGCGGACTGAGTCTTCGCATTTCTGCTGCTTTGGTTGTTGAATATGGTCCTGCTAACATTCCTCATTCACCAAGGTCCCGCGTCGAAATAAACAATGATGTGTGATTAAGTCTCGGATGCGCTTCGCGAAAACGTCTCTTCTTTTACTTACTCCTTGTCACTGAAGTTTTGTTTTAGGTTCTTGTTTGTAGCTTTGTGTAGCTTTCGTTGGTGGCCGTTTTTTTGGGCGGTCTTAATGTGGGTCAGTATTCATGGTAATCGGAACGTGCGCGAGTTATTCTGAAGACTGGTGTAAAATGTTTCACATATGGTCCAGTCGTAGTTCAATTTTATCTTATAATGCGTAGAAATTGATTCTTCAAAATTTTGTGTGTGTCTTATTCCGAATGCTTACGTGTTCAAAGCGTTAAGAAAACATCTGTACCTTCAATTGACTAGTAACCTTAAAGCACGCGTGCATGGATTCCCTGAAATTGTATGTGCGCTTTATCCTCAGTGTTAGGGTGTTATAACTGTTGTAAAACATTTGTAATTCCAACAACTCGTTCACTTTAAAATAACTGTGAGTTTCTCGGACTTCTTCATTATTGCAAGGCCAATGATCCGTCAGCGATCTGTAATTTATTTCTGTTATATACTTTTAATATGTGTGTTTCAGAATCTGAGCTGCACGAAGCTACTGTAAGGACTGGACTGAGCGCAAGCTGGTAATATGTTGGCTCCCCATCAATTCTGCTCCAAATCTGATAATTACATACTTTTTTCGTTCTTTCGTGATTTACTCTCCTAAAGGTTTTGTACTTTGTTAACAATTATCTTCTTACTCAGTTTAAAAGATTGCCTGAGCTACTTGTTTTCGGAATCTTAAAATTTTTCTTCATGTTAAAGTCTCATTAGGATTGTGGTTACCCTAACGCTTGTTTTGCAAGTTGGCAAAATAGTTGTGAAGAGTACCAAGTTTTAAATGCTGATGTAATTTAAGAATCTGGTAGAAGCTGAACTCTGATTAAATAGCTCTGCTTATTTTGATTATTCCAGTTTTCTGCAGCTTAATCGTTTCTATTATTCATATCACTTAATGCCGCTGGATAAAACAAAGAGATTAAAAGTTGGTATTTTTGTATAATTAGCTCCTTACCAGATCTGTGCTCTCTCTCCAATTTTTGTATCACCAGCAGCTGTGCTCTCTGCCATTTCGATTACGACTAAAACTGTTGGCCTGAACGCGTAATTTAAGCATTTGAATCTAACCTGGATACCGTTCAAGTTCTTGAAAAGGGCACCGCTTTTCTGAAATTTTAAAAATTGAAGAAAAGAAAGCTGTTCCTTGTCTGGCCACATTTAGACGTGAGAGAGGCTTTGTCCTTGCGACAGGCATTTTCCCCTCTCACATGAGACCCTTGACGGCAATGAGTAACCCATCGCAAGTGCGTTCAAGACATTCTCAACAGCAAAGATTAACTGCATTGCGACACTCCCTCCCCATTGTGTAGTGGGGATTGTAGTGGAGAAGGCGAATGGTCGACATCGGTTTATTGGGAGAGTTTTACAAAAGTGTCTTCGATCGTCAAAGGAGACCACACGCAGCACACTAGCGAGACCCATTCTTGAGTCAGATGAAAGCAGGACTTCGACGTAATTCAGAGGCGGGCTGCTACATGTTTTACCAGTAGGTTCGATCAACACGCAAGTATTATGAAGATGCATCGGGAACTCAAATGGGAATAGCTGGAGAGAAGGTGACATTCCTTTCCAGGAACACAACTGACAAAATTTAGAGAGCCGACAATTGAAGCTGAGTGCAGATCAGTCCTATCGCCGCCAACGTACATTTTGCGTGAGAACCACGAATGTAAGATATGAGAAATTAAGGCTTACGGAGGCATATAGACAGTCGTTTTCCCCTCATTCCGTTTGCGAGTGGAGCAGGAGGAGAGATGATTAGTAGTGTTACAACGTACCCTCCACCATGCACCCTACGGCGGTTTGTGGAGCTTGTATATAGATGACGATGTAAACTGTACACGCCGTAAAAAAAACTCATGTTTTATGGAAACAAATTTCACTTACAAGGTGTACAACTTTGCTTTCGCCGTTTTTTCCCCAACATTTGAGTCTTTAATGATACAAGTTGGTTACACATATACCATTCAAAGTATTTTCCATCGCTGGCCACTACTTTCTCCCATCTAAAAATGGTTCAAATGGCTCTGAGCACTATGGGACGTAACATCTATGGTCATCAGTCCCCTAGAACTTAGAACTACTTAAACCTAACTAACCTAAGGACATCACATAACACCCAGTCATCACGAGGCAGAGAAAATCCCTGACCCCGCCGGGAATCGAACCCGGGCGTGGGAAGCGAGAACGCTACCGCACGACCACGAGCTGCGGACTTTCTCCCATCTTTCGGGCAGCGTACGAATCCCGCGTCTAAAAAATTGTTCATCTTTTGAAGCGAACCACGAATCTATCCAATTTGTGACTTCTTCATGAGATCGAATGTGTTGGTCAGCCAGGCCATGCGCCATTGATCTAAACAGGTGATAGTCAGAGGGAGCAATGTCGGGACAATACGGCGGGTGGGGTAGGACTTCCCATTGTAACGTTTCCAAGTACGTTTTGACATCTTTTGAAACGTTGGGTCAAGCGTTGTCGTGCTGCAAAATCGCTTTATCGTGCTTCTCGCTGTATTGCGGCCGTTTTTCTGTTAATGCTCTGCTCAAATTCATTAATTGCGTTTGATAATGAGCGCCTGTGATTGTTTCACATGGTTTTAACACCTCATAGTACACGACGCCGAGCTGGTCCCACAAAATACAGAGCATGATCTTGGAGCCGTAAATATTCGGTTTGGCCGTCGACGTGGAAGCATGGCCGGGATAGCCCCATGATGTTTTGCGTTTAGGGTTGTCGTAATGAACCCATTTTTCGTCCTCGGCCACAATGCGATGCAGAAATCCCTTCCGTTTTTGCCTCTGAAGCAACTGTTCACAAACACACAAACGCCGTTCAACGTCTGTTGGTTTCAGCTCACACGGGACGCAAGTTCCAACTTTCTGAATCATGCCCATAGCCTTGAGACGTTTTGAAATGGCTTGCTGTGTCACTCCCACTAATCGTGCCAATTATTCTTGAGTTTGATGCGAGTTTTCACTCAGCAATGTCTCCAATTCTGCATATTCGGAAACAGTCTCTCTTCCACCACTATGCCGGTCTAAACCACAGTTCTTGAAGCGCTGAAACCACTCACGACACGTTCTTTCACTAACAGCGTTCTTACTATACATACTTGAGAGCATTCGACGAGACTCAACTGCTGTTTTCTTCATACTGAAACAAAACAGTAACACCTCCCGCAAATGACGAGAATTAGGCTCGTAAACTGACATTTTCAATGAAGAACAACTTTGTGATGTGGACACAAATCGACTAGTGGTTCAACGAGGTTATTATGTTGACCGAGGTCCAAGCTAACTGCCTGACGTCTGCAATCTGTTTCTTTCGACCACTACTTACCGTTGTCGCCGCCTATCGGCAAACGGCGGAAGCAAAGTTGTACACCTTGTATTACTCACCAGAAGCCATTGTAGTGCAACATTTCGCATAATGGACAGGGAATATGTTAGTATTAAACGCGAGACTACAGGCACTATTCATGTTTCGCCGCCATTACCTGATGCTGAAGCAGCTAGATAAGTGATACCGTGCTGTTGTTTTCATGTCCTTGGCTCTTTTACGTCTTGTTTCACTTCACGCCAATAACAAGTCTATACTGCTATTTTCAGGGCTCTCATAACCTTGTCTGTTAATAAAAAAAACTATTTTTCTACTGCTTGTTGCTTGTTGCTTGTTGGAAAGGTAGCTTTGATATCCTCCACGCATATGTGAATTCTGAGTTTAACAACACCCGTGACTCACGGAGTATGTAAACGGGCACTAAACTGAGCACGGCCAGTGTGTGCAGCAGTGCTGCCAGGATTAATAGATGTCGCCCACTCCCGGCTCGGAATTAGTCGCGCCAGGAGCTCACACTCTGTGCACTCTATACTGCGGCTGTGAATCTTGCCACTGTGCGCCACTAGCTATCGATGGGCGCATGCGCCGCGAGGTGACGTCACGCTAATGGGATTGCCTAATTAGCAGTGGCGTCGCCGTGACCCACAATCATGAACACCGCAGTTTATTGCTTTCAGCCGTCACACAGCCACCTTAGCACACCCTAGAGATGATCGTTCCTCCACCCACTGCCCCCATTTCGCTACCTACACTCATTCGTTCTGTCTAAGCTTTCCAACACTTAGGGGAAGAAATAAATTGTACGTTAAAAAATAAGAACTTTTAAAATATAGACGTTTTCATTCCACGAGAAACCGTGATCTGTTTTCCTGCTATACAATATACAGTGCGTTTCTGTAATAACATGCAGAAATGTGGCAGTACATAGAGAATGCTCCATTGAACAATTTGAGGTAGGGAACCTGGGGTCGAAGAAGCCAGCTTAAGCAGATATGGAAGTAAACTAGTCTTGTTCAAAAAATGTGTGTGAATTCCTATGGGACCAAACTGCTGATATCATCGGTCCCTAGACTTACACACTACTTAAACCAATTTATGCTGAGAACAACACACACACCAATGTCCGAGGGAGGACTCGAACCTCCAGCGGGAGAGACCGCGCAATCAGTGACATGGCGCCTCTAACCGCGCGGCTAAACTTGTCTAACGCGTTGTCTAACATTACTGTTTTCCAGCTTATTTACAACTAACATACTTACAAGTTTGCACGAACTGTGCTGTTTATTTACATGTATAGCCCTTATTTTCTGCAAGGAAACAAGAAAGATGAGCCTGATTAGTAGGGCCGGCCTGGGTGGCCGAGCGGTTCTAGGCGCTACAGTCTGGAACCGCGCGACCGCTACGGTCGCAGTTTCGAATCCTGCCTCGAGCTTGGATGTGTGTGATTTCCTTAGGTTAGTTAGGTTTAAGTAGTTCTACGTTCTAGGGGACTGATGACCTCAGAAGTTAACTCCCATAGTGCTCAGAGCCATTTGAACCATTTTATTAGTAGGGAGTCATGATGCAGGTCTTGTTTACTTTAATTGTCCATAAGGTGACTCTGTTGTACCGTATTTACATTGTCCCATGACGGAACGTGCTATGAATCAACGACAGACCAATTTATTTCCCAGTGCTAGTCAGGGATGTACAGTACAATACGATGGAGCTGTACCGCTACAGTTTCGCAGAACTTACTGACATACACCTTGTGTATGGTGAAGTATGTTGCAATACTCTCGCTGCCGAAAGGCTGTGCAGGGAATGATGTCCCAACAGACGTTATCCGTCACGACGAGTATTTATTTCTCTCGATAGGCGAATGCGGGAGACTGGTTCATTGGAAAGAAGAAACGAGGGACCTGGCAACATGAGGACCACTCGCACACCCGATTTTTAAGTGTACCCCACTACTAGTGCTCGTCGTATTGCAAGTGAAACGGGCGCTGCACATACCAGCGTGTGGCGAGTACTCCACAAACAACAATTACACCCATATCACCCACAACGAATCCTTGCAGTGCTTGTGACTGACAGTAATTTACATGAATGGTTCAACCACTCCGCCTGGTGCCTCAATAGATGCCACACACCTTCGTATCAGTGTCCGTCCAATCCTGGAGGATACGTCAGTATTCTGTCGGCTTTGGTGGAATCCATCAGTAATTCGATCTGTCAGCTCTAGTACCGATCGCAGTAACGTAAACCTTGGTCTTGAAATGTTCGTAAAGAAAGTAATCAAGGGGCTTAAACTGAGGCGTGGCCACGCATCAGCACTGAACTGTGCTGGGGCTCCTTCTTGCTGGTACCACAGACCTCTGCGCACAGTGAGCAGTAGATTTTTCAGGTGTTTAGGAAGGATGGTCTACAGGAATTGTCAGTTAGCTCCTCCATTCAAGTTATGGGACAGTGTGTCAGGTCCTAGAAGATGATTGTCCACAATTCCCATCCACATGTTAGCAGAGAACCTTGGCTGGTGTGGCCTAACAGAAAACGCATCTGTGTACTCATAGTCCCAGATGTCGCTGTTCCTGCAGTTAAAATGCCTGTTACATCTAAAGAAGATCTCATCAGGCAATAAAACGTGCGTAGAACGCAATTTTATTCACTATTTGGTGTACGAACCACTGCACACACTACATACGATGCGGGTAATCAGCTGGTCCTAAAACATGCACTGTTTGAAGCTGGTATGCGTGTACGCTGTACTCAAATACTTGACCTGTTCCCATAGCACAGGCTCCAGCACATGTGCTACTTCAAAGTTCACTCCTAAATCAACGGATCACTTCACCCTGAAAATCTGGTGTTCTCACATAACGTCTAGTACCACAAATATGTTGAGTACGCTAACTCCCTGTTTCTCGAAAGTGACCACGACTTGCAGCAAGGGCACTGTGGTGTTGGCGTCGTCTGCTAGGGAACCGATTTTCTGAGCAACGATGAGCTGTTCCATCCCATCGGCTTACCGCAAACATAATAGCGTCACTGAGCTTATCAAACCCATATTCCTTGTTTCACTGAGTATCAACAGCAAGAAAACCTGAATTCAGGATTAGTGATATACACAACACTGAAGTTGCAGTATTGCCACAAGTTGATTGCAACACTGTTGACATGCGTGCCACTGTAGTTATAGTATTACAACAACACAAGTTGAACGACGGGACTGGAACAACTCCACACAATAACAGCCTAGGTGGCGGTACGCATCATGTGGCCGTGTGCATAACTGACAAACGGCTGACTAAAACAGACATGTTCCTTAATTTAAAAAAGTCGTTTTTATGTGAATCTGTCATCTCTCAAAGTTTATCAGTGAGATCCTGGAAAACGCATTTTTAAGTTTGCGTATAGAAAAACACAGGTAGTGTGGCATACACTGACGGAAAAGGTATCGCAACATCAAGAATGAGTTGTGCAACATAAACGCCAGTTGGTAGGCGGGTTTCTGCACACATGCTCATAAATTAAGGATAATGCTGATACATGGTGAAACAACGCTCTGGTGGGCGGTTTGCGGGTTCTTGGGGTATGACAACGCAATGGATTTGACCTGCGGTCGTCGCAAGGTGGCGCTGGCAGCAGTCCACATACGCAGAGGTGTGTTGGTGCATGACAGAGTACGGTGCAGAAAGTAAGTGTGCAGACGTTTTCAGACGTGCTCATGGTGACTGTGTATTTAAAATGGCTCAAAGAACACTTGTTGATGGGGTTATGATGTGTAGAATACGAGGGCGACTGGAGGCTGGTCAAACACAGCACGTCATAGCATTGGCCCTCCATGTGCCACAAAGATTATGGCAACGATTCCAGCAGACAGGAAACGTGTCCAGGCGCTACAGTACGGGACGTCCACAGCGTATAACACCACAAGGAGACCGATATCTCACCATCAGTACCCGCAGACGGCCACGGAGTAGTGCAGGTAGCCTTGCTCGGGACCTTACCGCAGCCACAGGAACAGTTGTCTCCAGACAGACGGTCTACAGACGATTGAACAGACATGGTTTATTCGTCCGGAGACCTGCACCGTGCATTTCACCGACTCCTGGTCACAGGAGAGCCCATAAAGCCTGGTGTCAAGAACACAGCGCATGGTCATTTGAACAGTGGTCCCAGGTTATGCTCAGGGACGAGTCCAGTCTGAACAGTGATTCTCGCCAGGTTTTCATCTGGCGTGAACCAGGAACCAGATACCAACCCCTTAATGTCCTTGAAAGGGACCTGTGTGCAGGTCGCGATTTGATGGTGTGGGGTGGGATTATGATTGGTGCACGTACACACCTGCGTGTCTCTGACAGAGGAACTGTAACTGGTCAGGTGTACTGGGACGTCATTTTGCACAGGTATGTCCGACCTTTCAGGGGTGCAGTGGGTTCCACCTTCCTCTCCTGACCTTCATCCTGATGGATGATAACGCACGGCCCCACCAGGCTGCCAACGTGGAGGAATACCATGAAACATAAGATATCAGGCGAATGGAGTGGTCTGCCTGTTCTCCAGAGATGAATCCTATCGAGCACGTCTGGGATGCTCTTAGTCGACGTATCGCCGCACGTCTTGAAACCCCTCCGACACTTCAGGAGCTCCGACAGCCACTGGTGCAAAATGGGAGGCTGTACCCCAGCAGCTGCTCGACCACCTGATCCAGAGTATGCCAAACAGTTGTGTGGCCTGTGTACCTGTGCATGGTGTTCATATCCCGTATTGATGTCGTGGTACATGCGCAGGGAACAGTGGCGTTTTGTAGCACATGTGTTCCGGGACGATTTTCTCAACTTATCACCAACCCCCTGGACTTACAGATCTATGTCGTGTGTGTTCCGTATGTCCCTATGCTATTAGCGCCGGTTTTGTATAGTGCCACTTTGTGTGGCACCACATTCTGCAATTATCCTTAATGTATGAGGATAAGTGTACATCGAAAAGATGATATCTATTCAGATTTCGCGCCAGTTGCGTAAGAGTGGCGCTAGTAGTGCCACTATGAGACTACAAATCGGACTTGCTTTAAATACACGCCATAATGGACGCGGACTTTAGTTACCTTTGAGAGTGGGCGTGGTGAGTTGATGTTAGTCAAGAATACCTCTCAGGCGAGAAAGACCAGATTATCAGTATCTCACTGAGTCTGAACGATGTCGTGTAAAAGGGCTACAAAGAGGTGGATGTTTCTTAAGTGATACTTCAGAAAGACTTGGCAGGAATGTAGCCACTGTGCAAGATTTCTGGCAGTTGTGGTCACGGGAGTGTTCGGTCGCAAGGAGACCGGGCTCCGCCCCGGCCACGTGGCATTACCGAGAGGGAAGACCATCGTGATGGGCATCTGGCTCTGGCGAATCGTACTACATCTACACCAGTAACTGAAGCAACACTTGGCAGCAGAGTGACACAATGAACTGTTACGAATCAGTTACTTCAAGAACAGCTCAGAGCCAGACGCCCTGTAGCGTGCGTTACACTGACCCCAGACCACTGCCATTTGCGACTTGAGTGGTGTCAGGAGAGAGCTCACTGGAGGGCAGGCTGGAGGTCTGTTGTGTTCTCTGTTGAAATCTGGTTCTGCCTCTTTTTGCACCTAATTATTTATTTGTTAAATTATTTCGTTATTTACTGATGTGCAACTTTTCGTTATCAAATGTCAGCGTGCTCATTTAGAACATGTGTTCTACCTTCTCATACACTCTTTCCACATGTTATGATTATCATACAATTCTTTTACTACGCTCAGTTAAATTTCCTAGGGTCTTTTCCTGCGCCTTTTGTTTAACTTTCTTGTTACAATAAATGTAATCATGTAACTGTGCTCACCATTGTGATCTCTAGCAGATGGGCACTTGTCTTTAACTTAAATAATAGCACCATAGAACACAAAGTAGTTTTAATGACACAGCACATGCCCGCATCTCGTGGTCGTGCGGTAGCGTTCTCGCTTCCCACGCCCGGGTTCCCGGGTTCGATTCCCGGCGGGGTCAGGGATTTTCTCTGCCTCGTGATGGCTGGGTGTTGTGTGCTGTCATTAGGTTAGTTAGGTTTAAGTAGTTCTAAGTTCTAGGGGACTTATGACCACAGCAGTTGAGTCCCATAGTACTCAGAGCCATTTTTTTTTTTTTGACACAGCACACGTTTCGGCTATATGTGACGAGTTATTCACTGCAATGGAATGTTAATGCAGTGTAGTGTGTTACAGCTTGTAAGTAGACAGAACATTTTACGAAGAATACTTCTCTGTCTATTTTAGATCTTGAGATGACTGCTTGACAAAGTTTTCTAAATGTGCAATCAAGAGAAACAAATTTTATATTCGAATTTCCGTTCGACTATTCTTCATCACGTTCTTCTAAGCATTGTTTCAGTAACCTATTCTGTGTTAGGCAAGCTGTGCATTTCGTTCAACAAGTCTTATATACACTCCTGGAAATGGAAAAAAGAACACATTGACACCAGTGTGTCAGACCCACCATACTTCCTCCGGACACTGCGAGAGGGCTGTACAAGCAATGATCACACGCACGGCACAGCGGACACACCAGGAACCGCGGTGTTGGCCGTCGAATGGCGCTAGCTGCGCAGCATTTGTGCACCGCCGCCGTCAGTGTCAGCCAGTTTGCCGTGGCATACGGAGCTCCATCGCAGTCTTTAACACTGGTAGCATGCCGCGACAGCGTGGACGTGAACCGTATGTGCAGTTGACGGACTTTGAGCGAGGGCGTATAGTGGGCATGCGGGAGGCCGGGTGGACGTACCACCGAATTGCTCAACACGTGGGGCGTGAGGTCTCCACAGTACATCGATGTTGTCGCCAGTGGTCGGCGGGAGGTGCACGTGCCCGTCGACCTGGGACCGGACCGCAGCGACGCACGGATGCACGCCAAGACCGTAGGATCCTACGCAGTGCCGTAGGGGACCGCACCGCCACTTCCCAGCAAATTAGGGACACTGTTGCTCCTGGGGTATCGGCGAGGACCATTCGCAACCGTCTCCATGAAGCTGGGCTACGGTCCCGCACACCGTTAGGCCGTCTTCCGCTCACGCCCCAACATGGTGTCGCGACAGGCGTGAATGGAGGGACGAATGGAGACGTGTCGTCTTCAGCGATGAGAGTCGCTTCTGCCTTGGTGCCAATGATGGTCGTATGCGTGTTTGGCGCCGTGCAGGTGAGCGCCACAATCAGGACTGCATACGACCGAGGCACACAGGGCCAACACCCGGCATCATGGTGTGGGGAGCGATCTCCTACACTGGCCGTACACCACTGGTAATCGTCGAGGGGACACTGAATAGTGCACGGTACATCCAAACCGTCATCGAACCCATCGTTCTACCATTCCTAGACCGGCAAGGGAACTTGCTGTTCCAACAGGACAATGCACGTCCGCATGTATCCCGTGCCACCCAACGTGCTCTAGAAGGTGTAAGTCAACTACCCTGGCCAGCAAGATCTCCGGATCTGTCCCCCATTGAGCATGTTTGGGACTGGATGAAGCGTCGTCTCACGCGGTCTGCACGTCCAGCACGAACGCTGGTCCAACTGAGGCGCCAGGTGGAAATGGCATGGCAAGCCGTTCCACAGGACTACATCCAGCATCTCTACGATCGTCTCCATGGGAGAATAGCAGCCTGCATTGCTACGAAAGGTGGATATACACTGTACTAGTGCCGACATTGTGCATGCTCTGTTGCCTGTATCTATGTGCCTGTGGTTCTGTCAGTGTGATCATGTGATGTATCTGACCCCAGGAATGTGTCAATAAAGTTTCCCCTTCCTGGGACAATGAATTCACGGTGTTCTTATTTCAATTTCCAGGAGTGTATTTATTATTACTGTGGATAGGTGGCGCTCGATAGGAGTGTGGATTGGCCGTGAGGTCGGCCGAGGTAGTCCGTTTAGTTGCGGTGACGCTGTGTCCCGGATGGCGCAGTGGTTACCGCACCTGCCTAGTATACTTTACAAGCCACTCAGGAAGTCTACTAGACAGGGTATATGTGTAACGTGGGCTATGCAAGGCGACGATTGACGCCGAGGTGTGGCCTACGGCCTTTAGAGACCACCAGGCCTACTTCTGAACCATCGCTCTGCCACGACAGAAGATACGGCGCAGTAGGGGCCCATGGAAGCTCAACCTTACCCATCTGCGGAATGAGAGCTGTTTACGGGAGTTTGAAGTCACAAGGCGACAATGTCAACGGCGTCAACGTTCGTACGATTCAACGCTTAAATGGTGGCTCTGCTGCGTCAAACCGGCAGAACGTTCAGAACGATAAGTCATATTGGCAACGGGTGACTTCCGAATTTTATTTCACAGCCCTACGTGAGTTGGTGAAACAACCACCGTCTCCCGAACGTCAGCATTCACTCCAGCGTATTAAAGCACAGCTGCTGCATCTTACGGCAGTGAAGATGGAAGGAGTTAAAGTACGTGCGAGGATGCTCGACAGATTAAGCAACGAACGCCCCTCATTACACTATATACTGAGAGAAAGAAGGCGGCGGCGATGTACTCTTATACGGGATGTCGAAATGGCCGATGGATCGCGGGCCACGTTAGAGAAGGATATTGCCGGTGCTTTTGCTTACCACTACCTCAGTTTCCATGCGGAGGACCAGATGGACAGAGCAACACTGCCAGACGTGCTTCGCGAAATGCCAGCGGACGAGCATCCCATTGCCATCAGGCCCACTGCATCCCACGGCCTTACGGTTGAAATCACCATAGATGAGCTGGGCGCTGACCTTAAGTGTGGTGCGTTAAACAAATCTCCTGGACCAGATGGGCTCCCTCTTGAGTTCTACCGCATCTTTGCTCCTCTGGTGCGACCGACGTGGGTACAGATGTACAATGAACACCTGCCTTACGTGTCACTACCGACTCCACAGAGGGTATCATGATACCCGTTCCAAAACCAATTGGTGGTCGTAGATCACAAGACTACCAAACATTGACATTATTGAATGGAGACTACAAAATCTTTGCACTTATCCTCCGTGCTCGCCTTCAAGCTGCGATAAAGGACAAAAGACATTTACACCAAACGTGTCTAAGTGGGAAGAGCAATATACACACAGCGCTAGGGACATACAGGGATGTCACAGCATTTATGTCGGCATGTGGATTACGAGGAGCCCTCGTAGCATTGGATTTCGATCACGCTTTCGACCGACTGCACAATATGTTCTTACGAGGGGTCGTGGAACTGATGGGAATCCCCCTCCTGTTTGTGGACACGATCTTGAGGTAGATTAATGGCCTGAACTCTAGAGTCTTGGTGAACGGTGTTAGCTCAGAACCTTCCACGATCCAGCGCTCAGTGCAGGAAGGTTGTCCCCTTTGTGCCATCGTATTCGCAGTCGCTCTTGAACCTGCACTTCACGGCCTCCGACGACGACTTGAAGGCGTCCAACTACGGAGCACTTCTTTCCAATGCCGCGCTTACGCCGACGACGTCGTTCTTTTGGTCAAGTCAGGAGACGAAATCCAGGTGGCGCTGGAATGGCTTCAGCAGTATGGAGCGGTGGTGGATAGCGTCATCAACCAACGAAAGACCCGATGTATGGAAGTGGGCAGAGGGCTGCCACTAGGGACAGCAGTGCCCATCACCAAAGTCCCCACTCTCGAGTGTTTCGGAGTGGTATTCCATGCAAACATATGACGTAAAGCGACGGATAATATAGACGGCTACTGTGACAGATTCGCGCATTAGTACGACAACATAACTGCATGCCATAGACATGTTCCAGCGCGCACATTATGTCAACGTCTATTTGGCACCGAAAATAAGTCACTTGGCACACACAATGCCGTTGCCCACGACGATAGCGTGTAGACTACAGTCGGCCTTCGGACATTTCGTAAGTGCTGACCTCCTCTTCAAAATCCGCTACGATACCTTGGCGCTGCCATCGAGAGGGGGAGGCATCGGATTCGTAAACGTGAAGAACAGGGCGCGTCCACTATTTCATAGTACGATGCAACGCTATTGGAGAACCGAGCACGTCACCTTAAAGGGCGCTGTGATCAACGAAGTGGCTCCCCATTCACTCTGTCCACCACTCAATGTAGGCCACAACACGGCATCGCTCGCGCACCTTCTGGACTTCTTCATCGATTACAGTTACATTCAGGACAGTTTGTCGGAAATCAGGCTGCCCACAACGAAAGACATATGTCGAAACTTCCTTCAGCAACAATCTCGCAATGTGGCCGGACAGAAGTACCCGGCGATACAGTGGGAGAGAATGTGGAGAGCGGTCCATCTTCCCTCTCTCCCTACATAGGTACGTGCATTTTGGTACGTACTGGTGAACGATAAATTCCCGAACCGACCGTCAACGACTACACTCTATTCACCTGGTCGACACACCGATATGCCCCCACTGCGCGGTCGTCGACTCCGACGAGCACCATTTGGTTTGTTGCACGACAATCGACTGTTCGATTCTAACGAGGAAAATGCTGACCCTTTTACGAGTACTACGTGCGGCGCACACGGCGATCAAAGCTGACGACCTACTGTTCCCCGACAAAGTATACTTTCCCACCGCCAGGACAAACGCCGTATACTGGGTAAAGGGGATGGCGGCGTATTATTTGTATCGCACCGATAACAAGAACGACATAGACTTCTAGTACATACGGCAAGAGTAACATGATATCTTGCGGCGACACGTGAAATATAGAACATGTTTTTCCAATTATTTCGGTTCGTTATTCACGGACCCTCCGGCTAGTTGTGATGTTAGGCGTATTAGAAATGAAATGAGGAGATAGCTCAATGTTCAGGAATTAACGTTCAATCCTGATGTATTCAGGGGACTATATAGAGTTTTTAAGTTAGAAAGAAGCCGACCTGGATACACGCCAACAAGGCCGTTGCAGGGTCCCGTTTTCTTTTCCTTTTATTAGTGAACTCTTTAAATCTAGACGGCGTTAGGAGCCGTTTTTACGTCTGGATGTGTTGAATGGCACCTTTAGATTCTGTATGTTGTGTTTATCACCTATGAAAGATAATAAAATTCAATAGACATAAAAAAGACCTCAAAAACTAAAAAAAAAGAAATAAAAAATATAAAAAAGTCACTTTCATACCTTGGACCACATCCCCAAAAGTAAGCGGGAGATCCCGGGTTCGAATCCCGGTCCGGTACACATTTTCGTTAGTGGTCGATGATTCCGCTTAATGTTCCGCTGCAGCTGCCAGTAGTGATCCCCCTTCAATTTACGTACATTCTTATATACCCTCCTGAACTAAAATCTCCGTTCGACTAAACAGTTTGCATACGTAATCTGTATTCTGCGCAGTTGGACAATCCACTCAACACCTTTGCCAAATCATCCTGACTTTCACTCAGAAATGCTATCACCTGAAGACCTTATTTTTTATTTAGATTCAGTTTTGAAGTTTTATTCTTGATCAGGAACGTTCACGTTTCTGTAGCTTTCTCGACGTTGAAATGAAGCAGCAGTTCTTCCATATGCTTGGTAAACATTAGTTATTGTTTGAGCCAGGTTGCGTTTTTCAGTGTTTCTTCAGAACCGTTGCAGAAGTTGAAATGACTAACTCCTGGACGTTATGACAGTTCTTTGAAGTGTTTATCACCCTCTGTTAATGTAATCGGGAGGAATTTTATATTACTGAGACAGTCTGACGCGTGTGAATCATTCCAGTTCTATATTAACAGAGCTTTTTCCTTGAATTTTCTGGTCAGGGTTTAGCTTAATTATCACTCATCAAAAGTGGCAAAATTAATTGTGTCTCCGGACATTGTGATCTGTAGTTACATGATTGGACTTAGTAATCACAGGGTACTAATGTTCAGAACAAAATTGTGGTCTCCCAGTTTCTCCAGTGTTAAATGCTTAAGTTTCAGTCTCACAGAAAGGTAGATTCATCCCATTATCACCTCCACATTCCTGTAATTATTTTTAATAATACAGAGTGCGAAAAGCAGAGACATTATCATTCAATGCCGTGAAAAAGATGGATCGTCTGGTATTCCTTTTATGGCATTCTTCCCGTCATAAGTGCTACATTTCGGATCTTTATAAATCTCTAACGTAAATGTAAGTCCCCATACATTTTGTGGAATTTAGTTTTTTTGCTTTGTTACCATCTACATCTACATGGATACTCTGCAAATCACATTTAATTCCCTGGCAGAGGGTTCATAGAACCATCCTCACAATTCTCTATTACACTCCTGGAAATGGAAAAAAGAACACATTGACACCGGTGTGTCAGACCCACCATACTTGCTCCGGACACTGCGAGAGGGCTGTACAAGCAATGATCACACGCACGGCACAGCGGACACACCAGGAACCGCGGTGTTGGCCGTCGAATGGCGCTAGCTGCGCAGCATTTGTGCACCGCCGCCGTCAGTGTCATCCAGTTTGCCGTGGCATATGAAGCTCCATCGCAGTCTTTAACACTGGTAGCATGCCGCGACAGCGTGGACGTGAACCGTATGTGCAGTTGACGGACTTTGAGCGAGGGCGTATAGTGGGCACGCGGGAGGCCGGGTGGACGTACCGCCGAATTGCTCAACACGTGGGGCGTGAGGTCTCCACAGTACATCGATGTTGTCGCCAGTGGTCGGCGGAAGGTACACGTGCCCGTCGACCTGGGACCGGACCGCAGCGACGCACGGATGCACGCCAAGACCGTAGGATCCTACGCAGTGCCGTAGGGGACCGCACCGCCACTTCCCAGCAAATTAGGGACACTGTTGCTCCTGGGGTATCGGCGAGGACCATTCGCAACCGTCTCCATGAAGCTGGGCTACGGTCCCGCACACCGTTAGGCCGTCTTCCGCTCACGCCCCAACATCGTGCAGCCCGCCTCCAGTGGTGTCGCGACAGGCGTGAATGGAGGGACGAATGGAGACGTGTCGTCTTCAGCGATGAGAGTCGCTTCTGCCTTGGTGCCAATGATGGTCGTATGCGTGTTTGGCGCCGTGCAGGTGAGCGCCACAATCAGGACTGCATACGACCGAGGCACACAGGGCCAACACTTGGCATCATGGTGTGGGGAGCGATCTCCTACACTGGCCGTACACCACTGGTGATCGTCGAGGGGACACTGAATAGTGCACGGTACATCCAAACCGTCATCGAACCCATCGTTCTACCATTCCTAGACCGGCAAGGGAACTTGCTGTTCCAACAGGATAATGCACGTCCGCATGTATCCCGTGCCACCCAACGTGCTCTAGAAGGTGTAAGTCAACTACCCTGGCCAGCAAGATCTCCGGATCTGTCCCCCATTGAGCATGTTTGGGACTGGATGAAGCGTCGTCTCACGCGGTCTGTACGTCCAGCACGAACGCTGGTCTAACTGAGGCGCCGGGTGGAAATGGCATGGCAAGCCGTTCCACAGGACTACATCCAGCATCTCTACGATCGTCTCCATGGGAGAATAGCAGCCTGCATTGCTGCGAAAGGTGGATATACACTGTACTAGTGCCGACATTGTGCATGCTCTGTTGCCTGTGTCTATGTGCCTGTGGTTCTGTCAGTGTGATCATGTGATGTATCTGACCCCAGGAATGTGTCAATAAAGTTTCCCCTTCCTGGGACAATGAATTCACGGTGTTCTTATTTCAATTTCCAGGAGTGTATTTCGATCTCGTATAGTGTTCTGACAGTACGAACAGCTATATCTTTCCGTACGAGCTCTGATTTCCCTTATTTTATCATGGTGATCGTTTCTCCCTACTTAGGTCGGTGTCAACAATATATATTCGCATTCAGAGGAGAAAGTTGCTGATTGGATTTCGTGAGATGATTCTGCCACAAAGAAAAACGCCTTTGTTTTAATGATGTCCACCCCAAATCCTGTATCATTTCAGTGCACTCTCTCCCCTATTTCGCAATAATAAAAACTTGCTGCCCTTCTTTGAACTTTTTCGAATTACTCCGCCAAACCTGTCTGGTAAGGATTCCACACCGCGCAGCAGTATTCTAAAAGAGGACGCGCAAGCGTAGTGTATAGGCAGCCTCCTTAGTAGGTCTGTTACATTTTGTAAGTGTACTACCAATAAAAGACACTTCCAATTTAAGTTGTTTATAATTGTAATTCCTAGGTACTTAGATGAATTTACGGCACTTAGATTTGACTGATTTATCGTGTAACCGAAGTTTAATGGATTCCCTTTAGCACTCGTGTGGATAACCTCACACTTTTCGTTATTTGGGGCCAATTGCAAATTTCCGCACCGTACAGATATCTTTTCTAAATCGTTTTGCATTTTGTTTTGACCTTTTGATGACTCCATTAGTCGATAAACGACAGCGCCATCTGCACACAACCGAAGACAGATGCTCTCCCAAATCGTTTATATAGATACGGAACAGCAAAGGGCCTATAGCACTACTTTCCTGAACGCCAGAAATCACTTCTGTTTTATTCGATGACTTTCCGTCAGTTACTACGAACTGTGACCTCTCTGACAGGAAATCACGAATCCAGTCACATAACTGAGACGATATCCCATATGCACGCAATTTCACTACAAGCCGCTTGTGTGATACAGCGTCAAAAGCCTTCCGGAAATCCAGAAAAACTGAATCAATCTGTCAATAGCACTCAACACTTCATGCGAGTAAAGAGCTAGTTGTGTTTCACATGAACGATGTGATTTGCTATTTGGGACTATGTGTAAGCAATTTGCAGCTATAGGGGTTATTACGAATATTAGAGCATCTTTTATGCCATGTTGACTGTGTGTCAATAGTCCGTTTTCTCCGAGGTAATTCATAATGTTCGCACACAATATGCGTTCAAAAATGCTGCTGGATATCGATGTTGATGATATGGGCCCATAATTTAGCAGATTACTCCTACTACCTTTCTTGAATACTGATGTGACCTGTGCAAATTTCCAGTCTTTTGCTACGGATATTTCGTCGAGCGAACGCTTCTATATGATTGTTAAGTATGGAGCTATTGCATCAGCATACTTTGAAAGGAACCTAATTGGTATACAGTCTGGACCAGAAGACTTGCTTTTATTAAGTTATTTAAGTTTCTTCACTGCTCCGAGGATATTTACTTCTAAGTAAGTCATGTTAGCAGCTGTTCTTGATTCGAATTCTGGAATATTTACTTTGTCTTCTTTTGTGAAGGCATCTTCTAGGCTACCAAGTGAGTATGTGGCACTTCCACTAACTCGTGACTGTTAAGAGTTTTACACGGCATTCTTGCCACTAGAAGATAACGGAGTAGATGTGGAGAATGACTTGTCCTTGGCTTGCATTTACTCGCGGTAGAATGTCTACATCACGTGGCTCGCAGCTACTGTGTTGTAACAAATGTACATTCCGAAAGAGATAATGGCGTTAACTCCCAAACAACATTTACGAGTATACTAAATGATAGGGTCGCCAACAGACGCTAATAATGGAAGAAAAATAAGTACATTCTAATGTATCAACCTCAGTCAGGGAACGGTATTCTATGTTGTGCCTCTAACTTACAGACTATTTAAATAGGACATAAACCAAGGTACTGTCATTCGTAAGTAGACTAAATTCCTAGCCCTACTGAAAAACAGAGTGATCAGTTCGTATCACAAAACCTTAGTCATATCCCCGTGTTCCGTGAGTGCAGCAGTAACAGCCCTTCTTGCACGACGCCTAAGTAGGAGTTCCTCCGATAACATTGCAGGAGCAGGAGTGTCCTATCTTGTCACCCCAATTTGCGGCTTTATTCTGGTTTCGGTACCAAGAATTGCTACATTCTATCAAATTCGGGTTTCAGCCTATGCCCAAATTAGGGATCGTCGCAAATGTATCCATCCGTGAAAGCCAGGAGGCAAGTTTCGCTCTAGCCCTCTGTATTCAGAACACTTTTGCATTTTTATTTGCTATTTGGGACTATGTGTAAGCAATTTGCCGCTATAGGGGTTATTACGAGTATTAGAGCATCTTTTATGCCATGCTTATTTCCAGTAGCAAAAAAAAATTATTTCAATAATTTTTTTGGTATAGCCAAGATCGCTTGATTTTAAGACATTGATACCAATTACTAGTTTCGACAGAATCGTGCTGTCATCTTCAGATTGCCATACACTCTGCGTATACGTTCACATACATGTGTCGTCGATATTTTGAGAACAAAGTGTAAATGTATGTGAACATTTACGCAAAATGAAAATGTCCTATTTAAAGTTTCGATTTTCAGGAGATTTTGACCATAATTGTAAAGGAAGATGTGAATTTGATAAATGTGCTCAACCTCCGTAGTATCGATACAACCATATTCCTTGTAAATCTGTTCTTGAGACCACAGATGTTGGTCAGAGAAGTTACTTCTTTTGAAGGAGTACCATGTCACTGTGTGTTAGAATATTTGGCGATGTACTTGGTTTGAAAAGGATGGAAACTGACCTTACGTGTGGTGGAGGCAGCAGTACTTAAAAAGAATTTTGTATTAATATATTCCGAGAAAAATAAATTGTGGAACTGAGATGATAAGAATGCAAGAATGTAAGAAAGGAATTTTACGAGGTAATCTAGTTTTTTTATATATTCGTAATTGTATAGCTTCTTCTTGTTAGAACATTGCGTGTGGTTAAAGTTTACTATAAAATTTTTTTAGTGAAGTATATGGATTTGTCTTATAATTGAGACAAGTGTCCATAAAAGTTATTAAGAAATATTTTGCTAACTTGTCTAGTTGTAAGAACTTCATAAAAGAGTGTGTTGCTGTTATGGATTAATGAAGTATAGTTCTATTTGGAATCTTTGTTCTTATTTATCAATCGTTAAGTTCCCTAATTTTCATTCATTACCTTTATGAATGTGTTTTGTATGCTTGAATTACATATTGCGAGTTGTGCGCTGCTCGTGGAGTTTTGTGAAAATTGGTGAGATACCGTCTTTCATTGCACATCGAAAGTATATTTACCATCAAGGTTCATGTCCACTGTAAGGTACAGTGATTATCAGTATGTATTTGCGAAAAAATTACATCAGTTCAGAGGCTTAATCCGGTAGAAGGTCTCAGTGAAATGCTATCTTATGATTTTCAAGCAGTTTTATCAGAGGGTCAGAAGCGTTAATTTTTACCTTCATTTGCTGTACAATTACAATAACAGTTCTGGAACTGTGATTGTTTACAAGCCTACGATAAAGATTAGTTATATTCAGCACCACCATTTTAATCTGAGTCTTCTGTTTTGCAGACAAAAATGTTCAAATGTGTGTGAAATCTTATGGGACTTACCTGCTAAGGTCATCAGTCCCTAAGCTTACACACTACTTAACCTAAATTATCCTAAGGACAAGCACACACTACCATGCCCGAGGGAGGACTCGAATCTCCGCCGGAACTAGCCTCACAGTCCATGACTGCAGCGCCGTAGACCGCTCGGCTGATCCCGCGCGGCTTTTGTAGAGAGATAACGTTAGTAAATTTCATAGAAAATAGATCGCTTTCTCGATGGTGAATTGTTTGACGTACCGGCTAGCCTGTATTTCGCATCGTGTAGCCTTGGTTTCACATACTTCCGTTCAAAATTTAATTTTAACGCAGTTCTGTTTCCCTGTACTGAGATTTACGTATTTCGATAGCAAAATTAAGTTTTATACAAGGTAAAAATTTTATACAAATAAATATACTAATTCTATCATTATTAGAAAGATTTACAAATTAAATCAATAATCTTAATAAAAAACCTAAAATAGTTATAAAATCAGAATATAAAATAATGAACTAAAACGTAATCTCAGAGATAGCTGGTTTAAAGCTTACTATTAGGGCTAAACGGAGATATTGAAAAAATTCCATTTCACACATACTTTACTTTCAAGTTTATGTTATTACACTAAAGACCCGCTAGAGGAGACAGCGACATCAAAACTCATTCGCGGCTATGTCGGGTCGCGCATATTACTTTCAAGCGTAGTACCTTCTTATGGCACCAATGCTTATACCTCATTTATATGCGCAGCTGTCCATTGCGGTTCGCAGAAAACGACTCGAATTTTACGCTTTATTTATTATTATTTTCTTCATTTGTTTTTTATTTGACAGTCTTCCGACTGGTTCGATGCGGACACCACGAATTCCTCAAAATGGTTCAAATCGCTCTAAGCACTAGAGGACTTAACATATGAGGTCATCAGCCCCCTAGACTTAGAACTTCTTAGACCTAACTAACCTAAGGACACCACACACATCCATGCCCGAGACAGTATTCGAACCTGCGACCGTAGCAGCAGCGCAGTTCCGGACTGAAGCGCCTAGAACCGCTCGGCCACAACGGCCGGCTACGAATTCCTCTCTCGTGCTAATCTCTTCATTTCAGAGTAGCTCTTCCACCTATATCCTCAATTATTTGTTGTGTGTACTTCAATCTCTGTCTTCCCCTACAGTTTTACCCTCTGCACCTCCCTCTAGTACCACGGAAGTTATTCCCTGATGTCTCAACAACTATGCTACCATCCCGTACCCTTGTCAGTAATTTAAATATTTTCCTTTCTTTACAGATTCAACAGAGAACTTCCTCATTCATTATTAGTCCGAATTCCAACAACGTTCTATAGCATCCCATCGCAGACACTCTGAATCCCTTTATCCGGCTTTGTCACACACCATGATTCACTACCCCATGTAGCAGTGTTCCTGAAGTACATCTTCGAAAATTTCTCCTTCTACGTACTGACACAGACTTCCAGTATGGCGTCAGCTGAGATAATTCGCGCGGACATGGTGCAGTTTAGGGTGACAGAATCAACACAAGAGTCAAAAACAGGGAGAATAACCCGAAAAGTTAAACCTGTAATTAGTTTTATCGCAGGAATAAAATGTGAACATAAACACATCCATAAAAGAATTAATAATCGACAACAAAAAAGCACTGATAAACCAGCAACAGCTGTCCTGTACTTACACTGTAACATATAAAAAAAGAGGTACCACGAATGAATTACCCGATTGGGATGAAAAATCGGTAGATGTGATGTACATCTACATAGAGATAAATGATTACATCTTCAGAAAAACTGGATGACTCTGAGACGTGGTATTTACCTTTATTAAGGAAAACGTGGAAGGGAGGACCCACCTAAGAAACTTTCTTTTCACTCAACCTGCTTATTTAACAATATATAATCATAAATTTGTTTTCTTTACAAATCAACAAATTTCTGAAATGAATAAGCTTTTGCAAGAGAAATCAAAATAAGAGCAACATGACAATAATTACAAAGGCCCGGACCTGCAGCCCGCCCGTTATTGGGTGAAATAGCGGTGTTTACTACCGCGCTGGACACAGTTCTCTTATTAAATGCCCTTCTGCAACACATGAAAACATATAAGTAATATTGATGACAAGCGTGTTTCAATTACTCAAACAAATGACGTAAATTTTTTTAAATTTGGAAACTATATGTCGAAAGTTACTGGATTAAGATGCGCACCTATGCTTAAAGGTTAAAGAAATTAGGAAACAATTATGACAATGGTAAGGCTTACTTCAAAGCGAGCAACCTTTTGATTTCAATCAACAATAAGGTGCAGCTGGATCCCGCCCGACTCTTTTGGCAATCTTATTCTGACTAAAGCCCTGGTGACAGTTGGCTGTTAATAAGTAAAAAGTTAACGCTTTAAAACATTACGTATGAGCACTTATTACAAGAGAACTCATTCGACAAGACCACAAGATCCAGTTAAACATACACCAATAATGACCCGTCTTTCAAAAACAGTAACGCACAGCTTAGTACAATAGGTAGTTCAGATTATCTCAAATACAATTACAATCAAAGATTTCAACCGGTTAACATCTAAATCCAACCACAAGACCCCTGTTTGTTTAACGGCATCCTGTGCCTTGGTACAATTGTTCCGACTGTATTTCCGACCAGATCGGGTATGAACTACACTCATGCTCATAAATTAAGGATAATTGCATAATGTGATGCCACAGAACGAGGCTCTACACAAAACTGGCGCTAATAGCATAGGCACATAGGGAACACGCACGACACAGATCTGTAAGTCCACGGTATTGGTGATAAGTTGAGAACCGAAACACATGTGCTACAAAACGCCACTGGTTCCTGCGCATGTAGCCCGACATCAGTATGGGATATGATCACCATGCACACCTTACACAGGCCGCACAACGGGTTGGCATACTCTGGATCAGGTGGTCGAGCAGCTGCTGAGGTATAGCTTCCCATTCTTGCACCAGTGCCTGTCGGAGCTCCTGAAGTGTCGTAGGGGTTTGAAGAGGTGCGGCGATACGTCGACCGAGAGTATCCCAGACGTGCTTGATGTGGTTTAGATCTGGAGAACAGGCAGGCCACTCCATTCGCCTGATATCTTCTGTTTCAAGGTACTCCTCCACGATGGCAGCTCGGTGGGGCCGTGCGTCATCATTCATCAGTAGGAAGCTGGGACCCACTGCACCCCTGAAAAGGCGCACATACCGGTGCAAAATGACATCACAGTGCACCAGACCGGTTACAGTTCCTCTGTCAAAGACATGCAGAGTGTACCAGCACCAATCATAATCCCACCCCACACCATCAAACCACGACCTCCATACAGGTCCCTTTCAAGGACATTTAGCGGTTGGTATCTGGTTCCTGGTTCATGTCAGATGAAAACCCGGCGAGAAGCACTGTTCAGACTATACCTGCACGCGTCCGTGAACATAACTTGAGATCACTGTTCCAATGAACATGTACTGCGTTCTTGACACCAGGCTTTACGGGCTCTCCTGTGACCAGGGGTCAGTAGATGCACCTTGCAGGTCTCCGGGCGAATAAGCCATGTCCGTTCAGTCGTCTGTAGACTAGAGACAACTGTTCCAGTGGCTGCGATAAGGTCCCGAGCAAGGTTAGCTGCAGCACTCCGTGGCCGTCTGCTGGCACTGATGGTGAGATATGGGTCTCCTTGTGGTGTTATACACTGTGGACGTCCCGTTCTGTAGCACCTGGACACATTTCCTGTCTGCTGGAATCGTTGCCATAATCTTGAGATCACACTCTGTGGCACATGGAGGGCCCATGCTACGACCTGCTGTTTTGACCAGCCTCCAGTCGCCCTAGTATTCTACCCCTCATAATGGCATCAATATGGGTTCTTTGAGCCATTTTCGACTCACAGACACCATTAGCACGTCTGAAAAAATCTGCGCACTTACTCGCTGCACCGTATTCTGACATGCACCAACACACCTCTGCGTATGTGGACGGCTGCAAGCGCCACTGTGCGACGACCGCAGATCAAATGCGCCACATGGTCATACCCCTAAGTGATTTAAGCCCGGAAACCGCCCACCACAGCGTTGTTTCACCATGTATCAGCATTAGCCTTAATTTATGAGCATTAGTGTAGAAAGGATGTCCAATATAATATCAGAACAAATTTTCAAACGACAACGAGTGTCTATTACAATATTACGGTCTATATTTACGACCAAGGAGCCGACCGGGTAAAATTCTAAGGGTCGGAAGCAAACCAGAAAATAATTATGAGGTCGGTTAGACAATGGCTCCAATCACCACGAGGATTACAGAATGTTACTCCCCCCCCCCCCCCCCCTATGAACCATGGACCTTGCCGTTGGTGGGGTCGCTTGCATGCCTCAGCGACAGAGATGGCCGTACCGTAGGTGTAACCACAACGGAGGGATATCTGTTGAGAGGCCAGACAAACGTGTAGTTCCTGAAGAGGGGCAGCAGCCTTTTCAGTAGTTGCAGGGGCAACAGTCTGGATGAGTGACTGATCTGGCCTCGTAACACTAACCAAAACGGCCTTGCTGTGCTGCTACTGCGAACGGCTGAAAGCAAGGGGAAACGACAGCCGTAATTTATCCCGAGGGCTTGCAGCTTTACTGTATGATTAAATGATGATGGCATCCTCTTGGGAGGCTCCGGGAGTAGACAACATTCCATTAGAACTACTGACAGCCTTGGGAGAGCCAGTCCTGACGAAATTCTACCACCTGGTGAGCAAGATGTATGAGACAGGCGAAATACCCTCAGACGTCAAGAAGAATATAATAATTCCAATCGCAAAGAAAGCAGGTGTTGACAGATGTGAAAATTACCGAACTATCAGTTTAATAAGTCACAGCTGCAAAATAATAACGCGAATTCTTCACAGACGAATGGAAAAACAAAGCCGACCTTGGGGAAGCTCAGTTTGGATTGCATAGAAATATTAGAACACATGAGGCAATACTGACCTTAGGACTTATGTTAGAAGAATGATTAAGGATGGCAAACCTACGTTTCTAGCATTTGTAGACTTACAGAAACCTTTTGACAGTGTTGACTGGAATACTCTCTTTCAAATTCTAGAGTTGGCAGGGGTAAAATACAGGGAGCGAAAGGCTGTTTACAATTTGTACAGAAACCAGATGGCAGTTATAAGAGCCAAGGGGCACGAAAGGAAAGCAATGGTTGGGAAGGGAGTGAGATAGGGTTTTAGCCTCTCCCCGATGTTATTCAATCTGTATATTGAGCAAGCAGTGAGTAGGTATTAAAGTCCATGGAGAAGAAATAAAAACTTTGAGGTTCGCCGATGACATTGTAATTCTGTCAGAGACAGCAAAGGACTTGGAAGAGCAGTTGAACGGAATGGACAGTGTCTTGAAAGGAGGATATAAGATGAACATCAACAAAAGCGAAACGAGGATAATGGAATATAGTCGAGTTAACTCGCGTGATGCTGAGGGAATTAGATTAGGAAATGAGAAACTTAAAGTAGTAAAGGAGTTTTGCTATTTGAGGAGCAAAATAACTGATGATGGTTGAAGTAGAGAGGATATAAAATGTAGACTGGCAATGGTAAGGAAAGCGTTTCTGAAGAAGAGAAATTTTCTAACATAGAGTGTAGATTTCAGTGTCAGGAAGTCGATTCTGAAAGTTTTTTTATGGAGTGTAGCCATGTATGGAAGTGAAACATGGACGATAAATAGTTTGGACAAGAAGAGAATAGAAGCTTTCGAAATGTGGTGCTACAGAAGAATGACGAAGATTAGGTGGGTAGATCACATAACTAATGAGTTGGGGAGTAGAGGAGTTTGTGGCGCAACTTGACAAGAAGAAGGGATCGGTTGGTAGGACATGTTCTGAGGCATCAAGGGATCACCAATTGGAGGGCAGCGTGGAGGGTAAAAATTATAGAGGGAGGCCAAGAGATGAATACACTAAGCAGGTTCTGAAAGCTGTAGGTTGCAGTAGTTACTCAGAGATGAAGAAGCTTGGACAGGATAGAGTAGCATGGAGAGGTGCATCAAACCAGTCTCAGGACTGAAGACCACAACAACAACACTCCCCTTTATCAGCAAGGAGCTCCATGGATCCACAGTGCGTCGCGGCGGTTGCTGAGTGGTACCGATAACAGCCAGGTAGAAGGGGGCAGCCAGGCCACGAGCGGTCGTCCAACACAAATGTTGCCGACCAATCGACGGGATGTCGGCCTGCTACTTGTAGTCGACGCTGACCCCGGCGAAGTACTCAGGTATGCTTCCTCTGCGCAGGTCCTCCGTGCGTAGCCCGACCTCGTGACCGCCTGTTGTCGCTACGCTACCGCCAATCCCCAAACTTGGTGCCTCCTCTCTCTGGCCAGCGAACCCGTATATATATATATATATATATATATATATATATATATATATATATATATATGAGAGAGAGAGAGAGAGATAGAGATCGGCAAGCAAAGAGCTTCTGAAGACACAGCCCACAGATACAAACTCTTCATCATGGATATTGGCAACGTGGCCGCTAGAGGGATAGTTGATACCATCCTTGAATTAGTGGCTCCAGACAGAAGATTCTACTAACTTAATGGTACCGCTGCTCAGACTTATTCAACAGAAAGAACTTTCAAATTGGGCAAGTCAATAACACATTGATCCAACTCCGGCCCTTATGCAAGCAGTTATTCGGCTTGGCATTGATCGACAGAGTTCTTGGAAGTCCTCCTGAAGGATGTGGTGCTACATTCTGCCCAATTGGCGCGTTGGGTCGTCAGAGTCCCGAGCTTGTTGGAGGGCCCTCACTACAATATTCTACAATTTCTTAGCTGGGAAAGATCCGGCTACAATGCTGGCCCATGGAGGGTTTGGTCAGCAGAAAGACAGGCAATAGAAATTCTCGCCATATGTGGGTGGGCATTATGTTGCTAAAAAGTAATCCCAGGATTGCAGACTCTTGACTGTTGGACAGTGTAGCGGGCGACAGTCAAATAGGTAACCACAGCTGTCCGGGGTCACCGGACAGTCTTCGTACGACTTACTCTTTCAGTTTCACATATAGTATAGTATATAGATAGTGTCGGAAGTTCCATGCGGCTTTTCGCGGATGATGCTGTAGTATACAGAGAAGTTGCAGCATTAGAAAATTGTAGCGAAATGCAGGAAGATCTGCAGCGGATAGGCACTTGGTGCAGGGAGTGGCAACTGACCCTTAACATAGACAAATGTAATGTATTGCGAATACATAGAAAGAAGGATACTTTATTGTATGATTATATGATAGCGGAACAAACACTGGTAGCAGTTACTTCTGTAAAATATCTGGGAGTATGCGTGCGGAACGATTTGAAGTGGAATGATCATATAAAATTAATTGTTGGTAAGGCGGGTACCAGGTTGAGATTCATTGGGAGAGTCCTTAGAAAATGTAGTCCATCAACAAAGGAGGTGGCTTACAAAACACTCGTTCGACCTATACTTGAGTATTGCTCGTCAGTGTGGGATCCGTACCAGATCGGGTTGACGGAGGAGATAGAGAAGATCCAAAGAAGAGCGGCGCGTTTCGTCACAGGGTTATTTGGTAACCGTGATAGCGTTACGGAGATGTTTAACAAACTCAAGTGGCAGACTCTGCAAGAGAGGCGCTCTGCATCGCGGTGTAGCTTGCTCGCCAGGTTTCGAGAGGGTGCGTTTCTGGATGAGGTATCGAATATATTGCTTCCCCCTAATTATACCTCCCGAGGAGATCACGAATGTAAAATTAGAGAGATTAGAGCGCGCACAGAGGCTTTCAGACAGTCGTTCTTCCCGCGAACCATACGCGACTGGAACAGGAAAGGGAGGTAATGACAGTGGCACGTAAAGTGCCCTCCGCCACACACCGTTGGGTGGCTTGCGTAGTATAAATGTAGATGTAGATGTAGATATTTTATTCATTCATTAGAAGGTATTTCCAGATTGCGGGATTCATCATTAGTTTAAAAATATTGCGTACGAATACAAACGCACACATAAATACACACAATTACTACTGCATAAAATTAAACACCAATTTAGTTACGGAAAATGGTCAATTATACCTGCAGACCACCTACTTTGCTGACCAGTAACAAAATGAAAACGCACTGCTATCGAACGGACCAAAGCAACTATCATCCACGAGAACTGGGAAAGAATACCGGTGTATCGAAATACAAACACCAGCGAGCAGTCGAACAGTGATATTCAGTGGTTGGCGAAGGTTAGCTGCTAAGTACAACCGACTTTGCCTTTTAGCGACCGTGGTGAAAGAGGCAGTACTACAGTGACGACACTGAAAACTGGTTATTCATACATGTAACTGCGGCGTTACTACAGTATGCCATCTGCTGATGGTGGCGTACTCTAACTGCGCGTCTTGAACTCGTAGCCATATATGCAACTTGTATATTTGCCTTGCAGCCGCGCGGGATTAGCCGAGCGGTTTAAGACGCTGCACTCATGGACTGTGTGGCTGGTCCCGGCGGAGGTTCGAATCCTCCCTCGGGCATGGGTGTGTGTGTTTGTCCTTAGGATGATTTAGGTTAAGTAGTGTGTAAGCTTTGGGACTGAAGACCTTAGCAGTTAAGTCCCATAAGATTTCACACACACACACATTTTTATTTGCCTTGCACCGTCGTATATCAGCGTTTGTATGGACGCTCTCATCCTCTCAGACTAGCGAAACCCGTAATTTGTTAATAAATGACATGTTTAAAATATTGCCATATTTCTTCACACCGCCAACAAGATGTCAACAAGCTCGTGATATTAACTCACTAAGTGCGACCAAATTTTTGTTATGATCACTGAAACGCGTCCGTTTGGAGACGATACTTGAAAACATACGAGGTATTTCCCGGTCCATAATATCTAAGCAAGAAGTGCAATGGGAGAATCTAAATCTCTAATATCTGTTTTGCCAAGAATAGCCAATTGAAAACGGAAGTATCATATCTCTTATTACTGATATTCTTCTTCAATAATATTTGAATTTGTTCTCTTACGTTACAATAAATTCCTTTTCTTGGAAATATCTAGGCTACTAACGGAACCACAATACACGTTTCCTTCCAGTAGAAGACAAGGACGTAACGTACACTGGTGAGCCAGACCATTATGATCACTCCCCATCGCGACATGGGATGCAGCCCGCACGTGACGGGGTAGCAAAAGTGTATAAGTGGAGCAGACACGAACGGGGGATCACCCTAGCGAAGAAATGGCTGCAAATGGGGAAATCCATTGAGATAAACGACTTTCGCAAAGGGCAGATTATTATTACGCAGATCCCTTGAACGATTATCTCGAAGACGGCGGAGTTGGTCGAATGTTCACTTGCTGCTGATGTGACCACCTACGGAAAGAGGTGAAAGGACAGTGAAACTATCACTAAGAGCTAAATGATTGAACGACCACGACTCTTCACAGAACGTGGGGTTCGGAGGGTTGTCCGCTCTGTTAAGTAGGATAAATGGTGATCCCTGCCGTCTCTGCGGACACAGCACAACACTGGTGCATGGACAAGTGTTTCGGAGTACACCGTCCATCGCACATTGTTGAACATGGAGTTCCACAGCAGACCACCCCTACGTGTTCACATGTTGACCCAATGACGTCGTCAACTACGATTCCAGCGGGCACGGAACCATCGAGATTTCAACGTCGATCAAAGGAACCGTATCGGCTCTTCAGGTGAATCAATTTTTCCAGCACTTGGTCGAAGGTCGTCTCCAGAAACGCCGTCATCGAGGAACACGGAAACTCGAAACGTGCAGCGCACCATGGACGCAAGGTGGTGGGAATAGTATTATGCTATGGATGACAACCTTCTCCGCTTGCATGGGACTTGTGGTAATAATCGGAAACACGCTGACAGCTGCGAACCAGCTGACCTGCAGTCCTTCATGCCTGATGTCTTCCTCGACGACGATGTCATTTTACAGCAGTATAATTGTCAGTGTCTCGGAACCAGAATCGTGCTATGGTGGTTTCAGAAGCATTATAGTGAACTCACGTTGATGTCTTGGCGAGCAAATTAGCCTGACGTAAATCGTACGGAACCCATTTGGGTTGCTATTGGCCACCATCACCGCGTCCGCAAATCAGCGGCCCTTTATTTAGGCGAATTACGTGACCTGTGCGTAGACAACTAACGCCATATACCTCCACAAACCTACCAACGAACTATCGGATCAGTGACACGCAGAATCAGTGATAGATTTCGTTCCAAACACGAACAAACAAACTATTTAGCAGGTGGGCATAATGTTTCGGCTCGCCAGTCTATATTCCTTAGCCCGAAGAAAGACAAGTAAACACATTGCTAATGAATCAGGGAGCATGGTAGAAAATGAAGACAAATTAATGTCGGTCGTCACTGTAGTGTTTCAAGATATCACTCTCGCGAATCTTTTGAAAGTAGTGACGATACGTTTTAAAGATTTTTTCTTTGTAAAATTTAATCCGGAATGTAGGCCTTAAATAAAAGCTTTCTGTAACCAACCATTTTTGTTTTATTGCCTGTTACTGCTACGATAGCTACCGGCTGAAAGTCAGAGTCGTTCTCCACCTTGTGTAGATGGTCTACGATGACTGAAAACAATAAGCATATGTATAATTCGGAACAACTGGCAAACATTTTTGCGTCATATTGTAGGGTTACGTTCGGTAAAAAGAATTAATCTAATGGTAACCACCGTCGGAAGGAAGAAAACGCGAAAAGAAAATAAATTCTGTAATCGTTAGATTCTGCATCGGAACACCGTGAAACATTGATCGCCACTTGCTCAGCATAATTAGCTGTTTGGTGGGAGTGCCAGCCCGCAAGTAGTAGACGGAAATTATGTTTCAGGCACTCTTAACAATCAATTAACAAATTTCAATAAACAATTTTTTTAAAAGGGTATTTTATCCATTACTTGTAATGAAATTATTTATATCTTGTCTGTAACCGTTTTCCTTGAGAAAACATAATCAAATTTAGAACAAGAATCTCTAAATATACGCCACCTAAGATACTAACAGTCCAGTTGTGCCAGTCGCCATAACAGCATCACCCAACAAGACCCACGAGCCCGGGCATAAGGGCTCTCACTCGCAGTCAAATCACTACAACTGACTATAATCTAAGATTACATTTCAAATACAAACAGAGCCCCAACAAAACTTTTCTTCTGACCAAGAAGGCTAATAGGCTTTAAAATCTTAAGCCACAGCACAGTAGAAAAATCAGGTAAATAAAAGAAAATTTTGTTAATTGAGCTTGGCTTGGCATAAATGACCACAAATAATTTAGATCTAGTTTTTTTAAACTTAATCTTTTTAAGAAAATTTCAATCTATTCTGCCTCTAAACGGCTCTGATCATATTAAATGTATTAAAAATCATTGAAATTGTTAACTTAAGAATATACACCAGTTCGACGTTTAATATACACCAGTTCGACGTTTAATAACTATAAGAAATTCAGGACGGCAACTGCTAGCTGTGCAGCAGATATTATACTGATCTGATGAACCACAATTAAATGAAAAATGCCATATAACAGCCCTTCAGTGTCAACTGCCGTTTGTGAATTAAACTACGTAACGGAACAGGTATCAAACACACAGCACAGTGCTCTCTTATGACACACAAATCTGATTCAGACTCCACAACAGCTTTTCAGCTAACGAAACACATAAACTTTATTAAGCTCAATGGAACCTGATATCAACACTGAGAAAATTCGCTCAACAGCTTTGTCTCAAGTCATGTTTACAGGTTAGTTACTAAATAACAAACAGGCGAACGCTACCATCCATATTCCATGCATTACATTCACCCAAACAACTTCCGCTAGAACTCAGAATGAGCGGAATCAACTGCCATTTAAATTTGTAGTGTTTTTCAAAACATGAAACAGAGCAAGATGCCACAGCAGGTTTCACTGTCAACCGAAAACTGAGTCACACACCCGCAAACCACATGCAGAACGCGGTGCCGCGTTACACAAACAACAAAACTTCCCACCAAATTATTTGTAGAATTGAAAAAAGCCAAGTGAATTAATACAAGCTCATACTTGGAAAATTTGGATATTTGTGATGTGTACTATGAAACCAAACAGCTGAGGCAATCGGTCCGCGGGCTTACACACTTCTTAATCTGACTTTAACTAAATTACGCTAAGGACAACACACACCCATGCCGAAGGGAGGACTCGAACCTCCGACGGGGGGAGTCGCGCGAAACGTGGCAAGGCGCCATAGATCGCATGGCTACCCCGCGCAGCGCTCATGTACAGGCAATTGACATCAATGTGCATGAAATCCAGACCAAGTTGTTCCACCGACGATGGCCACGTGGTACATCCCATTAACCATGCAGGTGACTCGGTGTAGGATCCCGGGCAAACAACTGCCTAAAACACACACCTACAGCCACGCCACAGCAACTAGCCCCGGCTGGCCGCGCTTCCACTCGGTATTGCTGCTACTTCCTGGTGCCTGGCAAAGCTATCACTTCGTGACTGCTCCTCGTCAGTCCGAACACTATTCGCTTATCCCACCTTTCGCCCTCCACACACGCCCTCTAGTCTCCCTAGCGTGACACTCCTTCAGAGATAAAGACATCCGTAGGGAGCAAGATTGATAGGAGCGTGGCTCAAACACCAATCAATGCTCCGCTCTTGGTAACAGCGAAAATTGTTATCCACTTTTGCTGCCGGAAATATCTTTCCATATTCAGGACCACTTGTTGGAGTATTAATTTATGTTGCGGGTAATCCCAATTTTCGAACCCCCAACTGAAATCAGCTAATCTGCAGACACTTCATCGGAACTGTTATCGTTTCGTTAAAAAAAATGTTCAAATGTGTGTGAAATCTTATGGGACTTAACTGCTAAGGTCATCAGTCCCTAAGCTGACACACTACTTAAGCTAAATTATCCTAAGGACAAACACACACACACACCCATGCCCGAGGGAGGACTCGAACCTCCGCCGGGACCAGACGCACAGTCCATGACTACAGCGCCAAGACCGTTCGGCTAATCCCGCGCGGCTATCGTTTCATAATTCATACATAAATCGCTCTGCTGAATAGCAGTTGCCGCCAAACGGGAACACTTCCTTAGTACATACAAAACTCCTTTTCCTCGACTTCTCACTTCATGCGATATCCACCTACTGCCTAAGCTTGAAATATCAAGTATTACTTACAGAAAGGTGTCTGTCATATTCACAGCTTTCACTGCTCAGATTATGTACTCCGTCATTTTTAAGAAAGGAAAGAAAGGAAAATGTACAGCATATTGAAGTTATTTTAAATGATGGTTCAAATGGTTCAAATGGCTCTGAGCACTATGGGACTCAACTGCTGTGGTCATAAGTCCCCTAGAACTTAGAACTACTTAAACCTAACTAACCTAAGGACATCACACACATCCATGCCCGAGGCAGGATTCGAACCTGCGACCGTAGCGGTCGCGCGGTTCCAGACTGTAGCGCCTTTAACCGCATGGCCACTCCGGCCGGCTTAAATGATGGGCCATGGAGTTTCCAGCAGTACTATCGAAAATGATAGGTTTATATAAACTATGCGGTCTTCAGTCCGAAGACTGGTTTGATGCAGCTCTCCATGCTATTACATCCTGTGCAGGCCTCTTCATCTCTGAATAGCTACTTCAACTTACATCCATCTGGGTCTGCTTATTGTATTCATCTCTTCGTCTCCTTCTACGATTTTTAACACTCACACTTCCCTCCATTACAGAATTGCTGATCCTTTGATGTCTTTGAATGTGTCCTAAAAATCTATCCCTTATTCTAGTCAGGTTGTGGCACAAATTTCTTTTCACTCCAGTTCTATTCAATTCCTTCTCACTGGTGACGTGATCTACCTATCTAATTTTCAGCACATGACTAGACTTCATACAAATACTGTCATAGAAGACTTCCTAACGCTTGAATCTATACTCGATGTTAGCAAATTTCTCGTATTCAGAAACACTTTTCTTGCCACTGCAAGACTACATTTTATATCCTTTCTACTTCGGCAGTCATTAGTTATTTTACTACCAAAATAGCGAAACTAATCTACAACTTCAATTTTGTCATTTCCTAATCTGATTCTCTCAGTATCACCTGATCTAATTCGACAGTATTCCTTTATCCTTCTTTTGTTTTTGTTGACGTTCATTTCATATACTCTTTTCGAGAAGTGTCTATTCCGTTCAACTGATCTTCCAAGTCTGACAGCATTATAATGTCATCGGCAAATCTCAAAGTTTTTCTATATTCCAACATAATTGTCGTAAAGGAATGTGACTATAATATAAGTTAAAAATTTATTTGACGCAACAACAGTGTAGCCACAGTCAGAGTACATAAGTTTTTTCTTTAAGGAAAGGGTTACATTAACGATTTCAACGAACTACATCGTCATTTTCAATTGCAAAACATCAGTTGGATAATATATAATCGGAATTGTGACCATGCATCTGACAACAATTTCGAAAAATAGTAGGCAACCGAGGCAATGCTGGCACAACGAAATCACTACAGGGTACACGCATGCTTGCCCAACCGCTCATTCCATGTCCTAATGTAGAATAGATAAAAACAACATCAGGGTAAAAACTATCAAAGATTCTTGAAATGTGTCCTGCTGTGACACAACAATTGTATAGCTGACTTACGACTTGAAGATTTATGTCAGCCATATGATTGTATGGCTGAATTACGACTTGTGAATTTATATCAGTCATACGATCGTTGTGACATAGCAGGACACATTGTGAGAATCTTTGGAAGTTTTTGCTCTGGTGTAGATTTTATCTATTCTACATTATGACATGGAATGAACGGTTGGGCAAGCATATGTATAACATGCGGCGACTTGGTTGTGCCACCATTGCCTCTGTTGCCTGGTCTCATTTTTTTCGTAATTATTGTCAGATGTATGGTCACAATTCCCAATAAATATTCTCCATTCCGGAAAATTTAGGAATGTTTTACAATTTCTCGGATCATGTAAATATTTTTACAGTGTTATCGAGTGGAAAAGTAATGTTTTAGGGTTGTCTTATGTGAGTTCATTTTCTGAACCGGAAATATACAATAACTAAAGATTACCGAGGATGAGAACACGGTTGTCCAAAGATATGAGACAGAACAATCCTATGATATAAAAGTTTCGTTCCCTGAAAGTATAAAAGTCGAACATCTAATCAATTACGTTAATAAGTGAAATTCGAAATGAAGAAGTATGTGAGAATTATAGAAGCTGAATAGCTGAAAAAGAGTAATTTTTCCTCCTAGGTTATCTGCAAATAAATATTTTTTTCTCACCATACATGTTTTACTGTTTTAGTGAAGCATATACAGAGTTCATTACTTGCTACCATTCTTTCTCACATGCCTTAATGTCACTGGTTTTTCCTTTCGTTTATAGCAGAGAAAGAAGTCAAAAAGTTCATAGCACTTCAACTACTCAGTTTATTCCTGTCACATTCCCTTGAAATGAATTTATTTTTTTATGTGCACTGCATGTTTAATTCGCGAAAATTGTTGCAGGCAACATAACATAAATTGTACGTTGCTGTATGTGTTTGGCTCTTTGTACTTTGGACACGGGGCAGGACTCTGCACCTGTTGTCGAAATCATAAATGAGGGTATGCAATGACGGAATACAAAACAGTATTTCTTCTGAAATGAGGCTGTTCATGGCGATTGTGACGTCTGCATTGAAGCGAAAACAGGTCGCAGCAAGAATACGTGTTCACCGCAGACTGCTGGACCCGGCGTTTTTATCTTCTCCCTACTTTGATTCTGCAGTGTGAGGTTTCACTTTTTATTGTTATGTCGCTCCCCATACGTGGTCCTATAGCAATAACACCAGTAATCCTCTTCCCACCCCCAATTCTGTACAGAATCGAACTCTCATGTAGAAACCAGTCGACACCCAACGAGTACGAATTCTACGTATTACTTTGCTCCAATGGGTCGTGAAACTATTTTGCATTTTTGCCTGATGGTTCTCTTTCACCATTCCAACACACACGAAGCAAGTGACAAACTATTTGCTGACTCATTGTTTACCATTTGAGGCATGTCAATTAGAGTAGTTTATTTACAGCTTTTCACAAATATGGAGACTTTATTACATATGCAACCCTCAAGTTCATGTTCGCATCCATCTCGGACCAACTGGTTTTTCCGTACACCGCTCTCACAAAGATCATCCAGCCCACTGAACACCTACGAATCAAAACAGCGCCCACACTGATGTTACGTGGAAGTTCTAGCTCCTCAGTATGTTCTGATACGGCACATTCCAAAAGTCTCGTTAAGCAAAAGAACGCTGCAAAATCAGCGTCAACCAGTTTTTTTTCCGTGTAGATAACACTGCGTACGTGAAAGTTGTAAAAAGAAACTTCTTCAAGGTTAAGGATACGTCCAAACTTATATCTTAGGAATGCCGGTCATGCCTCGTAGAGAGTCATGTGATAGAGTTTACATTATAATAATTTCCCAGTTGGGCAAGTTCTCTCAACACAAGACAAATATTTGGTTTTAATTTTCATACTACTCGCTAAACCCTTTAATTGCGAGGTGCACAGATAGTCCTAAAGTGAAACAAGGGTATGAAAAGAAACCCGTTGGGGCGTTGTTAACAACCCACCTAATTGTATGGGTAAGGAATTCTTTTTTTCCACACACAAGACTATTTTGTAGCTATCAATTTTACTCCACCTTGAAACGTTCATCAGACTTCGTTACTCATTACAATTTAAAAAGCAATTTCCTTCAACTCGATACTGTTCTATTGATGATGGCATGCCTTTTCCACTTCTCGACTCTGTAAAATGTTAATCTTGTATCTACTCACTTCACAGACAATAATCAGTCGTCTTTATTCTTGTAAGATAAATGAACACACATGCGAGTCCTTCAGACATGTCTTTCTCTCTTTGCATGTTTAACATGTAAGATGTCTATTGTAGTAGTCTTAAATTGAATGAAATAATTATCATAACATTCAAATAATGTGAGTTAATGTTATTCAGACATACCTGTCTTGTATTCTTTATTACTTATATGATCTTATGTTTCATCATCTTATTATCTCTGTGAAGCGTAAGTTCAGTGATGTGATGACGACGCGCCATCCGCGTATAATTACTTGAATCATTACTTTGCTAGTTTAGAAACTGCGGCCTTATTTGCACTTACAACGAAGTCCGAAGATTTATTACTGTACATTGCGATGCATTTCGTCGTTTTCTACTGCATCATCACACGGTCGCACGTCACCCGACTTACTGCTGTCCAACATCCCCTTAGAAAAATTATTCAATTACTGTGCTGATAAATCTCTTACATTATTTGATTTTCAAACAGCTGAGCAAAACTGAACGTACTCAGACATTTCGCTCTTTACCTATTCTGATCAACACTAAACTGACACACAATATTTTTAGCGCAACGCAATCTGACTTTCAAAAATCCCTACAAAAGAATGGACCTGACTAACATTAACCTATACCTTTCACAAATCACTTACCTCACGAAAATCTTCGTTACTCGAACTACTGCAATAAAGCGAGCACCACTACTGCCAGCTAAATAAAAGATTCAAACTACTGAAGGCACTAACTACTGATAGGCATAGCTAGCAAATGAAAGATTTTGATAGAGAACAAACAATGTGTTTACCTTAATAGTGTTCAAAAGTCATAATATATATAGCAGTTCATGACATCCATTCTTACAAATGTACTGTTTCTGATGGACACACGTCCAGATCATCCACTCTAAAAAATCCGCCATCTCACTTCCCCACATCCACCACTGCTGGCGGCTCACCTCCAACTGCGCAACGCTATGCGCTGTTAACATCCAGCTGCCAAACACTACAATGGCAGACAACAATGCAAACTAGCCACAGACTGCACACAGCACAGCCAGTGATTTTCATACAGAGCGCTACATGGCGTTACCAATATAAAAACCTAAACAGCCTACTTACATAGCCCCCATGCTCCCCACAAAAAATTTTACAAATTGTTTTGGGCACTGACCAATACATATTTGTTAAAATTTTTTCACAATTACAATAACAAAGAAATCAAATGCACACACTTTTTGATACAATGTTGGTCAAAAGCTAAAATTTTCTCACAGTCCATAAAGACAGTCCTGATCGTTCATCACAGTAAGATTGCAGTGTTTTTCTCAAAGTCTAAGCAGTAAAAGAAAATGCACACGGAAGTTGTGGATTTCCATGCAGTCTTGAAGAAGTAGTGTTGTCCTTCCAATGGGAAGACAGTGCTGACTCTTGACATGCAGACAGGTAATGGGCCACAACAGAGCAAACCCACAGCAGAGTCAGTCAAAGTTTTGAAGAATATTGGTAGGTAGGTCATCACAGAGCAGACCCACTGTAGTTCTGGTAGAGATTATGGTATTGGTGGGCCACCAGAGGTGCAGACCCACTGCAGTCCTTGTAGAAATAATTGTATTGGTGGGCCATCGAAGGTGCAGACCCACTGTAGTCCTTGTAGAAATAATTGTATTGGTGGGCCATCAAAGGTGCAGACCCACTGTAGTCCTTGTAGAGACAGACAGCAGTCATCTGTTGCGACTGTGCAGGTGTACAATCACCATCGAAGAGTCTTGTGGAGAATATAGCAAGTCCATAAACCACCACTTGTGAACTCACAAAGTTTTTGGAATTGTCCTTAGAACCAGCAATGCTGTCAATCAGTCCCTTGCTGAATTATCAACACACGTGCAAACACTAACAGTCCCAACATTTCACATACTGTGCATATACTATGACCAACAGAAAATGTGCAGTGAAATGTAACTTAATTTGAAGAACTGGTATCTATACAATCATAAATTTACAACATAGGAATACAATTACAAAGGTACAAAATACATCAGTAAAGAACATAACAGTACAGATAACATTTGTAGTAATACGGGCTTTACAAAAGAATCGAAATAACATATACATCAGTGTCACAGGAATTATGACATAAGTACGTACATAAAAGATCAGAATAACTTTTTAAACATCAACTTCACACATGAGCAACAAAACAGAATAAATAATGCGTAAACATCTTTACCAAGTAAATAACATAATCTTATTAGCTAAACGCATAAAGACAGGAGAAAGAGAAATACACAAGGGTACACAAACACATAGCGGAATAACTCAAAAGGAAAAGACAGGGTTCGTTTTCAGTGTAACATTTGGTACTGCAGTCCAACCCAAAACTTCATTCCATAGATCTTCCGTCTTATTTCAACATTTGTTTCCACCAAAAAATCCTATCCAAGCATGCTTTCTGTATTTATATGTTCACATATTTCTTACCTCATTATTTATTTTCCATTATCTTACCTCATCATTTATTTCCAAGAAAATCCTACCTAAACCTGTTGTCCCTAAACCCTACTTTTTTGTTTATATCCTCTTTCAAAACACTTTTTTGGCCAAACCATTTTCTTATAGCTTCTCAATGCATTTATTCCAATTCATCATAACTCGTTCTCTTATATAGCCTACGCCATCTTAAGCTAACTTAAATCTACGGAGCTCAGATGCATGAACTAAGGGACGAGGCAATGCAGCAGCACAGAACAATTAACACAAACAGCAATGACCTAAAAATACAAATTGGCAAAGTTAGCAGTAATAAATATAAATTAGCAAAGCAAATGCAACATTATAACTAATATGAGCCAATGTGCAGCAACAAGAATAATAAATCAGTTGTAAAACTGGCTTAACAGAGTAATACAAAGTGAAATTCAGTAGCACTATGCCTGACAAACAGCAGCAGCAAATGCAATAACTTAGATCTAAATATGACAAAGCTCAAGCAGAAAAAATAGTACACTAAAGACAACAATGCAGATAAGGGAAATGTCTGTTCACATCTTAATGTCTATGTAATTAAAGTGGTGCACCACAAAAACTTATTCTAGAAAAAATTACCAAGTACGTGAAAAGAAAATTATGTATGCAATTCCTATGAAGGGAAATGTCTTTTTGTGCTCCCTCGTTTTTTTTTTTTTTGGAAGTAGATCATAAAGTTATTATTTACTGGATCTGTAGGCATAAAATATTTATATTAGTACATCTATAAAATTTTATTTTAACCAATGCTGCAGTGCAGCTAGAAACTAGAAATTAAACAAAATAGGCAAAGCAAGGCGTGAAACGTCATTCACTAGTCATATGACATTTCATAATGCAGTAAAAAATCTTTCAACTAGCAAGAAAATAGACGTGAAATGTTTCTCATCATTTCATTTCAGTAAATATCATAAATTAAGAACTCTACAGTGTAATCATGTTTTCAAGTTTGAGTGTGTCGTACTTGCGATGCTTTCTACAAAGAACTGTCAGTATTGAGGTTAATGGCCTCTTTTTTCTCCACCTAATGGCTTTTTCTCCAGGCGACACACAGCTGGGCGTCAACGACGCATTACGTCCAGGTCACTTAGCTTTCTTACCGAAATTTACAACAGAAGTTTCCGCTACAGTGACAGTTTGATACAAATAAAATTTCACAAGTCGAGAAATTGCAGTAGAAATGTGCAGAAACAAAATTCTATAAATATAACAGTGTCCACAAAATTTTCGCCGGCATTGTGATACATTCACCCATTTATACACATTTCATAACTCCGAAAGTACGATTCTTGGTTTCCAAAATCCTTTTTTACAAATCAGAGTCCCTAGCCACTACTCATTATTCCTTACCTTATTACACATATACATATTCGTCGACAATTCTTCAATATTTCATCATAATAAATATGTAGCATAATCAAATTCCTCGTATAGCATCAGCTTATTGATCGTAAACATACCTCAACAGCATAATACACATTGTCATCAAAATAAGAACATCATAAAACCTCAGCCAAATCTAAAAAACGTTGTAGCTTGCTGCAATAATTTCAAACCCTAAAAAATATTCTCTGCTCATTTCAGTAGTGTCATCTACCTCAAACGTACTTTAAAAATCATGATCTCACACCAAATACATCATTCAAAGCTCTCATAGTATCACAATGGTTCTGAAAAAATATGAAGAGTTCACAAAGTACAGACAAAATACAATTTCATATGTGTGAAGTTATCCAACGGTGTAATTACGTAAACATCTGTCACTGATGTAGTAAAATAAATGTTTGTCTCTCTCTCAATTAAATTATCATATAGCTGTGTAATTTATATGTTAGAGAAATATGGTACCGATGTGTAAAGTTGTATAAGCAAATACCATATTAGCTATGGCTCCTTGTGCTTGCCAAACACATGATACACAAAGTAAGTGTGTACCCCCCTGAGGATTAATGTAATTATACCATCAGGTGTTACAGATTACAGCAATGGAATGAAATGTATCACGGAAAACTTTCTTTGTGATTCAAAAATCTTGAAAAATAAATTGTTTAAGTACAAAATTAATCACTCAAATGCGTGTCCTGTAGCGCTAAATGTGCGTCTTGCTGTAAGATAATCTCTGTCATTACTTAAGGGTAAAAAATGTGCCAAGTGTCGTAATTATCGTCGTCCATAAGCAAAGTTCTGTAGAAGTCAATGTACTTACCTCGTAATAAACAAATCGAATTGCTTTGCCTATAGATATCGTAGTTATTACGCTTATTGCCGTGATGAAGAAAGCACTGTGCTGTAACGCATTGTTGTGCTACGGAGAAGGCTGTCTCATTGTAGCTATACCACAAAAGTTACTACTAAAACATGTTTTACTTTCCAGAATAATACAGAAAAACTGTGCAGATATAAAACAGATACACCGCAAAAGCAACAATGTAAATTGTGTCACACATTAGTAGCATTGTGATATAATCGTGTACCTGTCAGAGAAACCAAATAATCAGTCATCTTTAATCTCACAGAATGTATTTCAAATAAAGAAAGTCTGTTCAAGTAAACCAAAATGCTGCATTATAATCTCATTAGCAGTATATGTTCTAAGTATGTAAGCCTGATAGTCGTTATGTAATCATGCAACTAACAATCAAGAATGTACAAATAACAACACTGGGTCATCTGTTCACTATAACAATGCATTCGTAATTTCTGTTTAAATAAGTTCTCTTGGTTCTTGACTGGATAGTTAACTTCAAAACATTGCTGCATGTTAACAGTTTTCAAGCTTAGCGTCTACGTTATTTTTCTCTGAGCCAGCAGGCACACATGGCTGCCTGCGGTGCGAGTCATTGTCTGTCTCTTTGTTGGCGCGCGTCGTTATTGGGATTAGGAGATCTAACTTCTACAAATTCACCTTGTCGAGAGGGCCCTGCCCTGTTTGAATCCCGCCAGTTCTGATGCAATTCAGGTCTGTCGTTATGATTACATCGTCTGTCGTTATGTCGGTATTTTCTGTAATTAATTTCTTGTCGGTCACGTGGTGGAGAACGTCTCTCCGAGTCCTAACTGCAGGGAGGACCGTTGTGTCTGAAGTTATTCTGTCTCCCTTGATAAGAACTGTTTTGGTTCCCATATTGTCTGTTTCTATGGTTGTCTCTGTCACATTCATTACTACGGAAATGCGATCTTTCTCTGTAACTATTATTCTCCCAACGGTTGTCATGCGGGTGCTGTCTGTTTTGGCCACGATTTGCGTTGTAAGAATAGACTTGTCGTGTCCAGTTATTATTCCATTCATCGCGAAACTGTGACGGATGTGACCTGTAATTGTGTTCCTGTTTTCGCGTTCCGTGATTGTCAGTGTCAATTTCTAATTCTTGTAAGAGTCACTGAAAAGCTTCAATGTCGTCTTTGCAACGTCCTGCCAAAATAATATGTCGTAAATGTTCAGGTAATTTGATTAAGCAAATGCGGATGAGTTCTGAGGGGCTGTATGGGTTTGACAGGTACTGATTCTTGTGCAACATGTCTTCAAAATATTTCACAAGACTGGAAAATTCAGATTGTTCGAAATGTTTCATCATTATGATGCTATGTTTTACTCGGTCCTGTGTATCTTGAGACCAATATGCTGACAGGAAGGCATGATAAAATTCCCCTTCACTGTGGCAATCTTGAATGACCGATCGCATTCTTACAGCTGGTTCATTCTCTAAATAGCCACACATAAATTCTAATCTGTGCTCTAATGACCAGTTGGGAGGAAAACAATGATAGAATTGATGAAGCCACTCTTGTGGATGAATGTCGTTGCCGGAATTCTTAAATGTTTTGAATTTACGTGTAGTAATAAACAGCTTATAGTCAAAATCATCATGTCAGCGAGTCTCATGTCGGTCATTGTTACTTCGTTTCGGCGGTTCCATCGCAAAATTCGGTGTACCTTGCCAATTTCTTTCATAATTTCCGAAGTACCCCGTGTTATTATTTAGTGGCTGTTCCGTATTTCTATGTCCCTCTTCCCGTACTGGAGCGCGAGTGTCCTCTAAAATATGTAATTCTTGTATTACCTGTGTCAACTGATCTTGTACTTCCCGGATTTCTCTTTGGTGTTGCGTATTAATTTGATTCTGATTTTCTTTGAATTTCCTAATTTGTTCGCACTCTTCTGTGTCATTAAAGACTACCGGTATTGTGTCATTCAGATTATCATCTACCTTCGTAGATAAATTATTTAGCTGATCCGAAAGTTCAACTACTTTCTCTGATAATGAACTAATTTCCTCCATGTGTCTTTCTGAACAAATTTTCAGAGTATCTACTGTGTCCTTTAAGTTTTCCTGGGTTTTTGCAAGTTGCGTAACGGTATCGGTAGATGCAACTGAGTCAATTTTAGCCCACAAGGTCACATGATTTTCATGAACAATAGTTTGCTGTTCTTTTATGGCTGCTTCCTGATTCTGTAATGCATTTTCATGCCGCGAAAAAATAGGTTGAAAATGCTCACAAATTTGTGTTTTTACGTCATTACAGACTTTTTGACATTTCGATTCAATGTTATGTAACTCAGTAGTTAAATCTTCACGTGTTTGTTCAAGCGTGGTGTCTAACTTCCGAAGATTTTGTTCCATTGTGTCTAACTATTGAAGCTTTTGCTGTGTTTGTCTTTGGTTTTGTTCCATTGTGTCTAACTTTTGAAGCTTTTGCTGTGTTTGTCTCTGATTTTGTTCCATTTGTTGCATTAATTGCAATAATAATGTATTAGTGTCTGGAATCTGTTTCTCTATGCTTTTTGCCAGTGCATTTACACGGGAAACATTCACATTTTGACAAGCAGGAAATGTGTCTTGACTCATTTGAGAAAACGGTGAGGACCCAAAACCTGAGTCTACAGTATTTGTAATATTGTGTTCTGTCATTTCGGATTCCTGAGGCGAGCTGTTGCCGACCGATCGATCGATAATGCTTCCCTGTTCACTACTTGTTTCACTGTCTGCACCATTATTTGCCGCCCACTTCATTTCCCTATGCACTATTACCAAATTACTACTTTGAATATCTGTTAATTCATTACACAGTGGTGCTGATAAGCTACGCTCGTCGTCACTATTATTTCTCAGTTTACTTTGGAGCCTTGTGTTACGTTTTTCACACGCCATTATTGACACAGTATTTCACACGATTACACAGAAAAGCACAATTTGTAGAGAAAAAATAAGAGAACACATTAACATAGCACTGAAAATAATATCTAGTTAATTGCAAGAGCAGCTGCGAAATACTTGGTGCAAATCTACATGCATGCCACAACTGTTTTACTGTACAACATTGAAAGACTGCAACTACAAAGGAGATTCTCTCTACAATTACGCGCTAGCAATAAACAAAAGCTACACTAATTACACAAACTACAAGAACAAATCAGAAGATTCCAGTGAGGTATCCTCGGCTAAGGGTCGACATATGAAACATCCCCTTAGAAAAATTATTGAATTACTTTGCTGATAAATCTCTTACAATATTTGGTTTTCAAACAGCTGAGCAAAACTGAACGTACTAAGACATTTCGCTCTTTACCTATTCTGATCAACACTAAACTGACACACAATATTTTTAGTGCAACGCAATCCGACTTTCAAAAATCCTTACAAAAGAATGGCCCTGACTAGCATTAACCTATGCCTTTCACAAATCACTTACCTCACAAAAATCTTCGTTACTCGAACTACTGCAATACAGCGAGCACCACTACTGCCAGCTAAATAAAAGATTCAAACTACTGAAGGCACTAACTACTGATAGGCGTAGTTAGCAAATGAAAGATTTTGATAGAGAACAAACAATGTGTTTACCTTAATAGTGTTCAAAAGTCATAATATATATAGCAGTTCATGACATCCATTCTTACAAATGCACTGTTTCTGATGGACACACGTCCAGATCATCCACTCTCAAAAATCCGCCATCTCACTTCCCCATATCCACCACTGCTGGCGGCTCACCTCCAACTGCACAACGGTACGCGCTGTTAACATCCAGCTGCCCAACACTACAATGGCAGACAACAATGCAAACTAGCCACAGACTGCACACAGCACAGCCAGTGATTTTCATACAGAGCGCTACGTGGCGATACCAGTATAAAAACCTGAACAGCCTACTTACACAACGTGCTCTGCGCCTGCACACATTTCCTCGAACATCGAGGGTAACAAGAAAATGCGTAGAACCGACTGTTGGGGAATTTCGTACAAACACATACCCCATTTTTTTAGAAAATTTTTATCAGCCATTTTTACTCCCTAGGCTGGTTGTTTATGGCCGTAGGTTAGACAATTTTATTTTCAAATTGCTAACAATAGCAAGTAATGGATAGGAAAACGTGGAGGATTTCATGTCATGGGAGCGTGTAACGGCGCGACGATGTTTCACTGTTCTAGCTAAAGAATCTTGCATTATTCTTGCCCAACACTTAAGACAATAAATTCACTTAACTCTCTTATTCTTGAAATACGTAAATTTCAATAATATTACACTGTTGTGGGAAAAATAGGAAAATTAACTGCTATGTGTAACCGCTCTTTAGAGAGTGGTTATACAGAAACGAGTGTTAGATTAAATTCTGTTATACGAAACGACCTAAGAGTCAAAAAACGGTAGTAGTATTTCGAAGTAATAGTTAGTTAAAATTTTACAAAGAGTAGATTTTCGAAATAGAGTAACGCTAAGTAGTACAAAGGGAATACAAGGAAGACATACCAGAGCTGCGTTTTATTTTGAATGTAATATATAAACCAATGTGCAGCGTTGTTAGATCTCTTGAGTTTTTGTTTTCAGGGATGGCGAGTGTGTTCGCAGTTCTTCCGTGGTAGTCGGAATTTTGGGATTAGAAGCCCAATTAAATTGCATTCTTGGAACTGGATTAGACATTGGGGTGGTGGAGAATAGATTATTTTGGGATAAATTTAGAGACGGAGTCAATTAGAGGTGATTGGGTGTACGAACATTGATATTCACATGAATGGTGAATGTACGTGTTAAACGAAACGCTACGATGGTATACTTGCGATTATGAAGAGATTTATTGACAATACGGAAAATTTTATGTTGAATTAGGACTTTATCGCTGTATGCGAATTATTAGAGAGTATTGGGACCGAAACTATTTTGGACTTTATCACACTAGTATCTTTGCCACTCGTTGTCAAGGTGATTCCGCTAATAAACGAGAAGTGAAAAATAGTGCCCGTTGAAAGACTGAACTTGCGCTGAATAGACATTGTAAGGATTCGAACCCATAATTAATATCGTGCCGTGAGAATTGAGAAGCTAAGACATTGTAAGATCCAGAGACATACACTCCTGGAAATGGAAAAAAGAACACATTGACACCGGTGTGTCAGACCCACCATACTTGCTCCGGACACTGCGAGAGGGCTGTACAAGCAATGATCACACGCACGGCACAGCGGACACGCCAGGAACCGCGGTGTTGGCCGTCGAATGGCGCTAGCTGCGCAGCATTTGTGCACCGCCGCCGTCCGTGTCAGCCAGTTTGCCGTGGCATAGGGAGCTCCATCGCAGTCTTTAACACTGGTAGCATGCCGCGACAGCGTGGACGTGAACCGTATGTGCAGTTGACGGACTTTGAGCGAGGGCGTATAGTGGGCATGCGGGAGGCCGGGTGGACGTACCGCCGAATTGCTCAACACGTGGGGCGTGAGGTCTCCACAGTACATCGATGTTGTCGCCAGTGGTCGGCGGAAGGTGCACGTGCCCGTCGACCTGGGACCGGACCGCAGCGACGCACGGATGCACGCCAAGACCGTAGGATCCTACGCAGTGCCGTAGGGGACCGCACCGCCACTTCCCAGCAAATTAGGGACACTGTTGCTCCTGGGGTATCGGCGAGGACCATTCGCAACCGTCTCCATGAAGCTGGGCTACGGTCCCGCACACCGTTAGGCCGTCTTCCGCTCACGCCCCAACATCGTGCAGCCCGCCTCCAGTGGTGTCGCGACAGGCGTGAATGGAGGGACGAATGGAGACGTGTCGTCTTCAGCGATGAGAGTCGCTTCTGCCTTGGTGCCAATGATGGTCGTATGCGTGTTTGGCGCCGTGCAGGTGAGCGCCACAATCAGGACTGCATACGACCGAGGCACACAGGGCCAACACCCGGCATCATGGTATGGGGAGCGATCTCCTACACTGGCCGTACACCACTGGTGATCGTCGAGGGGACACTGAATAGTGCACGGTACATCCAAACCGTCATCGAACCCATCGTTCTACCATTCCTAGACCGGCAAGGGAACTTGCTGTTCCAACAGGACAATGCACGTCCGCATGTATCCCGTGCCACCCAACGTGCTCTAGAAGGTGTACGTCAACTACCCTGGCCAGCAAGATCTCCGGATCTGTCCCCCATTGAGCATGTTTGGGACTGGATGAAGCGTCGTCTCACGCGGTCTGCACGTCCAGCACGAACGCTGGTTCAGCTGAGGCGCCAGGTGGAAATAGCATGGCAAGCCGTTCCACAGGACTACATCCAGCATCTCTACGATCGTCTCCATGGGAGAATAGCAGCCTGCATTGCTGCGAAAGGTGGATATACACTGTACTAGTGCCGACATTGTGCGTGCTCTGTTGCCTGTGTCTATGTGCCTGTGGTTCTGTTAGTGTGATCATGTGATGTATCCGACCCCAGGAATGTGTCAATAAAGTTTCCCCTTCCTGGGACAATGAATTCACGGTGTTCTTATTTCAATTTCCAGGAGTGTATTTATAATTTATCGGACATTAATGACAAAAGACAGTTTCATGGGAAAACATATCTTTGGCGATAGGTACACGAAGGAATGTGGTCCTGACTGACTGTTATCATACCGAAACAATATACTAAGGTCAACTCTCCTTTCATTGATCCCCCAGTGCCATCTCTCATTAATTTAAGAACTTAATTGTGTCAATGAAACAGAAATATACGAGACATTCCCCGTGTTTACTAAATTCCATAATCAGCTAGTACATAGAAAATAATATCTGTGAACATTCAATGGTTATTGAGTGATGCTGATAAATGTTTTACAAACATATTTAATAGGATTCAACGAATGCATACAGACTGCTAAAGTAACTAAATCAAATTACTCAGGGAAACAAATTAGTCCAAATAGACTGGGACTCAACTGATATCTTAATCCAGAGTAATAAAAAACAATACTGTCTTTGGATCCGTCATGGTTGAAAGTGTATGAATTATCTCCGGAAAAACGCGATCAGTTTTCAACTGCCAGTTCACACGACTAGAATCACAACGTGATTCAGAAATGTTTTATGCCCGACCCACACGGCTGGGAATTTGTCTTAACTAGCCGGGACAATATATACACAAACTTTTGAGATCAGCTCAGCTGCTGGGGGGGAAACTTCGAAGCGATATCTGTGCAGTCGCGACGACGGTTGGTGAGCGGGCATAAATGGAACCAGCAACACAACATAGTGGTTTGTAAATAATAGATTTCAGCTATCAGTTGTCCTTTGGAATATTTATTGGCAGATCTAGATTTCGGCTAGCAACTAGCCATTCTCAATGCACTATTCTTTTTTGGTCAATATTCCATAGGATGAGTGATAGCTGAAATCTATTATTTACAAATCAAAATAACGGTCGCTGCGTGCAACAGCCTCTGAATGGAGGGTAACCTGACAACATAGTGGTGTTTTATTATATAGTTGTAGATAACACGACCGCTTCAGCACGCGAATGTGAATCGAAGGCTGAATAATATACCAATAATTCTCTAGTTACTGCCATAGTGAACCCTATGGCTTGTTCAACACCTAGTCAGGTACAGCTTACGAGCATTGCACAGTTATCCAGTTTGGTGAATATTTTGAAACATTTGTCTTCTGAATTAGGTGGTGATATGTCCACTATTGAAAGAGAAATGCCCACCTTACATAGTAAAATGTGCAGTAAAAATTGAAATGTCCACTTTACGGAGTGAAGTGTCCACCGAAATTTCCTGTAAGTTGTCTGATGATTTGTCTTATAAGTCTGCTAAATTGACAGCTGAGTTATAAAATGAAATTTCCACGAAACATGACGAGTTTCGTAACGAAGTTTCTACACAAATAGCTCATTTGTCTACGGACGTATCAAAATTAACGTTACACTACAATACCCCCGCAACTGATGTAGATAATTTGACAACAAAATGATACATTGATGCGACAAAATGAAATGAGTGCTAAAGTAGTTACGTTGAAAGATACAAAGATTTGCCTTATAAAATGAAACGATTGTTTCAAGTCCACAAAAATACTGAAAAGTATGTATGTAAATTAAATCTAAAAGTAGAAAAATTCACTACCGAACAGCAGGCTAATGTTAAACAACAGTTAGATACCCATCTCTTCTTATTGTAGACATTGAAACTTGAATTAGAAACTATGAAATGGTAAATACCAGAAATGTAGAATTAAATTCAGAACCAACACAAATATTGCAGCCTTCAGCTGCTGAGTTTTCCACTCAGTATGACATTTCGGATAAACTTATTAAACCTGAAGTGAAACCATCTGAAAGCGTAGTGAGCGAAATGTTACCAAACCACGCGTCAGATGCAGAACAAATCCGTAGGGTACACCGAGAACCGTCCGATGTGAAACAGATGGTATCGGATGTGCTGCCTTCTGGAAGTTTACGCTGCACTACTCAGGGAATCATTCATACACAAAAGTCATCAAATACGTTCGCCGCCAAGTAATTAACATATGGTGTAGGGGCAATGCTTTATGCCCAATCAACATTATTTGATGAATATCTGTGTGACAATGAAATAATTCAGGTGTTCATTAACAAAGTAAACATTAACACGCAAAGCACTCAGTCAAGATGGTATACTCAGTGATAAAACAAAGCAATAGGCTTTTACCATAAATAATGACCCATAGACAATGTGTCTAATAGTGTATTTTAAATACGACAGTGAGCCATCTTAGGCACTCTATAACATTTAAACGCTTGATAATGGCAATTTAAAGCCGAAATCATGATCGTGTAAATGTAAAACTGCAAAAAAAAAATGGCTGTACTGACCATAAAGAAATATTTTGCAATGAACACATGGTGTGTCGTGGGGTGATCACTCTGTTTTTAAAATAATTGAAAAACCACGATCGCTTCAATCGTTTATTAGATGACCGGTTTCAGCACTCTGAAGGTGCCATCTCAGATCTGTGACGGTATAACATAACAGATTTGAGGGAGGGCTTACTTGAGTTAACTATATACATTACAATTATTACAGAACCACATACCTGAAACGTGGATTAACATTTATAAAACCATATGGACATCATGGCATATGAGGCAGACCATCTGATAAAATCATTGTCACAACCAATAAAAAATAATAAAAAACTGCTCTCATGGTCGTTCTTTCCATAAAATATAAAACTGAAGTTGCCGGATGAAACTACCACTGCTCGCCTAACTCCGGTCGGCATCATCACTGCCCTATTCCGCGCAGGCTTACCTGCTGTGATTCCAGCGGTTCACAACCGGCCACCAAAGTAATATAGTTTGTCACTATTCCCCATTCGGTGAGGCCCATGGACGCAACGAGTGCCATGCTGATGGGAGCGTACGTGGAGTCACTGTGCATCTTGGTCCGCATGTCATTTCCCCCCTGTTCTTGTGCCCTTCGGTTTGTTTCTGACCTGGCATTCCTTAATTCCATGTGCCTATGCAGGTTTTCGTAGTTGATTCGTACCTTGCTCATAACGAATGTATAGATGGTGAGAGACTTTATAGCAAGTGAATATGTTCTTTTTTAGCGCTTACAATACCTAAGACAATAGTGCCTAAACACGTAAAGCCCAGCATACAGGTTTTAATCGCTCGTCACATTGTACCTAAGTCGTGTTATGAACAGCTTTCTGTCTGCATATTCCCGACGTCCTTATATGAATAAAGGCAGATTATAATATGTAGTTTTGTAAGACTCTAATGGATGATGTCTGTGCCTCAAATGCTTTTATTTTGTAATTGACGTACTTCATAGTGATTGTAGTATGTACAGGAAATGTAAGCGCAAATTTGGGCTTTGCGTGGGTATGTCACAAGCAGTTATAGTAAAGTTGTGTTTTATTAGCAGTGAGTGGTTATACTGTGGGACTGTGTGTGCGCTGCGTGGACAGCGCAATCTGGTGGCCGGTTGTGAACCGCTAGAATCGCAGCAGGTAAGCCTGCGCGGAATAGGGCAGTGATGATGCCGACCGGAGTTAGGCGAGCAGTGGTAGTTTCATCCGGCAACTTCAGTTTTATATTTTATGGAAAGAACGACCATGAGAGCAGTTTTTTATTATTTTTTATTGGTTGTGACAATGATTTTATCAGATGGTCTGCCTCATATGCCATGATGTCCATATGGTTTTATAAATGTTAATCCACGTTTCAGGTATGTGGTTCCGTAATAATTGTAATGTATATAGTTAACTCATGTAAGCCCTCCCTCAAACCTGTTACGTTATACCTTCACAGATCTGATGATGGCACCTTCAGAGTGCTGAAACCGGTCATCTAATAAACGACTGAAGCGATCGCGGCTTTTCAATTATTTTAAATAAATATATTATGACTGTGGCCCCACATTGTGAAAAAATAATTAAAAGAAAGACAGGTGAAGAAAGCACTTGAATGGGAACCAGACACGAGACGGCCTAAGGGGCGACCAAAAAGGCGCTCCATGAACGACCTGGCGAAGGACCTGGCAGCCGAGGGACTGAAGGCAGCTGGAGGAACCGAGCACAAAACTGAAAGGAAAGGAGGCAGTTTGTGGAAGAAGAGCCTGCCATCGCTGTATACGTATAAATGCATGCATATGTATGGTCAAAGTAAGCAGCAGTGTGTACTGAAACAAAATAGATGTTTGTGTGGCATGTAGGGAACTTTTCGAACTAGTGACAAACAATCTCCTCTTGCATAACACACAGTTTACTGAAACTGATCTGATAAGTAAATCTATGGAGAAGAATAAATTGATAGATCCACTGCCCGCAGTATATACAGAGAATGTCCCTGGGAGGGAAAGATAAGGAAATTGTTAAATGCCATCACACAACAGGCACGTTTACCTAAGTTACACTATGACAGGAAAATACGTCAGATACAGACATACAAAGCAGCAGCCTATGTTCTTTTAAAGGCAGATGTAGGCCAAAACTGAAAACAAATTCCAAGTTTTTATTGCATGATTTATTAGACTGATTCTTTAAGAATAACATCGCAAAGTTTCATAATCGAATTCTGCCTAGAAATACGTATTAAAAAGTCTGTTTGGACGTCTGCGCCCTCCAAGCCCCCTTTTTCTATACTGTGATCCACACTTTCTCTAAGCTAGAAATTTTTTGTACGTTAATTTTTCGTTTACACAGTCGAAACGAACTGCAGATGAGTTTAGAAGGTTGTAAGGAACATTACCTTTGCTTGTTCCTTTGTTTATAACGTTTCCTTTAACAGTACATGCTACAAATTTATTTCAGTTTTTTGTTTTGCATATATAAACCTGTTTTGCTCTAAATTATTCGTAACAGCGCAGACATATTCAAAAAAATCGGGAAACGTCGAACTTCACGTGAAGAGGTACAGGAAATTTAAATAATAGTATTGTAGATGTTGCTCCTAAGTGTGAAGAAAAACTTTCGACGGAGTTCCTAAGTTCATCAAGAAGAAAATTAGTAAAGGAGTTGGTATGCTGTGAACAGTGCCAAACATGAGTTTTCCAGTGGATTTGGGTTAACCGATTTGGAACTACTTGTCCATATGATTAATTTTTCATGAGCATTTGGTGTTGTAGGTCAAAGTTGCTTAGAATGTATGATGACAGGGACAGAACTGGCATTGCAAGTAATATTCATATTTTGTGTAAAGTTTTTGAATATGATGTTAATTTCAAGACTTCTGCTCTCCATGGGAATATGTATGAGGCGAACACAAGATTGCCTTACGCCATGAGATGCTTAGGTGTGCGTAGAGAAGGCACAAATTTGCTTTGTGGCCTGATGAACATGCCAGCATCAGTGACTAGATTCAGTGATTGTGACAGAACACTCCTCTGTGCTCTTGAAGTTAAGTGCAAGAGGGCATGAAAGCAGTTGTTGAGGAAGCTGTGGATATTAACAATGAAGGGGAAGAAGAGTACTTTTAGTGAAGACAGATCTTCTGATGGAAACTGGATGAAGAGGGCCACACATAATTTCATGCGGTATCTTAGACTTCCAAGTAACGAACAAATATCTCTCTGAGTGACACAAGAAAGAACAATGATGGCAGTGAAGAAGTAAGGTGACAGCACGAACACAAGGAAGGGTGCAGCAAGAATTACCAGGGGTCAAGTGATAGGATGGAAGCAGCTGGGATGAAACTAATATTCCAAAGGTCAGTTGGGCAGTATGGTTTTAGGTACGTGACGTATCTAGGTGCTGGAGATTCCAGTGTTTTTAAGACTCTTTTAGAGAGCAATCCTTATCGCTCACAAATTGAAACTCAAGAACTAGAACATGTGGGGCTTGTTCAAAAGCGAATGGATGGCGGACTTCTCAGAATGAAGAAAGAAATGGAGGCGAGAAATTAGAAGGTGGAATATTGCTGGGAGCTGTTAACAAACTGGTAGACAAGTTGAGTTATGAGTGTGTTGTAGTATATTCTTTGGCTCAACAGATGAAGATTTGTGATATTCACAAAGGAAGATCAGGAAGACAGCGTACAGCTACAATTCGTGCTTCGTCGGCTCTCGTGTTGAAAACGTTTGTTAATTCTCCGCAGTAGTCTGCTGCGCAATGTGCGCGTGAAACGGGGGTTAGCGGTACAAGTGTCAAAGAATTCTGAAAGCTGCAAAGTAGAAAGTTTACATTCCCTGATTACTGCACGCGATTAATGATGACGACCCTGATCGCCGAATGCAATTTTGCGAATGGTATCAGCAAATGGTAACTGATGACGAACAATCAGTGACGAAGGTCATATGGAGTGACGAGGCACAATTTAAACTCAATGGAACAGTGAATCGGCATAACAGTGTGTAATGGGCACCTGAAAATCCGCATGTTTATGTTGATAAAGCGGCCAGTCTACCACGGATTCATTTGTGGTATGGACTATCATATAGAGCTTAGTAGGACCCTTTCTCTTTGATGCTACTGTCACTGGAGAAGTGTACCTGGAAATGTTACGCACATACATTTTACCAGTTGTACGTGCGCTTTATGGAGCTGATGCAGAGGTTTTCTACCAACAAGACGGGGCGCCACCACACTACCACGTAGCCGGACTAGCTTTCCTGGATGACAGTTCCCGGGGCACTGGATTGGACGAAGAGGACCTATTGAGTTCCTTCCACGGTCGCCATATCTAATCCTTATGGATTTTCACTTGTGACGAACTGTGAAAGATAACGTCTGTCGACGTGAGCCACTCACGCTGGAGGAACTTGGCCAGGAGATTACAGTGACATGTGTAGCGATCTCCACTCTAACATTGACTGACGTAGTTGCAGCGACCGCTCGTCGTTCTGTTATGTGTATAGCCGCCAACGGTGAACCTTTTGAACATTTAAAGTAACCATGTGCTGAACTGAGTGATCAATGATTAAATGTAAAATAAACACGTAAGTAATACTTTTCGTTCCTTAAAGTGTGTATACATTTTTCTGGCCGACTCTGTACTATGGGAAAGGTATCAGAGGTAACTTGCATCGCGTGAAAACAATGCAGCAAGCTGTGTGGGCAATATTTTTTCACTAACTGTCCGCAGACGATAATCTTCAACATTCTCTTTGTGACACATCGTGTTGCAAATATCTTCAGGCAGAAACCAATGAAAAGCCATAACCCTTAAACATGGTTTGCCACTTGCTATTTTAGGTATTATAAACCCAATTTTCAGGTAACTAGCCACTCCCGAACTCCTAAAAAAAATGTGTATATAGGAAAACACAGAATACAAATGAGAGCTACTATCACCTTATAAGGATCCGTTGTCCAAAAACAGTGTTTGTGTACTCGATTGTTGAAAAGATAGCTGCATGTGATGCATCTCTAGTGTTTAGTAGTGGAAATGTAGGTAGGATTAAGTGCCTGCAGAGACTAGGCTTCCATCCAGGTGCATTCACACTGAAGACACTCAGGATCATCGATGAAATGCGACTGAACAAAGCTCAGGCAACAGAAGAAAAAAAGGAAAAGTTGGACAGGCAAAGAAGCCAGGGGAAGAGATTACTCCAGAAAGACAATGAACAGAATAAAGATTATGTCACTAAGAGGTACAGCAATGTTGTCAAAAACTGAAATAAAAACATTAAATGCGAATAGCTGTAAACTGACTTCTTTGAGCTGTAGTGTACCTTTTCTCAGGATCTATACATGCTAGAATCCTGAAATTTGGCATAGTTCTTAAGAATTACTTACTGAATAATCCTGTGTAGCACTTTTCTGTTATCTTTTAAATGGGAGTTCTCCTTTAAAATTTGAGAAAAATAGAGCAGTCCCAGGAAACAGAAAACTGAAAAATTAATTTCTAAGCAACTATTACATTAAACAAAAATCTGTTCCACACGTTTTATTAGCCTATTATGCAGGGAAAAACTGTGAAATTCCAGTTTTATTGCTTAATTAGTTTACGAGAAGTGGCACATTATAGGAACAATGGTAATTAAAAATTCAAATCCATATAAGATGTATGACGGTGCGCATTTTCAAACAAACATTGCATTGAGTATCAAGCATTATGTTGTACATAATGATCTATTTTAGCTGTAATATTGTTGGGGATATATTCGTTTAAGAACAGTAATGCATCTTGCACTACGTTTGTCCTTAACAACACACCCTGTAGCATCGCTTCTGCACAAGAGGAATTGCAAGTGGCCATTTCTATATCCTGGACTTTACAATACAGGACTGTACAAATACCACATCCAGGGAACTGTCTTCTAGATAATCCAGAAATTGACAAAATTAACGGACTATATTCCCATCAATATTTGAAGAAACATTTTCATAAGTAATGAGTCTTAAATACACTCCTGGAAATTGAAATAAGAACACCATGAATTCATTGTCCCAGGAAGGGGAAACTTTATTGACACATTCCTGGGGTCAGATACATCACATGATCACACTGACCGAACCAGAGGCACATAGACACAGGCAAAAGAGAATGCACAATGTCGGCACTAGTACAGTGTATATCCACCTTTCGCAGCAAAGCAGGCTGCTATTCTCCCATGGAGACGATCGTAGAGATGCTGGATGTAGTCCTGTGGAACGGCTTGCCATGCCATTTCCACCTGGCGCCTCAGTTGGACCAGCGTTCGTGCTGGACGTGCAGACCGCGTGAGACGACGCTTCATCCAGTCCCAAACATGCTCAATGGGGGACAGATCCGGAGATCTTGCTGGTCAGGGTAGTTGACGTACACCTTCTAGAGCACGTTGGGTGGCACGGGATACATGCGGACGTGCATTGTCCTGTTGGAACAGCAAGTTCCCTTGCCGGTCTAGGAATGGTAGAACGATGGGTTCGATGACGGTTTGGATGTACCGTGCACTATTCAATGTCCCCTCGACGATCACCAGTGGTGTACGGCCAGTGTAGGAGATCGCTCCCCACACCATGATGCCGGGTGTTGGCCCTGTGTGCCTCGGTCGTATGCAGTCCTGATTGTGGCACTCACCTGCACGGCGCGAAACACGCATACGACCATCATTGGCACCAAGGCAGAAGCGACTCTCATCGCTGAAGACGACACGTCTCCATTCGTCCCTCCATTCACGCCTGTCGCGACACCACTGGAGGCGGGCTGCACGATGTTGGGGCGTGAGCGGAAGACGGCCTAACGGTGTGCGGGACCGTAGCCCAGCTTCATGGAGACGGTTGCGAATGGTCCTCGCCGATACCCCAGGAGCAACAGTGTCCCTAATTTGCTGGGAAGTGGCGGTGCGGTCCCCTACGGCACTGCGTAGGATCCTACGGTCTTGGCGTGCATCCGTGTGTCGCTGCGGTCCGGTCCCAGGTCGACGGGCACGTGCACCTTCCGCCGACCACTGGCGACAACATCGATGTACTGTGGAGACCTCACGCCCCACGTGTTGAGCAATTCGACGGTACGTCCACCCGGCCTCCCGCATGCCCACTATACGCCCTCGCTCAAAGTCCGTCAACTGCACATACGGTTCACGTCCACGCTGTCGCGGCATGCTACCAGTGTTAAAGACTGCGATGGAGCTCCGTATTCCACGGCAAACTGGCTGACACTGACGGCGGCGGTGCACAAATGCTGCGCAGCTAGCGCCATTCGACGGCCAACACCGCGGTTCCTGGTGTGTCCGCTGTGCCGTGCGTGTGATCATTGCTTGTACAGCCCTCTCGCAGTGTCCGGAGCAAGTATGGTGGGTCTGACACACCGGTGTCAATGTGTTCTTTTTTCCATTTCCAGGAGTGTAGTTACATGTGATATCACTTCTGAATATGATTTTGAGGTAGTTTGTAAACAGTTAAGTCGTGACATTCATAGGAATTTTGCTCCACAAGGAAGGACACTATTGCAAGGGTGAGGGTAATCTTCAGGTACTTGAGGCAAAAGGAGGCTTGAAGCAACAGATATTTATTTAGTTAAACCTAACCCAAGTGCACTAACACCAAACTAGGAGAGAAACTCATTACTAGGCGTTGAAGTACCTCAAAATATTTACTAATTTGTATATAAGTATGTAAATAGTAGAGATGAGAGTAGAACAGTCATACGAATGACCACTATTTCAAACGTAAAACTGAGAGAGAGGTGGATGAACCCACTAATTGGTGTATGTACATCACATTATCAACACCACTCATGTCAAATCTTTGTACAAATTAGGATAAGAGATTAGGCAAGCATTCAATGACTACTGTACTTCGTTTTCTCACCATCATATGAGTATAACCTCTGCTGAGTTTTGAGCGTTTGTTTTATTACTTTCTGTCGTTTTTCGTATTTTATCCTTCAGGTGACACTGTGCCCAAAAATTGAATTTTAGCCTGTGATAGACCGTGTTGTCCTGTCCCGAGTAAACATGACACTTTTCTGATGCAGGATTTGGTAAGCAGGTCAGGTTCGTTGAGAGAATTTAAGAAATGATTGTAAATATGGAAATTAATCTAAGGAAAATATTCTTGTTTGAAGATATGCACATAATGAATATGTAAATATGTTGCCTAGAAATATTTGAAGAGAAAATCTTGGAATTCATGTGGGAAAGTTGACCAGAGCATGATCTATGTAAAGTCTACTGACAAATTGTGTTGTATGAAAGTGCAATGTCAAAGAGTTACCGTAATAGCGAATACGATAACTGAAGAAATTGTGATGGACATATGTTATGTGAAATTCGACGATACGGCTGCGGTGTTGCAACATTGCATGACGGACGATAAATTGTGTTGTTGGTGTATGCACTGTGGTTGCGCTGCGTTTACCTTATGACGTACTTAGGGACTCATTTTTAGCTTCTGTTGTCACGAAGAAATGATGTGTGCTGAGCTCGAAGAAGTCACGAACACTCATTATAGACTTCTGCGCATCCGTCAAGCGTCAGACAACGGCGAGTGGATTGAGCCAACCACTCCACTTACTGTGACGTCAGCTCTGATTGTCGGTGCATTTACTTGCCGCGCCTTTGTTATTGACTTAAATTCGGAATAAAACCAATAAAAATATCAGCAGGGACGCTAAAATTGCGCATGCTCAGTCGTTAACGGAATTCAGATCTAACATGAATAATATCCTGCGAAACCTATTTGATAATACAAAGCAAAAACTCCGATAAACTGAAGATATTGGTGTAACCTTGCTTATACTAGTAATCAGGATATGTATCAAATGCGATCTGGCCAATAAAACTTCTAGTTTGGAAGTTTTCGCCTTCCGACAATGTCAGGTAACTAAAAAACCGAAAGTCACGCTCTGATTATAATGAGCTTAAGTACCTCCCACAATTACATATGGACTCATCGTGTCTATAATAAATGTATATGTAAATACGTGTTAGGAAGTGTTTGTCTGCTGTGGTGTAATCGTAGGCCGTAAATGATTCTCCTTGTAATACTGTCGTTAGAGTAGGTATTAAAATCCATGGAGAAGAAATAAAAACTTTGAGGTTTGCCGATGACATTGTAATTCTGTCAGAGACAGCAAAGGACTTGGAAGTGCAGTTGAACGGAGTGGATAGTGTCTTGAAAGGAGGATATAAGATGAACATCAACAAAAGCAAAACGAGGATAATGGAATGTAGTCGAATCAAGTCGGGTGATGCTGCGGGAATTAGATTAGGAAATGAGACACTTAATGTAGTAAAGGAGTTTTGCTATTTGGGGAGCAAAATAACTGATGATGGTCGGCGTAGAGAGGATATAAAGGGTAGACTGGCAATGGCAAGGAAAGCTTTTCTGAAGAAGAGAAATTTGTTAACATCGAGTATATATTTAAGTGTCAGGAAGTCATTTCTGAGAGTGTTTGTATGGAGTGTAGGCATGTATGGAAGTGAAACATGGACGATAAATAGTTTGGACAAGAAGAGAATAGAAGCTTTAGAAATTTGGTGCCACAGAAGAATGCTGAAGATCAGATGGGTAGATCACATAACTAATGAGGAGGTATTGAATAGGATTGGGGAGAAGAGAAGTTTGTGACACAACTTGACTAGAAGAAGGGATCGGTTGGTAGGACATGTTCTCTGAGGCATCAAGGGATCACCAATTTAGTTGGTTGGTTGGTTGGTTTGGGGAAGGAGACCAGACAGCGTGGTCATCGGTCTCATCGGATTAGGGAAGGATGGGGAAGGAAGTCGGCCGTGCCCTTTCAGAGGAACCATCCCGGCATTTGCCTGGAGTGATTTAGGGAAATCACGGAAAACCTAAATCAGAATGGCCGGACGCGGGATTGAACCGTCGTCCTTCCGAATGCGAGTCCAGTGTCTAACCACTGCGCCACCTCGCTCGGTACCAATTTAGTATTGGAGGGCAGCGTGGAGGGTAAAAATCGTAGAGGGAGACCAAGAGATGAATACACTAAGCAGATTAAAAAGGATGTAGGTTGCAGTAGGTACCGGGAGATGAAGAAGCTTGCACAGGGTATAGTAGCATGGAGAGCTGCATCAAACCAGTCTCAGGACTGAAGACCACAACAACAACAACTGTCGTTATTATGGCTTTGAAATTCAATAGCTCACTCACTGACGTCCCAACTCACATTTGGAAGCACTAACATTAAAACAGCGGTACTGTGAATCGACACGTTCGAGCTGCTGCTCTAGTTCATTCACAAAAAGTCACTGTTCACAAGCGCAATTAGCACACAGTGCATTATTGGGCCCACTTTTATTGAGGAGTCTGTCACAGAAGACAAGTACAGACAAGTCCTAGAGCATGAATTTTTACCGACTGCACGACGCTGCCGAATGCTGTGAACTGCTGGCTCATGCAGGATGGAACACATTCTTACTGTACGGCAGGCGTCTTCCATTTTCTTTATGTGACATTCAGACATCGGTAATCGCCCTGGACACTCTGGCATTCGTTGGACAAGATATGAAACGACGCAGTTATAGTCACGATCTCAGCCCGTGTCATCATTTCTTACAAGGTTATCAAAAGGTCAGAATCTCCAACATTCAAGGATCTTCATACTGCAATTTTCAGAGAGATTCGTGTAGCCGGAAAAGCTGTTCTTCAGAAAGTCATTAAAATTCAGTTCAAGCTGCTGCACACTTACTGTGGCAAAAGGAAACCACTCTGAAAACCTTCTGTATTCAGCTTCATGTTGTCTGCTACAGCACAAATACGATAACAAGAATGTATCAGTGTATCACCACATGTTACGTACAACAAGACAAAAATTTTCTAGCACCTGCTTTGCGTCACACTGTATGTTTTCACTCCTTTTCGTGTAAAGTATTATCTGTGTTTAACTGTAATTTGCTCTAGTCATGCCTTAAGTGGCAGTAATTCTGTGGCACGCCTGTCTCATGACCGCCGAGCTGCTGAACCAACTAGGATGAACAAGAGTTGTCGGACAAAACATGTTCATGATTCCTGCGTACTGATCCAGCCTGATCCATAGACTGGCTTCCAAGATGGACCTTAATACGTCGAATAACATTGCCTGAGCCATTCCTTTGGTACTCTCTCCTGTGTGTCCGATCCTGACATCCTCCAGCACATGAAATAGAACGTTGATCGCATTACCAAAAGGAAATAAAATCCACATGTTACCAACGCACCATGACTCTTACAGATGAAAGACGTAACCAGTACAAACCAATTTTGAAAATATGTAAAACTAATAACCTATTTGGTGAATATTCTAGACTGTGAAGTGCAAGCGCATATATCCTTGCATACTTTGTCGTAAAAAGAAATGTTATTCATGAATCATTAAACGAATAAATGGTGACCATCTTGTTTAACTAACTGAATGACAAACAGAAAGACACTGTATTGCGCATTTCCACAAAGAACTGAATTCTATTTCCTAATAATTATTGAATACTTTCTGATTTAAAAAAAAAGCATAGTCCAATGTATTTTAACATGATGTAAGTACTGTGTATATTCTCCTATGTTATGTGAAACTACTCACCTAATGGCACTTTGAATGGCTACTGAAAAATTATGTAGCAATTCAAGGGGTCTTAAATTGAATGGAATAATTACAATAATACTCACATATTGTGAGTTTATACTATTTAAACATATCTGTTCAGTATCCATGATTACTTATAAGTACGTATTTAACGTTTCAGCAGTTTATGCATGGGGGCTTAATTAAATATTAATGAAAATATTTTTTTTGTAGCTGTATGTCCGATTACGCAAGTCTCGTAAACGGCTGGCCCTGACTAGTATTATTACGCAATCTGACTGCATAGAACAACAACAAAGAATGAAATGAAAATTTTCATTAACACAATTAATTAATTAAGTCCCCAGCAACTATAAAACCTACGAAACAACAAACACAAGTGTAGCTGTTCTGTATGTGGTAGTATGACTCAACGCACATCTGGCACGGTTCTTCTTCAACAAGACAAGAATTTTTAAATACCAATTATACTGACGTGATAAAAGAAAATTAGAAATACTATGATTGCGCAAGAAAATCAGAATTACACTCTAATACAAGAACACACGCCAGATGCTTTGTTGACTGAACCTGTAATGACACATTATTCAGGACGCTGAAGGAATAAAAGAAAATAATGTTTAATACCTCCATATATATTGACGAAATGCACTCTGACCATTACAATATCTCCATTAGAACAACATCTGCTATCTCTCCCATCAAACCACTGCATAAAACATGGAACAACACTCTCCACTACCACATCTCACTCTGACTTCACGACAATCAGTCCACCACAACTTCTCGGTAAGAACTGCCTGCCGCTACGTCTCAAAAAGCACTGCCAGTGGAGGTGGCGGAACAGTACTCTCTGGCGCGATCTTTGGCGCTGTGGCTCAGTGTAGCCACCTTTCATATGCCCTTCCTCCACGGGCTAGAATTTGATGGTATTTTTGCCAGCATTGGTGGTGAAAACACCACCAAATTCGTCAAAAAAAAATACAGACAAAAATAAAAGATAATATTAATACGTAAATATCATATAACTAGATAAAATTTTGGCTTTGCACTGACCTTTCAATAGCCTAATATATAAAATACACTAAGCAATACAAATTCTTTCATACATGTGACTTTACATAATAGTTTACACAAGTATTATGTGGTTAAACAGTTCAATCAATAGCGTCAGCAATGACGAATATGTACAGGTAAGAGTCTCATAACTTTTCACAAACAGTCATACACAAAAAATCAGTTTATACAAATATTCACATAAAATGTTTTCACAACAAGTGGTTGACAGTTCCCACAGTAGCACCCAGCAATGTTGAGTAGGTGCAGACACCATCAGGTGACATCATTTCAGTAGAAGCAGTCCATCAGTGGCACCCAGCATTGTGGAACAGGTGCAGACTCCAACAGGTGACATCATTTCAGTATAAGCAGTCCACCAGTGGCACCCAGCATTGTGGAACAGGTGCAGACTCCATCAGGTGACATCATTTCAGTAGAAGCAGTCCATCAGTGGCACCCAGCATTGTGGAACAGGTGCAGACACCAACAGGTGACATCATTTCAGTAGAAGCAGTCCATCAGTGGCACCCAGCATTGTGGAACAGGTGCAGACTCCATCAGGTGACATCATTTCAGTAGAAGCAGTCCATCAGTGGCACCCAGCAATGTTGAGTAGGTGCAGACACCATCAGGTGACATCATTTCAGTAGAAGCAGTTCATCAGTGGCACCCAGCATTGTGGAACAGGTGCAGACTCCATCAGGTGACATCATTTCAGTAGAAGCAGTCCATCAGTGGCACCCATCAACTGCTCTATATTAAATGGTTCAAAATTCTTTTCGCCCCTAACATTTCCCGCAAAACTAACTGCGTTCTGCATAGCCATAAAGCTATCTGTGTTCGATACTATTTCAGAATCTTCTGTCGTTGATCTCGTATTCTGTGAATTTTCTGATTGAGAAAAATTTTGAGATGGTTCCGGACTATTTTCCTGACTTATTAAATTGTTTTCAACTTCATTATTCATCATACTGTTGTCCTGTGTTGGCGAGTTCGCCATATCAACAATTTCGTCATTCTCACTATCCATCATTTTTGCCTTTTTCATAGATCGCGTAATCATTTACAAAACATACAAAGCTCGTCACTGTACGAAAATTACACACAATGACTCTTTATCTCCAACAATACCATTTACATGAAAAGTTTCCCTCAAACACGATTAATCGAACAATTGAAATAATTGCACTAAATCGTCAAACGCGTATACAAGGCAATAAAAATTAAATTTTGAAAAATACCATTAGAAGAATGCTGATTACCAAATCTACACATGCAAAATAGACTACAATTACTAAACTACACATTACTACTACAATACTACTGTCTACTATTTTTACAATCAGAAGATTCCAAGGGACGATCCAAAGCAGGGGTCGCCACGTGCATGGGGGCTTTATTAAATAAATAAGCAAATATTTTTAGTAGCTGTAAGTCCGATTACGCAAGTCTCGTAAACGGCTGGCCCTGACTAGTATTATTACACAATCTGACTGCATAGAACAACAACAAAGAATGAAATGAAAATTCTCATTAACACAATTAATTAATTAAGTCCCCAGCAACTATAAAACATACGAAACAACAAACACAAGTGTAGCTGTTCTGTATGTGGTAGTATGACTCAACGCACATCTGGCACGGTTCTTCTTCAACAAGACAAGAATTTTTAAATACCAATTATACTGACGTGATAAAAGAAAATTAGAAATACTATGATTGCGCAAGAAAATCAGAATTACACTCTAATACAAGAACACACGCCAGATGCTTTGTTGACTGAACCTGTAATGACACATTATTCAGGACGCTGAAGGAATAAAAGAAAATAATGTTTAATACCTCCATATATATTGACGAAATGCACTCTGACCATTACAATATCTCCATTAGAACAACATCTGCTATCTCTCCCATCAAACCACTGCATAAAACATGGAACAACACTCTCCACTACCACATCTCACCCTGACTTCACGACAATCAGTCCACCACAACTTCTCGGTAAGAACTGCCTGCCGCTACGTCGCAATAAGCACTGCCAGTGGAGGCGGCGGAACAATACTCTCTGGCGCGATCTTTGGAGCTGTGGCTCAGTGTAGCCACCTTTCATTTATTATCGCTGTGAAGCGTAAGTTCGGCGATGTGATGAGGACGCGCCATCCGCGTGTAATTGAATGAATAACTGCTTTGCTCATGTTGGAATCTGCAGTCTTATTTTCTCTTAAAACGAAGTCCGAAGATTTACTACTCCGGAACCAGCTCTTGTAATATGTTTTGTAGTGAGGAAACTAACGATTAATGTTGACATTTTAACTTATACAGACTGCTGAATATATTACAACTAGAGAACCCGATCGCAACACAAGTTATGTGGTGATCTACAGCTTGAACTAAAATGTAAACCAAAGAACATGAAGCATTTTAATGTGGAGAACGTCGTACAGGGAATATTTTTAGTTCTAACGGGAGGTCATACTTGAAGTTTCAGATCTTCACCTAAAACGTTAATGAAGGGAGGTCAAGTCACTGGTGGGAAAGTAACAAATGTTTTTGTTAGTTATGGAATCTCGTATGACTAATGTGGTAGCATTATACTTTTGCAATAGAAGTCTTAATGCTACTGTATAATACCAGTTAGGGGAATATTTTCTGAAAGAATATAGACAGAACCGTTAAATGTAAGTAAAACGTGGACGATAACAACATAGACAAGAAAAGAATAAAAGAGTTTGAAATGTCGTGTTATATAAGAACATTAGAAATTGGATGGCTAGATAGAGTAAGTACTGAAGAGACACGGAATGTCACCGAGGAAAATGAGATTCGAGGGAGAAGTTGGTTCAAATAAGAGATAAGTTAAAGGACCACTTCCTAAGGTATTAAGGAATAATTATACAGCAATAAGGTTCATGTGTATGTAAACTTTTGTAGCTATGAAGGTGACTCCGTCAACACAGTGTTCGGACTGAATTTCACAAAAACATGATGCGTGATCTGAATTGTTCCAAAAAAAGGCAGCTTAAGCATCTGCAATAAGAAAAATAAATCACGAACAAGTGAACCGCATGTGCGTGAATCCTTCCCCAGAAGCCTCTGACCTAAGAACAGTCGTAATAACATCTTGTAAACGTTTCTCTCTCACACATACCTTCTCAGTTTATGCTAGCTTTAGTACAACATTCGTTAGAAATGTTTTCATACAAATATCTGTAGCCGCTAGCCGCACAGCATGTGCATGGTAACTCAAAACTTCGTAAAACTGCCATCAGAAATAACGGAGGAATGTAATTAACTTTGAACGACAGTTGTGATAAGAGTAATCAGTTTCGCTTAGAGCGGCATCTAACTAAAAGCTAGTTTCGTATTTATCAACGAGACGCTATTGAAAAAAAGGGAAAAAAACGGGAGAGCCTCGAAAGAATAATGGAACTGAATCTTCTCTACACCTCCAGCTAAGCTCTATGTCCATCCTTCTCCTCTCCCGTCCGCCCTCCCTCACCCCGTCACCTCCTTGCCGCGTAATTACAAGACTGTAAATGTGAGACATTAAAGAGTGTGAGATTGCCAAAATCATCTATAAAATATGTCGTTTCAAGTTCTATGACATGCCCAGGTAGTAAAGCTTTTAATTTCAGTGCCAAGTGGATTCGAAGGTTTTGCACGAATCAAGTTTCGCTGATTTTTCTCTGCGCTGTGATGACTCCAATCTCTAAGAAAAACTGAATAATCCGAGATCTTGAGTTGAATTTTTATAGTTTGAATCGGGTGAACTCTTGCTGTTAGGGGCCTAAATAAAAATCTCCTGCAAATATTAATATACCAACATAAAAATCATGACATGTGCCCTAAAATGCGCTCTGGGCATGACTGAGCTCCAAAGAATACGAAATGAAAAACTAAGAATAAATAATAGTCCCAGCTCCATGTGGAATTCATAATAAAAATTGCACACTGCATTACTGGATACTAAATTAGAATATCTTCAGTCCATCTCACTATATAAAGGAAACGACGTACCGCTGAGATCAAAATCTAATTTATTTTGTGAATAAGAGTACAGACACTGCCCCTTGTAAAACTGTACTTCAATACACCGAATGAAATATAAACTCTGCAGCCGAGTGTGTGTTGATATGGAAGTTCCTAGCAGATTAAAAGATTAAAACTGTGTGCCTGACGGGGACTGGAACTGGGAACCTGTCCCTTTCGTGGCAAGTGATTTGTCGACTTTTTTTCTATTTTATTCATTATTGTTCCTGTCATTTGGTCTCAGCGGACATCTGTTGCCTCTTCAAGTTCATCGCTGAAAACTTCACTCTCTCTCTCTCTCTCTCTCTCTCTCTCTCTCTCTCTCTTTTCCTTTTTTTTCCTAGTACAGATGGCGGTCACCTTTCTTACAGAACGAACATGCTGAACTAGCCACTCACGACTCGCCCTCACGGATTTACTTCCACCAGTACCTAGCCCCTACCTTCCAAACTTCACAGAAGCTCCCAGGAAGAAAGGATATTGCCGAGACATATCTTAGGCACAGACTGGGCGATGTTTCCAGAATGAAATTTCTCTCTGTAGTGGAGCGTTCGCTGATATGAAACTTGCTGGCAGATTGAAACTGTGTGACGGACCGAGATTGAAAACCCGTACATTCCGTGGGCAAGTGCTCTGCCTTCTGAGTTACCCAAGCACGACTCACGACCCGTCCTCACAGCTTTGCTTCCACCAGCACCTCATCTCCTACCTTCCATACTGAATCAGTTAACTTCAGCACCCTTGGGCTGGTACAAACGTATAGCATGCCCGCCCAAAGTGGATAGAAAGCTAAGAATGGCGAATACACAGTTCAGTTAGCTGTCTTCTTCTTCGTGACAAACTTGAAATGTGGATGCCGCCTCTTAGATGAGTGTCCCACATCTCCACCACTTTCACCTCAGTCATTTGTGGCGGCTCAGTAGCCTTCTGACGGCTTTATGTATCAGAACATTGATGAAACGACATTTTTTTCCATTTGCCACCCCTTATTTCATCACGAATCAGTATCTTTCTTCTACCTGAAATTAACATTTTACCGGCGCACAAAAAACGTATGTAACTAGGCCTGTACATTCCTTCGCCCAAACTCACCTTCATCAGCGAACCTGCTAACAACATAAACGAAAGTAAGCTAACATAGAAAAAATGGCCGGCCGAAGTGGCCGAGCGGTTCTAGGCGCTTCAGTCCGGAACCGCGCTGCTGCTACGGTCGCAGGTTCGAATCCTGCCTCGGGCGTGGATGTGTGTGATTTCCTTAGGTTGGTTAGGTTTAAGTGGTTCTAAGTTCTAGGCAACTGATGACCTTAGAAGTTAAGTCCCATAGTGCTCAGAGCCATTTGAACCATTTAGAGAAAATGTTCTGACATTTTTGAAGGGGTGTGTACAAAACGCATAATGCCCTAGAAGTCCCTAATCGTTCACGGAACAACGCTAATGCTTCTCTGTTTATTGCAGGTGATCTGACCACAGAACAACGAGTCACCGCTGCAAGTTGGAGACTCCGAGGACTACCCTTTGCTGAGGTTCAAGAATGGTTTCATCTGCGCTACCGTAGAGAAGCCCCAACGCGAGAAACCGTTAGTGGTTAGGTCAACAAGTTCGAGCAAAGTGCAAATGTCTGTGTCGAGAAATATTCCAGTCGGTCATCGACGTTGCAGGGAGCTGTGGAGACCATACGACAGGCTGTCGAGCAGAGACCAAAACAGTCGACACGTCTTTTCGGTCATAAGACGACATGTGAAAGCTCACTGTGTGCCAAAGTTGGATTTCATACTGAAGAAAAAGGCTTATCACATCCAGGTGGTCCATCATTTTGAACCTCAGCAATGTGAGTCACGCATGGAGATGTGCCACGACTTAATTGAGGCAGTAAGCTATGAACGTTTGTTGTCACACATCCTGTTCAGTGATGAGTCTTGCGTTTTATACCTGTTGCCTCCTCAATCGCCCCAACTGCAGGATCTGGGTGGTTGTTCATCCACCTATTGCCATGTAATTTGAACGTAACACTCCAAACGTAAATGTGTGGCTGGGCATCACCCAACAGAGCAATTACGTTCCCGTCCTTTTTGCAGATGCAATAGTCACATCGAAGATGGATATGCTTGAGCGATTCCTGCGGCACCAGCTGTTTCCCGAGAACTTTCTAGATTGGATGCTGTTTCAACAAGACAGCGCCCTACCACTCTTTGCGCACAGTTCCCGTAAGTACCTCAACGATACGTTCCCAGAAGGCATGATTGGACGAGGCTCACCACGCTTCCCAGTAGCACGATCGCCTGACATAACGTCCTTGGACGTTTTCACATGGGGCCTCCTCAAGAGTCTGCTGTACGTGGTGACGACCAGCGCTGAGTGAAAGCATTTCTGCAGCGGTGTGTAGAATTACCCCAGCAGTTGTGCAGCACTTGTTGAGGTGCATCGAGGTGAGGATGGCAACTTTGCTTCGGTAAGGAGGCGAGTCATGTCGAACATCAGTGATTATACTGAATTACGCTGTCTTCTCCCGTATTATATTCATACTGTTTCATATTGTAAACGTTTCATTTCAATTAAAGTGATCCTTCCTATAAACTGATAGGGACTTCTCGGGTATTCTGTACATGTAAAAAGTAACTGTCCGAACGGAGACAATACTGCCCACATTACCTTTTCATTCGTCTTTCTCAGTGGCTTTTCAGTGCAATCGGAAAGCAACAGTTAATAGTTGAGTACATGGAGTACTGATTCATTCGTACAAAAAGACTGCGAAAAGTATAGTTTAATTTGTCTTTCTTGAGATCGAAGTATAACATAAGGAAACTGTCGCTGCCACACTGTATCTTCTACGGACTTAAATTACTGGCGAGCAGCTATTCTAAAATGTTTTTCGTTTCTCGAAGTTCTTTATAATAACAGCATTGGTCACGTTTCACCGCAGATCATAGGCCACAAAAAATCTCTGTACAAGCAAAAATACTATGTGTGGCAACTAGTTTTTGACGCTGGTAACGTATTAGACAGAAGAATAGAACTCGCGGTCTGAGGATTCCTGACAAAACTTAATTACGTACATAAATAATAATAACAGTAATAAATTCGTGTGGCCTAATGATCTGTTGCAAATATTTCGTTTGGACGCTATTGGCAACTTGCGTGCCCCTAACTTACCACAATTATCCAACTGGAGAAAGGGGACCTATAGTGTAACTAGGAATTCTTCACATCATTGATAGAAGAACGCTAGGTTAAAACGAAGACTGAAAAATTCGTGATTCGCCTGCAATTCCATCCCTCTAAATCACCGTTTCCAGGCATACGCTTTACTGCTTTGCCCCTAAACCAGCAAGACAGACATGGATGTATATATTTTGGTGGGTGACTTTGTGAGTGTCAAATTATATGGCACATATGGCCGTATCTCTTGACTGCATTGACTTAGAAGCTTAAATCATTTACACCGACAAGAGACTGCAGACCTTTGTATTTGACGTAAAATTCAACTTGATATTACGGTATATTGATAATTTTTACTTATGGACCGTCTGACAACAACTGAATAAAACACAATTTTAGTGCCATACGCGTTTCGCCTTTATTTTCTGCAAGGCATCATCAGTGGCCCAGAATATGTACATATGTTTGCTATTTAATTTACATTTTTGTCACTGTACCTATAGATTACAAACAGTTCTGGTGGTTGGTACTTCCTATTAAGTAGTAATGTTTTACTTCCAGGTTGCGTGGACAATTTCTTACATATTTCGCTCTTGTTGCATTTTTGGTGTTGTTTTTCTTCTTATGAATGCCAATTTGTGTTTTTTTCCACATTCCACAGCACTATGAACTGAACGCTTGTTTCAATGCAATGTTTTGGTTTCTGTTGCCGACTGTCAAATGTTTTTGCCAAAGATCGAATGTTATTGCCAAACTTTAGAGTGTAATTATTGAAGTATCTGTGATCTGTTCGTGTATGCAATTTGTGTGTGTGTGTGTGTCTGTGTGTGTGTGTGTTTTTTTAGACGAACAGGTGTTCAAAGCCGGCGGTAAATACACAGTTTCAGTTCGACAAACATTTATTTCAGTTTTCCCGGAGACAACATTCCCACATCGCGATACTGTACGAGATTTGATTAACAAATTTCTTAGTACGGGTTCAGTGACAGATGCACCGAGAAGTGGCCGTCCTAGCGTTTTGTCTGAGGAGAAACTACTCGATTTTTCCGATAAAATGTCCATGAGTCCGAACAAGTCAGGAAGAAAATTCGGCCAGGATTTTTGATGTTTGTGTCGGAACGGCCCACACAGCTGTAAGGAAAAAATTAGAACTTTTCCCATACAAAGTGACAGTCGTGCAAGAACTGAAAAATACTGACCATGGCAAAAGACTGAATTATTGTCAATGGTTCAAAAATTTCGTTCAACAAAATGGAAGGGATATTCTTAATGAAACGTTTTTTACTGATGAGGCGTGGGTTCATTTACCTGGATACACGAACTCGCAAAATTTTCTTATGTGGAGTACTGCAAATCCATTGTGTATTCATGAGGAACCACTTCATTGTGTGAAAATAGGAGTTTGGATTGCAATTTCTAGACGTCGGATTGTGGGTCCCATATTTTTCAACGAAACAATAAAAGCACAGCGATACTGCAGTGATATTCTGTATCCATTCATAGGAGAACTTGTGTTAAGTGAAATACTGAACGGTTATTTTCAATAAGATGGTGCAACCGCGCATACAGGTCGCGATTCAATGTGACTGCTTGCTGATGTTTTTGGGGATCGCATGATTTCACAGGGACTTTCGCCTTCACGATCGCCTGACCTAACACCACCTGACTTTCTCTTCTGGGGTGCAGCGAAAGCAACTGCCTACAAAAACTTCCCAAAATACATCGATGAATTGAAAACTGCAATATCCACTTTCACTGCTTCTGTTACAGAAGAAATGTTACAGCTTGTGTTTGGACACACGATTAGGCGAATTGAATGTGTATTCAACAACAGGGGGCCACTTGCAACATTTAATGTGAAAATTTGTAAGTAAAAATGAATATTCAATAAATTAATAACTTGTATTTCACTGAGATTCATTTTGGTATATTCATTGCGGCATACGGCACGCGCGGCTAACAATCATACGGCACTGCGGAGAGACTTTTTGAACACCCCTTACTAAGTATGCGCATTCTCCTGCTGGCACTGAGTATAGTGATTTAAAAGTGTTATTCAGTATCGAGCTCGCACCGTATTGTGAATTCGGAAGACATGTGGTGCAGTCTGCCTTCATTCCTATAGAAACCAATATTATGTAACACTGGATTCAGCTTTCTTGTCTGAGATCGTTCATGGCTTCCTCTTCCATGGTGTAGAGTAACAACCCCATGTCGTCTTGATATAATTAGATGCTCACTGATGACCCGAAACATTACGACCAGCATCTACCGCGTGATCGAATGTCGCCTAGGGGTTTGCGTATACGTAACAAGGTAATAAGGAAAGTTTATAAGCAGAAGAGAGACGAGTGGGGCATTATTCTAGCGACGTTACGCTGAAAATAGGGAAATCCTATGACATAAGGGACTTTGACAAAGCGCAGATTGCCGTGGACCTGCAACTGCGAATGAGCTTCTCGGAAACAGAGAAGCTGGTCGGTTGTTCGCTTGCTACTGCCGTGAGCATCTGTGGGATGTGGTTGAATGACAACGGAACCAAGAGTGGGCGACTAGGTGTTGAACGTCAATCCTCACACAACTTGGAGGCTGGACACAGGTCCACTCTCTAAAGCAGGACAGTTCTGACGGCAGAGTGCACCTCTGTTTCGGAGCACATTGTTCGGCGCACTTCCTTGAGTATGATGCTTCACAACAGACGATACATAGGGCCTTCCAAGCTCACACAATGAAATCCTCGTGGGCACGATACCGAGTTTTAATCGTGGATCAGTGGAAACTTGTCAGGTGGTAGGATGAATCACGTTTCTTGTTACACCAGGTCGATAGTCGTGCCAGATACGCAGTCATCCAGGTGAACAGATGCCCGAAACATGGACTGTGTCACGGACGGAGGCAACTGGGGTCCATATAGTGTTACTGGAGACATTCACCTGGGCTTCCACGGGAAGTCGTCAGTACTTCACCAAGCGCTACGACTGCAAACAGTGGTCTGAAAGCCATAGTTATACGAGCACGTAAATTACGGGAATGTTGTTTCTTTCAGTAGTTTCTGTCTACATTTGGGATGTAAGAGGGCTATTTTACACACAATTTATCATACTTAAATAATTTTATTGCCATGATACAACGCTTCTGTTCTTTTCACTTAGTCGCTATGGGCCTCCAAGCACTTTTGGTAACACACAAGAGGACACACATTGCAGTGGCAGCGTACTGGGAAGATACTGCGGTATGCATCGTAAGCCGCTGTGTTGACAACACATACCAGCCAACCTCGCCAGCCCTCACATACCACGGCACAATTTAATTTTCAGAGAAATGAAATAGGGAATCTTACTTGTTTGACGATCCTCGTAACCTGACCTATTACTTGTTCTTCGTAGTAAAGAGTCTTCCCGCGTTTCTTGTGCTTCAGTTTACTGTGGTTTGCAAGCTTCACCTGTTGACCCACGAACAGTGTTGGGTTTGTCATTGACAGCAAATTGGGTAGCCGATGAATGTGCGCCTTTACTTGGCTGAACGTTGGACGCAAGCCTCACACCTGTCCACGAAACCACGCCCTTTTCACAACTGAAAAGTGCGCTGTGTTAAACGTAGCTTGCATGTTTTAAAATTCCTTGTTAATTTCTAGTCATCACGTTACTTTATTCTCTGAAATTTAGCTGAGAAATTTCGAAATTAATGTATGGAGAAAATATGAACGCTTGCTCCTCCCCACTTGCCTTGGTAAGCCACAATAAGATGAAGGTCTTTAATCCAATAATACACTCCCAAAACAAAACATGTGAATAATTGTTCGCCACGACGTTGATGCAATCCAGGAAAGAAATAGGGCCTGCCGGAGTGGCCGAGCGGTTCTAGGCGCTACAGTCTAGAACTGTGCGACCGCTACGGTCGCAGGTTCGAATCCTTCCTCGGGCATGGATGTTTGTGATGTCCTTAGGTTAGTTAGGTTTAATTAGTTCTAAGTTCTAGGGGACTGATAACAGCAGTTAAGTCCCATAGTGCTCAAAACCATTTTTGAACAGAAATAGGAAACACCTTCCTCGGAATGAGAAGGGCAGATTTTTAGATTTTATTGAGGAGATGGAGACTTTTAGCCATCACATATTTCTATGGATACTTTTTGAAAGCCGGCTTCTTGATAGCAGAAATAAATGTAGACTGAGTTTAACGTCCCGTCGACTTCGAGGTCATTAGAGACAGAGCACAAGGTGGAATTGTGTCAAGGACGGGGGAAGGGAAAAGTGCGTACACTTTCAAAGGAACCATCCCGGCATTTGCCTGGAGCTATTTAGGGAAATAACCGATAATCTAGATCTGAATGCCTGGACGCGGGTTTGAACCGTCGTCCTCCTGAATGCGAGTCCAGTGTGCTAACCACTGCGCCACCTCACTCGGTCTTGATAGTAGACTTGGTGGCGATCCAGGTGGGGCGTATCAACCAATTATTTTTCTTTGTTATTGTTTCATTCTCCTTGCCCCATATGGGCGGTACAATTTTCAACTTTCAGCGAAGAGAATTCTTAAAAATTTGACAAAGATGAAAAAATATGAGGACTGTCTTTCGGTTTTAAATTAGAAAGTCTAAAGACGGACAGCTAAAAGAACGAATAATATTTACAATTAAAAAAACTCAGTTGCAACCTTTTGATGTTCTTCTATAAAAAAGCGCTAGAGCAGTGCGAATTATTGTGGGAGGCAAGAATGCGTTTCATATGGTTGAGAGGCATGGGCAAAAAAACGGGGGTCTGTTACGTGGAAAACTATGGAGATGATTGGAGTTAAGGTCGATAGTGGGAATGCAGACTGTGGGAATGACAGGGGTTGAGGAGTGATGCGTATGGGTAGGGTAGTGGTTACAAGAGGCAAGTGATGGGGATGGACAGAGAGGGAAAAGGAGAGAGGAGCGCTGATGTGGAGTGGGTAGAGTTAAAGCTGGTAGGAGCATTAAATGTCGGGGCGGATCTCATCGTCTGGGATGGGGAGTTTGTTGAAGTGTATAGGCTATCCCTAAGTAGCGACGTTTCACAGTGTACGAGTGTGCGGCTGATCCCGGCGGAGGTTCGAGTCCTCCCTCGGGCATGGGTGTGTGTGTTTGTCCTTAGGATAATTTAGGTTATGTAGTGTGTAAGCTTAGGGACTGATGACCTTAGCTGTTAAGTCCCATAAGCTTTCACACGCATTTGAAGATTTTGTACCATATGAGTACAAAATATATAACTATAAATCTAGGAAGTCTTTCCAGTATTTACAGATAGTACACATTATAACGTAGTTTTCAACATCAATGTATGGTACTTATGTTTTATGAAATTTGTTAACAAGCATAATATAAATATTTTATTGTTTTAACGTTAACTAGGCAATAATGACACTGGTTTCAAAATTTCAGTACGTAGTGTCTTCAGAAATTTATATTGGTGATCACATTTTATGTTTTTAGACTATAAAATAAAGAAAAGAACAAAAAATTATAATTTTTACGCCAGTACTTTACTCCTGTTTAATATTTATCGAATATAAATTTCATACGCATTTTAATGTATTTCACGATAATGGACTCAATGTATTGCAGTGTTTGTCGTAATATTTGTTTTAATTCATAAGCTTCCTGACAGAATTGTATTTTACTATAATTATTATTTGAATCCACTTTATTCTTATGTATAAATTTTATCTTAAGCCCGATTTTTAAACATGGAAATTGAAATAGAGGATTTTGCCCGTCCAACATGGCGAAATCCGACGTTAGCTGTGTGGGTCTATAAACAGCAGCCTGAGGTTGACTGATGCTCGAACATATCGAATTTATATTGTAATATGTGTCGTGATAACTATGCTGAGTCTACATGACTACCTGTAACATTATGTAATTGTGTCCATTATAATTATCCGGGCTGTTATGCCGCGGTCGGTTGATGAATTCTGTGTCGATTCCCAACGTTTCGTCTCCGACTGCGGGAGACATCTTCAAGGGGGTCCGTAGCTCAATGGAAGGTCCAACACACCCACTGGCTCGCTACTGGGAATCGACACAGAATTCATCAACCGACCACGGCATAGCAGCCCGGATAATTATAATGGACATGATATTTCCGGCCGTGAAAGTCTACATTTTAGTAACATTATGTAATTGTACAGTTGGTATGTTGTACTACTGTGACATGGCTCTTGATTAGTGCGCTTTTTCATTGTTATTTGATTCCTGCGGTATTTTGTATTCATCACACTGATGATATCCAGGCTGTTAGCTGAAATCTAGATCTACAATAAAATTCAGGTGATATTACGACAGGTGCTGACCTTCTTTCTGTCCTGTCCGGCGCTATTCGTGATGCTGTGCCGGCTGCAGTGAAGCAGCACTTTGACACTCGCGGATCTGCTTCGTACCGGATCGGCGGGCTCCGCGAAGTGACTCAGAAGGCGCGGGTCGGCTCTTCCCGCTAGGCGCTTCTGGCGGCCGCTGCTGGGGGGATTCCCAGAGGCCGCCTCGGATTCAAGTTTCTGCTGGCCGTCCGGCGAGACGGAGCAACTGAAGCAATTTTTCCTCCTTCAGTACCACGAAAATCACTACACGGAGTACTTCGTAGACCCGTTCAAGTTTCCTTATAGCATACCTGAGAAAGGTACTTAATGAAACGGAATAGTTGCACAAATGGGTATTGATTCTCTGTGTGGATTCACATGTCGAGAGTTGTTTGTGTATTGATATTGTGTTTGCAGAACATATTTTTTCTTTTATTTGTGTCGCTGTGCTGTGAAGTATTGTGCAACACTCCACGATATTACAGCGTCACAAAAGTGAAATTCGGCACTCTTATTCTACCGAATAAGATCAAAAAAATGTCCACTACTGGCCATTAAAATTGCTTCACCACGAAGATGATGTGATACAGACGCGAAATTTAACCGACAGGAAGAAGATGCTGTGATATGCAAATTATTAGCTTTTCAGAGCATTCACACAAGGTTGGTGCCGGTGGCGACACCTACAACGTGCTGACATGAGGAAAGTTCACAAACCGATTTCTCATACACAAACAGCAGCTGACCGGCGTTGCCTGGTGAAACGTTGTTGTGATGCCTCGTGTAAGGAGGAGAAAAGCGTACCACCACGTTTCCGACTTGATAAACGTCGGATTGTAGCCCATCGCGATTGCGGTTTATCGTATCACGACATTGCTGCTCGCGTTGGTCGAGCTCCAATGACTGTTAGCTGAATATGGGATCGGTGGGTTCAGGAAGGTAATACGGAACACCGTGTTGGATCCCAACGGCCTCGTAGCACTACCAGTCGAGATGACAGGCATCTTATCCGCATGGCTGTAACGGATCGTGCAGCCACTTCTCGATCCCTGAGTCAACAGATGGGGACGTTTGCAAGACAACAACCGTCTGCACGAACAGTTCGACGACGTTTGCAGTAGCATGGACTATCAGCTCGGAGACCATGGCTGCGGTTACCCTTGACGCTGCATCACAGACAGGAGCGCCTGCAATGGTGTGCTCAACGACGAACCTGGGTGCACGAATGGCAAAACGTGATTTTTTAGGATGAATCTTGGTTCTGTTTACAGCATCATGATGGTCGCATCCGTGTTTGGCGACATCGCGGTTAACGCAAATTGGAAGCGTGTATTCGTCTATGTAATACTGGCGTATCACCCGGCGTGATGGTACGGGGTGCAATTGGTTACACGTCTCGGTCACCTCTTGTTCGCATTGACGGCACTTTGAACAGTGGACGTTACATGTCAGATGTGTTACGACCCGTGGCTCTACCCTTCATTCAAGCCCTGCGAAACCCTACATTTCAGCAGGATAATGCACGACTGCATGTTTCAGGTCCTGTACGGGCCTTTCTGGGTACAGAAAATGTTCGACTGCTCCCCTGGCCAGAACATTCTCCAGATCTCTCACTAACTGGAAACGTCTGGTCAATGGTGGCCGAGCAACTGGCTCGTCGCACTGGGCCAGTCACTACTCTTAATGAACTGTGGTATCGTGTTGAAGCTGCATGGGCAGCTGCACCTGTACACGCCATCCAAGCTCTGTTTGACTCAATGCCCAGGCGTATCAAGGCCGTTATTACGGCTATGGGTGGTTGTTCCGGGTACTGATTTCTCAGGATCTATGCACCCAAATTGCGTGAAAATGTAATGACATGTCAGTTCTAGTATAATGTATTTGTCTAATGAATACCCGTTTATCATCTGCATTTCTTCTTGGTGTAGCAGTTTTAATGGCCAGTAGTGTATTTTATACAGCTAGTAAGCATGGATTTATCATCTTGTGTTTTTCTCTGTTTCGTGCTTCACCGAACGAAGCGGCGGATTGAAATCCATCCTATGCAAGTCAGAGACAGGCCGAGTAGCTGACAGCTAGATGATGGCACGGTGCGAGTCTGCAGTCACAAGAGGATAACAGATTTCGACTACTTGCGACATTTTTGACGATTGTTCCTAAATTCTCAAAAAAATGAAATTGAAAATGCTAATCAAACAGGACAACCTACAAATTGAGTTAAAGAAGAAAAGTATCAAACACTGACATTCCTAATTTTTTTGTTTGAGTCATCAGACTTCTGAATGGTTTGATGCAGCCCGCCACGTATTACCCTCCGTGCAAACCTTTTCATCTCAGAATAGCAATTGCAACATGCATCCTCAGTTATATGCTGGATGTATTCCAGTCTCTGTCTTCCTCTACAGTTTTTGCCCTCTTCAGCTCCCTGATGTCTTAACAGATGGCTTATCATCCCGTCCCTTCTCCTTGTCAGTATTTGCCACACATTCCTTTCCTATCCGATTTTGCGCAGAACCTCCTCATTCCTTACCTTATCAGTCCACCTAATTTTCAATATTCGTCTATAGCACCACATCTCAAATGCTTCGATTCTCTTCTGTTCCGGTTTTTCCACAGTGCATGTTTCACTACCATACAATGATGTACTCCAAACGTATATTCCCATACATTTCTTACTCAAATTAAATCCTATGTTTGATATTGGTAGACGTCTCTTGGCCAGGAATGCCCTTTTTGCCAGTGCTGATCTGCTTTTGATGTCCTCCTTGCTCCGTCCGTCATTGGTTATTTTACTGCCTAGGTAGCAGAATTCCTTAACTTCATCTACTTCGTGACCATCAATCCTGATCTCGCTGTTCTCATTTATGCTACTTCATTACTTTCGTCTTCCTTCTATTTACTCTCAGTTCACATTCTGTACTCATTAGACTGTCCATTCCATTCAGCAGGTCATGTAATTCTGCTCCTGTTTCTTCTTATGTCACATCAGACAAATCTTCCCCCTCATAGAGGCTTTCAATGTATTCTTTCCACCTACCTGCTTTCTCCTCTGCATTTGACAATGAAACTCCGGTTGCACCCTTAATGTTACCACCCTTGCTTTCAATTTCAATGAAGGTTATTTCGACTTTTCTGCATGCTGAGTCGGTTCTTCCGACTATTATTTCTTTCTCGATTTCTTCACATTTTTCATGTAGCTATTTCGTCTTAGTTTCCCTGCATTTCCTGTTTATTTCATTCCTCAGTGACTTGTATATCTGTATTCTTGAATTTCCCTGAACATTTTTGTACTTCCTTCTTTCATCGCTAAGGTGAAGTATTTATTTCCAATTTCTTCTTGATTGCTCTTTTTAGAGATGTCCACTCCTTTTCATCTGTACTACCTACTGGACTATTCTTTATTTCTGTATCTAGAGAACTTCGAGCATATCTCGTCCTTCCTAAGTACTTCCGTATCCCACTTCTTTGCGTATTAATTTTTCCTGACTGATCTCTCAAATTTCATCCTACTCTTCATCACTACTTCGTTATCAGCTGAGACTATGCCTGCTCTTGGGTACGCTTTACAATCCAGAATCCGATTTCGCAATTGTGGCGTTTGCTGTGTTATTCAGTGGTTTGGTATTTAACTAATTTGTAAATGGAAATGATAATCTTATTTTATTACATTGAGTAATTACTAAATAATTTTTTCTCCCGGCTAAAGATTTGATCAAGTTGCTAAAGAGCTCCAAGTTAACGTCTTGTTAAAGTGTTGTCTGTAAGTTGTGTAAGTGTCACTAAATCACAGTTCATACAACAGATTCCTTACAACTATTGATTAAGATGGAAGCAGTTATCTTCAGCAAAATGATAATTAAAACCACCGAATATCAGCCGCGCACAACACTGACGTATGTTACCTAAAACAATATTCTTCGCAACTCGTGCGTAATTAATTTCGGCTCCATACATCAGCTAGAAAAGTTTCTTATAAGGATCGTGCTATGAGCACTGTTTTTAAAGAACCAATCTGATTCGAATCATTTTCATTAAAATGAGTTCGGGACCACCGGTGCACATTTATTTTTACACATTTGTATTACCTTCGGCATTTATTCTGCAGAGTTGCGTAATTTAAATTTGAATTTGCCGCTGAGATAATTGTTAAGATGGCGGCAGACAATTGATAGAGACTTTCTATTGTTAGAGCAAATAAGTAAATATTTAAAATGCTTATTAAACGCTATAAAATCTACTTTCGTATTGTGCACTATTTAGACTTCATCAAGCAAACATTTGATTTGTTTCTATGGAAAACACAGACAAAAACGCGATACAAATCGCTATCATCAATGGCTGCGCTCCTTGCAGCGGAAAGAAATAATTAACACAGATAATGCTTACTGAGAGAGGAATTAAAGTTACAAATAATTATTCACTGATATTTATGATAATAATTAACTCTATTTAAAGTAATAATTAACAAATAATTACAATTTCTTAACAGACCTCAGTTCGATATGCGTCCGCAACCTACAAAAGCCAACCAACAAAAGGTAAAAACAAAGGAAGAAAAACGCAGATCATAAAAGGAATTTACAATTATCATTGTCTTTGTATGGTACACATCGATATGTCCAATTACATCATAGAATATGATATAAATAATTAATATTTATCATCGTTTTCACTGTTTTTTCATACGTCGAATAGATAATGTTTATAATTGTTAGAGGCATAATTTCCTCTCGTCGCACTGTAGCCAAAAATTTATCACGTGGATGTTACACAATCTTTGTCTGACCATTATGTAATTTAACTGAAATTTCCCCGTAACACCCGGCCTTTTCTCTCCTCCTTTTGCGATTCTTGAGCTGGGTATTCGCTATTACTAGCTGAAATTTATTACAGAACACAATTAGCCTTTCTCCTCTTTCCTTGTCCAAATCCCATATTCACCTGTACCTGTTCTTCTTCTCCTTTCCCTATAACTACATTTCAGTACCCCATGACTATTATATTTTCATCTCCCTTTGCGTATTGTATTATCCTTTCAATATCCTCATATACTTTATCTCTTATCTTCAGCTTGCGACTGTCGTTATCGGTGTTGGTTTGCTATCGTTTCTGCTAAGAACAACCCTATCACTAAACTGTCCACAGTAACACACTCTCTGCCCTACCCTCCTACTCATAGCGAGTCCTACTCCCGTTATACCACTTTCTGCTGCTGTTGACATTACCCTATACTCATATGACCAGAAATCCTTGTCTCCTTTCCGTTTCACTTCACTGACCCTTACTGTATCTAAATTGAGCCTTTGCATTTCCATTTTCAGATTTTCTAACTTCACTACCGCATTCAAGCTTCTGACATTCCACTCGTAGAACGTCATCCTTCCTTTGATTATTCAATATTTTTCTCATGGTCACCTCCCCCTTGGTAGTCTCCTCCCAGAGATACGAATGGGGGACTGTTGCGGAATATTTTGCAATGGAGTGATCATCATGACACTTTCTCAATTACAGGCCACATGTCCTGCGGATACACGTTACGTGTCTTTAATGCAGTCGTTTTCATTGCCTTCTGCACCCCCATGCCGTTGATCATTGCTGATTCTTCCGCCTTTAGTGGCAGTTTCCCACCCCAGGGCCAAGAGAGTGCCCTGAACCTCTGTCCGCTCCTCCAACATCTCTGACAAGGCCGTTGGCATAATGAGGGTAACTTATTCTTCGGCCGCCAATGCTGATTGTTATTCAGTATTTAAGCTGTGACGTGTTTCGAACCCGGGCAACCTTCGAGCAAAACGGAAGTGATTACTGGCGTTCCCCAAAATAGTGTTATAGGTCCTCTACTGTTTCTTGTCTATATAAACAACTTAGAGACAATCTGAGCATCTGTCTTAGATTGTTTGTAGATTATCATATAGTAAAGTTATAGATTATCGTCTATCAGAAAATCAAAACAAAATGCAAAACCATTTACAAAAGATATCTGTATGGTGCAAAAATTGGCAGTTGACCCTAAATAATGACAAGTGTGAGGTCATTCACATGAGTGCTAAAAGGAATCCGTTAAACTTCGGTTACACGATAAATCAGTCAAATCTGAATGCTGTAAAATCAACTAAATACCTAGGAATTACAATTACGAACAATTTAAATTGGAAATAACACCGAAAATGTTGTCGGGAGGCAAACCAAAGACTGCGTTTTATTGGCAGAACACTTAGAAAGTGTAACATATCCACACTCCTGGAAATGGAAAAAAGAACACATTGACACCGGTGTGTCAGACCCACTATACTTGCTCCGGACACTGCGAGAGGGCTGTACAAGCGATGATCACACGCACGGCACAGCGGACACACCAGGAACCGCGGTGTTGGCCGTCGAATGGCGCTAGCTGCGCAGCATTTGTGCACCGCCGCCGTCAGAGTCAGCCAGTTTGCCGTGGCATACGGAGCTCCATCGCAGTCTTTAACACTAGTAGCATGCCGCGACAGCGTGGACGTGAACCGTATGTGCAGTTGACGGACTTTGAGCGAGGGCGTATAGTGGGCATGCGGGAGGCCGGATGGACGTACCGCCGAATTGCTCAACACGTGGGGCGTGAGGTCTCCACAGTACATCGATGTTGTCGCCAGTGGTCGGCGGAAGGTGCACGTGCCCGTCGACCTGGGACCGGACCGCAGCGACGCACGGATGCACGCCAAGACCGTAGGATCCTACGCAGTGCCGTAGGGGACCGCACCGCCACTTCCCAGCAAATTAGGGACACTGTTGCTCCTGGGGTATCGGCGAGGACCATTCGCAACCGTCTCCATGACGGCCGTTAGGCCGTCTTCCGCTCACGCCCCAACATCGTGCAGCCCGCCTCCAGTGGTGTCGCGACAGGCGTGAATGGAGGGACGAATGGAGACGTGTCGTCTTCAGCGATGAGAGTCGCTTCTGCCTTGGTGCCAATGATGGTCGTATGCGTGTTTGGCGCCGTGCAGGTGAGCGCCACAATCAGGACTGCATACGACCGAGGCACATAGGGCCAACACCCGGCATCATGGTGTGGGGAGCGATCTCCTACACTGGCCGTACACCACTGGTGATCGTCGAGGGGACACTGAATAGTGCACGGTACGTCCAAACCGTCATCGAACCCATCGTTCTACCATTCCTAGACCGGCAAGGGAACTTGCTGTTCCAACAGGACAATGCACGTCCGCATGTATCCCGTGCCACCCAACGTGCTCTAGAAGGTATAAGTCAACTACCCTGGCCAGCAAGATCTCCGGATCTGTCCCACATTGAGCATGTTTGGGACTGGATGAAGCGTCGTCTCACGCGGTCTGCACGTCCAGCACGAACGCTGGTCCAACTGAGGCGCCAGGTGGAAATGGCATGGCAAGCCGTTCCACAGGACTACATCCAGCATCTCTACGATCGTCTCCATGGGAGAATAGCAGCCTGCATTGCTGCGAAAGGTGGATATACACTGTACTAGTGCCGACATTGTGCATGCTCTGTTGCCTGTGTCTATGTGCCTGTGGTTCTGTCAGTGTGATCATGTGATGTATCTGACCCCAGGAATGAGTCAATAAAGTTTCCCCTTCCTGGGACAATGAATTCACGGTGTTCTTATTTCAATTTCCAGGAGTGTACTAAAGAGACTGCCTACACTACACTTGTCTGTCCTCTTTTGGAGTACTGCTGTGCGGTCTGGGATCCTTACTAGACATGGTTATCAGAGCACATCGAGAAAGTTCAAAGAGGAACAGCATGTTTTGTATCGCGAAATAAGGGAGAGAGGGTGACGGACATGATACAGGATTTGCCGTGGACATCATTGAAACAAAGGTGTTTTTCGTTGCGGGGAGATCTTTTCACGAGATTTCAATTACCAACTTTCTCCTCCGAATGCGAAAATATTTTGTTGACGCCAACCTACATAGGGAGAAACGATCATCATAATAAAATAAGTGAAATCAGAGGTTGTACGGAAAGATATAGGTGTTCGTTTTTTCCGCGCGCTGTTCGAGAGTGGAATAATGGAGATTTATTGTAAAGGTGATGATGAACCCTCTGCCAGGCACGTAAATGTAATTTGCGGAGTATCCATGTAGATGGAAAAAGTAAGCTAACCATTATTATATTAGTATATTTTACCAATGCTACACTACACTTGCTAGTGACACAGATACATGAATGTTGTGCTACACCTAATAGTTACGAAGATACATCACCCTGTTTTTCAAACTCACCAGGTCTCTGCAAACAGCAGTCGTAACGTTCTACCAGTTGTTTGTTTCCTTGACGTTAGACATCCGTTCCTTGGTCACAGAGCCATTCTAGAAACGCTTCATTATTGGGAAATCCCCCTCCCTCCCCCGCTCCCGCCCCCCACGACATTCCTTCAGCTTGCCGAAAAGATGGAAATCACGTGATAGAAGCACTGTACATCCCAATCAACATCTCCTATGTCAGTGCGCGCTTGTTGAAACAGATGGCACTGCATTTGGCACACACATCGCCAGAATTTCAAGGTTGAATCTGTGTTCAATTTAGACTATTGTCCACAAAATACTTACTGCCCAACGTTCTTCAACTTCGGAGTACGTTGCCAGTCGCCGAGCCATTTCAGTCGCACGCTGTGGCGCACCTGTTGTCCGTAACGCAGCAGAACTGTGTCTGCAAGAAACCGGAAGCAATCCGCCACTCTTGTTGCGCAATAGTCTCAGCGTGACAGACATGTGTAACTTAATTCATCAAGTCCATACGAACAAAATGTTTGTACAGCATCATCGTGGCACCTCGTATTCTCTGTCCCTATAATTTACTGAATGTAAATCCAGCTCCAACTAGTAATAGCGCAAGAGATCCGGACTTCATGACGCGAGTGTCGAATGACTATGTTTCTGCGTCTATACTTGAAGCAGTCGTAGTCGAGTGAGGCGGTGGCTCCTCTAAGGGGTAGCGATACTGGATGGTATCTGAGTCAGTGAGATAATTGGCACTGCTGCTTTCTATAAATCTTTTCTTACTGAATGAAGAAACATTTCTCAGTGCATCCTGGGTATTACCTATAACTCCTTCTCAGAAACGAAAGGTACCTACATTGAGACTAGCCACTTTTTACAAACATACTTATTCTGCACTACTTCTCTCCCGGGAGACGCTTGCTTCACCCATACTGCGCGTACTCCGATTGAAAAGCAATCAGTTGCTGTTGTTGTTCCCAATCGATTGGCGGAGTTATTTTCCCCGGAGTGACCGCTTCATCTGCAATTACAACCGTAGATTTGTTTGCCATCAGATTTCCATTTCTGTGTCAACATCTTCATCTCGATGTCAATTATTTGTTGTATGCACTCCAGTTTTTGCTTTCTTCAGCTCCTTGGAAGCTGCTCCGTAGCGTCTTAAAACATGTTCTGTAATCCTATCCATTATCTGTCTCGAAACACGGAGACCGATGAATTAAGAGCAAAGGTCAATCATAATGACTAGAAGTTAAGATCATACATAACGAATACAGCATAGACAGTAAGTAGCACTGCTGGGCATCAATTATAAAGGTTCTGTTAGGCCATCTTTGTGTTCGTATATTCTTCTTGCCGCCACAGTCCCGTTTTCCTTAAAAAAAAACTCTTGATCTTTCGGTTATCCGCGAGGCGAGATATGTAATGAATTGAAACGAAAGTAAAAATGAAATGTCAGTATGTATTGTGTCAAGTCGGTTTGACAAACGAGAGATCGAAAGCGACAGAGGTAATGCCGTCATGTAAGTCACATGCTACGTAGCTGTATAATTAATAGATTTATATCGGTATAAAACTACTTAAAATATGCATGTGGCATAGGTTCTACTTGAGTCAGTTGTAGTTATCATTATCATACTAAATCAGTGATTTTCAACCTGGAGGTAATTACCCCCCCCCCCCCGGGTTAAAAACTAGAGGGTTCGACTGCGTTTATGTCACGAAACTACATTATTTTTCAAAGATCATTACTGTTTCATAGGCTATAATACTGATTACATAAGTTGCAAAGAACTACATTTTTTTCACAAGTAATACAATCAATGTGTGACACAATGAGTTGGAAGTTACAGCTTGTGAAACAAATGTACGAACATCTTCCTCACATAGTCCACCCACTACACACCTACTTTCTGCTTCGTATCGTGCATCTATGACAATAAGATTGAGACATAAACGTTACATATGATTAATAACCTCACGAAAATGCCTACTTCGTGCTGTAGGTAGTTCTCGCAATTTCAAAAATTGTTTCATTATTCACTTCACAGAGGATAAACGAACTGACAGTACAACAGGAACTGTGTAATAGCTACCACACTACTGGAGGGTCTACACTGTATTATTATTATTATTATTATTATTAGTGGCAATAGTCAGGCATGCAACATTTGCAGACTGTAATTTTTCAGTTTCTATCAGTTCAGAAGTAAAGAATCCAGTAACCAAATGGTATTCGAAGAATAAACGTAGTGCACATATTTTAACGTGGTTGCTTTTATATCAGAGCGCAAGGTATGGAGAGAAGTGGTGCAGAAGAAGTACGTTTCGTAACAAGTGTCTAGCTTCAGCGTAGATACCTTTCTTCTCTATGAAGGAGTGTAGGTAGCACTCACAATGCATGAGCATTGCTCTTCATCCAATAAGAAAAGTTTGTTATAAATCAGCAGTATCAATTGTCTCATTGACTCATTAGTTCGTGATTCAACTAAGAATCTACAGAAGTTAAATGATCATTTATCTTTCGTCATTCTAAAAATAAATGTGTTCAAAGAAAATTCTTTTTTAATTCTATAAACTGCTAATGTTGGTAAAGGTGGTGAATGGGGGAGGGGGGGGGGGGGGAGGATCAGCCAGTATGTGATTGCTCTGTATTAAATCGTGTAAATTAACGGATAAATTAAAATTTACAAGTTACTTCACTTTTATTTCAACAGTTTCTCGTTTGTAAGTTCTCTCCCATTTTTTAAGGAAGAGAATGGGTTACTCGCATATCTTGTAGCCCCTTGCCGCCAGGAATGTCAACACAAATGTTTGAAGAGGTCATTTTACTGCCACCAGGCGCTGCGTCATTGTGGGAGATTGTTTTCTTCGATTGTCACAGCCCCTAGTAATCAGTTAACATAATGGAGGAAAGTTGTGTATCTCTTCTTTATGTAAATCGTATACACTTTGATCTGTGTGGTATGATGCGTGCATTGTCTATTTGTGTACAGTGCTCTCTAAGGCAGAGGTTATACATTAAGTTATGAATACACAACTCTTCGCCGTAGCATGTGGTACATTTAATGGTACAGCATGATCGGTAATTCACGGGGAGAAAAAGTATTCGTGTCATCTCGATACTGTACAGGATGTTTCGCTTTCCAATCGCAGATTTTAGGACAGCTTTTGAGGAGGCTTTGTTGTTGGAATTGTATTCAGTTCATACTGTCTCCATTACTGTTTGCAGCTCAGTCAAAATTTGGAAGAGATCGAGTATTCGAACTTATTCAACGTTAGTTCAAAGTGCAAGTCAGGCTAGACGTCACCAGAAACTTAATAGTAATATGTAAACTTTTGGCACGTCTATATGTTCTCCCAGGTTTACACATGTTATATACGAAGAATCTATTCATAACACTCTTTCAGACATATTACTGCCTGTACCCCAATCAATGAAAGGAAGTTTATCGTTCCCACATCACTAAGCTTCAGTAGGCCTAAATTCAAAGTACAACGTATATCTAACGCGGATTGAAAAGCGAAGGAGCACCGTGACACTTTTTCTTCCAATCTCAGTCCAAGGAGAAATGTCTGTGGGAGCAACTAAAACAATTAACTCATGTAGCTCATATTTCTAGGGCAAAGAAGCTTCATGAATTAACGTGGAATCTCTGAAACCTAGCTGACACGGTAGACAAGTGTTTGAAAGGCTGGGACACTCCATCATTCGAAAAATTCATGTTTATGTAGCAGCATACGTAGAAAATTTTGAACATTTTTGAGTCTCCGACTTGATAACTAACTAAATTGTTCAATTTTCTGAATGACCTACAGTATTTTGTCCTTTCGGGACTTTTAAGACTATAATTTAGAGTCCTATGTACGTTATCTATTTATATAAAATTGTAAATGGTTGTTTTTTCAAAAAGTTCTTCACCGATTGCTATGAAATTTGGACACAACGTTGCTTCTGATTAAGAGCGTCTTTTTTTACAAATACGTGTGCTGGGTGTTCATTTTAACTGGAGACATTAAAATACCTCGAAAAGTAAATATGCGATCAGAAATATAATTGCAATTTGTTTGTTCCGGAGGCGGACACCCAATGGCCCCATTTCATCCCATGCGTGGGTGTCAACTTTGAAATATTCAATGGGAACCCTCGTTTTGACTGCAGATTACGATTTTACGGAAAAATCTAAATATTTTTTTCCTGAAGTAATTTTTTCGACTCGCCACAGATGGCGCTGTAATCGAACATAAATGTAGGTTTTTTTTGTTTTTTTATTTTTATTTTTTTATTTTTTAGTCATCAGTTTTCTGACTGGTTTGGTGTGGCTCGCCACGAATTCCTTTCCTGTGCCAAACTCCTCATCTCAGAGTAGCACTTGCAACCCACGTCATCAATTATTTGCTGGATGAATTCCAATCTCTGTCTTCCTTTACAGTTTTTTCTCTCTACAGCTCCCTCTATTACCATGGATCTCATTCCCTGATGTCTTAACAGACGTCCTATCATCCTGTCGCTTCTCCACGTCAGTGTTTCCCACTTATTCCTTTCCTCTCCGATTCTGCGCAGCACCTCCTCAGTCGTTTCCTTACCAGTCCACTAAATTTTCAACGTTCGCCTGCAGCACCACGCCTCAAATGCTTCGATTCTCTTCTGTTCCGGTTTTCCCACAGTCCATGTTTCACTACTATACACTGCTGTGCTCCAAACGTACATTCTCAGAAATTTCTTCCTCAAATTAAGGCCTATGTTTGATACTAGTTGACTTCTCTTAACCAGGAATTCCCGTTTTTCTGGTGATAGTCTCCTTTTGATCTCCTTCTTGCTCCGTCCGTCATTGGTTATTTTGCTGCCTCGGTAGTAGAATTCTGTAGTTCATCCGTGACCATCTGTCGTGATGTTAAGTTTCTCGCTGTTCTCATTTCTGCGACTGCTCGTTACATTCGTCTTCTTTCCACTTACTCTCAGTCCATACTCTATACTCATCAGACAGTCCATTCCATTCAGCAGAACACATAATTCTTCTTTACGTTCGCTCAGGATAGCAATGTCATCAGCGAATCGTATCATGATATCCTACACTACTGTAGGATATCATGATACGATTCGCTGATGACATTGCTATCCTGACTACATTCCTGCCTTACACCCTCTTTAACCCGAGCACTCAGTTCTTGGTCGCCCACTCTTATTATTCGATCTTGGCTCTTATACGTATTGTATATTACCCGGCTCTTCGCATAGCTTACCCCTATATTTCGCAGAATTTCGAACACCTTCCACGATTTTCGAACGCTTTTTCCAGGTCGACAAATCCTATGAACACGTCATGATTATTCTGTAATCTTGCTTCCATTATCAACCGCAACTTCAGAATTGCCTATCTGGTAGCTTTCCTTTTCCTAAAGCCAGAAAGTCAAACTTGTCGTCATTTAACAAAAATGGTTCAAATGGCTCTGAGCACTATGGGACTTAACTTCTAAGGTCATCAGTCCCCTAGAACTTACTACTACTTAAACCTAACTAACCTAAGGACATCACACACATCCATGCCCGAGGCAGGATTCGAACCTGCGACCGTAGCGGTCACGCGGTTCCAGACTGCAGCGCCTAGAACCGCACGGCCACCCCGGCCGGCCGTCATTTAACACATCCTCAGTTTTCTTTGCCATTCTTCTGTATATTATTCTTGTCAACAGCTTGGATACATGCGCTGTTAAGCTGATTGTGCGATAATTCTCTCACCTGTCAGCTCTTGCAGTCTTCGGAACTGTGTGGATGATATTTTCCCGAAAGTCACATGGTATGTCACCAGACTCATAAATTTTGCACACCAACGCTAATAGTCGTTTTGTTGCCGCTTCCCCCAATGATTATAGAAATTCTCATTGAATATTATCTATCTCCTGTACCTTATTTGATATTAAGTTCTCCAAAGCATTCTTAAATTCTGATTCTGATACCAGATCGCCTATTTCTTCTAAATCGACTGCTGTTTCTTCTTCTACCACATCAGACAAATCTTCCGCACCAAATAGGCCTTCAGTGTACTCTTTCCACGTTTTTTCTCTTTCCTCTGCGTTTAACAGTGGAATTTTCGTAGCGCTCTTAATGTTACCACCTCTGTTGCAATTTCACCGAAGATTCTGGCTCTGAGCACTATGGGACTTAACATCTGTGGTCATCAGTCCCCTAGAACTTAGAACTACCTAAACCTAACTAACCTAAGGACATCACACAACACCCAGTCATCACGGGGCAGAGAAAATCCCTGACCCCGCCGGGAACGCTACCGCACGACCACGAGCTGCGGACTCACGGAAGGTTGTTTTGACTTTTCTATATGCTGAGTCAGTCCTTCAGACAGTCATTTCTTTTTAGATTTCTTGACATTTTTCATGCAGTCATTTCGTCTTAGCTTTCCTGCGCTTTCTGTTTATTTCATTCCTCAGTGACTTGTCTATCTGTGTACTTCAGTTTCACTGAGTATTTTCGTACCTCCTTCTTTCATCGATCATGTGATGTATTTCTTCTGTTACCCATGATTTCTTCGCAGTTACCTTCTTTGTACATACGTTTTTCTTTCAAACTGTGATTGCCGTTTTACTGATGTCCATTCCTTTTCAACTGTACTGCCTACTGAGCTATTCCTTATTGCTGTTTCTGTAGTCTTAGAGAACTACAAGTGTGCTTCGTTATCCTTTGGTACTTTTGTATCCTACTTCTTTACATATTGTTTCTTCCTGACTAATCTCTTAAATTTCAGCTTACTCTTCATGACTACTGCATTGTGATCTGAGTCTACATCCACTCCTGGGTATGCCTTACAATCCAGTAACCGATTTCGGAATCTCTATCTGACCATTAGGTAATCTAAAAAATCTTCCCGTATCACCCGGCCTTTTCCAAGTTTACCTCCTCCTCTTGTGATTCTTGAGCAGAGTATTGGGACACAATAGAGAGGTCAGTTCGTGCACAAAATTCTGCACTGGCAACAGACGCAGCATGGTTCAATATTTCTGCTGGAGACTTCCAACGACTTGTTGAGTCTATGCCGCATCGATCTGCTGTCCTTTGCTGGGCAAAAGGAAGTCCGACTTCCTTGGAGTTCAGCATATGTTACTCCAAGCTACGCTGAACTCACCTGTGAAAGCCCCGTGGTAATTCGTCTACTAGTTTGGAGATTAGCGTGTTCAAACAGACAGGCACACACGACGGTTTTACAGTTTTATTATTAGTGTAGAAGATGAATGGGTTTTTGAAAGTAAACGACAACTGTATTAGCTTACTCTGGAGTTGCACCAAGGCTGAGTTTAATGTGTCCATCCTACCGGCGAACACTGCCGAGGAGTTTGGAAGTGAACCCATGAAGTGGATGAACATCTAACAAAAGTCGTCACCCTTAACCCCCTACCTTTCGCCAGCAAAATTCTGATGTCAATTTCTTCAGTGGCTACGACTACAGCCACTTCTTGCGGGCTGAGTGATAATGCAATAGAGTGCATCGATGCCCTTGGCTAATGACGCGGGTCGTGACTTCCACACGTGGCTCACTAACAGCGTCAAAGTCTTCAACTTGCAGAATCACCTTATAAGTAATTTTAAGTACATAATTCCTACGTCACACATACAATATACTGGAGAAAGAGATTTGGCCACGCCTTTTGCTTGTAACGTAGGCGATGACTGCTGCGTTGCTCACACAATTATACTAATGTGTTCCGGACGGCCTTCTCGGCCTGTGCGCTATCTGTTTCCCGATAAGTTAAGTGCTGAACCGCTAGGTCGCCCCATTGCTGTGGCACTGCAGGCTGGCAGTGACCAGTGGTTCGTCAGGAAGGTTCAGACACTCAGAGAAGAAAAAAAGAAAAGCAGTCTGCTCAGCGACGAAACTACATCGGCAGGCTCAGAGGATGAGGAAACTGTTTCTTTTACATTGATGAACATGGCCGAATAGTGCGTTTAAAGAATATTCCATCTACTTCTTTAAATGAAATAGGGCTACCGATCATGTGACCTAAATCTAGCTATTAAAATAATTAGGAAAAGAGATTCTCGATGAGTCACGAACTGGTCCAACATTTATCGTGTGGAGAGGTATTATCTGTACAACAAATTATTTCAGTTTAGCACCTTGAACGCCTCTTACTCCTTTTCCTCGAATTCACTGAAGACATAAGACATGCGATTTCAGTAAATTATCGAGAAAACATTCACGATATATACACATTCCAAAAACAACTGTTAACACAATCTAACCGCTCCCCTGATCTCCTCGTGTTAGCAAACCTCCCTAAATGTTTCTCAGTTTAGCCACGCGCCTGTCAAAAACGATGTAGGCAACGTACAGCACAACTGGTCGTGTCTTCCCTCTCAAGGCGGCGGGAGTTAACCCTTTCCTGTGTTACATAAATGAATCGGAGCGTATGACTTCCTCCTACATGTTACCTGTAGATCTGTCGTTGATGTAGTCCCTTTAAACAGTTCACTGCATTCGCTCAAGGATGCAAGCAGACCTCCTGCGTGGCTGTAATTCGTGAATACGGGTACCTAACATGTTTGAAATAAGTCTCGGGGTGCCATTACGGCGCGTCTAGTAACGAATACCGTAAAATACTTTTCAGTTATTTACAAGTAGTCGAAACAATTAATCGCAAAAATTTCTAAAAATCGAGAGCATGTTAGTGCGACTAGTACAAAGAGAGCGGACTCAGATTCCAACTCAGATTCAACCTATTGTCTACTGATGAGACTGGCACGCAGCAGAAATCTCATGTATACTTTGACACGTCCCCTTAAAAAAATTATAAATGACTGTGCTAAAACTAACACACAATATTATTTACCGCAACGCAATCTGACTTTCAAAAATCCCTACAAAAGAATGGCCCTGACTAACAATAACCTATACCTTTCATGAATCACTTACCTCACAAAAATCTTCGTTACTCAAACTACTGCAATACAGCGTGCACCAATACTGCCAGCTGAATAAAAGATTCTAACTACTGAAGGCACTAACTACTGATAGGCATAGTTAGCAAATGAAAGATTTTGATAGAGAACAAATAATGTATTTACCTTAATAGTGTTCAAAAGTCATAATATACACTCCTGGAAATTGAAATAAGAACACCGTGAATTCATTGTCCCAGGAAGGGGAAACTTTATTGACACATTCCTGGGGTCAGATACATCACATGATCACACTGACAGAACCACAGGCACATAGACACAGGCAACAGAGCATGCACAATGTCGGCACTAGTACAGTGTATATCCACCTTTCGCAGCAATGCAGGCTGCTATTCTCCCATGGAGACGATCGTAGAGATGCTGGATGTAGTCCTGTGGAACGGCTTGCCATGCCATTTCCACCTGGCGCCTCAGTTGGACCAGCGTTCGTGCTGGACGTGCAGACCGCGTGAGACGACGCTTCATCCAGTCCCAAACATGCTCAATGGGGGACAGATCCGGAGATCTTGCTGGCCAGGGTAGTTGACTTACACCTTCTAGAGCACGTTGGGTGGCACGGGATACATGCGGACGTGCATTGTCCTGTTGGAACAGCAAGTTCCCTTGCCGGTCTAGGAATGGTAGAACGATGGGTTCGATGACGGTTTGGATGTACCGTGCACTATTCAGTGTCCCCTCGACGATCACCAGTGGTGTATGGCCAGTGTAGGAGATCGCTCCACACACCATGATGCCGGGTGTTGGCCCTGTGTGCCTCGGTCGTATGCAGTCCTGATTGTGGCGCTCACCTGCACGGCGCCAAACACGCATACGACCATCATTGGCACCAAGGCAGAAGCGACTGTCATCGCTGAAGACGACACGTCTCCATTCGTCCCTCCATTCACGCCTGTCGCGACACCACTGGAGGCGGGCTGCACGATGTTGGGGCGTGAGCGGAAGACGGCCTAACGGTGTGCGGGACCGTAGCCCAGCTTCATAGAGACGGTTGCGAATGGTCCTCGCCGATACCCCAGGAGCAACAGTGTCCCTAATTTGCTGGGAAGTGGCGGTGCGGTCCCCTACGGCACTGCGTAGGATCCTACGGTCTTGGCGTGCATCCGTGCGTCGCTGCGGTCCGGTCCCAGGTCGACGGGCACGTGCACCTTCCGCCGACCACTGGCGACAACATCGATGTACTGTGGAGACCTCACGCCCCACGTGTTGAGCAATTCGGCGGTACGTCCACCCGGCCTCCCGCATGCCCACTATACGCCCTCGCTCAAAGTCCGTCAACTGCACATACGGTTCACGTCCACGCTGTCGCGGCATGCTACCAGTGTTAAAGACTGCGATGGAACTCCGTATGCCACGGCAAACTGGCTGACACTGACGGCGGCGGTGCACAAATGCTGCGCAGCTAGCGCCATTCGACGGCCAACACCGCGGTTCCTGGTGTGTCCGCTGTGCCGTTCGTGTGATCATTGCTTGTACAGCCCTCTCGCAGTGTCCGGAGCAAGTATGGTGGGTCTGACACACCGGTGTCAATGTGTTCTTTTTTCCATTTCCAGGAGTGTATATATATATATATATATATATATATATATATATATATATATATATATATATATATATAAGTTCATGACATCCCGTCTTACAAATTTACTGTCTCTGATGGACGCACGTCCAGATCATCCGCTCTCAAGACTCCGCCATCTCTCTCCCCACATCTACCACTGCTGGCGGTTCACCTCCAACTGCGCAACGCTATGCGCTGTTAACAGCCAACTGCCCAACACTACAATAGCAAATTCCAACAATGCAAAGCAGCCACAGACTGCACACAGCACAGCCAGTGACTTTCATATAGAGCGCTACATGGCGTTACCAACATAAAAACCTAAACAGCCTACTTACAACTTGATACAATTTCGTAGCTATTTGTATGTGTTCAGTAGCTGAATAATTTTCATTTGTTTTCAGATTTAGGGTTTAACGCATAGTGGTGTACTAGTATCATAACTTTCATTGCAGCTAGGCTCCTCTTGGCATTTACTCTGCCAAACGTGGACTTTGATAATATTTATTACAGAAAAGTTTTAGTTTTCATGCCTGAGCAGTGGTGGATCCCCGATGTATAAATCGAAGGTAAGATTTTTTCTCATGGCTCACTTACATCGCCTCACTCAGCTGATTCACTACCGCGCCACGTGGTACATCCCTTACCGATGCCTGCACTGCTGTTGAATTCTTCAGTGCCTGTAAGGAAACGAATTACTTCTGCTAGCTGCAGTGTCCCAGTTAAATGTAAAATTTATAAAGTAAAATACTGCCCAAAATAAGAGGAACCTCGTACACTGTTTCATTGAATTATTCAGAAATAAGAAGAGCTTTCATTGCGCAAAATAAATAAACGACGAAGCTTGAACGAAGATTTGAATGAATACAATGTCACGATTACACCTTGTAACCCCATGGCATGATTCACAGTGTAATGTGACCACCCTTACAGGCGCAGCACATGCAATGAGGATGTGCAGACTTACTTAGGAAGCTTAACATCTATTCGCAAAATGCACATGAAATGTGCCTGCACATACAGAGTATCTAGAAATTAAGCATCGATTTTGTAGAACATGGTGGTGTAAGGTTACAATGTATACGCTAGTGCAATGCATATACATTGTAGACGAAAACTGTAACTGTTGCTGAAAACGATGGATTCGCCTCCTACCACCACTAAACATGAGTTATGTCGTTGCAGGTAAGGGAACAAGCGTGGTGCTAACTGTGCAGGAGATGATAGTCATTATGGTGGGTTGATTGAAGCGGTTGTCGAACAGTGAATTTCGGACGATATTTGATCCCTGATTTCATAAACCTGAACCTACAGTTAAGACAACTCAACAACTACTGAACAAATTTAAGAGCACTGATATCGTTAATAACGAGCCCAGACAAGGCTGTGTATCAACTTTTGCTGACGAAACTGAAGGCATCAGAACATCCATTGAACGCAGTCCAAAATCGGTGTGGAGCTGGACGTTCCATCCTCGACGGTAAGTAGGATATTTTTCCATCTTCAGGTTTTCCACTAATTATATGACGAGGATTTGGAAAAGCGTATGATGTGCCAGGATTTGCTTGAAGAATAATCAAATCACAACGTTCTCATCCACATCCTATTCAGCGACGAGACAACTTCCCATACTTGTGGAATGGTTTGCCGTCATAGCTGCACCATCTGGGCTGACACACTATCGTTGGAAGTCCAGCGAGACTCGCACAAAGTTAATGTGTGGAACGGAATGTCCACTGGTAAAATCTACAGCCGTTCTTCTTCACCGAAATCGCCGTCAAAGGAACAAAGTACCTGGATATGCTGTAACAGTTTCGTTTACCATGTGTGCATAGTGCTTACGTCCAACAGGTCCGGGAACCATACCATTATGCTAGAAATGTACGTACGGTTCGCAATGATGTGTTTCCTGAAATATTCATTGACCGGACAGGACCTATGACCTGGGAGGCGCATTCTCCCAACCACATTCCCATGGGCTTCCCCGTCTGGGGATTTATCATGGAACATGTGTATCAACTTGACGGAGCTCCGATACCCAATCAGACAAGCTGCTGCTGGTATAACACCACATATGCTCCGGAATGCCTTTCGTCTACAGTCAGCAGATGGGAGTTATATCAGGATATGAATAGTGCTCATGTTGAACGTGGCATGTTGTATATGTATACCACTATAAATAATACGAATACAATAATTATTTCAACCAAATTGATACATAATTTCTGGATTCCCTATATACACACATAACTACTCTGCAATACATATTTAAATGCACTCAGAGATCTCATCGAACCACCTTAAAATTACACTAGTGTCATAAAAAAAATAAAACAATAAAAAAAGCAACAAATGGAAATTTTGCAAGGTCGCGTTTGTTCTTCCACAAACGTATAAGTGGGTGATAGTACAAAGCAGAAACAAATGTAAAGAATACAAAATGCAAACAATCCAACATGCACAACGACAGACAAAAACATTCTTCGTTCTTTCTAACTGAACAGATTTCCACATACACATTCCGACAACTGGTTAATGTGCTCAGTATGGAGTATGACCACATCTATCAGCAATACAGGCCTGACAACGACAGCGCATGCTGTGACTGATGTCATCAATCTCATGTTGAGGCAATAACGCACATTCGTTCTGCAGAGGTGCTCGCAAGTCTTGGAGGTCGGTTGATGGATACTGACGCGATGCAACCCGTCTCCTTAGTGCATCTCAGCCACCCTCTATACGATTCAAATCAGGAGGGTGTATAGGCTACCCCATGGGTGCAGTATCTTCCGTTTCCAAGAAAAAAATCAACTGCCTGTGCTCTACGAGGTCGAGCATTATCGACCATCAGTACGAAATCTGGGTTCACAGCACCTCGCAACAACCGCACATGGGGTCCCAAGATCTCGTCACGATACCTGACCGCAGTTAAACCTTGTCAATTTACTCGTACAATTTCATAAAGGGGTTTTCGAGTGGTCAACATAATCCCTGCCCACACCATTAGGGATCCTTCTGGATACATATCTCTTTCCACAATGTTTGGGTCCCGAAATCGAGTTCCATTATCCCTCCACTCCAGATGTGAATACGTCGATAATCACTCTTCAGACCAAATCAGGACTCATCTGTGAAAAAAAACATTGGCCCACTGCTCGACCGTCCAGTTGGTATGTTGACGACTCCACTCTAGACGTTCCCTTCTGTGAAGACGCGTCAGAGATACATATACAGCAGTCCTCCGACTATAAGGGCCACTCTGCCGAAGACCTCTATACACTGTTTGCCTCAATACAACACGTCCAGTGGATACTGCGAGGTCAGATGCTAGTTGCCGTGCAGTACTAAGGCGGTCCCGTCGTGCCCTTAAAGCCAAGTAACGGTTCTCTCTTTCTGAAATCACACGTGGTTGGTCCTGCCCTGGTCTTGTTTCCCTGCTACCACATCCGAGAAACAACAGACTACAATGCTCCCAAAGCAGAGTTACCACACACAGCCTTGCGAAAATCCTTCACCAAAGAAGACGAAGTAGATATTCCGAATTCGAATCAACAACAGCTTCAAACATGAGTACCGTAAAAATAGATATCCCCGGAGTAGTGAAGCAACTTAAATCACTTAACAAGAGCAAGTCTCCCTGTACAGACTGTACTTAGGTGTATGCTGATACAATAGCTCCTACAATAGCTCCATACTTAACAATAATACAACTTTTCGCTCTACGAACGATCCGTACCCAAAAACTGGAAAGTTGCACAGGTCACACAAATATTCAAGAAAGTTTCACTAAATTACTGGCCCATATCATTAACGTCGATATGCAGCAGGGTTCTGGAACATATAATGTATTTGAACATTATGCATGTCCTCGAAGAGATGGATCTATTGACACACAGTCAACACGGATATAGAAAACTTCGTTTTTCTGAAATACAACTAGTTCTTTATTAACATGAAGTGTTGAGTGCTATTGGCAAGAGATTTCAAATTGATTCTGTATTTCTAGATTTCCAAAAGGCTTTTGACACTGTACCACAGAAGCTGCTTTTAGTGAAATTGCGTACATGTGGAATATCGTCTCAGTTATGTGGCTGGATTCGTGATTTCCTGTCAGAGATGTCACAGTTCGTAGTGATTGACGGAAAGTCATCGAGTAAAACATCTGGCGCTCTGCAAGGTAGTGTTATAGATCCTTTGATGTTCGTTATCTACATAAATGATTTAGGAGACAATCTGAGCAGCCGTCTTACGTTGTTAGCAGATGATACTGTCGTTTACCGACTAGTTAAGTTATCACAAGATCAAAACAAATTGCAAAACGATTTAGAAAAGATATCTGTATGGTCCAAAAATTGGCATTTGACCCTAAATAACGAAAAGTGTGAGGTCATCCACATGAGTGCTAAAAGGAATCCATTAAACTTCTATTACGCGATAAATCAGGCAAATCTAAAGTCGGTAAATTCAACTAAATACCTAAGAATTACAGTTACGAACAACTTACATTGCAAGGAACTCATAGATGTTGAGGGGATGGCTAACCAAAGACTACGTTTTATTGGCAGGACACCTAGAAAGTGTAACAGATCTATTAAAGAGACTACCTACACTACACTTTTCAGTCCTCTTTTAAAATATTGCTGCTCGATGTGAGATCCTTACCAGATCGGACTGACAGAGTACATCGGGAAAGTTCGAAGAAATGCAGCAGTTTTGTATTATCGCTAAGTAAGTGAGAAAGTGTCACTGAAATGATAGAGGATTTGTGGTGGACATCATAAAAACAAATCCGTTTTTCTTTTCTGCGGAATCTTCGCACCAAATTCCGATCACCAACTTTCTACTCCAAACGCAAAAACATATTGTTGATGCCAACCTACATAGGGAGAAACGATCATGATATTAAAATAAGGGAAATCAGAGCTCGCTCTGAAAGGTATAGGTGTTCACTTTTTACGCGCGCTGTAAGAGATTGGAATAATAGTGAATTATTTTGAAGGTGGTTAGATGATTCCTCTGCCTTGCACTTAAATGTGATTTACAGTGTATCTGTGTAGATTTACATTAAACAATCGGTCCACATCAGTTTCCGAATGTCCTGCTTCCTATGGCCTCCACCGCAGAGGCGTGGTTGTACGTGGACCGGAATGCATATTCCGTGTAGAACACGATCGTACGGACATCCGTTGATTATATCGTGAATTAGACGCAGGGGAATAGCGGCTTTTTGCTTCAATTTTGGACACCAGTGTATTTCACTATGTTCCATTCAGGAATAGCGCGGGGGGAAAACAACACTTGACTCCTTCCGTGCAGGCTTTAAATTTTTCTTACTTTGTTACGGTGATCATTCCTCCGTTCACAGACGATGTCAACAAACAAGAATATTTTCTCAATCGGAGGAGAACGTTGATGATTGAAATTTCGCGAAAATAATTTGCCGCAACGTTTTTGAAAAGCATAGCAAGAAGTCGGAAAAGCGTAGCTAGGCAGCCTCTTTAGCATATCTCTTGCATCTTCTAAGTGTTATGCCAATAAAACACAGTCTTTGTTTCGCCTTTCTGTTCCAGTTTAAGTTAAACATCTTTGGTTCGCCTTTCTGTTCCAGTTTAAGTTATTCGTAATTAATCTGTAGGTATTTAATTGAACTGTCAGACTTTACAGTTATGAGATCCATCGTGGAATGGGAGCTTAGGATTCCTTTCAATATTCGTCTACATCTACATCTACATGGATACTCTGCAAATCACATTTACGAGCCTGGCAGAGAGTTCATCAAACCACCTTCACAATTCTCTATTATTTAATTTTTTTTTGTTTGTTTGTTTTGGGGGAGGAGACCAGACAGCGAGGCCATCGGTCTCATAGGATTAGGGAAGGAAGTCGGCCGTGCCCTTTCAAAGGAACCATCCCGGTATTTGCCAGGAGCGATTTAGGGAAATCACGGAAAACTTAAATCAGGATGGCCGGACGCGGGATTGAACCGTCGCCCTGTATTATTCCAATCTCGTATAGCGCGCGGAAAGAATGAACACCTGTATCTTTCCGCACGAGCTCTGATTTCCCTCATTTATCTTGGTGATCGTTCCTCCCTATGTAGGTCGGTATCAACAAAATATTTTCGCATTCGGAGGAGAGAGTTGGTGACTGGAATTTCGTGAGAAGATTCCGTCGCAACGAAAAACACCTTTCTTTTAATGATGTCCAGCCCAAATCCTATATCATTTTGTGACACTCTCTCCCATATTTCGCGATGATACAAAACGTGCTGCGTTTCTTTGAACTTTTTCGATAGACTCAGTCAGTCCTATCTGGTGAGTATTCTAAAAGAGGATGGACAAGCGTAGTGTAGGCAGCCTCCATAGTAGGTCGGTTACATTTTCTAAGAGTCCTGCAAATAAAACGCAGTCTTTGGTTAGCCTTCCCCACAACATTTTCTGTGTGTTCCTTCCAATTTAAGTTGTTCGTTATTGTAATACCTATGTATTTAGTTGAATTTACTGCGTTTAGATTAGATTGATTTATCGTGTAACCGAAGTTTAAGGAGTTCCTTTTAGCACTCATGTGAATGACCTCACACTTTTCGTTATTTAGGGTCAACTGTCACTTTTCGCACCATTCAGATATCTTTTCTAAATCGTTTTGCAGTTCGTTTTGGTCTTCTAATGACTTCATTAGTTGATAAACGACAGCGTCATCTGCAAACAACCGAAGACGGCTCCTCATATTGTCTCCAAAATCGTTTATATAGGTAAGGAACAGCAAAGGGCCTTTAACACTACCTTGGGGAACGCCAGGAATCACTTCTGTTTTACTCGATGACTTTCCGTCAGTTACTACGAACTGTGACCTCTCTGACAGGAAACCACAAATTCAGTCACATAACTGAGACGATATTCCATAAGCACGCAATTTCACTACGAGCCACTTGTGTGGTACAGTGTCAAAAGCCTTCTGGAAATACAGAAAAACGGAATCGATCTGAAATCCCTTGCCAATAGCATTCAACATTTCATGTGAATAAAGAGATAGTTGTGTTTCACAGGAACGATGTTTTCTAAACCCATGTTGACTGTGTGTCAATAGACCGTTTTCTTCGAGGTAATTCATAATGTTCGACTGATTACCATAGATGTTAAGTCCCATAGTGCTCAGAGCCATTTGAACCATTTGACCCATAATGTTCGAACACAATATATGTTCTATAAATAGTTTGGACAAGAAGAGAATAGAAGCTTTTGAAATGTGGTGCTACAGAAGAATGCTGAAGATTAGATGGGTAGATCACATAACTAATGAGGAAGTATTGAATAGGATTGGGGAGAAGAGAAGTTTGTGGCACAACTTGACCAGAAGAAGGGATCGGTTGGTAGGACATGTTCTGAGGCATCAAGGGATCACCAATTTAGTATTGGAGGGCAGCGTGGAGGGTAAAAATCATAGGGGGAGACCAAGAGATGAATACACTAAGCAGATTCAGAAGGATGTAGGTTGCAGTAGGTACTGGGAGATGAAGAAGCTTGCACAGGATAGAGTAGCATGGAGAGCTGCATCAAACCAGTCTCAGGACTGAAGACCACAACAACAACAACAATCCTGATGCATATCAAAGTTAACGATATGGGCCTGTAATTTAATGAATTACTCCTACTACCTTTCTTGAATATTGGTGTGACCTGTGCAACTTTCCACTTTTTGGGTACGGATCTTTCGTCGAGCGAACGGTTGTATATGATTGTTAAGAGTGGAGCTAATGCATCAGCATGCTCCGAAAGGAACCTAATTGGTATAGAGTCAATACCAGAAGACTTGCTTTTATTAAGTAATTTAAGTTGCTTCACTACTCTGAGGATATTTACTTCTACGTTACTCATGTTGGCAGTTGTTCTCGATTCGAATTCTGTAATATTTACTTCGTCTTCTTTTGTGAAGGCATTTCGGAAGGCTACGTTTAATAACTCTGCTTTGGCAGCACTGTCTTCGGTAGTATCTCCATTGCTATCGTGCAGAGAAGGCATTGATTGTTTCTTGCCGCTAACATACTCCACATACGACCAGAATCTCTTTGGATTTTCTGTCAGGTTTCATTGTAGAAACTGTTATAGGCATCTCGCATTGAAGTCCGCGCTAAATTTCGAGCTTCTGTGAAAGATCGCCATTCTTGGTGATTTTGCGTCTGTTTAAATTTGGCATACTTGTTTTGTTGTTTCTACAACAGTGTTCTAACCCATTCTATGTATCAAGGAGGATCAGCTCCGTCGTTTGTTAATTTATTTGGTATAAATCTCTCAATTGCAGCCGATACTATTTCTTTGAATCTAAGTCACAACAATGTGGATGAGCTCACACTTTCATTGTTTAGAGTCTCTTGCCATTTTTTGGACGTCGAAGCCAATTTTCAATTGATTTTGATCTTGTGATGACTTAACTACACGATAAACAACAGCATCATCCGCAAACAATCTGAGAGGGCTGCTCAGGTCTCCTAAATGGTTTATACGGATTAAGAACGGCAGAGGGCTTGTAACACCTCCTTGGGGAACAGCGGATGTTACTTCTGTTTTACTCGATGACTTTCTGTCAGTCACCACGTAATGTGGCCTTTCTGAAAGCAGATCATGAATCTAGTCGCACAACTGAGACGATACTCCAGAAGTATACAGTTTAATTAAAAGTAGTTTGTGAGGAACGGTGAGAAAAGTGTCACGGAAATCTGGAAACAGGGAACTATTTTGAGATCTCTTGTCCATAGCACTCATTAATTCGAGTGAATAAAGAGCTAGTCGTGTTTCACAAAAACGATGTCTTCCGAATTCGTGCTGTGTGGCAATATGTCGTTATGTTCGAGGTAATTCATAATGTTCGAACACGGTGTATGTTCGAAAATTGTACTGCTAATCGATGTCGGTTACATGGGTCTGTAATTCAGCGGCTTCGTGTTTCCTTTCTTGGGCATTTCTGTGACCTGTGCAATTTACCATTCTGTAATTACGGATCTCTTGTCGAGCGAGTGGCTGTATTTGGAGCTCTTGTATCAGAATATGCTGATAGGACCCTAATTGGTATAGAACCTTGAAGGGAAGATTTGCCTTTATTTACTGATTTAAGTTGTTTCACTGCACTGAGGATATCGACTTCTAAGTTTCTCTTGTTTGCAGCTGCTTTTGATTCGAATTCTGGAATGTTTACTTATTCTTCCTTGGTGAACAAAGTGAAATTGTCATCGGTAGCATTAGAATATGTATCTCGCCGTGAAGGTAGTGAATGTGTCTTGCCATCTGTATATATGACGTATGACCAGAATTTCTTTGTATCTGCTTCCAGATTTCAAGACAGAGTTTCGTTGTAGAAACTATTAAACGCATGTCGCTTTGAAGTCCGCGCCAAACATTGTCCGAAACAGCACGATGTCTCAAGCTGTCGCCAAAATTGGGTTACTTTAGTAGTTCTAAGGGCATTCAAAGGATCCAAAATATTACTGCTGATGCTAGTTCTCTTTTCTGCTAATAGTTTCACTGACGTACTTTCGATTTATTTTCATGCCACACACACGCATGGGATTTGCACGATTTTTGAACTGTTCATGAATACTCTCGTACTTTTATTAAGACAGTCTTTGATCGAAGAATAAATTGAAGTGTCGGATCATCGATGCTGTCGATGACCTCCTGAATGGCTGTTTTCAGCTCAGCAATGGTTTTGGGGTCACTGCAGTACACCCTGTCTTTCATATAGCCCCAAAGATCGGGAGTTTATGGCTGCCAATCGAGGACCATACCAGTGGCCTCTGGGTACCCCAGAGCCAAATTGCGCCATCAAACACTTTCCTGCTACGATGGGGTCGAGTTACGTCTTGCATCAACCAAATATTTTCGAATTCAGGGTCACTTTGGATAATTGGGATGAAATCATCTTCCAAAACCTTCACGTACTCTTCGGTTGTCACAGTGCCATCAAGGAATATCGCACCGATCATTCCGTGACTGGACACAGCACTCCACAGAGTCACCCGTTGAGGGTGAAGACACTTCTCGATCTCGAAAGACCAATCAAAAAAATGGTTCAAATGGCTCTGAGCACTATGGGACTTAACAGCTGTGGTCATCAGTCCCCTAGAACTTAGAACTACTTAAACCTAACTAACCTAAGTACATCACACACATCCGTGCCCGAGGCAGGATTCGAACCTGCGACCGTAGCAGTCGCGCGGTTCCGGACTGCGCGAAAGACCAATCCTCAGTCCTCCAAATGTGTCATTTTTGCTTATTAACGAACTCTTTCAAGTGGGCTTCGTCGCTAAACCAAACCATAATAATTTGCATCATGCCCTGCTGCCAACCGTGCAGTTTGAACGTTTAAACGCAAACCGTTCAGAAGTTGTGACGATTTTATTTCATATAATTCAATAATTGTCACCATGTAGTAAGGCCAATCCATGAGGACCAAAAAAGGTCGAATGCGTGAAATAATTCGCGCAGTGGCATATTTTTGTGCATTGGTAGGAGAGAGAGTGCCTTTTACCGGTGGCAACTGAGTGTGGGTGTACGTTTTCCTTGAATAACTCGAAATCTAAGGATTCTAGCGAAAACGTATCCCGGTAAAAAAATTAACCATGTCAGATTTCCTCCAAAAAAAGTCCTGATTTTTTTCTGTGGGACTAGTAGTTCGCGCCTAGCAAGCGAGGGAATATGAATACCTACCGCGTGATTTTTGAAGGGGAGGTAACATTGCGAGTTGCAGAAACAACAGCTGTAGGCGGAGCTCAAATACACTGTTCTCTATATGCTTTATTTAAAAAAATCGGATCGCGAAAAATATACATTGTAACATAAAATTTTAGGAGTTACTTAGATTAAGTTCAGATGTTTGTTTACGTTGGTGTCACGATCATCACGCCGTAGTATACAATAGAACCATTAGATGACGCTCTTTTTTTTTTTTTTTTTTTTTTCTTAGCTCAGTGACAGAAGTTTCTCCGGAGGTTTACGTCAGTGACAGTATTGCGCGGCAGTCTTACCTTTACAAATACAACATAAGGTTGGATTTATTTGGTTAGGGTATACGGAATTTACTGATTTGGCTTTGTGAATTAAAATCTTAACGAAATTGCTTCGTTTCTTTCGATCTAGGTTTAACTTGTATTTGACTGCCTGGCTTTGAGAAATAAATTTATTGACAAAATAATGCTATAAGGGTTCCTTCCGTGATTATGCATTGAGGCGCGGAACCCTGAAAAGCGACGATATATGCAAATGTCCTCCTTAAACTGCCGTTGCGAAGCACAGATGTACAGCTACGCTGAAGAGCTAGAGAAAGTGGTACACCTGTCTAATATCGTGTAAGGCCCCCGAGAGCAGAGAGAAGAGCAGCAACACGACATGTCATGGACTCGACTAATGTCTGAAGTAGTGCTGGAGGGAACTGACACAATGAATCCTGCAGGGCTGTCCATAAATCAGTAAGAGTACGAGGGGGTGGAGATCTCGTCTGAAGAGCATGTTGCATGGCGACCTAGATATGCTCAATTATGTTCATGTCTGGGGAGTTTGGTGGTTAGCTGAAGTGTTTAAACTCAGAATAGTTTTTCTGGAGCTACTCTGTAGCAATTCTACAGTTCACCAACAGCTCCGGTATAACTCTTTACACGAACCCCAAGTAGAGGTGGCCATTCAGACGGCCTCATGACTTCCTAGTAATCAGGCTTGTCCTCCTTGTTTCCTTGCAAGAAGTAAAGAATGTACATGTAAATAAACAGCACAGTACGTGTAAACCTATACCCATGTTAATTGTGAGTAAGCTGGAAAACAGTGATGATGATGAGGTCCTATACTCCGAGGAGCGTAGGGGACGATGTGGGAGACCCACACCGCTGTACTAGGTAAGGTCCTAGCGGAGGTGGTTTGCCGTTGCCTTCCTCCGAATGTAATGGGGATGAATGATGATGATGAAGACGACACAACAACACCCAGTCATCCTGAGGCAGAAACCCGGGACCCCGTGCGCGGGAAGCGAGAAAGCTACCGCAAGACCACGAGCTGCGGACTGGAAAACAGTAATGCTAGACAAGGCAGCAGACAAGATTACTTCCATATCTCCTTAAACTGGCTTCTCCGACCCCGGCTTTCCTAACCTAAACTGTTCAATGGACCATTCTCTGTGTCCCGTTGCATTTTTTCACGCTCTTATGTGGACTCCCTGTGCGCCGTAAAATGCACCAGACGTAAACTGGCCAGCGACTACATTTTTCACGGCAAACGTCTCAAAATAGGCGCAGTGCTGCATTTTTAGTTTCAAGAATCACAATAACTACGGGCAACAATGAAAAGAAAACCAGTGCATTGTAAAGCTGTGAGCTGTGATGCGTGGACATGCAGAAAAATATTTTTTTTTTTTTACGGAGCAGCTTCCTCACAATCGAACGAGAAAAAATACGTACCGGAGAACGGGCTCGAATCCTAAAACAGAGTTTTTATTTTTTTTACGCGAAAAGTAAAAGCCTTACTTGAAAACAAGTTGCAAAGATGGATATAGCTACACATAACAATTTTTTGAGGCAAATCGGATGACTTAAAATTTCACTTACCGCGTCTCGTATGATACGAGTTGCGTGGAGCGACAAGCAATCCGTGTTGCGCAAGGCTGATGCGGTAGAGATGCGTATCTGTGTCATATCGCTGTCGCCTCAGTCTGGACCAGTTAAGTCGCTTCCAGTATGTTTCCATGCGCTCCGCCGATGTTGGTTGCTTCTGCGTCGTATCGCGTGTCGTATGGCCCAAGTTTGAACCCCTGCGCCTTAGGGTGATCGCTGTGATCTGGATTCAGTACCTGGTAGGGGTGGAGATTTTTCGTCGTTCCAGTCTCACCAGGACTCTCCACTCGGCCTGCAATCAAATGAACACCGCAGATCTTTATTGGCGGCCAGGGCGTTGAGACCGCCCCCTCCCATTCCTAGTGCCATGACGAAGACGCACGCACAGTCAGGACAGTACACCGGTCATGGGCTGTCCGTCGCAGAGGTTACCACACTACGTGAAGCCTCACTGCTGAATAAACTACGTGAGCAGTGCACGGCTCGCGTTTATCCCATTTAATGTTTGTCATCTTCTATTACGGGCCGGCCGCGGTGGCCGTGCGGTTCTAGGCGCTCCAGTCCGGAGCCGAGCTGCTGCTACGGTCGCAGGTTCGAATCCTGCCTCGGGCATGGGCGTGTGTGATGTCCTTAGGTTACTTAGGTTTAGGGGACTGATGACCACAGCAGTTGAGTCCCACAGTGCTCAGAGCCACTTTTCTATTACGGTACTGCTGCCTCGTTTTCTTGTTCCATTTACTGACGTCACTAACTTCCTGCCTTACTTGACTGTGAGCAGCAGCAGCAGCGCGTATCGATAAGTGCACTGACGTACCATCTCTGGAGCGACCGATAGTATTTCCGGGTCGTCGTGTGGCTGGAGCCAGTTCGGGACGGACCAGCGGTGCAGTCGGGACCCAGCAGCAGTGAAGTCGGGGGACGGTGCGCCGGTGAGGCGCCGACAGCCAGTGCTCGCCGACCACTGGCGACACACATGTACTGTCCGTCGGAGGGAGACTGGAGAGGGACGACCTTTGTTAGGTCGTTCGGTTGGTCGTCTCATCGGCCGACGTATGCTTGGTCCTTTCACCGTTTCCGGGCCTGGGCAGTTGGTCGGTTAGCGTGGAGCAGCGAGGAAATCACCGCGGCGCGTAGTTTGGCCGAGGCCGCTGGCGGCGTCCACGCGCGGTCGGAGTGTGTGGTGCTGTTCCCATTGCTACGAGGTTCGTGGCTCACCGATCCTGGACATGAAAGTTGTGTTTTGACTTAATATGCCAGCAAGTCACTACTGTTCACATTGTGTCGTTTGGATTTAGTTGTCCGCTGTTGGGACATTCCCGCGAGCATCAACATGTGTTTTCAAGTTGGCAAATTTTAGCCACTCTCCGGTGGAGTTAGCTGTGCTTGGTTATTTTGAATTTAAGTGCACCAGTGGAATCTTCTGCCTTGTGGCCGTTAACGTTCCGCTTACCTGCCCTGGACGTTGACGTAAATTCGCGCACTGTATTTTCCTCATCGTGTTGTCGCTGTCCAGCACGGTGTGTAGTTTGACAGCTCAAAGTATAATTGGTTGTGGAGGCCAATACCTTCTACGTTGTTCCATTGAACTCCCTGTTGTATGCTGGTCGGGTGGAGCGGAAGGTATCTTGTTGGTGGGTCCGTTGACTGTCGATTGGGTTGTCGTCGGATCGATAACGGTTGGGCCGACTGCCCGTCTCACCTAAGGGAGCGTTAGTGTTTCAATTCCAGGTCGACCCTCGGAAACTTTTGAGCGCCGTTGAATTTACTGCCTATTCTTATTTGTTCTTGTTGTATGCATTTGTATGGCTTCCAGCCGACTTTTAAATTAAGGATTTTTTTGGCCTTAAGGCGTAAGATTGTTTGGGCCTTCAGCCTAATTAAAAGAATCGTTTTAAAGTAAGGCCTTTGGCCTTTTAAAAATTTATTTTGGTTTGAGTCTTAAGTGATGAGCCTTCAGCCGATTTTTAAATTAAAGTTGTTTCGTTCTTAATGTGTCAGAGTGTTTGAGCCTTCAACCTAATTGAAAGAACTGATTTAAGATAAGGCCTCCTGCCTTTTACATTCCTGATTTTGGTTTAAGTCTTAAGGTTTTTAGCCGATTTTAAATTAAAGTGCTCTTGCTCTTAATGCATGAGATTGTATGGCGCATTCAGCTGGTAACTAAGTTCCAAAAAATTAATGCTGTGTTTTTTTAAAAAAACTTTCTTCGCTCTTGTAATGTTTGGTCAAATAAATAAAGTTATATATTCGAGTGTAACTGGCAGCCGCTTATTTTGGTCCTTTCAACAATTTAAACTACAGGGTGGCGCACTAAATGTGTGACCATTTTGTTTTTCAATATAAAGTTTATTGTCAATACAATCTGAAAGGAACATATATTACAACGAAGAGCCGTCCATGGAGATTTGTTCTAACTCAGCACATGCTCAATGTGTCCACCATTTCGTTTCCTAACTTCCTTCAAACGAACACTGAAGTTAGTGATTATTTATACGTCGTTGTCAGAAAACGGCAATGACATATAAATGCGTCAGCCTGTATAAAGTTGACATGGCTTAAAGCCAAAACATCTGCACTTGATAATGGCCTAAGGCCGAAATTGCAATAGTGGAAGTAGGAAGTTTAACAGTCACTGGCGTAAGCATGATGTCTTTCAAAAGATGAAAATCGGATGCGCCCAAGTCGCGACTGTGATCGATGACACTGAGCCCAAGGCGTCGGATTATTTCAGATGCCGCTCGTGTGTGGTCTACCATAGTTATGCTAAAGGAGAGGGTTATCTACGTGCGGGCGAACTCTTCGAGTTTGAAACTCGACTTCAGAACGCTGTTTCTAACGCACTGGCATGGTTGCATTACACATCGTCATGTTACACCCTACAATTCGGAGGTCTCCAGCGGTCGAGGCTGCAAGTGTGCAGACATGAAGAATAAACATGTAGTATGTTAACGACATTTGTTTAATTTAAATCCATTGAACAGTTATCACATAAGGAAATCCGCCCTCGTGTACAAGGTGCATTCAAGTTCTAAGGCCTCTGATTTTATTTCTAATTAACTACTCACCCGAAATCGATGAAACTGGCGTTACTTCTCGACGTAATCGCCCTGCAGGCGTACTCATTTTTCAGAACGCTGACGCCATGATTCCATGGCAGCGGCGAAGGCTTCTTTAGGAGTCTGTTTTGACCACTGGAAAATCGCTGAGGCAATAGCAGCAAGGCTGGTGAATGTGCGGCCACAGAGAGTGTCTTTCATTGTTGGAAAAAGCCAAAAGTCACTAGGAGCCAGGTCAGGTGAGTAGGGAGCATGAGGAATCACTTCAAAGTTGTTATCACGAAGAAACCGTTGCGTAACGTTAGCTCGATGTGCGGGTGCGTTGTCTTGGTGAAACAGCACACGCGCAGCCCTTCCCGGACGTTTTTGTTGCAGTGCAGGAAGGAATTTGTTCTTCAAAACATTTTCGTAGGATGCACCTATTACCGTAGTGCCCTTTGGAACACAATGAGTAAGGATTACACCCTCGCTGTCCCAGAACATGGACACCATCATTTTTTCAGCACTGGCGGTTACCCGAAATTTTTTTGGTGGCGGTGAATCTGTGTGCTTTCATTGAGCTGACTGGCGCTTTGTTTCTGGATTGAAAAATGGCATCCACGTCTCATCCATTGTCACAACTGACGAAAAGAAAGTCCCATTCATGCTGTCGTTGCGCGTCAACATTGCTTGGCAACATGCCACACGGGCAGCCATATGGTCGTCCGTCACCATTCGTGGCACCCACCTGGATGACACTTTTCGCATTTTCAGGCCGTCATGCAGGATTGTGTGCACAGAACCCACAGGAATGCCAACTCTGGAGGCGATCCCCCAAAACAAATCTCTCCACTTTCTCGATCATGTCGTCAGACCGGCTTGTGCGAGCCCGAGGTTGTTTCGGTTTGTTGTCACACAATGTTCTGCCTTCATTAAACTGTCGCACCTATGAACGCACTTTCGACACATCCATAACTCCATCACCACATGTCTCCTTCAACTGTCGATGAATTTCAATTGGTTTCACACCACGCAAATTCAGAAAACGAATGATTGCACGCTGTTCAAGTAAGGAAAACGTCGCCATTTTAAGTATTTAAAACAGTTCTCATTCTCGCCGCTGGCGGTAAAATTCCATCTGCCATACGGTGCTGCCATCTCTGGGACGTATTGACAATGAACGCGGCCTCATTTTAAAACAATGCGCATGTTTCTATCTCTTTCCAGTCCGGAGAAAAAAAATCGGAGGCCTTAGAAATTGAATGCACCTCGTAAATAAACTTCCTGCCCTTTGCCCATTTCAGTCAATACTAAGGCAAATATGATTATTACATCTGAATGCAAGATGCTAAGACGACTATCTGTCGAATGTCCGAAGATGGTCTACATAGATTAAATTAGAAGAACATTTCAGTAAAATTTTTATATCATCTGACAGCGTTGATAAATATGTCTCTCATTTTAATTATTCATAATATACAGAGAGCATTAATGAAGTTTTATTGTAAGAAATACAAATCAATAAGTTTCAATTAAGGCAAAGGTAAAAAATACCACATAAGTTAATTTTAAACTTTTTGTGTGCCGAAATTACTTTTTTGTACGAAATTCATGCCTTCAACATCGCTACAAAGTTGACTGTCACAAAAACCACAACACAACACAACAGTATCTTAGTCAGCAGAATATCGCTACTAGACACACCCGAACACGTTCGCTTTCCAGACATTTGCCCGCGCCATCGCCGCTAAGTGGCCGTAGATGTCCAGTTCCGACGCGTGACTGTTTGCAAAATTTTTATCGACATGCGAAGTTCAGAAGCTGTTTCTCCCTGCCCCGTATGTTTAGGGAAAGGATTCAGAAAATGTCAGGAACAAATACATGGTTCAGTAAATATTCGCGATATAATCATTTTAGTTTGCCTTATGTAGAGTATATGGAAACAGATCTACTCGGATAAGAACTTCTCTACGACGAAGTAAGGTCATTCGACAGATAGGGTCGGGGAAGTCTTGTTATCGACAATAGCTGCTTATCACCAGCAAGCGGGGTATCAGGAAGGGTAGAGTGAGTAACTAGTTGCTTGCCACATCGGTTAATTAGCATAAATTACTGGAACAACTCAGTGAAGCGATACCTTCAAGCCGCAGATTTCGTGACCAGCTTTTATGCATATTTTTTAACTCAAATACGCAAGAATATTCTGTTTTAATTTTCGGCTTTGGTTAAAGGAATTGTAAAAAAATATAGGGAGTGTTCCTATGTTGTCAAATATTTCGCCGTAAGTTGTCTTACCGTTTCTCGGTTGTATGTAAAACAAACCCTTTTCAGAATAAATATAGAATAAAAAAACATTCTGACTTGTACCCTGAGAAAAGCAAAGGATCTATTAATGAACTTGATGTATTTCACCGTCTAAGGAGAGCATTTGTGTCTAGATTGATTACCAATCGCAGTAGCCGCAGGGCTCATAAGAAATGGTTCCATGTGGCTGATGTGTGTAACCATGTATCATAAATAGTTTGTTAGTTGTTTAATGATCCAGATATCATTTACAAAATGATATCAGGCACGTCACCTTAACTGAAAACGATAACACTTTTTAAAAAATTCCAGTTTATGCGCTCATTAATATTATCTTACGAAAACATTATTCATTTGTATCACATGACTGGTCACTGCCCATTCTAGTCACAAACATTGTCTACACTCTACTGCATTGCATTGCACACATATACACAGACACACGCACACACACACACACACACACACACACACACACAATACATATACAGGCGCTCACGCGCTCACACGCACACACAGATACATGTACCCACACTTTCGGTTTTCATCAGGGCCTTGATGAAACTCCCGCCATTCTACTGACTTACTTCTTGTTGTCCCCTTCGTCCGCCTGAAAAAGGAGTTAGCATATCAAAACAATAGATGTGACGTCGAGCTCAAGAAAATGGAACTAAGTTAGAACTGCCCATCACAGGCCTCATACATAGTATTTTACAGTAAAAAATCATGACAGTTTATTGCAAAATGACAGTTATTTATTCTTAAGTAATGTCAATTTTTTACCATACCTATTCTTTGTTATCTATGTAATCGTTGACCTTGTAGTATGAGTTATTTAAGAGCAATACTTCAACTGCCTTTTTAAATGTTTGGAGTGTAGTTGTTTCTTTAATCTCATTGGATAACTTATTGTACAATTTTATTATCAGGTAGGGAATGCAGTTTTTTGTTCTTTGTTTACTCTTGCTAAATTTTGAGTCTCGCTCTTATTTCATGTTCATGAAAACTGCTGTTTTAACATAATTGTTAGAGTTCTTCCTAATGCGCATAACAGTTTGACTGATGCACTCACATGGTGCAGCTAGTATCCAAAGCTTTTCCAACAGGTCTTTACGTGATATGAACTACCATTTCGGCCACCACTACAAGCGCTTCTCATCAAAGACAAAGGCAATGGGACTCTTCTCGATATTAAGATACTATTTGTTGTGGTTCGTTGGTGAGCGACGTTTAACTGTGCTCTTACGCTGTGAGTAATTCCATCAGAAACGGTACCCTCAGCAGCAGTAGACAATCACTTTATTGGAAACGGGTTCTAACGCTCCGTGACTTTCGCAGTGCTCTTACTTTATTTACTTTGTGTTGTCCGTACATTTAATGTAAGAATTTGTCACGTTGTTCTGTAACGTTGCCGTTTATTACAATTTCTTATATAGAAGTTGTAGCGCTACCTCGAAAAACAATACATAATGTGCCCATGATGGATGTTTTTCACTGTGGTTATAAACAGTCGCTGGTGTGTGAAACCTCAGAGGAACTGGTTGATGTGGTCTTAACTGCATGCCTCACTGAACAACGGGGATACTGGAAATAGTATGACAAAATTTTATGTGTGTACGAGATTGTCAGTCGTTACTTTGCACAGTTGCTATGTATGTAAGTTATTTATATCAATAAAAACTAAATATTCATTTCGCCTACCATACAAATAATTATGTTAAATCACCGGTAGCCACCCACATTAAGGATTCTGACCATACGTTCATGGATAGCAGTGAACGTACTTCATATTCGTATATAATATAAAACGGATGAGGGACACCAAATCAGCTTATACGAAGAACTAGAAATTTTCATCTGTGGTTCGGTACGCTGTAAGAAGAAATGGGAACGTTTTAGGATAGGCTTTACCGTGATTATTGTTTCATTCGACAATGTATAAAGTTGGTAAATGACTGGTTAGAAAGTAGTACTCTAAGTTTCTTCAAAAATTTGTTTTATGTGGAGCACTTGTTTTATCAGTTTTAAAGAGTGTTAATGATATCAAAAGTAAATAATATCCCATACTCCCTTAACATAGCTATAATACATCTATATTTAAAAAGCTACAAATAATACAGAATAAATGCATAAACTCTTAAGAATTATACAGCGTTTCGCGTGCCATGAGGAAAATATGATTATGCCTGTGCAAAGAAACTCTGTATTCTTAGTATAAGTACTATCTTACTCACTGAAATACGTTTTATCTTAACAGTTAAGAATCTGTAAAATGTAAACAACCATATGTGACAGTAAGAAGTGATGGTGTAGCGTTTGTTCTTGTGCTGTGTGTACCAGATAAGGATATTCCGCCTAAAATGTAATCGCTGACACTAGTTAAACATACAACACAGATAACAGCCCAAACTGCAATAAATCATTCGTTTTGGACAGGGACAAATTTGGAAACATAACGTCACTGGCACCAACTAAATAAAACTCAAAACTCATTACACTATTAATCAAAATTAACGTACATTCAACTGTGAAGTATCTGATGTTGGTTGGTTGATTTGGGGGGGTGGGGGTGGAGACCAAACAGTGAGGTCATCCGTCCCATCGGATTAGGGAAGAATGGGGAAGGAAGTTGGCTGTGCCCCAGTGTGTACTGGTAAATGGTTCAAATGACTCTGAGCAATATGGGACTTAACATACGTAGACGTATAGTTTCTTTTTCAGTAACTGTAAAATTTTACCATGAGTGAAGAGTGTGGGCTCTGCCGTAGGTTTGTGAGTAGTGGATTACGGTGTGGGATTTGTTCAAAGTATTTTCATTGGGGGGAATGCAGTGGGGAAGCCAGTGGTCATTTTAGGGAGATCCTCTCCTGGTAATGTAGAATCTGTAGTAGAAACAAGGTAATAGAGGAACAGGAGCGTAAGATCTGTGCCCTTCAGGTGCAGTTACCATGCGCAAAGGGGGAACTAGATAGGTTGAGGAGGGTGAAGAGTGGTGGGGAATGGGAACTGGCAGTTGGCAAGAAGGTAGCTAGGAAGAGGAGGTATTCAGACAGTTTTACTTTGCATACATGCAATATATATGACCAACTGTCAGAGTTGAGTGGAGAGGAGCCTCGTGTAGCCATAGATGTAGGTAACCTGCAGCAGTCCTCAGCAATTAGGAGGCCTAGGTTAGTTGCAAAGTCTAGCAGAAAGAAGGTTCTGCTGCTAGATAGTTCCCACGGTAGAGGTGTGAGCCAGCAGTTGCAGGAAGTGGGGAGTGAATACCAGGTCAACGGCATTGTGAAGCCTAGTGCAGGGTTGGCTCAGGTGACTGAAAACATAGGGGAGTTATGTAAGAATTTTACGAAAGAGGATCAGGTAGTGATAGTGGGTGGAGCAGGGAACAGTCTCGATAGGGACGGGGAATATGATGTCAGTGGTGACTTGGTTAAGATAGGTACTCAAACTGGTGGCACTAATGTGCATTTCGTGCAACTATTTCAGCGTCATGATCAGCCTCACCTTAATGCGGCTGTTAGGCGCGTTAATGTGGGGCTGAGGAGGGCACTGATGGCGGAGAGCATGGATCACATCTCAGTGGTGCCAGTTGGGTCTATCAGTAGATGGGGTTTCACTAGGCATGGCCTGCGCCGTAATAGGTGACAGTGTAGTGGGTGGTGGTGGTGGTGGTAGTGGTATCACTCATGGAAAAATTCCTGTAGTAGTTGGTGTTAGAGCTGCGCCTTTTTTAGACTGAAGTCAGCTGATAGGTATACCTGCTTAAAGGAAGTGCCTCTAACTAAGGGCTCACCTCCAGAGGATGTAATGTTTCCAAGTAGAAATAAAATATAAGAGGTATTAGAGATAAAGTTAGTGAACTGCTAATAGATATTAACTTTGAAATTATTGATATATCAGAGCACCACTTAAATAATTTGACAATTCAAAGGCTTCCTTTACCAGGCTACAGATTAGCTGGCTGTTTCTCAAGGAGTTCCTTGCGGGATGGGGAAGTGGCTCTGTACGTAAAAAACAGTATTTCATTTGAGTCCATAGACGTATCACGATACTGCACTGAACAGATATTTGAAAGTTGTGCAGCATTAGTTGAATTTAGTGAAACTAAACTTCTAATTGCTGTTGTTTATAGGTCCCCTAACGCCGACTTCAGAGCATTTCTGCTTAAGCTAGAGAGGGCTCTTGATTCACTTTGTAGGAAGTACCAGAAAGTAGTTATATGTGGTGACATCAATATTAATTTTGTACATGATTGTGCAAGAAAAAGGATGTTGGTAGATCTCCTAAATTCATATGATCTGATGCAAACTGTGTTTTTTCCAACTAGGGTGCAGGGGAACAGTAGCACAGTCATAGACAATAATTTTATTCATTCTTCGTTACTAGATGGGCATTCTGTTAGTAAAAGGGTGAATGGCCTTTCAGACCATCATGCACAAATTTTAACACTAAAAGGTTTTTGTACTCAAACCAATGTCGTATTTAATTACAAACTACATAGGAAAGTTAATCCAACAGCAATAGAGAGTTTTTCAAAACTTGTCAAGGAACAAGAGTGGCAAGATGTTTTTAGTGCCGATAATATAGATGATAAATACAATGCTTTCCGTAACACATTTCTCATGCTCTTTGAGAGTTGCTTTCCATTAGAACATTCTAAATGGGGTACTAGCAGTAATAGACAACCCGGTTGGCTGACTAGTGGGATAAGGATATCATGTAGAACAAACTGGGAATTATATCAAAATGTTAGAAGTAGTCACAATCAAGCTACAGTAGCCCATTACAAACAGTATTGTAAGGTGCTTAAAAATGTTATTAGCAAGACAAAAACTGTGTAGTATGCAAATAGAATAGCTAACTCACAGGATAAAATTAAAGCCATATGGTCAGTTGTGAAGGAAGTGTCTGATCAGCAGCACAAGGTCGATGATATAAAGTCAGTTCGCAGTAATAATATTTCTGTTACTGATAAATCAGATATATGTACAGTATTTAACAACCATTTTCTGAGCATTGCTGGTGAATTAAATAAAAATTTAGTTTCTACAGGAAACCATATAAATTTCTTAGCAAATGCCTTTCCGAGATTTACGTCTGAAATACTCCTCTGTAATACAGACAAGAGGGAGATTGAGTCAATAATTAAATCACTGAAGACTAAGGACTCTCATGGTTATGATAGAGTGTCTAGTAGAATATTAAAGTACTGTGCTGCACATGTTAGCCCTGTATTTAGCCATATTTGTAATTTTTCCTTTAGGAATGGTCAGTTTCCTGAGCAATTAAAGTACTTAGTAGTAAAGCCGCTTTATAGAAAGGGATAATGTAGATAATTTTAGACCTATTTCTATGCCTGCATCTCGTGGTCGTGCGGTAGCGTTCTCGCTTCCCACGCCCGGGTTCCCGGGTTCGATTCCAGGCGGGGTCAGGGATTTTCTCTGCCTCGTGATGGCTGGGTGTTGTGTGCTGTCCTTAGGTTAGTTAGGCTTAAGTAGTTCTAAGTTCTAGGGGACTGATGACCACAGATGTTAAGTCCCATAGTGCTCAGAGCCATATGCCATCAGTGTTTGCAAAAGTTATCGAAAAGCTGTGTATGTAAGGTTAATTGATCATTTTATATCACACGATTTGCTATCAAATGTACAGTTGGGCTTTAGAAGTCGTTTGACAACTGGAAATGCTATATTCTCTTTTCTCTGTGAGGTACTGGATGGCCTAAACAAAACGTTTCGAACGCTTGGCGTATTTTTTTTGATTTTACAAAGGCATTTGACTGTGTTGATCTCACAATATTGCTCCACAAGCAGGACCATTACGGAATAAGGGGAGTAGCTCACAATTGGTTCACCTCTTACTTTAGCAACAGGCAGCAAAAGGTCACTATTCACAATGTTGATAACGGCTGTGATGTGGGATCTGAGTGGGGTACTGTCAAGTGGGGGGTGCCCCAGGGATCAGTGTTTGGGCCGCTCCTGTTCCTTATTTATATAAATGATATGAACTCTAGTATTATGGGTAACTCTAAAATATTTCTGTTTGCTGATGACACTAGCTTGGTAGTAAAGGATGTTCTGTGCAACATTGACTCGGTTTCAAGTAGTGCAGTATATGGCCCCAGTTCATGGCTTGTAGAAAATAAACTAACGTTAAATCACAGTAAGACTCAGTTTTTACAGTTTCTAACACACAATTCAACAAAACCTGACGTTTTAATCTCACAGAACGGGGATATGATTAGTGAAACTGAACAGTTCAAATTCCTAGGTGTTCAAGTAGATAGTAAGCTGTCGTGGAAAGCCCACGTTCAGGATCTTGTTCAAAGACTTAATACTGCCATTTTCACTATTCGAACGGTATCGAAAGTGTGTGATACTTCGACACGTAAATTAGTCTACTTTGCTTATTTTCATTCATTTATGTCGTATGGTATTATGTTTTGGGGTAACTCTTCCCATTCTAGAATGATATTTTTGGCTCAGAAACGGGCAATAAGTGGTGTGAGTTCACGAACTTCTTGTCGACCTCTGTTCACGAGTCTGCGTATTTTGACATTGGCGTCTCAATATGTATATTCCTTATTGTCGATTCTTGTTACTAATATTAGTTTATTTCCAAGAATAAGCAGCTTTCACTCGGTTAATACTCGGCAGAAATCAAACCATTTGGATCGGACTTCCTTAACTCTTGCGCAAAAAGGTGTGCAGTATACTGCTGCATCCATTTTCAATAAGCTGCCACTCGAATTCAAAAATCTTTGCAATAATCCACGCGCTTTCAAATCTAAACTGAAGAGTTTCCTCATGGGTCACTCCTTCTATTCTGTCGAGGAGTTCCTTGAAAAATTAAGCTGATTCTCATTGTATTGCTGATAGCGTTTGCTTAAACTTATGGACTGACCTTTTTTTCAGGTTCATGAGCATTTATTTTTATCTGTTATTACTTTTATGTTGTAAGTTCATGTACTGACACGTTCCATGACCTTGGAGATTTGCTCCTCAATTTGGTCCTACGAAACTTGACATGTAAATAAATAAATAAATAAATAAATAAACATCTGAGGTCATCAGTCCCCTAGAACTTAGAACTACTTAAACCTAACTAACCTAAGGACATCACACACATCCATGCCCGAAGCAGGATTCGAACCTGCGACCGTAGTGGTCGCGCGGTTCCAGACTGAAGCGTCTAGAACCGCTCGGCCAAATCGGCAGGCACTATTGGTAAATACGAGGGTGGTTTGGAAAGTTCTCGGTATCACCACGAGATGTCAGCGCTAGCGCAACGAGTTGTTCACGTGATATTCATTGCACTGTTGCCTGTAAACACGTGCCACGCCAGTGCTCTTGGAAAAGAGCTGTGGCGGTGATGTGGCTCTTTTGTTTGCCCCGCGTAATGATCTGCGAAGATAGAAAAAATCGAGATTCGAGCAATGATTAAGTACTTCGTAGAGAAAGGTATCATACCGATTTCCAGAATACACTGGGGAACCCTGCTCCTTCATATTCAACTGTCGCCAAGTGGACAAATGAATTAAAATTTGGTCGGGAGAGCTTAGATGATGATCCGCGCAGTGGTCGGCCAAGATGTGTCACTACTCCAGAAATCATTGCAAAAGTGCACAAAATGGTCATTGAGGATCGCCGATTGAAAGTGCGTGAAATTGCTCACGCTTGTCAGATGTCATCTGGAAGGGTATATCACATTTTAACTCAAGAATCAGAAATGAAAAAATTATCTGCAAAATGGATGCCGCGACTCTTGACTCTGGATCAAAAACGCATGTGCCGTCGCCATATCAAAATTACACGAATTACGGTACGAACTGTTGCCACAGTCGCCTCATTCACCTGATATGGCTCCATCAGACTTCCATCTCTTCCCAAAACTGAACAGTTTTCTTGGTGGACGGAGATTCACTTCAAACGAAGAATTGATAGCCGAAGTTGACGACTATTTTGCAGGCCTGGAGGAAACTCATTTGCGAGATGGGATCAAGGCACTGGAACATGGTTGGATCAAGTGTATTAATATGCAACGAGGCTACACTGAAAAATAAAAAAAGTTTCAGTGATTTAAGTACTTTTTTCTATTCCGTTCCTAGAACTTTTCAAACCACCCTCGTATAACTTGCTGAATCTGAAATATTCATTTCCAGTAATCAGTTTCTTATTTCACTTTACTCAGTCTGCAATAATCTATCGTTTGCTTAATTTTGATCTAACTCATGTGGCACCAGACATATATCAGACACAGTCAAATAACAACAAGATATATTTTTAAAAAAGCAAGTAAACTAAGTGTTAAGGCATTTATTGCACAGGGAGACAAGATAATGATTTTCTATGGTTTTACATCTATTTTAATTCCACGTATAGCACATTTCACTGTTTCTCAGTTGTCTTCAGGCATGTGTGTGAGAGAGAGAGAGAGTCCTGGTGTGGCTCAAGGCGAGGGCGGTGGGATTCAGTGAAAGAGGGTCATTTTGTAGACTTTCTCCTCACTGTGTGCAACAATTTTAGAGACTGTAACCACATTGGTTTGTTTTAGTAAGCCTGAAAATAAGCCTGATAACATCGCCTTTGAGTCCTATAAGTTCCAAACATACATGCACACACCGTTACGGAAAGATGTTTGCCGTTACCAACGGAATCATCAATGTACCAAGGCGCGGACCTAAGAAAATCGACGGCCCGAATGTTGAAACAATGTTGCCAAAGTTGTTTTGACTATGATGCAGAAGATTCGCTGGGAATCCCTTGCACGTCCTCCGTACAACCCCGATCTCTCCCCATCAACCTTAAAACTCACATGAACGTCTGAGCTCCGGACTTTTTTTTGTATGTGTCGACACTGGGGGTTGGTGTCGCAGGGCCTCACGATTTTGCATCATTACAGAGGAACGCTGTAGGCACCTTAGAACCACATTTCAATCTTCTGCTTCTCTGTGGGAGACTATTACGTGGTTTCGAAACAGCGCCCTTTAATTGTGTTGCACAGTGCAGGAACTTGCACAGAATGAGAGAAGTAAAGACGAGAAACTTCTGAAAATTTTAACATAACATGACAAAAGTAATTTATTTACAGAAAATCAGTTTCTACAAGTAACTTTTTAAGGAACAGTAATTCAGATTATCTTTACCTGAATAAATATTCCTCAAAATAGCATTCTCGTGTACGTTTGCATTCGTCCAGTTTGCCACAAATTTCTCAAATCTATCATGTCTCAAGAAAGAACCCGAAACCTTTAGTTCCGGGCATAACATGTAGAGAAACTTTGCTGCAAGTTTACAAAATTAGCTGATTAAGCGTTTGATAGATATGTAGCGAGTGGAGCATGCTGGGAAGGACCCTCCATCGTAAACAGTTATTGTGACGCAGTGTAGTTTCAGACACGTTCCGAATTTCTGGGAAGAGAGACACTACCTGTCCACACAGCTAGTGTTTGTAGGATATCGAGAAAAATTAGAGCAAGTTGTGTCTCAAACTAACGATTTTCTACTCTGCATCCATTTTTTTTTCTTTTTGAGAACAGCACGTTTTACTTCAGTAAAGTCACATGGTCTCAAATTATAATGTGGTCTACGATCCAGTAAGAGTCGGATGTTTTTTTAACAAGACTACTCGCTGCGTCAGAGATTTTCGATAAATATGGTCTAAAAAATGGGCTAACTCCGCAGCGAACTACTTGTGATTTGAGTAATCTTGTTTTCTATCCTCAGCACTCTAATTTCGATACTTCTCTTTTGTGAGAGTGTGCTGCGGTCAAACGTTGACATGGGTGACTATAATTTTAAATATGGAATTTAATATTTCGGCTCTTTGTCCATGTTCTCAGTTCCAGGAACATACTGATTCCCGAGAGATTGAATGGAACGTCTGAATTCGTCCAAACATGACCAGAATTTCCTAGAATTCCCTAGTAGATCTTTCGCGAGTATCTGACAGTGTAAATTATTGTAGGCTTCATGAACAGAGTTTCTTACGCATTTCTAGGAATCCTTCACACATGTTTCCAAAAGCCTTAAAATAATTTTTTATATCTGTATAAGAATGAATACATATAAAGAAAATTAAAAATAATATAAAGAAAAATAATACTTCCATTTGGCATCATCGTAGCGGTAGGGTTCTGCACGGTTAGACATGGTCGACCTTCAGAGCTTTGTTTTAAATGTTAAGTGCGCCAAAGATTGTGAGGCCTGTCAGGATTTTCAAGGACAGAAACGAAGTGGATTTCCCGGTTTTAGTGTCCGTGACGAGTACGTTCTAGGGCATGTTGTACCATGAAACTTCATTGATCAAGCAATGAAATTTATTGCAAATTAGCTTTCAACAATTATAACACGCTAAAGCAAGAACAGCTATTTTGTAACTGGTAGTTTCATACCACTACTAATTACTGAGTTACGGAATATCCAATAGCTTAAATGCTATTTAAATTACTCGGGGGAGGAAATTGAAATAATACTACTCAATCTTACTGTGCGCCATTTAATACAGGATATGAAACATGAGTGATGATGTTTGGTTTGTGGGGCGCTCAACTGCGTGGTTATCAGCGCCCGTACAATTTCCCAACCTTTGCTCAGTGCAATTTCGCCACTTTCCTGGATGATGATGAAATGATGAGGACAACACAAACACCCAGTCATCTCGAGGCAGGTGAAAATCCCTGACCCCGCCGGGAATCGAACCCGGGACCCCCTGCTCGGGAAGCGAGAACGCTACCGCGAGACCACGAGCGGCGGACATGAAACATGAGTGTTTGACACATCCTCATGTCATCTCTTTGGCCAGAAGGAATCGTCTTCTAATATTACGCTGTGGCTCAAATCCAAAGCCTAAGCAATACTCAGTACCCAGGTAACAACAAGAGGCGCTGTGAATGCAGTTTTCAGCGCACTATTAATACTATGCCACATCACACAGTTGTGCCGATTCAAAAGGTATTCGAAAACCGTGACGTTTAACGTGTTTCTGTGACCTCAGAACTTCAATACGGATTGTGATACTTTGCCCTGCAATATTACGGATTATTTCTGTGTGTAGTATGTCAAATTAAACACCTTCCAGCTGTGTAGTTTCCAACCTTATTTTATTTGACAACCAGTTTCAGCGTTATACTATGCCCCTTCAGGCCCCTGAACGACGTGTAGGGAGATTCTACCTCGGTTGTGATCAAAACAGGTGCCAGCAATACTGGTATAAGTAGATTTTTGCTATAGCGATGGTGTATATACGAAGGGGTGCTGAAAAGTAATGCCTCTGGATTTTGCATGCCAAAACTCTTAATGCCTTTAAAATGAAACAAACAAATGAAACAAACGTTACTAACATTCTTTATTTTCGTTCCTCGTGTCTACGTATTTATTTCTCAACGTAGTCACCCTGGCGACGGACAAAATTGTCTCAGTGAGAGACCAGTTTGTTGATACCGTCTCTGTAGAATATTTGTTGATGGAGCCACAAACTCACCTCTGCTTGCACCGCTTCATCACTCTCAAAGTTAAGTCCTCGAAGGCGTTATTTAAGTTTTGGAAACAGATAAAAATCGCATGGGCCAAGCGAACCCAAGGCGTCGGACTGTTGGAGATGGCGGAGCGCTCGGGTATGGTCTAGCATTTTCATGCTGAAGGGTGTGGTGGTTCATGTGTTCGAATCCGTGCTTTCAGTTTTCTGAGCGTCTCTCACGCGCCGACGTAATTACGTTACACGCCGCCACGCGACACGCAGCAATTCGGAGTCCTCTTGTGGTAGAGGGTTGTAACTTTCATCAGTGTATCGGGAAAGTCGATCGATAACATACATGACATGCAATGCCTCAGCTGATATTGAGAACAGAATAAAAAGTTCGGTGGCATTACTTTTCAGCACGCCCTGTATGAAGAGGATAGTAAATAATGCAAGACAAAATAAGACTCAGTGCCAATTTTGTTAATGTAGGAATTGCTTTCCTTCTATTTTTTTAATTTTATTAATCTTAATGATACACTTTCGATCTTCGGCATGCCACGTCCTGCCAGAGCTCTAAACACCTGAATTCCATCCAGCACATCTTAAGTTCATGTTTTATATTCCTCTTAGGTTCTTTATCGTTCCTCTATTTCGTGTGGAAATTAATCAGTACGAGGTTTGTGTTTATTTTGTAGTTATACAACCAAAGGAGAGTTCGATATATCTTCAGGGCGAAAAAAGTAATTGTCGTAGTATTTTATAGCTGTAATGTGTAATATGAGAGCCGGCCGTTGTGGCCGAGCGGCTCTAGGCGCTTCAGTCAGGAACTGAGCGACCGCTACGGTCGCAGGTTCGAATCCTGCTTCGGGCACGGATGTGTGTGACGTCCTTAGGTTAGTTAGGTTTAAGTAGTTCTAGGGGAATGATGACCTCCTATGTTAAGTCCCATAGTGCTCAGAGCCATTTGAACCATTTTGTAATATGAGACATTAACTGAACAACGGAAGAATGAGGATTTTTATTCCTAAAGCTTCTTCTTCTTTTTCCTCCTCCTCCTCATCCTCATCTTTAGCTTTCAACCCAGAGGTAGGTTTGCAACATTTCGCCATTCCTCTTTTCCTTCTGCCTTCTTCTTCGTTACCGAGTACGTATCACATCCTACATCTCAATCTGCTGAATGTGTGACACCATTGTTTGTCCACGGCGATCCTTTCCCTCAATAGTTCCTTGCAACAACGATGTTATTGTGTCTTAAAATGTTTGCTGCGAGTTTGTCTCTTCTTGTTTAGAGAGATATTTTTCCCTGTATTCTTCACGACACTTCTTCATTGGTAACTCTGTGTCACCATCTGATCTTTAAAATCCTTGTGTAGAACAAAATTTTTAGCGTTTCTATCCGCCTTCTCTCTTGTTTTCCTGTTTACCAAATTCATACCTGTATGGGGCCACACTCCATACAAATGTTCCGTGTCCTTATATCCAGACTTGGTGAGAATGTTACCTGTCAACCATGTACAGTGCCAACAGAGAGGTACAGGGGAGGTAATGTTACCGTATATGGGGGGGGGGGGGGGGGGGTGTTTCCTGGTTACAGTCTGATCTCGTAATTGCGCTTAAGAAAATGCTAAATTCGGAATGATATTAACACGTTTTACAGGACTGTGTACTGCGCACAGTGGATAAACAGTTCGGACACTATGATCATATCACCGTGACAATGCACCCATCATGCGGCAGCATCTGTGAGGCAACAGTTTAAGGACAGTAAAATTCTTTAAACTGACTGACCGCCCAGTGTCCCGTTCTGAACGCTAATGGAAAGACTTCCGAATGTGGCCAACATCACTAACTTCGCTGGTTTCGGTCCTTGAGGAAGAATGGACTGCCATTCCTCCACTGACACTCAGATACCTCACTGAAATTGTTCCCATCAGAGTTTTAAAAAATCGTAATAAAGCGTTTGATTTCTTATTGCTGCTTTGATTTTTGATTTATTTTACATGCTCACTATAGCTATCAGGTAGCACATGTTCTTCTTCATTAAACACCCGTTTCAATTTTGGTTTACTGTGCTATGAATAATGCTATGTCCAGGATTAACGCTATCACAACGCTTTTGTGTAAGAAACAAGTCCCATACCGAGATAAGCCTTTACATTCCTAAATACCTCTGCTACGCACAAATTAAACACCACTTCTGTTCCTTATCTTGACCCTTTGTATCATTCCTTCAGTGCTGACTCCAGTACTCCAGTAACAACTAATCTGTTGATGGAGAGACGAAGGTAGTAACTTCCATGGGGAATTATAGGGGAATAGATAAGTTCTGCTGTTACCTTCATTCGAAGTGGTTAAACTGGGAAACTTTAGAGTATGCAAATACCACATTCAGTCGCAAAACATGTTTGTCTGGAATTGTGTACGATAATATCTTGTACTCTTAATGTCTCTGAACATACATATCCGCTTTGCATGTGGTTTTGTCTAGTGTGGCATCTCAAAGTGTATCTGCATTTTGTTTAAAAAAATATATTGTGTACTATTAGACGGCTCACATATGTTGATTTTACAGACTCTCTAGTAGCAGACTTTTGTGAAAACATAAATTGTAACTGCCTTAGCGTTGTGTAAGGTGGCGTGGTCTCCTGACCTTCATTTCTTACATATTCCGTCCTCACAATCGTATTCCGCACATTAAGACGCTTCATTCGAACTCAAACTCGATAAGGTAGAGTCAGCTTTGGATGAATTCATGTAAGCGATATGCAAATCTAATAAGTAAATTGCAAATGCGGACCGAGGTTGAAAAAGTCGAGGCTGGCGTACACAACATGACGGCCACAGGAATTTTCGTTCTAAAGAGGCAACCAGCCCACTGGGTCGGCCAGAACGACTGCCCAGAGAGAGGACAGCTTCGACCGCCCAGAGAGAGGACATATTTTGCCAGAGCGAAGGGATAACGACCCCCGTGTTCGACTTAAAAGCAAATTCCGCTACATTGTGTGGGAGCGCCCAGGAGACGCATTTTTTCATGGACCAACTGCGTAGTTACGGAGTTCTCACAGGAGGACAGTATACGCCTAACGGAGATGCTACATATTTCTACATTGGTCGACTTAAACGGAAAATCATCCTCTTGTTTAAAAGAGCAACGCTGATTAGCGGAATATTTCTGATGCAAAGAGCCAGAGTAGTGAGGGAAGACAGCGAATGATATACCCTTGAAACTTTTCCACAAAAAGGGGCTGTTCTGTTGTCCCTCTTGGAGCGGGAACACATAACGAGAGATAGTGCGTTCGTACATGTACGCAAAATACGAGGAACAAAGTCTCTCCTCAGTAAAAAAAAAATTCAAATGTGTGTGAAATCTTATGGGACGTAACTGCTAAGGTCATCAGTCCCTAAGCTTACACACTACTTAATCTAAATTATCCTAAGGACAAACACACACACCCATGCCCGAGGGAGGACTCGAACCTCCGCCGGGACCAGCCACACAGTCCATGACTGCAGCGCCTAGACCGCTCGGCTAATCCGGCGCGACTCTTCTCAGTACTTCACTGGGAGAGCACCTCTGTCGTTAGCGAATCGGAGTGACACACTATATTAAGCGTTGTTCACTGTGTTGGCCGCCACACTTACTGTGCGGTGCGAGCACGGACAGAGTACTTGTTAAACGCGTGCGAGCAAATATTGAGTGACATCGCAGTGGATTGGTTATCTGGCCGGTGTACTAATAGTTAGACTAGGGGTGGATAGGAGTCCTTTACTTCATCAAGGCGTAGGGAGAGTTTTATTGGCGAAGGTCAATCCAGGTAGAAAGAGATAGTTGTGTTATTTGTCAGCAGCAAGCGACACAGGCAGCATTCGTCGCAGCTCACGGTATTGTGCGCTACAGCGTATGTGAGCCCCATCTGTCTTCCATAACAGTACACTCCATTACATTTCTCACGCGACAGCCTTGACCGTACCTACGTAGAAAAGTTATTCAAGTTGTGTAGGCGCGGCTCGCAGCCATTCTGCCGAGTAAATAACATTCTTAAAGAAAAAGGAGAAAATAACCTTTCCATACTTTGTAAAATAATAGCATTCCTATCCATAAGAGGCAATCTACTGTTCTGTAAATAACACGGAAATTTATTAATTTATAAGAAAAAGTTTGACTCGATTTCTCAGAATTTTTTTGCAATAAATAATATTTTTCGTTCGTTTAATGTTTTTCTTACACTAACTCGCAATCCTCCAGTACCCAAGTACTCCACTAGTAACGTAAGAATATAGAATATTTTTGTGTCTTTTCCTTACAGCGGACGACTCCAGAAGATATATATGTTGTTGAATGCTTTTCAAGCAGTTCTTGTTGGTACATTAGGATCGTCTGTCTGACTTCTATAGTAGTGTGAGGTGGAAATTGTTTCTTGCAGGAGCCAAAGGATACTTGATGGATCAATCCATTGCGCAACTTGACAAAATAAAACCCACACACTCACAGTTGGAAAACGAACACATTGACGTCGAATGTATTGCTCTTTTATTATACTTTACAAATAAAGAACGAAGAGAGTAGCACTAAAGAATTATTCAGTTGGCTGATACGACGTGACACTTCCAATGGCCGTTTCTCATTTCATTTGCAGGGGCTATTCCTTCAGTCTCTCTTTTACGACATACGTGCACTTCCATTTGGGCGCAGATTCCAACACAATATACAAGTGAATTACATAAATTTTCGTAACATATCGATCTCGAGCGTGAATGGGCGAGCTTTGGGAGAACACATTATGTGATTGGGACTATAAGAAAAATTCATTTTTGCAGCCTGTTTCAGAGTTTAAATGAATGATACCTATTGACTGTAACAACAGCCTTACCATTGGCAGTCGCAGTTTATTTGTTTCCACTATGCGCTTCGTTGGTTTAAACGTCTGCCGTCAGGTGGATATACCACATCAGCCAAAAATGTTTCGAGACTGGATTGATAAAAAGTGGAGAAAACTTAAGATGATGGATTTAATCATGCTCTAGATAGTCGCTCCCAACTCGGGTTCAACGCACAGAACGTTCATAGAACCGTACGAAATGGTCGGAAAAGTCCTTCTTTGGGTTTGTTGTTCAACTGGCGGTGCGTCACATTTGACTCGAATGACACTTATGTCGTCAAAGCTTGACCCTTCATGTGAATTTCTGCACTTTGTCGTTTTGGGTAGGTTCTTATTGATAAAACTAAGTCACGTCACCCATAATGATTTTGTCCAGAAAGAAATTAATTATCCGCGTTTTGCATTTCAATCAAGTCACAGTAGAAGTCTATGTTTCAGAGTGTCAAGGCGTACAGGACTACGTTTGCTCACATTTTTGTCTTTTTCGAAACGTTATGGACAATATTTTGAACATTTGACTGAGAGATGTTACTGCATTGCGATTTCTGACTCAACACTGTCAACGTGCTACAGACACATGTCCACCTGCTCAATGCGCAACCATTGCAAAAAGTTGTTAGTTCAAGCTGCCACTTTACTTACTGCGCTGACGTTGCTTATACTTCAGGACTAAATCAGTTTCAGACTTTTTTGAACAGATGGTGTATATGGATCGCAATGACATGAATGTTTTTTGTTGTGAGATTGGGATGACCTGTTACACAGTCTGACGTGGTCGCAGGCTCTTTTTCCTGTCGTGTTACGTAACACAAAAGAGGATTGTCAATCAAAAGAAACAAGGTAAATGATATTTGTGATATAACACAATTAAACCACAGTTGTAGCCCAATGGATACATGTCGCTTCAGACCACATATATTCATCCGGTGATGAAGGTTTAAGCTTCCAAACAAATCGTGGAGCTTAGTAAATAGTGGATAGTTAGATTAAACTTGTTGTTTCATTCGATGGCAGAAATAGTCACGGTAAAACCTAACTAAAAATGATCGAATTCATTAACATTTCAAGATGCAGAAACGGTGCTTCCCCCAAAATACAGCATGCTGAGGGGTACAATATTTGTTAACTCTTGCATCAATCGAGATCTGAGGGTTCACAGTAGGAGACCGGACGAAAGATATAGACTTTGACCGATCAGCAGTCGTCAAGACTAAGATCTGAACATGATCATCAGATCGAAACAAGTGATCAGAGATTAATGAAACTAAGACACACTATACAGCTGCCACATTCCTAGCGATGAAATGACGACCGGGATTTTATTTTACTTTTTTTAGTCTGACACGGTAAACGGGCGCTCCTTAGGAAATAGATAACAATGTAGGGTGGAAGAAAACTACGTACACTAAATTTGAGAGAGTTTTGATGAGACAAAAAGAAACATTTGTTATGTGACAAAAATTTCACCGGTTCGCCGTTTCACCGCTTGGGTGCCATGAAGATTTTGATGTTAGTGAAGCTGCAGCCATTATACGTGAAACATCTGTGTGTGTTAGACAGATGATAGTTCTGCGTTACTGTAAACGGACATTTTCAGAAACATCTCTGAAGCAGGTCGTTTGAACGTCGTCTTTGAATTTCACTAATGTGAAAATCTTCATGGACCGATAGCGGGAAAATGGTGCACTTGTGACATGTTCGTCATATAAAAAAATGCGTCTCTTTTTATCTACTCTAGAACATCGTTATTTTGTATGCATAGTTTTCTTTACACTCTGTGTAACCCTGGTCACTCAGACGCTGTAGCCAGGATCGGCGACGGTGTAGCTACACTTCACATATCGAGCAATTCATTGCCTTTACTCTGTGTGCACATTCAAAACTCTACATTCTCATACTCTAGGCTTGACGTTTTGGTCTGGGGTACATTGTCCCAGAATTAAATTGAAAACATAGTGTGATCGAAAACAAGCGCACGTGAAAATAAATGTGTATGTAAATAGCAGTAGCAGTACCTTTGTTCGTTCAGTCATTACAAGATAACAACAAACGAATATGCCAGTGTGATAGGTAGAATGCAATACTCCGAACAATGGTAGTGGTGGGGGTTCCCTTCTAGACAGGACAGGACGGTAGGTAAAGGTAAAGTCGCCACAATGTTAGAGTGTGGGGCACTGAAAATTGTCATGAAATTGTGGTGCATGAAGGAGATACGCCGATAGTTAATGTTTTCTGTGCACTCTTATATGCCTTCAGTGTACTCTTTACACCGATTCCCTGTGTCTCAGTGGAATTTCCGTTGCACTCTTAATGTTATCACCCTTGCTTTTAATTTCACCGAACTTGGAAAACCACAGCAAAATATGTGGAAGATTTTGCGACGACAGTTACATTTCAAAGTGTACCGTCTGGAGCTCGTGCAAGAGTTAAAACCGGAAGACTGTGGGTGGTGCTTTCAGTTTTGTGTCACAATGCAAGAAGCACTTGAGCATGAATATTTAGCATCCAAGCCGATATTCGGCGACGAAGCCTTAGTCGCCACAATGTTAGAGTATGGGGCTCTGAAAATCGTCATGAAATTATGGTGCATTAAGGAGATACATCGAAAGTTAATTTTTTCTGTGTAACGTCACAGCGAAGCTGTATGAACTGCGAGAAGGGTGTGACGGGTAGCTTTTACATTAATGTGTTACAGTTGTGGTTGTTTTGACAACTGACTGACGTTTCCGAGAATTTCATCTACCAACAGAACTGGTCACTCCCTCATCGGAGCATGAATGTTCGTCGCTACCTAAACGACGAACGTCCACATCATTGGACAAAGGCAGTGGAGAAGCTGGTGTGGGTTCTCCGTCACCCCAACCACCTCCCTAGTCCGCCTGACTAAATGCCATGCGGCATTTTAATTTGGAATTCCATTAAGAAACGTGTTTACGTACTCGCTCTACCAACAACACTGGATCAGCTCAGAGAACACATCAATGCTGCTTTGATGACATCTGAAAGGATGTGTCTGCATTAGGTATGGGACGAACTTGACTACCGCTTGGACATGTATCGTGTGACCAGAACGGCAGCCACAGAACACTTGTAGAGTGCAAAATGCAAATTTGGTGATTTTAATGTTCTGTTCAAGCATCAGTCATATGTCATACTCCGGAGAATATAGAACTTTGAAAACGAATCCATCATTTACAGCTGCCCTGTATCTGACCGGTCGTAGGCGCTCTTATCATACGTATTACTTTCAGACAAGGTTATTTTCCGACGGTCTGAGAGCGGTAGGCTCATCCTCTTTGTAGGGGCCGCTGCAGTTATGCAAGAACGAAGCTCTTATCATTTCAAGGGGCGACGCTCCGAGTGCGGGACGTGCTCTAGCAATAACGAGACGCATTATCACATGCGAGCGTTTATCAGCTAACATGTGCGACATTCCAAGTACGTTGCGAACAACCTGCTAGCAGATATGGGCAGGTCGGAACTGCATACGACCAGCTACACCCAACAAAGAGAAGCATTTGCCTGGGGATGTGGCAGAATTGTCTCGTGTGGTGGCACTTCGGAAGGAATAAATTCGTGTCCTCTGCGCAGAGGGCAAATGAACCACTAACTGCAGTCTTTCACATGCCTTCTTCAGAAAGCCTTCTAGTTACTCAAGTTAGTCACCACGAATAACATTCCTGAGCTTTCGACCACGTCACCACGAGTAACATTGAGCTTTCGACTACTGTTACCATCACAGTCTTCCGGAATAAAGCTGCTACCTGTTGGAGCTGATGGAGTGTCCTGCCTATTTAGGTACGGCAATCGTGTCTAGAAACTTCATTTACATCTACACCTACATCTATTCTGCACAAGCCACCTTACAGTGTGTGTTGGAGCGTGTATCTGGTACCACTATTACGTGTGGTACCACTGTCTGATCCCCTTTCCTCTCTTCCATTCGAGAATGGCGCATGGGAAAAATAATTGTTGGTCTCCATCTTCTCCTGCTGACTAGAGTTTCCCCTGTTTGTCGGCCTCATTCCTTTGATGTATTGGACCAACTCTCGTCGCACATTTTGAGTGGTCGTGCGGGCAGTGGATTGCAAATTTTAGTTAGTCTTGTGGGCTGCATCCTTTCCACATGGTCCTTTTTCATGACTTCATCCATTTATTTACTTCTTGTGTTCCGCACTGATGCCTTACAAATGCATTTGTTCTCTTGTCCCACATAGTAATACCTTGTATCTGTCTTCGTATCTTCATTTCCCCTGCTGTTATCTTTAGTTTTACCTTTTCCGTTTCTGCTCTAGTTTCTGCTGCATACGTAGTAACAGGACGCGCCTTTGTACTACATATTTTTATTTTGCCCTCAGTTGTCTTGAAAATTGTTTCTCCATACAATAATTCGCAGGCATCCGGCTACCATACTGCCTTTGTGTCTTGATTTTCCACTTCCATGGTTAAATCTAGCCAGCAGGTGATAGCAATACTTACATAATGAAATTAAAATAATTAAGTTGACACGGCATCATTTTCTAATTTACAATCTACGGGTCTTTTTGATATTACCGTATGCAGTTTCGGGGTTCTATTGCTCAGCTGTTTTACTGAATTTGTGAAGTAACCTTCGTAAATTATCTTGATTATCCGCTACCAGTACAACATCATCAGCTAACATTACGTTATTACCACTTTATTTCCCGTATCGTATCCTGGTTTCTGTCTTACGGCGTCAATGATGCGGTCCATTGTTGTCTAATTCTTTTACCTATTATAATTCCGTCTGTCAATTCTTTGTTTGTCTTAATTCTCGTTTTATTACCCGTATATGCAGGGTGGTCAGAAACAGTCTGAAAAGCTAGTAAGGGTGTAGCAGGGTGTATTGTCTGAGCAATAATTGTTAAGAAAAAAATCAATGCTTTGCGCCATTTCCGAGTTATTTAGCATTCAAGTTAGCCAATCAGACCGTTGCGCCCGCCACACACAATTAGTTGTTCTCATAGCGTAGATGACAGCGCACGAGACTGGGCAGCTTTTGGCTCAGTTTCGATCCTTACTACAGTCCCATGTCCAATTTTCTGTTGCTCTTGGTTCGGTTTTAGGAAACCAAAGGAAGGACACATTTCGCGACACCATCTCTGGCGGACCGCTTGAATCTGCACGCGCAACGTCCTGATTGCTAACTTCAGTGCTAATTAACTCGGAAACTTTTTTCCTTAACAGTTATTTCTCAGCACAACCCACCCTCCAACTTGTTTATAAGCTTTGCAGACTGTTTCTCACCCCTGAAAGACGTGCCTTTTCGCATTCTTTTCATATTGCTTATGATATTTAATCCTGCAAATGCCCTCATTATCATTTTTGATCTTGCAATGTCGTGTCTTGTCGGCGCTTAATTTTCTATAGCAAAATATACATTGATACTTGAAAGAGGATGGGAGCAAGGTATTTCTGTTTTATTAACTTAAAATCTGCAGTCTCTCTCAAGTAGCCATAATGGAGTCCCTTTCCCGCCTAGATCGCTTAGCTTGAAGGCATGGCTTCTCCGTGTGAATGTCTTGTATGGGCTAAAGAAGCCACTCTCAAGAGCAGTACTTACCCCCGAGGCCTTGTCTCTCCTTTATGTTTTGTGATGCAAAAAAAGTCCCCCTACCTAAATTTTGGCGAATCAAAAGCCATCCTGCTGCATTCCGTCTACCTGCAAGTACACCATGTAGTTCTCGCGGCTATTTTGCGAGGCATCATTGGCCAGAATGGCAAGCGCCGCCTCCCGCCTCCACAAAATGGGACTACGCTTTGCACCATGGAACAGAAGCGGACTTCGGTAGAGGAGTTCTGTTCCTGCCGTCAATGGATTCACATCTGTTCCTAGTGAATACAGAGTGAAACTAAGGCGTGATGCGTGTATTATGTCAGGAATTCCGTAAACTTGACTTGAAAGCATCAGCGCTTTCTTGTTCTTCTATCTAATTTTTCTTATCCTTTTGTGCGCTAAATTCATTGAATGGTAACTTGTATGGGACTCAGCACACCAACTTTGTCCTTTAGCTAGATTCATGTGCGTGGAGACACTTGATAACCACGTTAAGTAAATTCATCGGCTGTTCATGCATTTGTTTTGCCTTTAGCGACCTACATGATTCAGTATTTTGCGAGTTAAGTGAACATTTTTGGAACCGTTAACTTTTTTCAAGACATGAGGTTTTTGCTCTGTTACTGGTTTTAAAACCACGTAGAGAGTGGTTGGTGTTAGTACTGCTTAACAGAACCATAATTATACGTGGGTGAGAAATCCATCACGTGCACTGTAGTAAGCCACAGATCTTGTGAAGAATGCTCCAGTGATTTACCTAACATGTGGATGGGATCCACCATTGCTATTCTTCCTTCAGTGCAGTGAGTTATTTCCCCACTTTATCCGGCGCGCTGGATAGCTGCGCGGTCTCAGGGCGTCTTGTCACGGTTCGCGCGGCTCCCTCCGTTGGAGTTTCGAGTCCTCCCTCGGGCATCGGTGTGTGTGTTGTCTTTAGCGTAAGTTATTTTAAGTTAGATTAAGTAGTCTGTAAGCTTAGGGACCGATGACCTCAGCAGTTTGGTCCCACATAACTTACTACAAATTTCCAATTTTCCGGTTTATCTAACTTCATGGCCGTACCGACCATTGCACATGCAAAAGCCCAGTTGAATACCGCTCCTTCTAGTAAAAGAAGTACTGTGTCTTATTGCTAGACATGAAATAAAATTCCACTTGATGTAGTGAAAGAGGATGCTTGCTTCTGGAAGATTATAATTCTGCATTTATTCCCTGAGAACATTCTTTCAAGGCAGATTTCCTTAACCGCCCTTTTGAATATTGCCGGTTATGGCGAAAATTCCTCACACGATTAAGTCTGCACCAAGTTCTTCTGGGCATTTGCATTCCTTCCACCGGCATCGAAGGATCAAAATCATGGCAGGTGTAAGGCCATTCTCCACAAATGGAAACTCACTGATGACCCACGATGCGACTGTGGTGCAGAAGAACAAACGATCCCTCACCTGATCTTCGAATGTCCTGCGAGGAGGTTGGAAGGAGAATGGAGGGATATCATGAATGCTACTCCACGTGCTGTTCAGTGGGTGACCTGCTTAGATGTGGACTTGTAAAAGCTGCAGCGGCAGTCTCCCTAATCTACATCTACATACAGACTCCGCAATCCACCATACGGTGCGTGGCGGAGAGTACCTATTACCACAACTAGCATCTTCTCTTCCTATTCCACTCCCAAACAGAACGAGGGAAAAATTACTGGCTATATGCCTCCGTACGAGCCCCAATCTCTCTTATCTTTGTGGTCTTTCCGCGAAATGTAAGTTGGCGGCAGTAAAATTGTACTGCAGTCAGCCTCAAATGCTGGTTCTCTAAATTTCCTCAGTAGCGATTCACGAAAAGAACGCCTCCTTTCCTCTAGAGACTCCCACCCGAGTTCCTGAAGCATTTTCGTAACACTCACGTGATGATCAAACCTACCAGTAACAAATCTAGCAGCCCGCCTCTGAATTGCTTCTATGTCCTCCCTCAATCCGACCTGATAGGGATCCCAAACATCGAGCAGTACTCAAGAATAGGTCGTATTAGTGTTTTATAAGCGGTCTCCTTTACAGATGAACCGCATCTTCCCAAAATTCTACCAGTGAACCGAAGACGACTATCCGCCTTCCCCACAATTGCCATTATATGCTTGTCCCACTTCATATCGCTCTGCAATGTTACGCCCAAATATTTAATCCACGTGATTGTGTCAAGCGCTACACTACTAATGGAGTATTCAAACATAACAGGATTCTTTTTCCTATTCATTTGCATTAATTTACATTCATCTATATTTAGAGTTAGCTGCCATTCTTTACACCAGTCACAAATCCTGTCCAAATCATCTTGTATCCTCCTACAGTCACTCAACGACGACACCTTCCCGTACACCACAGCATCATCAGCAAACAGCCGCACATTGCTATCCACCCTATCCAAAAGATACCCTCACCTCCGATGAACACTCACCATCGAGGACAATGTACTGGGTTTTATTACTTGTGTGTGTGTGGGGTGGGGGGGTGGGGGGGGGACTTAACTGCTAAGGTCATCAGTCCCTAAGCTTACACACTACTTAACCTAAATTATCCTAAGGACAAACACACACACCCATGCCCGAGGGAGGACTCGAACCTCCGCCAGGATCAGCCTTAGAGTCCATGACTGCAGCGCCTCAGACCGCTCGGCTAATCCAGCGCGGCGTTCTATTACTTAAGAAATCTTCGAGCCACTCACATACTTGGGAACCAATCCCATATCCTCGTACCTTAGTTAGGAGGTTGCAGTGGGGCACGGAGTCAAACGCTTTCCGGAAGTCAAGGAATATGGCACCCGTCTGATATCCTTCATCCATGGTTCGCAAGATATCATGTGAAAAAAGGGCGAGTTGCGTTTCGCAGGAGTGATGCTTTCTAAAGCCGTGCTGATGCATGGACAGCAACTTCTCTGTCTCAAGGAAATTAATTATATTCGAACTGAGAATATGTTCGAGAATCCTGCAACAAACCGATGTTAAGGATATTGGTCTGTAATTCTGAGGATCCGTCCTTCTACCCTTCTTATATACAGGCGTCACCTGCGCTTTTTTCCAGTCGCTCGGGACTTTACGTTGGGCAAGAGATTCGCGATAAATGCAAGCTAAGGAGCCAATGCAGTAGAGTGCTCTCTGTAAAACCGAAATGGAATCCCATCAGGACCTGGTGATTTATTTATTTTCAACCCATTCAGCTGCTTCACAACTCCAGGGATGTCTATCACTATGTCCTCCATACGGGAATCTGCACGAGACTCAAACGGCGGTATGTTTGTACCATCCTCCTGCGTTAAAGATTTCTCAAATGCTAAATTTAAAATTTCAGCTTTCGTTTTGATGTCTTCCGTTGCCAGGCCAGACTGATCAGTGAGCGACTGGATGGAAGCCTTCGACCCGCTTACCGATTTTACGTAAGACGAGAATTTCCTTGGGTTTTCAGCATGATCTTTTGTTAAGGTATGACGGTGGTAGTGGTTGAATGCATATTGTTGTTTGCAATCAATCATTTAATAATATATTAGTAATTCGTTTATTATATTAATTAATAGTTTGTGTGCAATTTTACTCTGTAGATGCCATACGCTAAATAAATAAATGACAAAAGTTATCATCAAGGTACCCTAACCTTTCCCTCTGTTTGTTTGAATTACGAATTCCAGCAAAGCCTGTTTCATACAAACAGTCTCATCTTTTAACCCTCTGTATAAAGAATAGCCAAATGGATACGAGAGAGATAGAATGAAAGTAAGTAAACTATTTATTATTTCAAAAGTAATCGCTATGACTCAATACATTTATCGCGCTGTGAGGCAAGGCCGTCAATGCCTTCATGGAGACATGTTTGCGGTTGCACACGGAACCATGAGTACGCCTAAGCGCGCACCTCTTCGCCCAAAGCAAATCGACGACCACCAGCGTCTTTCTTTTAGGATTCAAGACTGTGGTACAGGGATGGGGAGAGATCGGGACTGTATGGAGGGTATGTAACGGCTTCAAAGCGAACCTTCTGCAGAGTAGTCAAAACAACTTTGGCAACATGTAACTGACCACGATGAGATGTACGCTTTGGTGCAGTCATGGGCCGTAGGCAACCGCAAACATTTTTCCATGAAGGCGTTGATCGTCTTGTCTGACAGTGCGATAAATGTATTAGCGATTACTTTTGAAATAATAAACGTTTTACTTACTTTTTTTCTATCTGTCTCTTTTTCATTTGCCTCCCCCTTACGTATCTACAGTATATGATTATTACTGTAGCCATTGACACTCTCTTATTGCTTAAAGTTTAAATTATATCTTTTTTCTAAACCCATCAAAAGTTTTTTGATGGGCGAAGAAACCCCAAGTACGCCGGATTATTAAACTCTATGGATTAATCTATAGTCTGTCTTAGAGCGAAAATAGTACCTATTTTGTTCTTGTTTTTCCTGACTCCTGGCTGTTCTTGTTATTTTTATATCCTTTCAAATGATGAAAATGCACAAAATGATTTATTAATCCCGATTAGTTTCATTGCAGTCACATCTGCAGACGACAAACTGTTGATCTTTCAACACATAATGTCTTCGTAGGACAGGGCATGGTTATTGGGTGTGTTGCAGTAGTGGTGCTGGCCGTCGTACCTGAGAAGACGTACCATATGTATCCGGATTACGTCTGTCTCTAAGTCCACTGGGTATTTTATTCATGACGATTGCGTACTTTATGACACCACCTTTCTGCAGGAAGTTAGGGAGGCTCTGTTATTTACCCTTACGGAGATTTTAAGGGCATTATATACTTAAAGGTCAACAGCTTGTTACCTGCAGATGTAACTATAATGTCGTGAAAACCAGTCGTGATTAATAAATCATTTTGACGCAGCTGTTACAGTTTTCATCATATTGCGCCTCATACAAAGTGATTTGTATATCTGTACCATTCTGTGTTCTGTCTTTCATTACTAATGTTAACAGTTTTAAGATGGCACAGAGCAGGGTAATTCCCCAGTAATTACCTAATAATTGTTTATCTCTGTTTTATAAGCTGGAATTGTAATGCTTTCCTTCCATTCCCTTGGCATCTTATCTTCCTTCGTAATGCTGCTAAATAAAGTACCAAGCTGTTGACATAATACTTGAGGTTCACTGATGACATTGTAATTCTGTCAGAGACAGCAAAGGACTTGGAAGAGCAGTTGAACGGAATGGACAGAGGCTTGAAAGGAGGATATAAGATGAACATCAACAAAAGCAAAACGAAGATAATGGAACGCAGCTGAGTTAAGTCGGGTGATGCTGAGGGAATTAGATTAGGAAATGAGACACTTAAAGTAGTAAAGGAGTTTTGCTCTTTGGGGAGCAAAATAACTGATGATGGTCGAAGTAGAGAGGATATAAAATGCAGACTGGCAATGGCAAGGAAAGCGTTTCTGAAGAAGAGAAATTTGTTAACATCGAGTATAGATTTAAGTGTCAGGAAGTCGTTTCTGAAAGTATTTGTATGGAGTGTAGGCATGTATGGAAGAGAAACATGGACGATAAATAGTTTGGACAATAAGAGAATAGAAGCTTTAGAAATGTGGTGCTACAGAAGAATGCTGAAGATTAGATGGGTAGATCACATAACTAATGAGGAGGTATTGAATGGAATCGGCGAGAAGAGAAATTTGTGGCACAACTTGACTAGAAGAAGGGATCGGTTGGTAGGACATGCTCTGAGGCATCAAGGGATCACCAATTTAGTATTGGTGTGCAGCGTGGAGGGTAAAACTCGTAGAGGGAGACCAAGAGATGAAACACTAAGCAGATTCAGAAGGATGTAGGTTGCAGTAGGTACTTGCACAGGATAGAGTAGCATGGAGAGCTGCATAAAAGCATTCTCAGGACTGAAGACCACAACAACAACAACAACAACAACATTTTCTTTTAAGTTCCATAAAGGTCTCGTTCCATAACCATCTTTTATTTTTTCGAATATCCGAGTTCACCTCCATATTAGCTCTAATTTCTCGGGTTTTCTCCTCCAGAGGAACGCTGGAAATATGCATGACCGTAATGTAGGTCGGTCACATATCTAGGATGGAGAAAAACGGCCTTCTGATAAGCCAGAGCGGGACAGACGACGACGAGTTGAGCAAAAGTTTTCAAATAAGCGTCGGTAGGAAAAGAACCGTTGTGAATCTGCCGCCAAAAAGGCGGTCAGTCAGCGAAGAGCGCTTGGAGGTCTACGCGTTGAAACTAACTTGTCCCAGCTATTACCTGTTATGCTAAAGAGCGCAATTACTTGTTAAATTAGCTGAAGATAATGCTTTCAGCTGAACTGTCAAAGCTAGGCAAACTTCGCATTCCTATCCATAGCTAGTTATATTAGACTCGAATTTTTAGTGATATTTACTAGGTAAAGCTTCACTACTAAATCAAATACACTGGAGATACCGCAATGACATTTGTTTTATTTTTTTGTCATACTGCTGTTTGACTCATGATATTAAATAAAACACACATAACACATAATTTACAGTCATTTAATATTTTAATGTAATCCACTGCGTAATTCGAAGGCATCATGAACTTAGAAAATTCCACCATATGCCCTACTGGGAACGGTTTGCATGTCTGCTCCTCAGCAGCCCGAGCTTGTGCCATGAGGCATGTGTTTTCTGTTAACCGTTGCCCATGTTCCGCGCCATTTGTCGAAGGCAGGCGTATTCTTATGAAGTTCTGGAAATGTGGAGGGAAAACTTTTGTCCATTCTCGTTCCCGTGAATCGGCTAAGTGAATTGAGACATTTATAGTTCACGGCTGTTTTCATGGATGGTTTTCTTTATTAAAGCTGCTTTCTTTCTAGGACAAGCGCGTCTTGATGGATCGGGAGTTACGTGTTGCCTTGCATGCGTTTAAATAGCTCTTTTCGTCGAAGGCCAGGGGGTGGAATATGGCTCAGCATGGACAGGTACTCGCCGGGCGTTGATCTTATCGTACCACTGATAATTCTCATTTGTGTGTGTTCGCGCTATTGAGCATAACAAGGGCACCGTATTCCGCAGCAGAGTACACTAGTCAAAGTTCTGAGGTGCGCTGAGTTTCATCAACGGAGCCCCGGGTTTTTCCTCACAGCTTATGTAGGATGCTGTTCTAGTTCGTATGTTTCCTGTGGTGCTTCCCAGATGCTTCGTGTAGGACAGCGTCCGGTCCAGTGTAGCATCTAATTATTTTGGGTCTTTATCGTGGTGAAGTAGGCTGCCAGCTAAATGGACCTGGAGCTCTCTATTCGCTTCTCTGTTGCACAGATGAAAGCAGGCCGTCTCTGTCCTGGTGGGGTTTGGTTTCAGTCTGCATCTCCGAAAATATGTTCCCATTTAAATTAAACCCTCGCCGGTCTCTGTCAACTCAAAGACACCAGAAGCTAATGCGCAGCGTACGTGGAGGGTGCCACAGACATTAATTATTCAGTTTCTGTACTAACGCTGTTAACAGTCCTTTTATCCATTTATCGACCAGCATTGACTTGAGTATCTTGACTGACAAGTGCAGGAATTAAGAATGAGGAAAATTATTCGCCTAGTCGACGAAGTACCACTTATTCGTAAGTCAGAGCACTTTCTATTACTGATAGACACAATTATACAAATTCAACCCATTACGATACGTTACACACTTCCCGGTTACATTCTCATATAGATACTGCATGCTTTTTCGGTGGAACGCCCACTCCGTGCCGCCTTGGCAACGAGATAAGAGAGTTACTTCTCTTATTTTTCGGTTTCCGGTAGCTTGGGAACTCAAGACGAGTGTGACAGATTTTATACAAACACCTAGTAGGTGTATTGATTACTTTTCAACATAATCACTGTGCTTGAGACATATGAAGCAACGGTGTACTACTTTTCCCTCCCCTCAGCCAAAAGTATGACTCCTTCGTATCGAGATATGTCGTCACCATGCCATGATGCCATGCAGTTCTTCATTTGACAAAAAAAATTTTCAGCGCCTGTTTGAGTCACTTAAGAAACTGACTTAATATAGATTCGAGGGACCCAGAATTTCTTGAATGGACGTATAATGCCTTTTTTTTATATGTTTTGTTGGGGATACATATACATTCCCTGCAGTGAATAGGTCTATCATATTATGCAAGTGGTACTGCTTAGAATTTATGTACTTACATACAAAGCAATAGTAATATAAAAATTTCCCCCTTCTATTATGGCAGGGTGCTACAGCAACCATATCTCTTGGAAAACTGTTTTTACTCAGTAACACAGTATCTTGAAAAAATAAGTTAACTTCGGTTGTAACAATATAAAAATGTAATGTAACAATATAGCAATATAACAATGTAACAATTTATAAATGTAATGTATACAATCAATGTAACCGTATATTAATGTAATGTCATTTTGTCCAACATCTAAGGTATGGTATATATACCTCAAAGATTCAGGACGTAAATAAATAAAAAATAAATAAATAAATAAACCAGTTTAGAATTATTTCAGAATAAAAACAGTCTTGGTTGCGAAATTATTTGGCATTAATGGCGGGTTTCATCCTTTTCGGGGATCATCAGATTATGTAAAAGTAGCTGATTATATAACCCATAAAGCCATCCATACACATAAAATAGAAAATGCACCCAACAGCAACTAGATATGTAATCCATTCTGATGGGTTTTATATCCATTTACTGTAGCTTCCATTTTATATGGCTTTATGACTGATGGGTTATACATCCAGTTACCTTTACACAGACTGATGATGCCCAAAAAGGGTGAAACGTGTCACTAATATTAACTAACTTCGCAGCCAAGACGGTTTTTATTCTGAACTATTTCACGAAATGAATAGCAACGTGTTCGCGGTTCTGAAATTAGCTGATCGAGTATGTGTGTGTGTGTGTGTGTGTGTGTGTGTGTGTGTGTGTGTGTGTGTGTAGGATGTTCAAACACTGGTGTTTCAAAATAGTTGCAAACTGTAACAGCAGCTTTTTACATCATAACTTCTTTCCAAGAAAACTTAAATAAAACAATGTTGTAGACTAAGGATACACCGAACAAATTCGAGCTGCTTCAAACAAGCTCATTTGTGTTCGGGAAGATGGAATCTACAAAATATTCCTGTAAAAGTGATTCACAGATAAGTATATCTACCACTATTACATAATGCTAATATAAAATCAATACAATTCTTTTGGAGAAAAAGACGGTAAATAACTCTTCAAATACACTAATTTCTTCTGAAGTGGTACTACGACTTTATCCATTGGTGTACGACTGCTTCAAAACGCAAAGACGAATCAATACGAAAATATGGCACAATCGCCAGGCAGTCAGACGGTCTCCATGGGAACATACGAGATATACAATGTCATAAAGAGTTCTGCAAGTTACAAAATTTTGAACATGGCTGCGTTTCAGCAACTGTGCATGCAAGAACTTCAACGCATTAGAAATAACAGCCGACCAGTTGGGAAGTACAGGTGTATTAAACCTTGACCGTGGTTTCGACGGTTGCAAAACCGTCTTCCTCAGAAGGTGTAGGACGTAAGGTCACATTGTAGTCAATATGGGAGTCGTTGACTGTCTAATACATGTTATCTACTTAGTCACCAAGTAAGTACATTATATAAAAGTAATAGCCGTCCGCCGCAGGGCCTTGTCTTAAAACTTAAATTTTTTTTTAAGTATCACATATTTCACGCAGGATACTCTAATTCTGAACGTGACACATTAACGCTCTGTAGGGTCTGATGCCACGTTTTACGTTTAAATATCAGTCTTATACAAATCTCTCAAGTGGCATACTATATATAGTTGTATCCTGATGTGGTATTTTAAAAAATTAAGTGTTAAGAGAAAGCCCTACATTAGACGGCTATTACTAATATATAATATATTTACATCTTGGTTGGTTGGATGACATGTACTAGACAGACTATAGATAATGTGGTTTTACGTCCGATATCTTCTAAAGAAGACGGTTTTATAACCGTCGTAAGCATGGTCAAGGTTTAATAAAACTATATTTTACAACTGGTTGGCTGTTATTTCTAAGGTAGTGAAGTTCTGTAAGTTACTGCATAGTGAGAAATAGGTGAAGCATTTCGTGATGCAAAGCAAAGGAAATGAGTATGTGATTTGTATCACCTTGTTCTCACACCTGTCCACATAGCCGTGCGGCTCTTCCGTAATGGGGAGGTGCGCCGGCTCATATCGAATCCGCCCGATGGTTAACGGCCAGAGTCGGTGTGTCAGCCAGCCAGGCTGTAGTTTTCAGGAGGTTTCCCACATCCCACTAGGTAAATACCGGGTTGGTTCCCAAGCCCGCCTCAGTTACACTATTAGCAAACATTCAGAATACTTTAGCTCTACCGAGCGAGGTAGCGCAGTGGTTAGCACACTGGTCTCGCATTCGGGAGGAATACGCGTCCGCTCATCCTGATTTAGGTTTTCCGTGATTTCCCTAAATCCCTCAAGGCAAATGCTGGGATGGTTCATTTGAAAGGGCACGGTCGACTTCCTTCCCCGTCCTTCCCTAAACCGATGAGACCGATGACCTCACTGTTGGTCTCCCCCCCCCCCCCCCCCAAAAAAAAAACAACCCAAACCCAACCCAACTTTAGCTCTCTTTCACATGAGTACACTTCACGCTGACCATGGGGTACACATTTTCCATACTGGGGGATAACATGGTGGCGACAGGAAGGGCATCCGGCCACTCTGTAAACTAATCATGTGGCATCCGGTAATAACCACACCGACTCTGCGCAGATGCTGAACTAAGGTATATGGGTTGACGAACAAGGTCTTCAAGGTTTTGGGAGTTTCGGACATCCACCACTTCAAACTGACAAGGAAAGTTTCCCTGGTGGAAGTGCATATTTGTGAAAAGCGCATATTTCGGAAAAGTGCATATGCAATCGCTAAAGCACGATTTTCTAATTTCTTTATGGGGATGAGGGAGGGTGTAGAGGAAGTGGTAGATTACAATACTGGTGGACTCTAATCCATCGTATTTACTCGTATTACTCCTCGTGTGCGTAACATGCGTTATATTCTGTCACTTTAAGGTATCTCACAATATTTAGCCGCACTGATTCTCCAGCTGCAGCAACATGAAATCCTGTTGTGACGCTGCGATGGCGCGCCCTGTCGCTAAATATCTTTTTCAACCGACAACAGCTTAATATAAAACCAAGCGGTAAAGGTTACAATGTCTCTTACCAAGGAACGACCAAATAAAGTTAATCTTAGAACTGCAAACGTTTGTCATAAACTGCAAAACCACAGACGGATTACTACCAGTGAGTAAAATAAATAGATAAATAAATAAATAAAATCTCTCTGCTTAACCAGCACCTAAAATCCGGTATTACAAACGTCTTGAAATAAATGGTAGATGGAACTCTCTTTGCAAAATTAATTTATGAACTTCTGCTTTCCATAGATATCAGTAGCATTCCGTTTCCACATTGGAACCATCTCTTCATATTTATTAAATAAACTTTTAAATAATGCAACAACATTAAGCCTATTTCAGATATAACTATACCAGAGCCGGCGAACTAAGACCCATAACAGTTGCAGTGGGTTCGGCAGAGGCCAACGAGATATACGGACGCTGCAGCGAACACGTGACGTCACACTAGTGGGCTGGTCGGCCACACATCGGGAATGTAAACCGACTCACCAGAGTCTTGTATTACCACCACCGCGAGCACTACTGTATAACTTCGGATAATGGAAGAACCAATACAGAGTGCCCTAGCGGCGCAATGTGAAGCACTAGCCCCTATTGGCGAGCGTATTGTCGACAACCACTGGATGTGCGGTGATGTACGTCATCTGGTGACGTCACATGCTGAACATTTGTCAGCCTCTTTTGGGATATTTCTCGACATTTGCGGCTTCATCTGTCATATATTGAATTACTTGTGTCAGCATCACCTACGTCGCATTAGAGAATTTTAAACATTAATAAGAATTGGAATCTGGTTTCGCAGAACAGAGCACATCAGGTTATGACTGTGGAAAGGAGCCAAATTCAGTTACTGTCAGTTGCACAAAACACACAGACTTTATTTTCCTAAGAATACTTAATCACACATGCCCTTAAAAACATTCAAAACAATACGGCTGAAAGCCCGAACGCAAGTTGTTACAAATGCTTTAAGGAATACACGTAGTTGAAGGCCTTACTTAAAAGCCGGCCAGGGCGGTTCAAAATGGTTCAAATGGCTCTGAGCACTATGGGACTTAACATCTTAGGTCATCAGTCCCCTAGAACTTAGAACTACTTAAACCTAACTAACCTAAGGACATCACACACATCCATGCCCGAGGCAGGATTCGAACCTGCGACCGTAGCAGCCCCGCGGTTCCGGACTGCAGCGCCTAGAACCGCACGGCCATCGCAGCCGACTCGGCCAGGGTGGCCGAGCGGTTCTAGGCGCTACAGTCTGGAACCGCGAGACCGCTACGGTCGCAGGTTCGAATCCTGCCTCTGGCATGGATGTGTGTGATGTCCTTAGGTTAGTTAGGTTTAAGTAGTTCTAAGTTCTCGGGGACTGATGACCTCAGATGTTAAGTCCATAGTGCGCAGAGCCATTGGAACCATTTGAACCTTACTTATTAAAGAAAATCTTACTTAAATACTCGGATGAAGGCCATACTCTGGACACAGAACAACTGAGGATTAACCCCTGGGTAACAAGAATTTCGAACACAGAAGAAAATTTAAAAGGGTTTTAAACAAGTGAATTTTCAAATTTTAATTCAAGACGGCTGCAGGCCTTATCTTAAAAATATTTGACATAAAATCTCGGCTGAAGGCCACATACTGAACATAGAACAACTCATGGCTTAAGGCATGGATAAAAAGGATGTGCAATAGAGCAAAATTCCCCTTTTTTCTTTTATAAAAATTAGTTCAAACAAGAATCTTCAATGTTTTAGCTTAAGACGGCTGAAGACCTTATTTTAAAATTAAAACAAACTAAATGCGTAGGTTGCTGAACGCCTCTGACAGTACTTGAGACAAAAATCACAATCTAAAAACAACAGAACAATGGTGCTCAGAAGTGTTCCAAGGGTCGGCCTGAGGAGGTAACTCTAACGTGAGGTTTGATGAGATAGGCAGCCAAGAATAACATGAAGTAATCAAATGGCAACCCAACCCAGGGACGGCTGAAGGACCGACCAACAACCTAATCAATTCCGCTGCGCCGACCAACGACACGACAACGGAAAATATCAGCCGAGGACGAAGATACCGAAGTCTTCAAAATTGGCGTGTAAAAACAGCCAAGGCACAATAACCACTCAAAAATTTGAACAACACCAAAGGCTGTCAAACTGCATGTGGTACGGACAGCATCAGCACGGCGAGGAAAACTCACTGCGGAACACAACGCTAATCCCATCGCCGCGGAGACTTCCCCCTTGCACTGTCCCAACCGACCGACTGCCTACTCCAGTACGCAGACAGCATTAACATAACTGCTCAGTCGAAATTACACAAGCTAGACACAGTTCCACGAAAACACTTCCACTAGAACTCGAACAATCGTAAAAGCAATCATTGTGGAACAACTAGGATGAATGACAAGTCAACAGACACAGAGGACCCGAAGCGGTCGGTGACCAAATATATGTCATCCATGAGAAGACCGACCGAAGGACCAACCAAACTCGTCCCCACTCAAGTCATGTGTGACAGCAACAGTCGGGCGAGTCTTGGCTGTCCGGACCTAACTGCAACTCCATTCCGACTCCGTGTTCGTTCGGAGCTCGGAGACATAGCAATGCGGGCACACTGTCTCCGACCCAACCATGGCAGAGGTAGCACTTGCCCATTGGCCCCCCGACATCTCTGCACAAGGAAGGAAGCGACCCACGTCCGGCAAGATGACCAACTGACAAGGCCCAGAAACGGTCAAAAGACCAAATACACGTCGCCCGATGAGACGACCGACCGAACGACCAACCAACGGTCGTTCCCGCTCCAGTCTCCTTCTGTCGGACAGTGCATGTGTGTCGCAAGCGGTCGGCGAGTAATGGCTGTCCGGACCCCACTGGCGCTGCGTCCCGGCTGAACCCCCGACACACGACGAGCCGGAAATACTAGCGGTCGCGTCAGAGATGATACGACAGTGCTCTTATCGATACGCTCTGCTGCTGCCACTCACTGGCAGGCAAGCCAGCAACTTAGTGACGCCAGTAAATCGAATAAGAAACGAGGTGACAGTTCCGTAAAGAGAAGGTGTCAAGCAAGAAATGGCATGAACACGAGACGCGCACGGCTCAAGAATCACCTTGTATATGTTGGTTTGGCCTACCAAGGACCACATGCAACGACTTACGCGTTATTTCTCTTCTCCCTTCTATGTTTACAGTAATTTTTCATTCTTTTCCTGTGTTGCTGTCCTCTTTCTTCTGTTCACTAGTGCTTGTCCTTTTTTCTTGTTTTCTCCTGGAAGACCTCAAAACGTTTCTACGTTTGCTCTGAATTTTTCTCTTTCTAATTTCTTCCTCGGTTATTTTCATGTCCCTCAGGTCTGTTTTTATTTTTTTGATCCACATCGCTGATGTTTTTGGGCTTCTGTCAAAAAATTTAAAAATACCTACTGTTATTCTTTTTTCATCTATCCTTTTAAAATGTACATAGTACACAACTTATATCTGCCTCATTGTGTCTAATAGTCGTTCTATTCTTTCATAAACTTGGTTATTACTTCTTAATTTCCATTTCCTACTACCATAATTTGGATCTAAGATTTTTCTGATTATGTTCCTTCCTTTCCTGTCTAGTTCGGCAAATTATTTGGCTGTATTTAATGAAATGCATTCAGATATGCTGAAGATTAGATGGGTAGATCACATAACTAATGAGGAGGGATTGAATATAATTGGGGAGAAGAGGAGTTTGTGGCACAACTTGACGAGAAGAAGGGACCGGTTGGTAGGACATGTTCTGAGGCATCAAGGGATCACAAGCTTAGCATTGGAGGGGAGCGTGGAGGGTAAAAATCGTAGAGGGAGACCAAGAGACGAATACATTAAGCAGATTCAGAAGGATGAAGGTTGCAGTAGGTACTGGGAGATGAAGAAACTTGCACAGGATAGGGTAGCATGGAGAGCTGCATCAAACCAATCTCAGGACTGAAGACCACAACAACAACACAGGTATTCTGGCCAAATTACAGTGTTGTAGTGCCAAAGTTTCGCAAGAGATAATTTCTTGTTATACTGGTATTTGCTAATTAAACATCCACTTCCATTCCCATTGCTACTGTTAAGTTAGCGCCTCTGCACTATCAGATTAGATTGGCACTAGGCGCCCAGTTTACCATGATGCCTCCCGACTGTGTCTTAGACCTCTCTGGCTAGAAGTGGTTTATCTGGCCGAAGTCGAAGCTAGGAAACTGAAACGAGCACAGGAAGGGTGGCGGCCGCGTGCACTACGAGGTGGAAGTTGTCGTCCGACGCACCAAACTGACAGTCTGTTTTACTGTAGTGCCCGTGCAAAGAGGAGGTTAGACGCCAAACGCCGCGTGGTGATGCACAGTTGGAGCACGAGGAGACTGCGAATGAAAATAATACTTGCACGTGAAATATTCAACCGGACAGGAAATCCAGCGTCGTCATTACATCTGGATTGTGCAGTGTCATTCATGTACTGTCCCCACAATTTCGGTCTTTCGTTCACACCACAGTGCGGCACGATTTGATGACTGTCCTGTTTTGTGCTTTCATATAATTAAAGTGCCGCGTATGCTACCGGTTTCGTGGCCTCAGGTTGATGGTAGGATGTGGTTTATAGATTAGTATGATCCTGGTTTGCTGCCCTCTCTGTTATGGTGATGTTTCATTTTGACGTTCATGTACGCTGTGCCGACTGACTTGGGTTTGGTGCTCTTTATTTGTTCTTGGCAGCGCCAGAGCCAGTATACTGTGTGTTGCTTGTGTCTAACGTTGGCCTGTTTCGGTGGGATCTACGGTGTTATTATAGCCTGTATTTTGAACGCAGATCTGAGAGGGATGCCAAAGGACTAGACGTAAAAACCTGGACCCAGGGATCCAAGCCGACTGACAAGTAAGGGTAAAATCGCTTTTTAAAGGCTTAAATATTTGCTACAAGCATTAAGGCAGTGGCTGTGGTCTCCCTGTTAAATATTGCCTGTTGAGCATTGTTTGAACACGTATTAGTCTAAAACTGGAGTCAGGATTAATTGTTTTACTCGTGGTCATACCATATTTTTCTTTTAAGAAAAGGTTGAATATTTCTAGATGTCAAGGACTGTCTGTCTTTCGTTTTTTAAATCTATGTGATTGCGCAGCGAGAGAGACACAGAGAGAGAGAGAGAGAGAGAGAGAGAGAATGTTTATGGTTGTGTTATTTATTTTTTAAATTTGGTAAAATTGCAAACCCGCCAGTATTAAGTCGTAACTAAGGCAGATTTGAGAATTGCCAAGATGAAATAACTTGAAAGTAAAACTTCGGTGTGAGGTAGCTTGTCTTAGCTTTTGATTAAGTGACTTATCGCCTTTTTACAAATTTAATCTCTGTGGTCGTTCTTCTATTTACTTTTTAAGGTACTTCAAAGTGTCGTTCCAACATCTTACCACAGTCTAATGCTTGAGGTAGGAGTCACGTGTTTTTGAAATTTAAATTAGTTTTGCTATTGTGCTGATTTGTAACTGTGGGTCATCGCGTTCTGTAAAATGATTATTTTCTAATGGCTTGTTTTCTATATGATACTGCTTCTAAACGTGTTGCTATACGAAATGGTGTGTATTAAAAATGAACTGGATAAATGTCACTGAACTCAACCAGTCGCTCCACCCTCTATCTACCATACGTCTGGTTTTGAAGCTGTCTCTTGTGAGGGATTTATCGATTTATCTGAATTGGAGCATCCTCTATAGATTAAGCTAACAAGAGAACATTCCCACTCATCAACAAAAGATCTGTCATTAGCACATAATCAGTTCTCTCCGCTAAGGCCTACCAATGTACTGTAAAAGGCCTGATATAAATCAGGATGTGTAGATGATCGTCCATGACAATTTGAAATTCTGCTGAACTTTGATTTACATTGTCTTCTCCGTAGTGTATATTACGTGAAGGAATTTGGTACATTTTATTGCATTGTGTAAAAGAAACTTATGTTTAAAGTATTTCCGTACAGATTATCATTATTTTAATTATTTCTATCCTAATAATGAGTCACTTTTTGTTTCCCATTAACAGATTTTTGTTTCCCATTAACAGATTACACGTATGTGAAACGGTAAATTAAAAAAAAAACAAAAACCATGAATGCTAAATGTAAAATAATAGTTTAAAACATAAAACAAATATAAGCAAGATAAATAGTTAGAGTAACAACGAATTTTTAGATGTTTTAATTAGGCATTTTGAAAAAACTTCGACAGCACATTTTATACAGCCCATTTTCAAAAAATGGATTTCTGAAACCAGCTTTATTACACAGGGATGTATGTGGCTTGAAAGATTCTTAATTTATCCAGTAATAGAATTTTCGGTTTTCATAATTAATTAATGATGGAGTATTTTGCAATATTTTAAATTATTAAAAAAGTTAATACAGTTTTCAAAAACATTAATTACATATCAAATTCCATATAAAAATATTTTTTATATATCATCGTTTCGAAGATATTCCCTCTAAACCTGACATGTCAACTTACCTTCCTGGGTGTCTTTAACCCCTTGGAAGTAAAATTTGGCACAAAATAAACAAAACATATTGCAATATGTTCTCCCATACACACACCCGCCAAGTTTCATCAAGATCGTTTATTGACCTTTGGAACGTTCCCTTGTTTGTTCGACACGCGCTTTCGTCAGTGACCACAAAACGATCACTTACTGAGCATAACATATTACTCGGAACCATAAATCTGTTTTGCTTCTATGAGTAATATTTTTTCATATACTCACCCAATAAGTTTAATCCGATCAAAAAGTACATTTGAAGTGCTCAGGTATCGATAGCAATCCCCACGTAATCTAAGCCCAGGCGAAAATACTGCCCTATAACCATTACACGACAGCTCCAAGCCAACTTAAAACCAACTCAAGTACCACTATGCCTTCTTCAACAGGAAGTAAAAGAAAAGCGTTGTCCTCCCTTATTAACAAAAGAAACGGATGTTGTGAAGCTTTCGATGCGGCCAGCTTCACTGAAGTATAAGTACAAACTGTTGATTGAACAAACTGAGTCTTCTGCCCGAAACACCTTTCGTAGAGCTATTCAACGTAAGTCTCACATTTTCCACTTTCAATGTAGCAAATTGTCTGCCAGCAAAATACTGGAAATCCGAAAGCTCCTATGACAGTGTTACTTAAATTAATGTAAGTACCTAGTATAACATCAGCTTTCCACCTATTTCACACACTCCTCTTCCCAAACTTGTGTCTTGGTCCCGTACCGAGCGTGTTCCCACATCGAATAACTCAGATCGTTAGATTGCCTAACTTATCTAAGGCGTGTTTCACACAGTCAGAACACGAGAGTTGACACAATCTGTGATGCTCTTATATTGCATTATTTCACGTCTATTGGCTGTTTCGTTGCCTCATGCCAAAATAGTCTATAGATTAAAAATGAGAAACACTCGACACTTGCGTATTTACTCTTATACACCCATGCTAGTAAATTAAGGATAATTGCAGAATGTGGTGCCACACAACGTGGCACTACACAAAACTGGAACTAACAGCATAGTCAAATAGGGAACGCACGCGACACAGATCTGTAAGTCCACGTTATTGGTGATAAGTTGAGAAAACCGTCCCGAAACAAATTTGCAACAAAACGTCACTGTTTTCTGCGCGTGTACCCCGACATCAGTATGGGATGTGATCACCATGTACACGTACAAAGGCCGCACAACTGGTTGGCATACTCTGCATCAGGTGGTCGAGTAGCTGCTGGGGTATAGCCACCCATTCTTGCACGAGTACCTGTCGCAGCTCCTGAAGTGTCCTAGGTGTTCGAAGACGTGCAGCGATACGTCGACCGAGAGCATCCCAGACGTACTCGGTGGTGTTTAGGTCTGGAGAACAGGCAGGCCACTCCATTCGCCTAATATCTTCGATGGTAGCTCGGTGGCGCCGTGCGTTATCATCCATCAGGAGGAAGGTGGGACCCACTGCACCCCTGAAAAGGTGGACATACTGGTGCAAAATGACGTCCCGATACACCTGTTATACTTCCCCTGTCAAAGACATGCAGGGGTGTACGTGCACCAATCATAATCCCGCCCCACGCAATCAAACCACGACCTCCATACAGATTCCTTTCAAGGACATTAAGGGGTTGGTATTTGGTTCCTGGTTCACGCCAGATGAAAAGTCGGCGAGAATCACTGTTCAGACTATACCTGGACTCGTCCGTGAAAATCGCCTGGGACCACTGTTCCAATGACCATGTACTGTGTTCTTGACACCAAGATTTACGGGCTCTGGTCGAGAAAACCATCTCTTTTCAGTCGTCTGTAGACTGTGTGTCTGGAGACAACTGTTCTAGAGGCTGCGGTAAGGTCCAGAGCAAGGCTACCTGCAGTGCTCCGTGGCCGTCTGCGGGCACTGATGGTGAGATATTGGTCTTCTTGTGGTGTTGTACACTGTGGACGTCCCGTACTGTAGCGCCTGGACACGTTTCCTGTCTGCTGGAATCGTTGCCATAATCTTGAGATCAGGTGGAGAGCCCATGCTACGACCTGCTGTGTTTGACCAGCCTCTAGTCGCCATAGTATTCTACGTCTCACAAAGTCACCAGTGTGTGTTCTCTGAGCCATTTCCAACACACAGTCACCATTAGCACGTCTGAAAACGTCTGCACACTTATTCGATGCACCGTACTCTGACATGCACCAACACACCTCTACGTTTGTGGACTGCTGCCAGCGCCACAGTGCGACGACCGCAGGTCAAATACACCACATGGTATTACCCCGAGGTGCTTTAAACCCGCAAAACAGCCCACCAGAGCGTTGTTTCACCATGTATCAGTATTATTCTTAATTTATGAGCATGAGTATACAATGTCCAGTAACGCTGCGACCAGCTGTGAGGGCCTTAATAAACAAATTTTCCAGCGAAAGCCGCCGCGAGACGTGCAGGAAGGGAGTCAGTGGGGTTGTGGAAGTTACCGACAGGGATGTGGAGCCAAGCCGACTCCAGTGCCGTGGCCAACTGAGGTAGGCTTCTAGGCTGAGCACCCATGGCGCCAACAGCCCGGTCGAGGTTGTCGCACGAGTTCTCGACTGGGTTTAAATACGGAGAGTTTGGTGGGCAGGGGTGTACGATAAACCCATCCTGGTACTGTTCGAACCACGCATGTCCTGTGAGCTGTGTGACACACTGCAGTGTCCTACTAGTAGACGTCATCGTGCCGATGAAAAACAAACTGCATGTAGGTGTGGACATAGTCCCCAAGGATAGACGCATACTAGTACTGATCCTTTATACCTTCCAGAACGACGATCGCATTCGGGAGGACGACGGTTCCATCCCGCGTCCGGCCATCCTGATTTAGGTTTTCCGTGATTTCCCTAAATCGCTACAGGCAAATGCCGGGATGGTTCCTGTTGTGGATTGGCAAGAGAGCCAACCCGTTTTTGAGAGGAAGCCGAAAGGCACGCGTTTTAGCTCACGCAGGCTGGCGTGAGGTCTGGAACAGGTCAAGGAAATTAGACTAGCAAAAAAGGACGTAGCTGTGGAATACTTAACTTTAATCCATAAATGGTGAACATCGCTCTTGACGGTACATGTTTTACAGCGTCAATATGATAATGGCGCCTCGCTAGGTCGTAGCAAATGACGTAGCTGAAGGCTATGCTAACTATCATCTCGGCAAATGAGAGCGTATTTTGTCAGTGAACCATCGCTAGCAAAGTCGGCTGTACAACTGGGGCGAGTGCTAGTAAGTCTCTCTATACCTGACGTGTGGCGGCGCTCGGTCTGCAATCACTGGTAGTGGCGACACGCGGGTCCGACGTATACTAACGGACCGCGGCCGATTTAAAGGCTACCACCTAGCAAGTGTGGTGTCTGGCGGTGACACCAAAGTTCCTTTGAAAGGGCACGGCCGACTTCCTTCTCCGTCCTTCCCTAATCCGATGAGACCGATGACCTCGCTGTTTGGTCTCTTTCCCCAAACAACCCCAACTCCCCAGAACGACGAGTCAGGTCATGCCCTTCGGCCTAAACCCTTTCAACGGTTGTTGCAGGGTATGTGCTTTCAGACGTTTCACGCCGAAGACGCGAACGGCCATGTGTCCTATGCAGCACAAAAAGCGGTTCATCTACAATGGCCATCGGTCGACCGTATGTGCAAATCCATTTGCGGTACCGGTGTGCAAACTGCAGCTTTCGTCGCCAGTGAACAGCAGAGTGGGTGCATGAACCAGACGCCTGCTGCAGAGGCACACACCCATGAACGTTCGCTAAACTGTCGTTGATCAGACCCTGTTTGTAGGCGCTTGGTTCATCTGGGTGGTTAGTTACTCAATAGTTACACGTCTATTAGCGTGAACACATCTCCGCAGCAGTCGTTCGGCTCTGTTTTCTATGACCCGTGGTGCACCACCATTGCCTCGCCTCCATTTTCGGATAGCGCCATTCTGCCACGCAGGTGTACTTTAACCACAGTGGCCACCGAACACTTTAAAGACTCTGTGTTTTCGGAGTGCTGCCACTCTTGGCCCGAAATGGAGTTATCATGCCCTTCTGGACATCAGATAAAGCGCTCTGTTTCGCATTATGACAACGACTGCACTGTTGTCGGCGTCCGTTGGACACATTTTATATACTCTTCAGTGCTAGTGTTTCGCCGGCCAGAGTGGCTGAGCGGTTCTAGGCACTTCAGTCTGGAACTGCGCGACCGCTACGGTCGCAGGTTCGAATCCTGCCTCGGGCATGGATGTGTGTGATGTCCTTAGGTTGGTTAGGTTTAATTAGTTCTAAGTTCTCGGGGACTGATGTCCTCAGAAATTAAGTCCCATAGTGCTCAGAGCCATTTGAATCATTTTTTGCTAGTGTTTCCTCGTGCCATCTGTCAGCGATTATCGCATGTTGACGCTGAACACAGTTGATGGCCACCTTAACGTGACACGACAGTGTATTACATGATTTTTATGTAACTGAAAATTAGTAAAATATGGAACACCTAAAAAAATGGTTCTATTACATTTAATTACAGTCGAAGCGTATAACGTTACATCTGAAGTACTGCAGGACTGTGAACGCAAATGAACAGAAAAAACTGATTGATTCGTAATTGGCGAAGAGTTCTCGGGCTTCCAGCCGGGTGGCGGTGTTTTCAAACTGCGACGTTTCGACGAGTGACATACTCATCATCTTCTGGCGAAACGTCGCAGTTTGAAGACACCGCCACCCGGCTGGAAGCCCGAGAACTCTTCGCCAGCTGTATACGCCGGGAAAGCATACATTCACATTGATTCGTAATTATTTGCGCACATCTCGCATTGGCTAGTGTCTACAGCCTACTTCATCCGAATGAAAAACGGTAAAGCATTGGCGTAGGTCACTCAAAGTCCTTTTGTTCTGTTTCCAAGCAACTTCGAAGGACCATTTCTTCTAACCGTTTTGCTTAAAGAACTTATGCCCTGACAAGTCACAGTGTTTAGAAATTGAGACAAATTATAATTAACTCGAACACAGAATGGGTTAATTACGCAGTTTTACAACAATCATATAAATATAGTACATTATATGTTTGTAAAAAATAGCACAAAAAGTTTGGAGCTGTGGTTTCGTGTACACTGATTGTTTACAGACTGAGTACTAGGGGGGACAACGAGGTAGTTGTCTAAAATTATTATTCAGTTTCTTTTTGGAATACGCAGCTTACATCAAAAACAGGATTTCAGCGATTGTTCAGAATCCAAGTGCTGGATAATCCATTGACAGAATTGACTCAGGTCTCGAAACCAGTTAGCCCCATTACTTGCTAAAGTTGTCCGTGATATCGGTGTAATTGCTTCTCTGCTATTACCCCCCACATTGTATTCTTCGAAGTGCGCAATAATATGGGTATACTGACGAATCTTCTAGGACAGGACATAACTCCATTTCCTCAGAACCTGCTGAGGGAACAGTTTTTTTTAAAGAACTTTAAGCAGCTCACTGAAGATTCCTTCAGATTTGTGTGACACCTACAGTCGATTGTAATATTCAGACCTCAATGAATCGAATTTCTCCATAAATAGAACTAACAGCCCTGTCTTGTAAAAAAAAAAAAAAATGTTCGATATGCTGAATAAATTCTTTTTTTTTTTTTTTGTATCCTCGATAAATCGAAGTGATTATCGTGACATTATACCGACAAACGCTCTGCAATTCGAAGGCAGCGGCTTAGTATCTCTTGTCAATTCGAAAGTTTCGTCAGTGATTTCGGCATTTGTTTTGACATTCAACTCTTCGCGACATTCTTTTGTTTAATCAAGCAATGATATCGAACTACATGTTCAAAAAAGACTTCAAATAAGTACAAATCTTTTTCTCTCCCAGATTTATCTTCCCGATGTAGAAGAAAACCAGTAAACCACGCCACCGAACTCCCATGTACAAAACTCATACCTCCTGAACTACTTGTCGTACAGTGATATAATTTTGCAGGCGCATCCAGTGATTCAAGTGGATACTATATGCGAGATATGTTGCTAATAGATCTAGTGATTTAAAAAAAGGCTATGAATTTAAACGCCATGCCTGATGCTGGAATTTTATTACTGCGTGAACAGAGAAAATGAGCCAGCAATAAACTTTTTCCTCTCAGTATTTTGTAGGAGGTTTCACACAGAAACAGTTTTGTAAAGGTTTGAAATTACGTGTAAAGTCTGTTGCACGTCGCTAAATGTTCTCATTCTCAAACACTGGATAATTTGCTTGATTGAGTTACACTGGCTAAGACGTACAAAGTTTCTACACCTACATCTACATCTACCTGATTACTTTGCTATTCACAATAGAGTGCCTGGCAGATGGTTCAATGAACCACCTTCAAGCTGCCTCTCTAACGTTCCACTCTCGAACGGCACGCGGGAAAAATGATCACTTAAATTTTTCTGTGCGAGCTCTGATTTCTCTTATTTTATCGTGATGATTATTTGTCCCTATGTAGGTGGATGCGAACAGAAAGTTTTCGCAATCTGAGGAGAAAACTGGTGATTGAAATTTCATGAGAAGATCCCGTCGCAACGAAAAACGCCTATGTTTTAATGATTGCCACTCCAGTTCACGTATCATGTCTGTGACACTATATCCCCTATTTCGCGATAATACAAAACGAGCTGCCCTTCTTTGTACTTTTTCGATGTCATCCGTCAGTCCAACCTGATGCGGATCCCACACCGCACAGCAATACTCCAGAATAAGCGGACAAGCGTGGTGTAAGCAGTCTCTTTAGTAGACCTGTTGCACCTTCTAAGTGTTCTGCCAATGAATCTCAGTCTTTGGTTTACCCACAATATTATCTATGTGATCGTTTCAATTAAGGTTATTTGTAATTGTAATCCCTAAGTATTTAGTTGAATTTACAGCCTTCAGATTTGTGTGACTTATCTCGTAATCGAAATTTAGCTGATTTATTTTAGTACTCATGTGAATAACTTCACACTTTTCCTTATTCAGGGAAAATTGCCACTTTTCACACCATACAGACATCTTATCTAAATCATTTTGCAAGTCGTTTTGATCATCTGATGACTTAACAAGACGGTAAATGACAACATCATCTGTAAACAATCTAAGAAGGCTACTAAGATTGTCTCCTATGTCGTTAATAGAGATCGAGAATAATAGAGGGCCTATAACACTTCCTTGGGGAACGCCGGATATTACTTCTGTTTTACTCGATGACTTTCCGTCTGTTACTGCGAACTGTGACCTTTCTGACAGGACGTGGTCGTGCGGTAGCGTTCTCGCTTCCCGCGCTCGGGTTCCCGCGTTCGATTCCCGGCGGGGTCAGGGATTTTCTCTGCCTCGTGATGACTGGGTGTTGTGTGATGTCCTTAGGTTAGTTAGGTTTAAGTAGTTCTAGGGGACTGATGACCATAGATGTTAAGTCCCATGGTGCTGAGAGCCATTTGAACCATTTTTAGCCTTTCTGACAGGAAATCACGAATACAGTCGCACAACTGAGGCGATACTCCGTAGGCACGCAGTTTGGTTAGAAGACGCTTGTGAGGAACTTACTTTTAATACTTGACTTGCTGTATTAAATGATTAACGTCAGATTACACTTCTTTAATGAGTATATTATGGTAGAATTTGTGTGAAACATCGAAGATAGACAACCTGGAATTGGAAGCGGATGACCATTTTACTCCTTTAGTCACACAGATGTGACATTTGATTATTTCAGATACAATTTAACGATTATGTTGAAAGCGGAGGAAGAAGAGACAAAGTCGAAAAGAAAAAACGCCCCTCGAAGGAATTATCCGAATGGAACGGAAACGTCCTGGAATATCTTTGACTGGAGTAGGTCTTCAGTGATGAGTCCCGCTTGTTACTGAGCCACTACGACCAGCGAAGACGTGTGTGGAGACGCCCCGTACAGCGATGGAATACCAACCAACCAGATTGTTGGCCGCCATAAGGACCAATAACTAGGAATGGTTGTGTGGAGTGCCATTTCTCTGCATAGGAGGAGCCTTTGGTTGTCTTCCATGGCACCCTTAAAGTACAGCGGTACGTCTACTAAATTCTTCGCCTCGTTCTGTTGCCCTTCATGGCAAGCCGTCCTGGCCTTACTTTTCAGCAAGATAATGCCCGCTCGCACACGACGCGAGTTTCTACTGCCTGTCTTTGTCCTTGCCAAACGCTACCTTGGCCAGCAAGGTTGCCGTAACTCTCCCCAATTGTGAGAACGTCTGGAGCATTATGAGCATTATGGGCCGAGCCCTGCAACCACCTCGATATTTTGACGATTTAACGTGCCAGTTGGACAGAATTAGGCACATTATCCCTCAGGAGGACATCCAGTAACTCTATCAGTCAATGCCAAATCGAATAACAGCTTGCATGAGAGCCACAGATGGACCAACGCGTTATAGATTTGCCCAATTTATGAACCTCTTTCCCTTGAATAAATCATCCAGTATTTCTGAAATCAGAATCATTTGTATGTCTGTATATGTACATAACATCTACCAATTTCCATTCCATTTGGATACGTTCTTCACGATGCTTTTTTTGTCTTAGACTGTACATAGTTAGAAATAAACGATGATGTATTTTCGGCTTTGGTCGCAATAAGAAATGCGATAGACCAAGCACTCTGAAGGACATTGAAGCAGAAAAAGATCATTCATTTCTTTTTTAATTTTTTTGTACTACATCTACATCTACATTTATACTCCGCAAGCCACCCAACGGTGTGTGGCGGAGGGCACTTTACGTGCCACTGTCATTACCTCCCTTTCCTGTTCCAGTCGCGTATGGTTCGCGGGAAGAACGACTGTCTGAAAGCCTCCGTGCGCGCTCTAATCTCTCTAATTTTACATTCGTGATCTCCTCGGGAGGTATAAGTAGGGGGAAGCAATATATTCGATACCTCATCCAGAAACGCACCCTCTCGAAACCTGGCGAGCAAGCTACACCGCGATGCAGAGCGCCTCTCTTGCAGAGTCTGCCACTTGAGTTTGTTAAACATCTCCGTAACGCTATCACGGTTACCAAATAACCCTGTGACGAAACGCGCCGCTCTTCTTTGGATCTTCTCTATCTCCTCCGTCAACCCGATCTGGTACGGATCCCACACTGATGAGCAATACTCAAGTATAGGTCGAACGAGTGTTTTGTAAGCCACCTCCTTTGTTGATGGACTATATTTTCTAAAGACTCTCTCAACGAATCTCAACCTGGTACCCGCCTTACCAACAATTAATTTTATATGATCATTCCACTTCAAATCGTTCCGCACGCATACTCCCAGATATTTTACAGAAGTCACTGCTACCAGTGTTTGTTCCGCTATCATATAATCATACAATAAACGATCCTTCTTTCTATGTATTCGCAATACATTACTTTTGTCTATGTTAAGGGTCAGTTGCCACTCGCTGCACCAAGTGCCTATCCGCTGCAGATCTTCCTGCATTTCGCTACAATTTTCTAATGCTCCAACTTCTCTGTATACTATAGCATCATCCGCGAAAAGACGCATGGAACTTCCGACACTATCTACTAGGTCATTTATATATATTGTGAAAACCAATGGTCCCATAACACTCCCCTGTGGCACGCCAGAGGTTACTTTAACGGCTGTAGACATCTCTCCATTGATAACAACGTGCTGTGTTCTGTTGGCTAAAAACTCTTCAATCCAGCCACACAGCTGGTCTGATATTCCGTAGGCTCTTACTTTGTTTATCAGGCGACAGTGCGGAACTGTATCGAACGCCTTCCGGAAGTCAAGAAAAATAGCATCTACCTGGGAGCCTGTATCTAATATTTTCTGGGTCTCATGAACAAATAAAGCGAGTTGGGTCTCACACGATCGCTGTTTCCGGAATCCATGTTTATTCCTACATAGTAGATTCTGGGTTTCCAAAAACGACATGATACTCGAGCAAAAAACATGTTCTACAATTCTACAACAGATCGACGTCAGAGATATAGGTCTATAGTTTTGCGCATCTTCTCGACGACCCTTCTTGAAGACTGGGACTACCTGTGCTCTTTTCCAATCATTTGGAACCTTCCGTTCCTCTAGAGACTTGCGGTACACGGCTGTTAGAAGAGGGGCAAGTTCTTTTGCGTACTCTGTGTAGAATCGAATTGGTATCCCGTCAGGTCCAGTGGACTTTCCTCTGTTGAGTGATTCCAGTTGCTTTTCTATTCCTTGGACACTTATTTTGATGTCAGCCATTTTTTTCGTTTGTGCGAGGATTTAGAGAAGGAACTGCCATGCGGTCTTCCTCTGTGAAACAGCTTTGGAAAAAGTTGTTTAGTGTTTCAGCTTTACGCGTGTCATCCTGTGTTTCAAATCCTTCATCATCCCGGAGTGTCTGGATATGCTGTTTCGAGCCACTTACTGATTTAACGTAAGACCAGAACTTCCTAGGATTTTCTGTCAAGTCGGTACATAGAATTTTACTTTCGAATTCACTGAACGCTTCACGCATAGGCCTCCTTACACTAACTTTGACATCGTTTAGCTTCTGTTTGTCTGAGAGGTTTTGGCTGCGTTTAAACTTGCTTTCGCAGTAGTTTCCTAACTTTGTTGTTGAACCACGGTGGGTTTTTCCCGTCCCTCACAGTTTTACTCGGCACGTACCTGTCTAAAACGCATTTTACGATTGCCTTGAACTTTTTCCATAAACACTCAACATTGTCAGTGTCTGAACAGAAATTTTCGTTTTGATCTGTTAGGTAGTCTGAAATCTGCCTTCTTTTACTCTTGCTAAACAGATAAACCTTCCGCCCTTTTTTTATATTCCTATTAACTTCCATATTCAGGGATGCTGCAACGGCCTTATGATCACTGATTCCCTGTTCTGCACATACAGAGTCGAAAAGTTCGGGTCTGTTTGTTATCAGTAGGTCCAAGATGTTATCTCCACGAGTCGGTTCTCTATTTAATTGCTCGAGGTAATTTTCGGATAGTGCACTCAGTATAATATCACTCGATGCTCTGTCCCTACCACCCGTCCTAAACATCTGAGTGTCCCAGCCTATATCTGGTAAATTGAAATCTCCACCTAAGACTATAACATGCTGAGAAAATTTATGTGCAATGTATTCCAAATTTTCTCTCAGTTGTTCTGCCACTAATGCTGCTGAGTCGGGAGGTCGGTAAAAGGAGCCAATTATTAACCTAGCTCGGTTGTTGAGTGTAACCTCCACCCATAATAATTCACAGGAACTATCCACTTCTACTTCACTACAGGATAAACTACTACTAACAGCGACCAACACTCCACCACCGGTTGCATGCAATCTATCCTTCCTAAACACCGTCTGTACCTTTGTAAAAATTTCGACAGAATTTATCTCTGGCTTCAGCCAGCTTTCTGTACCTATAACGATTTCAGCTTCGGTGCTTTCTATCAGCGCTTGAAGTTCCGGTACTTTACCAATGCAGCTTCGACAGTTTAAAATTACAATACCGATTGCTGCTTGGTCCCCGCATGTACTGACTTTGCCCCGCACCCTTTGAGGCTGCTTTCTGTACTTTCCCGAGGCCATCTAACCTAAAAAACCGCCCAGTCCACGCCACACAACCCCTGCTACCCGTGTAGCCGCCTGCTGCGTGTATTGGACTCCTGACCTATCCAGCGGAACCCGAAACCCCACCACCCTATGGCGCAAGTCGAGGAATCTGCAGCCCACACGGTCGCAGAACCGTCTCAGCCTCTGATTCAAACCCTCCACTCGGCTCTGTACCAAAGGTCCGCAGTCAGTCCTGTCGACGATGCTGCAGATGGTGAGCTCTGCTTTCATCCCGCTAGCGAGACTGGCAGTCTTCACCAAATCAGATAGCCGCCGGAAGCCAGAGAGGATTTCCTCCGATCCATAGCGACACACATCATTGGTGCCGACATGAGCGACCACCTGCAGATGGGTGCACCCTGTACCCTTCATGGCATCCGGAAGGACCATTTCCACATCTGGAATGACTCCCCCCGGTATGCACACGGAGTGCACATTGGTTTTCTTCCCCTCTCTTGCTGCCATATCCCTAAGGGGCCCCATTACACGCCTGACGTTGGAGCTCCCAACTACCAGTAAGCCCACCCTCTGCGACCGCCCGGATCTTGCAGACGGAGGGGCAACCTCTGGAACAGGACAAGCAGCCATGTCAGGCCGAAGATCAGTATCAGCCTGAGACAGAGCCTGAAACTGGTTCGTCAGACAAACTGGAGAGGCCTTCCGTTCAGCCCTCCGGAATGTCTTTCGCCCCCTGCGGCACATTGAGACGACCTCCCACTCTACCACAGGTGAGGGATCAGCCTCAATGCGGGCAGTATCCCGGGCAACCACAGTCGCAGTCCGATCGGGGGATGTGTGGGACGAGCTGGCCGTCCCCGACAAACCCCCATCAAGACCCCCACAGTGATGCCCATTGGCAACAGCCTCAAGCTGTGTGACCGAAGCCAGCACTGCCTGAAGCTGGGAGCGAAGGGATGCCAACTCAGCCTGCATCCGAACACAGCAGTTGCAGTCCCTATCCATGCTAAAAACTGTTGTGCAAAGAACGTCTGAACTAATCTGCAGAGAGCGCAAACAAATCGACACAAAATTTAAACGGTTATTAAAATACAAGATTGCCTAGTAAATGCAGTAATGCTGCTACTTGCGCACTGCTGACACACTGCTCGGCGGCGGAAGGAGACTACGCGATTTTACACTATTCAGGTACTAAAACGCGATGCTACAACTCTCAAATACTATAATACGCCCGAAATTTATGAATTAAACAATGCAAGTACCAAAAACACGCAAAGAAATTAAGAATTAAACTATGTAGCAAATGAGTGAGCTAGGAGTATGCGACTTGCTGCTGCAGCTGCTTATCCAACGGCGGCATGGAGCACACACACACCCTTAGTTCTTGATTCCACGTAGTTCAGTTAATGTTTCGTTAAATCAGACTCTCAATTATTTGAACTTTTTCTGCGGTCCCTTGAACTCTCAACTGCGGAGATTTGAATTATATCAAACCTTTTCGCAGTAGATTCGTTTTCTGGCAACTACTGTGCATACTGCTGCACCGTAACGAGGACTGATCCACCGTCTACAACAAAACATGAACTGCCAGCCTTTCTGTAACGAGGAATGGTCCACCTTCTACAACAAAACATGAACTGCCAGCAGTGGTTAACTCCAATGTAGACGTCGCACAGATGACCGTTTATTGTTTTTGAATATACCGCCACCAAAGTCGATGACACAGGTGTTGTTTGTAATGAAACATAAGCTGTGACTCACGGATTATTCATTCAAGACTGCGCACCACCTAAAATATTCATCCCCCACTATTCGCTTCTTATCTCCATCAGATTACGACCTTCTATCATTGGCATGATTCTAAGCCGAAATGACTGGAGCACTGCACCGTATCTTAATGTAGTCTTCTACACATACTTAGTAATAATACTTCCGGAAATCGCAGTACCGTATTCCTTCGAGTGCATGACAGTAATTATAGATTCCTGGAGCGCATCGTATGCCTTTGTTACACATATCAGTTGTGTGGCCGTATTATCCACAGTTGCTTTCCTGTTATTAAAGATATTTAAATTCCAGCTGTGCAACCACCAGAAAATGGGTATTTATATCACCATTAGCGTAACGCCTAGTGTTTCGCTCAGGTAGACTGTATGGTCCGTACAGGTTTTTCTTGTATTTCGTTAACCAAATTTTTATGTTGTTGACGAATTGCAACATTTTTTCACGCTGATTAAGGCGGTAGAAGCATGATCTTTTCCGAATGTACTTCTGACGAAAAAGCGACTCTAGTAGCTAGAGTCTAACGTTTTTATTGACCGCACCTTTTGCGTTGTTGTGATGATATTTCTATAATATTTCATCCCCTAATACGATTTCTTTGTATCTAACCGAGAAGTGAAATACCATTTTTATTGAAGAGGTTTAAAATACCGCTTTAGTAGTAAATTGCTTTATTTTCACACGACCGGTTTCGGACAGTTATAAGCCCATCCTCAGGTGTCGTAGCTGTGCTGTGGTCCCCGAGCGCCGCATGAACAGGGAGAACTCACTGTTCTGCGCTCATAGGCAGCACACCGCGCCTGGTACAAACGGCGCTCGGGGACCGCAGCTTAGCTACGACACCTGAAGATGGGCTTATAACAGTCCGGAAATGATCGTACGAAAATAAAGTACTTTACAACTGAAGCGATATTTTCAATCTCTGCTATAATGCTCTGTTGCGGATTTTTCTTCCAACAGGATTGTTTGCTTTTTTATTGATTTGTCTTTAAAAACTTTTTTAATATAACGAAATATTTTCTTAAAAATTTTCATTCCCTATTTCACTCCCCTACGAGCTGAATTTCCTAAAACAATAAACATGAATTTCTTCTAACGCAGATGCCAAATACAAATATTCATAGATTTATTTTTGAAAATTTTTCTTAATGGGATAATTTCATAAAACGTTTCATCCCCTATTTCACTCGCTTGGGAAGTTGAATTTCCATGCCAGTTTTTAAGCGAGAAGTCAGATACCCACTTTCATATACGTAGCTTCAAAAATGTTTTAGTAGCTCTTTAACAATTATTTATTTTCAAAAAAGCTTTCACCATTATTTTATCCCCTTAGTGACTGAATTTCTAAAACTGTTGAAACAAGTATTTTTTACTTCTGACTAAGAAACAAGTACCAGTTGTTGAAGTTCTAGCTTTAAAATTGCCTTAATAGTGGCACTTTTTAAAAAAGCCTTTCATCCCCTATTTCACTCCCTTAGGAGTGGAATTTCGAGCAATCCCTTCTTAAACGATGCCTACAGTAAAAGATTCACATTCCCTCCAAATTTCAAGTTTCTGTCTCTAGCAGTTTGGGTTAGGTGTTTATGAGTCAGTGAATCAGTCTGGCTCTATTTCACCCCGTAGGTGAAATGCATATTTTTTTATTTCTAACAGAGTAGGAAAATGCAAATTTTCATAGATTTAGCTTTAAAAATTCTAGCATAAGGGATGAATTTCCAAATGCTGTGAAACAAGGTTTTTTTTTTTTTTCATTTTCAACCGAGATGCCGAATTCATACTTTCATATATTTCGTTTCAAAGATTCTTTCCTTATGAAATATTTTCATGAAACATTTCAGCTCCTGTTTCATCCCCTTAAGGATAGAATATCCAAAACGCTGAATCACGTATTTTTTCATTAGTAACCGAGAAGTCAAATATCCATTACCCTAGATGTAATTTTAGAAATACTTTAGTATTCGTTTAATAATGATTTATTTTCAAAAAAACTTTCACTCAGTATTTCACTCCAAAAGGTGTTAAAGTTCCAAAAATTCTGAAACATGTATTTCTTTGTTTCTGAACGAGAAAGCAAATACCAATTTTCGTAGGTCTAGCTTAAAAATTGTCTTAATAATGATGTATTTTCTATAAATATTTCATCTCCTATTTCAGCCCTTAGGAGTGGAGTTTAGAAAAATCCTTTCTTAAACGATGCTTACGGTATAAGGTGCACATTTTCTCCAAATTTCAAGTGTCTATCCTTAGCGGTTAGGGCTGGGCGATGGTAAGCCCGTCGTCCATACAGATTGATTTATTGATATAACAAATCGACAATGGTCTCCAGTAAAACATATTTTTAATTTTGGTTAGCTTCTTAATCTAAAATATTTCGTTGTAAAAGATACTTAGTTGTGATTTTTCACTTACTGCATTTTATGTCCGAATTTTCGCTTATGTCAGGAACCCTTTTGAGGTATTCTTTCTTTTGTTTCTGATGGGTTTTGCCTACTCTCACGTATGTTTTCCGCTCTAAGTATTTCTTCATGTGAAATACAACACCATATAGCACCACTAGTGTTTGTTTGCATACTCAAAAATACACACTTATAATCAGGAGTATGTAAACAATCACTAGTGGTACCATATTTTCATGCATTTAACGTCAGGAAACACACACTACTGCAGGCATGAGAGTAGGTGAAACAAATCAATGCCAAACGAAAGAAAACCTGAAAGATACGGAAGAAGATGACACTTCTTGCTGCAAGCGAAGTTCGATCATAACATGGCGTTACTGAAAAATCACAGCTTAATATCTTTAAGAATGAACGGCTTTAGATCTGGAAAGCTCACTAGAACTGAAAAAGCATTTCATTACAGACCACGAATGACGTTTTACATCAATAAAATGAAACGGTTTTAGTGACTTACATACGCAGTTTCTGGTAGTTTCGCCGACGGAATTTAAATACATTTAATAGCATATCTTCCGCTAAGCGTTTACAAAAGCTAGAATGCCCCCAAAGACAGTAAAGTTTCCGCCACACTGTCCAAAAATTCTATAAAATGCTTTCGTAAAACATCTTCGATGAAGACCTTCAACGATCTAATACGGCCGCAACGTTGTGGCGTAGCTAGATTCCGCACTTGAGCGTGAAAAATTGCTTCCACTTTCTACGGAAAGCAGGACGAACACTTGGGGGTAAACACACTGCCATAAAGCCAGTGCACGTACCGCCTGGACGCTGTTTTGGATGAGAACGAACAGATCCTTGAACGCTGAAACATGTTCCGTTGTGACTTCCTCCTACCCGGCCAACTAGTTCCGTTCGACAACCAGTAACGTCGGAAACCAGCTGGAGTTATGTAACAGCGTGATGGCCAACTGGATTTCTTAGCGATACCCTTTACATAAACAACTGACTCCAATGGATTAATAAATCAAACTTGTTTTCGATTTTATCTTTCAGATCTGTTTCCAAGGCATTACATTCAGTGTTCTATTGTGGATGTCGCATTACGTGCAAGCATGCCAATCGAACAGGTGTAGGTGTCAGATACTGAACGCATATTCGGGAACAGCAAGATAGTTTTGTGGCTGGCTGGCTCTGAGCACTATGGGACTCAACTGCTGAGGTCATTAGTCCCCTAGAACTTAGAACTAGTTAAACCTAACTAACCTAAGGACATCACAAACATCCATGCCCGAGGCAGGATTCGAACCTGCGACCGTAGCGGTCTTGCGGTTCCAGACTGCAGCGCCTTTAACCGCACGGCCACTTCGGCCGGCATAGTTTTATCATCCATGAAATAAGCATAACAGCAACCTCTTGCTACGATATGTAATGAGCCAACTATAATACATCTTCCCAGTGAAAAAATGGTAACATGCTGACCATGTACATGGATACGGTCATTTATACTTAATTATGTTCAGTGTTTCTCTCTCAAACACACACACACACACACACACATACACACACACACGCACACACACACATTAAAACCATATTACTACAATTCAAACATTCTTCTACGGTGTAGAAGTTGTCAAGCAAATGTAGCTTCATTTTTTGTTTCGAGTCAATTAAAAGGTTTTTCCGGCTGAACAATTCATTATTTTCTGTGTCACACTAAGGCTAAGTGATGTACGGTGTAAGTCATTTCTCCTCTTAGTATTATGTATTTTAACCCATTAGTGCCAAGAGTTACATTAATGGTACGTGTGACAGGACCGCACATTTATTGTTTTTTTTTTACAACAATGAACTTCTATAATCTTTTTATGCTTATTTAAGGATTGTTTAACATTTGTTCTTTCAGTATCGTCTCAGTACTTTTGAGACGCAATCCGCTACAGAGAACAATTAGCAATAGAATTTAAACATTTTTTTCTAATGCTAAAATCTCAGCATTCCATAGAATGAAAAACTCCGAATACTTTCTTAATAAACTTCATTCACAAGTCGTTTTGCTAAAATTGATGCAACATAATTTTTATGACAGAGACACGTGCTGCATTTTCAGCGTTCCATTCCAGTAACAATAAGCACAAATGAAAGCACTTTAATAATTTTACTTCTATTTTGACAGCTTGTTTACAAGTTCCATTTTGTTAATTTTTCTTGGAGAGCAAGGTTTTGTGGTCACTGGGATTAAGACGAAGGAAATGAAATCAAACAATGGAAAATCCAGAATGGAAACAAAAAATATTATGAGAAGGAAAGTTGCTACTCGCCATATAGTGGAGATGCTGATTCGCAGGTAGGCACAACAAAAGGCTCTCTCAATTCAAGCTTTCGGCCATTAAGGCGTTCGTCAACAATAGACACACATATGCACACACACATACACACACTCATGCAAACTCAACTCACACACACGACCGCAGCCGCAGGCAACTTTCATCCCCTTAGAGGAGAGGAATTTCGAACACTTAGTTCTTAAACGACAGTATTAAGATCCACATTCTCTCCAAATTTCAAGTTTCTATCCTTAGCGGTTTGGGCTAGGCATTGACGAGTCAGTGAATCAGTCTGGCTGTATTTCACCCCTTAGGGGTTGAATTTCCAGAACAGTGAAATGCACATTTTTTATTTCTAATCGAGTAGCTAAACCAAATTTTCATAGATTTAGCTTAAAAATTGCTCACATGAGGGTTGAAATTCTAAAAGTAGTGAACAAGTATTCTTTATCTCCAACCGACATGCCACATTCTTATTTTCATAGATTGTTTCAAAAATTCTTTCATTATGAAATATTTTCATGAACATTTAACCTCCTGTTTCACCCTCTTAGGTGTCGAATTTCCAAAACACTGAATCACGTATCTTTTAGAAGTAAGCGAGAAGTCAAATACCCATTTCCCTAGATGTAGTTTTAAAAATACCTTAAGAACTGCAATGGTCTCTTGGGTGTATGAATGTACCAGTACTTCATAACACATGAAAAAGTGGAGATACGCCTGAAAATGTTCTCTGAACCATGCAGTTGGAATTCTGAAAGATAAACGATAGCAGTTTCCTGAGACTGCAGTGGTGTCTGTGTGTGTGTGTGTGTGTGTGTGTGTGTGTGTGTGTGTGTGTGCGTGCGTGCGTATGTGCGTATGTGTGACTATCGTTGAAGAAGGCCTTAATGGCGAAAGCTTTAATTGAGAATCCTTTTGCTGTGCCTATCTGCGACTCAGCATCTCCGCTTTATGGTGAGTAGCAACTTTCCTTCTCACAATATTTAAGAAGGAAATAATTTATACAAAAGAGGTACTATCCATACGAAAGTGTTCTGTTTCTTTATAAATGGCTTGATAACTCCGCGGCCGGCCACAGTGGCCGAGCGGTTCTAGACGCTTCAGTCTGGAACCGCGCGACTGCTACGGTCGCAGGTTTGAATCGTGCGTCGGGCATGATTGTCTGTGATGTCCTTAGGTTAGTTAGGTTTAAGTAGTTCTAAGTCTAGGGAACTGATGACCTCAGATGTTAAGTCTCATAGTGCTCAGAGTCATTTGAACCATTTTTGACAACTCCGTTGTTTCTGTGCCTCAAATACAACTGTTGTGAACCGAGGGACTAATGTTAAAAGATATTCTCAGTGGTCAAGAAAACACATTGAAGTTCCTCGACCATCGATCCCGATAGAATACGGCAGTAACACATCAGCGGAAATGACTGTATAGATAAAGATTTGGATCAGTACAAGACAAATATTCTTATCAGGAAACAGTATTCGATTATTTTCATTTGGTTATTGGATGACCGTACACAATGTCTTGATACTCTGCCGCAAAAGTGTAAATACAATCTCTCATGTAAATTTTCGAATAGAAGTTATGCAGATGTGCATGAGGTGGGCGACGCCACCGAATGTGCCTGAACGACTCATGCGCTCCAGTATTGTAGCACGTGTTCTCTGGTTAAATGAAATGACGCATCTAATTGTGAAAATACCAGAAATCAAAAAATAAGACATTTTGTTGAAGTAAAGTGTAAGATATCTAAACATACCCAGAGCAAGAAATGTAATGTGAGACTGTGTGTTGAATGTTCTGCTACTTATCATAGCAAGTAATTTGTTGTTTTTGTTTTCGATTTGTGATTAGTATTCATGTTTAATTCAATTCATTCAGTCTAAAAATGTGTAATCTTTTCATATGAATGTTGAGAGAGGACAAGTTTCTCTCTCACCTATTTTTCGTAAAGATTTTGTTACAACGTTACGCAACTTGAGCGAGACTCTAGAAGGTTAACGGCCTGAGCAGGTGTTCATGGAGCCTGGTAGGGCTCTAAAAGTATGAGGTATTTTTATGGTTCTTAGTTCGTAGAAACGGCAAGTTGGAAGTTGAAAGAAAGTGGGAGCGAGCCCAACCCTAAGTAAATCTTGCCGGACAGGCCCACAGTGTACAGGGAAGACAGAGCACCCCCTAGTCGAGACAGGTATCCAAGCAGGACATTGCTGCTAAACCGACATTGGCGCCAGCCGAAGGCTGGGCTGGGGGCGACGGACTGAAGGGACGCGTCTGCACAGTAGAGTCATAAACCGAGCATTTTTTCCAGTGCCAAGCCTAATAAAAATTCACAAGTTTTCATGTTCGCCGATACTGCAAGTAGGCCTGTGACCCACTCCCATCGGCCGCCTCAGTCGTATAACAAACTCTGGCGTCTGGGAAACGTTTAGAGATACAATCTTTATGACACCTCATAGCTAGGACTAACAAGCTCCAAGGCACAGGCAATTTAAATAAAGATCTAAAAGATTTTATCTGTTCGCTTGTTGCTGTGGGAAGTGATGCGACTTCGGAGAAAAACATCTCCTTCCTCTGTGAAAACGTGAAAAAGCCAGTAATTGGCGATTTCTTTTTTCCCCCAGAGCTGTAGTGTAGGAGGGGAGATTTAGCGCCTCTAAAGCCCTGTGATTGACTCAAGATGGGATGGAGGCGGTGTCATTCGTGCACTGTGCGGGAAAACGGAATTTTTTTTTATCTGGAGAGGTGCGAGGCACTCGGACTCTAAACTTCGGTCTGGAAGCAACTTCTGGTCGTAGCTCTGGCATATGTGATTGGTACTTGGGACCTGTCCTAAGACTGACTTCACTTGCGAGATGTTAGACTGCGGAGCCTGTGGTGAATTTCTTACTGTACCGACAGTGTGATTTCAATTGTCTTGAACTACTCCTTTGCTGAGGGCACACTTATACATTTTTGATTTAGCAGTCTTGACATTTGGTATCCTTGCGCACTCTGTCATGTTAGTGAGCCAAATTGGTCCTAGGTACAACCAGACAATGGGTGTGTCACACACTGAAATCTACTGTGATTTCGGGGCTCTGGTAGAGACTAAATTGCGATCCGCCTGCCTGATTGATAGACCGTGAGATTTTGCATTTCTTTCGTGGCCGCGATCGATTCACAGGTGTCGCCTTACGGCTTGCCCCCGCCTCACACATCTCGCCAGCTACAAGTTACATCGCTGCACGAAGCAAACAGGGTAACATACTACTGCTCCCGCCTTGTCAGGGCGTACAAATCACAATCGCCACTTGTTCTCAGCTGCACCTTAATAGACTTATGAAGATTATCGATCAAAGTCTGTTCAATATCAGATCAATTCAGATTGCGTCATCCACATTTTTAGGGTCAGAGTACTTGACTTACTTTTGCCACCCAGGATCCTTGTCCATTGTGGTCTTAAACCACCTGTAAGCTGTTTATGATATTCTATCACAACGTGTTTAGCATAAATATGTCAGTCTTTGTTTTTGGGAAATACATGTTGTCAGTAAACTAGATTTTGCATACATTCTGTATCATTCTTCTATAGTCGCCCCAAGTGTTAACTTTCATTGTGGCATCCCATGCCGGGATAACTTTTAATGTTCCTTCAATAGTGCATAGTTTTACACATACGGTGCTGCAAATTAATTTAAAACTAGAAAGGTAGAATTTTTTTTCACTTTATATGCTTCTGTGCCAGTGTAACACTTGAGGTAAATGTAAGATAAGTAAAGACAAAATAAGCAGATAATCGATTTGGGCACTAATGAATTAATGTTGTTGTTTTGAAAGTATGGTTGTTGACAACGAACTTGGTAAAGGACGAAATGCCCAAATGTTTAAGGAGCTGCCTACAAAAGGTTCTTGAGTGGACACCAAACATTATCCTTACTACACGGTTCTTCCACAGTTACGATTTACCCCAGAACATGACAGCATAATACGTTAGTGAATCAAAACAGGTAAAGCAACTGAACTACTTTTACTTTTTAAGCCCCAAAATCTGATATCATCTGTAACTCAAAAAATGCAGAGCTTTGTCACTTGAAAACTTCCGTAACGTGAGACTTCCAGGTCGAGTTCTTATCAATATAAACAACCAATGATTTAGAGTATTTTGTTTTATTTATTAGTTTACCCTCGTACATTATTTTTAAAGATGTAGTCAGGATTTACGCAATGCTGATTTGCCCATATGAGTTTTACGCAATTTCAGCGACAGTGTATTTCCAAATACCCAGTTATTGATTTTCAAGACAATGTTATTTACGTTTTCAATTATTAGAGTTCTTACCTTAGGATTGATTGCAATACTTGTATCGTCAGCAAAGAGAGCTACACTCTGAGACAAAGAAAAAGAAAAGATGTACCACGGAGGAATTATCCGAATGAGACACAAAACGGCAGGTGTGATGCTCATCTACACACAAACAAATGACTGCAATTTCAGAAAATCTAGGTGTTTCATTCATCAGAAAGAGCTTCACAAAAGTCAATAGCCCGTCTTTTCAGTTCTGACCTTTATGCATGCAGTTATTCGAATTGGCACCGATTGATAGAGATGCTGGGTGTCCTTCATACGGATATCGTACCAAATTTTGTGCAACTGTATCGTTAATCGTGAAAATCCAGAGCTGTTTAAAGGGTCCTGCCCATAATGACCCAAATGTTCTGAACTGGAAGAGTTTCGGCGATGTTACTGGACAAGGTAGGGTTTAGCAAGCCCGCACACAAGCAGTACAAACTCTCATCGTGTGCGGACGGGCATTATTTTGCCGAAATTCAAGCCCAAGATGACATGCCGTGATGGGAAACAAAACGAATCGTAGAACATCGTCGACGTACCGCTGCACTGTAAGGGTGGCGTGGACGGGGTCCTGCTAGAAAAACAAATAATACCCCAGACCATCATTTCTTGTTGTTGGATCTTACGACGGACGACAGTTAGTTTAGTATCACAGAGCTGTCCAGCGTGTTTCCAGACACGCTCTAGGTCTGGAATCTCTTTGACGGGAGTAGAACTGTCTTCAGCCCCGTTTCGAACTGAGCCCCGATGAAAGCGAAGAGTGTCTCTGCATGCGCCATGGGGAGCGGTAGGATATCAACCTGCTTGTCGCCCGCCATACGGTCTGACAACCAAAAGTGATGCTCCGGCGCGCCATTTCGTGGACCCCTTCGTCATTCGCGGTACCCTCACAGCTTAACTGTACGTCGATAGTGAACGCCCCGTTTCGTTTCCCCTCATGGCATCTTGGGCTTACATTTTAGCAAGATAATGCCAACCTGAACACGGTGAAAATTTTGTACTCGTTGTCTTTGTGCTTGCCAGACCCCTCCTTGGCTAGAAACGTTGCCGGATCTTCCACTAATTGAGACGTCTGGTGCGTTATGGGCAGGGCCCTCCAAGCAGCTCGTGATTTTTACGATCTAACCTGCCAGATTGTAAGAATATGGCGCACTATACCCCAGCCGGCCGCTGTGGCCGAGCGGTTCGAGGCCCTTCAGTCTGGATCCGCGCGACCGCTACGGTCGCCGGTTCGAATCCTGCCTCGGGCATGGATGTGTGTGATGTCCTTAGGTTAGTTAGGTTTAAGTAGTTCTACGTTCTAGGGGACTGATGACCACAGCAGTGGTCCGCCCCGGTAGCTGAGTGGTCAGCGTGGCCTAAGGGCCCGGGTTCGATTCCCGGCTGGGTCAGAGATTTTCTCCGCTCAGGGACTGGGTGTTGTGTTGTCCTAATCATCATCATTTCATCCCCATCGACGCGCAGGTCGCCGAAGTGGCGTCAAATCGAAAGACCTGCACCAGGCGAACGGTCTACCCGACGGGCGGCCCTAGCCACACGACATTTCCATTTCCATACCACAGCAGTTAAGTCCCAAAGTGCTCAGAGCCATTTGAGCCATTTGAGAATATCCACCAAATCTATTAGTCACTGCCAAATCTAATAACTGCTTGAATAAAGCCAGTGGTGGACCAACATGTTATTGGCTTACTCAGTTTGTGAAGCCCTTTCTCTTGAAGAAATCATCCAATTTTTCTGAAATCGTTATCATTTGACATGTCGATCACATCTAAAAATTTCCTTCCCATTCGGAAAATTCCATCGTTGTGCGTTTTTTTTTTCTTTTAGTGTATTTCCTATTCTTGGATGTATGTCTTTAGTATATAGCAAGAACATGGAACACCGAATATCGATTTCTACGGTACACCTTTAGTTGTTGTGACGATGCCGTCTCGTGGTGTACGCATCCTTAGTTTCTTATTGCAATGCTACATGTTCTGTAACATGACCTACTCACCTTTCCCAAGTTCGTCTTCTCCGTCTTATCTCTTAGAATCTAGATAAGAACGTCCTTGGTCGATCAACCATCCATTCGCCTGGTTACTGTAGTAGTAGCATTAGTAGTAGCAGTAGTGGTAGTGGTAGTGGTGGTGGTGGTGGTGTTGGACGCATTAGTAGCCTGAAGTTCAGAAATAAGGAGTCCAGCGTTCGCGTGATTTACAAGCAGGAAGGATCGTTCACACATTTTAACCTTTAAACGAGGTAGCAAGATACAGACGAAACAATTCGTTAATGTTATTTCCGACTACTATTCTCATCCTTTATCTAACTGAGTAGCGTAAGTAGCTTAATATAAAACCAGCCGGTCAGGTTAATTGACAGAATATAACTGACTCATTTGTTTCCTAGTTAGCTTTTTTTCTGAGAAGTAGTTGAAGGAAGTAGCCGCAATGCACTGGGAATTGTTTCATCATTCTACAAAAACAAAAAAACAAAAAAATTCAAAGCATGCAGTAACGAATTTCTCGTTGACTCGTTATTCGTGGCTTAATGCAATACCTACAAAAACTAAATATCATTTATCATTCATCATTTTAAAAATAAGACAGTTCAAAGAAAATTATTTTTCATTTTGAAGTTTAGGTAGATGCAAATGTTGATGATAGTGGGGTCAAGGGGTTATTAGTTAATATCTGATTACACTCGGAAAGACTGGGAACCACTGGATTAGAAACAAATTTATTCGACGGATTAGGCACGTGACAATACGCAAATGATTATAATTACGGAAGTGTACGTGCACTTCGAACGTGTCGGTTCATTTCGGTGTGAAGTCGCCACGGAATGCAATCAGATCCGCTAGAGATGGTGACATCGAATGAAAGGCGGCTGGGATATGCTACTGGGAAACACACTGCTACACTGTTTAAAGGCGTTGAAACTTATTATTAAAAAATTTTACTAGTTAAACTGAGATCACTGAGATGGTAAAACTTCTTAATTTATTTAAATTTTCTGCTTATATAGCTTAGTGAAATTGACGTACTGTCACTTTGCTTGTCTTTATTGTTTCAACAGTGACCTACTGAATTTGCCCTGATTAATAGAACTCAAACTTTTCCTATTTAATAATTACCCGCAATATTCAACGGTAACGTGATCTGACTGCTTTTAAATTATTAACCTGGCTTCAAATAATTTATACAAAAGGATGGCCCTGAATAAGAAGAAATCCTGACAATAACCTATACGTTTCATAAGTCATTTACCGCACAGAAATCTTCATTACCCGAACTGCTGCAATACCGCAAGCACCAATACTGCCAGCTAAATAGAATATTCTAACTACTGAAGGCTCTAGCTACTGATATGCATGTGGTTAGCAAAGGAAAGATTTTGTTGCAAAGGAAACAACGTGTTTTTACCTTAATCATGTCACAACCAGTTCAAAAAATTATATAATCATCAGTAATAAATCTCCGTGACGGATACACATTCAGACCGTCCGCTCGTGCTAATGCTGCAAACCTCCAACACTGCTAATTATTAACCTCTAACCTCCATTACTGCTATCTACTCGCTCCCAACTTCCATCACTGCGGGCTGTTCACGTTCAACTTCCATCACTGCTGACTGTTAACTTTCAACTGCAAGTCCGACCTGCCACAGAGAGTCTCTTACAGACTGCCACAGCGCAGTCAGAGATTTAATTTGCAAGTCCGACCAGCCACAGAGAGTCTCTTACAGAGTGCCACAGTGCAGTCAGAGATTTAATACAGAGCTCTAAATAGCGCTACCAACATACAAACGCATAAACAGCCTACTTACAGCGTGTCCACGAGGGATCGACAGTCATCGCAGGAGGACCAGAACGAGCAAGTTGCCGACCGACCGCATCCAACACATGTGCGATGGGCGACGTGTCAGGCGAACGTGCAGGTCAGGGAAGCAGTGGTATCCGTCGTTCTAACACTTGAACATTTCTCACCACATGTGGCTGGTCATTGGACTGCTGGCATACAGTAAGTGCTATGGCCAGTTGGGCCCCGCACAATCACACCTGGCGTTTGCCGCTGTGCCACTCCACAATCCAGACTGCCACTCCGCGTTTCCCATAGTAGCGACTACACGCACACAGTCGTCACTTTAGGAAAAGTTGAGGTGGAACTCGTCCAGAAACATTGCGATTTACCACTCAGCATGCCTGTGTCCATTACAGACAGAGGCATTCGTGGTTTCTGGTCAGTGGAAGACGACGCAATGACACGGTGGCACCAGTCCAGCCCCAGTAAACAGCGTCGAACCGCCGATGTTGAAATGTCCGCGCCCGCTGCAGTGGTCCACTACAGTGCCAACACTGTAGACGAAACTGTTCTCGGGTACGGCCATGCGGATAAGATGGTAGTCATCCCTCACCGTCCTCACAACGCGTGCTCCAGTACCTGCTTGTCGCTAAGTATGATCCTCTCCTATCTACTGGTTCCAAACACGCATAGCTGTCGTGGCAGCGTGCCACACACAAGGCCCAACCAACGTCACCGTACGGGAAACCCGTTCTCCAGGAACCAGTCGTTCTGCTCCGCTTCAGCTCACTCCACACACACTGACATTACATCACGGGGCATACCGACGCATACTTACTAGTTTCCCCTTCGTTTGATGGTTCTGCACCAGCTGAGCGTCGCGCAACACTAACCAGTCCGGTACCACAACTGAGACCGCTGCTGCGCCTACGTGGATGCCATCTCTTTACACTCTGTCACTCTTTATGGTTCGTCTGTTCTACACATGCTCCGATTTTGGAGTAGTTGAGACTATTCCTTCTGAGTGTTGCCATACCCGCAAACTGTAGTTTATATTTCCGTGTAACGCCATATAGAATCGCAATCTTTCAGTTACAAGAAAGTGACACTGAATACTAATTAGAAACCCTTCGGAAGCTAGCTCTTAACAGTTTCACCCAAATATGATCAACAATAAGTATGCCAAGAAATCGCGCGGACACTGGTAGTGGGCCGATGTGGCCGAGCGGTTCTAGGCACTTCAGTCTGGAACCGCGCGACCGCTACGGTCGCAGGTTCGAGTCCTGCCTCAGGCATGGATGTATGTGAAGTCCTTAGGTTAGTTAGGTTTAAGTAGTTCTAAGTTCTAGGGGACTGATGACCTCAGATGCTAAGTCCCATAGCGCTCAGAGCCATTTGAAGTTACCGCCATAAGTAAACATTGTCGGTACCAATTAACATTATATATCTGAGAAAACAATGCGCATGTAAAAAATAATGGAATATTTGTCACAGTTGGTAAACGTCATGTAAACTTTAATCCTAAGCAGTCACGCTCTCCGTCGTGGGGATCAGCAAGACGTCGTTGCCCGTGCACTGCAGCAGATAGCGCAGAGATGGTGCACTTATGACAATAATATTCTTACATTCATATATAGTCTACAGGGACGCCGTGTAAATAACTACTTGACATGCCCAAGAACCGTCAGTTTCCAACGTCGCAACATATAGAGGTCATAAATGTGCCTGACGAGCGTAAAATGGATTTAACAATACGAATAGAATCCATATGTATGTTGGGAAAGACGAAATCAGGGCCGCACGGTTTAAGGCGCCCTGTTACGGACTGCGCGGCCCCTTCCGCCGGAGGCTCGAGTCCTCCCTCGGGCATGCGTGCGTGTGTTGTTCTTCACGTAAGTTAGCTTAAGTGGTGTGTAAGTATAGGGACCGATAACCTCAGGAGTTTGGTCCCTTAGCAATTCACACACAATAGAAGATTTTGAACAAAATCTGGAAGTGAAGCAGAGACTGTTTACGTATAAAACACATCGCGGTGCAAAACTTTACGAGTTTGACAAAATAGCGAAAAATATAAGTTACTAGGCGGAAATGAACGAAGGTGCCGGAGTATGTTGGCAGAAGCCCCCAATGGGGCACAGTAAGTTAGATGTCACACGGCGTGAAGTCAGCCTGACTGAACGAGGCAGTTGAAGGAGCAGTGTGTGTCAATGAGCGAGCAGTTACTATGACTTCATTACAACCTGACCCGGAAACATTTGGATGAGTTCACACACGGCAAAGAATCATAGGGACGTGCGATGAATGTAGTCCAGGTGTTTTGTATCGCTTCCAGCGTTGTGGAGAGCATTCCGAATCACAGCTAGCGCTGCTCGAAGGAGAGGAGGCGGTCGCCTTCGGACAACTACAGCCCGCTACACTGTCCAACAGGCAAGGAGGGACTCACGCCAAACAACGGGTTGAATTGCAGCAACATTTAACAGGACTGGAAGGCACGCAGTCTCACGCTCCACAGTGCTCGACGAGCAGTATGTTGTGTACCGTTGACACTCGCACATCGGCAGACTGTCTGCGATGGTGCCTAGAGAGTAGGGACTGGACCAACGGCGAGTGGAGCCGCGTGTTCTTATCGAATGAGAGCAGATTCAGTCTGAGTAGTGATTCTGGACGTACCCTTATACCAGTAGAGGTGGGAACACTTAATGTACCATGGAACACTGTTGTAGGTGATCGTTTTGGCGGTCCAGGTGTTGTGATGCCGGGAGTCATAATATCGCATGGGTGTGCTGACCTAAAAATCTTCGAACACAGTAGATGCATCGGTCGAAGTTAGTGACAGCGTACTCCTTCACCATGCGCCTCTTTTCAGAGTTGAATTCGACTCTGACTTCATGTTTGTAGATGACAGGCGCAACCGCATCTGACGGACCATATGGAGCAGTTTCGGAACGTGAGTAAATCCGGGGAATGGATTGGCCTAACCGGTTCCCTGCCTTGCATCCCATTAAGCACGTGTGGAATGCGGAGAAAAGACATATTGCAGAATGTCCACATGCAATAGCGACCAGTTGTCAACCGCGCTGGTGGAGGAATCGAACGCCCTAGCAAAAGAACGCCTTATCAGTGGTCAGCATGGAACCACACAGAAGATCACGCATTGCTGCCTGCGATGATCACCCATCCTATTAAGAACTACATCCCGCCTTTTTTAATGTCTAGGGGACCATCATAAATCACGACGATTTCGGTACAATAATTATCTTTGAATAAAAGTATCATTTCTGTTCGTCTCATCACGTGTTTATTTCACTTATCTTCGGTACATACTGTAGCAGTTCCTTTTATATGTGATCAACGTTTTATCGAGTTACGTCACTTTGCAGTGACACATAATGCAGAAGTTAGTTTCGCACACCAAGTTTTGCACATCAGTGTATGTAATTACATTTGTTTCATCGGAACAGAGAAAAACCTTATTGCAACAACCAAATGAAATTACACCTTGTGACTGTGCATTTACACTTACATGCTAATTACATTACTGTATTTTTAAAATATTTAAAAAAAAATTCTCGAAGGATTCCCTTCACAAAATTTTAAAAACCTTTAGTAAAATTAAAAATGCAAAAAAAGGCGTTAACAAAATCTTTAATATTCAAATAAGCATCTAAATTTCTAGTGACAGTTGGCGTATATCCCGAAGTATATACTGAGACGTACAATAATTCTTTGTTAAATATATGATTACGGAGGGAAATAGCTGAAAAATTCGCTTTAATCTGCTGCCGCACATAGCTTCATTATTATAATTACAAAGTACTACACACACATATGTATCTTGTTTAACAGTGCGTTGCACAATCTTATCTGGTAACTTCTAAATTTTCAACGATGTTCATCTGTTGCAGATTTTGCAAAAAAAGCTATTTTATGTTAGATATAATCTTTTAGGTCGACTTGGAAACCCCTCTACAGCCGAAACAGGCCTGTTGTTGTTGTTGTGGTCTTCAGTCCTGAGACTGGTTTGATGCAGCTCTCCATGCTACACTATCCTGTGCAAGCTTCATCTCCCAGTACCTACTGCAGCCTACATCCTTCTGAATCTGTTTAGTGTATTCATCTCTTGGTCTCCCTCCACGATTTTTACCCTCCAGACTGCCCTCCAGTACTAAATTGGTGATCCCTTGATGCCTCAGAACATGTCCTGCCAACCGGTCCCTTCTTCTTGTCAAGTTGTGCCACAAACTCCTCCCCAATTCTATTCAATACCTCCTCATTAGTTATGTGATCTACCCATCTAATCTTCAGCATTCTTCTGTAGCACCACATTTCGAAAGCCTCTATTCTCTTCTTGTCTAAACTATTTATAGTCCATCTTTCACTTCCATACATTGCTACACTCTATACAAATACTTTCAGAAACGACTTCCTGACACTTAAATCAATACTCGCTGTTAACAAATTTCTCTTCTTCAGAAACGCTTACCTTGCCATTGCCAGTCTACCTTTTATATCCTCTCTACTTCGACCATCATCAGTTATTTTGCTCCCCAAATAGCAAAACTCCTTTACTACTTTAAGTGTCTCATTTCCCAATCTAATTCCCTCAGCATCACCCGACTTAATTCGACTACATTCCATTATCCTCGTTTTGTTTTTGTTAATGCTCATCTTACACCCTCCTTTCAAGGCATTGTCCATTCCGTTCAACTGGTGTTCCAAGTCCTTTGCTGTCTCTGACAGAATTACAATGTCATCGGCGAACCTCAAAGTTTTTATTTCTTCTCCATGGATTTTAATGCCTACTCCGAACTTTTCTTTTGTTTCCTTTACTGCTTGCTCAATATACAGATTGAATAGCATTCGGGAGAGGCTACAACCCTGTCTCACTCCCTTCCCAACCACTGCTTGCCTTTAATGTCACTCGACTCTTATAACTGCCATCTGCTTTCTGTACACATTGTAAATTGCCTTTCGCTCCCTGTATTTTACCCCTGCCACCTTCAGAATTTGAAAGTGAGTATTCCAGTCAACATTGTCAAAAGCTTTCTCTAAGTCTACAAATGCTAGAAACGTAGGTTTGCCTTTCCTTAATCTAGCTTCTAAGATAAGTCGTAGGGTCAGTATTGCCTCACGTGTTCCAATATTTCTACGGAATCCAAACTGATCTTCCCCGAGGTCAGCTTCTACCAGTTTTTCCATTCGTCTGTAAAGAATTCGCGTTAGTATTTTGCAGCTGTGACTTATTAAACTGATAGTTCGGTAATTTTCACATCTGTCAACACCTGATTTCTTTGGGATTGGAATTATTATATTCTTCTTGAAGTCTGAGGGTATTTCGCCTGTCTCATATATCTTGCTCACCAGATGGTAGAGTTTTCTCAGGACTGGCTCTCCCATGGCTGTCAGTAATTCGAATGGAATGTTGTCTACTCTCGGGGCCTTGTTTCGACTTAGGTCTTTCAGTGCTCTGTCAAACTCTTCACGCAGTATCATATCTCCCATTCCATCTTCATCTACATCCTCTTCCATTTCCGTAATATTGTCCTCATGAACATCGCCCCTGTATAGACCCACTATATACTCCTTCGACCTTTCTGCTTTCCCTTCTTTGCTTAGAACTGGGTTTCATCTGAGCTCTTGATATTCATGCAAGTGGTTCTCTTTTCTCCAAAGATCTCTTTAATTTTCCTGTAGGCAGTATCTATCTTACTCCTCGTGAGATAAGCCTCTACATCCTTACATTTTTCCTCTAGCCATCCCTGCTTAGCCATTTTGCACTTCCTGTCGATCTCATTTTTGAGACGTTTGCATTCCTTTTTGCCTGCTTCACTTACTGCATTTTTATATTTTCTCCTTTCATCAATTAAATTCAGTATCTCTTCTGTTACCCAAGTATTTCTACTAGCCCTCATCTTTTTACCTACTTGATCCTCTGCTGCATTCACTATTTCATTCCTCAAAGCTACCCATTCTTCTTCTACTGTATTTCTTTCCCCCATTCCTGTCAATTGTTCCCTTATGCTGTCCTTGAAACTCTGTACAACCTCTGGTTTAGTCAGTTTATCCAGGTCCCATCTCCTTAAATTCCCACGTTTTTGCAGTTTATTCAGTTTTAATCTACAGTTCATAACCAATAGATTGTGGTCATAGTCCACATCTGCCCCTGGAAACGTCTTACAATTTAAAACCTGGTTCCGAAATCTCTGTCTTACCATTATATAATCTATCTGAAACCTTCTAGTATCAGGCCTGTACTATCACAAATAAAGACTATTTTCAAAAAATAAAAATAATGTCGTCGTAATTCAATTGTGTCCAATCATTTGTCTCGCAAAGTGCCTTTACCTTCCATTTCGTACCACAGGATGTCTGGAGTCACACAGAGCACCTTTAGCGAGGTGTTCAGAGGTTTCGGATCACATTCTTCATCGGCTGCAGTTAGGGTAAAGTGTTTTCTATGCCAGAGATACGCGAACGGCTTTACCAGCGGCCATTAATCAAGGAAAATGTGTAGCTATCAATTCCCTCGAGGGGTCAAGGGGGGTAATCAGCTGTAATGTGATAACGATGCGTTCTGTGAATAAAATTACTGACGGGTAACCGCAACGGGTCAGTAGTGAGTTTGTGAGAGGTCGTAGTTTTCAAGCAAACCGTATTTCGTCACACTTGTGAGATCAGTGAGAGAAGCAAAATATGTGACCTCTCGACTGACGGAAGTTGGTGCTATCAGGGCTGTGTACGCTGAGGCGCCACGATTCTCCACGGGCCACTCAACCACGACTGTAAAGGATCGGATGCAATGCTCCAAAGCATGTGCTGTACCTTCTGAAGGCTCACAGCCACCTCGGCAGTATACAGTAAGCTGCTGTAGATAAAATTAGGTATCTTTGGAGGTGAAGACTTTTCAGATGACGTGATAGAAGAAGAAACGGGAGGCGATATAGAAGAGAAAGGGGATCCAGTACTAGAATCATTATTTAAAAGAGCCTCGTAACATTTCATCATTCCTAAAATCTTTGGGTCAAGTGGCAACCAAACGACTATCCACGTTGGTGTGTAGAATAAACGATACTGGCGATATACCGTCAGACTTTCGGAAAATATTATACATACAATTCCGAAGATAGCAAGAGGCGAAATGTGTGAGAATTATCGCACAATCAGCTTAACAGCTCATGCACCTAAGTTGCCGACAAGAAAAATATATAGAAAAATGGAAATGAAAATTGAAGACACGTTAGATGACGATCAAGTGTGATTTAGAAAATGTAAAGGCGCCAGAGAGACAGTTCTGACGTCGCAATTGATAATGGAAGCAAGACCAGAGAAAACCAAGACACGTTCATAGGATATCTCGACCTGGAAAAAGCATTTGACAGTGTCAAATGGGGCAAGATGTTCGAAAATCTGACGAAAATAGTGGTACGCTATAGGGAAAGACGGATAGTATACAAAATGTGCAAGAGCCAAGAGGAAACAAGGAAACAATAAGAGTGGAAGATCAAGTGCTCGGATTAAAAACGGTGTGAGGCAGGGATGTTGTCTTTCGCCCCTGCTGTTCAGTGTGTACATCGAGGAAGCACTGATGGAAATAAAAGAAAGATTTAGGAGTGGAATTAAAATTCAAGGTGAAAGGATATCAATGATACAATTCGCTGATGACATTGCTATCCTAAGTGGAAGGGAAGAAAAACTGCGTGTTATGCTGAATGGAATGAACAGTCTAATGAGTACATAGTATGGATTGAGTGTAAATCGAAGAAAGACGAAAATAATTAGAAGTAGCAGAAATGAGAACAGCGATAAACTTAACATCAGGATTGATGGTCACGAAGTAGATGAAGTTAAGGAATTCTGCTACCAAGGCAGTAAAATAACCAATAACGGACGGAGTAAGGAGGAAATCAAAAGCAGACTATAACTGGCAAAAATCGCATTCCCACCCAAGAGAAGTCTACTAGTATCAGACATAGGCCTTAATTTGAGGAAGAAATTTCTGAGAATGTACGTTTGGAGCACAGCATTCTATGGTCGTGAAACATGGACTGTGGGAAAACCGGAACAGAGGAAATCGAAGCATTTGAGGTGTGGTGCTACAGACGAATGTTGAAAATTAGGTGGACTAATAAGTTAAGGAATTGGGAGGTTCTGCGCAGAATCGGAGAGACAAGATGATAGGACATCTGTTAAGAAAGGAGGGGATGACTTCCATGGTACAAGAGGGATCTGTAGGGGCTAAATATGTAAGGAAGACAAAGATTGGAATATATCCAGCAAATAATTGAGGACGTAGGTTGCAAGTGCTGCACTGGTGTTGGCACAGGAGAAGAATTCGTGGCAGGCTGCATCCAACCGGTCAGAGGTATGACGACTCAAAAAAAAAAAAGAATTCTGTAACATTACGGTTACAACTGGGACTGATGACCATAGCAGTTAAGTCCCATAAGATTTCACACACATTTGAACATTATTTTGGTTACAACTGTTGTACGTGCGGAGTCGTGGAGAGGTGCGTAACATCATCAGGTACAAGAGAATCACTACCTTCGATGCAGAATCGTGGATAGGTGAATAATGTAAGGAAATGTACGGACATACTTTCCATAATATGGTCTATATGAAAGTGGTACTGAGAGGAGGAGAGAATTATGTCGAAGTGGCATTTGTTCGTCATGAAACGAAAGTCGGTGTGATGCGATTCGCTAATGAATAGCTATCACCGAAAGTAAACACGAAATGAGCCTGGTGTTTAATAATGTGGAATATACTGTAGCTTATCGCTGTAATATGTACATAACGTAAGACATCGGTGTGCGCAGTAGGCGGAGATGCTAAATGTTAAAACTGTAACAAGGAATTCTTGAAGAGGGGAACAAATTTTGTTATTTCGAAAGCAGAATAGGTACAGAAAAAAGATGTAACAAAGCCAAAGTAGTAAGGCTTGCAAAAGCCAAAAGGGGTCTCCTTACAAAGAATCAGCTACTAACAATCAAAAATAGAAACCCTGAGACCAGAAAAATAATCATAAAGGTATTTTTGGAGCATAGCTATGAATAGATGACGAATACTGAAAGACTTAAATCGAGACATGGCTCCTTGAGTAGATGACATGCCATAAGAAATTGTTGAGAATTCTGGGAAATCCAGCCATGACAAATCTGTTCCACCTGTGTGCAAAATGTATGAGACGGGTGAAGTGTCCTCAGACTTCAAGAACACTACAATAATTCCAATCCCAAAAAGGCAGGTACTGACAGGTACGAATTTCCGAACTATTAGTTAAATAAGTCCCGGTTGAAAAACACTGACACGAAAAGAATGGAATAATTGGCCAAGGCGCACCTCATGGAAGGTCAGCGTGGCCACCGGAGAAATATAGGAAAAGTACTCATCCTACGACCGTATCTTAGAGGATAAAGTAGTCTGTAGATTGAGCAAGCTGTAAATGAAACCATAGGCAAATTTTGAAAAGGAATTAAAGTTCAGAGAGATAGAACAAAAATGTGTTCTGTCACAAGGAACCAGGGACTTGGAAGAGCAGTTGATAGCGTTTTCACAAGAGAACATAACACGATCATTAACAAAAGTAAAACAAGAATAATAGATGTAGTCAAATTACATCTGACGATGATGAGGGTTTTAAATTAGGAAATGCACTAAAAGTAGTATTTAATATATATAAAACAACGGATGATGGCGGAGATACAGACGACATAAAATGTAGATTAGCAGAAAAACGCATCTAAAGTTATAAACCTGTTAATATTTAATATAAAGTCACATGCCATGAAGCTGTTTGTAAATACATCGTATGGAGGTGAAACGTGTGCGATAAGAAGTTGAGACAACAATAGAAGCTTCCGAAATGTGATACAGAAGAATGCTCAACATTATATTGGTAAATTGAGTAGTTAATGAAGAAGTGCTAGACCGAATTGGGGAAAAATTGTGGGAGAACCAATTAAAAGAAAAACCGGTTGACGGGGCACATTCTGAGTTCGAGTAACTATTAAGAGCCACTGGACCGAATTACAGGGAATCGAAATTGATAGGATAACCCAAGTAAAAGATTTATTATTAACTGAGTAAATTACTGTTTACAATTATCTCAGTTACAAGCTACTATCCAGGCAACGAATGTAGTCCATTTGTCCCTTGTCTTAACCAAAAATTGTACTGAGTCGCCAGGGAAAGGTCTCTGAATTACACTCCTGGAAATTGAAATAAGAACACCGTGAATTCATTGTCCCAGGAAGGGGAAACTTTATTGACACATTCCTGGGGTCAGATACATCACATGATCACACTGACAGAACCACAGGCACATAGACACAGGCAACAGAGCATGCACAATGTCGGCACTAGTACAGTGTATATCCACCTTTCGCAGCAATGCAGGCTGCTATTCTCCCATGGAGACGATCGTAGAGATGCTGGATGTAGTCCTGTGGAACGGCTTGCCATGCCATTTCCACCTGGCGCCTCAGTTGGACCAGCGTTCGTGCTGGACGTGCAGACCGCGTGAGACGACGCTTCATCCAGTCCCAAACATGCTCAATGGGGGACAGATCCGGAGATCTTGCTGGCCAGGGTAGTTGACTTACACCTTCTAGAGCACGTTGGGTGGCACGGGATACATACGGACGTGTATTGTCCTGTTGGAACAGCAAGTTCCCTTGCCGGTCTAGGAATGGCAGAACGATGGGTTCGATGACGGTTTGGATGTACCGTGCACTATTCAGTGTCCCCTCGACGATCACCAGTGGTGTACGGCCAGTGTAGGAGATCGCTCCCCACACCATGATGCCGGGTGTTGGCCCTGTGTGCCTCGGTCGTATGCAGTCCTGATTGTGGCGCTCACCTGCACGGCGCCAAACACGCATACGACCATCATTGGCACCAAGGCAGAAGCGACTCTCATCGCTGAAGACGACTCGTCTCCATTCGTCCCTCCATTCACGCCTGTCGCGACACCACTGGAGGCGGGCTGCACGATGTTGGGGCGTGAGCGGAAGACGGCCTAACGGTGTGCGGGACCGTAGCCCAGCTTCATGGAGACGGTTGCGAATGGTCCTCGCCGATACCCCAGGAGCAACAGTGTCCCTAATTTGCTGGGAAGTGGCGGTGCGGTCCCCTACGGCACTGCGTAGGATCCTACGGTCTTGGTGTGCATCCGTGCGTCGCTGCGGTCCGGTCCCAGGTCGACGGGCACGTGCACCTTCCGCCGACCACTGGCGACAACATCGATGTACTGTGGAGACCTCACGCCCCACGTGTTGAGCAATTCGGCGCTACGTCCACCCGGCCTCCCGCATGCCCACTATACGCCCTCGCTCAAAGTCCGTCAACTGCACATACGGTTCACGTCCACGCTGTCGCGGCATGCTACCAGTGTTAAAGACTGCGATGGAGCTCCGTATGCCACGGCAAACTGGCTGACACTGACGGCGGCGGTGCACAAATGCTGCGCAGCTAGCGCCATTCGACGGCCAACACCGCGGTTCCTGGTGTGTCTGCTGTGCCGGGCGTGTGATCATTGCTTGTACAGCCCTCTCGCAGTGTCCGGAGCAAGTATGGTGGGTCTGACACACCGGTGTCAATGTGTTCTTTTTTCCATTTCCAGGAGTGTACTTGATAAACAGTCTTCTTTTCAGTGTCACATTATCAGTTTGGAGGAAGTTATTTTTTTCCAGTGCAAAGACCCGGCACACCTACCAATGTCAGTCGTTATTCGATCACGAACCGACCAGATCTTGCGTGGCAAATCAAAGCCAGGTGGTTTGGTCTACATATAAGGTGTCATAAACTGTTCAATGATAGCAATAACCTACCGTGTGTTTCTCCATTAGTCACTGGTGTTAAAGCTATTGCCAACTAACATCCTTACTGTTTCCAGAGGTGGGATGCGTGAGTGAAGACTTCCTCTACATATGGCTGGAACGTCTGCATGAACAGGGAGTTGAGGCTTATTCTTTAGGTTTTTCGTTTTCCCGCCAAGGAGATGGAGGCGGTACCGTACGTGACGAGCCATGGGTAGCCAGAAAGTAGGTGTAGGTCTGCTTGTACCATTTATGAGACGCATTGTGTGTTTACTGTGTGTAAACAAGTCTTGTGTAAGTACTATCAAAAAATGGTCCAAATGGATCTAAGCACTATGGGACTTAACATCCGAGGTCATCAGTCCCCTAGACTTAGAACTACTTAAACCTAACTAACCTAAGGACAGCATACACATCCATGCCCGAGGCAGGATTCGAACCTGCGACCGCAGCAGCAGCGCGGTCCCAGATTGAAGCGCCTAGAACCGCTCGGCCACCGCGGCCGGCGAGTACTGTCAATCCAAGCTGGAAAGCAATATTATGCTCCTGGGAAAACCATTCCAAGAGCTTCAGTATGCAGTGGCGATGGTTGTTCTTAATAGGTGCTGTTTGTGGCCCCTAAATATTTCAGTTCTGTTGTGTCTGAGTAGCCTTCCGTCAAAGTAAACTGTGGGTTCTTTTTAGCTGACTTGTTGTTTAGCTGAAACATTGAGACTTCCTTCTTAGTGACACTCAGCTGCAACCTCCAGTTCCACGAAGCAGCTCAGCCAACTCCAGTGGCAGGCGGTGCGAGAGAGGCTTTCTGCACCACGGTATGGTCTACTGTTCAAATTACGAGAGTGTGTCTTCCTAAAAGAGTCAGCCAATATACTGTTTCCTCCTACGTATATCTCGCGAAAAGACCATTAGAAAAAATCAGGGAGATTCGGTCCCACACGCAGGCTCATCTGCAATCGTTCTTTCCGCGAACTTCGTGCGATTGTAACAGGAAAAGTGTGAAGTGAGAGTGGAACACAAGTACGCTTCGCCACACTTAAAGAATATAAATGTAGACGTAAATATCATTATTATGATCTCCCCGATTTCCTCTTCTATTTTGCGTGAAAGGAATAGCTACCAGTAATCATCTGCATTAGTTCTAATTTTTCTGATTTTCACATAACTGTCATTGCGCGATGAAGTAATATGCTGCCTGAAAGTTGTTGCAGCGTAAACTGTAAACCTCCCCGTGTCCCACGTCTTGCTTGCAGCGTTATCACTGGAGCTTTCTGAGCCTCCGTAACGCATTCCGCTCTTTCTCGGATTCTCTTCATTTACTTCATCACTCCCAGTCTGACAAGCAACTGGTCGAACGAAAGTTTGGGTTGGATGTACATTTCCATTTCCTTCAGATTTTTCCGTTAAGGGGATACGACATGGTGACGGTCGAAAAAAATCGAAATTTTTTCTTACGGGTTTCGAATGTATGTATATTGAAGAATTAGTCTCCAAAATATTATGTGCGAACTCCAAAAAGTAACGATTCTGTGTGAGTTTGAAGCCGAGCGTGTACCGCGCCCCTAGGCGTTAGAGAACAGGTTCCTCTCTCGCGCTACCTGTTTATACCGACTTAATTAACCTGAATTCTTGAGACTTTGTTTGGCGGTTTTACTCAAAATGTGAACGAATGTGATGGAAAGTTTCAATAGTCTCATTTGGAGATACGCTCCGAAAATAACATCCAGCCGAACCGAAACTGTCAACATTCTTTCAACTTTGGCCTTATGTCTTTCCTTTGTAGGTCATACTGCATTAATGCTAGTGGCAGATGCCCTTCAAATCAAAATCGGCGATGAAATGCTTCGGTTCTGTGAAGATAGAGACGCCGGCAGCGAAGGGCTCAGTGACGAAAAGGGCCTTGAGGGCGAAAATAAGGTCCTATCGGGTAAAGTAGCAGAAAGCGGCCGTCCAGTGGCCGGGGCGATAGTTATTATGGGCCAGGCATCGATGATATTACGTAAGTTTCAAGCTTCGTCTCTTTCTTTATATGATAAATACTTGTCAAACTTTAAACGCGTGAATCTCAAAATCATGCTTTTCGGCGTGGTTGTCGTCACCCACGCTGCAATTTTTATCTGATTTTAATGATTTTTGGTCTGCCTGGAAGCAAACTGAATTCTGAAACTTCCTGGAAGATTAAAACTGTGTGCCGGATCGAGACTCGAACTCGGGACCTTTGCCTTTCGCGAAATGCAAAGGTCCCGAGTTCGAATCTCGGTCCGGCACACAGTTTTAATCTGCCAGGAAGTTTCATATCAGCGCACACTCCGCTGCAGAGTGAAAATCTCATTCTGGAAACATCCCCCAGGCCATGGCTAAGCCATGTCTCCACAATATCCTTTCTCTCAGGAGTGATGGCTAAGCCATGTCTCCACAATATCCTTTCTTTCAGGAGTGCTAGTTCGGCAAGGTCGCAGGAGAGCTTCTGTAAAGTTTGGAAAGTAGGAGACGAGGTACTGGCAGAAGTAAAGCTGTAAGTCCGGGGCATGAGTCGCGCTTGGGTAGCTCAGATGATGGACTGGAACCAGGAACGGAAGGACCCTTACCTGCTGTGCAAACCCTCCACTGTTTGGGTATCACCTTTCATAAGGAGACAGCGGGAATGGCTGCGAACAACTACTGAAGGCAGTTACTCAGAGTCCGCACGGAAGTACGACTAAACGCCTTACGGTCGATGGATATGCTGCAACGAGTGTTACTCGTCAACCTTGATGTGCCTCCTGACACACCTTCTCCCCTTGACGCGCAGGTTGGCTGTGAGGATTCACGCGGCTTTAAGGTACAGTACAACACGCTTACCCTCCCAGCGCGAGAGAGGGGCGTTGGTTTAGTGAACGTGCACGAGAAGGCGCGTGCCATGTATATTAATACTATGCTCAAACGGTGGCGCAACAGGAATCACTCGCTTACGGGGACGATCATCGAAGCACTACTACCAACATCGCATCTTCCTCCAGTCAGTGTCGGCCATATATCGCCCCCGTTAACGTATGTGCTCACGTTCATCGTGGAACACAGTTACGTTCGAGAGCGTTTACCGACGACCCGACAGTCGACATCGAAGGACGTGTACCCTCTGCTTCTTCGACAGATCGCCCAGAATAGGATGGAACGGAAACACCCAGCTGTTAATTGGCACGTGGTGTGGCGCACGGTCCACCACTCCCACGTACCTACAACAGTCAGATCAACATGGTACATTGTCGTGAACCGAAAATGCCATACGAATGATAAAAAGTACGCAATACATTTGGCGGATTCGCCCTTGTGTCAGCAATGCGGCGTCCTGGATACGGACGACCATCGGCTGGTCTGCGGCGAGGCATTGGCTGTCTGGACTCCCGCAAGGAAGAGAACAGCGTTCATGCGGCGCACTATCTATACAGCAGTCTCTTCTGACATAGTATTTTTTCCGGAGGAAACGTATTTTCCGCGTCATAAGACGAACACAGTGGCGTGGATCACAGGTATGACGGTCCATTACATCTATAGAGACACCCGTCTGAACCTACTGAACATACTGGATTACTGGCAATACTTGCAAGATGGACACACAAAACTGTTACGGCTACAAAAGTACAAGGATTGGTATGCCAATTTCCTAGTAACGGTTTTTGCGGACCCGCCATATACTTGGGGGGTGCCGGGTGCGCTAAGATGAGCGGCGGTGCTGTCGTTGTGAAACCGACCAAGTAAAGTGATCAGCTAAGGACACTATACGAGTATGCGACCTAGGAAAAACTAACGCTTGCACAGTTAGCAAATTTGAATGTACTTTAAATTTTGTTGCCAGCCGTTCTGGCCGAGCGGTTCTAGGCGACAGCGTGGACGTGAACCGTATGTGCAGTTGACGGACTTTGAGCGAGGGCGTATAGTGGGCATGCGGGAGGCCGGGTGGACGTACCGCCGAATTGCTCAACACGTGGGGCGTGAGGTCTCCACAGTACATCGATGTTGTCGCCAGTGGTCGGCGGAAGGTGCACGTACCCGTCGACCTGGGACCGGACCGCAGCGACGCACGGATGCACGCCAAGACCGTAGGATCCTACGCAGTGCCGTAGGGGACCGCACCGCCACTTCCCAGCAAATTAGGGACACTGTTGCTCCTGGGGTATCGGCGAGGACCATTCGCAACCGTCTCCATGAAGCTGGGCTACGGTCCCGCACACCGTTAGGCCGTCTTCCGCTCACGCCCCAACATCGTGCAGCCCGCCTCCAGTGGTGTCGCGACAGGCGTGAATGGAGGGACGAATGGAGACGTGTCGTCTTCAGCGATGAGAGTCGCTTCTGCCTTGGTGCCAATGATGGTCGTATGCGTGTTTGGCGCCGTGCAGGTGAGCGCCACAATCAGGACTGCATACGACCGAGGCACACAGGGCCAACACCCGGCATCATGGTGTGGGGAGCGATCTTCTACACTGGCCGTACACCACTGGTGATCGTCGAGGGGACACTGAATAGTGCACGGTACATCCAAACCGTCATCGAACCCATCGTTCTACCATTCCTAGACAGGCAAGGGAACTTGCTGTTCCAACAGCACAATGCACGTCCGCATGTATCCCGTGCCACCCAACGTGCTCTAGAAGGTGTAAGTCAACTACCCTGGCCAGCAAGATCTCCGGATCTGTCCCCCATTGAGCATGTTTGGGACTGGATGAAGCGTCGTCTCACGCGGTCTGCACGTCCAGCACTAACGCTGGTCCAACTGAGGCGCCAGGTGGAAATGGCATGGCAAGCCGTTCCACAGGACTACATCCAGCATCTCTACGATCGTCTCCATGGGAGAATAGCAGCCTGCATTGCTGCGAAAGGTGGATATACACTGTACTAGTGCCGACATTGTGCATGCTCTGTTGCCTGTATCTATGTGCCTGTGGTTCTGTCAGTGTGATCATGTAATGTATCTGACCCCAGGAATGTGTCAATAAAGTTTCCCCTTCCTGGGACAATGAATTCACGGTGTTCTTATTTCAATTTCCAGGAGTGTATAAACAGATCGATGCTCGAAGCTTACAACTTCCACAATCTTACCTTAGCGAATGATCTTGCCACGAACCACAGAAAATTCCGTTCCTACGTAAAATCACTAAGCGGTCGAAGGTTTCTCTCCACACACGCGTTGCCCCGTGTAGTGTGGCAATAGAAGACGGCGAAACGAAAACTAGAGTTCTTAAATTCGTGTTTAAGAAATCAGTTACGCTTCAGGATCGTTTGACCGTTATTCCGACTCCCGTGTGGAGGACGCTGTAACGGATATCTCTGGCGGAGAAACGCAGCGGAAAGACTTGACAACAAATAAGAAGGGAAAAACAAGTAACCCGCAGAATTAAACACGTGATTTAGGGGGCAGAAATAGAGTGGAAACTGCCAGAGGTACATTTATTTGCCAGGAACGTTGAACAAGATTTTATTGACAATTGTTTTACACAAAGTTACAAAATTTTTAATCAATAGATCAGCAGATAACCTTTTTAAACCTACAAAGAAAATTCCAAAATAATAACAGGAAACAAAGAAGGCGTTTTAACACACAGATACAAAAAAAATTTTAATCAAAAATTCATTAGATAAACTATTTAAAATTACTGAAGAAAATTCTAAAAACATGAGAATAGATTTTGCAGAAGGCGATCAGGAACCAGAAGGCAGTGAATTTATATAGTATGTTCGGGAATTCCCGTCACAAACTTTTAGGACCTGTAGAGGGGGGTGAGTAGATAAAATTTTGATTTCGAATCCTTACCCGGAATCGTACAGTCTCCTTGGAGTACAACAGTCACGCCTGCTGACCGTGAAGGCACCGTTTCTCGAAGCCGCTATGTACTTGTAACGTAAAGGATATGCAATGCAGTTGGGCGTTGTGGTGTGGACAACGATCTCGATAAAGGCGACGAGCAGCTCTTCTGTTACCGTGAGCTTCGCCATCACAAGGTATTCTGCAAATCTGTACGCAACCATGTTGCTCTAGCACTCACAGACACGTGAATAAGGCTCAAACCACGTCAGAGAGATAAGACAGACCTTAAATATCTACAGCCGATCCCCGCCATCATGACTACCTTGTTGCATACCTACTTAGCATACATATTTTCAAACGGCTGTAGCACGGAAACGGTGCGTTTCCGGAAATGAGTTCCTGTTCGAAATATTATGCACTCACTTACCACGGACAACAACATAAAAATGCACATCAAGGAAAGAATAGCAGTGGGAACGAAATGCATGCATACCCTCAGAGAGACGCTTGGCTCTAAATCGATCGCAGTGAACATGAAGATGAAAATCTACAATACAGGGATACGCCCAACAGTAATGGACGGTTCAGAAACATGGAGCATGACTAAGCGAGAAAGGGAAAAACTGTTAACGTTTAAAAGAAGAGTAATGAGGAAGATATGGGGACTAGTTTTAGACAATGGAGAATGGAGGAGGAGGAAAAACGAGGAAATCTACCTTCTGATGCGACAACCAACTATCCTACAGAAGATAAAGAGCAAAAGAATACAATGGGTGGGCCATGTAGCCCGTATGCCAGATGAAAGACAGGCGAAGATGGCACTAGCGGGGAAACCAAACACCAAACGCCCCATTGGACGACAAAGGCAGCACTGGATGGACGACCTGGCGAAGGACCTAGCAGCCCTGGGAACTGAAGACACCTGGTGGAACCAGGCACAAAACAGGAAGGAATGGAGGCAGTTTGTGGAAGCAGCGTGTGGTCTGCAGGGCCTGTGATCGCTGAATCTCTATCTATCTATCTGTCACTCCCCTCTACAAGTCTTACAAGTTTGTAACGGGGATTTCCGAACACCCTGTATACAATCAGTATTTGGCGAGATTGTGCAGAAGGCGACTTACTGCATTTAGAGAACAATACACATATTAAATTTTTAGCATCCATAATAACAAAACACTTTAACAAACAAGCAAGTACGTTAAAAGAAAACGCAAGGACTGATCATTTACAGGCTCTTTATTAGATGGAAGGCACCGTTAGTCAGTTCCAGCTGTGTAAGGAATACTATTTTAAAAGAAATATACATGCAAGGCAATTTGGCAGAAATGCGCGATTACTGCAATTGCGGAGAAGCAATCTTACAGCGTTAAGAAATTGTGTTATTATTTTATGAACATATTGAATAAAACAGAAATATCAAAGGTGGCGAAAAGCTAAGTAGCAGCGAACTGAATGTTAAATGCATTAGATAAGCAAGAACTGTAAGAATAATTTTATTTCAACTGCATGGGCGTTCAAAATCCAGTCACCACTGATTGCTCCCTCTTATTGGTAAAATTCAAAATTTACAATGAACTACTTGACTTCCAGCCAATAGCCTTCCACGAGCTTATCCGCTCTAGTAACAGCAGAGCAACTACGGTTGAATGGCCGACCAGCAAAACCCTCAAACAACAGTAATTACAGGCCAGACAACAATGACCAGTACTACAACAGATAAAACACACACTTAAAATATATACTACTAAACACAGAATTACGACGGCAAATCCGCAGAAGCACTTATATCCAGTTAGTACACGCAAGTCTTGAACTGCAGTACTATTTTTTTGCTTTAACAACTTATCCTCTTGATATTGAAGGTGAAACAACTATTACTCCAGAGACGGCAGCTACAACTATCTGCCGTGTTGAACGTCACAATTCAGCTTCATTAACCACCTTCGACAACACAGAGAGTATGAGGTTCACAAATGGCTCAATATACAGGGTGTTACGAAAAGGTACGGCCAAACTTCAAGAAACATTCCTCACACACAAAGAAAGAAAATATGTTATGTGTACATGTGTCCGGAAACGCTTACTTTCCATGTTAGAGCTCATTTTATTACTTCTCTTCAAATCACATTAATCATGGAATGGAAACACACAGCAACAGAACGTACCAGCGTGACTTCAAACACTTTGTTACAGGAAATGTTCAAAATGTCCTCCGTTAGCGAGGATACATGCATCCACCCTCCGTCGCATGGAATCCCTGATGCGCTGATGCAGCCCTGGAGAATGGCGTATTGTATCACAGCCGTCCACAATAGGAGCACGAAGAGTCTCTGCATTTGGTACCGGGGTTGCGTAGACAACAGCTTTCAAATGCCTCCATAAATGAAAGTCAAGAGGGTTGAGGTCAGGAGAGCGTGGAGGCCATGGAATTGGTCCGCCTCTACCAATCCATCGGTCACCGAATCTGTTGTTGAGAAGCGTACGAACACTTCGACTGAAATGTGCAGGAGCTCCATCGTGCATGAACCACATGTTGTGTCGTACTTGTAAAGGCACACGTTCTAGCAGCACAGGTAGAGTATCCCGTATGAAATCATGATAACGTGCTCCATTGAGCGTAGGTGGAAGAACATGGGGCCCAATCAAGACATCACCAACAATGCCTGCCCAAACGTTCACAGCAAATCTGTGTTGATGACGTGATTGCACAATTGCGTGCAGATTCTCGTCAGCCCACACATGTTGATTGTGAAAATTTACAATTTGATCACGTTGGAATGAAGCCTCATCCGTAAAGAGAACATTTGCACTGATTTGAGGATTGACACATTGTTGGATGAACCATTCGCAGAAGTGTACCCGTGGAGGCCAATCAGCTGCTGATAGTGCCTGCACACGCTGTACATGGTACGGAAACAACTGGTTCTCCCGTAGCACTCTCCATACAGTGACGTGGTCAACAATACCTTGTACAGCAGCAACTTCTCTGACGCTGACATTAGGGTTATCGTCAACTGCACGAAGAATTGCCTCGTCCATTGCAGGTGTCCTCGTCGTTCTAGGTCTTCCCCAGTCGCGAGTCATAGGCTGGAATGTTCCGTGCTCCCTAAGACGCCGATCAATTTCTTCGAACGTCTTCCTGTCGGGACACCCTCGTTCTGGAAATCTGTCTCGATACAAACGTACCGCGCCACGGCTATTGCCCCGTGCTATTCCATACATCAAATGGGCATCTGCCAACTGCGCATTTGTAAACATTGCACTGACTGCAAAACCACGTTCGTGATGAACACCAACCTGTTGATGCTACGTACTGATGTGCTTGATGCTAGTACTGTAGAGCAATGAGTCGCATGTCAACGCAAGCACCGAAGTCAACATTACCTTCCTTCAATTGGGCCAACTGGCGGTGAATCGAGGAAGTACAGTACATATTGACGAAACTAAAATGAGCTCTAACACGGAAATTAAGCGTTTCTGGACACATGTCCATATAACATATTTTCTTTATTTGTGTGTGAGGAATGTTTCCTGAAAGTATGGCCGTACCTTTTTGTAACACCCTGTACAATCTTTTCTCAGTCGCAAGCAGTCCACATTTGTACAGAAGTTGACCAACGTTCATAGGTCCAGACTTTCTTCCTTTCTGAGACAGTATTCCATATAGCCAGTGCCGCTTGAAAATCAACACCGACGTAGATCCAAGTTCGCCCGCGATCTCACACAAATCACCAGCAAAGCTGACTCGCCATGTTGTGACCAGACAGCAAGCCACGAGACAACCTGTTCGTACTCACTGCAGTCGGCCACGACCTTCTCCTCGCCGCTTATATAGCCTTCCCGGCCATGGCCTCTCACGGTCGGCCAGGGAAGTCATAGAATTCTCTGAGCAAAGATGGGCGAGCATAATAACTATGGATGCGCGCACTCGTACGAACCCACACCATCATCCTTAAGGACACATTCTCATTCAAATGAGCAAAAAAAATGGGCAAAGTTTGAATTTTTTTAGACAGTTAAAAGGCGTACAAATGATATGTTTGCGGACTATGATTGATCATACTTTGAACTTTATTTTAGATTTACAACACAAAAAAAAGAATAAAATAGCGTCCTTAATTATGCTTTGATGAAGGGCATGTGAGTTTGAGGTACGCAGACTGCACGCAGTGTAGTCCATCAGGAGTCATCTGAAATCAAAAATGGGTAACATCAGTCCATACTAAATTAAATTTATGAGAGGTTATACCTATCAACAATGAAATAACCTTAAATTTAATGATAAGATGTTAACTCGAACTTTGAGTTAGATTCTCTGGAGTTTTGTTCACTCTTTACGACTTTACAAAAAATTGTTAGTAACAAATCTCATATATTATAGGTATAAGCTCGCAAGAAAAGTGTTTACTTTTCGGGTATCAAAGGTAGAAGTTAACAGGTTGAACCGTTGTTATTTTATGCTGTACACAGTTTCGACAAATTTTTTCTAGAGGAAAACATGTCTAAAGTTAAGACAAAAATTTTATATGTATTATTGGTTCAATTTGCAAAAAAGCTACATGTTATATATTTTTGATGTCGTTGAACAGAAACATGAAGTTAGATTTTCAAAACGGCTAATCCAATATGGAGGACTAAAAAGTATGTTTTGACCAATTTTGACCAAAATTTGAACAAAAACAAGTGTTTTAGTTACTCACGTTTAGTCTGCAATTCCAGGTCCGTATATCAGACCTTGCTCTAACCCGAATTGTTCCTGGAGAGCACTTCCCTCGTTCTCCTTGGCGAGAAAAGTCGATCTGGCTGGGCTGGATGAACTGCGTCTAGCAGCCTGCACACGTTGTTCGTCAAGCTTTTCGGCGAATACGTTTGCATGCATACCGCACTATAAATCATTTTGTGATAGTGCGTTACGGCACGACAAGGTTTTTACCTGAGCCGGGAGTCTCCGGCTGAGAGCGTCCCACGGACTCCGTGACACTGCTTCGAATAAAGGGCTGTAGAAATTTTTGTAAGGCACGGATTAAAAAACCTTTTCATCCAAACATTCTTGACACACGTACCTCTCAAAAAATGCAATAAAAATCGAATTTCTGAGAATTTTGAATCAGAACCTGGCATTAGAATTTTAGAACATATACTGTATTCGAATATAATAAATTCCTTCATACGGAAAAGGTTATGTCGAGATATCATCGATTTAGAAAGCATCACTTGTGCGAAACTCAGCTTGCCCTCTTCTCATACGACGTCCTGCGTACCAGAATGGAAGTCAACAGACAGATTCGATTCCATATTCATACATTTCCGGAATATGTTTGAAACGTTGCTCCATTACAGGGCTCTTACAGAGACATACAAAAAGTAGTTTTCCTGTCACTGCTCTTTCGAACGGCACAGGAAAGGAAATAACTTAAGTGGTGCTCCCTATGGAGTTTTATTTAGATTTGTGTGTAGAACTGTCAGATCCTGCACCGATCGTCAACCTTCTTCAAGTCTTATCTGCATGTTTGGAATGTTGTATGTGAACGTTTCAATTAATCCAGCCCAAAATGTTCACGGCGGCAGAAAAGTGGTTTTACTGCAATGGTTCTTTACATGAGGCATATTGCACGCTGTAACTGTCAAAGACTTGCTTGACGCGATGGCACTAGAACATAAATGTGGCACTACAAAAAGAAAAATAATCAGAAACATTTATCAAAAATTATGATACAATACAGCACTTAAATTTGGTGTAGTTTGATGTGAGGCACTTGATGTCCTATACCTAATACAATTAAATCGAAATAATTTTGATGTATCTTACATACGAATGCGTGGTGTCTATTCTTTCAGGCATTTCCAAAAGAACAGTCACGACGCAGAATCCGCAGCTGTGTTACATTAAATGTACATTAAAGGTGGGGAGGGAAGAAAGGAAACGAAAAGAATTACTGATGTCAGCTGCAGTAGGACATTATGCAGAATTAGGGTCAATGAGTGAAAATGTCTGCCAGACCGGGATCCGACCCCGGGATCTCCAGTTTACTAGGGAGGTGTGTCAACCACTGCACTATCCAGGACATAGTGTTCATCGCACTATCCAGGACATAGTGTTCATCTCAGCTCGCCTCACGCCCGAACCACATTCCCACCGAGTGTCACCTATCCACAATCCCTGTCCAGTTCCTCCATGCTCTCTACTCCCGTAGGCGAAACAGTTCGAATGCACGAACACCACGCATTCATATAATTGATAGATGAGCAATGGATCCACCTACTTCAGTGCGTCCGAGCCCCTTGCGGGAATCTCAGGGTGGCGAGCACGGAGGAAATAGACAGGGACTACGGATATGTGGCGCTTGGTGGGAGGTGGGCCTGCTGTGAGGTGTGCCGTCATAGTCCGCACAGTTGTAGTGAACACTGTGTGCCAGATGGCGCAGTGGTTAACGCACCTGCCTCGTAAGCAGCAGATCCTATGTCGAATCCCTGTCCGCTACACATTGTCACTCATTGCCGCTAACTCCGCGTAATGTCCTGATGCAGTTGACATCAGTAATCCCTTTCCTTTCCTTTCTCCCCTCTCCATCTTAGATTTATATATTTACTGTCTCTTGACAGTCTATAACTGCAAGCACTGTACTGAACAGGTGACAGGCACTGTACTGTAATGACTGACTGCACGATCAGACCTGTCAGAGTGTCGCCGGCGCGTCGTATTTTGTCCCTGGCGAAGGGATGACTTCCGTGTCCGCCAGTACGAAGTGCAATCAGTGTAGTCCACGGCTGACAGTGCTCCGTTTGGTGGCTGGCAACACTATAGGCTGACTAGCAAGACACGCAGATGGACGTGGTTCGGAAGCAGAAAGTGGTCCGAATTTGTGAGCGCCAACTGGAGGCTGGTGCCCGGGACTGTGAGGTGCCAGGCGAGTTGTCGTAGCTGTGTGGAGTTGGCCTGTCGAGGAATTTGTCGTGTACCATTCAGTCTGTTACACAAGATTCCTCCCTTGGTGGAGGAGGGGGGGGGGGGGGGGGGGGGAAGCGGGAGCCAGGAGGCTGATGAAGCCGACTGGCTTCATTAATGTCTTGCTCCCTTACTTGTCGGAATTTTGCTCCCTCTGGCATTCACATGTGGTACCAGGGGAAGCCCACTCAAAACCACCGTGAATGGGCGGCCCGTCAAGCGTTTGCCATTTCGACGCCCAAAGACTGGTCTGAGATGTGAGGCGCGAATTCCATCCGTATCCGCCGGCCGGAGTGGCCGTGAGGTTCTAGGCGCTACAGTCTGGAGCCGCGTAACCGCTACGGTCGCAGGTTCGAATCCTGCCTCGAGCATGGATGTGTGTGATGTCCTTAGGTTAGTTAGGTTTAAGTAGTTCTAAGTTCTAGGGGACTGATGACCTCAGAAGTTAAGTCCCATAGTGCTCAGAGCCATTTGAACCATTTGAACCATCCGTACCCGGCTGGATGCAGCTGGGGACCGCTGCTGCAGGCAATCGTGCGAGTGGCTGCCGGCTGCCTTGTAAGGTCCTTCAGGTGGCTGGCTGCAAGGAGGTTTTCTGATTCTGTAAAACAGGCAGCCTCATCGGATTTTTAAAGCGCGTTGCGATTCCAGTTGAACATTTAATTTTAAATACGACATTGCCGAGTTGCTCTGCTTGATTCCTTCTTTTTGTGCACTGAAGTGAGTACCGGATCATTCATTTAAAGCATTTTTGTTTGGACTGTTGTCGAAGGTCGGCTTGTGGATACATCAAGACCTTTAAAACGGACATTAATTTTTGACGAGGTCTTCCACGGAGTTTCTCCCCCAGAGATTTTGCCTCGTGTGGCGGCTATGAGCTGAGAGAGAAAAATCAATAAAGCATTGTTTTTATTGTACTATTGAACCATCTTCGTCATACGCAACTTGAAAGTTCTTACAAATCTTTCAGTGAGTCTGTTGGGCTCAGGATGAAACGGTGCAGTTCTGAACAGTATAAAGCCGTCTTTTTTTTTCGCAGTCTTCTAATTCGCGGAGAAGAAAATTGTGAGCCGTTGTCAGTGACAGTAAATTTCGGGAATCATTGAACATAGAAGACCTTTCACAAAGTCTGAATAGGCATATGCATTACTAACGAAAGTTTGGAGAAAACATCGATAGGAATGAGCCAGTAGCTTCCGAGAAACAGTCCTGAAAAATCAGACGTGATCTGGATTCTGATACCTGTAGCCACGGAAAAAACTTCCAAAACTGAGCTGAATCACATTTTTGACATAAGTGACATTAGCCAACATCATCTCAGTGTCTTTTGTCAATATTTTTCCAGTAACAATGCTCTCTCTGGCAATGCGTTCTGTGTGAACTATGCCCCAATGGCATTGATTTAGGCAGCTGATTCAGAATGTACTAGAATGACACCTTTGTACACCATAGATGCATACATCATATTCTAATAATATTTAATGTCTGATTGATTAAGTGACTTCTTATCATTAGGCCACTCCGTTTACATGTACTGTTTGATCTTAGACAAAACAGAAGGGGAGTTTTCCACAGTGTCTGACTATACATATCTATTGTAAAACAAACTTGAGCTGATGAGTCAAACTTGTTGTCTTGCCCTATCGGCAGACGTGAAACCAAATCTGCCTACGCAAATTGCGTGAAGGTTTGTGTTCTGTGAGAAGGGTAAATTGCGATCATAAATTTAATTATGAAATTTCTTGACTGCAAATATAATTGCGAGATCCTCCACCTCGATCTGAATGTAATTTTTCGTGTCACTGACATAGCGTTTGAGGCGAATCCTGCTGGTCTTTCAAAACCGTGATATCAATGCGACATGCCAGAGTCTAAAGCATCTGCAGCAACTTCCCCTTTGAATGTAAATAAAGACTATGCTGGTAAACTTCTACGTTATTTGATACAGAAACAGCTGAGTAAAATTGAACGTAGACAGTTTTCTTATTCTGATCATTTCCAAACTGACACAAATTTAAGCGCAACGCAATCTGACTTTTAATAATCCCTACAAAAGAATAGCCCTGACTAACAATAACCTATACCCTTCATGAATCACTTACCTCGCAGAAATCTTCGTTACTCGAACTATTGCAATACAGCGAGCGCCAGTACTGCCAGCTAAATAAAAGATTCTAACTACTGAAGGCACTAACTACTGATAGGCATATAGTTAGCAAATGAAAGATTTTGATAGAGAACAACCAATGTATTTACCTTAATAGTGTTCAAAAGTCATAACATATATATAAATTCTTGACATCTATTTTGACAAATTTCCTTTTTCTGACGGACTCACATCCAGATCGTCCGCTCATATTAACATCTCAAAACTCTGGCATCTCTCTCTCCACATCTACCACTGCTGGCGGCTCACCTCCAACAGTCCAACGCTACGTGCTGTCCACATCCAAATGCCCAACACTACACTGGCGAATAATCCAACAATGAGTCCAACCAGCCACAGACTGCACACAGTGCAGTCAGCGGTTTTAATACAGAGCGCTACGTGGCGTCACCAACATAAAAACCTAAACAGCCTACTTACAAACTGTAAGCATTTTACCCGGATCATACATCGTTAAGACGTTTGGCATCAAGCAAATATTGTTGTAATTTATTAAATGCGCGTTGGCATTCACGGGTCCTGTTCCATTTGGTGTCTTCTGCAGTGGTTCACTGATTAGGGAGAAACTTAAGAGAGTAGTTTATTTGTCCTAATGCGGGACGTAATTGCTTGTTCTTGTGAGCCGGAATGTTTCAATGGCGCAAATATGGAGCTGCGTCGGCTTGATGCCATGTGCAGACAGTACTACGCTTCGCGTGGAAAGAAGATGCACTTGTCTTTTGCTCTAGTTCAGATTCCAAGTACAGTAACCGTTCCTGGAGTTGTGGCTGAGACAGTTATGTCGCCTAGTTAGCTCATAGCGTTTACAGCTCTCAGAATTATTTTTTCGAAATACTACTGAACCTAACTCGGTGCGCTGGCTGTTCTGAATGACGGCCTTCAACATCGGTAGAGACCAAATAGAGTATCTATCACCATGCATTTTTGTGTGTCTTCGTCTAAAAGTATCTGGAAATACGCTTCTTTAAGATCCGCCTCGACAAAGTAAAAACCACCACCTAATTTCGACATTGGTTCTTCTGTGTTGGGAGTAGGGTATGAATCAAAAATAATTGAGAATTAACCATCAGTTTGGTTTCTGTTGAATTACGATCGGCATTGCCCGTCATCTACAGGTTATAATGTTCAAGATGGTCGAATTCGTGCTTTACTTTACCTTTTAAAGCAAAAACTTCGGCACACCATTCCGCTTCAGCGCAATATGGGCCTCGTAATCTTTGCTACTGCTTGTTGGTTCAAAAAAGTTAGATTTTTACATCAGCTGATTAAACGCTCCATTCTGAATGTCACTTTAAATTTGATTTGCTCACTCAAAGTGGTATAGCCCGTAGCATTGAATTTAGAACACATGAATGTAGCCAGTTTCGTAAAGTGTTATACATGACATCTGTTGAAAATTGTCCTTTCACTGAAATAACTTAATTGCTGTAACTGAACAGTGAACTCTGAAAGTCTATTAACTTAGGTGGTCCTAATATTCGATATGCCTATTGGTTAATGATTGAAATTGATGATCACGTGTCAACTTAAAAATTAAATGGCACTTTAAGAGTTGCAGATAACGACTTGTTACGTATAGAAAAGAAAGCTTCTTCCGTAATAGTATTTGAATTTGGACCTGTTCGTTAAGAACAGCACTTGACTTTTCATTATTAACCACAGTCATATGCTTGAGTTCTATTCCCGAAAGTCAACTTAACTGTAATACGTATACATGTGCTACCTAAAGGAAATGTGAAAATTTGTGCCGGACTGGGAATCTAACCCGGATTTCCTACTTAGCCGGCCGTGGTGGCCGTGCGGTTCTAGGCGCTCAGTTCGGAACCGCATGACTGCTACGGTCGCAGGTTCGAATCCTGCCTCGGGTATGGATGTGTGTGATGTCCTTAGGTTAGTTAGGTTTAAGTAGTTCTAAGTTCTAGGGGACTGATGACCACAGATAGTGCTCAGAGCCATTTGAACCATTTTTTTTCCTACTTACCACGAGCCGTCGCTTTACCACTTAGGATATCCGAGCATACTCTTAGGTCCGACCTAAACTTCCATATGTGACACACCTATATCTTCTCGTATATTATTAATTCAGTTATCGACACTCGCACATCTCGTGATTCATGTGCAGGGTTAAAGACTCAACTAGAAGTCATAGACCGTCGTTGCCATTTTCGTCACAGGTCCACCTCAACAATATGTACGAAATGAAATGATCATATGGCATTGTTCACCAGGAGACCCCATTTTGGGATGTTCGACAGCTTGGTGTAAGTCTTTTTATCTGACGCCACTTTGGCGACTTGGTTTTCACCAAGGCCTTGTAATTTACACGCTACCAGAATGTCTTTGGATTTTCTGCCATGTTTCGACGCAGAGTTTCGTTGTGGAAATTATTAAAAGTATCTCGGTTTGATGTACATGCTGTTTCGAGCTTCAATAAAACATCGCCTGTCTTGGAGATTTTGGCTTCTGCAACAGTGTTCCGACCTTTTTTGTGTATAATGGCAAATCAGAACCATATTTTATTAATTTGCTTTATGTATATCCTTCAACTGCCGTAGATACTATTTCTCTGAATTAAAGCAACGTCTGGTTTAGGCTTACACAGCCAGTTTGAAAGTAAATGGAAATTGTGTCTTAGGAGGAGGAGATGTGAAGTTTTATCTGCTTTTGTAAATAGATATATTTTGCATTTATTATTGGTGGATTTGGATGTCACTGATCTCTGTATCTGTCATAATGTTCCGTATTGCCTAGGGATTATTTGTTGCTAAGAGGTCAAGTATTCTTTCACAACTACTTACACTCCGGACGTATTCCTGAACAAATCGATGTAAACAACCTTGGGAGAAAGTATTCAGTTCGATTTCGGACGATTCTTTATCACTGGCTTTGAGCCTGTATTTTCGCCAATATATCAAGGGTAGATGGAAGTCACCTCCAACTATAGTTGTATGAGTCGGGTGACTGTATGAAATTATTCTCAAGTTTTCTTTGAACTGTTGAGCAACTGTATCGTTTTAGTTGTGGGGTAGGTAAAAGGAATTCAAAAATGGTTCAAATGGCTCTGAGCACTATGGGACTTAACTGCTGTGGTCATCAGTCCCCAAGAACTTAGTACTACTTAAATCTAACTAACCTAAGGACATCACACAGCTCCATTCCCGAGGCAGAATTCGAACCTGCGACCGTAGCGGTTGCGCGGTTCCAGAATGTAGCGCCTAGAACCACTCGGCCACCCCGGCCGGCTAAAAGGAATTAATTATTAATTTATTCAGGTTGTCAAGTATAACCTCTACCCACACTAACTCACAGGAGCTATCTACTTCAATTTCACAACAAGGAAAACTACTTATGAGAGCAATAAACACTCACCACCAACTGTATTTAATCTGACCTTTCTGAACTTGATCAGGTGTTCCGTAAAAATTTCGGTTGAACTGATCTCCGCCTTTAGCCAGCTTTCAGTACCGATAACGATCTGAGTTTCAGTACTATTAGCGCTTGGAGCTCTAGTTCGTCCCTAACACGGCTACGACCATGTGCAATACCGATTGTTGCTAGGTCCACCCTCGTCCTGTGCTTGTCCCGCACCTTTTTAGACGTTACTCTTTTCTGTAGTTTCCCGGGACCCTCTAACAGTCTAACATAAAAAAACCGCCCAGTCTACTCCCGTGTAGCCCCCTTCTCTGTGTACCGGATACCCAACCTATTAAGCGGAGATCGAAAAACCACCATCCTAGGGCGCAAGTCGAGGAGTCTGCAGCCTAGACAGCCGCAGAACCGTCTGAGCCTCTGATTCAGGCTCTCCTGTCGGCACTGTGCCAAAAGTCCCCAGTCGGTTGTGTTGACGATGCACAGATGGCGAGTTCTGCCTTCCTCTCGAAAGCAAGGCTGGCAGTCTTTACTTCAGCTAGCTGCCGGAAACCGTAGAGAATTTCTTCCTATCCAAAGTGACACACATCGTTGGTATCGACATGAGCCTTCACCTGCGGTTGGCTGCACCATGTGCTTTTCATGGCATCCGGAAGCACCCGTTCCACATCTGGCGTGATTAATCTCAGTATGCACATAGTGTACACATTGGATTCCTTCCCCTCTTTGCAGCCATATGTCTAAGGGATCCCACATGCACCCATTTGGGATAGTTAAATTTTTTATAAGCGATTGACGTGACAAGAGAATCGGTGAAACAACACTAAAAGCGTTCTGAGAACTTCAGATACGTCGAAAGGCCAACTTTTTTTTTATTTACACCTCAAGCTCCGTAGGACCAAATTGAGGAGCAAATCTCCAAGGTCATGGAAGGTGTCAGTACATGAAATTTCAACATAAAAGTAATGACAGACAAAAATAAATGTTTATGAACCCGATAAGAGTCAATCCATAAGTTTAAGTAAAAGCAATCAACAATACAATAAGAATCAGCTTAATTTTTCAAGGAACTCCTCGACTGAATAGGAGGAGTGATCCATGAGGAAACTCTTCAGTTTCGATTTGAAAGCACGTGGATTACTGCTAAGATTTCTGAAATCGAGTAGTAGCTTATTGAAAATGGATGCAGCAGTATGCTGCACACCTTTTTGCACAAGAGTTAAGGAAGTCCGATCCAAATGCAAGTTTGATTTCTGCCGAGTATTAACCGAGTGAAGCCTGCTTATTCTTGGGAATAAGCTAATATTGTTAAAAAGAAATGGCAGTAAGGAATATATATATTGAGAGGCCAATGTCAAAATATCCAGACTCGTGAACAGGGGTCGACGAGAGGTTCGTGAACTTACACTACTTATTGCCCTAACCGCCCGTTTCTGAACCAAAAATGTCCTTTTCAGTGGGAAGAGTTACCTCAAAATACACTCCTGGAAACTGAAATAAGAACACCGTGAATTCATTGTCCCAGGAAGGGGAAACTTTATTGACACATTCCTGGGGTCAGATACATCACATGATCACACTGACAGAACCACAGGCACATAGACACAGGCAACAGAGCATGCACAATGTCGGCACTAGTACAGTGTATATCCACCTTTCGCAGCAATGCAGGCTGCTATTCTCCCATGGAGACGATCGTAGAGATGCTGGATGTAGTCCTGTGGAACGGCTTGCCATGCCATTTCCACCTGGCGCCTCAGTTGGACCAGCGTTCGTGCTGGACGTGCAGACCGCGTGAGACGACGCTTCATCCAGTCCCAAACATGCTCAATGGGGGACAGATCCGGAGATCTTGCTGGCCAGGATAGTTGACTTACACCTTCTAGAGCACGTTGGGTGGCACGGGATACATGCGGACGTGCATTGTCCTGTTGGAACAGCAAGTTCCCTTGCCGGTCTAGGAATGGTAGAACGATGGGTTCGATGACGGTTTGGATGTACCGTGCACTATTCAGTGTCCCCTCGACAATCACCAGTGGTGTACGACCAGTGTAGGAGATCGCTCCCCACACCATGATGCTGGGTGTTGGCCCTGTGTGCCTCGGTCGTATGCAGTCCTGATTGTGGCGCTCACCTGCACGGCGCCAAACACGCATACGACCATCATTGGCACCAAGGCAGAAGCGACTCTCATCGCTGAAGACGACACGTCTCCATTCGTCCCTCCATTCACGCCTGTCGCGACACCACTGGAGGCTGGCTGCACGATGTTGGGGCGTGAGCGGAAGACGGCCTAACGGTGTGCAGGACCGTAGCCCAGCTTCATGGAGACGGTTGCGAATGGTCCTCGCCGATACCCCAGGAGCAACAGTGTCCCTAATTTGCTGGGAAGTAGCGGTGCGGTCCCCTACGGCACTGCGTAGGATTCTACGGTCTTGGCGTGCATCCGTGCGTCGCTGCGGTCCGGTCCCAGGTCGACGGGCACGTGCACCTTCCGCCGACCACTGGCGACATCATCGATGTACTGTGGAGACCTCACGCCCCACGTGTTGAGCAATTCGGCGGTACGTCCACCCGGCCTCCCGCATGCCCACTATACGCCCTCGCTCAAAGTCCGTCAACTGCACATACGGTTCACGTCCACGCTGTCGCGGCATGCTACCAGTGTTAAAGACTGCGATGGAGCTCCGTATGCCACGGCAAACTGGCTGACACTGACGGCGGCGGTGAACAAATGCTGCGCAGCTAGCGCCATTCGACGGCCAACACCGCGGTTCCTGGTGTGTCCGCTGTGCCGTGCGTGTGATCATTGCTTGTACAGCCCTCTCGCAGTGTCCGGAGCAAGTATGGTGGGTCTGACACACCGGTGTCAATGTGTTCTTTTTTTCCATTTCCAGGAGTGTATAATACCACACGACATAAGCGAATGAAAATAAGCAAAGTAGACTAATTTTCGTGTCGAACGATCACTCGTTTCTGATACCGCTCGAATAGTAAAAATGGCAGTATTAAGTCTTTGAACAAGATCCTGAGCGTGGGCTTTCCACGACAGCTTACAATCTATCTAAACACATAGAAATTTGAAATGTTCAGTTTCACTAATCATATGCCCCCTCTGTGAAATTAAAACGTCAGGTTTTGTTGAATTGTGTGTTAGAAACTGTAAAAACTGAGTCTAACTGTGACTTAGCGTTAGTTTTTTTCTATAAGCCGTGAACATAGGTCATGTACTGCACTATTTGAAACCGAGCCAATGTTGCACACAAAATCCTTTACTACCAAGCTAGTGTCATCAGTAAACAGAAATATTTTAGAGTTACTAGTAATACTAAAGGGCATATCATTTATATAAATAAGGACGTTCATATACTGATGAGACAAAACTTATGAGCACCTGCTTAATAGCTTCTATGTCTGTCTTTGGAACGAAATACGTCACAGACAGTTTGTTGGTAGGTTTATGGAAGTATGTGGCATTAGATGTCTACTCACAGGTCATGTAATAAGCGTAAATAACGGGTCGCGGATTTGCGTAGGTGGTGATGGCACCCGATAGCGACCGATATGGGCTCCATAGGTTTCATATCAGGCGAATTATTCGCTTTGACATCAAAGTGAGTTTACCACAGTGATCCTCAAATCACTGTAGCACCGTTCTCGCTCCGAGGCACGGACAATTATATTGCTGAAAGATGGCATCGCCATCGCGGACGACATCAAGCGTGAAGAATGCAGGTCTGACTGCTGTCAGCATGTCTTCGATTGCTACCACTGGTCCCGTTCAAGCGCAAGAGAATGACTCCCATAGCATAATACTGTTCCCACTAGCCTGCATCGATGGCGCGCTGCACGTTTCGAACCGCCGTTCACCTTGATGACGGCGTTTGTGGGGACGACCATTGACTTAGTGTACCAAAAATATGGTTCATCCGAAGAGCCGACGCGTTTCCATTGAACGACGGTCAAACCCCGGTGGTCCCGTGCCCACTGCAACTGCGGAGCTCCATTTTCAACAATACACGATTAACGGTATGCTCCGAAACACTTGTCCGTACACCAGCACTGTACTCATTCGGCAGGGATGCCATAATCATCATCTATCCTACTTTACAGAGCAGCCAAGTATCCGAACCCCAACTTCTGTGAAGAGTCGTGGATGTCCAACCGTTTAGCGCCTAGTGGTAGTTTCACTGTACTTCTTCCCTTTCTGTAAATGCTCGCACAGTAACACGTGAACATTCGATCAGCTTGGTCTCGTTCACAGGCTCTCCGTAATAGTAATCTGCTCTTGGTCAAAGTCGCTTATCTCAATGTATTTTCCCATTTGCAGCCTATATCTTCTTTAGGGTGATCCCCCATCCGTATCTACTCCGCTTACATTTTTTTGTAAGTGGGTCACGTGCTCGCAACGCCACCAGGTGGCATCCAAAGTTGCGATGGGCAGTAGTCATAATGTTTTGGCTTATCAGTGTATATTGGATATAAAGGCAATCTTCCTTCAGGTGGATACCCCTTTGAAACGATCAGTGAACATGAGACGGTTGTAGAAAAATGATCACCAAATTACAGAAGACAACTTTACCAAGTAGAAAGATTTACACGGTGAGAAAACTGGAAAAGAGACAATATCTTAATGAGGAGCAATGTGGAAAGAGTATGTAAAGGAACTGTGGCTGAAGTTTCGAAGAAGAGTGCATCAAACACTGTACTCAGATCTCTCTTGCAGAAATTTCATGGTATACAGTCTCTGTAAACAAACTTCTAAAGAAATAGCGATTGCTGCACATTAGGTCTAAAACAAAACATAAGGCTACAGATTAAAATACTAAGCGAAACGCATTTCAGAGACGAAAAGGTTATGCGTGGAGCCTTCAATATCTACCGTTGCATAATCTTCCCGAAAGATCTCTCATAAAATCCAAAGATCCTCTGGTAATACACATAGATTGTCAGTGGTACCAAACTTAGTGTCGTGACACTCTTGGCTCAAATGGTTCAAATGGCTCTGAGCACTATGCGACTTAACGTCTGAGGTCATCAGTCGCCTAGAACTTAGAACTAATTAAACCTAACTAACCTAAGGACATCACACACATCCATGCCCGAGGCAGGATTCGAACCTGCGACCGTAGCCGTCATGCGGTTCCAGACTGAAGCGCCTTTAACCACACGGCCACACCGGCCGGCCGTGACACTCTTGGATGACACATGTATTGTGATTTAGGACAGAACAGAAATCAAAAATGCTGAACTCCATGTTCTAATGAGTTCAACAAAGGAATTTCCAGGAGTACTGCCCCAGTTTAATCCTCGCATAGCTGCAAGTACCAGTGTTGGGGTGGCGTTGAGAAACAGCTGAAATCGCTGAAATTGAACAGAGCTTCAGAGAGCCATGGAATCCGTATCAGATTATATACAGAACTTACAGCTTAGTTCGTTTTATAGTAGTAATAAATGGTAGATCCTCAAACAAAGCAATTAAAAATGACCCGTCGAACAGATGCACAGCGTAAGGGAAGTGGCCCTCATAACTACCGTGAAATAAAGTTGACAGCCATGTGTTTTAGAATCTCATAAGATATTTTCTCATAGGCAGTGAGGTACCTCGTGCAGAGTTGCCTCCTCCATGACAACCAGTTTGGATTCCGAAAACAGCGCTCATGGGGAACCCAATTCGCGAGTTTCTCAGATGACGACCTGAAAAAGATGAACAAGGCAATCAGGGTGATGCAGTATTTCTTGACATTTGGCTCAGTACCATAAAATTCTTATTAATTAAAATACACGTAATTAGCGACTAAGCTTAGGATTTCTTAGTAGCAAGGACGAAGCATGCTCTGTTGAATGGAAAGTCATCGACAGAAGTAGCAGTAAATTCAAATGCACAGCAAAAAGGTGTGATTTGATTCTTACTGTTTATACTTATATTAATTTCCAGGTAGACAACATCAGTAACATCAGAGTCTTTGTAGATGATGCAGTTACCTACTTCTTCTTTTCTTCTTCTTCTTCTTCTTCTTCTTCTTCGGTGTATATGTCTTTTGACGAGCTTCAACTGGAGGCTCTACATCGTTCCTTGTTCTGAGTATCTTTCTTGATCTGTTTCTATGTTCGTCCTCTTCTAATGTCATCCATCATTCCAGTTCATTTCCTAGCTCTTCCTCTTATTCCTTCCGCTTTCCTCCTCTATGCTTCTTTGTTGTTGACAATTTTTGCAAATACTGGTAACTTGCTTTATATGTTAAGAAATGTGGAATTGTGCACTTTATAGAACTAGTGGGTACTACCACATGAGCAATTTGCCGTTATTGTTACTCCTATGGAAGGGATTACAACGACAGTGTTTCAGTGCTAATGGTTAAGGTATCGGACTAAGTTTCGTTACCTGAACTTTTGTCAGGGAGCAGTAGTTGAATAACGGGGACCGAAACAAGGTTATGGTAGATTGAAAGTAAACTATAATTATGTAAATGAAAAGACAGTTGCCGGGCTAATTAGGCAAAGGGATACCAGATAATTATACACTTTATCAAGAAAACTAACTACTGTATATTGCTTTACTTGGTACAAAAATCTGTTTAGCAAGTAGGACACGAAACGGTAGTGAAATGATGCTAAGAAGAGCAGATCATAATGGTCAACGCACAAGGCTCAGGGGTGGAAGGATTAGCCCAGAAACAGTAACGTTATTCACATTTTGCATTACAACACATATTAATTCACATAACTTTCATCAGTTATTATGCAGTCACGAATTATGCAAATTTCTTTCTAGTAAAATGGCTAAGAAAATATAAGAGTCGTATAGACTTATGTCGCACAATTTACGAAATGGTCCACAATAGTCAAATTATTGATTATCCAGCAATGGTTTAATCTACGTGAAGACTGACTGTAATTTTAGTATTAACAGCAATTCCAGGTAAGAAAAAATATTTTCCAAAAGGGTACACTGCTCATGGAATTACTAATTAGTCAGCATAACTTTAACCACATGAAATCTCTCCAGAATTACTCAAATAAATTTGTGTTTAAGAGAAATGCGCCATAGCGCTCACGAAATTACTAATTACCATGCGTAGCTTACTCAACAGGAAGATACGTACAGGAGACTAAATCAGATTTGTGTTCCTGGTAGATATACGTCGCAGAGCTCATCAGAATCGCTATTTACTAAGGGTAACTCGCCCAACATGAAGATTTGCGAACACCTTAAATATAATTACTAGTTTAGAAAAATGCGCCAGTGGGTTCATTAGATCATTAACTACTAATCTAACTTGTCCAACACAGAAATCTATTCATGACAATTTAGTCAAAATAGTATTTAAGAAACACGCGCCACACGCCCACTAGATTATTTTATTCATAACAATTTAAATGAAAACTGTGTTTAAGGAAAATGCGCCACAGCTCACATTACACCAGTAAGTAAGAGTGACCTGGCCAATGTTAAACAAGTCTGAAATATAAGAACTAACGACCTCACAAATAAGGTCAAATACGTTTAAGAAATAAGACACAGGATACGACAAAATTATGAGATACAGGTTTACGACTCCGGCCTTGAGCTATTGGTGGATCGACATGAGATCGCTTGGCCGTTTCAAACAGGCAAGGAGGCACCACTAAACTCATGGCCAACCAGACAGCGGAAAGCGCCGCAAATGCTTGTCTGTCTACAGGGGTATGACACGGGCCGACAGCTGGGACTCACCTAAAACAGACTAAATTCTAAATTCTAAATTAGTTGTTTCTTAATTACAAGTTTGAACAATTTCAAATGGGGAATAAAGACCAATTCACCTCAAAGGAAATGACAATTACGTTCCTGTAATAGATCGTATGAAAAGCCCCTTTACAAATAACGAATCTTTAGAATTAAAGTTACAAGAGACGGAAAAATTCAAACCACAAATCAGGCAATAAATTCGCTCCAGAATATTAATGGAGGCTACAAAACTTTGCAGTGTAATAGTAGGCTTATATAGGCACTGCAAGCAGCCTGAGGGTCGCGATCATATATCGTTGTCACCACAAATACAAGAGAAGTTCAGAAAGTAAGTTCCGTTTCGATTTTTCTCCACGGCACTGCTATGATCGCAGGTCTGGTCATGCGCAGTAATATCTCTGGTTCAAGCAGAACGAAACGACGCCATTTCGAGCTCGCTGCGTTTTGCGTGACGTTCGTAGAGATTGTTTATAATGGCATCGTTTATCGAAAATCCCGCCGCCTGTGAATTGAGATCTGTAATTCGTTTTCCGAGTTCTAAGAATATTGAAACAAGTGACGTACATCAACAAATCTGCGAGATTTACGAGAAAATACAATGAGTGATTCAGTGGTGAGAAGATGGCTCCGACAGTTTCAGGAAGGGTGTAATCAAGTGCATGATGAAGAAGGAAGCGGATGTCCATATTTCTGAGTAGTGCAGTCGAAGAAATGATTAAGAAAAACCATAGGTTTACGATTGATGTTATTGCTCGTCAACTTCCACAAATTTCACAAACACTAATTTACGAGATTGTTACTGAAAAACTGAGTTTACGTAAATCGTGCGCACGTTGGGTGCCTAAACTTCTTAGGACAACAGACGGCAACATTCTATGATGAAGGAACACATAAACTTCTACCACGATATGATAAATGCCTGGAAAACTACGGGGGCTTTGTTGAAAAACAGTGTGAGTGTTGTAGATTTTTGTGAAATAAATTGCTTTTCTTATCTGTATTCGATTCCTTTTTTATTACCAAACTAAACTTACTTTCCGAACTACCTCGTATAATACTCTCTCGGAACATTGCCTATCTCATGGGCTGGATTACTGCATCACTACTAAATACTTGGCTTGCTTGTCCCCAAGCTCCCCTTGAACTTCAAGGTGCAGGGATCGCGCAAGATACGGTGGCCGATGCACAGTGACCAATTTTAGTTCAAAGCGCTAGGCGACTTGTTCGTTTGTCCAGAAGTGAAGTCCGACGGTGTTTACCACCCTTCGGCCGGTCGGCGATGACATAATAGAGGCGCACACCCTGCAATGTTTCTCAAACGATTTTACAGAAAAAATTTCATTCTTGCATTATTTATAGTTGTGTATGTCGGGTCCATGACAATGTGATCATCATTTCGTTAATGTTCAGAGCTATTGTGATATTTACATGCAAGTAAAACACTGCAACAAATTTGAAAAAGTTCGCAATGAAAGATAGGAGTCGATAAGATTTTGCGTTTGTTGCATAATACATAATATGTGACTGCATATGAAAGTTAGCCAACATACCGAATTTTTCTTAAGACTTGAATGGAGACCTTATCTGTCACCAGTCTCCAGAAAATTGATCTGATGTAGAACACCCATTTGCGTTCGGGCTGCGCCAGTGATACAACTAGAGTGAAATATCCACAACATTCCTCACATTTCATAGATTTGAGACAGCGAAAAGATATTTCCGCAAATGATAGCGCACAAAGAGGAATACTTCATTATCTACCATGTTATTCCACTAACTGCAGACTTTTTTAATGAGACAATTTAATTTGAGCCGTGCGCGGCTCGTGTTCTTCCCGTTTATTGTTTGTCATCCTCTCTAACGGTACTGCCGCCTCGTCTTCTTATTCCATTTACTTGCATCACTAACTTCCTGCCTTACCTGCCCGTCAATGGCAGCAGAAGCGCTTATCGATAAGTGCACTGGAGCGACCGATAGTATTTCCGGTTCTAGGCACTGCAGTCCGGAACCGCGGGACTGCTGCGGTCGCAGGTTCGAATCCTGCCTCGGGCATGGATGTGTGTGATGTCCTTAGGTTAGTTAGGTTTAAGTAGTTCTAAGTTCTAGGGGACTGATGACCTAAGATGTTAAGTCCCATAGTGCTCAGAGCCATTTTGAAGTATTTCCGGTCGTCGTGTGTCTGGAGTGGAGTTGGGAGTTCAGTCCGGACACTGCAGAAGTGAAGTCGGGACGCAGCAGCAGTCAGTCGGCGACGGAGCGCCAGTGAGATGCGGACAGCCAGTGCTCGCCGAAAGCTGGCGACTCACATGAACTGTCCGACGGAAGTAGATTGGAGCGGGACGACCGTTGGTTGGTCGTTCGGTTGGTCGTCTCATAGGGGGACGTGTATTTGATCTTCTGACCGTTTCTGGGCCTTGTCACTCGGTCATCTTGCCGGACGTAGGTCGGTTCCTTCCTTGTGCAGAGATGTCGTGGCCAATGGGCAAGAGTTACCTCTGCATGGATGGGTCCGAGCCAGGGTGCACGGGTCGCCGTGTCTCCGAGTTCCGAATGGACATGGTGTTGAGTCGGGTTGGAGCTGTAGTCAGCTTCGGACAGCCAAGACTCGCCTGACCGTCGCCGACACGTAACCTGAGTGGGAACGATCTGGGTTGGTCGTTCGGACGGTCGTCTCATCGGACGACGTGTATTGGTCGCCGACCGCTTGTGGAAACTCTCTGTGTGTCGAATTGATTCGTCCTTGTTGTTCCACAGTGATTGCTTTTACGATTGTTCGAGTTCTTGAACAAGTGTGTTTACGTCGAACTGTGTGTAGCTTCTGTGATTTCCACTGAGCACATGAATGCTGTCTGCGTGCTGGAATAGGCAGTTGGTCGGTTGCGACAGAAGGAAGTGATTAGGTTGTTGGTTGGTTCTTCAGCCGTCCCTAGGTCGTGTTGAAACCCGATTGTTTAGTGTTACGCTTGGCTGCCTGTCTCACATAAACTGTGGTTAGAGTTTCCTCCCCAAGCCTACCCTTGGAACACTTCTGAGTACCACTGTTTGTTGTTTGTGATTGTCATTTTATTTGGTGACATGACTGTCCCAGGCCTTCAGCCGTGTATTAATATTGTCTGTTTTATGTTTAGTATATGGCTTCAGCCGACTTCATGACAACTATTTTAAGAATAGGCCTTAAGCCATGTTTTATTCTTTTTGCTCTGTATTTAGGACTTCAGTCGTGTTTGTTTCAGAATCTGTGGCTTTAATATGTAAATCCTTGGTTGTAAGGTTTCACTTTAATTATCTTGAATTCTTGAAACGGCCTTCAGCCATGTTCTGTAAATATTTATCTTAAGGTAGTCTTTAATTATTCTTGAGTAATTGTTTGAGCCTTCAGCCAACAAGATACTTCAAGTTTTCTTAAGATGTTTTTATGGTACTGTGTAAAGGCGTATCTTTAAAGCCTCTCTTTTATTATATAAAAAATTTTATTGGGCTTTCAGCTAAAGAATTTATTTGAATTTTCCCTTAATATGGCCTTTACCCGAAAATTGTAAATGCTTGGCTTCTAAAAAATTTCCTTAGCTTATGTGAAATATTATTTCAGCTGAGAAGATATTGCAATTTTACTCTCAGCCGGTACACTAAATCCTGGTGTTTTAAACGCATCTTTTAAACTTATTCTGGAGAAGTTGCTTGGGCCCTGAGCTGTGAATTGATCTTTGTTGTGTTAAAAAGAAAACTGTGCATTGGTTTGAGGAATAAAGCTGTGTGTGTTCTTGTATAACTAACAGTAATTGACCTTGGCCCCTTTCCACAACCTGATCCGCTCTGCCCTGTGAAACCAGAGTTCATAATTTTTAAGGGCCATCGATAGCTGGTGGAACGAGAAATGCTATGGGTATGGGAACCACATAATTGAAGGTATTACATGTTTATTTTGTACCAAGGATGTGCTTTTTCATAGGCTATTGACCTACTTTTCCTCAGTTCCTCACTTCCTAAACCATTGTTACAGAATACTCTCACAGCTGTGTTAGCACAACATGTCAGTGAAGTGACATTTTCTAAACTCCGTTGTGTTTTGGCAAAAGAAGCAAATTTTAACTTGACAATAAAATTCACCACTCATGACGCTTTTCTGAAAGTTAAAAATAGGTAACAAGCCAAGCGAAAATAAATAACTGCATTTTCAGAGGAATCCTTTCTAGATACTAACCAAAGCAGTGGTGACAGATATATTTGAATGGTCACCATTCAATTAGAAGTGTGGAGGCGCTCCACTTAATACTTACAAAAAATGAGAGCATCAGTTTAGAATGGCACTTTCCCTCCAGCGCTCAGCATTTCCCCTAGAGCGCCTGCCCTTAACCCCCACCACTACCGCTCTCCCCACGCCTGCCCTGCAGACTGCACATCTACCAGCCACAGTATTTTGTGCAGACTCTACAGGACGTTCCCTTTACACATTAACATGCTCACAGTTAATTCCGAGAAGTTCTTGATGGAAAGGCTGAAGCAGAAGGCTGTCGCTCTTCCCAGTGGCAATATCGGCGTACTAAAGCCACACACGCCAACACAAAGGCCGTGACTGACTCACTACAGCACAGCACCTGTTGCGGCTCGACGCCTGCAACCCACCACATCGGCTGACAGTCCAGAAAAGGCCTCCTCTCACAGCATGGTGCTCCCTCTATCTCCCATGGCCTCACTAGCCTCTCTAACACTCATACCTCTCGTGCTCTACCTATATCACAGCAAGCTGGACTCTATCCAAATACTGCGAGCCAGACTGCAAGTGATATATCGAACTGAGTGCCATGGCTCAAGCAGCACAATGCAGCAGGCATTGGAAAAGTTGTTTGTCGCGATCAGTACACTTATAAGCTAAACATTTTGTGGCAACAAATTGTCTCTCAGTAACATATAATCTCTGTATTCAAAGCAAGAAAGACAAACCAAGAAAGCTAATATTCACTGCAGTTTGACAGTACATAATGGAGGAGTACAACTAAATTGGAGGTTCCACCACTGACATAGAAATAACCTTAAAATTGTTGTACTGAATGATATGATTACTGTGTGTTTTCAAATGGAGCACATACTTCTTTGCATTAAGTAGAGCATAAGTGAAAAATAGGAGCTCAGAATCTATTACGGTCTGAACAGGTTGTAGTCAGTTAATCTTTTAAGAACACAAGATATATTAAAACGACTGCTGCACTTCATAAGTACTTTTACTGTAATTGTTGGCCGGCCGGTGTGGCCAAGCGGTTAAAGGCGCTACAGTCTGGAACCGCGTGACCGCTACGGTCGCAGGTTCGAATCCTGCCTCGGGCATGGATGTGTGTGATGTCCTTAGGTTAGTTAGGTTTAAGTAGTTCTAAGATTTAGGGGACTGATGACCTTAGAAGTTAAGTCCCATAGTGCTCAGAGCCATTTGAACCAATTTTTTTGTAATTGTTGTGGCTTGGCAAGACAGCCAAGCCACTATGAGGAAGCCGAAAGGCACGCGTTTAAGTTCACGCAGGCTGGCGTGAGGTCTGGATCAGGACAAGGTAATTATAATAGCCAATAACGTACGTAGCTTCTGGAATACTTAACTTTAATTCATAATTGGTGAACATCGCTCTTGACGGTACATGTTTTACAGCATCAATAGTAACTGCTAATGGCGCCTTGCTAGGTCGTAGCAAATGACGTAGCTGAAGGCTATGCTAACTATCGTCTCGGCAAATGAGAGCGTAATTTGTCAGTGAACCATCGCTACCAAAGTCGGCTGTACAACTGGGGCGAGTGCTAGGAAGTCTCTCTAGACCTGCCGTGTGGCGGCGCTCAGTCTGCAATCACTGATAGTGGCGACACGCGGGTCCGACGTATACTAACGGACCGCGGCCGATTTATAGGCTACCACCTAGCAAGTGTGGTGTCTGGCGGTGACACCACAGTAATAATGGTTATACTGGTTCAACATTCAGTATGGCTTGCCTGTAAACTATCTTTTCATATGATTGAAAGCAGAACTGAACACATCTGGCAGGACACACTAAGAATCTACACTACTATATAAAAGTTGTATTTTAAAGTTGTTACCAAGATTTCCGAAACGTTCTTAATCGAATTATTTTCGTGTTTTACATGTCACTCTAATATACTTTTGGGCAGACGTAGGCTACACATTTACACACACACACACACACACACAGACACACACACACACACATACATATATATATATATATATATATATATATATATATATATATATATATATATACTCCTGGAAATTGAAATAAGAACACCGTGAAATCATTGTCCCAGGAAGGGGAAACTTTATTGACACATTCCTGGGGTCAGATACATCACATGATCACACTGACAGAACCACAGGCACATAGATACAGGCAACAGAGCATGCACAATTTCGGCACTAGTACAGTGTATATCCACCTTTCGCAGCAATGCAGGCTGCTATTCTCCCATGGAGACGATCGTAGAGATGCTGGATGTAGTCCTGTGGAACGGCTTGCCATGCCATTTCCACCTGGCGCCTCAGTTGGACCAGCGTTCGTGCTGGACGTGCAGACCGCGTGAGACGACGCTTCATCCAGTCCCAAACATGCTCAATGGGGGACAGATCCGGAGATCTTGATGGCCAGGGTAGTTGACTTACACCTTCTAGAGCACGTTGGGTGGCACGGGATACATGCGGACGTGCATTGTCCTGTTGGAACAGCAAGTTCCCTTGCCGGTCTAGGAATGGTAGAACGATGGGTTCGATGACGGTTTGGATGTACCGTGCACTATTCAGTGTCCCCTCGACGATCACCAGTGGTGCACGGCCAGTGTAGGAGATCGCTCCCCACACCATGATGCCGGGTGTTGGCCCTGTGTGCCTCGGTCGTATGCAGTCCTGATTGTGGCGCTCACCTGCACGGCGCCAAACACGCATACGACCATCATTGGCACCAAGGCAGAAGCGACTCTCATCGCTGAAAACGACACGTCTCCATTCGTCCCTCCATTCACGCCTGTCGCGATACCACTGGAGGCGGGCTGCACGATGTTGGGGCGTGAGCGGAAGACGGCCTAACGGTGTGGGGGACCGTAGCCCAGCTTCATGGAGACGGTTGCGAATGGTCGTCGCCGATACCCCAGGAGCAACAGTGTCCCTAATTTGCTGGGAAGTGGCGTTGCGGTCCCCTACGGCACTGCGTAGGATCCTACGGTCTTGGCGTGCATCCGTGCGTCGCTGCGGTCCGGTCCCAGGTCGACGGGCACGTGCACCTTCCGCCGACCATTGGCGACAACATCGATGTACTGTGGAGACCTCACGCCCCACGTGTTGAGCAATTCGGCGGTACGTCCACCCGGCCTCCCGCATGCCCACTATACGCCCTCGCTCAAAGTCCGTCAACTGCACATACGGTTCACGTCCACGCTGTCGCGGCATGCTACCAGTGTTAAAGACTGCGATGGAGCTCCGTATGCCACGGCAAACTGGCTGACACTGACAGCGGCGGTGCACAAATGCTGCGCAGCTAGCGCCATTCGACGGCCAACACAGCGGTTCCTGGTGTGTCCGCTGTGCCGTGCGTGTGATCATTGCTTGTACAGCCCTCTCGCAGTGTCCGGAGCAAGTATGGTGGGTCTGACACACCGGTGTCAATGTGTTCTTTTTTCCATTTCCAGGAGTATATATATATATATATATATATATATATATATATATATATATATACACTTATTTAAAACTTTAACACAATACACTAACAAACATTCAGGCGCACACAGACTATATCCTTTTCAATATATATATATATATATATATATATATATAAAATGTATAAATTGGTCATAAAAACGTCCTTAGCAAAAATCTCGTAATATTCTTTAGAGAATTACTGCAAATTACAATACTCTAAAAAACATTTGGATGGAAGGAAGGAGGAACATTAGATACAATCCCGAAAAGTTGTTGACCAATTTACTTCAGATTTATACAGTCTCTAACAAACATTTGGATGGACATAGGAATTATATTTTTAATGGTTCAAATGGCTTTGAGCACTATGGGACTTAAGTGCTGAGGTCATCAGTCCCCTAGAACATAGAACTACTTAAACCTAACTAACCTAACGACGTCACGCACATCCATGCCCGAGGCAGGATTCGAATCTGCGACCGTAGCGGTCGCGCGGTTCCAGACTGTAGCGCCTAGAACCGCTCGGCCACCCCGGCCGGTCATATTTTTAATGTATGCAGGTATATCTGTACTACTACAAAAAGACAGGCCATTGTTTAATGTTGTTACCAAAAATGTCGAAAAGTTCCTGACCCATTCACCGAACAGACCAACTGCAAGAAAAAATGCTATGCTGTGAAAATTTTCGTTCTCGTAGTCATTTTAACTACGACATCAGTGCATTTAGAACATTAGACAGTTTGTTCCTCCTAATTAAATTGTTTCTGCTTACATATAATTTTAAACAAAATTTGCGTAAACAACAACGTATTGTTTCGTTTTATTCCTGGCTGTAGGTTCTAACAGAAAACAGAGAAGTTATATTTATGGCTTATTGGCTTACGTTTAGAATACTACTACGGGATCTGAGTAGTTCAAAACTTTGTAATCCTACCCGTTCGCATATTAAAACATGAGAAATACTACTGTTGAAGCTACTATCCTCACAGATCCAGCCGCTTGAGAGGCCTCTCTCTCATATCTGGTATACCAATGATCCCAACCCATTTAACAAGTCATTATAAGGGACTTCAATTCAAGGTTTCCTTTGCAATTCCAATAATCAAGGCTCAAAGTCAAAGAGAGGAGCTAAGAGGAGATCGAAAGAGAGAGGGAGGAGGAGGTCATGGACAGAGAAAGGGAGGAGGAGGAGGAGGAGTACGACGAAGAAAGGAGAAGGAGGATGGTTCAAATGGCTCTGAGCACTATGGGACTTAACTTCTGATGTCATCAGTCCCCTTGAACTTAGAACTACTTATACCTAACTAACCTAAGGACATCACACAACACCCAGTCATCACGAGGCAGAGAAAATCCCTGACCCCGCCGGAAATCGAACCCGGGAACCCGGGCGTGGGAAGCGAGAACGCTACCGCACGACCACGAGCTGCGGACAGGATGAGGAGGAGTTTGACAGAAAGAGGGGGGGGGGGGGGAAACGGAGATAGGACTTACATCCAATTCTCATGCACGTTTTCCGATTGCGAAACACTGCTGTGTTGGCTACGATACATAGAAACACAAATACATGAAAAATAACACTTTTACAAACCTGTGAAGCTTGTATTCATCGTGTTAGCCCTTAAATTGTAATCGCTAATAATCGCATTTCATGATAACTATATTTACTTATTTTTAATACTGAACTTAGATTTTCGTAATAATGAAAAGCAAACAAAGCAATTAATTCCTTCCTTAGCGTTTACTCTTTTGCAGTACTTTAAATATTTACCTATGCAGGTCACGTTTAGTACTCCGGAAACGAAACTTTAAAAACGTCCGATTTTCGCACTCCTTTCATATCTTTTATAATCTGTAATCCTGCAATGGCTTCTTTATCATCTTGATCTGGAAGTCATGCCTTTTTGCCTTTTTGGACCTTTATTTTCTACACCTAAAAACGCACTAATACATTAAAGAGGATGGGAGCTAGGTATTTCTGTTTTATTTTCGTAGAAACTGCAGTCTCTCTCAGGTAGCCATAACGGAGTCCTTTTCCTGCCTGGACTCTTTAGTTTTTTAGTGTGGCTTGTTCGTGTCAATGCCTTTTATGTGCCACAGAAGCCCCTTTACTTATTGTCACAAATAGCAGTACCAACCTACGAGACTTGTCTCATCTGTATGTTTGGTGACGCAAAAAAGTCATACTACCGAAATTTTGGCGAATCACGAGCTATCTTGCTGCATTCGGGCTACTTCCGGAACAGCTTGAAGTTCTCGCGGCAATTTTGCGCGCCGTCATTGGCCAGAATGGCAAGCGCCGCTTTCTGCCTCCATAAAGTCGCAACTCCAGTTTGAATCGGCACAGAGAGGTTGACTTCGGTAGAGGAGCTGTGTTCCTGCCTCCGAAGAGTACGCATGTGTTCCTAGTGGACAAAGATTGAGATTAAGTCACGATGCGTGTATCAAGTCACGAATCCCATGTACTTGGAAACATGAGCGCTTTCTTGTTGCTCCGCCAATTTTTTATCCTTTTGCGTGTGAAATTAATTGATTGTTGAGTTGTGTGGAACTCAGCAACCAAACTCTGTCCGTTAGTTAAATCTCATGCACGTGAAGACGCTTGATAACCATGTTAAGTTAGTTCATCCGCTTTCCGCCTTCAGCGAGCTGTATGGTTACATATTTCGCGAGTTCAGCGAATATTTTTGGAACTGTTAACTTCTTTGCAAGACATGAGCTTTTCGTTTTATTACTGATTTTAATACGTAGCGAGCTGTTGGTTTCAATATTACATAATAGAACAATAATTATAAGTGGCTGAGGAACCCATCATGTGCACTGTAGTAAGTTACAGATCGTGTGAAGACTGCTCCGGTAATTTACCTCATATGCGGAAAAGATCCTCATTTGTTATTTCTCCTTCCTTGTAGCGACTTATTTCCCGGTGTATCTATCTTCATGGCGTCTACACGTTAATCTTCATTTCCTTGTAACCAATAAGGTGATTTTCTCGCTGAAACTGTCAAGCTCTGTCATCCTCGCCTTTATCCTGCTCACTTCCTTATTGAGGGATCTAACTGCGTAAATAAGTTTTCATGCAGATATGATGTTAAACTGTAGTAGGCTAATCAAGTCCCGTTTATAATCAACACTGAGGCTTGCTGTAATAAACGGATATTGGAACTTCCTTATTTTAATGACATACAACTCCAACGATTCGCAAAGCAACTGTGGTGTCCTCCAAAAGGAAAACAAGTAAATTCATAAAAACAGCATTTGGTTTTCGTACTGTCGTCACGGATCTCGCGTTGTGTCGTGCAGCTGTCAGTTCGTTACATTTCAAGAATCGTTCCGACCATTGCGCGTATGAAGACTAGTTGAATACCGTTTCTACTAGTAAAGGCATCATATCGAAATCAAATTTCACTTGATTAAGTGAAAGAGGATTCTTGCTTTTAGAAGGTTATAATTATGCTACTACTCCCTAAACTCATTCTATGAAGGCAGTCTTTCTTAACCGCCATCCTGAATATCTACGTTTATGACAAAAAGTTATCGCCAAGGACTCAAACTTGCCCTCTTGTTCTGTTGAATTACGAATCCCAGAAAAATACTATTTCACCGAACCAGGTGCCTCGTTGAAACTAATGTAAGAAATTTACTACTACACAAATGTTAATGAGCACTATTAAAGCACAATTAAAGCTGTAATTACTCTGCAGCACAGTAAAACACGACACTCGGTTGTATTGCATCACCAGGAAAACGATCCTGTCTAGGTAAAATGACTAAAGAAACGATCAATATTGTCAATAAAAAGGTGACCATAAAATTCTTATTACACGCATCTGAAGCAAATTGCTGGTACATACAAACAAATAAAATTCTAGACTTTTACTTGAGCCGAAAATTGAAAGAAATAGTGACGGCAGCAATCGAGAGATTTATACCAAATAAATTAACAAACGACGGAGCTGATCCTCTCTGGTACACAGAGCGGATCTGAACACTGTTGCAGAAACAACGAAACAAACATGCCAAATTTAAAGAGATGCAAAATCCCCAAGATTGGCGAACTTTTACAGAAGCTCGAAATTTAGCGCTGACTTCAATGTGAGATGCTTATAATAGTTTACACATCGAAACTTTGTACCGAAAACTGGCAGAAAATGCAAAAAGATTCCGGTCGTATTTGAAGTATGTTAGCGGCAAGAAACAATCAATGCATTCTCTGCGCAATAGCAATGGAGATACTATCGAAGACACAGCTGCCAAAGCAGAGTTACTAAATACAGCCTTCCGAAATGCCATCACAAAAGAAGACGTAGTAAATATTCCAAAATTCGAATCAAGAACAGCGGCCAACATGAGTAATCCAGAAGTAAATATCCTCGGAGTAGTGAAGCAACTCAAATCACTTAATAAAAGCAAGTCTTCTGGTCCAGACTGTATATCAATTAGGTTGCTTTTAGAGTATGCTGATACATTAGCTCCATACTAAACAATCATATACAACAGTTGGCTCGACGAAAGATCCGTACCCAAAGACTGGAAAGTTGCACAAGTCATACCAATACTCGAGAAGGAAGTAGGAGTAATCCACTAAATGACAGGCCCATATCATTAACGTCGATATGCAGCAGGATTTTGGAACATATATTGTGTTCGAACATTATGAATTACCTCGAAGAAAACGGTCTATTGACACACAGTCGCCGGCCGGAGTGGTCGTGCGGTTCTAGGCGCTACAGTCTCAAACCGAGCGACCGCTATGGTCGCAGGTTCGAATCCTACTTCGGGCATGGATGTGTGTGATGTCCTTAGATTAGTTAGGTTTAATTAGTTCTAAGTTCTAGGTGACTGATGACCTCAGAAGTTAAGTCGCATAGTGCTCAGAGCCATTTGACACACAGTCAACATGGATTTAGGAAACATCGTTCTTGTGAAACATAACTAGCTCTTTATTCGCATGAAGTGTTGAGTGCTATTGACAATGGATTTCAGACTGATTCCGTATTTCTGAATTTCCAGAATGCTTTTGACACTGTACCAAACAAGCGGCTTGTAGTGAAATTGCGTACATGTGGAATATCATCTCAGTTATGTGACTGGATTTGTGATTTCCTGTCAGAGAGGCCACAGTTCGTAGTAATTGACGGAAAGTCATCGAGTGAAACAGAAGTCATTGCTGGCGTTCCCCAAGGTAGTGTTATAGGCCGTTTGCTGTTCCTTATCTATATAAACGATTTGGGAGACAATCTGAGCAGACGTCTTAGGTTGTTTGCAGATGACGCTGTCGTTTATCGAATAATAAAGCCATGAGAAGATCAAAACAAATTGCAAAACGATTTAGAAAAGATATATGGATGGTGCGAAAAGTTGCAGTTCAACCTAAGTAAGGAAAAGTGTGAGGTCATCCGCATGAGTGCTAAATGGAATCCATTAAACTTCGATTACACGATAAATCAGTCTAATCTGAAGGCCGTAAATTCAACCAAATACCTTGGAATTACAATTACGAACAACTTAAATTGGAGGGAACACATAGAAAATGTTGTGGGGAAGGCTAACTAAAGACTGCGTTTTATAGGCATGACACTTTGAAAATGTAACAGATCATCTAAGGACACTGCCTACACTACGCTTGTCCGCCCTCTTTTAAAATATGGCTGCCCGGTGTGGGCTTCTTATCAGATAGGATTAACGGAGTACATCGAAAAATTTCAAAGAACGGCAGCACGTTTTGTATTATCGTGAAATACGGGAGAGAGTGTCACTGAAATGATGCAGGATTTGGGCTGGAAATCATTAAAAGAAAAGCGTTTTTCGTTGCGCCGGAGTCTTCTTACGAAATTCCAGTCACCAACTTTCTCCTCCGAATGCAAAAATATTTTGTAGACAACGACCTACACAGGGAGGAACGATCACCATGATAAAATAAGGGAAATCAGAACTCGTGCGGAAAGATATAGGTGTTCGTTCTTTCCACGCGCTAAACGAGATTGGAATACTAGAGAATTGTGAAGGTGGTTCGATGAACCCTCTTCCAGGCACTTAAATGTGATTTTCAGAGTATCCATGTAGTCGTAGATGTAGAAAGTGGAGGCAGTGGTGCTCTTTTGTCGCTAAAGTAAAGGCGGCATACGTACTCATGGCTCTGAGATATAAGTTCTCTGGAAATTATCTTCGTGGCGCCCGATTTGTGATTTAGAGCCAACCAATAAATGCCAAGAATAAATAGTCAGAAGTCTTCCACATCCGATGTATTATTACTCCATATTGACACCGATTCTCTCGTGCCACAAACGCTTCTTCACTCCCGCCGGTTCGAGTCCTCCCTCGGGCATGAGTGTGTGTGTGTGTATGTTGTTATTATCATAATTTAGTTTAAGTTAACTTAGTATGTAAGTCCAGGGACCAATGACCTCAATAGTTTGGCCCCTTAGGAATTCACACACACACATACTCCTCGTGATTCTACCGACAAATACACATTTTCTATTCCCACCTATCGTGTTTCATGGCGGAGTGATTTGCCTCCAAATCTATATGTCCTACGCATGAATCAATTCTACAAATACTTTCAAAAGTATATGCATACATAAATTCTTGTGAAATAATTTACAGGAAATATGAACAAAAATTTACTCAGAGGTTGAACCAAAGAACATTGTGTCACCAATATCACATTAAACAAGACGCTAATGAAATAGGTATAGTCTATATCGAACATAAGTGTTACTTCAGAAACGAAAAGACGTATCCTATGACTACGACCTCAAAGGGTTACAACTAGAACGAGTCAAGCCCTGAAAATGTCTGGGTATAACAATTTGTACGGATACGAAATGGAATGATCGCATATATTCAGCCGTAGGTAAAGCAGATGAGAGGCTTACATTCATTTGTGAAACGTTAGTGCCTCCCGCAGTACAAAACGTTCAAACAACTTAGGGGAATGCAGCCAAGTCACGTCTTTGACAACCTCCTATATTTTGACAAGTGCAGACCCTCTCATTTTCAAAGAACAATTACAGCGAGAGAACACCGTCCAGGGATATTTGAAACCTCGGCATGAAGAGACCATCACGGTCTCGCAACCTGCACATTCTCTAAAGTTAGACATGAATTAAAACATACACGCGTCAGGAGTCAAATCTGCTACTGAGATTTCCGATGTCGATAGGACTCAGAATGGTTATTAATTTCTTCTAATCATATCAAGAAATCGGTTTCTGGAAATAGGAGAACTCTAGAATACAAGGAGGACCTAAAGTCTTTGCACAGTTATCAATATTTAGTTTTAAATAAGTATGGAACTTACGAATTTGTTGTCTGTGATGTAGGAAAGAATAAATCACCAAGTTTTTGTTACTTCAACATGTGAGCCATTTTTTCTCGAAGTATGTCTAATCGATTTCCGATTTCACATCGCACGATTGAAACATTCTTTTTGTAACACCACCAACTGCATCTGTCATCCTTCTTGTAGCGTAAACCTTGTCTTTTACGTAGCCCCACAAAAACAAATCTGAAGGCGTTATGTCTACTGACCTGGCCAAGCAGTGGAACCATCACGTCTAATCCACCAGTCGGAAAATGTTGCACTAAGAAAATTTCTAAGGTCCAATCACTAATGCGATAGTGCACCAAGCAGTGGAACCATCACGTCTAATCCACCAGTCGGAAAATGTTCCACTAAGAAAATTTCTAAGGTCCAATCACTAATGCGATAGTGCACCAACTTGTTGGAAAACCACATCAGGCTGTAAGTGTCTTTCTTGCGGTTCCGCACACTGTTCAAGCGTATCCAGATAACCAGCAGCTGCCACTGATTTTTCGACAAAAAAGAAAGGACCAGTGTCTCTATTGTGCATTAAACCGCACCACACATTCAGTTTAGGGGAACCCCCCAACGTGATCTAAGGCAGCGTGTGGACTTCCCGAACCCCATTTCCTCTCATTGTGCTCGTTAACTTCACCTCATATGTGGAAACTAGCTTCACTTGAAAAACAAATTTGTTGGTGTCGATTGGTGCCAATATCTCAGTGGCAAAAGCTACTCGATAAGTCCCATCAAAAAAATGGCTCTGAGCACTATGGGACTTAACATCTGAGGTCATCAGTCCCCTAGAACTTAGAACTACTTAAACCTAACTAACCTAAGGACATCACACACATCCATGCCCGAGGCAGGATTCGAACCTGCTACCGTAGCCGTCGCGCGGTTCCAAACTGTAACGCCTAGAACCGCTCGGCCGACATGTCCCATCGCTTGGTTGTAACGTGTGTCTTATCTCGACCTCATGAAACTTCAATCACTGACCCAAGGCCGCCCTGTCCGCGGAAAATCCAACACACTGTCGATCTGTTTAAACTTCGTCTACGATGCGAAAATAGCCATTCTACTAGGTGCTTCCCCTGTCTTCGAAAATTTCACTGCATAATAACTGAAGATTTTGTGTCGTGATACCACAGATACCGACACGGTCAAGCCCTGCGACCTGCTGAACTTAAAATTATTTCTTCACATGGTCGTCAATGTAGAAAAGAAATCTACAACACGCCGCACAAGCCCCCCCCCCCAACCCCCCTCCCCCAACAATGCCACAACTACCAGCGCTTTGCGCGCGCGGGTATCTGCTGCCGCAAATGCGCTGGTTGTTACAAGATACAACAGTGTAAACTCCCCAACACAGCACCACGCAAATGCGTCAACTGTGATGCGGCCCATCCGGTCAACTACAAGGGGTGTAATGCGTTCAAAGAAGCTCTGAGGCACAAAATAACGAAACACACCAACACTACCGCCATCACAGCTTCGAAACCGCTCCCGCGCCCAGGAAGCAGTAGACCACTCCAGTGGTCGCTGGCAGCCCCAGCAGCGCAGGGCGGTCAGAGGAACCTCGGAGCTCCGCACACGCACAACAAACATCCCCCGCAACAGACACGCAACCAATACATACAACACGCGCACCGGATACACCACACACCAAAATAACAACACCCTATCCCCTGAAATCGCGGACTGCAGCCCACCATAGACTATAGTAGACGCGCCGACACAGAGTCAGCCACAACCCCAGAGAAGGAGAAGAAGAAACAACCGGAACAGGAGAGACACGACCACACCACAAAAAAATGGCTCTGAGCACTATAGGACTTAACTGATAAGGTCATCAGTCCCCTAGAACTTAGAACTACTTAAACCTAACTAACCTAAGGACATCACACACATCCATGCCCGAGGCAGGATTCGAACCTGCGACCGTAGCGGTCACGCGGTTCCAGACGGAAGCGCCTAGAACCGCACGGCCACACCGGCCGGCCAAACAACTGAATGAAGTTTCATTATCAATACTCGGTCATGTAATGTAGCTTGCCATGCCTCCAAAATAAATTTATTTCTTACGTAATCTTCAGGACTGCGAACAACATGTTTATGTTATCCGAAGAAATAGACATATAACGGCTGGATGAATTTAGTGATTCGTGAACCGTGCGAATATCTTCTCCGATTAAGGGTTCCTGAATTTCTGGCTCTTGAAATGTGACTTCATCGGTTTGCCCAGTCCAAGAGGAAAGCAATAATAAAATGCTGTCTTTTGAATATGGAATTACAACTTTTTAACCAAAGGATGACATGGTTCCGTGTAACTTTACCAGAGGTGCTAGCCTCTGGTAAACTTTTTCTCGTGTTACTGGCTGTCTCATTCTTGATCCGAATTGTCAATTTTCTTCCTGAAAACACATGCACATCTTTGTACCAAGAAATCCACTAGATGACATATGGACAGTATAAGAATGTGTTACAGATGAAATAGATTTCACGACATAATGCTTTCCTCCTGAATTAGACAAGTTCGTCCACTTGTCATTTAATATTCATGTCGTGATTGGTCTGTATTGAAAACACTGCTTCCATTACACTCTTCACGTGAGATTATGGCATTGATTTTGTGTACAAATGCTGCAGCAGACTCCATCATGTCTTTTTCGTCCTTCATTTCTTTCGAGAGACAAATTCTGTTTTTTGTGGGAACTAAATGTCTACAACAGTTTTCGACGCAAGGCGTTTTTCTGAGGAAGTAATAGACCAATTTCAAATATTTATTTTTTGCTAAAGAATATTGACGTGATTTTGGGGGCTGTTGCAAAATTTTACCGCTATATTAACTACATTCGTTGTACAATTACACTTCTTTGAGGTCGCCGATACATATTTTCTATTACACTTCTTTTTTAAGTTTTATGCATGTACGTACTTTTTCTTATACTTCTTTATAGTGTTTTTTGTTTCGCTTAGATCTGTCTGGTGCTGATCGTTCATAGGCGCTTGTACAGTTCCCAGTTTCAACTGTTGCGGCCCCTTAAAGGCATTCTCATCGAAAATATGTAATGTATCATTTACAGTCAGAGATATTTCTCGAAAGAACTTGTCGTTAATGAATTCTAATAGTTCATTCGCAGAAGGAAAATCTCCAGTTCCATCTCCCACCGCATTACGATACACTGCTGACTGTGCCACATAGACTCGCAAAATTTCCACGACATGAACTGGATTTATGTAACACATGCTGGTTGGAAAACAAAAGTCTGCAATATTAATTTGTAAACTTCGAACTGGAAGAATAAATATATTAATAGAACAATTGCGTATATATTGCAGTTATACTTAAACTTACTTGGCTATTTAAGAGCATAAAGCCAGAATGATCTAGGACTTATAGATACGCACTAGCGCACTACTGTTAGTTCCTTATGCATGATAACAGCATTGGGAACAGCCTGTATGAACGTACAGTAAAGGCCCCTCTCACAATACTATACAGCATGCAGTGAAGTGAAGTGGTTGTTGGTGTTGGACATGGTGTTGTTGTTGTTGTTCTTGTTTGCTTCAGTACAACTGCTTGGATGCAGCTCCCCACTCCAGTCTATCCTGAGCAAGCCTTTCCATCTCCGACTACATCTCCAGCCTACATCGTCTCGAGAATGCTTGCTGTGTTCATCTCTTGGTTTCCCTCTACAATTTGTACCCCCCTCCAATACGAAACTGGTGATCCTTAACGTCTCGCGATGTGTCCCATCAACCGAGCTCTTTTTGTTGTCTAATTATGCCCTAAATTTACTTTTAACAAGGACATTTAGTTCACAAATAACGTATCCATATAATTCGAAAACCAGGGATCTTCTCAACAACGAACAACGACCACTGTAACCAGCGACACGAAACGAGAGCAGTACTTACGTTTCACTCAAGTATGACTTATACAGTGAAACAGCTACCTTGTAAGATAAAGTATCACATGACGGTCACGTAGTTCCAGGGTTTAAGGCTGACCTATTGATCTGTCTAGAAGAACCATTTAAAAGCTGATGCAACGTGCCAACTATCACTGCCATTTTAAGCGCGAAAAGGAATGCAATCTGATACCTTCGAGCAAGTGACGACACAGAATAAAACCTACCAGGAATTGTAATTGCTCTCTTTTTATACAAGCGCCCACACATGTTCTCCAGGAAAACGTAGCCTGCCTCGAGTTACGCGCAATAGCATAGAGGAAAAAGTATAAATACTTCTTACCTTATTGTTGATAAATGTTCATTTTTAAAATACAACGTAATAAAAAATTCGATGCCACCATTCAGCATGGAATTTTCTGTGGAATACTTCAATCACTTCGATAAAGCGACAGACAGATGTACTTAGTGTTATAAGTCTGACATCGCTGTCACTAGCAGACTTAATATTAATGTAAACAGTAACTAAAACCTGCATAAATTATATCTGAATTAAATACATACACTAAAGCGCCAAGGATACTGGTATAGGAATCCGTATTAAAATACAGAGGTATGTAAACAGACAGAATACGGCGCTAAGGACGGCAGCATCTGTATAAGAGAACAAGTGTCTGGCGCAATTATTATATCGGTATCTGCTGCTATAATGACACGTTATCAAGATTTAAGTGAGTCTGAACGTGGTGCTGTAGTCGGCGCACTAGGCTCTGAACACTATGGGACTTAACAGCTATGGTCATCAGTCCCCTAGAACTTAGAGCTACTTAAACCTAACTAACCTAAGGACATCACACAACACCCAGTCGAGGCAGAGAAAATCCCTGGCCCCGCCGGGAATCGAACCCGGGAACCCGGGTCGGCGCACTAGGGATGGGACACAGCATCTCCGAAGTAGCGATGAAGTGGGTATTTTTCCCGTGCAACCATTTCACGAATGTATGTGAATATCAGGAAACCGGTAAAACATCAAATATCCGACATCGCTGCGATCGGAAAAAGACCCTGGAAAAACGGCACTAACGGCGACTGAAGAGAATCGTTCATCGTGACAGAAGCCCAACCCTTCCGCAAACTGCTGCAGATTTCAATGTTGGGCCACCAACAAGTGTCAGCGTCCGAACTATTCAACGAAACACCAGCGATATGGACTTTCGGAGCCGAAGGCCCACCCGTGTACTCTTGATGACTGCTTAACGCAAAGCTATATGCCTCGCCTGGGCCCGTCAACGTCGACTTTGGACTATTGATGACTGAGAACATGTTGCCTGGTCGGACGAGTCTCGTTTCAAACTGTATCGAGCGGATGGACGTGAACGGGTATGGAGACAACCTCAAGAACCCGTGAACCCAGCATGTTAGCAGGGGACTGTTCAAGCTGGTGGAGACTCTGCAATGTTGTGGGTCGTGTGCAGTTGGAGTGATGTGGGACCCCTGATAAGTCTAGATACGACTCCGCTTGCTGTAAAGTACGTAAGCATCCTGTCTGATTATCTGCATCCATTCATTTCCATTGTGCATTCCGACAGACTTGGGCAATTCCAGCAGGACAGTGCGACACCCTATACGTCCAGAATTGCTACAGAGGGGCTATAGGAACACTCTTCTGAATTGAAACACTTCCGCTGGCCACCAGACTACCAAGAAATGCACATTACTGAGCGTATCTGGGATGCACTGCAACATGCTGTTCAGAAGATACCTCCACCCCGTCGTACTCTTAGGGATTTATGGACATCAGTGCGGGATTCATGATGTCCGTTTCCTCCAGCACAGCTTGAGACATTGGTTGAGCCCATGCCACGTCATGTAGCGGCACTTCTGCTGCTCGCGGAGGATCTACACGATATTAGGCAGGTGGACCAGTTTCTTGACTCTTCAGTGTGGAGTCAGATTACCCACACAGTTTGCTAGATTGGGAGGGCGTCCCAAAAAAAAATTCATCCAGAGAAAGTCCCAAACAATATATCGGTTATCCGAATGATCGCGTCTGTTGTGAATGCGCGAGCTAAACTTGCAAATATAACTTTTAGCTAAAAAATCAGTCGCTATTTACCTCCAGTTCGATGAATTTTTGGTTTTCGTAGTATGTGCGGATTGTTGAAGTAGAGACGCCGTTCTCATGTTTACCGGCAACTCTGCTCCTGTGAGAATCATTTGAAGCCGCGCGGGGTAGCCGCGTGGTCTTAGGCGCCTTGTCACGGTCCGTGCGGCTCCTCTCCCTCGGAGGTTGGAGTCCTCCCTCGGGCATGGGTGTGTGTGTTGTCCATAGTGCAAGTTAGTTTAAGTTAGATTAAGTAGTGTGTAGGCTTAGGGACCGATGACCTCTGCAGTTTGGTCCCGTAAGACCTTACCACAAATTTCCAATTTTCCAAGAATCATTTGACTATCCGATCTTCAAACAAGGTGAACTTCGTTTCACCCTAGACACTCTTACGGTGCTTCCCTAATTGTGAGACTCAAAGACGTCATAACAGATTGTGAACACAGACTTGCAGCGCCCTCTGCGTCTGCTAATTATTCAGCATGTAGGCGCAATGTGAACACCGACCACGATGACGAGGGACTTTCCCTTGTACGTGTGTCACGCGCTTTATCTGTTTGCCGATCATTTGTCGTGGGACGCGTCAGCTGCGTGAATCACGCTGTATGCTTTTCGTAAGTGAACAGGCAGCGACTGCTCTGACGACGTACGTAAACAGACAACTGCTGCCAACTAAGCCTCCTCATCGATACGACCATTGACTGTCCATTGGTTTACCCGTAACTGTACAAATGCAGCTTCTGATACACAACTCGTGGTTGTCATATAATCTCCTAGCTTTCACATACCAAGCATCTGCGGTTGACTTTCATAAAGGTGAAAATTAAAATACAGGTTGTGCTCCTGTCGTCACGTAAGAATTTTTATTCTGTCGATCTGACACCATTTTTTAAGTTGACTACATTGATACTGTCCTCATTCTTTGTCTACCCTGCGCCACTTTTTCAACTGTACGTGACTACTACACCCAACATCCTCTGTTATTGATTTAATATATTCTGCTCATTGTCCACCCCTGCAACTTTTCCTCCGCACTGCCGCTTCCAGCGCCAGCTGAATGTCGTAGCTGGTGTACGACAAACCGACCCCTTCTTCAGTCAAAGGGCTTCCGCAGGCATTTCCCCTGCTACTCTATTTTCTGTGTCTGAATTTCGGAGTTTTTATTTGATTTATAACATTCTTCGGTAGCAACAGATTTCAAAACTATCAGTTTGTTTTCCCGAATTTCTAGTGCCCCACGTATCATTTCCATACAATTCTTTGCTCCAGAGGCACACTTTTAGTGATTTATGTCTCATTTCCACAACGTATTCGATACCGTTATCGTCGTCTTGAGCTACTTTTAGCAGCTTATGTGTCATTTCCACAACATATTCGATACCGTTACCCTCGTGTTGGGCTAGAGGCTATGATTAGAAATCTAACACCATGGGTTAGATCCCAGCCAAGAAAAAAATTGAATTCAAATCAACAGCAACTGCAGCCGAAGCTTTCGGCACAAGAATCACCCTCATTCTGTCAACGGCCTTGTCAAAGAGGACGGAGGCTCGGATAGAGGTTCTGGGCACCCTTTTCGCTCTTTGGGTACGAAACTGCCGCTAAAAGAAGGAGGAATCGGCAACGATCAACGAGGTGAGGATGCAGATGGCAATGGAAACCGCTGCATGAAAGACACACAAAGTATATCCAGATGACATGTAGCCTGTAACTGAATAGGTTTAAGATGATCTCTCCACTGGAAAAATATTGTTGAATAGTCGACCATTGGAATTTCCGGGAAATCGTTACCAAGGTGGAGTCTGAATCATGGACCGAAGATAACATTGTACGCTTCGGAGCGTGGAATTTTAGAAGTCGTAAGCTAGGTTACCTGAAAAGGGAAATGCAAAAACTAAGCACAGATATAGAGGGTTTGAGTGAAGAGAAATGTAAAGAAAGGGAATTCTGGTAAGAGGAAGACAGGGTAATATCAGCAATTTCAGAAAATCGAATAATGATAGCAGGATTCGTTAGGAACAGGAAGACAGGGCAAAGAGTGAGGTACTGTGAACAGTCCGGGGATAGGATTATTCTCGTCACAATCGACAGCAAAATAAGGCCAACAACAGTAGCTCAAGTACACGTGCCGACGTTGCAAGCATGAGCAAAAGCAACAAAAATATGAGGATACTGAACGAGTAGTTCTGTATATAAAAGCATAACAGGTGATGGAAATCTAATAGCCACGGGGACTGGAATGCGTTAGAAGGAAGGAACAGAAGTCATGCGGGAGAATAGGTGCTCGGTAGATAGAATGAGAGATGAGAACCAGTAAATGAGTTGTGCAGCAAATTTGAGTTAGAAAATACACTATTCAAAAATCATAATAGGAGGAGATGGTCTTGAAAAAGGCCTGGAGATACAGAAGGTTTACAATTGGATTACATCATCGTCTGACAGAGATTCCGAAATCAGATACTGGATAGTATGGCGTATCTAGGGGCAGATATAGACTCGAATCATAATTTAGTAGTGTTTGAAGAGTAGACTCAAATTTAAGACAATCATCTAGAAACATCAATGTGGAAAGAGGTGAGATAGCAAAGTACTGAGGAATGATGTTCATCTGAAGTTTCATAAGGCTGTACATACCGCGACAATGAATACCACATTAGAAAGTTCATTACTGAACTTCGACAAATATAGTTACAACTGACTGCGAAGAAACCTTGGGTAACGGAACAAATACACCAATTGATCGATGAAATAAGAAACCAGAAAATAGTTCAGGAGAACACTGGACTGTTGCAATACGTTATCTAGGAAGGAAATAAAAAGGAAGTGCAGGAAAGCCAAGGCGATATATCTGCAGGAAAAATGCGAAGAAATGGAAAAAGAAATGGTCGTCAAAAGTACTAATTTAACATGTAAAAAAGTCAAGGCAATTTCAGTGGAATTAAAAGCAAAGGCGTCAACATTAAGAGAGTCAGAGGAATTACACTACTAATAGCAGAGGAAAAAACAAATAGGTGGAAAGAGTACACCGAATGCAATGTAACACATCAGTTGTTATTGGCAGAATAAAAACTAGGAAAAAACATTAACTCTTGTAAAATATATGTAATGTATTAAAAGAGTGGAACAACACGGTTGCTACTATAACACACATAAAATCGTAATCACTTATCTTATTATATTACACTGATCAGCCAGAATATTATGATCACCCACATACTGTCGATATAAACCCGTCCAGGCCAAAGCATCATCAGCTGCCGAAGAATGACCGCTAGTCACACACGCGGACGTTGTATTATACCACCTTCTTTGACTTTCGTAGACCATCGCCTTTTAGTTTTCTTTCTGATGTATCAGAAGGAAATGTTTAAAAACATTTTGCCCTGTGAAATACTGTACTGATTTACACGAAAAAGTGGAAATGAGTATTAATGCGGACTTCGTAGAAAAGAATGTACAGGTACGACTTTGTAAGGACGTAATATTTAAACAACAAGACGCAACAAGCTATCACTCATTACGCTCTCAAACAATGTGTACACAGTCGTGATACCTCGATCTGTAATACGAAAGTCACATAAAAAAATTTAATACGTTCTCTCTAAAAGGATTCTACAATTATTGCAGACACTTTTACCAGAAAAGTGATAGTTATTATTCTTAGTATGTAAATTGTAGGTGTCGCAGGGAGAAAGGAAAGGATAGCGAAGGAACTAACTATCAGTTGCAGCGAGACTTTATGCAGAGTACGCGGCGACGAGTGAAAACGTGTGGAGGACTGGGACTCGAACCTGCGATCTTATGCTTACTTGGCACCTGCGTTAACCACTGCGGCATCTGGACACAGTGTTTCTCGCAACTTACCGTCCCCTGTGCATGTCCCTCATGCTCGCTAATTTTAGATTCCCGCCGGAGGTAGAAATTTGATGTCAATCCGCACTGAAGGTTGTAGATTGTTGCCCACTGAGGTGAATCAGTTATGTCTGAAAAAACGGACATCATTCTTTCATATAATTACTATCCAGTAAGTAAGACTGTACATGGAGCCAGTTACACTTCTCTCTTATCGTCTTGCACGTACGACTGAAGTGTAGTCCAAGAAGAGGAAGTCCTCGCTTCTCAGACTTTTAAGTTACAATATAAAGAGATGTAGATATAATATTTAACATTTGTCATAAACACTTTCTGTGAATGACAACCAACATTAGCTCTCTTATCCTTGCCATTTTCGTCTCTAATGACGTGACAGAAGAATAAAGAGAAATCGATGTGGAAGATGGTTCAAATGGCTCTGAGCACTATGGGACTCAACTGCTGTGGTCATTAGTCCCCTAGAACTTAGAACTACTTAAACCTAACTAACCTAAGGACATCACACACACCCACGCCCGAGGCAGGATTCGAACCTGCGACAGTAGCAGCAGCGCGGCTCCGGACTGGAGCGCCTAGAACCGCACGGCCAACGCGGCCGGCGATGAGAAAGACATAGAGGATCAAGTATAAGAGTAAGCGTTTAACACAGCTTTGTAAGGCTTGCAGTCTAATAAGGCGGAAAGTATAGAAAAGTAACATCGCTTCTAAATTTCTAAAATCATCGGGAGAAGTGGAAACCAAGGGACTTTTCAGTTATGTGGTAGAAACTATGAGATTGAGGACATACCATCAGATTCTCAGTAAAATATCGTCCTCACAATTTGTAACAAGAGCAGTTAAGTGCAACGGCTATTGCACAATTAGCTAAGCATCTCATGGGTACAAACGAATTGCTGACAAAAATAAAATACTAGAGAATGGGGATGAAAATTAAGGATTGTTACAGAACTATCGGTTAGAGTCCTCCCTTCATACCAATAAATCCTCAACTGAGGCCAAATTTCGCTTGAAACCTACAACAGGTCAAGATGTGAGACCCTTACACTGAACTTTTGTCGGTCTGGCCTCTGCATTTACAGTCAACGGGTACGCAGTTCAAGTACTTGAAACTGTGTTCATACAAGCAGATACTCTTTTCAAGTGAGTCACAGCTCAACCAACTCAGTATGTAATCATGTATTTATGCTTTAGAGCTTTCTGCACTAACTACAGCTGATTCTTAGCGAGCTATGATTAAGTACACAGTAAAAGGGGATCTGTTACAAGAAAGTCGAGGTTAAAGTTAAGTTTATCTTTAACAGTACTGCATAGATTTGTAAAGTTATCCGTACTACCGCATCAGAATGAATCTTTCACTCTGTAGCACGTGGGCGCAGTTTCGAAGCAACTTCGCAGTTTAAAACTTTGTACTGGACTGTGACGTAGACACAGAATCTCTCTTTTGTGGGTTACTTCCTGGGCTATATAGGCACGACATACAAATACTCCACAGCTTTACTTCTCCCAGTACCCATCTCCTTATCTTTCAAACTTGACATTAGCACTACTGCATACCGTGCTAGACTTGCACTCTTGAAAGAAATAATGTCGTAGCGACAATCTAGAAAATTTTCCGTTGCTAAGAGCAACCGGCTTCGAACCCTGCTCCAGAAAACAATTTGGGACTTATGACCTCAGATGTTAAGTCCCATAGTGCTCAGAGCCATTTGAACCATTTCGGTCTGCAGTTAGTGTGTTATAAAACTGGCTGTGCTCTAATGGTTCACTGTAAGTATGTTAAAAAACTGGCTGTGCTGTAATACTTCGCTGCAAGGCTGTCAGGACAAAGGCACTTAAGCTCCGTCGGACATAGTAATACTTTCCCGAAAGCCATACAGTACGACTTAACTGAAGTGTTTCCTTTGCTCTGATAGGGTCGTCCCGTTTAAATACTGACAGCAAATGACCGTCAATGACTGAGCAGCAAACGTCCTGCGGACACAATGAAATCGACATTGTCGAATACTTATTAACAGCATGCTACACTTGGAACAGGCTGTTCAGTGTGTTAGGCAGTTGACAGTCCCAGCTGCTGAGTCTTTTCAAGTAATATCTTTTTTAACGATTGCAAATACACTACTGGCCATTAAAATTGCTACACCAATAAAAAAATGCAGATGATAAAGGGGTATTCATTGGACAAATATACTATACTAGAACTGACATGTGATTACATTTTCACGCAATCCTGAGAAATCAATACCCAGAACGACCATCTCTGGCCGTAATAGCGGCCTTGATACGCCTGGGCATTGAGTCAAACAGAGCTTGGATGGCGTGTACAGGTACAGCTGCCCTTGCAGCTTCAACACGCTACCACAGTTCATCAAGAGTAGTGACTGGCGTATTGTGACGAGCCAGTTGCTCGGCCACCATTGACCAGACGTTTTGAATTGGTGAGAGATCTGAAGAATGTGCTGGCCAGGGCAGCAGTCGAACATTTCCTGTATCCAGCAAGGCCCGTACAGGACCTGCAACATGCGGTCGTGCATTATCCTGCTGAAATGTAGGGTTTCGCAGGGATCGAATGAAGCGTAGAGCCACGGGTCGTAACACATCTGAAATGTAACGTCCACTTTTCAAAGTGCCGTCAATGGGAACAAGAGGTGACCGAGACGTGTAACCAATGGCACCCCATACCATCACGCCGGGTGATACGCCAGTGTGGCGATGACGAATACACGCTTCCAATGTGCGTTCGCCACGATATCGCCAGACACGGATGCGACCATCATGATGCTGTAAACAGAACCTGGATTCATCCGAAAAAATGACGTTCTGCCATTCGTTCGTCGTTGAGTACACCATCGCAGGCGCTCCTGTCTGTGATGCAGCGTCAAGGGTAACCGCAGCCATTGTCTCCGAGCTGATAGTCCATGCTGCTGCAAACGTCGTCGAACTGTTCGTACAGGTGGTTATAGTCTTGCAAACGTCCCCATCTGTTGACTCCTGGATCGAGACGTGGCTCCGCGAACCGTTACAGCCATGCGGATAAGATGCCTGTCATCTCGACTGCTAGTGATACCAGGCCGTTGGGATCCAGCACGGCGTTCCGTATTGTCCTCCTGAACCCACCGATTCCATGTTATGCTAACAGTCATTGGATCTCGACCAACGCGAGCAGCAATGTTGCGATACGATAAACTGCAATCGCGATAGACTACAATCCGACCTTTATGAAAGTCGGAAACGCGATGGTACGCATTTCTCCTACTTACACGGGGCATCACAACAACGCGTCACCAGGCAACGTCGATGAACTGCTGTTGTGTATGAGAAATCGGTTGGAAACTTTCCTCATGTCAGCACGTTGTAGGTGTGAATGCTCTGAAAAGCTTACCATTTGCATATCACATCATCTTCTTCCTGTCGGTTAAATTTCGCATCTGTTGCACGTCATCTTCGTGGTATAGCAATTTCAATGGCCAGTAGTGTAAATACGCACTTGAATGAAATTGTCACTCTGCAGCGGAGTGTGCACTGATGTGAAACTTACTGGAAAATTAAAACTGTGTGCCGGACCGATACTCCAACTCGAGACCGTTGCCTTTCGCGGTCAATTGCTGTGCTGACTGCGCTACCCACGCACGACTCACGTCCTATCGTCACAGGTTTAGTTCCGCCAGTAGCTCATCTCCTACCTTCCAAACTTCACAGATGGTGTCCTTCGACTCTCGAAGAACTAGCACTACTGGAAGAAGCGATACTGGCGAGACATAGCTTAATTTGGAAGGCAGTTCGTAATGTAGGAGGTGAGGTACTGCCAGAATTGAAGCTGTGAGGAAAGGTAGTGAGTTACGCTTGTGTAGCTCAGTCGGTAGAGCACTTGTCCGTGAAAGGAAAAGGTCTCAGTTCAGTACAAAGTTTTAGTCTGCTAGTAAGTTTCAGATCAGTGGATACTCCTCTGCAGAGTAAAATTTTCGCTCTGGAAACGTCACCCGACTGTGGCTAAGCCTTGTCTCTGCAGTATCCTTTCTTGCAGGAGTGCTCGGTTTGGTTAAAGTTTTTAAATGCAAAGACGTTTCAAGCATTCGCTTAATACACTATATGAACAAGAACTCAGTGAATTTTTGAGTACTCACCATGGAAAACTGGGTGGTAAGTGCTGAGGATGTGTAGTATGTCCGTAAACTGAAAAATGAGCAACACTCGTGTTGAGGGAATTGCTTTTCTTGGAAGAACGATGCACCTGCCTCACAGGATGACTAAGAATCAATTTTCCTCTAGAACAGTAGAACAGTGAGCAGATGTTTATGCCGAGTCTGTACGTATGTGTTTCTTGCACTAGGTTTATTAGTAGTTCATACCTGAATCCATTTAGCGCTACGTACTTTGTGGAAAACAGACGCCCCCGGACATATCTGCACACTGCGTCGTCAGTGATCCATAAGACGAGATACGGTTGATATAACTTTGCAAAACAATCTGTAGTTGCTTTGTGTGTCGTAGTGTGGTACAGAGAATGAAGAATTGCCTGTTCGCTCTTCATTTTGCAAAGCTTTGTAGGGAAACGCATAACAACCATTTAGCGACATACCTTGCCTCACGTTTCTAACCTGCACCCCCGCCTTTCCACCTTGTTACGCTCCCAGAACACAGTTTATTCCTTAATACAGTTTTACTATACTTAGACTGTATAATAGACATTTAACATTTGTTCTGAACCCAGGCTATTTAACAATATTGGTGAGTTTTTTTTTTTTTATAATTTGCGACCTTTCGATTCCCTGCAGAGCAGAAACTATTAACCGAAGAGAAAAAAATGAATGGACCTTTTTGTAGGAATTCAGTGTAGTTTAATTTGGTCTGAGTAATATTTTCGCTGGAAAACGCTGTTTTCAAGATGGTCAATAAAATGTAAAAAAGTGACCTTTGAAAGCTAGCACCCCCACCCTCACGCTCGTGCCCTATAGCTCAGCATTCATTACACTCCACCTCCCCCCCTCCCCAGCCCTGTACAAAAATTTGCAACTACACGATATTTTCCACTAATTTTCCTTCGTTGACTGAACTGCCTAAGAGTCATCGAAATCTGTGGTTAACATGTCTGATGTTTCTCTTGTTAGTCATTTTATCATGTCACGATATTTCCCGAAATGGGTAACACGAATGTTTTATACATTGTTAAGTGATAGGGACGTAATAAATTACTATATAAACATTTACAAAAGTCGCCTACTTCCAATTTACAATACATCAATTTTTTAGAAAAAAACAATGCAGAAGTTCCAAACCGGCAGCCAGGAACTTTTTGAATCATGGTAGCAGAAGTTTGTGTCCCGACCAACGACAAAGCATATTCGGTGTGAATTTCGGCCCTCTGAAGGATGGCGTAAGGGAAAACGGAGAAAAATGACAAACAGGAAAAAAGGGATTCAGATAGTTATTGGGAGAGATCAGAAAATCAGTGAGAGGATAACGAATCTCGGTGAGAGACCCAGATCTCTCTGGGGAGAAATTATTTACGTAGTTCTTTGCACAAATCCTTCCAACGTCGCCTTCAGGTGGCATGTCAGCTTATATTGTCGGTTTAGTTTTCATACTGTGAGTTACGTTCATTCCAGTATCTATCGCTACTTTGTGGCGTACCCATTTTCAGAACCACGTGAAATAGACTTTCTTTGTATCTTATGTCACAATCTTTGAGTTTCCAATTGCATATCCCTTGCGTGACCTCAGCCTCCAAGTACGAAAATGTCACTGCCTCTGATAGCTGATCTCTGCAGGCAGGAAGGGGTTGACCCCGCTCGGATCACCGCCACAGATACGTAGGACACGGTAGGTAAAGACTGCTGACACTCAATCAAAGCCACACGACTTGTGGGGATATTCATATATTGTTCCGACATCGTATCAGCCACACACACCTTCATGTAACATCGACTTCGTCGAATGGTGGCATGAAGTGGTTTGTAACGCTTTTCCCACCCCTGCACCCACCCTTTTCTTCGACAGTTATTGAATCCTGTCTACGCCCATTCGAGTTGGTCCTGAGATTATATTTATACTGTTGCTCTGTGAGGCGTGCCACGACCATCGATAGTTGTGTCACGCCTTAAATAAAATCTTTGCGTAAGCGAGGCGGAAATTGCGCGGGGCAGTGAGCAGAGACGGCGGCTGTCAATTGGTTAGCAGCAGGCTTGTAGGAAGTGGACGGAGGCAGGCTTGGGTACAGCGTGCTTGCTGAGTTGGCTGTGCGGCGCCGGCAGTGCCGCGTCCGGGGTTTACTGATAAGGAGAGGTTCCCGTGGTGGGGGCGACTTTTTTTAATCATCTTTGCAGTAGTGTAGGTTAAGGCCGCTGGTATTACACCCTGCAGCCTAGTGGGTCCTCGTTTGCCAGTAATTGACGAAAAAAAGTTTCGAAACTTTGTATGCGCCTCCAGAACTTTAAAAAAGAAGCACCACGCGGATTGGTTCCTTAGCATATGAGTTATAGTGCAAGCCTAATATATAAGAGGTTGTGTGTTCGAATCGCTTCGACTGTTTTGAAATTTTTTGTATTCAAATCTTTGTCGAAATGACTTTGAATTTATTCAGTTAATTGGTTTAAATATAATTTTATTATTTGATTCCTTTGTTACATCTGTTTAATCGCCATATCACCTTTTCCAGCTGTTCTCATTTTTTCTCCCATCCCTCTTTTTGCAGTTGGAATCTTTGCGCATGTGAATTTAATTATTTCTATTCATCTGCTATGCACTTAAAATTGGCTATGTATCGGTTAAAAAACAAAAGATGAAATAATTCATATTGACTATGCAGTCGTGTCAAAAATGCAATTTTCGTTAGAAGATGTTGATTTTCGTGGATTGTAATCGTCATACAAACATTTAAAACAAACTTTTATTGCGCTGAGGGCAAAGTAACACACACGAACTTTTAAACGACAGAAGGGTTTATAAGTGAAACATAATTCAGGTATAATGAATAGAAATAACGAATACAATAACACGAAAAGATAATGGAACGGAAGAAATTAAATCTATGTTAATACACGGAAAATATTTAAAATCACTTGCACAAAGTTTCCGTGCAAAACGAATTATAGGAACGAAAAATGAGAACAGGTCAAAAACTTAATAGGTGGTTAAAATGATGTGACAAAGGAATAGAAAGAAAAAAATACACTTGAACCAATTAATTAAATACAAAGTAAAGATCAAAATAATTTCGATAAAAATGAGATTTGAACCTACAACCTCTTGCATAGTAGGCTTATAGTATAACCATTATGCTACGGAACCAACATACACTCACGCTGATAAATTAAGGGTAATGCTGATACTTGGTGAAACAATGCTCTGATTGGCGGTTTGCGGGTTTAAATCACCTCGGGGTATGACCATACAGTGCATTTGACCTGCTGTCGTCGCACGGTGGAACTGGCAGCAGTCCACATATGCAGAGGTGTGTTGGTGCATGTCAGAGTACGGTGCAGAAAGTAAGTGTGCAGACGTTTTCAGACGTGCTAATGGTGACTGTGTGTTGAAAATGGCTCAAAGAACACATATTGATGACGTTTTGAGGGGTGGAATAGGGCGACTGGAGGCTGGTCAAACACAGCAGGTTGTAGTACGGGCCCTCCGTGTGCCACAAAGTGTGATCTCAAGATTATGGCAACGATTGCAGCAGACAGGGAACGTGTCCAAGCGCTACAGTACGGGACGTCCACAGTGTAAAACACCACATGAATACTGATATCTAACCATCAGTGCCCGCAGACGACCACGGAGTACTGCAGGCAGCCATGCTCGGGACCTTACTGCAAACACGCAGTCTACAGACGACTGAACAGACATGGTTTATTCGCCCGGAGACCTGCAAGGTCCCTGGTCACAGGAGAGCCCGTAAAGGCTGGTGTCAAGAACACAGTACATACTCATTGGAACAGTGGTCCCAGGTTATGTTCACGGACGTGTCCAGGTATAGTCTGAACAGTGATTCTCGTCGGGTTTTCATCTGGCGTGAATCAGGAACCAGATACCAACCCCTTAATGTCCTTGAAAAGGACCTGCATGGAGGTCGTGGTTTGATGGTGTGGGATGGGATTATGAGTGGTGCACGTACACCCCTGCATGTCTTTGACAGAGGAACTGTAACAGGTCAGGTGTATCGGGACGTCATTTTGCACCAGTATGTCCGCCTTTTCAGGGGTGCAGTGAGTCCCACCTTCCTCCTGATGGATGATAACGTACGGCCCCACCGAGCTGCCATCGTGGAGGAGTACCCTCAAACAGAAGATATCAGGCGAATGGAGTGGCCTGCCTGTTCTCCAGACTTAAATCCCATCGAGAACGTCAGGGATGCTCTCGGTCGACGTATCGCTGCACGTCTTCAAACCCCTAGGTCACTTCAGGAGCTCCGACAGACACAGGTACAAGAATGGGAGGCTATACCCCAGCAGCTGCTCGACCACCTGCTCCAGAGTATGCCAACCCTGTCTGCGTACGTGAGCATGGTGATCATATCCGATATTGATGTCGGGGAACATGGGCAAGAAACAGTGGCGTTTTGTAGCACATGTGTTTTGGGACGGTTTGCCACGTTCTGTGGCACCACATTCTGCAATTATCCTTAATTTATGAGCATGAGTGTATACTGTGCTTCAGTTTTAAGCTGTAGCGTGGCATGCGAGCTTCCAAAACATTTTTCTACGATTACACGATAACGAGAACCCACCCCGGTTAACGGCTGCAGGTTGTGATAATGGGGATCCTAAGCTACATAATCGTGTAGTTGTATTCAAAAAGTCGATCCCACTGCTAGGGACCTTCCCTTTTGAGTCGAGGTGTTCGGCCACCCCTTGTGTACGCGACGGAGGCTACATCGTCCGGGCTTACATTACTCCCACCTTTTCAGAGGAATTTTCAGCCATCTTACGCAGTGGCTTCCTACTGTAAACTGTGCCTTCCTAGCGTCTGTGTCCGTTACGACCCCTGCACGGTTCTGTCCCGACTTGCGCGTCTTATCAACGCCACAGCTTCTCATTACTAGGCGAGTTGATTTTTCTGTACTGCTTGGTGATTTGTGAGCTGCATAACCTTCTCAAAATTTTTATGTTAGCCTGTCCGTCAATTCGTTGCCGTCTGGAGTGGTTTTGGAGCCAGGTTATCTTGCTCACTTTTGCCCGGCGTTGTCTTGAGTCGTATTGAAACGGACTGTCGAAGCCTGCTACATACTCCGCTCAGCCTCTCGTTTTGTAAACCTGCATAATTTGGTCTTTAGGAACTTTTAAATAGTAAAAGGTTCTAACGGTTACAAGTTTCCCTGTTAATTAAACTGGATCAACGGCTTAACTGACATTTTGCTCTAATAAGTTATTTTCATTAATTGTTTTCGGTATACTTCCTTAGTGTATTGTAGATTAAAGGGCTATTGTCATTTTGTGGGAAACTGTTTGGTTCTTTGAGCACACTGTTAAGAGAATTTAAAGGGGCTATTGGCTTGTGCCATTTAACTTAAGCCGTAGTCGTGAGGTTTGAGCTTAAGCGGGTACTGAAGAAATCCTTTAGGCTTGTAATTAATACGTGCTGTGTATTTCCTACATTTCCGTTGGCCTTTTATATTAAAATGCCTCTGCTTTAAAGGATATTTCACTGTATGTTGCAGGACAGGTAGCTCCCAGTTCTACCACGTTGCCGATGCTGTTATGCGTCCCGAATTTCTCCGGTGACATCGGGCTGGTACCTCTAGTCCCAACCATTTCCTTATTTGTTACATTTATCTCACATTTTGCTGTTGTGTGTCAAATTGTCATGTTTGTTGTAAATTTCGTTATGAATTAATTTGATTACGTTAATGTAAATTTCGAAAGTGTGCAATACTTGTGTTTAGCTTATGAATTTTAAAAGAATACAAAATTTCAGTTTAACTTGTGAAATTTTAAGGGGTTGCAAAATTTCTGTTTAACTAAGAAAGCTAGTCATTTGCTCCGGTTTTTGCTTCTTTAATTGGTTAAAAGTAATAGAGTTTTCTTAATCATTTTTGTTAAATAAGTCTACTGTAAGGTAATAAGAAAATTGTGATGCTATTAATAAATATTTATGTGTATAATCGTTATCAGAGATGATAAATCCTTTAAGGCCCGGTCCTTTCATCCAAATCAATGAAACGCAAGTAATGCGTTACAATAATAATAACCTATTTTTTCGATGTATTCAGCATTTTTCACTTCAGCTCAACACATTTTGGTGCCCAGCATGGTGCGACCTCACTTTTTAACAGTCTCTCAGTAAATCCTATCCTCTCCTTTGTGGCACCCAGCATGAGGCCGTGTTATCTGCGTATCGTGTCCTCAACCAGTTTGTTTCAATACATCTGCGTGAAGAGCACGCGACAGGACTTCAGACATTCTTCTAACGAACTATTCTTCTGTTCCTTTATTTAAGTTACTGAGCGACCTGCTATGATACAACATAATACGATATACAGAGTAGCAACACTGCAAGAATCACTTATGCTGGTCTTTGACAGCGCCTTCTCAGCGATTGTAACTACCAGTGTGTGGCAGACAGTTTTAACAGAATCGAATGCCCTCTGAACATGATAAAGTTCACAGTTGCAATACTTTTTTCAATATGGAAAATGTCGCTACAACGATGAAAACACACTCATCAAAAAAAGTTTTGCATCGCCCCGGTTCCCAGAACTCCTGAAGATAGACGATCACTGTGGATATTGTATCACACACACAGTCGCTTTGATTGTTCAGATATGTCAGTAAACCCGCCCAAAGATGTAAAAAAACCATGCATGAGCAGCGCCTATTAGACGGAGGGGTCCGACAGTCGATCAGTTCCAGTCATTCGACCAGAAAGGAGGTACACGGCTCGTGTTGTCTGTAGTTCAACCATGCCTAGGCGGTCAGTACCGCCGTTCTATCCTGTCCGCATTGTTACTTTGTGCTCTCGACAAGGGAAGTGTCCAGACGTCTGGGAGTGAACCAAAGCGATGTTGCTGAGACGTGGAGGAGATGCAGAGAGATCGGAACTGCCAACGAAATGCCTCGCTCAGGCCGCCCAAGGGCTACTACTGCAGTAGATAACCGCTACATACGTATTATGGCTCCGAGGAACCCTGGCAGCAACGCTGCCATGTTGAATAATATTTTTCGTGCAGCTACAGGACGTCGTATTACGATTCAAACTGTGCGCTGTAGGCTTCACGATGTGCAACTTCACTCCCGACGTCCACGGCGAGGTCTATCTTCGCAACCACGACACCAAGCAGAGCGGTACAGATGGGCCCAACAACATGCCGAATGGACCGCTCAGGATTGGCATCACGTTCCCTTCACTGATGAATATCGCATATGCCTTCAACCAAAGACCTATGCCTAAGACGTGTTTGTAGGCACCCTGGTCAGCGAGTGCAGAAAGATGAAGGTTCCCTGCTATTTGGGGTGGCACTATGTGGGGTCGACGTACGCCGCTGGTGGTCATGGAAGGCGCCATAACGGCTGTACGATACGTGAATGTCATCCTCCGACCGACAGTGCAACCACATCGGCAGCATATTGGCGAGGCATTCGTCTTCATGGACGACAATTCGCGTCCCCACCGTGTACAGCTTGTTAACTTCTTTCAGGATAACGACATCGCTCGACTAGAGGGCCAGCATGTTCTTCAGACATGAACCCTATGGAACATGTCTGAGATATATTGTAAAGGGCTGTTTATGGACGACGTGACCAACCAACCATTCTGAGGGATCTACGCCGAATCGCCGTTGAGGAGTTGGACACTCTGGACCAACAGTGCTTTGATGACGTTGTGGTCAGTATGCCACGACGAATACAGGCATGCATCAATGCAACAGGAGGTGCTACTGGGTATTGGAGGTACTGGTGTGTACAACAATCAGGACCACCACCTCTGAAGGCCTCGCTGTATGATGGTACAACATGCAATGTGTGGTTTTCATGAGCAATGAAAAGGGCGTAAATGATGTTTATGTTGATCTCTATTCCAATTTTCTGTACAGGTTCCGGAGCTCTCGGAACCGAGGTGATGCAAAGCTTTTTCTGATGTGTGTATAACATAAATAGCATGTGCTGTTATTAACTAAAGTGGTTAGCTTTCGAGTACTCACAGTATACCTACACCATCTGATCAAAGGTGTAAGCACACCTATTAGTGGACACTAATGTGTTGGTTGTGTACATCCTTCACCTTGACGACGGCTTGAACTCTGCTGGGGACATTGTCAATGAAGTTGCTGGATGTCTGTGGAGAAATGGCAGCCTATTTTACCTCAAGAGCCGTAACCGGAGAAGGTACTGATATTGAACGTTGTAGTCTGGAGCAAAGTCGACGTCCTAACACATCTCTAAGATGTTTCATCGGATGATGTCAGTCCATATCAGGAGTGCTGCTGTTCATAATCCGTTGCCTCATATGTGCTGCTGTATGACAAGACGCATTCTCATGCTGATACCATAATCGTTAACGAGCTGTTGCTGTACTGTACGTAGTTCACAATGCTGGAAAATGTGTTGATATTGGTCCACATTTAGCGTTTTCTTAAGAGGACCGCGTAATAACCTCGAAACCCAGTCCCTCGCAGGAAAACCACCCCCTCTGTACGTCACTGTTGGTACTACAGACGACGGCAGGTAACATTCTCCAGGCATTCACCAAAACTAAACACTTTTGTCGCAATGCGACAGGGTACAGCACGTCCACCGGCGTCGGTTTCTAGAGCACTTCAAGCATAGTTTAGTACTGATTGCAGAAATGTGTGGCACATGAAGAGCTGTTCGGCCATTACACCTACTTGTAGGTGGACTGCTGGTAGCTCTCTGGAACTCGAGAGTGATTTCTTTTGCCGATTTGATGCGATTTTTTACAACCACCCTCCTAAATGCTCGACGGTCACTGTCCGTTCAGTACATGAGGTCTGCCTGACCGTGCTATAGCTGAGGTTCTTCCTCCGCGTTTCTACTTCATAATTACATCACCAACAGTCGACTTAGGCGGCTTTTTTCTTTTCTTTTTTTTGGGTCATGAACCTTCTGCCTGGTTTCATACTGCCAGCCACGAACTCCTGTCCTGTGCCAACCTCTTCATCTCAGAGTAGCCCTTGCAGCCTAGGTACTCATAAGGGAACCTCCCCATCGCACCCCCCTCAGATTTAGTTATAAATTGACACAGTGGATAGGCCTTGAAAAACTGAACACAGATCAATCGAGAAAACAGGAAGAAGTTGTGTGGAACTATGAAAAAATAAGCAAAATATACAAACTGAGTAGGCCATGTGCAAGGTATGCAACATCAAAGAGAATGTAAGCTTAGGAGTGCCGTGGTCTCGTGGTTAGAGTGAGTAACTGCAGAATGGGAGGTCCTTGGTTCGAGTCCTCCCTCAAGTGTAAATTTTACTTTCTTTATTTTCGCAAAGTTACGATCTGTCCGTTCATTCATTGACGTCTCTGTTCACTATAATAAGTTTAGTGTCTGTGTTTTGCGACCGCACCGCAAAACCGTGCGATTAGTAGACGAAAGGACGTGCCTCTCCAATAGAAACCGAAAACATTTGATCGCAAGGTCATAGGTCAACCGATTCCTCCACAGGAAAACACGTCTGATATATTCAATACGACACTGGTGACGGCATATGCGTCACATGACAGGAATATGTTGTCGACCCATCTAACTTGCACACTTGGCGAATGGGTAAAAAGATTCTTCTACCTTGCCCGATTTAGGTTTTCTTGTGGATGTGATAATCACTCCCAAAAAAGTGATGAAAACATAAGAGTTGGTCACATAAACTGCAACAAATGAATGCAACAGTTTCACAGTCGCACAGTTTTCCCTGTGCTCTGTCATAACATATGTTTTTTACGTTTTCAAATGTTTCCGTGTGTAGACCGTCAAATCCTGCATATGTCCAAGCAAATCTGAACATGTCCAGGAATTTTGGAGAGCGAAGTTGATTATGTGTGAGTGCCTGAACTTTGACAATTGTCTGAAAATAAAAAACTCAACGTTTCACTCGAGAGAAGATTTGGACCAAGAACCTCTTGTTCCGTAGCTGCTCACGCTAACCACGGGACCACGGCGCTCGTGAGCTGATAATCTCCTTGATGTTGCCTACCTTGCGCATGGACTACTCAGTTTGTATATTTTGCTTATTTTTTTCATAGTTCCACACAACTTCTTCCTGTTTTCTCGATTGATCTGTGTTCAGTTTTTCAAGGCCTATCCATTGTGCCAACTTATAACAAAATCTGAGGGGGGTGCGATGGGGAGGTTCCCTTGTCAGTTATTTGCTAGTTTTCTGTATGTTTCCTAATTTCTGTCTTTCTCTACAAAATGGTTCAAATGGCTCTAAGCACTATGGGACTTAAAATCTGAGGTCATAAGTCCCCTAGACGTAGAACTACTTAAACCTAATTAACCTAAGGACATCACACACATCCATGCCCGAAGCAGGATTCGAACCTGCGGCCGTAGCAGCAACGCGATTCCGGACGGAAGCGCATAGAGCCGCTCGGCCACAGCGGCCGGCTCTTTCTCTACAGTTTTTGTCCTCTACAGCTCCTTCTATTACCACGGAAGTCATTGCCTGATGTCTTAGCAGATTCCCTATCATCTTGTTCCTTCTGTCAGCGCTATCCACATATCCCTTTCCGATACTGTGCAGAACCTCATTGTTCCTTACCTTATCAGTCCACCTAATTTTCAACATTCATCTATAGCACCACATCTCAAATGCTTCGATTTTCTTCTGTTTGGGATTTTTCACAGTCCATGTTTCACAACTGTGCAACGCTGTGCTCCAAACGTACATTCTCAGAAATTTCTTCCTCAAATTAAGTCATATGTTTGATACTAGTAGACTTCTCTTGGCCACGAATGCCCTTTTCGCCAGTGCTAATCTCCATTTGATGTCCTCCTTGCTCCGTTCGTCATTGGTTATTTTGCTGCCTAGTTAGTAGCAAGCGAGGAGAATTGCGTTGTCAGCACAGAAGCAGTAATAGTAGAATGGGTCGGTCAGAAGAGCAGATCTATGAGGCGAATTTTAACCCTTGTTATGGGCTGCTTTATAAGGGTTAAAATCCGCTTCCGAGATCTGCTGACCGACCCATTTTGCTGTTACTAGTCCGCCTGCTTAGTTGAATGTGGCCGGCACGGTAGTTCACCGTGTTCGGTCAGAAGGTTAGCTACCCTGCGTAATAAAAAAAACTGAGTGAACGGATCAACAATGAACTTGAACAGGTGTCATGGGATGCCCGCTATGAACAATATCGAACAAAATGAGATCAACAAAAAAAGTGATAATGGGCTTGCCTCATATGCAGCAGGCCCGGATCCGATTCCCGGTCGGGTTGGAGATTTTCTCAGTTCGTGAACTGAGTGTTGTGTTGTCCTCATCATCATTTTATTCTCATCACGCGCTCGAAAGTCACCCAGTGTGGCGTCAAGTGAAATAAGACTTGCACTCGGCTACCGAACTTCCCCGAATGGAGCCTCGAGGCCAACAATGCCATACGATCATTTCATTTTTTTCCTGTTGCTGCTTCTCTGCTGACAACGCAATACTCCCCGCTTGCTTTTATTCTGACCGGTACGTCCCGCGTGCCATCTAGTGGCCAATTTCACATTACGTAGGAATATCCGGATACTTTTGATCAAACAATGTATGTAATATATGAACAACATTGTTAAATTCTGTAATAGTTAAACTGGCTTCGATCGACTAGTCATTATTAGCGGAAAATAAATATTACTTGGCCGAGAGCTACCCCAGGACATGGTACGAGTCAATATTTCCTTGTGGCTGCTACGGACCACTGATAATGGCAGGGCAGTCGAAAAAACTTACGTTACCATTTTACTATAGGAAACTTTATATGATGGCTGGGTGTTGTGTGCTGTCCTTAGGTTAGTTAGGTTTAAGTAGTTCTAAGTTCTAGGGGACTTATGACCACAGCAGTTGAGTCCCATAGTGCTCAGAGCCATTTGAACCATTTTTTTTTAAACTTTATGGTCTAAAAGCAATGTGCCCGCTTATGCTCTCGGCCAATAACGTGCCAAATACGAGCATTCTTTTTGTGTAGTTTAAAAAGCATCACAAGCTACCCTATGGTTTGTGAAAATAACGAAATGAAACTGTTTACCCCATCCCATTCGTTAGTGAATGGGGCGCGGACTATAAATTTGTTTTGTATCCGTCTGTAAACTCACTAATCTCTACTTTTCCTTTCGTTGTCATTACGTACGAAAAAATTTCTTGACTGGTATTGGAATGTCGCTGTTTGGAACAAAATCTCTCAGCGAAATTAAGCGCATTACTTGTAGCATTTATTGAACATTAATGTGACAATTTTTTGTCGCTTAAACAAACCTCTGACAAAGCATGCATTTCTTTTTGGTGTTCCCTATCTCTTTCAGTATGTGAACCGCCGAAAAATACCCAAACATTGACTGAATGAGGCTGTTGCAAGCTACCGTATTTTCTTCGTCGATGAATCACATGTCTTTAGGACTCTTGCGATAAATCTCATTCTGAGACCCGCCACGCCCCCACCCCCCTCCTCCACCACCAGAATAGATTTAAGTCATCCGATATTAAATCGATAGCAATGTAGTCCTAGACGCCTGACGATTCTGACTGATCCTCGACCTTTCCCAGCGATATCAAGTCTTCTCGTCGACCAAAGATCTATGTATGTTGGATGTGCGATGGTAGATTTTGCTCCAAGTGATGGCTATCTTACAAGTATTTCTGCATTTCGTAACTTCGGTTACATGGAAAACTACTTTCACAAGGCACTGAAGTGTAATTTGGGAAGATCAGTACTCAAATCGCCGGACATCTTGATTTTCTGTGGTTTATATAAATCGATAAAACAGAATACTGGGATGGTTTGAATAAAATACTTTGTCGATATCATTCCTCATCCTCGTATTATCGTTGCTTCCCTGGAGGTTAACCATCATCCTCTTGTCTTTCGATTCACCGTCTTGAGTTGTTTTTCGATTGCGCCCTCGCTTATTCCTATTCGTCATTTCAATCAGAAACTTCCTCCTCAGAACCCACCTACATATGGAGAAATGATCGTCAAAATAAAATAAATCAGATCTCGTACAGAAAGATTTAAGTGTTCATTTTTCCCGGGCGCTGTTCGAGAGTGGAAGTATCTTAAAGGAGGTTAGATGAACCGTCTGCCAGGCACTTAATTGTGAATTGCAGACTAATCGTGTAGATGCAGATGTAGATGTAGGTGGTATAAAGTAGGGACTGTGTTGTGATCTTCCGTGGTGAATCACTTTGGTACACGTAATTTGGTATTTTGGCCTAAATGTTCCCGTTTTCGCGCCGGATGCACTCACAGAAGACCTGGGCAAGCACTTTCTACGAGTGCACTCATACTCCGCATCCAGAATCTTCGCCGCTGCCGTGTGCGGCTGCAGACCGCGGTCCGACTTCCCGACGCCCTGACGTCACGCTATTTCAATGTTTGAATCTAACCACGACAGGCTTGTGGAACTCACCTCTCGGCAGCCGGAGACTCAGGATGAAGAAATGCGGGGACTCACAAACGGGACAGCTGCAGGCTGGCTTCCTCGTTATGAGGTAACAGACGGTATAACACCCACGACTAGGAGATAGCGGCTGCTTTTAATTAAAGTGTAGCTGCTCACGGAGGTCCAGTGTGGGCGTACGGCAGCGAAACTTGTTAGATATGCTAATGCGTTAATGCTGAACCATTTTACGCTGGAAAAAAGTTCCAAATTTGGCCACCAGGTGCAAATCTGGCGCTGTACACACTTTGTACGACAGTACGGCATCCACGCCGTCATTTGGCAAACCATAACGCGAGAGAACAGCATGGCTATCGAGAAGAGAGACCGTGCACTGCTAGTGAAACAGTTTTGTGTAAAATGCAGCAATTACAATATTCCATTAGGAGAGTATCGCCGACTGAAAATTTGAGGAGAGGCCCGGTGTCACTAAATGGTTTAAGGAAGACGATAAAGAAATTCGAAAAAAACGGGTGAGCTCGGTGTGACACTGGAAGAGGAAGGCACCCTACCCCCAAGGAAGTTACTGATGAGATTGCTGTCACTGACCCTGCAGCCTGGGTAGTGCTACTGCTAATGCAGTGTCATGAGAACTGTTCACCCCATGATCAACAGTACAAAAAATTTTGTGGTCTGTTTTACGCTGGTACCTGTACAAGATTCAGCAGCTGATACCTCATGATCCGCAGCAACATTCTGAACTTTCTCTTCGGTTTCTGGCATGAATTGAAGTTGATGGCATGTGCACAGGCAATATTCTAGGAGTGACGAGCCACACTTTACGCTACAAGGTGCAATGTATAGGCCTACACAGGCCTGCCAATTTTGCGGCTCTGTTAAACCGCATGTTGTGCACGAAGAGTCATTGCAATTAGTGTACATGACTGTGCGGTGTGGATTCGCAAGCACTGTTCTTCTTTGAAGAGAATACACCCAGATGGCTTTCAGGTGTATCGTGACGTCTTCACGTTATCGAAACTCCTTGTACAGTATGTGATTCTTGCTTTGGAAGATGTAAGATGGGGCAACACCTCATGTTGCTCGTCCAATGAAAGATCTGCTTAATGCAATCTTCCACGGACGCTTTATCTCTGTACGTTTTCCAGATACAAGGCCTGCAAGATCACCTGATCAGAATCCATGTGGCTTTTGGCTCTGGGAATATCTAAACCAACGCTTTTACTTGGGACGCTTTAGGTGTCTGCCTGATCTGAAGGCATACAGGAACTCGTTGCTCAGATTCCACTGGAACTGCTGCGAGAAACTATTGATTACGTCGTTTTACGGTTGCAGCATCTCATCGATGTCTGCAGTGCTCATACTGAACAAATTGTGTAACCAGCTGTTAACAATAAAATCAAAATTATGCCTTTCTCCACTTGTTTGACCTTTTCTACCCAGATCCCGTTCCTAATCCATTACATACGGAAACATTTCTATACGCCTCTTAAATTCACAGCGCCAGATTTACTGCTGGTGGCCTAATTTGGAACTTTTTTTTCCAGCACAAGTTGGTTCGGCATTAACGCATTGAAATATCCTTTAAGTTTCAGTGCCGTACGATAATTACGATCCACACTGGACCTCTGAGGGTAGCTACAATTTAACTACCCAGTATTTAAGTCAGATACATGTGGATATATGGAATGCACAGACCAAGACAAGGAGAAAAATTCACGAGAACAACGCTCATAACTTCGAAGTCAGTTAATTGCTTATTCATCTAAACATCATTTTACATTAGACTTGTCAGCTTCGTAGAACACTAAAACGTAACTGTAAGTTAAAAAACACGCTTGTGCACAGTTACTTACTTAATTAGTTGTTTATTTTATTAATCATCATATACATTCATGGATTAGGTTCAAAGAACCCGTTCCGGCTTCAGCATCTTAGATCCATCGCTTCCTGGGCCGAACTGCAACCCTTACACCTTTGAGCATATATTGCAAATCTTTTTTAGGTTGTCTGCCTTGTTTCTTTCTGTCTGCATTGCCTCCATTTCTGCTTATAAGTCGTGACTTTTTTCCGTCATTGTACACACTGTTGTTTCACAGACACCCTCAAATTTTGCGGTTTTGTTTTTATGCCTTTATCATAATCAAAAGAAATATGGCAGCCCAAATAGTTAAAATGAACCGCTTGGTCGATGGTTTTCTCTTTTATCGCTGTTTTTGAGCTCACCTCATGTTTTCCTCAGAGTTCCATTACTTCTGTCTTTTCTATAGATAATTTCAAATCATAATTTTTAACAATTTAGTGTGATTTTTAAAAAATCTTTGTAATTCTTGTTCTGATGTGGCTATTATAGCCTGGGCGTCAGCATACTTTAATGTTTTTACATAACGGTCCTTAACTAGTTTTATTCCTTTGTCGTTTTTTATTTCGTCATTTCATTCTTGAATCATGTCATTTATATACAGATTGAATAAAACTGAAGACTGGAACCTTATTAACTCCTTGATTAGTTATTATGCCATTATTACTTATTTTGTTCACTGTTTTTATTAAAAATTTAGTTTCATGGTAAAATATTCTTATGTACCATATCAAGAGTCATGGTATTCCATTTTCTTGTAATACTGACCAGAGTTTTGTCCTGTTTAATGTGTCAAACGCTTTGACACAGTCGATAAAAGCTATGTGTCTAATATTACTAAATTCTCTTCCTTCGTTAGCCAATATACTAGGGTAAATATATCACTCATTGTTATTTGTCCAAATCTAAATTCACTCGTCTTCAGTTAAAATTGTTTCAGTTACTGGCCTAAACCTTTGAGTTAAAATTTTTGCATAAACTTTTAATCCAGATGTTAAAAGTCTTATTCACCTGTACCTGTTGCAGTCTTTTCGACCTCCTTTCTTAAAAATTGGAAACACCTCAACTGCATATCAGATTTTCGGTATTCTTGCTTTCGCTCAGCATAAATTTAGGAAATGTAAAAAATCCTAGTTTAAGGAGAATTTCATTGCATTTTAATAATTTGCTATTAATGTCCTCTATTCCAACCGCCTTTCTATTTTTCATTGTTCTAAAAATTATTCTGATTACCTGTACCTCTTTCCCACGTTCAAAAATTTCTACTTGTTCCATTACGTTGTGGTCATATCACAACTTCTTATAAGGTTTTTGTCATTTTTTTCGTTGGCCGTTTAGATGTTTGATGTATCTTTTTCTTGTCTATGTAAATTGTTTTATAGACAGGTTCTTGTTGTCTGTAAAAGTCACTACTAGGGTAAGGGCGGCAGGACCCCAATTTTAATATCAAATTAATATGCAAATTAATTAACTTGATCAATTAATTATCCTCCAAACAGCCCCCACTCCCAATCATTCCCCACACCCACCTACCCTATTGGTGGAAATTTCGAATTTTGAAGGGGATTTCGAATTCTCATGGCAATTTCGAATTTTTGTGCGAATTTCTTTGTCCCTGGGCTGTGCTGACATCGTACGCCACCCCCACCAGGGAACTGGTGGGAATTCAAAATTGTGGTGACTTTTCTGGGGATCGTTCTCGCTTCCCACGCCCGGGTTCCCGGGTTCGATTCCCGGCGGGGTCAGGGATTTTCTCTGCCTCGTGGTGGCTGGGTGTTGTGTGCTGTCCTTAGGTTAGTTAGGTTTAAGTAGTTCTAAGTTCTAGGGGACTGATGACCATAGATGTTAAGTCCCATAGTGCTCAGAGCCATTTGAACCATTTTTGAATTTTTTCTGGGGCTCAAACCTTGGTCCTTCTGGATGGAAAGCCCATGTGCAACAACCCCCCCCCCCCCCCCCCCCAAATACATGGAAATTGCCCTGATGCAGGACAGGAAGGCTAGGTTAGTGTATTTTATTTGGGAAACTGATGTAAAGATCAGTCCTAATTACGTAATTAGTCATAAAGTTTGGGCCTAATTACCCAAGTATAAGCATAGCTCTACACAATACTGCCTAAAATCGCAATACTGGTCAAAAATTGACAATTCCATACAATTGGTATTATACTGCTAGGAAAAGTTCACAATACGACTCGAAACTAATGGCAGATGCATTCAAACTCTATCCTACATCTACACGCTGGCAGGAAAAAGGCCGGTGTATAATGTACTATTTTTATTTATTTATTTATTTATTTTGGTGGGAAATATATTTCACTGATGAGATACCGGTATTGGACAGAGAAGAGTAATAAGTGTATTACCTGTAAGCATACAGCTGAGGCTGTATCCATTGCTGTTTGACGTCAGAGTTCGCTACAGAAGACTGCTCGACAATCACCCAGCAGTCCAGGTAATCAAAGCCAATACATACTACCACAACTGATGGAAAATGCGTCACTGCTCTAATTACATATAGAAATTGTTGCGAGAAAAACTGTGCTCATAGGCAACTAGTCAGAATGTAACACATGTGCTAGGGATTGGAAGAAAAAGTCATTATAGTAACACACTATGGTTGTGTTATTACCAATCCCCAGTATATGTGTCGCATTATGGGCATTTCATTATGAGTGCTGGGTTTTTTCATGACAAAGTCGATTTGTAAGCAGAACTTGACGCATTTTCCATGAGTAGTGGTAGCATGTATTGGATCCGATTACCTGGGCTGCAGGGTGATTGTCAAGCAGTTATCTGTAGTGAATACCATCAAACAGTAATAGATACAGTCCTCAGCTGTATGCATACAGGTAACACACTTATTGATCTCCTCTCTGTCCAACACCAGCATCTCGTCAGTTGAATACATTTCCTGCCAAAAAAAGAAAAAAAATTACTGCCAGCTTGTAGGAGAAGGGTAGAGTTTGAATACGCCTGCCACTAGTTTCGAGTTGTAATGTGAAATTTTTTCCCAGCAGGATAACACCAGTTGTATCGCATTGTCAATTTTTGAGGTTTATTGCGATTTTAGGTAGTCCTTGTGTAGCATTATGCATAATGTTGTGTAATTAGGCACAATCTTTATGACTAATTATGTAATTATTGATATATTCTTCAGTTTTCCAGCCAAAACAAATAAAGCACACTTCCCTAACCTTCCTCTCCTGCATCTGGACAGTTTCCATGTGCTGGGGGATTCACTTGGGCTTTCTGTCCAGAAGGGCCAGGGTTCTAGTCCCAGAAAGGCATCGCCATTTATAATTTCCCACATAATCCTGTAGGAGGGGGTGGGGTGGGATTTGAGCACAGTCCTGGGACAAAGAAATTCCCACCAAAATTCGAAATTCCCACCAATGGATCAGGCAGGTACTGTGTGTGTGGGGGGGGGGGGGGGGGAAGGGGGGGGGCAGGCACCCATGTGCAGGCTGAGGAAAACACATGACGTCTTCTGGAAGTGGGTGGGGGTAGATGGGAGTAGGGGTGCATGTGGTTTGGGGTAGTTAAATGATCACTGTCATCGGTTTGCACATCAATCTGAAATTAAAATTGGGGTCATGCCGCCCTTACCCTACTACTAAGGTCATTTTCTAGGCTTCTGTCTCAGCTTGTTCTGTATGCTTTTTTTACATTGTCGTTCAGCAATTACTCTTTTCCAGTTATCTTCTGCTCTTAGTCTGGCGTTTTTGTTTGTATATGTTTTAGATCTGCTTTCTTTTTCCCTCATATTACTCTTTCTAACTCTTCATTCCATATTTTCAATCCCTTCTTATTATATCTTATAAATCTAGTTCCCTAGTGCCTGGGAAGCTGCTTTCTGAACACTGCTACTTTCGTTCTCCCATTCTTTATTAATATATCTAGTGGTGGGTTCCATTATCAGTTGCTCATTTAATCTGTTATCATATAAGGTTTGTGCGCTTTTATTTTGTAATAAGTGTACTTTGTACATTGTTTATTTCTGTAGGTGTCATTACTCCTTCCCTATTTTCTTAAAATATTCATTTTAGAAATTACTTAACGCTGTTGCAGTGACTGCGTTGGTGATAAGAACATTGCAGTTTTCCTTTAGACATGCTTGCTTGTCCGAGGGAACGGGCATTGCAGTGATTACAGCCATTATGAAATACTTTAAATGTATTCACAGTTGCGAATACGAACAACCACAAGCTGCATAAGGGAATGACGACAGCGAAAAATTGTGGCGGGCTGACCACACCCAGACATCCATATCCCGTCGTTCCTGCGCCACAGCCTGTACTCATATACACATTACGTAACTTCCACACAGAGGAGGACATATTAATTGAAAGTCGCTGTATGGTATCGGGGAATAAATATGGTGCTGCAGTTTCTGTGTTGTTAAGGAGAACGATGAAATGTTCTTTCGGACATGCATACATAATACCAGGCAGCTAGTTTCAATAAAAATGTCCTGCTCTGCACAGGAATTACATAAAATGTGTACGAGTACCGGTTGTGACAGAGCAACGACAACATTTGGAATTTTGGGTCGGGTTGTGGCTCGTGCACGGATAGCCGAAGCTGTTAAGGCGACCGCTCCCGTAAAGCAAGATATCAGGCTTCGAGCCCTGGTCCAGCACCAATTTTTCACTGTCGTCTTTCCCTTATACAGCTGAATACGCTTAATTTATTACTAAGTAGGGGTACAAACAGATATCGCTTCCTAGATATATTCTTGTACCAGTTATCAGTGATAATGCTTTCGTTGTTAACTAGTAGATAATCAGTCAATGCCCTTTGAACCCTAGCTGATCATGCGTAATTGTGAATATTATTTTCTTTTAAAAAATATTAGTATTTTCTAGTCATTAAAAATTGCGAACTGTCTTCATTCTTGTCCATTTTTGTTTAAAATACTCTCCCCTTGGGTGCCAGTTACATTAGTTGTAGGTTAGTTCCATACTCTTTCGTTAAAATCTCCAAGTAGTATCATTAAGTCATTTTATTGAGCTGTCTATTTCATTTTGCAAAGCAGAATAAAATCCTTTTCTTCTCGTGGGGCATATATTCCTACTACTGTCGAGTAGCCTCTGTTCTACATTAATCTCTCTATCAGTGTTCGTTCATTAACAAAAGTATGTTATCTAGTTTTGGACGCCCATTTATTGCTCGCAAGTAAGGCCACTCCCGCTTGAGCTCTGGTGTCGTGCGGTATCCCGCTGTAAGACATCATCACATCGTTAATCAGCTTCGAATTTCTTAACTTTTTCTTTGTTTCCGTTGCAGCTAGTATATCTAGTTCCTTGCCTTTCATTTCTTTAACTAATTTTTATTTATTCATTCATTTATCAGGTAGTGGGTGAGACTATGCGAGTCAAAGCAACTTGGACATGGAAAGGGTCAGTACATAGTTTACAGATTGCTGATTAGAATATTTATAAACAGAGAATTAAAGAATCAATAAAACACGAAAAAATGGAGTACATGAATAAATAACATATTAGAGAGAAAAAGTTTCAACTACTACAAGTAACTTCTGCACAGAATACCAGGAGTGTACGCCAAGGAAACCTTTCTACCTAGGTTAGAACAATTGGGGTTTATCACTCAATTTTCTTCTGTTCTGCTGGAGGACTATTAAAAAATGAGACATACTGAATAGTCCACACCTTTCTGTCCGATGTTAAAGGAAATGTTATCAAAGTGTATATCGTTTTTCCATCTAGTTTCAGTGAATGAGTGTAGAATTTTCATCCGAATGAGTCAATAAAAACAAATCCCATGATGAGATGTGGTATGTATAGGAATTGCAGAGTTAGAATTCGGAGACACCTGGACAACGTCGCATACGACGTTCGAGAACTGACAGTAGATCAGTCTGACAACCTGCTCCTGGAGAAGGACTAGTCTTGGTGGGTGCAGTGACTTTCCCCAAAATATAACAGCACACGAGATAACAGAGTGGAAGTAAGCAAAGTGTTCAGAGCCAGAGAGAGTTCAGACAATTTTCATAGTGACGATAGCAGCATTCGGTTTCTGCACAAGATCTTGAAATTGGTACTTCCAGAAAGCCCCTACCGTCAGTTCTAATAATTTAAAATAGTTACTTCGTCCTTTGGACAATAACATTTCGGATTTAAAAGAATTCCGTGCGTTTTGTTACAGTTAAAAATCTATGCTCTCAAACACACGTGTTACGTGTTTGTAATCAGAGCAAGACTTCTGGGACACTCTGTATTACGTTCCATGTCTTTACACTTTGTCATCTGCAGAGAGAACAACGGCTGTACCCAGACTACTTGATTAGCTTTGAGTGAATATCAGGTTTCCCAGAAGTCTTTCCTTGCTTACAAACATTCATAAGGCAAAAAATACGACATGTACACAAATATTTTTTATCTTAAATTGCATGTGACATACTCAAGTGTTTCTGTACCTACGTACTTACCGTTATTTTGTTCATTACAGGACCCAGTGACGTAACAACAGAATAATCGGACAGCATTTGGAAACAATGTTCACTCAAACCAGGAGAAAGCCCATCGTGTCCTCTGGTATCACGAGACACTGTCACCTAAAACAGTCCGGAGACAATTCCAGACTGCGTACCATAGACGTCCGATGTTAAAAGCATCAGGATGTGGTATAAGAAGTTTGAGGGAACGGGGAGCGTCTGCGATCTTCCTAGAACAGAGAGACGTGGGCCAAGCTCGCGGACAATTCACAGTGAGAGACGCCTTCGCGAGAAGTCCAAAAAAATCTGTTCGCAAAGTTTCGCATGAGTTGGAGATTATGTAGATGGTGCACCACCTTACTGGGGACTAGATGTTCGTACTTACTTGAATCCAGCATCTCCGGGTAGATGGATCGGGCGTGGTGCTCCCATCAACTTGCCTCCGCGATCACTGAACGTAACACCAATGGATTTCTTCCTTTGGAGCTATGTCAAGGAGGAGGTTTACTGAACAACAGCTAACGACATCGCAGGACTACACAGCAGAATAGCTGACGTCGTGACATACATCCCTCTCGAAATGTTGGCCAACACATAGGTGGAACTGAAATATCGCCTGTGTGTCCTTCGGCAATGAAATTTGTTAATGTTGTGTGTGTACACTACATCTTGAATATGTCACCTGCACTTCAAGATATGAGTCTGTGAGTCAGATTTTCTGCATTATGAGTGTTTATAATCAAGGGAAGACTTCTGAGACAACCTGTATTACGTTCCATGTCTTTCACAATAACGCTTGAGTCGTCTGCAAAAGGATCAACGTTTGCGTCTATCACGTTTAGAAGCTGATCATTGATATACGCTGTAAAGCCAAAGACTCTGCTACAGGCATGCGTATTCAAATACGGAGATGTAAACAGGCAGAATACAGTGCTGCGGTCGGTAACGCCTTTATAAAACAACAAGTGTCTGGCGTAGTTGTTAGATCGGTTACTGCTGCTACAACGGCAGGTTATTAAGGTTTAAGTGAGTTTCAACGTGGTGTTGCAGTTGGCGCACGAGCGGTGGGATACAGCATCTCCGAGGTGGCAATGAAGTGGGGATTTTCCGGTACGACCATTTCAAGATAATACCCTAAGTATCAGGTATCCGGTAATACACCAAATCTCCGACATCGCTGTGAGCGGAAATACATCCTACAAGAAAGGGACCAATGACGAATGAATAGAATCGTTCAACGTGACAGAAGTACAGCCCTTCTGCAAATTGCTGCAGACTTCAGTGCTGGGACACCAACAAGTGTCAGCGTGGGAACCATTCAACGAAACATCATAGATGTGGGCTTCCGGAGCCGAAGGCTCACTCTTGAACCCTTGGTGACTGCACGACGCAGAGCTATACGCCTCGCCTTGGTCCGTGAACACCGACATTGGACTGTTGACGACTGGAAACATGTTGCCTGGTCGGACGAGTCTCGTTTCAAATTGTATCGAGCCGATGGACGTGTACGGGATGGAGACAACCTCACGACTCCATGGACCCTGCATGTCAGCAGGGGCTGTTCAAGCTCGTGGAGGCTCTGTAACGGTGTGGAGCGCTTGTCGTTGGAGTGATACGGGACCCCTGATGCATCTAGATACGACTCTAACGGGTGACACGTACGTAAGCATCCTATCTGATCACCTGCATCCATTCATGTCCTTTGTGCATTCCGACGGACTTGGGAAATTCCAGCAGGAGAATGCGACACCACAAACGTCCTGAGTGCCTTCAGAAACGCTTCAAACACATTCACTTGCCACCAGAGTCCCCAGACATTAACGTTATTGAACATATCTGGGATTCATTGTAACGTGCCGTACTCTGACGGATTTATGTACAGCCTTGTAGGATTCATGGTGCCAGTTACCTCCAACACTACTACTGACGTTAGTCGAGTCCATCCCACGTCGTGTTGCGGCATTTCCACGTGCTCGCGGGGGCCTACACGATATTAGGCAAGTATATCAGTTCCTTTGGCTCTTCAATGTATATCAAGAAAAGCAATGGACTAGAACAGAACCCTGTGAATCCCCCCCCCCCAAGTTTGTTCAAACCTCTTCCTTGTTAGTTGACATTGGAGGACAACCTTCTACTTCCTACTTTCCAGATTTAAAGTGAGTCATTCTTGAGCCCTTCCTCTAAGACCCTAATGTTCCAATTTATCCAAAAGTATTGTGTGATTCGGACAATCAAAAGCTTTTGCTAAATCACAGAAAACACCTACTACCCGCAACCAATCTGTGTCGTATTATATCGATGTGTTTCGAAATTGCTATCGATATAGCGGCAGGCTGCAATATCTGTGACGTATGGCCGGCCGCGAGGTGTCGGTACACTTGGTGAAAGGAGATTTTAAGTTTGGTTGAGTGGGCCGAGGAGGGCAGTCACAGCTGGATCTCTAGATGCACTGTGAGTGTAAACAACTGAGGCGGCGCGTGGTCGTGAATGCAAGATCGTCGCAGTGGATATTCGGCTGAGCGGTAGCAACGGCGGTAGCCGGAACTGGGAACTACACCGTCTGCTGTGTCTCTCAAGTTGGGAATAAAGTCCGTTGATCAGACACACTGTGGATTCGCTCTTGACTGCGTTTTCTGGTGAGTGAGGGACCTGTGGATGTAGTCGGTCTCTAGTGATTCAGCATTCTGTTCCCCAGATGTCATCGTTTTGTACATTGAATACGAAAGGTGCTTAGCCTTTAGTTGCGTTTCAAGATTCATTAAATTGTTTTGGTGTCATAATAGCCCGTATCTGTAACGAGCGGTTATATTTTGTGCATACGTGTGTGTGTGGCGATTATACCGTTTGGTACTGTCAGTTTACAGTAGTTTTGTGCTGCTTCTTTCGTGTGTGTAATTAGTGTCATAAGTTTCAGGCGGCCACGGCATTAAGTTTCTGAACCGTCAAAACCATGATTGGCACAATTTTTGTATGACCATTGACTCTGACCTTTGCTGTGGAGATCTTAAACGAGTGGCCTTGCTGATGTACGTTTGCGCGGCTGCCGATAAGGTGACTACTATTCAATATGGTACGGTTAGTGTGGTCCTTAGGTAGGTTTTAAAGTAAATTATTATGTAATTTACGTGAATAAACTGTGTGACCCTCAGGGGCTGTGTTTACATACGCAGACGCCATACTGTCATTCTTATTAAATACGTTTGCGTCGACGCCATTACTTACTTGCGCGGTGGCACCTTTTGCTCCACCTGACAAGTTCAAATAGTACTGTACCCCTTTCATTTCAACAGTTGTGGACAGAAAATGACGCTTCAGATTTCTTGATCTTGTGTTGGCACAGTTATCTCTTGAGATCTTTCTGGCCACACCATTAGGAGTAATCTATTACTTTATGGCCGTAAATCTATTACTTTATATCTGTAACCGACCCTGTTGTTACCTATGGTATGGGGTCACTTACTTTCCACAAACTTCAAACTATCAGTTGGTCGTTACTGTGAGCAAGCAGTTACGTGATTGAAAATTGCCTTTGATATCTCTCTGCTTGAGGTCACCAGTGTTATGATCCTCGTTTAGTTGGTGCTTCCAAAAATTAAAATTCTGTACTGTTCCATTTAAATAGTGTAAAGAGATATAGCTTAGTGACTGATCGTTTACTTCATTATGTAAAAGAAATTATGGTGTTACTGTAAGTGACTAGTAAGCATTGCTATATTCTATTGCGTTGATTGCTTGAAGCGGCTTGTGTCACGTTTAAAGCTAAGTCCTGTTTAAGTTTACATTACCTAATGTAAGTAGGCTGTTTAGATTTTTATATGGGTAATGCCACGTAGCGCTCTCTGTATGAAAATCACTGGCTGTGCTGTGTGCAGTATGTGGCTAGTTTGCATTGTTGTCTGCCATTGTTGTCATGAACTGCTATAGCTGGATGCGAACAGCGCGTAGCGCTGGGCACTTGGAGGTGAGCCGCCAGCAGTGGTGGATGTGGGGAGAGAGATGGCGGAGTTTTGTAATACTGGATGTCAATTATGAATATTAAGGTAAATACATTGTTTGTTCTCTATTAATATCTTTCATTTGCTAACTATGCCTATCAGTAGTTAGTGCCTTCCGTAGTTTGAATCTTTTATTTAGCTGGCAGTAGTGGCGCTCGCTGTATTGCAGTAGTTCGAGTAACGAAGATTTTTGTGAGGTAAGTGATTTGTGAAAGGTATAGGTTAATGTTAGTCAGGGCCATTGTTTTGTAGGGATTATTGAAAGTCAGATTGCGTTGCGCTAAAAATATTGTGTGTCAGTTTAAGCACAGGCTTGTATAATTGTTCTAAGTGGACGTTTCACATGTATAAATTGTTCTAAGGGGACGTTTCATATGTCGACCCTTAGCCTAGGATACCTCACTGGAATCTTCTGATTTTTTCTTGTAGTTTGTGTATTTAGTGTAGCTTTTGTTTATTGCTAGCGCGTAATTGTAGAGAGAATCTCCTTTGTAGTTGCAGTCTTTCATTGTTGTACTGTAAAACAGTTGTGGCATGCATGTAGATTTGCACCAAGTATTTCGCAGCTGTGCTTGCAATTAACTAGATATTATTTTCAGTGCTATGTTAATGTGTTCTCTTATTTTTGCTATTCAAATTGTGCTTTTCTGTGTTATCGTGTGAAATATTGTGACAATAATGGCGTGTGAAAAACGTAACACTAGGCTCCAAGCTAAATTGAGAAATAATAGTGACGACGAGCGTAGCTTATCAACGCCGCCGAGTAATGAATTTACTAATGTTCAAAGTAGTAATTTGGTAACTGTGCATAGGGAAATGGAGCGGGCGTCAAACAATGGCGTAGGCAGTGAAACAGGTAGTGAACAGGGAAGCATTATCGATCGATCGGTCGGCAACAGCTCGCCTCAGGAATCCGAAATGATAGGACACAATTTTGCAAATACTGTAGATTCAGGTTTTGCGTCCTCACCGTTTTCTCAAGTAAGTCAAGACACATTTTCAGCTTGTCAAAATGTGAATGTTGCCGGTGCAAATTCACTGCCGAAAAGCACTGAGGAAAATGTTTCAGACACCAATGCATTATTATTACAATTAATGCAACAAATGGGAGAAAAGCTTCAAAAGTTAGACACAATGGAACAACACCAGAGACAAACACAGCAACAGTTAGACGCAGTGGAACAAAATCTTAAAAAGTTAGACACAATGGAACAAAATCTTCAAAAGTTAGACTCATTGGAACAAACTCTCGAACAAACACGTGAAGATTTAACTGCTGAGTTACATAACATTGAATCGAAATGTCAAAAAGTCTGTAATGATGTAAAAACACAAATTTGTGAGCATTTTCAACCTATTTTTTCGCGGCATGAAAATGCATTACAGAATCACGAAGCAGCCATAAAAGAGCTGCAAACCATTGTTCATGAAAATCATGAGACCTTGTGGGCTAAAATTGACTCAGTTGCATCTACCGATTCGGTTACGCAACTGGCAAAAACTCAGGAAAACTTAAAGAACACAGTAGATTCGATTTCAACACAAATGGACACTCTGAAACTTGGTTCAGAAAAACACACTGAGGAAATGTGTTCACTATCGGAGAAAGTAGCTGAACTTTCGGATCAGGTCACTAACTTATCTACAAAGGTAGATGATGATCTGAATGACACAAGACCCGTAGCCTTCACTGACACAGAAGAGTATGAACAAATTAGAAAATTCAGACAAAATCAAAATCAAATCAATACACAGTACAAAAGAGAAATCCGGGAAGTACAAGATCAGTTGACACAGGTGATACAAGAATTACATATTTCAGAGGACACTCGCGCTCCAACACGGGAAGAGGAACTTAGAAATACGGAAAAGCCACAAAATAATAACACAGGGCATTTCGGTAATTATGAAAGAAATTGGCAAGGTACACCGAATTTTGAGATGGAACCGCCGGCACGACGTAACAATGACCGATATGCTACTCGCCGACACGATGACTTTGACTATAAGCTGTTCATTACTACACATAAATTCAAAACATTCAAGAATTCTGCCAATGACATTCATCCACAAGCGTGGCTCCATCAATTCTCTCATTGTTTTCCTCCCAACTGGTCATTAGAACACAGATTAGAATTTATGTGTGGCTACTTGGAGAATGAACCAGCTGTAAGAATGCGATCTGTCATTCACGATTGTCACAGTGAAGGAGAATTTTACCATGCGTTCCTCTCAGCATATTGGTCACAAGCTACACAAGATCGCGTAAAACATAGCATCATGATGATGAAACACTTTGAACAATCTGAATTTTCCAGTCTTGTCAAATATTTTGAAGACATGTTGCACAAGAATCAGTACCTGTCAAACCCATACAGCCCCTCAGAACTCATCCGCATTTGCTTAATCAAACTGCCTGAACATTTACGACATATTATTTTAGCAGGACGTTGCAAAGACGACATTGAAGCTTTTCAGGGACTGTTACAAGAATTAGAAATTGACACAGACAGTCGCGGGATGCGAAAACAGGAAAACAATCACTACAGGTCACATCCGTCACAATTCCGTGACGACAGAAACGATAACTGGACACGACAAGGCTATTCTTACAACGCAAATCGTGACCAAAAGAGACACCACCCGTATGACGACCACTGGCAGAGTAATAGTTACAGAAAAAGATCGCATTTCCGTAGTAATGAATATGACAGAGATTACCATAGAAACAGACAATATGGAAACCAAAACAATTATTATCAAGGGAGACAGAATAACTTCAGACGCGACAGTTCAGCACGCAGTTACGATTCCGGGAGAAATTCTCTACCACATGACCGACAAACAAGAAACTATGTAAACTACCGACATGACGACAGACGATATGATCGTAACGACAGACCTGAACTGCATCAGAACTGGCGAGTTTTAAACAGAGCCGGGCCCTCTCGGCAAGGCGAATTTGTGGAAGTTAGGCCTCCTAATCCCACTAACGGCGCGCGCCAACAAAGAAACAGACAATGACTCGCACCGCAGGCAGCTGCGTGCGCCGGCTGGCTCCGAGAAAAATGACATTGACGCTAACCTTGAGCAAAATTCCCGTATTCTTTACGGACGAATACCGCATGATAATTGCATTCAATTTGAAACTCTGCGTACTGAGAAGAGCAAAAGGTTTACACCACATTTCTCATGTAAAACCATTTATTGACAGATAATCTGCTTTTTAACTTAGTCTTTACAATTTTCACTTCACACCACTTGTACAATTTGTCACACTGAGAAACTGTTAACATGCAACTATGTTTTAAAGCTAACTAACCATCCAGTCAAGAACATAGGTAACTTAGACAAGTAATTGCGAATGCATTGTTATTGCGAACAGACGACACAGTGTTGTTATTTATACATTCCTCCTTGTTAGTTGCACGATTACGTAACGAATATAAGGCTCACATACTTAGAACATATCTGGTACTGCTAATGAAATTTTCATGCAACATTTTGGTTTGCTTGAGAGTGGATTCTGGATTTGAGGTGCTTTCTGTGAAATGCCAGATGACACTGTGGTTAGTTTATGTGACAGCTACACGATTTTATCACGACGCTGCTAATGCGTGACAATTTACAATGTTGCTTTTGCGGTGTATCTGTTTTATATCTGCACAGTTTTTTCTGAATTCTTCTATAAAGTGAGACATGTTTTAGTGGTGACTTTTGTGCTATTGCTACAAGGAGACAGCCTTTTCCGTAGGACAACAATACGTTACAGCACAGTACTTTCCTCATCACGGCAATAAGCGTAATAACTAAGTTATCTATATGCAAAGCATTTCACTTTTGTGTATCATGAGGTAAGTACATTGACTTCTGCAGAACTTAGCTTTCGGAGGACAATAACTACGACACTTCCCAGAGATTATCTAACAGCAAGACGCATATTTAGCGCTACAGGACACGTATTTGAGTGATTAATTTTGTACTTAAAACATTTATTTTTAAAGAGTTTTGAATTACACAGAAAGTTTTTTGTGATACATTTCATTCCATTGCTGTAATCTGTAACACCTGAGGGTATAATTACAATAAACCTCAGGGGGGTACACGCCTACTTTGTGTACCATGTGTTTGGCAAGCACAAGGAGCCCTAGCTAATATGGTATTTGCTTATACAATTTAACACATCGGTACCATATTTCTCTAACACATAAATTACACAGCTATCTGATCATTTAACAGAGAAACAAACATCTTTTTACTACGTCAGTGACACATGTTTACGTAATTACAGAATTGGATTATTTCACACTTAAGAAATTGTATTTTGTCTGTACTGTGTGAACTCTTCATATTTTTTCGGAACCATTGTGATACTATGAGAGCTTTGAATGATGTATTTGGTATGAGATCATGATTTTTAAAGTACGTTTGAGGTAGATGACACTACTGAAATGAGCAGAGAATTTTCTTTAGGTTTTGAAATTATTGGAGGAAGCTACGACGATTTTGAGATTTGACTGAGGTTTTATGATGTTATTTTTACGACGACGATGTGTATTATGCTGTTGCGGTAAGTTTATGATCCATAAGCTGATGCCATATGAGTTATTTGATTATGCTATGTATCTGCCATGATGAAAAATGGAAAAAGTGTCGACGAATAAGGTAAGGAGTAATGAATAGTGGTTAGGGACTCTTGACCTGTGAAATATTTTTATATGAGACTGTCACTGTAGCGGAAACTGCTGTCGTAAATATTTCCGTAAGAAAGTTAAGTGACCACCTGCACATAATGCGACGTGGGCACCCAGGTGTGTCAGACACCTGGAGAACAAGCCTTTTCAGACGCTCAGGTAGAAAAGAAAGCCATTAGGATGTGCCTTTCATCGCTAATGCGACACGCTCGTTACTTGAAAACATATGATTTTTGTAATGCGTTGTGGGCACACAGCTGTGTCAAACACCTGGAGAACAAGCCATTAGGGCGTGCCTTTCATCGCTAATGCGACACCCTCGTTACTTAAAAACATATGATTACTCGCACTTTGTGCTAATTATTGAAATGCTTATGAATTGATGGGAAATATTCGTACATCTGCTCACCTGATTATGACAAGTGTCTTTCTACGAGAGTTGAGAGCCATTAACTTATGAAATGAAATGTCACATGACTACTGAATGACATTTTTATGCTTTGGTTTGTGTAATTGCTTATTTCATTTGATATCTGGTTTCCAGCTGTGTTGCAGCATTGCTTTTATAAAATAAAATGCATTTGCTAATGTGAACCCACATTCTTTAAAAAAAAAAAAAAGGAGCACTTGGAAAGGAAAGAACAAAAAGAAGTAACTCGTAACAGTAACACTTAATTTTCTTTTCAGGTACATGGTAATATTTTTTTACAATAAGTTTTTGTGATGCATCACTCTAATGTTAAGATGTGACATAGGTATTAGACATGGCCATTTTAGTGTAATATTTTTTCTGCTTGCGCTATGTCATGTTTAGGTATAAGTTGCTGCTGTTTGCCAGGCATAGTGTTATTGAATTTGACTTTTGCTAATTTATGCTGCTAGCTTTGCCAATTTGCATTTCTTTGTCATTTCTGTTTGTGTTGATTTGTTGTGATGCTGCATTGCCTCGTCCCTTGGTATATATATCTGAGCTCAGTAGATTTAAGTTAGCTTAAGAGGGGGTAGACTATATAAGAAACTGACTATGGAGAATAGGTAAAGAATGCATTGCGAAGAAAGATTGGGCCCAAATGAGTATTGTACAATCAGAAATAATTATTTTGAAAGAAATATGAATAGAATACAGGAACGAGGTATAGGTAGGATTTTCTTGGAAATAAATGATGAGGTAAGCAATGTGTGAACATATAAATACAGAAAGCATGCTTAGATACAATTTTTTGGTGGAAACAAAGGATGAAATACGAGGAAAGATATACGGAATGAAGTTGTGGGGTGGACTGCAGTACCAAATGTTACACTGAAAACAAACCCTGTCCTTTCCTTTTGTGTTATCCCACTATGTGTTTGGGTACCCGTGTGTATTTGTGTTTTTCCTGTCTTTATGTGTTTAGCTGATGAGAGCTATGTTGTAGAATTTTTCTAATACTCTGTTATTTTCTTTGTAAAGATGCTTAGACATTATTTATTCTGTGTTGTTTTAATGCTCATGTGTGAAGTTGACGTTTCAAAAGTGATTCTGATCTTTTATGTATGTGCTCATGTCATCATTCCTGTAACACTGATGTATATGTTTATTTCTATTCTTTTGTAAAGCCTGTACTACAAATGTTATCTGTATTGTTATGTTTTTAATGATGTTTTTTGTACCTTTGTTATTGTATTCTTATGTTATAAAATTGTAATTGACAGCAGTTCATCAAATTAAGTAACTTGTAAGTTCCATCTCACTGCACACATTTCTGTTGGTCATAGTATATGGACAATATGTGAGAAGTAGGGACTGTTAGTGTTTGTACGTGTGTTAATAATTCAGCAAGGGACTGGATAACAGCATTGCTGGTTCTAAGGACAATTCCAAAAACTTTGTGAGTGTACAAGTGGTGGTTATGGACTTGCTCTATTATCCGCAAGACTCTTCAATGGTGATTGTGCACCTGCACAGTCGCAACAGATGGCTGCTGGCCATCTCTACAAGGACTACAGTGGGTCTACACCTCTGGTGGCCCACAAATACCACAATCTCTACCAGGACTACAGTGGGTCTGCTCTGTGATGACCTACCTACCAATCTTCTTCAAAACGTCGAATGACTCTGCTGTGGGTTTGCTCTGTTGTGGCCCATTACCTGTCAGCATGTCAAGAGTCAGCACTGTCTTTCCGTTGGAAGGACAACACTACTTCTCCAAGACTGCATGGAAATCCACTACTTCTGTGTGCAATTTCTTTTACTAATGAGAAACTGTAATTACTATTATGATGAATGATCAGGACTATCTTTATGGACTGTGAGAAAATTTTAGCTTTTGACCAACATTGTATAAATAAGTGTGTGCATTTGATATCTTTCTTACTGTAATTATGAAAAAATTTTTCAAATCTGTATTGGCCACGGGCCAAAAAAAATTTTGTAAAATTTTTTGTGGGGAGCATGGGGGCTATGTAAGTAGGCTGTTTAGATTTTTATATGGGTAATGCCACGTAGCGCTCTCTGTATGAAAATCACTGGCTGTGCTGTGTGCAGTATGTGGCTAGTTTGCATTGTTGTCTGCCATTGTTGTCATGAACTGCTATAGCTGGATGCGAACAGCGCGTAGCGCTGGGCACTTGGAGGTGAGCCGCCAGCAGTGGTGGATGTGGGGAGAGAGATGGCGGAGTTTTGTAATACTGGATGTCAATTATGAATATTAAGGTAAATACATTGTTTGTTCTCTATTAATATCTTTCATTTGCTAACTATCCCCATCAGTAGTTAGTGCCTTCTGTAGTTTGAATCTTTTATTTAGCTGGCAGTAGTGGCGCTCGCTGTATTGCAGTAGTTCCAGTAATGAAGATTTTTGTGAGGTAAGTTATTTGTGAAAGGTATAGTGTAATGTTACTCAGGGCCATTCTTTTGCAGGGATTTTTGATAGTCAGATTGCGTTGCGCTAAAATTATTGTGTGTCAGGTTAAGCATAATCTTGTATAAATTGTTCCAAGGGGACGTTTCACTAACTAAAATCAAGATTTGTCTTAACGATGGTTATTTTGTCCTGTAAGTTCTTTTTCCTGTTCTCAAATGGACCGCTGGACGTTTTAATAGTTAACTGTTACCTGTGAGACTTGTATAGGACTTGATTACCTCTTAATTGAATTACTTATATTTTGATGTGATGTTCCTAGCAAGGCATACGTGCCAAGGGCCGGAACGTGTTTAACTTTAATCATTTTTGACCTGAGCATATCTGCTCTAAACTTTGACTATTGCCTTCTCACAATGTAGCTTTAGGATTTCTTAAAATTTCATTCTGACGAAGTGTCAAAACCTAGCTCACTGTACGAAATACTTATTAGCAGGCGGTTGGCTCTGTTGTTCCTACGCGAAAAAGATTTTTTTAATTTTATTTTGTTACTGTCATACCTTTAATTTGGGCCGTGGTAGGAGCGGTGTAGCTACATTAAGCCGACTTGTTTTCGTACTAGCTTGTATCTCAATACGATTATTATAGTACTATATTTAAAACTTGTTAAAGGTCGAGCAGTATATCTAGAGACGTAATTGTGTTAATGTTAGAGAAAAATTGTTTTATTGAATCTGAACCTTGATACTGTAATTGCCCTTTTTTCTAATGAGTTACGTATTATTTGTTTCCAAGATTTCAATATTAATTCATGCTATATGCCAATTGCTTTAAATTTTCTATCTCGATTAATCCTGCATTGTTTTTGTGTCAAGTGTACTGTGACGTTGTAATAAAAAAGGTATTAAATTGTGTTTTTTGATTTAGTGTGGCCAGCACCTTACCGCTCATCTCACCCACTTAGTATCAGATCACAATCGTTCAGCTATGCTAGTGTTTCACACACAAAAGAATATATACAATTTTCTGTGGTTCTACCTCGCCGAAGCCAAATTCAGAGTGTGATAGCAAATTACGTGGACTGAGATGTGCCCCTACACTGCTTTCTCACAAACTTTTAGAAATACTGGTAACTAAGAAACTGCCCAGTAATTTACATTATCAGTTTCACTCCTTTTGTTAAGTGGTTTCACTGACGAGTATTTCAGTCTGTTCGGAAACTGACGATACCAGAAAGGCACATGCCACAGGTGACTGAGTACAGAACTAATGCATGGTGCACTGGTCTCATAGGTCTACTTGTAATTTTGTCGTACCCAAGGGAGTCTTTACCATTTAATGTTGTAATAATCGGATCTGTTTCATTTTTCTTTGTCTCCTGTAGCTGCACGTTTGGCGTAATGTTGCATATGGGTAGAAGGACCGGGCCAAATAAAAGCTGAATGTCATTTGAATGATGATTTCTGTTAACACTTGCCAACAAAATAACTTTATTAATCAGGCCGACAGGACCTTGAGATATTAAGACAAAACTGTTAAATTAAATAAAATTACTTAAAAACAGTCACTGATAGTCGAGCAACAATTTATCAAATATTTCACTGAGACCAGATAACAAAAGGTTACAATGTTAATTCAGATAATTACTATCACCTCTTCAAAAGCCATTCATGGGAACATAAAGTATGAAACTGTAAGCGTAGACTTTCGCAGCCGTTGTCACTGTCAATAAAATTCTTTTGGGCTGTTGAAACAGTGGCCGAAACGTCGGACAATTTTATACATTGACAATGCGGTCAACAGTCCAGAAGAACAACAGTCCAGAAGAATTTTTCAAAAATGGCTCTGAGCACTATGGGACTTAACTTCTAACGGAGAACATAGGTGGAAGTAAGACGCGAACGGTTTGTTGTTGAACCTCACCTGTGAAAACACAAGCTTGCGGGCTACAGATAACTAAAGAAATCTACTCGACTATTTAGTGCACAACGTACCATACAAAGAATACTTTGAACGTCCTCAATAATGACGCATTAAACAATTTATAAAACTCTAATAATTTAAAGCACACCATCAAATAACAACTGTATGACAGTTATGAAACAGTAGCTGTTATGAAACTTCCTGGCAGATTGAAACTGTGTCCCGTTCCGAGACTCGAACTCAGGACCTTTTCCTTTCATGGGCAAGTGCTCTACCGACTGAGTTATCCAAGAACGACTTACGCTCCCTCCTCACAGCTTTAATTCCGCCAGTACCTCGTCTCCTACCTTCCAAACTTCACAGAAGCTCTCCTGCGAAACTTGCCGAAGTACTCCTGGAAGGAAGTATATTGCGGAGACGTGTCTTTGCCACAGCCTGCGGGATGTTTCCAGAATGAAATTTTCACTCTGCTCTTGCCCGCGGAAGACAAAAGTCCCGAGTTCGACTCTCGGTCCGGCACACAGTTTTAATCTGCCAGGAAGTTTCATATCAGCGCACACTCCGCTGCAGAGTGAAAATTTCATGCTGGACGCTGTTACGTTTTGACTCGAGCGACACGCTCCTCAAATTGCCTGACCAGACACAGGGACAGAGAACAACAACAGAAGGCGAACCGAATCCGATATAGAAGCAGCATGGCACAAACACGCACAGGAAGCTAACCATTCACAATTGTCACGCGGAGAACAAGATCAGTCTTTTCGAATGACGCATGGTCGCGGCACGAGAGCAGCATACAAAGCTGCTGTGCTATGACAAACAGTGGAAAAACTTGGCGCCGCCTGATGTGTGGATGACGACGACCCGCCGCTCACCTCCAGACCTGATAAGTCAAACGAATAATGCGCCTACTCCAGTTTCCGTTGCAGGTTCCTCGTGTCCGGAAGATGAACAGCCAGACCAATTTGGAAGACATACGGGCGGTAGAATAAACATCCGTCTCGTTTCCTTGCAGACCTGCGCTGTCCGTTCTGCTTCAGACACTGCCTCTATCGTACCTGGAAAAAAGGCCTAAACTGCACTCGCGGCAAACGTACCACGCCCCCTTCACGCCAAAGATTGTGTTCCAAAAGACGTAGCGCGAGCTATCAATCGCGCAACGGTTCAGCACGTGACGTAATTATTTCAGAACACCAGCTTTCTAGAGATCTAAATGTTTACCAGCAACAACAAATTTTTTATTTAAATTGCAGGCTGTTGGATAGAAGTGATTATTAAACATTTCGCGCAACTCTGGTTGATCACCGACAGTTTCATTCTCACAAAAGAGAAGTGTAATAGTTGTAGCTCAAACTCTCACATTCTGATACATCCTGGTACCCCTTTCACAACTGACCATAACTTATAATTTTGTTCTAAGGGCTTTTCTCTCTCTTGGTGCAATGCATTGTTTTAACTTGTCTGATGCTGTTCCTCACACTTTGCACTATTATTTGCACCAAAATTTTGCTACTGATCTCTGCTTGCCCTTCCCATTTCCTTCTGCGTTATATTCTAACGCCATTAGTCATCCAGACCGGTTGCTTATTAATACCGCAAATGAGCCTAAACTTTTTAATGACAAACAGCTATTACAGACAGCGATAAAAATTTGGAGAAATGTATTACATTTGTCTGTCAAGTCGTCTGTACTGTAGACCCTTGTAAGTTAGTCCTTCGAAATTTTAAATGTCTATATTGCAAGTGAACTCACATCTCTGGATCTGTTGTTTACTACTTTGGGATACAACTCTACCGTGATTCCTTTCAGTACTACTATCTGTGCATTACAATATGACAGGTCGTTGCTAAGCTCGGCAAGTGCAACGTGTTATAAATACGAAAAACTAATAATCAAACTTGCTAAAATCATCCAGCACATTGTGTTTAACAAGACATGTATTGTGAATAAGGTAACATCAATGTATGCAGAAACGAAAATATGCTAAAGTGCAAACGTAAACTTGAAGTTCTAATTATAAGAAATAAATTTAGGGACTTATTTATAAAAAAAAAAACAATTAATTAGCTATGAGTTCTATAGGTTGCATTTTGAACTTTCAGGTATACTAACCTCTTTAATGTCTGACATGTTATTTGATTTGTAAGGGACATTGCTAGCAGAACAGCTAATAAAACAAGGTGTTAAGACATAATAAGAAAATTCTAGATGTGATAGGTCAATCGGAATGCATTAATACAGCTAGGGAATAGATCCTTAACTTCTGTCCAAGAGTGGTTAATTTGACGACTATTGCGTTCAATGAGCAAGAAAACGTAGTGCTAGGCAAAGGTTTGGAGTACAATTTAAACACAAAAGTAGATAATAAGCTATCAGGTATACACTCATGAACGTAAAACATTCAACTGTCTCTTTAAAGATGCAAAACTTCAACAGAGTAAAATTGCTGTAGCAGTGAATAAAATGATCATGCATGAATCCAATAGTCGTACTATCACTAAAGAAAAAACGACTGTAGACAACATTAATCGCAAGCTTACTGACGACGATGCTACCTGTAGAAGTCAGATAAAGAGAACTCGGTGGAGATAGCAGGGAAGAATAAGACATCACCAAGACCAAACAAATTTTCGATTACAACAATATACAAGAACAGATAGAGATCTAACATCAGAAAAATATAAAAAACTGAGTGATAAGTCAAAAATATATAAATAAATCTATTCACCCAGAGAATTGGAACATCTCAAGGTAATGAACCCATACATCTCTATACTTAGGGCACAGATTAAGATCAATAAAGATTTTTTGCCGATACGACCAACCGCTGATAGAAGGGTGGGACGTTCAGTAAAGTCCTAGGAAGTGTTTTAATTTATTAAACGAACATTATCACTTTAGTAGGCAATTTTCAGTCACAAATAGGTGCGTTCAACGTAGGCTGTTCAATAATAAAATTAAATTGTCATTAGTTTTGAAGTATGGCTACTTTAAGTTTAATCGAAAAATGATGGGCTTAGCGTGGCAAGTTCCTTATCCGGTTTTTTAGCCGACATATTCATTAACTATCTTGAAAACGAGATTTTTATTGAAAATACGGATCTAACACTTAAGATGTACTTTAGGTACACTGACGACTCACTGCTGTTAGCTGGTGGAAATGATGACGTCAGTCAAACAATTGAAGATAGGTTCAATGGATTACCTCAAAAAATCTAATTCATCTGTGTAATGGAAACCAACGGTTCAATTAACTACTTGGACTTAAATATCAGGAATACTAGTGGAAAAAAGCATGGATTCGGGATTTTCAGAAAAAGTACTTGTTCTGGTATTATTGTTGGCCACGATTCAAATCACCAAAACCAGTGTAAGAATGCCTTTTCTTATTTTTCTATTAACCATCTTCTTAAGCTCCCACTCTTTCCAGCTGAACAAGAAAATGAATTAAGCACCATTCAACACATTGTCAGTGCAAACAGCTATCTCCCCCATTACGTAGATAAAATTTACAAAAAACTGTAAAGAAAGTAAGAGAACCTGTAGGTAGCAATAAAATGGAAGGTATATATAACAAATACATTTGCTTACCATACTATGGCACCTACAGCACAAAAATAGCATTGTTTTTCAGGAAACAAAGCATAAAAGTTTCCTTCTCAACTACAAACAACCTGTGGTTTATTTTGGCTTGTGGGGTCCGTTAAAGAAATGTGCACCACGTGTCAGGTGCATACAGGATGTAATTTCCAGAGTGTGATGACTGTTACCTGGAGCAGACAGGTTGAAGACTTGAAATCAAGTTTGGTGAGCATGTGCAGTAGCTTTGGCTAAACGGGATAGAGCTGAGACACCCAACTTCGCTGCCCACCTGGTTGAGAGTGGACGTCCCTCCAATACTAGACTTGTGATCCTTGATGTCTCGCAGTGTGTCCTGTCAACCGATCCCTACTGTTAGCCGAGTTGGGCCACATATTTCTTGTCTCCCCAATTCTATTAATTACCTCCTCATTAGTTACGTGGTCTGCCCATGTAATCTTCAGAATTTTTTGTAGCACCACATTTCAAAAGCTTCTATTCTGTTCTTGTCTAAACTGTTTATCATCCGTATTTCACTTTCACACATGTCTACACTCCAAATCTTCATGAAAGACATCCTAACGCTCATATCTATACTCGATGTTAACAAATTTCTCTTCTTCAGAAACACTTTTCTTGCCGTTGCCAGTGTGCGTTTTATATCCTAACTACTTTGGCGATCACCAGTTATTTTGCAGCCCAAATAGCAAAACCTATCTGCTACTTTCAGTATCTCATTTCCTAATATAATTCCCTCACCGTCATGTGATTTTATTCGACTCCATTCCATTATCGTTGTCTTACTTCAGTTGATATTCATCTTATATCCTATTTTAAAAACACTGTACATTCCGTTAAACTACTCTGATAAATTTTTTGCTGTCTCTGACAGAAGTACAATGTCATTGGCTAGCCTCAACGTTTTTACTTCTCCTTCCTGAACTTAATTCCAAACTAACTCTAAATTTATCTTTTCTTTTGAGTATTGCTTGGTCAATTTACAGACTGAATATCATCGGGTAAAGGCTACAGTCCTGTCTCACTCCCTTCTCAACTGCTGCTTCCCTTTTCATGCCCCTCGACTCTTATAACTGCCGTCTAGTTTCTATACAAGCTGCAAATACCCTTTCGTTCCCTTTCAGATTTTCGAAGAATTTCGAAGAGAGTATTCCAGTATATGTTGTCAAAAGCTTTCCCTAAGTCTACAAATGCTATAAACGTACGTTTGTATTTTCTTAACTGTTCTTATAAGGTAAGTCGTAGGATCAGTATTGCCTCGCATGTTCCAACATTGCTACGGAATCCAAACAGATCTTCCCCGATGTCGGCATCTACCAGTTTTTTCCATTTTTCTGTGTAGAATTCGTGTTAGTATTTTGCAGCCATGGCATATTAAACGCCTGTGAGCAATTGCTTTCTTTGCAATTAGAGTTGTTACATTCTTGTTGAAGTCTGAGGCTATTACACCTCCCATACATCTTGAAAATCAGATGGAAGAGTTTTTCCCTGGCTGGATCTCCCTAGTCTATCAGTAGTTGATGTGTTCCTATCCCTCCTTATAGTCTAAGGTCGTTGCGCATAAAGGTGCCTTATGGAATCACATTTGGTTTACTTTTCTGACATTTTGCCCATAAACTGCAGAACAATCTATGAAAATATTATTTATGATGGTTCCGCTGTTCCCCTGAAATATTATTGTATGCTGATTGCATCAGACTGAAATATGCAAGTCACTCCATTAACAATCTTTCCTCTGGATCCTGAAAGCTTACATTACAGTCCCTATACAAAATCAACAGCATTTGTTATTAGGAGCGAAACGTAACATAGCGTCAAGTTTGAAGAGGAAATCCTATAGTTTGAACTATTATCAGAAACTATATCGATACCGCCATCTACATAGACACGTGTCTCGGACTTCAACAGCAACATAAATTAACCTACAGAGCTCAAATTCCTATCTTTTTGTTTTGTTTTGCAATAAGTACTTAGACGAAAATATCTCATCCCAGCTATCAACAGAATTAAAATGAATGCGGTACGTGAAACGTGGGACTTACGGAAAGCAGGAAAAGGTGTGGACGAGGCCCAATCAGTTACTGCTGGTTGCACAATAAACACATACGCTTTATTTAAGGAAATAATTTTTTTTTAAAAACAATCATTTAAAAAAATTGACTGTAACACAAGCTACACTGACGGCTGAAGGCCTTACTAAGAAGAATTCAAATTATTTGCAGGCTGAAGGTCACAAGCAATAGGAATAATTTAAACAAAATATTAATTTTAAATAATTGACACAATCAGACCAAATAAAAAAAGGGAGAGATCCACAGACAGTGCTCCAAGGATCGACCTGAGAAAAAGTCCTTACAGCTGCGTAAGTAGTGAGACAGGCAGCCAAGAGTTACGCTCACCTAACAGGAAGCAACTCAAACTAGGGACAGTTTAAACGCCGATCAATCCTCTTACAAATCCACCTAACGAGTTATAACCAGTACAACGATGGAATAATTCAGGCGAGGGCGAAGTGACTGGCAGCACGGCGTCTTCAGAATCCGGTGTTTCAAACAGCGAAAGGCCGAAGGTTCAAATGGTTCAAATGGCTCTGAGCACTATGCGACTTAAAAACGTCTGAGGTCATCAGTTTCCTATAACTTAGAACTATTTAAATCTAACTAACCTAAAGACATCACACATTGTAAGAGGTATGCGCTATATGCGCTGCCTGCAATAGGCAAGGCATAGGAGAGTCTGTGACCAGAGAGCAGTATGTAGTTAGTCTGTGCTAGTCTGCGGCTGAATGCAGTAGTCTGCGTGAGTTGGCAGTAGTCTGCGCGTGTCTGCGCTTGTCTGCAGTCTGCTCTGGTCGGGACTCTGGAGGATGAGTATTATTGTAGAAGGTAAAGAAGCAGCCTTGCGCATATCTAGTAATTTATGCTAACTGTCATCCAATTTCTTTCAAAAAATGCCCCAATAATAATTTTTATAATATAAAGTAATTTTTTTTAAAAAAAAGAGGTATTCATTTCAATTTAAAGATTTAATCCAATGAATAATTATTCCTTTTACGAATCACAAAGCATACGCCAGAAATTCACGGAGGTGTGCCAAAAATTTTTTAGGTAAGAGCAGATATATTCGCAGTTTTTATTGAGGTAAGAATTTTTGCTTTTTTATTCAGAATACAGGGCCGTGACGCAGCGCTGCTGTCGTCATAAAATTTACCAGGTTACTGAATTTTTTTATTATTTTTGGTGTTTAGGAATTTTTCTGTCTCCAACTTAACATTAAATGAGAAAAGAATTTTGTGGGTACATTATATGTGAATGCATTTCTGCACGAAGATAATAAATGGGAGCCAATTTTGTTCAGAGGTTACTATATTTAAAATTCATTTAATTATTATTTCCGTGGGAGGTTACATTTGGTTCATGGTTCATTTTTTATTATTATTTCCGTGGGGAGTTTACACCTGGTTCATATTAAAATTCAAATATTTCTGTGAGGAGGTTACAACATATCCATGCCCGAGGCAGGATTCGAACCTGCGACCGTAGCGGTCGCTCGGTTCCAGACTGTAGCGCCTCGAACCGCACGGCCACTCCGACCGACGAAGGGCAGAAGGAACCACTGCAACCAAGGTAGGCAAAAAAAACCGCAATCAAGGACGCTGTCGAACTACATGTCAAGCCGGACAGTATCGGCAAGACGAGGAAGCGTACGCTGCCGCAAAAATACGCTAACCTCCAGGGCAGGTCACTGGGGCGTTAGCGGTCACTAGACAGTAAAATACAGCTGGTTGCACTTCACCAAATAATAACACAAAATACAAAAACTAATAACAGACAGTAGAAGACAGCTAATAGATTACGCCAACTCGACTCGCTCCATTTGCTGCTGTTCATCTCACGGCCACCCTGAGCAGCAACGCACGAACAAACGGCGTGATCACAAAATAGTGGAGGTTTCGCTACTCGATTAATGTTCACTCAACTCAACGTGCTGCGTCCAGTGGACAACAAGGTTGTAGCCTTCGCAACTACAGCCCCTCGATCCGGCAATGCCTGCACGCCGCCAGTGGTCCCGGCATGTCCTCGTGCTGCCGGACCTCTCTGCTGCTTCGTCCCAACCGAACTGCCAACACACCCCGACCCGGATAACAGGTAGAGAACAAATTGAAATGTACATCAAACAAAGAAGAGGGAGGAGGATAATACATTCATACGTTCCCAACTATAATTAAAAATAATATATGGTCTAGTCCCAATAACGTAATCACCTATCAAAAGTCAAAATAACAACCTTTTGTAGCGGTTAGGTGCAGGAAGAGTGTCTGTGAGGTTCTGGAGCCATGCCAACTCCAATGCCATGACCAGCTGCACTAGATTTCCCACTTGAAGATACATGTGCGAACAGCCCGATCGAGATAGTCCAACATATATTCGATTGGGGAGTTTTTTGGGCAGGGGAGTACGGCAAACTCATACTGGCGCACTTTGAAGCATGTACACTGCGAGCTGTGTGATAAGTTGCATTGTCAGGTGGTAGATGCCATCGTACCGACGAAAGAACAAACTGCATGTAGAAGTGGACAAGGTCAAAAAAATGGTTCAAATGGCTCTGAGCACTATGGGACTTAACAGCTGTGGTCATCAGTCCCCTAGAGCTTAGAACTACTTAAACCTAAGTAACCTAAGGACATCACACACATCCATGCCCGAGGCAGGATTCGAACCTGCGACCGGAGCAGTCGCGCGATTCCTGACTGAGCGCCTAGAAGCGCTAGACCACCGCGGCCGGCAGGACAAGGTCACCAAGATTAGATGCATACTTGTGTTTATCTACTGTGTGTTCCAGAATGACGAGATCACCCAGGGACTAACCCAATCCCTACCACTCCATCCTTCGGCTGGGGCCCTTCTGGCGACTGTTACAGGTTGTTTGCTTTTGCTTTCAGAAGTTTCACACTCTACACACCAACAGCCATCTGTCCGATGGGGCATAAAATGTGGTTCATCTGGATAGGCCACCTGTAGCCACTCAGTGGTCGTCCAATATCGGTACTGGTCTGCAAAATCAAGCCTTCGTCGCTGACGAACAGCTGTCAGCATGGGTGCATGAACCAAGAGCCTGTTGCACAGGCCCATCCGTGCACAGCAACGTTTCCTGAACTGTCGTTGAGGAGACACTTTTGGTATACCCTTGGTTCATCCAGGTGGCCAGATGCTCAACAGTAGCACTTCCATTAGCCTGTACATATCTCGGCGACCGTCGTTCACCCATGTCATTTAACGTCCGTGGTGCACCAGAGTTGCCTCGGTGCCGTTTTTCGATAGCACAATTTTGCCATGCACGGTTTACTTTAACTAAGGCAGCACGCGAACGGTTTATAAACTTAGCCATTTCCGAAATGCTTCCACCCTTGGCCCAAAAGCCAATTATCATGCCCTTTTAAATATCAGATAATCGGTCCAATTCCGCTTTGCAACAACCAACGATTGCACTGATTTCCGCGTCCATCCCTCTCCCCTTCCCCCGGCGACAAGTCTTATACAGGGTGGTCCATTGACAGTGACGGGGACAAATATCTCACGAAATAAGCATCAAACGAAAAAACTACAAACAATTCAACTCGTCTACCTTGAAGGGGGAAACTAGATGGCGCTATGGTTGGCCCGCTAGATGGCGCTGCCACAGGTCAAACGGATACAATTGCTTTTTTAAAATTAGGAACACCCACTTTTTATTATATATTCGTGTAGTACGTAAAGAAATATGAATGTTTTAGTTGGAACACTTTTTTCGCTTTGTGATAGATGGCGCTGTAATAGTCACAAACGTATAAGTACATGGTATCACGCAACATTCCGCCAGTGCGGACGGTATTTGCTTCGTGATACACTACACGCGTTAAAATGGACCGTTTACCAATTGCAGAAAAGGTCGATATCGTGTTGATGTATGGCTATTGTGATCAAAATGCCCAACGGGCGTGTGCTTTGTATGCTGCTCGGTATCCTGGACGACATCATCCAAGTGTCCGGACCGTTCTTCGGATAGTTACGTTATTTAAGGAAACAGGAAGTGTTCAGCCATATGTGAAACGTCAACCACGACTTGCAACAAATGATGATGCCCAAGTAGGCTTTAGCTGCTGTTGTGGCTAATCCGCACATCAGTAGCAGACAAATTGCGCGAGAATCGGGAATCTCAAAAACTTCGGTGTTGAGAATGCTACATCAACATCGATTGCACCCGTATCATATTTCTATGCACCAGGAATTGCATGATGACGACTTTGAACGTCGTGTACAGTTCTGCCACTGAGCACAAGAGAAATTAAGGGTCGATGACAGGTTTTCTCTCTTTTTTTTTTTTTTTTTTTTTTTTTTGCACGCGCACTATTTAGCGACGAAGCGTCATTCACCAATAGCGGTAACATAAACCGTCATAATATGCACTATTTGGCAACGGAAAATCCACGATGGCTGCGACAAGTGGAACATCAGCGACCTTGGCGGGTTAATTTATGGGGCGGCATTATTAAAGGAAGGATAATTGACCCCTATTTTATCGATGGCAATCTAAATGGAGCAATGTATGCTCATTTCCTACGTAATGTTCTACCGATGTTACTACAAGATGTTTCACTGCATGACAGAATGGCGATGTACTTCCAACATGATGGAAGTCCGGCAGACAGCTCGCGTGCGGTTGAAGCGGTATTGAATAGCATATTTTATGACAGGTTGATTGGTCGTCGAAGCACCACACCATGGCCCGCACGTTCACCAGATCTGACGTCCCCGGATTTCTTTCTGTGGGGAAAGTTGAAGGATGTTTGTTATCGCGATCCACCGACAACGCCTGACAACATGCGTCAGCGCATTGTCAGTGCATGTGCGAACATTACGGAAGTCGAACTGTTCGCTGTTGGGAGGAATGTCGTTACACATATTGCCAATGCATTGAGGTTGACGGACATCATTTTGAGCATTTATTGCATTAATGTGTTATTTACAGGTAATCACGCTGTAATAGCATGCGTTCTCATAAATGATAAGTTCACAAAGGTACAAGTGTGAGCCATGTGTTTGTGACTATTACAGTGCCATCTATCACAAAGCGCAAAACGTTTCCAACTAAAACATTCATATTTCTTTACGTACTACACAAATATGTAATAAAAAATGGGGGTTTCTATTTTTAAAAACGCAGTTGATATCCATTTGACCTATGGCAGCGCCATCTAGCGGGCCAACCATAGCGCCATCTGGTTTCCCTCTTCGAGCTAGACGAGTTTCGTTCTTTGTAGTTTTTGCGTTTGAAGTTTATTTCGTGAGATATTTGGCCCGGCCACTATCAATGGACCACCATGTATACCCTCCACTCCTAGTGCTGCCACCTGCCGTATGTGAGTAGTTATTGCACGTTGACGTCGAACATAAGACGGTAGTCACATTAAAGTGCCGCGCAGGGTAGCCGCGCGGTCCCCGTCGGAGGTCCGAGTCGTCCCTCGGACATGGGTGTGTGTGTTGTCCATAGCATACGTCAATTTAAGTTAGATTAAGTAGTGTGTAAGCTTAGGGACCGATGACCTCAGCAGTTTGGTCCCATAAGACCTTACCACAAATTTCCAAATTTTTACATTAATGTGACTGGATCGTGAATAATGGCCAATATTCAAGTACTAGATAATATACGTCATGTACAAATACAATTACATTCCCAATGGACAGAATACACAAAAGAAAATCACAGCATATTATTACTAACCTATGAAACATAGCCTTAGGAGTGGAAGAAAAGCCGCTTCAAAACCCGAGTAACTGAATGAAAAATTGGTAAATAAATTGAAAGCATAAAAAAGACTTAACATTCTCCACGTCAAATACGGCTGAAAAATGTATCGGGGACATAAATCTAATTCTCCATGATGTTGGGTTGGGTTGTTTTGGGGGAGGAGACCACACAGCGAGGTCATCGGTTTCATTGGATTAGGGAAGGATAGGGAAGGAAGTCGGCCTTGCCCTTTGAAAGGAACCATCCCGGCATTTGCCTGCAGCGATTTAGGGAAATCACGGAAAACCTAAATCAGGATGGCCGGACGTGGGGTTGAACCGTAGTCCTCCCGAATGCAACTCCAGTGTGCTAACCACTGCGCCACCTCGCTCGGTTCTCAATGATATGAATAGGCACGTAATGTACAATCACAATATGCGAAGCCATCGACAACCTCGCCACAATACAAAACGAAATCGAATGAAAGTTCCCATTTCATTATCACAATACAAAGCTTCTTTACTGTGAGGAAAATTGGTATGACTAGCCACCACAGCAGCACGGATGAAGAGGATTAGGTTTGTAGGTGGGCCACGAGGGCTCCGAAAGACAATAACTTCCGTGTTGCGTCCCTATTGAACATCACCAGTAAACACTCGCATGACCTGTCAACTCTCTACTCTCACAGTATGAAAAAAGATCTTCTTAAGCAACGAACCAACAGGTTCCAGAACTGAGATTACAAATTAAAATCCACAAGCAAGATAAATCTGTTCACCCTAAATTGAATAACATCTTTTGTCCAAGTTATAAACCCTCCAAGCATCTGAATAAAAATAGCTATGAATTTCCTAAAGCAGTCAAAAACAGAAAAAATTCCAGTCTTCAGAAATAATTGATCTGTTAGAGCTTTTACAACTAACTTTATCTTTCAGTTACTTCAGCTTTGGTGGTAATATCTGTCACCAGAAGGGGCGTCTCTCGATGGGTAACAATCGAGGCCAGGGTTGCCATATTCTATGAACAGGATCAGGGACATAGTACAAGCATTACTGCCGATGACAAAGAAATCGTTATTGATGAAGAAAAGTAATTTTAGTTTGCATTAACTAACTTTTTGGTTAAAATATGAAGTAGAAATTACTAAAATACACATAATTGTGTTTGTACAGATAAGCTCTATTTTACGCCAAGCTTTTTTCCAATCTTATTTCTATGCGTGTTGATTAGAAGAAAGGAGCGCCCTGATTCTGAATGAGTCTGTGCAAACCAACGCGACCGATGTTTCTCATATTATAGTGAATTTAGAGCAATGCATTGACTGAAGTTCATGCCACCGTGTCCCTTTCTTTTGTCATTTATGCATTCATTAAAGAAAATACTCTCTCGATATTAGCATTATTCTTTGGAATGGTGAAATAGTAGTGCACAATTTCAAGCAGTTCTGAATACTGTTCGTCCGTAAGAAAATCTTTAAAAACTTTTAGCCGCTTCTTATGGAGCACTATCGCCAACTCATTCTTTGTCTCCCCTAGAAAACAGTTCAATTTACTACCTAGTCCAACAGCAGCGCTTTATCCACTATGTAAGTCGTGTTTTCTTGACTTAACTACAATGTAGATTCTACATTTTGCCAGTCAGGTACAGTCTTCAATAGTATCCAGTCGCAGTGGCCGTGCGGTTAAAGGCGCTGCAGTCTGGAACCGCAAGACCGCCACGGTCGCAGGTTCGAATCCTGCCTCGGGCATGGATGTTTGTGACGTCCTTAGGTTAGTTAGGTTTAACTAGTTCTAAGTTCTAGGGGACTAATGACCTCAGCAGTTGAGTCCCATAGTGCACAGAGCCATTTGAACAATTTAGTATCCAATCAAAATGTTCAAGTTGGGATAAAGGCTTGCTCCATTTCATCAGGCAATCTGCAACTGTGTGATAAATTGCCACTATTTTTTCTTGAAATTTTGACAGGTGATGTCTCACTAAGACGTTGATTATTTTCACTGAGGTGACAAAAGTTGATGGATACCTCCGAACTTCATGTCGGACCTCTTTTTCCTGGCTTAGTACAGAAAATCGACGTGGAATGGACTTAACAAGTCTTTGGAAGCCCCCTCAGAAATACTGAGCCATTCTGCTTCTATAGAGACCTATAATTGCTAAAGTGTTACAGGTGAAGTATTTGTGCACGAACTGAACTCTCGATTAAGTCCCATAGATGTTCGACGTGATTCATGTTGGGCGATCTGGGTGGTCAAATCTTTCGCCCGAACTGTCCAGAACGTTGTTCAAACCAATCACAAATAACTGAGGGCCGGTGATACGGGACATTGTCATCCATAAAAATTACACCGTTGTTTGGGAACACGAAGTCCATGAATGGCTACAAATGGTCTCCAAGTAGTCGAACATAACCATTTAAAGTCGATGATCGGTTCAGTTGGACCAGAGCACCCAGCTCATTCACGTAAACCAGTCCACTCCATTATCTAGCCACCACCAGCTTTCACAGTGCCTTGTTGACAACTTCACTGCGTGGCTTCATGGAGTCCGCGCCACACTCGAAACGTACCATCAGCTCTTACCAACTGAAATCTGGACCCATATGACCAGACCACGGTTTTCTAGTCGTCTAGGATCCAACCGACACTGTTGCGAGCCCAGGAGAGGCGCTGCAGGCGATGTCATGCTTTTAGCGAAGGTACTCGCGTCAGTCGTCTGCTGTTATGGGCCGTTAACGCCACTTTTCGCCGCACGGTCCTATGGGATACGTTCGTCACACGTCCCACATTCTGCGGTTATTTTACTCATTTCTGCTTGTCTGTTAGTACTGACAACGCTACTCAAACGCTCCTGCACTTGGCCGTTGAGTGAAGCCCGTCAGCCACTGTGTTGTCCATGCTGAGAGGTAACGTCTGAAATATGGCGCTCTCGTAAACCTTTTTACACTGTGGATCTCAGAATACTGAATCTCCAAACGGTTTCCGATATGGTATGTCCCATGCGTCTAGCTCCAACTACCATTCCGCTTTCAAAATCTGTTAATTCCTGTCGTGCAATCATAATCACGTCGAAAACTTTTCCACATAAATCACCTGAATACAGATGACAGTTCCACAAATGCGCTGCACTTTTATATCTTGTGTACGCGATACTACCGCTATCTGTATATGTGCATATCAACATTCCATGAATTGTGTCACCTCAATGTGTATACCTCTTTCTACACAAAAACCAGAAAAAGTGACTTGACACGACTTGGACACTCATCAAGAGATAGGAAGTATAATTTATGAGTCTGAAAAATACATATGATCATTGTAAGAAATAATCCCACCCACCGAGATTTTGTGTCAAATGCAGGAAATCACAAAACTGCGTTATTGCTGCTACACGAACAGTATGAATTAAAAAGTAGTTATATACTTTATTAATTATACTTTGTTTTGTGGAAGTATGGTTGTTCCACTTTTTATTGTGTTATGTAATAAATGAAGTGGGCAACCGACCCTTGTATAGATCTATTTAGTTTGCTCCCGTATTTTGTGAATATATTGTTTTCCTTTTTTCTTCCAACACTTCCAATGTTACTGTTAGTATTACCCCCACCAATAACACAAACTTAGTCACTAAAGCTGAATTCAGAAAGTACTTTAGATATCGTATATTCTCAGATATTGTACTGGAGGTTTCACTGACAACTCATTTAAATGTAACAAATTACTCTGAATACCTTCTGCGATATCGAAATGTTAGTCCGGAACAGGAAACATTTCTACTGGCATCTGTACTGATCCCGATATAAGTAACTTTTGATAGACTATTCTTTACGTTTTCTTTCTTTGCTGATTACAACAGAAAAGTCTCGTAATTAAATGTTACTTGTTAATTTCAATGGAGATGAAAAAATATCGTGCTTTTCGGGGTGTGTATTGTACTTAACTACCCACACGGTTTAAAAAATGGCCCATGCTTATTTTTTGCACGTTTTATGCTTGAAAACTGATGCATGTATTTTTCACGGAAGTGAACTTTCCGCTTCGAAAACATTTTGATTTTAATATTCCATGTAATGATGTCACCAGTAACTGTGCATCGCGTTCAGATTAAGAATTACACTTCTCACAACTGAAAAGTTAACCTTATTCTAACCACTGAACACCAGACAGGTAGGAATATAGAAACCAGGAACTGCAAAATTCACAGAGTCGATTATTGTATTGCTTTCTTCGTCATTGTTTGCGGGAAATGGGTGATATACCAGTGGTGACTGGGTGATATATCAGTGAGTAAAGTAGTATTGACTACGTCGTCATCCATGGTATTGCAATCCGCCAACATCTCTCGCAAGGGGCGGTGAAATACTGAACAACGGATGGCGATAAAACTCAAGTCAGTAAATGAAATTTTAAACCCTCACTACTTTCGTGGACTTCCATCTATTCGTCCTGGATATTTGTATTCTAGCATTAAATAGCGAATTTTCCACAAATCTACGACGTGTGTCAACCCTAGCGTAATCGACACATTGACAGAAATATTAATTGACGATCCGGAGTACAAGTTTTTAGAGAAATATGGCAACTTAAAACAGAAAACAGTTTTTTTTACAAACAACGCATGAATGATACGAATCTCCTCCTTAAAGGCACTATGGCAGACGCAGACAACTTTGCACAAACTATGAGTTTTATGCACCCTAAAATCAACTTCACTCTTCAATTACAGCATTACAACTGCATTAACTTACTGTATTTAGTAGTAATCAACGAAATTTACAGAAAAACAACCTGCAGCGTTGTGATGATGAGCGCTTCATGTTATCCTCAAAGTTATAAAACAGCATTTTTCATTTCCATGATACACCATCTAACACGTTTAACATTACAATAAAGCGAAATTAATAAAGAACTCGATATAGAGGGAATCAGATACGACGAAATTATAATGCCAGTTCCCTGAACGGAACAGAGTCAGTTACTGCTTCTCCTCCACAACATGGTCCGTCGACTGACTTGCAGACAAGGTCTTTATCCATTGTGTCACCGGAGAGTGTAACGATAGTTTCCCATTACGAGATACCGTCATCAACCAGGTGAAGAGGAAATGCGCTCTGATTACGGAGTCTCCGTACAAAATCGAACAGAATGCAACAAAATCATCTTTCCAGCAAGTTAAGAGAAATTCTTGAAAGACTCCTGGTCCTTGACACCAATAATAGTCGGAAGACGTGTGAAGCAAACAGCTCTTCTGAAGAAGGGAATGAAACGCCTGCTCATCTTTGCAAAGGAACCTGCTTGTCAACAAAAAAAATCAGATATTTCGGTGAACTGAACATAAGAAGTGGGCCCATGAGGCCTGTACAGAATGCAATGAAAATTAATTGCATGAGTATCGGAGTTCCTCATGTCCCAGACGGGTTGTGCCCCACAGAATACCCGCTTTTACTCCAGGGTATGTAGTGTAACCGTATATTCCACGTGTTGAGTTGTGGTTGTTGTTGTGGTCTTTAGTCTAGAGACTGGTTTGATGCAGCTCTCTATGCTCCACCATCCTGTGCAAGCCTCTTCATCTCCAAATAACTGCTGCAACCTACTTCCTTCTGAATCTGCTTAGTGCATTCATCTCTTGGTCTCCCTCTTCGATTTTTACATCCCACGCTTCCCTCCAATACTAAATTGGTGATCCCTTGATGCCTCAGAACGATCACTTCTTCTAATCAAGTTGTGCCACCAATTCATCTTCTCCTCAGTTCTATTCAGTACCTCCTCATTAGTTACGTGATCTACCCATCGAATCTTCAGCATTCTTCTGCAACACCACATTTCGAAAGCTTCAATTCTCTTCTTGTCTACACAGTTTATCGTCCATGTTTCAGTTCCACGCATAGCTACACTCCATACAAGTACTTTCAGAAAACACTTCCTGGCACTTAATTCTATATTCGATGTTAACAAATTTCTCTTCTTCAGAAACGCTTTCCTTTCCATAGCCAATCTACATTTTATATCCTCTCTACTTCCAGCATCGCTAGTTATTTTGCTCCTAAAATTCCAAAACTCATTTACTACTTAAAGTGTCTCATTTCCTAATCTAATTCCCTCAGCGTCACCTGATTTAATTCGATTACATTCCATTACCTTCGTTTTGCTGTTGTTAATGTTCATGTTATATCCACCTTTCAAGACACTGTTCATTCCGTTCAGCTGCTCTTCCAAGTCCTTTTCTGTCTCTGATAGTATTACAATGTCTTCGGCAAACCTCATTTTTTTTTATTCCCTCTCCATAGATTTTAATTCCTACTCCGAATTTTTCTTTTGTTTCCTTTACTGCTTGCTCAACATACAGACTGAATAACGTCGGGGATAGGCTACGACCCTGTCTCACTCCCTTCTCAACCACTGCTTCCCTTTCATGCTCTTCGACTCCTATAACTGCCATCTGGTTTCTGTACAAATTGTAAATAGCCTTTCGCTTTCTGTATTTTACCCCCGGACACCTTCGGAATTTGAAACAGAGTATTCCAGTCAGTAATGTCAGAAGCTTTCTCTAAGTCTAAAATTGCTAGAAACGTAGGTTTGCCTTTCCGTAAGCTATCTTCTAGGAGAATTCGTAGGATCAGTATTGCCTCGCGTGTTCCAACATTTCTACGGAATCCAAACTGATTTTCCCCGAGGTCGGCTTCTACTAGTTTTTCCATTCGTCTGTAAAGAATCCCTGTTAGTATTTTGCAAACATGACTTATCAAACTTATAGTTCGGTAATTTTCGCACCTGTCAACACCTGCTTTCTTTGGGATTGGAATTATTATTTTCTTCTTGAAGTCTGAAGGTATTTTGACTGTCTCATACATCTTGCTCACCAGATTCAAGAGTTTTGTCAGGGCTGGCTCTCCCAAGGCTACCAGTAGTTCTTATGGAATATTGTCTACTCCCGAGGCCTTGTTTCGACTCAGGTCTTTCAGTGCTCTGTCAAAGTCTTCACGCAGTATCGTATCTCCCATTTCATCTTCATCTACATCCTCTTCCATTTCCATAATATTGTCCTCAAGTACATCGCCCTTGTATAGACCCTCTATATACTCCTTCCACCTTTCTGCTTTCCCGTCTTTGCTTAGGACTGGATTTCCAGCTGAGCTTTTGATATTCATACAGGTGGTTCTCTTTTCTCCAAAGATCTCTTTAATTTTCCTGTAGGCAGTATTTATGTTACCCCTAATGATATGTGCTTCTACATCCTTATATTTGTCCTCTAGCCACCCCTGATTAGCCATTTTACACTTCCTGTCGATCTCATTTTTGAGATGTTTGCATTCCTTTTCGCCTGCTACATTTACTGCATTTTTATATTTTCTCTTTTAATCAGTTAAATTCATTATCTTTTCTGTTACCCAAAGATTTCTACTAGCCCTCGTGTTTTTACCTACTTGATCCTCTGCTGCCTTCACTATTTCATCTCTCAAAGCTATCCATTCTTCTTCTACTGTATTTGTTATCCCTGTACGTGCCACTGTTCCGTAATGCTTTCTCTGAAACGCTCTGCAACCTCTGGTTCTTTTAGTTTATCCAGGACTCATCTCTTTAAATTCCTAGCTTTTTGCAGTTTCTTCAGATTTAATCTACAGTTCATAACCAATAAATTGTGGTCAGAGTCTGCCCCTAGAAATGTCTAACAGTTTAAAACCTGATTTCTAAATCTCTGTCTTACCATTATATAATCTATCTGAAACCTTCCAGTGTCTCCAGACCTCTTACATGTATAAAAGCTTCTTTCATGATTCTCATACCAAGTTATGCTCTGTGCAAAATTCTACCACGCGGCTTTCTCTTTCATTCCTAACCCCTAGTCCATGTACGCCTACTACACTTCCCTCTCTTCCTTTTCTTACAATTGAATTACAATCCCCCATGACTATTAAATTTTCATCTCCCTTAATTATCCGAATAATTTCTTTTATCGCATCATACATTTCTTCAATCTTTTCATGATCTGCAGAGCTAGTTGCCATATAAACTTGTACTATTCTGGTAGTCGTGGGCTTCGTGTCTGACTACAATAATGCATTCACTATGCTGTTCAAAGTAGCTTATCCGCTTTCCTATTTCTTTATTCATTATTAAACCTATTCCTGCGGGCTAAGTTGGCTTGTCTTGGGGGAAGAGACCAAGCAGCGAGGTCATCGGTCTCATCGGATAAGGGAAGAACGGGGAAGCAAGTCGCCGTGTCTTTTCAAAGGAACCATCCCGGAATTTGGCTGGAGCGATTTAGGGAAATCACGGAAAACCTAAGTCAGGATGGTCGGACGAGGGATTGAACCGTTGTCCTCCCGAATGCGAGTGCAATGTGCTAACCACTGCGCCATCTCGCTCGGTCCTATTCCAGCATTACCCTTATTTGATTTTATATTTATAACCCTGTGTTGAGTTATACTGAATAAAATTTAAGCTGACAAAAAATAATAATTTTGTTCAAAATTGTTGAGGCTTTCGTGGCCACTTGTTGACAAACTGCCTATTGGCTTCCGTCTCGGGTTCTTCGGCCGACGTTCATCTAATGAACGTCGGCCGAAGAACCCGAGACGGAAGCCAATAGGCAGTTTGTCAATAATTTTGTTGTTCATGTATGTTATTCACGCTTTGCTATCTTTCACTGAAATAAATCTGAAGTCCTAACAATGAAAAGTGTCATTGTTATTTGGCTTATTCCCTAGCTACCTCATTATATCTCAATTCTCTCTACTCAAACAAAGTGCCGGAGCGAATTGCTATAAAATCACTGATGTTACTAACATTCACAGCAAAATTGCCATACTAAATTAATGATAAAGAGCTACGCCAGCACGAATAGGGACCATAAAACAAAAATCAAGCATATTGCTGTGACATAATTATAACAGTGAAATATCAAAAAAAATTGAGACATGTTTCAAAAATATCAAACGTTACAACAGTTTCGAAACAAACCACGCTTTGAGATTACGTCTTCAAAAGACTTCACCTAAACTGACAAATTCCTGAACTCAGTGGTGTATAAGACAAACTGCACTAGTTGTGATCAGTATTACAAAGGTCAGGCAGGAAGTTCATTTAAAATACACTTTAAAGAGCATATGTGTTCCCAAAATAAAACGGCTTTCGGTACACACCATTGCTGAAAATAAGCACCCCGCAACAAACACAAAACACAATATGCAAGTGCTACATACGTCAACCAAGGGAAGACTGCTCGATGAAGGAAAGGAAATTTAAGTCTGTAGCAACAAAATGTTCTCTCCAGAGCTGAATTTAAGTGAAAAATACGTGTTTAATCAGAAATTGCACTTCAACAATTTTGAGAAGCTACTTTAGTGACATGTTATCTTACTGTCGTGGGTTCCAATATGCATTAATATAGAGCAACAAGACTGATTCTGATGCCCATTGCCTCATGAGAAACTAAGGAGACGGCGAGAGCGCTTTCGCATGCTCCTTCTGCTCTCTTCCACAACCCATCGGCGACAAGAGCTCATCGGCGGTGCAACGTTTCATCTCTCTGCTTTCGTGCCTTGTATTGTATTTGTTTAATTACTTAATAATTTACTGATGTGCACCATTTCATTATCAAATAGCAGCTGTTCATTTAGAATATGAGTTCTATCTTCTCATATGTTCTTTCCAAATTTTGTTATTTGCGGAATTAGTTTACTCTTACTGTCCTAAATTAAACTTCGGACGCTCTTCTTCTGTTTATTTTTATTACTTTTGTTTTTGTACTATAAATGAAGGGCTTATTTCAATAGTGGTACAAGTCCATTACTTCCATATTCTGCCTATAATGTTTCTGTAATTAATGATCGAAATAAACAGAAAGAAAGGTCCATCTCTAGCGAGAAGCCATATGCTTGAATATTTCTGGTATCTGAACTGCAGATTTTGCAGCGCTGATTTAACTTTATGACTCTGTATCTCAAAATGAACAAATATGGACTTGTACCACTATTGAAAAAAGCCCTTCAAATATAATCATATGACATTACACATCGTTGTGACCTCTAGCAGAATAGTAGCATCATAAAACCCAGAGTAGTTTCAATGACACATATTTCTTTGTATCCTGTGGTACGAGTTACTTACTGTAAGGAAATTTAAGTGGTATGTTTTCTGTCACTATCTTTTCTTTCCATACAGAAATCATTGTAAATGGGTACGACCCTTTAAGAACAAGATATTTTCTCGTCTATTTTAGAGCCGAAGGCGACTGCCTGAACAGTCAAAACGCGTCATCATTTTATGAACGTGAGATCAGAACAAACATTTTCTATTGAAAATTAAGATCACGCACTCCACAGACTTGACTGTGCCAGGTACTATAAAAAAAAAGGAACAGTATTTCTTGGAAGGAAGTTAACTCTTGAGGAACTTCATCAGACACGCTTTAGGAAAATGGAGTATAATTGTTGCCTGTTTAAATATGGCAAAAATGCAAAAGGAAGGGGTGTGGAGAAGGGAGAGCGTACACTGATCCCGATTGGGTCACTTGCTGTTGGCTCGGAGAGCGCTCATTACTTCAAAGAGGTGAGCAGCGCCAAGTAATAGAACAGAAAATGTGGAGGTTGTCAATGCTTCTGCCAGCACTCCAGCGAGGCCAGTGAGCTATGACGATGCCGAGATTGTTTACATCCGTTTGAGCAGGGCGTCCCTGAACACTTGTTCTCCACGTGTTTACACAAATCAGGAGCATGAGAGGAAACAGCTGAAGGAAGCAGATCAGACCTTAACGTCCCATCGACAAGGAAATTATTCGCGCACACACTCAGAACGGAAAAGAATGAAGAGGTAAATCAGTCAGGTTGTAGCGTAGTGTTGTGTACCAGACAAGGGTACACGATACTGCGAGAGGCCAGCACGACACAGGCGCAACCACTCGTTTGGCTTCTCTCCATCCCGTGAAGCAGTCTCCAGGTGGCGCTCGCAAATCCAGACCACTTTCTGCTTCCGCGCCACGTCCATCAGCGAAACCAGCTTAGGATAGCGCTACCCCTATGTGACTTCAGCACCGGAGAACTCGACAGGTTGGCAGGAATCCCTAAACTAAAGAATCGATTCCGGCAAGGGGCGCAACTACTTTACGCGGTCGCGCAGCAAGCGGAGAACGCCCTTATCCGTGGCTTGGGCGACCAAGTTCACTGTCGCCCACCCACGATATGGCTTAACCTGTTCTTGGCGTAACCACACGCTGCAGCAACAGAAGATAAGGCCCCACAACTGCTACGCAGCCCAGAAGATTATCCTCAAGGAGATGAATAAGTCCATCAGTCCAAGGACGAAGTAGGAAAGGCGTTGTCCGCTCATCCTACAACTCACCGGAATTTGATGTTCCGTGAAACTGCGATGCGATGTGACGTCCATCAGCGCATGGTGTTCATCCGGCGATAGTGTTGTCAGCTGCCAAGGAGAGCTCTCTCTGTCAACTGGGGACTATTTTACTTCCACCTAGTACTAGCAGAGATGGAAACTGTTCTAACAGGCAGAAAAGACTACATGCCACGGACACACTCACAGTTTCGATCCCGTAGCCAGACAACACAATTCAGTGCCCGCTGCCAGCTCATTTCAGTCCCCGCATTGCGCGGTGGAGTACAGTGCCACGAGTTCCGTACAGAGGACAACAGTTCCGACTTATCAGTCGCTATTTACGGAGCAGTACATACAGTCAAACGAGTGTCTGCATAATTATTATCATATCAGAAATAGAGTCAACGTCATAGCCTGCCAACGGACAGCAAAGTCATTTACACAGAAGCGCTGGTATAGGCGAGCGTATTCAAATACAGACATGTAAATGGGCAGAATAAGGCGCTGCAGTTTGTAACGCCTATGTAACACAACAGATGTCTCGTTCAGTTGTTAGATCAGTTACTGCTGCTACAATGGCAGGTTATTAAGATTTAAGTGAATTTGAATGTAGGACTATAGTCGGCGCACGAACGATGAGACACGGCATCTCCGAGGTAGCGATGAAGTGGGGATATTCCCGTACGACCATATCAAGAGCGTACCGTGAATATCAGGGATCCCGTAAAACATCAAATCTCCGACATCGCTGAGGCCGGAAAAAGATCCTACAATAACGGCACCAACGACGATTGAAGAGAATCATTCAACGTGACTGAAGTGCAACCCTTCCGCAAATTTCTGCAGATTTCAATATTGGGCCATCAACAAGTGTCAGCGGCCGAACTATTTAACGAAACATCAACGATATGGGCATTCGGAACCGAAGGCCCACTCGTGTACCCTTGATGACTGCGCGACACAAAGTTTTACGCTACGCCTGGACCCGTCAACAACGACATTGGATTTTTGATGACGGGAAACGTGTTGCCTGGTCGGACGAGTCTCGTTTCAAACTGTATCGAGTGGGTGGACGGGTATGGTTATGGAGACAACCTCTTGAATCCATGGACCCAGCACGTCAGCATGGGACTGTTCTAGCTAGTGGAGGCCCTGTAATGGTGTGGGGTATGCGCAGTTTGAGTGATATGGAACCCACGTCTAGATACGACTCTGACAGGTGACACGAACGCAAGCATCTTACATGATCACCTGCATCCATTCATGTCTATTGTGTATTCCGACGGACTTGGGAAATTCCAGCAGGACAATGCGACACCCCAAACGTCCAGAATTGCTACAGAGTGGCTCCAGGAACACTCTTCTGAGTTTAAGCACTTCCGCTGGCCACCAACCTCCCAAGGCATGAACATTATTGAGGATATTCGAGATGCCTTGCAAGGTGCCGTTCAGAAGAGATCTCCACCCCCTCGTACTCTTACGGATTTATGTACAGCCCTGGAGGACTCATGGTGTCAGTTCCCTCCAGCACTATTTCAGACATTAGTCGAGTCCACCCAACGTCGTGTTGCGGCACTTCTGGGTGCTCGCGGGGGCCGTACATGATATTCGGTAGTTGTACCTGTTTCCTTCGCTCTTCTGTAAAGGTTTCATTGTATCAGAAATAGGACATCAAGTGCCACTGACGAAACTGATACCAAAGTATTCACGTGTACCACTGAATGTACCATCAAAGTTATGTCATTGTAAGACACATGGTTCTGAAGACATGGCGTCATAAACGCTGAGGTGCGTGAAAACTAGCTGCATCATGCAACACGTTTAAAATTATTACACCGTTGCTACTAACTCCATTCAAAACACTTTTGGCAGACAGTCCATTTCTACCACTAAATGTACCTACAAAAATATATCACTTTGGGACAGATATTTCAGGATATATGACGTAACATATACTGAGATGCGTGAAAAACTGCCGTATCATGCACGACTTTTTAATTTATTACTTCTTTACTACTAACTCTACTCACAACATATTTCGCAGACAGCAGCCATATACAGGGTGTTACAAAAAGGTACGGCCAAACTTTCAGGAAACATTCCTCACACACAAATAAAGAAAAGATGTTATGTGGACATGTGTACGGAAACAAATAAAGAAAAGATGTTATGTGGACATGTGTCCGGAAACGCTTAATTTCCATGTTAGAGCTCATTTTATAGGGCCCCATGTTCTTCCACCTACGCTCAATGGAGCACGTTATCACGATTTCATACGGGATACTCTACCTGTGCTGCTAGAACATGTGCCTTTACAAGTACGACACAACATGTGGTTCATGCACGATGGAACTCCTGCACATTTCAGTCGAAGTGTTCGTACGCTTCTTGGTAGGGGCGGACCAATTCCATGGCCTCCACGCTCTCCTGACCTCTACCCTCTTGGCTTTCATTTATGAGGGCATTTGAAAGCTCTTGTCTACGCAACCCCGGTACCAAATGTAGAGACTCTTCGTGCTCGTATTGTGGACGGCTGTGATACAATACGCCATTCTCCAGGGCTGCATCAGCGCATCAGGGATTCCATGCGACGGAGGGTGGATGCATGTATCCTCGCTAACGGAGGACATTTTGAACATTTCCTGTAACAAAGTGTTTGAAGTCACGCTGGTACGTTCTGTTGCTGTGAGTTTCCATTTCATGATTAATGTGATTTGAAGAGAAGTAATAAAATGAGCTCTAACATGGAAAGTAAGCGTTTCCGGACACATGTCCACATAACATATTTTCTTTCTTTGTGTGTGAGGAATGTTTCCAGAAAGTTTGGCCGTACCTTTTTGTAACACCCTGTAGACCCCTGGATGCAACTGCAAAATTACTTCATTGAACAACATATAGTTCAGGAGATACAACGTTATAAACATTGATCTACGTGAAAATTAAACTGCAGTGCAAAATTAGCTAGAGATACGGCTGAAATATGAGTACAAATAGGTGTGGAATATGTTAAATTTATGTGAAAGACATTTGACATGTGCGCAAGTGGGCAAAAACGTTCATTCTAAACCCCTCCTTTGAATGTTTCCGTCCCTTTTAGTATCTTCGAAAACCTCTCTTCCACCGCCATGTCGTTTCTCGACTTCATCGCCGTTCTTGAACCGTTGAAACCATTATCTGCACGTTCTTTCACTAATAGGCGCTTCACCACAAGTCTTACCCATCATTTCTTCACGTTAAAGCAAAAAATTATAACTTCCTGTAAATGACGAGAATTGGACTCGTAAATTGACATATTCAATCGACAATAACTTCATGATGCAATCACAAGTTAACTAGTATTTCGATGGCTTTATGTTTACAAATGCCTAAACTTATTGTATGACAATTACGACCTACCGCCTGTACCATTTCTTGCCGCTACTGCCATCTAGCGCAAAACGGCGCAAGCAAAGTTGTAGACGTAATAACATTTTGACTTCTTTATGTTTACAAATGCTTAAACTTATTGTTTTCAGTTACGACTTACCGTTAACACCACCTCTTGGCGCCACTGCCATCCAGTGCAAAACGCTAGAAGAAAAATTTGTAGACCTAATATCTTTTGACTCTCGCCCCGACACGCAAGCGAAATTTACTTCCCTTCGAATGCCCAACACTAACCTGTCACAATTCTAATCTGCTTTGAAACCTATACCTGCCAAGCAGACCTTGCTACCTCACCGCCTGTACAGTTAATTCAGAACATACTGGAACTTTCTGAATATATACAAAATAACTGAATTTTCTATCTGTCACAACCAGATGATCAGCAGCGACGATAAAGTAACAACTCAGAGGCAGCAATCATTGGGATAGCGGAAACATTCCACTTACCTATATGAATTGCAGTAATGGCATCGCGACTAACAAATGCTTTGCACATAGCGACATCGTCTAAGCCGGCGACTTTGTCGCAAATCAAAAATGATTATAATCTTCATCTACATACATTCTCCGCAAGCCACCGTGCGGTGCGTGGCGGAGGGTACACTGTACAACTGCCAGTAATTTCCTTTCCTGTTCCAATCGCAAATAGTGAGGGAAAAAGGACCATCTATATGCCTCCGTATGAGCCCTAATTTCTCTTATGTTCGTGGTCCTTACGAGAAAATTGCGTTGGCGGCAGAAAAAAGCGTCCTGCAGTCAGCTTCAAATGCCGGTTCTCTAAATTTTCTCAGTAGTTTCCTCGAAAAGACCGTCCCATTTGAGTTCCCGGAGCATCTCCATAATGTTAGGTTGTTGTTTGAACCTACCGGTAACGAATCTAGCAGCCCGCCTCTGAATTGATTTAATGCTTTCCTTTAATCTGACCTGCTGGGGATCCGAAAACACTCGAGCGGTACGAGCTGTACTCAAGGGTAAGTCGCACTGGTGTCCTATAAGCGGTCACCATTACAGACGAACCACACTCTCCCAAAATTCTCCCAATAAACCGAAGTCAACCACCCGCCTTCACTACTTCCGTCCTTACATGCTCATTCCATTTCATATAGCTTTGCAACGTTTTGCCTACATTTTTAATCGACTTGATCGTGTCAAGCAGCACACTCCTAATGCTACTCATAGCCTACTCAATGCAGTCAATCAACGACGACACCTTCTTGTAAACCAAAAGTATTCGCCTGATACGCGAATTGTCTTTCTGATGCATGATTTATGCAATATTTACAAAGACAAAGTGTTTTTTGCTATAACTGTGGGGCTGTTCCTTGCTACACGTCCGATCCCTTCAGGTTTCTGCCGTGTTCTGAACAATGACGCGTCCTCTCCATTGCTGCACAACTACAGCGACAATGACATTAACAACAATTGTTAGTGTTTCTGATATTAGAATACCTTCAATTGAGGGTTCCGTGTGACACAGTTGCAAGATATGTGTCAGAAGTTTGCTTTTCTCTTAGTACAACTCGTAACTTTATCATGCCCTACTTTTCCTCTAAATTTTTGGGGCACTTTTCGCTCTTCTGCCTATTCGGAAACGAGGGATGTCCGTTGCTGCAAACTAAGCAGTACATTTGCTTAAAAAACAGTTAGTTCCCATCAGCCAGCCTTCGAAATTTTTTCGAGTTCAGCTGACCAAATTTTTTGGAAGTACTTCAGAACACGAGGTGTGGGGTGTTGGTTGTGCTGTTTTGTATTTCCCTGTGATGATCGATCTCTGTGACCTACAGAAAAGGGAAGCACCTCAAATGATCATGCAAGTTAATTAAATGAAATAATAAACTCACACAATGGAAACATCTTACTGTGTGATAATTAATAGGACGGGCCCATTCAGACACGACAATATGGGTACTACATCACGTACATGGAAATATTAATAAGAGGAAGGATTATCTAATCTATAATAGAAACAAACGGTCACAACAACAGTCATGTTTACTGTGGAAAAGTAAAACACATGAGTTACCCACTGAGAAAAACAACTGAACATTAAATTCTTGGACGAAGTTGTTCTAATGGTGGAATCAAGCCTTGATTCAAATGGATGAGCACGATAAACGCAAAGTTATGCAGATAATACGCAAATGTTGTGTGTAAGCACAGTCAGTAAATTACTGGAAAAAAAACGGAAAAATAGTATCGTAGTTCCGAACACCAGCGAGGTCACCAAAGCGCGTATTGAAAGCTGGCTATCTGGCTGTGAAGTATTGAGCGTTTTGGCGTCATTGGCCTTACGGGGCAGGTCCGGCTGCCTTGGTGCAGATCTTATTACATTCGACGCCACAGTGGGCGACCTGAGCGCCAGATGGTGATTAAATATGATGAGGACAACACAACACCCAGTCCCTAAGCGGAGAAAGTCCCCGACCCAGCCTGGAATCGAACACGGGCCCCTTAGGACGGTAGTCCGCCACGCTGACAATTCAGCTACCGGGGCGGAATAGGGAATAAGTGGCTGCTGAATGGAGTGAACTAATATGACGTCTTTATAGAACCGCTGATTACAACGATGGACCATCTTATCATGTAGTGTAATGCGGAAGACAGCCGCAGTAGCGACAGGATGCCCCGAGTTCAACTCTCTTTCTGTACTTGGTGCTCGAGTGAATAGGCCCTTCACTGTGACCAGAAGCCTCGCTTCAACTATCATACAGAAGCATCTACCATTACCCTTCAAACGCCTAACATGAAATCATTACCCTTCCGTCGTACGGCAAGAACTCGTTACTTTCCAAAAGCCTAAGAAGAAGTGTCCTCTTTCTGGACGCTCTGTAACTTCGCTGTTTTTCGCCAGAGCAGGAACTCGCCAGTTAACAGCGGCAGACATTGCGAGTTCCGTCCACTAAAACTCAAGAACATACGTGTAAAAGAATCTCCTACTCTTGTGGATCTTTGGTGTTGCCAACCAATAGTGCTCTGGAGTGGGAAAGAAGGCAGAAAATCTCTCCCACTACTTAGAACAGTTTTGAAACAGACCTACGAGACAGCTGACTGGTAGGCACGGTTCACAAACTTTTTGCTCTACGGAAAATAACAGTAAAAAAAAAAAACAGAGCGCTGGGGTCTGAAAATTCAAACTAAGCGTTATTTCATGACGCCACTCCTAAGGTAACGAAATTCACATGCTAACTTCTGGAAAGCGACACCAGGCTCCCGTATCTTGCTAAAAGGCTTCTACGAACAATATGGTGTTTTCTCAACAGAAAGAGTCGTCCCATGTCCCGCCTGAAAAGCATACTGAGGGAACTGAATGCAGGTCTGTTTGCCCGAGGCCGTCATTTTGTCTCAGACTCAAAACATTTTTATGATAGCCAGCTCCTCTTAAAAGGGTTTATCTCTTGCTGGTGCGTTTGTAGGCTCCCAGCTAAGCAGTCCCTTCATCGTATTAAAAAATATAAATGAACAGAAAACAATAAAAGTAACAGTCACTGGAGGCACTGAACATTGATTGCAGTTATTACGCGGCGTTCGTTCTCGACTACTTGACCAAGGTAAAAGAGCATAAAAATGTTCTGAAATATGTTTGGTGACAGTTTCAGGAAAAACTGGCTACCTAACACTGGTAATAGTTGAGCTGGGATGCCTAGCAACTATTTCCACACCATTGAATCAAAGTTTCTCTTACACAATGTTCCGTTTATTAACTGGAATTCTTCTTTGGTCGGTTCCTTCTTCTTTAAATGGTGCTGATGATCTTGCCGTTTAGTGCTCTACAACATGTCACATGCTTCTTCCAGATTTCTGTGGTTCTCAGTGCCGCTGTATCATACAAACATCACGCACCGATTACTGGGATTTCATTCACACTGCTGTAATCCGCCAAATGACTCCCTAAAAGTCAGTTGATGTCATGTTTGTACCCGCTTTTGTATACCGCTATGATGTCGTACTCCTAAATCCTGGAGCACATCTCTCTGGTTGATCCAACGAATCCGTCCGACTAGTCATCCAGCATATAGAATGGCGATGTGGCAAAACGATGAATGGTTTGCCAAATAAATATGGCCGGAACTTGATGGCCCAAATAACTGCAAGACACTTTTTCTCGGTTGTAGAGTAGTTCATCTCGGAGTTGGTGAGTGCCATGTGAGCATAAACTATCACACCCTTCCAGCGTTTTCCTGATTTTCTGCTAGAACTGCACTTATCATATAATTAAAGACAACGAACGTTTTCTCTTGCAGCTCATTCCATGAAAATTTGGAATCTCCCTGAAATAGTTGTTAAAAGAGATGTTCCTTGGTATGTAAGTCCTTTACCAAACACCCACCACCAGTACGAGCATAGTCTGAGAAAACTTTTCATATCACGAATGTGACAAGCAGTTGGAAAACACGCCTGTAACTGCATCGACGTTAACTAGGTGCTCAAAGATTTTATGTCTTGGGTGACGATGGGGCACTTTTTTTGGATTCAGCTGGAGGCCTGCGGTTGAACACAATACAGAATTGTCATCAAACAGCTTAGATGTACTTCAAACATCATTGAAAAAACAACTATGTCACCCTGATAGCAAAGACACGACTTCCATTTCATGTGTAGTAGAATGTCGCCCATCATACACTGGAAAATGGAATGTTAAATAGACAAAAAGCTGAACTTGATGACGCCTATGGCGGTAGCCTTTTCCTGAACAGCCTCGCCAACTTCGATTTACCGATGGCCACTGTGCATGCTTGAGTCGTGGGCGCTCGATGTACGTGGAAGGCGCGTGGTGCTTGGGGAGTGAGATTAGATGGCTCGCGAGAAGCAGTGGCGGTAGTATCGCATGCACAAAGTATAAAAGGGCAGTGCACTTTGGAGCTGTCATTAGTACTTAGGTGATTTGCATGAAAGGCTTTCCGACGTGATTATGGCAGCACGACAGGAATTAACAAATGGTTCAAATGGCTCTGAGCACTATGGGACTTAACTGCTGAGGTCATCAATCCCATAGAACTTAGAACTACTTAAACCTAGCTAACCTAAGGACATCACACACATCCATGCCCGAGGCAGGATTTGAACCTGCGATCGTAGCGGTCGTTCGGTTCCAGACTGTAGCGCCTAGAACCACTCGGCCACACCGGCCGGCAGGAATTAACAGACTCTTAATGCGGAATGGTAGTTGGAATTGGACGAATGGGACATTCCATTTTGCAAATCGTTAGGAATTCAATATTCTGAGATTCACAGTGTAAAGAGTGTGCAAGAACACAGATTTCAGGCATTACGTCTCACAGTTGACAACGCAGTGGCCGGCTGCCTTCACTTAATGACCAAGAGCAGCGGAGTTTGCGTAGAGTTGTCAGTACTAACACACAATCAACAGTGCATGAAATAATAGCAGAAATCAACGTGGGTCGTACGAGGAACGTATCCTTTGGGACAATACAGGGAAATTAGGGGTTAGTGGTCTATGACAGCAGACGAACAACGCAAGTACCTTTGCTAATAGAACGCCACGGCATGCAGCGGCTCTATTGGTCCCTAGACGACTGAAAAACCGTGGCTTGGCCAGATGAGCCTCGATTTCAGCTGGTAAGAGCTGACGGTAGGGTTCGAGTGTGGCGCAGACCCCACGAAGCCACGGACTCGAGTTGTCAGCAAGGCACTGTGCAGGCTGTTGGTGGCTTCGTAATAGAGTGGGATGTGTTTACAATGAATGAACTGGGTCCTTTGGTCTAATTGAAATTGGAGACCATGTGTAGACATTTTATATAGATGAAAATGCTCCATGTCGTCGGCCCACAGTTGTTCGCAATTGGTTTGAAGAACATTCTGAACAATTCGAGCGAATCGTTTGGTACACAGATCGCCCGATACCAATCCTATCGAACATCCATGGCACATAATCGAGAGGTCAGGTCGTCCATAAAATCCTGCATCGGCAGTACTTTTGCATTTACTGTCAGCTCACTATTTCCGCTGGGGAGCTCCATCGATTGTTGAGTCCACGCCACATCTAGTTGCTGCACTACGTCGTGAAAAAGAAGGTCTCCCATGTCTTTTGTCACCTCAGTCTTCGATTTCGCTGAAGAAGGAACCCCTGAGTCGACTAGCGCACAGACAGGTTGGGCGTCGATGAAGACGTCGGTAACATTTACTGGCATCTTGGTAACTGGCGTCCATGCAGGATTTTTACCTGTGGCGGGCTCACCTACATAGATAGTCGGCTTGCTTAGCTTTCCGGGGCTAGGGGAGCAGTTAGAGGCTCTGTACGACGGCGGTAAAGAACTACGACGTACTGGGGAGCGACGTAGTTCAGAGTGCGGCGATGGGCTTATTCTCACAGGCCGACTATAGTCATCTGCAGTTGAGTGACGTGAATAGTAGTGTTGTGACGGGTGACGTCTTGCGGCGCAAGAGTTGTCAACATTCGTCTTCTTTCTCTGCTTCCAGGGCGCCCACAGTGGAAACATACCGGCGTGTTATACTCCGCTTTCCGAACATCTATTCTTCTGCAGGACGTTATACGAAGGTTGGAGCTTTAATAGTGGCAACTATTTATTTAGAGCTCGTACAAAATAGATACTTGTTTCAAAGTTTTACTGACCTTCAATATAGTCGCCAGCATTGTGTAAGCCGTTGCCAGCGATGTGGAAGTTGTAGGATACTCTTAGCAGTGCCAGTTATGTTGACAGTTCGAGCGGCGCGGTCTATTGCCCGACGAATTTGTAGCAGTTCTGAAGCAAATGCCGTGAAATGTTTCCTTCAGTTTAGAAATCGAGTTGAACTCACAAGGGCTTAAGTCACGGGAGTGCAGTAGGTGGTACAGCACTTGGCAGCCCCATCAGTCAAACAAGTCAGTAACAGCTTGCATTGTACTTGCTTGAGCTTTGTGCTGCAAAATGATGGTCAGGTCTTGCAGAAAGTGTCATCACTTCTCTCTAAGCTGGTCGTATGTTGTGTTCCAAAACTGAACAGCACAGAGACAGAAGTGATGACACTTTCTGCAAGGCCTGACCATCATTTTGGAGCACAATGCTCAAGCCCGTACAGTGCAAGCTGTTACCGACTTCTTTGACTGATGGGGCTGCCAAGTGCTATACAACATGCTGCACTCCCGACTTCAGCCCTCGTGAGTTCAACTCAATTTCTAAACTTACAGAAAACTTCACGGCATTCGCTTCAAAACTACTACAAATTCGTGTAGAAGGGCAACGCTCGAACCGTCAACATAACTGGCACTGATGAGAGTATTCTACGACTACCACATCGCTGGCAACAGGTTATACACAATGCTGATGGCTGGTTTGAAGGTCAGTAAAAAGTTGAAAAACGTACCTATTTTGTACGAGATGTGAATAAATAGTTGCCATTTTTAAGTTTCCAACCCTCGTACTTGGCGGAGGAGTTGGTTGTGACTGCTTTTATCGGATGCTGCGTTGTCGTTTGGTGGTTGCGGCGTTAAGTTGACCGAGTCTTTGGACTGGTGGTGTAGATTGATGCTCCTCTTCTTCAAAAGTCTCTATTACCTCCTAACGTACGTACACAATCATGGCAGATTTGTACTCGGTCCGACGTTTCTGGCTGCCACAAACTGCTATATCTATTCTCTTAGCACCTGGTGCATCAAGAGTTGGGGTCGCAGTAGTCTTCTGCGACCCATCATTCCCTAAGAGCCGAAGCACTGAGAGGATAGTGATGCTCGACGCTATGGTTTGGAGAGAAGTCGACATTCTAACTCTTCCTAAAGATGTTCCATTGGATTCATTGCCAGCCTCCAGGTGCGCCACTCCATTTCAAGCATGTTACTGTCCACAAACCATTGTCTCACAGATGCTACTTTAAGATAGCATGCTTTATCATGCTGATACAAACAAACATTGCCTCCGGGCTGTTCCTCTTCTAAATTGCCACAGGGTATAACGTGATTCATCACTCCAAAAGAATCGCTTCTAATAATCACCTGTCCCTTAGCATTACTCTTCACACCTCTTCAAGCGTCGCTTTGCATTGACTACAGTAATGTGTGGCTTATGTGGAGCTGCTCTACCGTTGTACCCCATTGTTTTTAATTCTTACGTAGTGATAGTGGTAGCTGGATTGCTGGCAGCACTTTGGGACTCGCCAGTGACTGCTTCCTGTCAGTACATGTGATATGTTACATCCACCCTCGCCACGTGGTCTCGTCACGGTCCAGGGCGGCTTACTCCCCCTCCCCCCCCCCTTTCTCCCTCCGTTGAAGGTTCGTGTCCTCCCTCGGGCATGGGTGAGCGTGTTGTCTTTAGCGTAAGTTAGTTTAAGTTAGATTAAGTAGTGCGTAAGCTTAGGGACCGATGACCACAGCAGTTTGATCCCATAAGATCTTACCACAAATTTACAATTACATCCACCCTCCACAATGTTTGTCGGCCCATTATTGCCGGTACGTCAAGTTTGCTTGGTCTTGGTTTAGCTACAGTTCTTCCTTTGATTTTCCATTTTACAGACAACTTGGACAGGATTCGGAGGGTTGAAATGTTCCCTGTGGGTTTGTTACTCAGGTGACATCCAGTGACTAATCCATATCGAAGTTTAAATGGTTCAAACGGCTCTGAGCACTATGGGACTTAACATCTGAGGTCATCAGTCCCCTAGACTTAGAACTACTTAAGCCTAACTAACCTAAGGACATTACACACATCCATGCCCGAGACAGGATTCGAACCTGCGACCGTTGCAGCAGCGCGGTTCCAGACTGAAGCGCCTAGAAACGCTCGGCCACAGTGGCCGGCCATATCGAAGTCACTGAGCTCTCCTAACAGACCCATTCTGCTGGTACCACTTCTCTACTATCACGATGCTCTCCGCCTCCTTTTATACTGGCAGACACGTCTCTCGTAATACCCAGTGGTCAGTCCTGCATTGCAAGGGGCTCTTCGGATACTTTTGATCAGCTAACATATGTGGAAGTCGGAGCGTTCCAATTATTTGAAACGCCTCAGTTTTCCCCCTGCCAAAACTTCTTTGTGGACAGGCATGTCTTCCCAATCGAATATGATTTCTTCCCCTTGCAATCCAGGTATTTTCTCAATTTTTTTTTTTGTGAAGATGGTACACAGTAGTTACTAATGTGTACCACGCATTGTATTGCGCTTAGAAAAGTAATAGTAAAGAAAAACAGACAACTGCGAGTATAACTCGCGTTCGAGGGTTTCGAAGAAACATAATTATGTATATAGAAAAAAACTAAACTAAACTCCGTCCGAACAGGCCCAGAGAGGCCCAACGGTACCGACCGGCCGCCTTGTCATCCTCAGCCCACAGGCGTCACTAGATGCGGATATGGAGGGACATGTGGTCAGCACATCGCTCTATCGACCGTATGTCAGTTACGAGACGGGAGCCGCTACTTCTCAATCCAGTAGCTCCTCAGTTTGCCTCACAAGGGCTGAGTGCACCCCGCTTGCCAACAGCGCTCGGCAGACCGGATGGTCACCCATCCAAGTGCTAGCGCAGCCCGACAGAGATTAACTTCGGCGGTCTGACGGGAGCGGGTGTTACCACTGCGGCAGGGCCGTTGGCATGTATATAGAAAATAACTGTAATTACGTGTGACTCCGTAGTCTGGTACAAGCCTTTCTATTGGACTTCAGCGATTTGCATGTCGCAATCCCACCCCGGTGACCCAACCGAGGAAGGGGGACATACTGTTTAACGTGGAACCGAACCACTTGTTGTTTCTGGCGACTTCTCACTCCCTTGAGAAGTGAAGTTTAGTTAAAAACGAAGACTGAAAAAGTCCGTGGTCCGAGCCAGATGGCATGTCGCTAACTCTCGGTTTCCAGGCATGCGCTTTACCACTATTTTTATATAATCTATATAGTTCATCGTCATTTTTCAGCAGCAGTTCTGAGCGGGTGTCGAATGACATCAACAATGCAAACTTCACTCATTTTTTTTACTACACAGGGCACGCTGAGCTGCCGTGCTGGTTAGACCACTAGACCAGACAGGTGTACAGCAGAAAGGCGATGTCTCTACGTTTCTTACTTTTACAGTAGAGACAAAAAACTGAATAAATCTGGTTTAATGCAGTTTATGTCGTGATTTCCGATTTTTTATGTACGTATACTGGCGTATTACATACATTTAAAAGTCAAGTAGGACATAAGTGGGAAGAGGGGACGAATTTGGTGGTTTTGAACATGTTTCCTTTCTGTAGTACACTGGAATTTCAAATTAATTTTAGGTTTAAGTTACTTAGCATATAACTGCACATATAAAGGTCATTCATTGCAATAAACATTTTTAAGTTACTTAGCATAGAAGTGTACATATCAGCGTCATTTATTGCAATAAACATTGTTTCTTACATATTTGTGAACGATATTTGACGCTGTTCGAGTGCATCACTAAGATGTCTTCATCTACATCATGAGATGCCGTTGTTATCGGCCATGAAGTGAATGAATTCCAAAACTGTATTTGTCTTGAGGGGTGTAGATCAAATATTTCTTGATGTCATCCATTTTGTTGTCACTTATAGGCACTACAGATATGTAGGCTTTCTTTGAAAGTAGTTGTAAAGGTTGTACCGCTTTTCCCATACTAAAAGCGTCCAACTTCAAACCAATAAAATTTCTTTGGTTCATAACACAAAGCGGAGTTTCAGCTGAGAAGGTCATCTAATGGTATTTTGAAATAGTGAGAATCCTTTTCAGGTGTCTAGGAACGGCTTTACCTTACTAATCATCGCTCAGGCGGGTTATTTCGTAGAAAGCAGGAACAGTAGTTGATAAAAGAATAGTACTTAATTTGAACAATGGGAACATTGTTACTGTTTTTTTGGGAATATTTTGTGAGTCCAACATGATCATTCACTGGATGGTATTTTCCTCCTTCTTGAGCTTTCTCCTTGTGATATTATAGATCGATACTACCCTCACCAGCGTCTCATAGTTGTCAACAGAAACGCACGTTTCCTGCAGACGCCAATAGCGATCGCGTTGGGACCCGGTGGATCCATTGATGCGCGCCTGCTGAGGCATGCATTCGGAGGCTTCGACTATGAGCGCCCTCAATCGCCGCGATATAGAATGACCTGCACCAGCCACATGGCCTAATCTCAGTCGCAGTCTTCGAAGGTTCGCTCGTGCACTAGTAGTGGGCGCACGACGCTTTTTAATTGATTCTTGTAATAGCTGGACTCTACTGCTCTCCGTTCTTTTCTTAAGTTTCTACATCTACATCTACATTGTTACTCTACAATTCACACTTAAGTGCCTGGCAGAAGGTTCATCGAACCATTTTCATAGCACTTCTCTACCATTCCACTCATGAAGAGCGCGTGGGAATAAGGAACACCTCAATCTTTCCGTTCGAGCTCTGATTTCTCTTATTTCATTATGATGACCATTTCTCCCTACGTAGGTGGGTGTCAACAAAATATTTACGCATTCGGAAGAGAAAGTTGGTGATTGAAATTTCGTTAATATATCTCGGCGCAAAGAAACCGCCTTTGTTTCAGTGACTGCCACCCCAACTCGCGTATCGTATCAGTGACACACTCATCCCTATTGCGCGATAACACGAAACGAGCTGCCCTTCTTTGCACTTTTTCTATGTCCTCCGTCAATCCTACCTGGTAAGGATCCCATACCGCGCAGCTATATTTAAGCAGAGGACGGACAAGTGTAATGTAGGCTGTGTCTTTTGTGGGTTTGTCGCATCTTCTAAGTGTTCTGCCAACAAAGCGTAGTCCTTGTTTCGCCTTCCCCACAATATTATCTATGTGGTCTTTCGAATTTACGTTGCTCGTAATTGTAATTCCTTGGTATTTAGTCCAATTGCCAGCCCTTAGGTTTGTGCGATTTATCGTATACCCAAAATTTATCGGATTTCTTTTAGTACCCATGTGGATGACCTCGCACTTTTCTTTGTTTACTGCTAATTTCCACTTTTGGCACCATACAGATATTCTCTCTAGATCAATTTGTAATTGGAATTGATCATCTGATGATTTTAATAGACGGTAACTTACAGCGTCATCTTCAAACAATCTAAGAAGGCTGCTCAGATTATCACCCAGATCATTTTATAAATCAGGAACAGCAGAGGGCCTCTGACACTACCTTGCGGAATGCCAGATATCACTTCTGTTCTACTCGATGATTTACCGTCTGTCACTACGAACTGTGACAGCTGGAGGAAGGTGCAAGTTAAGTAAAACTTCTGTTTACTGTACTTACGTATTCGCTGATCATTTCTGCTCCTGTCCAGCTACCCTATGACAACAGTTGCTGCACCACTCTGCACTCCACGTCTCCTTACCGTTGTATACGAGATAGTACACAGCACCCATAATTATCCCAAAGTTCCCAAGATTGGACACTGACGACTAACCACTAATGGGAAAGATAACTTTCATGTCACCGAATGTTAACATTTTATGCCGCGTCATCGTCATCCTAACCAAAGCATTGTTTTCGTTCTGGCCCCTTACACATACAAAATTTTCTCGTCCTTGTCGATCTTATGTTTGATGTACTGGTTCAACATCGTTCACACTTCATTTGAGCCCTTTCCTCCCTCACCTTCATGGTAGATGAAAACTTCATTTTCCGTGAAGCTATGTTATGCACACACAAAACAATTGCCTCAAGTAATAGGTGTCCTGAATGGGAATGAAAAATGGAGAAACGTTGGAAATGAATTCAATACAGATTCCAACATTACCTTCACATATTTGGCGGTGATTTTCGTAGGATGGGGCGAAGGGGAGGGGGGGAGGGTGTACAACTGTTGGAGTCTGCGCGTATGCACCAGATGTTCAGGGATGACCACTCTCATATCTTGTTGCACAGAGGCAACATGTCCTGGATTACTTTCCTGTCTGCAGTAAACAGAAAACTGACGGTGTTATTAGGCATATAGGTTTCCTTTTTGCGGTAAACAATTCATTGATCCCCTCAGAATCATCAACTACTTTCGTTTCTGCGGTAAGTGGTTCATATAAAAGGTATTGATAGCGACAGTGCGAGTATCAAAACATGTCACATATATGGCTGTATCTTTTCGTTGGCTTAGAAGCTTCAATTATTTACACCGCCAACCGACAGTAGACCTTAATACCTGACATTAATTTCAATATGATACCTAGACCTGTTTTTGAAAAAAGGATGCGTAACAGATGGATGGATAACGAAGGACAAAAATTATCTTTTGTGTGATAAAGTTAAAAATTAACAATTTTGGTATTTTTTTCAGCTATTTGTACTGTGAGACGTTGCTTCTTGTCAAATTGTGTGGTCTAGGTAAGTAGGAAGTATCCCATCGCTTTTGATGAGTAAGTTTGCGAGTATCTAAACATGTGACAAAAATAGCCGTACCTTTTGACTGCATTGACTTAGAAGCTTAAACTTCTTACACAGCCAAGGAATCGTAGACCTTAAGGCCGAGCGGTTCTAGGCACTAAAGTCTGGAACCGCGCTACCGCTGCGGTCGCAGGTTCGAATCCTGCCTCGGGCATGGATGTGTGTAATGTCCTTAGGTTAGTTAGGTTTAAGTAGTTCTAAGTTCTAGGGAACTGATGACCTTAGAAGTTAAGTCCCATGGTGCTCAGAGCCATTTGAACCTTAATATGTAACATAACTTGATATCTCTACACATTCTTGAGAAAAAGGAGTCTCAACAGCAGGACTGACAGATGAAAAACGAAATGCTCCTATAAGGGTTCTGTTTTCTCCGACTGAGGTACGGAACCCTAAAAAGAGCTATTACAAGAAATTTGCAGTGACCGTGAGGCGTTAGTAGTGCCTGGGTAGCAGGCCCGCAGGAGGAGAGTTTTCTAGTTACTGTCTTTGTCCAGAACACAGTTATAAACTACAAGGAAGTTTCAAACTGCGCAATCTCCTCTGCACAGCGAAGGATTCATTTTGGATTTACTAGAAACTTCGTTTGCTTTTCAGAAAACACTAGCCGCTACGTTTTCGTCAGTTAAAAAGAATATGCCATTTTGATGCAGGGTTGCCAGCGGCATCGTTTCTGACGTGTATTGGTGGATCCACATTGACAAAATGCCGCATGAAATCAATTGAATTATTTTTAAACCGGTCCTGACATAATTGTTAAATTAGTTTTCTCGCTTTCTTTTGAGCGTTCAGTGCAGTATGGTAGTGTAGAATTGACGATAGACTTTCTTCTAATATCTCCGCTAAGTCTTATTTTATACGAGCTTATTGATAGCTGCTTCGCTCACTTTCCGTGTTAACTACAGCAAAATTAATTTTATGAACATACGAATATAATAGACCTACTGAAAAAGTAATTTATTAAAAAGGCGTTTCTTTTTCTATACAATTCTGGCAATGCCGATCTGTCGTGGTGACTGATAAAGAGCTTCCTCTGATTTAGTTCACAAATTACAACATCTTCTAAACTTTTCACGCTAATTAAGACCATAGTAGCATGTCTTTTCCGAATGTACTTCTAACCGAAAAGCGATTCTGAAGATCTTTGTTAATCCTGCCTTTTGAGTTCTTGTGGCAATATTTCTATGGAAACTTTCAGCCCCCAAGACATATTTCTTTATTTCTAACCGAGAAGTGAAATACCAAATTTTCATAGGTTTAGCTTAAAAATGTTTTAACATGATGAAATATTTCCACAAAAATTTTCATTCCCTATTTCACACCGTTAGCTTAAAAAATACTTTCATAATGAAATATTTCCACAACAACCTTCAGCTGTCTAACCACCTTAGTGGTTGACTTTCCAAAATTTCTGAAACACCATTTTTTTCTGCCCAGGAAACTAAATACCAGTCTTCAAAATTTCCTAAATAGCAACATATTTTCAAAAACCGTTCATCCCCTACTTCACGCCCTTAGGGGTGTAGTTTCGAACCATCAAAAGCTAAAATATCCCAGCAGTGTAAGATCAACATTCTCACCAAATTTCAAGTTTTTAGGTTTGAGATGGTCGGTGATGAGTCAGTGAATCAGTCAGGCCCCATTTTAAACCCTTAGAGGTTTCATTTCCAAAAACATTGACACATGTAACTTTTTTATTTCCAACCGAGAAGTCAACTTCAAATTTTCGTAGAATTAGCTTTAAAAATGATTTCATAATGAAATATTTTCATAAAACTTCTCATCCCCTATTTCATCCCCTTAGGAGTTGAATTTCCAAAAACAGTGAAATAAGTAATTTTAACCGAGAAGTCAAATACCAGTTTTCGTAGATGTAACTTTAAAGGTCATTAATAATGATTTATTTCCAAAAAAACTGTCACCGACTATTTAACCCCCGAAGTCACTGAATTTCCAAAAACGCTGCAACACGTATATTTTTGTTTCTCACCAAGAAACAAAATACCATTTTTCGCAGTTTCTAGCTTCAAAATTGCCTTAATAGTGACATCTTTTCAAAAAAAAAACCTTTCACCTTCTCTTAGGGGTGGACTTTCGCAAAATTCCTTCTTAAACGATGCCTACAGAGTGAGGCCAACGTGCTCTCAACATTTCAAGTTCCTATCCTTAGCGGTAACGGCTGACGGATGATGAGTCTATCAGTCAGGACATTTCCTTTTGTACTGCATATACAAGATATCTTTAATTGCCGACTGTACGAGACCATGTTGCAAAATTTCTCATCGTTTATTTCCCCCGATGTAGTTTTAGGGCGATCTGTGCTTTGACTGGTCCAAGAGAAGATAAGCCACGTTTGAATATAACAGCATTTTTCCCAGTTTCTTGGAATAAAGGTTCGTGTTCCTTGTCAACTCTGAATAAATATTGAAATATTTGCATTAATGGTAAACCGCAGCTAAACAATGAATTTTTGTACACCATATCTTTTGCGTAAAAATTGGATCTAAAGTGAAAAGACACCTACCTAGACCTTATCGTCGGATCGAGAAAGCGATCCTTCCCAGAGATCATAGCGGCAGACTGTTTGAAACTCACACAATTCGCTCAATGTCATCGGAAACTCGTGTTGAAATGGTGCGAAACTTTCACCTCCGAAAAAAAAAAAAAAACGCTCCGTCATCAGCTCTGGTGGTAGCGTTCGAGCATTAGGTGATTAATAAACACAGTTGTTCAATAGTATTGCCTGTTATTTAATAAGAAAATGAGCTTAATTTCCTCCATCACTCATTCTTATAAGAAACTAATGGGAATTGCAACTCCCCAACCTCTCCCCATAGATCCTGGGTACGTGCTTGGTACTGCATGTGGAGTTTTAAATACAATATTCTTTCAGATATAAAAAGGTGAATCATGCTTTTCCAAAAATAGCAGGACGAATCACTTTACCCTTCGAACTTCTGATATCATTTGACACTTTATCGTTGATGCAATGACAGCCGAAATTGGTTGCTAAGACTAATGAGAGTCGATGTTTCCTTTACGATAACCTATACTTTATTACGTCTGTCACAGTGACATTTAGTACTGAGATTTTTCCCTTCCGTTTTTTAGTTATAGCGATGCAACCGGAAAAATTCAAACCTGAAGTATAGACCTCTTTTTTGTATTCGGCGGAAACTAAATTTGAGAAGCTACTACTGCATAGTTTTCACTAATTACGAATGTATGTCGGTGACCCTGACTGTATGTATGTAGTAATTAATTATTTCGCTATCGGGGCTTTATTGCACACCACCTTGAAATAGAATTTGAATTAGTGAACGAAGTCGAAGATTACTCACAAACTGGATGTTTGTTTACTCTGGGTGATATCAGTTGCCATTGGTAGTCAGCAGATTCTTGTCAATGGTAACGCCTTTCGATTGTGATCCTTCCATAGTCTGAAAAACGCATACACAACGAAATACAGTGTCAGCTATGATCACTTTGTTGGCACCTGTTAACTGACCTACACAGGTGTGCAACACCTCGCCACACATTGGGGCTTAGTTCGAAGCGGGACTCCTCACTGAAGTTATACTCCAGTGAATGTGATTCCAGGCCGAAGACGTGTCTGGAGGCGCATTGGAAATCGTTAGGATACCAATATGACTGTCTCCCGCCCGACAACCAGGAGTGATGGTCTGGAATGCCATTTTTTTTTTTTTTTTTTGTTATCAGGACCTCTTTGGTCGTCATCTGCGGCACCCTTACAACACAGCGATACGTCGACTATGTTCTACGCTCCGTTTTGTTACCCTTCATGGTGAGCCACCTTGAGCTTAACACTTCAACAAGACAACGCCTGCCCACACACAGCGAGAGTTTCTACTGCTTGTCTTCGTGCTTTCCAAACCTTACCTTGGCAAGCAAGATCACCGGATCTCTCGCCAGTTGAGAATGTTCATCTACATCTACATCTACATCATACTCCGCAAGCCACCTGACGGTGTGTGGCGGAGGGTACCTTCAGTACCTCTATCGGTTCTCCCTTCTATTCCAGTCTCGTATTGTTCGTGGAAAGAAGGATTGTCGCTATGCCTCTGTGTGGGCTCTAATCTCTCTGATTTTATCCTCATGGTCTCTTCGCGAGATATACGTAGGAGGGAGCAATATACTGCTTGACTCTTCGGTGAAGGTATGTTCTCGAAACTTTGACAAAAGCCCGTACCGAGTTTATCTATCATCTCCGTAACGCTTTCGCGATTACTAAATGATCCTGTAACGAAGCGCGCTGCTCTCCGTTGGATCTTCTCTATGTCTTGTATCAACCCTATCTGGTACGGATCCCACACTGCTGAGCAGTATTCAAGCAGTGGGCGAACAAGCGTACTGTAACCTACTTCCTTTGTTTTCGGATTGCATTTCCTTAGGATTCTTCCAATGAATCTCAGTCTGGCATCTGCTTTACCGACAATCAACATTATATGATCATTCCATTTTAAATCACTCCTAATGCGTACTCCCAGATAATTTATGGTATTAACTGCTTCCGCTACGGTCGCAGGTTCGAATCCTGCCCCGGGCATGGATGTTTGTGATGTCCTTAGGTTAGTTAGGTTTAACTAGTTCTAAGTTCTAGGGGACTAATGACCTCAGCAGTTGAGTCCCATAGTGCTCAGAGCCATATTAACTGCTTCCAGTTGCTGACCTGCTATTTTGTAGCTAAATGATAAAGGATCTATCTTTCTGTGTATTCGCAGCACATTACACTTGTCTACATTGAGATTCAGTTGCCATTCCCTGCACCATGCGTCAATTCGCTGCAGATCCTCCTGCATTTCAGTACAATTTTCCATTGTTACAACCTCTCGATACACCACAGCATCATCTGCAAAAAGCCTCAGTGAACTTCCGATGTCATCCACCAGGTCATTTATGTATATTGTGAATAGCAACGGTCCTATGACACTCCCCTGCGGCACACCTGAAATTACTCTTACTTCGGAAGACTTCTCTCCATTGAGAATAACATGCTGCGTCCTGTTATCTAGGAACTCCTCAATCCAATCACACAATTGGTCTGATAGTCCATATGCTCTTACTTTGTTCAATAAACGACTGTGGGGAACTGTATCGAACGCCTTGCGGAAGTCAAGAAACACGGCATCTACCTGTGAACCCGTGTCTATGGCCCTCTGAGTCTCGTGGACGAATAGCGCGAGCTGGGTTTCACATGACCGTCTTTTTCGAAACCCATGCTGATTCCTACAGAGTAGATTTCTAGTCTCCAGAAAAGTCATTATACTCGAACACAATACGTGTTCCAAAATTTTACAACTGATCGACGTTAGAGATATAGGTCTATAGTTCTGCACATCCGTTCGACGTCCCTTCTTGAAAACGGGGATGACCTGTGCCCTTTTCCAATCCTTTGGAACGCTACGCTCTTCTAGAGACCTACGGTACACCGCTGCAAGAAGGGGGGCAAGTTCCTTCGCGTACTCTGTGTAAAATTGAACTGGTATCCCATCAGGTCCAGAGGCCTTTCCTCTTTTGAGCGATTTTAATTGTTTCTCTATCCCTCTGTCGTCTATTTCGATATCTACCATTTTGTCATCTGTGCGACAATCTAGAGAAGGAACTACAGTGCAATCTTCCTCTGTGAAACAACTTTGGAAAAAGACATTTAGTATCTCTGCCTTTAGTCTGTCATCCTCTGTTTCAGTACCATTTTGGTCACAGAGTGTCTGGACATTTTGTTTTGATCCACCTACCGCTTTGACATAAGACCAAAATTTCTTAGGATTTTCTGCCAAGTCAGTACATAGAATTTTACTTTCGAATTCATTGAACGCCTCTCGCATAGCTCTCTTCACACTACATTTCGCTTCGCGTAATTTTTGTTTGTCTGCAAGGCTTTGGCTATGTTTATGTTTGCTGTGAAGTTCCCTTTGCTTCCGCAGCAGTTTTCTAACTCGGTTGTTGAACCACGGTGGCTCTTTTCCATCTCTTACGATCTTGCTTGGCACATACTCATCTAACGCATATTGTACGATGGTTTTGAACTTTGTCCACTGATCCTCTACACTATCAGTACTTGAGACAAAACTTTTGTGTTGAGCCAACAGGTACTCTGAAATCTGCTTTTTGTCACTTTTCCTAAACAGAAAAATCTTCCTACCCTTTTTAATATTCCTATTTACGGCTGAAATCATCGATGCCGTAACCGCTTTATGATCACTGATTCCCTGTTCTGCGTTAACTTTTTCAAATAGTTCGGGTCTGTTTGTCACCAGAAGGTCTAATATGTTATCGCCACGAGTCGGTTCTCTGTTTAACTGCTCAAGGTAGTTTTCAGATAAAGCACTTTAAAAAATTTCACTGGATTCTTTGTCCCTGCCACCCGTTATGAACGTCTGAGTCTCCCAGTCTATATCCGGCAAATTAAAATCTCCACCCAGAACTATAACATGGTGGGGAAATCTACTCGAAATATTTTCCAAATTATCCTTCAGGTGCTCAGCCACAACAGCTGCTGAGCCAGGGGGCCTATAGAGACATCCAATTACCATGTCTGAGCCTGCTTTAACCGCGACCTTCACCCAAATCATTTCACATTTCGGATCTCCGTCAATTTCCTTCGATACTATTGCACTTCTTACCGCTATAAACACGCCTCCCCCTTCACTGTTCAGCCTGTCTCTGCGGTATACATTCCAATCTGAGTTTAGGATTTCGTTACTGTTTACGTCTGGTTTCAGCCAACTTTCTGTCCCTAGTACTATATGGGCGTTGTGATCGTTTATTAATGAGAGCAGTTCTGGGACCTTTCTATAGACGCTCCTGCAGTTTACTATTAGCACATTAATATTGTTATTCCCTGTTGCATTTTGCCTACTCCTATCTTGCCGCGTCTCAGGAGGCGTCTTGTCGGGCCTAGGGAGGGGATTCTCTAACCTAAAAAACCCCCATGTGCACTCCACACGTACTCCGCTACCCTTGTAGCCGCTTCCGGCGTGTAGTGCACGCCTGACCTATTCAGGGGGACCCTACATTTCTCCACCCGATAGCGGAGGTCGAGAAATTTGCACCCCAGATCTCCGCAGAATCGTCTGAGCCTCTGGTTTAAGCCTTCCACTCGGTTCCAAACCAGAGGACCGCGATCGGTTCTGGGAACGATACTACAAATAGTTAGCTCTGATTCCACCCCGCGAGCGAGGCTTTCCGCCTTCACCAATTCCGCCAACCGCCTGTACGAACTGAGGATGACCTCTGAACCCAGACGGCAGGAGTCATTGGTGCCGACATGAGCAACAATTTGCAGTCGGGTGCACCCAGTGCTCTCTATCGCCGCCGGTAGGGCCTCCTCCACATCTCGGATGAGACCCCCCGGCAAGCAGAACACTGGCCTTCTTCCCCGACCTTCTCGCTATTTCCCTAAGGGGCTCCATCACCCGCCTAACGTTGGAGCTCCCAATTACTAATAAACCCCTCCCCCCGTGTGCCTGCTCGGACCTTGCTGAAGGAGCAGCCACATGTCCCCTCACAGGCAGAGCGGGCGATGCCACACGGCCAGCCTCCACATTGACCTTCCGCCTCGTGCGCCGCGAACGCCGCTGAACCCGCCACTCCCCTTGGGGAGAGGGTGGCCCAACCGTGCCCGGTACCCGCGAAGATGTCTCGACAGCAGGGACAGTGGGTGAAGCATGTAACACCTGGGGTGTACCTTGCGACGCACCAGACTCCCCACTGCCGCTACACTCCGAGGCAGCAGCCTGAAGACGGCTGACCGCGGCCATCAACACGCTCAGCTGTTCGCGAACAGTGGCCAGCTCCTCCTGCGTCCGTACACAGCAGTCACACATCCTATCCATCCTAAGGAAACAATTTACTGAAGGGAGTTAATCAACCTTTAACTAGACTGCTAATTCACTAAAGGCGGCTGCTTATTCACTAAACTGTGGTTGCTAGCCACTTCTTGTAGAAAACAATGAAAATAGCACTACCTGTCTCTGGACTGTATTGAAAACAAACTCTAGCACTACTGGCACTATGGTTGACTACAGGGGCTCTCTCTTACTGTATTCAAAACAAACACGAAATCTATGGAACACTATTAAGAGCACTCGAAAAATAAAGCTTCCTAAAAGCAAATACACACGGAAGAAGAAGTGACAAGTAAGAAAATACAGTTAATACTTAAATTAAGGTAGCTCGCTGCACAGCAGACGTGAAGCAGGCGGCAGTTAACGACGACACTGACACTACTGGCACTATGGCTGACTAAAGGGACTCTCTCTGACTGTATTCAAAACAAACACGAAATCTATGGAACACTATTAAGAGCACTCGAAAATTAAAGCTTCCTAAAAGCAAATACACACGGAAGAAGAAGTGACAAGTAAGAAAATACAGTTAATACTTAAATTAAGGTAGCTCGCTGCACAGCAGATGTGAAGCAGGCGGCAGTTACGACGACGACGAGGCAATATTGGCAGGGCCCCCAACAACATCGGGATATTGGAGATCTAACGGGTCAATTTATTTGTATTTAAGTCACATCTGCGCTACGCTTACACGCTTAGTTTGGAAGGAGTCAAGACTGTCTCTCTGGACTGTGTCAAGCCAGTTTTTATCTGCTTTTTGAAACAGATAGATTCTGATTTTATTTTTGGTGGATTTGTTTTTTACGGTATTCAGTTTTGCTACAACAACCTTGTGGCCACTAACCCCTGTATCTGAAATGATGCTGATCGGGACATATGTTGATAAGAGGTCAAGTATGTTTTGTGTGAAATCTTATGGGACTTAACTGCTAAGGTCATCAGTCCCGAAGCTTACACACTACTTAACCTAAATTACCCTAAGGAGAAACACACACCCATGCCAGAGGGAGGACTCGAACCTCCACCGGGATCAGCCGCACAGTCCATGACTGCAGCGCCTGAGACCGCTCTGCTAATCACGCGAGGCAAGTATGTTTTCGCAACGATTTACAGTTCGTGCGGGCTTCTGAATTAATTGTTCAAAATATTTTTCGGAGAAAGCATTCTGTACGGTTTCGGACGATGTTTTACCTTAACACTGACTTTAAACGTGTTCTTTCGCCAAAACATCGAGGGTCTATTGAAATCACCACCAACTATGATTATATGAGTAGAGTACCTATGCGAAATATCAGTATACCATTGTATCAGAAGTTAATTTCAAGTTCTATGTAAATGCATTTATCACAGCAATACATATACGCTATGTGTCTAAGAGAAATTATCCTCATTCTGTGTACGATATCTTGATCTTCATATGCTTTACCCAATACCAACAAGGCAGTGTTTGCTCGCTTCGATGATGAGTTTTCAGTTAGCACTCGTTGAGTGCCAGGTGAAATGCTTATCACGCTCAGTACTGCGAGGAAATCGGTTTAGCAACAGCAGCTATGGCTCTACACTTCACTGAAAGTGCACGCTCTATCTCCTGTTGACTTCATGGTGAACCAGTACTTTTGGAGTGTTGTGTGGTCGATCCTCACTTCACTGCATACGCACATCCCTCAGAGACTTCACCAGAGACAGTATGCTGAACAGTCGTCTACGAGTCTTGAGGATAGCCTTATTACACTCTTTTTTTCTTTATTGTTATTTTGAAATATTTACAAGAAAGGTAGGCCGGCAGCAGCCTATCTACGCCGCTCTTCGGCCACAGAGAATACATACAGAAAACATGAAGACAGAAAAACAAACAAACATGGTGGATAAAAACTGGAGACAGACATAGTAAAATAAACGAAGTCGTTCACGGGCGCACTGTTTGGATAAAAACGTTCATCACTGTACACAAACGGGGAAGACAGAGTTTACACACGTGATTGGAGGAGCACAAACGGAGAGACACTGAAGCACTGACGCGGGGACACACACGAACACTGGCGACGATCTCCGACACACAAAGATGCACTGTTCCGCACAAAGCTGAGGACCTCCCAAAGGGAAAAAGGTGCGGGTAGCAGGGGGAGGGGGTTGATGCCAGTGGTAGAGGAGAAGGGAGGGGGAGAGAGTAAGAGGGTAGGGGGGGTTGTGGAAGCCCAGGAGGAGGGGAGGGAGGGAGGAAGAGAGGAGGGAGAGAAGGGAAAGAGGGTGCCCTGGAGGAAAAACACAGGGGGAGGAAGGGGAGGATCAAAGTTGGTTGGAGGGGTAGATGGAGGGTATGAGGGCATCATCAGGGAGGGGGAGTTGGCAGAAGCCACCTTGGGCAAGGGTATGGAGTGTGGAGAGATGGAGCATGGGTCGGACGTGGGAGTATAGGCGCGGCAGCAGACGGGGGTGGGAAAGGATGGGAGAAACAAGCGGGTGAGGAGGCTCAAGTTTGTGGGAGGTGTAAAGAATCCGTATCCATTCTAGGAAAAGGAGGAGGTGTGCAAATGGAATTATGTCGTAGAGGATCCACGTGGGAGAGGGGAGGCAGATGTGATAGGCAAGGCGGAGCGCATGGCATTCCAGGATTTGAAGGGATTTGTAGAACGTAGGAGGGGTGGCGATCCAGGCGGGATGGGCGTAGCAGAGGATAGGGCGGATGAGGGATTTATAGGTGTGGAGGACGGTGGAGGGGTCCAGACCCCAGGTGCAGCCAGAAAGATCTTAAGGAGGCGGAGTCGGGAGTGTGCCTTGGCTTGGATCATCCAGAGATGGGGCGGGGGTCCAAGAGAGGTGACGGTCAAGGGTGATGCTAAGGTACTTGAGGGTGGGGGTGAGGTTGATATGACGCCCGAAGATAGTGATATGGACATCAAGGAGACTGAAGGAAGGGGTGGTTTTGCCTACAATGATTGCCTGGGTCTTGGAAGGATTGGCTTTGAGCAACCACTGGTTACACCAACTGGTGAACCGGTCAAGATGGAATTGGAGAAGGTGCTGGGAGCGTTGCAGGGTAGGGGCGAGGGCAAGGAAGGGGGTGTCATCGGCGTACTGGAGAAGGTGTAAGGGAGGTGAAAGAGATGGCATGTCCGCCATGTAAAGAAGGTAGAGAAGAGGGGAGAGGACAGAACGTTGGGGCACACCGGCGGAGGGGCACAAGGTGTAGGAATCCGTGTTATGGATGGTGACATAAGAAGGACGGTGGTAAAGAAAGAAGGCGATCAGACGGACGTGACTGTGCCCGCACGGTCTGTCGTGGGCTGAATGACTCGCGCAGGCGCGCGAGCGCGAGTTTGACAGTAAAAAAGGGGTGGAAATGAGCCACGTGGGGGCCGCAGTTAGTTGTACACAGTGGCACCAGCTTTGAAGTTCCACCGCTAGATGTCGGCGTTCTTTGAGCCTCTGCCATTGGGTCGTTCTGGAAGTATGAAAAATCCTGGTGACTAGCAGAAGTTCAGAATATTCTGAAAACACGTGGTCGGAATTTCCCGCGATCGCTGGGCGTTGGCGACAAAGAACGGAGGAAAAGGCCGGCGTGACTGGCCAGAGGAACCAGCTAAAATGCTGAATTTAAGATTTCTCAATGAAAAAGTGAATCCATTAAGATACTGGAAAGCCAGTACCACAAATAAAAGGAGAAAATTATGACGAGTGTGAGGGTTTAGACGTGCTCTAGGTACGATGTATAGTTTCTAAGTTATTTTACGTTAAATATTGTGTGAACAGTATAAAGTTTAAAAATAATAACTTAACGACACTTTTACCGATTTTTATTAATGAAGTGTTCATGGAAAGGTCTCGTAGAGGTCTATCAGACAATCAAAACAGAACTGTTAAAAACATTACCAGTTTTCAAAAAAAGGCTGCGGCGTGTTTTCCCCGCAGGAAAATAGTGAATGTTAATGATATATTAATAAGTATGTTGAAAGTGGCGACAGTATTGTAGAATAGACGTAGTTAGTGAAGTACCTGTATGCTTACTGTTAATTGTTTGTGTCTGTTAACGACAATATAACAAGTAATAACGTTTTTAATGATAGAAATACAATTTGCGAGAAAACTAGTCGATGTGATAAAAACTGAAAGCAGCAACGAAAAGCTGAGAAAATGTACATACAAATTCATATATCATATATATGAATAGCGATATACTTATAATTTTTATATGTTCCAGAAGAAAGAAAGTATATGTTTTGATTCATGTTACAATGTAAGGCTATAAATACCGGCAGCCATCTCAGCGCGAACAGTCTGATTTTGGCGGCGCTAGGAGATGAATAGTCTGATTCTGGCAGTAATCGCAGGCAGTATTTGTGAAGAATTTTGTAGGCACGGCTTAGCGAAAGTGTGGAATTTTTAAATGTTTAAATGTGGACTTATAAAATTTACGTGTATTGTCAGCAAACACCTGGAAATATTTTTGAACTATGAACATTGAAGATCTTTCGTCAGGGGACGATTCAGAACTTTGAAATTTCACTGCCGATCCGAGCGGTTTTTGGAACTTGCAATTTTTTCAGTTCGCCATTGAGGAACTTTAACTTAAATCTTAAGCGAATAGGACATACAATTGTTTCGAGATTTTGGTGTAGTCGAGATACTACCTGGGCTTATATAACTTCTTGCATTGGCGTAATAACATTGAGTATTGGCAATTCATTAGCTCGTTGCTGTGAGAAAAACAGGAAATAAATCCACTTTTTCTGACAACCTTTAATCCCTGAGTATAGTGAACTCCTGTCTGAATTTAACTGTAAGTTCCTTTTCTTTAGTTAATAATTTTGAGGCAATGCGACGAGTGATTTTTCTGCCGCTAGACTTAAACGCAGACAAAGAATATACAAAAAATCCAGAGTGCTACTACTGGAACATTAACTCGCTGATAATCTGCACAGTAGTGCTGGAGGCTACGACGTAATTCAGATATTTTATGGACATAAACTTTTAAGAAACAATTTCAGTTCCTTTTTTATTATTATTTTATTTTACAAGTTATTGTGCATCTGAATTGAACACTGACGTCGCACATGTTACCCCTTTCATCTTCCTTACCTCCATCAACGCACACTACCTCTAGGAGATAGACTCCTCTCACTGCTGGAAGATATCCTACGTGATCTTCGTGCATATATGTGGACACAGCATGAGAAAAACCCAATTCATTTTGCATAATCTGCTCGTGAACGCTCCTTTTATTTTTAAATCTGTAGTTTTTAACGATGAGAACACAGTGTTGAGTTCTATCTGGTAGGAAGTCCAGGATTCAATCATAAACCTAGTTCAGTAATCGGTAATCTCTTGTATTGTTCTCTAAACGACAGTCTGTAACTGTATCAAATGACTTCCTTACAGACGTCAGCACATGGACGATGCATTCGAACGTCGACGTTGATCTTACCTAGTTTTTGACGTCATAGCGTGAAAAGAGCACGATGGGGCCCTTTCCGAACGTGCATAGCAAATCTAGTAAGTCAGATAATCAGAACTTGAGTTTGAACGTAGGCCAATGAAATGGAAGAAGGCCACCTGCATCACTCGACGCCATCTCTCTTCAGTACGGAGCCGCGAGACGTCGTATTGGCTTTCCGCTGAAGCCCATATCTATACATATGCCGTTTCTAAGCACCAGCAGATTGAGGTTTCCCGCAAAACTCGTCTTTAATTGTACAATTTTTCGTAATAAAATGACGATAAACGTCACTTTAGTGGTTAAATAATTATTGAAACTAGCGTATTATGAAAGTATTTCGATTCGAGGCAATAGCATATTAAGGATCTATCAGAAACGCATTGTTCGTTGGTACAATTTGTTATAATTGAATATCAGCTAATAAAATATCTTCGATTAAAGCTTTCAGAAATGGTAAAATGAAAATTATGATCGTATACAGAGACGCTGAATTATAAGATAGCATGTGATGTGTTGCTGGTTCGCATATCACTGGATCCGAATACCTTTTTAGGTAGCTTCTGACTTTTCTAATGGATTCTGATACTTGTGATTACGTAGGCTTTCCCGGCGTAATAAGTCTTGAAAGTCTCTTCGGGTTTGCTGCCGGATCCTAAAATCAACTTGACTCGATATTTCGGCGATCCAACTGTTCGCCATCTTCAGGAAATGCTGCTTCTGCTTTGACTCGATATTTCGGCGATCCAGCTGTTCGCCATCTTCAGGAAATGCTGCTTCTGCGAACAGTTGGATCGCCGAAATATCGAGTCAAGTTGATTTTAGGATCCGGCAGCAAACCCGAAGAGACTTTCAAGATTCTGATACTTACTTATTAGTTTAAAACAGTACATTCTATATTACGTGCTGACACTACACACCTCAACAAGACTGCCCAGGTGGTGGCTGCTAACATTGTAGACACCACATTACGCCACATTAGCCATTCCAAACTATGGCCACTTGTCGACTTTGCTATACAGAATAAACTGCAATAGAAGCTGTGAGACTATTCTCTAGCTTCACCATCGTAACAGTCCCGGCATTACCTATCCCCTGACGTCACACATACTCAACGTCCTAACGACCTGGTGCCCTCCTGCTGTATTTGGGTGACAACATAACAGTCAACTATAACTGCTTATCAGAGTAGTGCAATCGATTCTGGGTGAGACGCTGCAAATGTCGAGACGTGCTCCTACTCTGCATCGAAGACGAGATGCCTTGACCAGTCCAGCCACGAACCAACAGCCTCAGAACCCAGGCGGCAAGTATCGTTCGTGCCGTGAACTACGCTTTGCAATCGATTGCACCCACTATGTTCGGATAGCCGCTAGCACATCTAGCTTCCTCCACATCTAGGACAAGACCTTTCAGCACCATACGTATAGCGCAGTGGTCTTCTTTACTGGCCTGCCTGCTATTTACTCGCCCAGTGTTAGAACTCCTTAATGCCAGGATACTCACACCCTTGCGTGAACTTGGCAGGAAAATCTACCACTAGTGCAACAGACTAGGCATCCCGTGCTGGTTCATGTTATCATCAAAGGGAAGCACTTTACCCTTGTTGTTAAGATATTAAGGCGAAAGCTGTGATATAAATTCCCACATTCAGCTTCCACCGGAAAACAGGCAAACTCACTGTTGCGTGTCACACTCGAGTGAGGACAAACCGGTCCGATGTCATGCATCGGAGGACGCACGGACAAAGCATGTTTCCAGAGGATTTCAGTGGCACAATACGTGTCATAGTTTTCGCCACAGTCGCTTCCAGCTCCAGCTGTTTCTGTGCAGCGGCCAGTTTACCTTGCGTCCGCTCACAAAAAGCACAGCCCCTGTCCTTTTACTATTGAAACTATATAAAAATCGCGCCAAAAAAGTACTTCGTTAACCAAAGCTGTGAGAGATCAATTGAAAAAATGCAAGTAGACCGCAACGAAGGACCAAATTATCCAACTACACTATTAGAATTACGCTACACAAAATACAAATAAGAAAAATACAAATACAAATAAGAAAAATAAAAACGTGCACTGAAATCTACACTGCAAAGTAAGCTCACTCTTAAAACAAAATTAATAACATTCCTAAAAAAAAGACAGTTCACTTCTCAGAAATACGTAAGAAAACAACTAGACTTAACATTGTATACAAAACTAGATATTGCTCTGTTGCTCTGTGACTGAAGCGTTGCCAACTTTTTCTGTTTGCAACGGTCGCAAAATTCATGTGAATCGGGCGGCACTAGCGCTTATTCTAGCGTGACACTACACTACGAAGTCGGCTGATGCTATACTAACGATCGAAAAATAAGCAAACTCTTTAAACACAATTAATAAACCGCTAAAAATAGATAAAGAAGAGTTGCAGTTTACTCCTCAGACGAACTTAAGAAAGCCGTTAAACTAAATTATGTGTAACATCTAGGTACTGCTGTTGCTGAGAGGTCCTCTCTGTTCTGTGACTGGAACATACTTGATTTATGTCGTCTCCCTGTGAATCATGTTACATACGATACACCTCTAGAGACCGAAGGAGTCCGGCCAAGAATTTTCTTTTCCCGTAACATTATTTGTAGACGATATGAGGTTTTCTAAAAGTTGAGACGTAACGTGGGATTACGGTCATTCCCGCGTGACAGCTAAAAGGAAGCCACTTAGGGCAACTGCTGTGAATGTAGCGTCTTGTGCGTGCTGTGGAGATAAAATTATTGAGAAAGTATCTATTTGGTTTCGTTGTATGAACAATTTTCCTTAAATCTTTATCTTTTATTTTTCTGTTCTTAACAGCGGTTTCAGGGTCATAGACTTCATCTTCTTGCAACTGTTACAGATACATGGTGTTATCAACTTGCTGACACTGTGATACATTTCTACTGAACTCGCCGGTCTTCTCATAAATTCGAGATGGATTGCGACCACTCGATCTACTCCAGATCAGTTACTTCAAATAAAAACTCTTTTGGATTTTATTTGGAAATTGGTGGTAAGGTCTTAAGCGACCAAACTGCTGAGGTCATCGGTCCCTAAGCCTACACACTACTTAATCTAACGTAAATTGACTTGCGCTGTGGACAACACACACACACACACACACACACACACACACACACACACACATGCCCGAGGGAGGACTCGAACCTCCGACGGGGAGAGCCGCACTGACCGTGACAAGGCGACTTAGATCGCGCGGCTACCCCGCGCGGCTTTTGGATTTACAACGAGAAATTTTAAGTAATGAAAACTAAGTTCTGATGTAACCTAACAGACAGCTTTCGTTAATTCTAAATCTCTGTTCATACCAGTCATTTTACGTCTTTTACTTTAACAGTTTTCTTCGTGTGTTTCAAGTTTTTGCATTCTTTTCACCTTGAGAAATTATAACCAGTTTTTCCGAAATGCATTGCAATTCAGAACCACCTCCCGCTTGCAGTGACATGATAGGTTTTGTGCGGGATGGCTCCCAAGAACTAATGTTACCGAACCTGATATGAGAGCACAGTTCGTCTTAATACTGACACTTTTCTTAGAAAAGCCTTCTGAAGCAATTAACGTATTTCAATCGAAGCTCTAGGTTAGTATACCTCCATTCTGGTAACAATTTTTACTTGCTTTAATTAAATTAGGTATCGATGAAGATACATCAATAACTCTTGTAATCCACACCAAGACAAAAAAAAGGAAAAGAAAACTACGCACTGCGAAGGAATTATCCCAACGGGGCGGAAATCGGTAGATGCGATGTACATGTACAGGCAAATAAATGACTACAATTTCAGAAAAATTGGATCATTTATTCAAGAGAAAAAGCTTCACAAATTGAGCGTCTCAATGACACGCTGATCCACGTCTGGCCCTCCTGCGAACAGTCATTCGGCTTGGAACTAATTGATAAAGTTGTTGGATGTCCTCATGGATAAAAAAAAATGGCACCCAGACCAACACTCCTCGTTGTCGGGCGTATTGCGGGAGGCAGTCAGATAGGTATCGCATCACTGTCTGGGGCGTCTCCAAATAAATCTTTGGCCTGGAATCTCATTAACTGGAGTCCCACCTCGGATTGAGCCACGATTACCTATGAAACGTGTCTAGAAATACGCCGGATAGCGGTGGGATATCAACCGGAATGTCGCCCGCCGTACGGCCAGGCAACCAGGAGTGATGGTCTGGGGGTACTCCTTTTCATAGAAGGACCTCTTTGGTCGTCATCTAAAAAACCCTCACAGCACAGCGGTTGTTTGTTGTTGTGGTCTTCAGTCCTGAGACTGGTTTGATGCAGCTCTCCATGCTACTCTATCCTGTGCAAGCTTCTTCATCTCCCAGTACCTACTGCAACCTACATCCTTCTGAATCTGCTTAGTGTATTCATCTCTTGGTCTCCCCCTACGATTTTCACCCTCCACGCTGCCCTCCAATATTCAATTGGTGATCCCTTGATGCCTCAGAACATGTCCTACCAACCGATCCCTTCTTCTGGTCAAGTTGTGCCACAAACTTCTCTTCTCCCCAATCCTATTCATTACTTCCTTATTAGTTATGTGATCTACCCATCTAATCTTCAGCATTCTTCTGTAACACCACATTTCGAAAGCTTCTATTCTCTTCTTGTCCAAACTATTTACCGTCCATGTTTCACTTCCATACATGGCTACACTCCATACAAATACTTTCAGAAATGACTTCCTGACACTTAAATCTATACTCGATGTTAACAAATTTCTCTTCTTCAGAAACGCTTTCCTTGCCATTGCCAGTCTACATTTTATATCCTCTCTACTTCGACCATCATCAGTTATTTTGCTCCCCAAATAGCAAAACTCCTTTACTACTTTAAGTGTCTCATTTCCTAATCTAATTCCCTCAGCATCACCCGACTTAATTCGACTACATTCCATTATCCTCGTTTTGCTTTTGTTGATGTTCATCTTATATCCTTCTTTCAAGACACTGTCCATTCCGTTCAACTGCTCTTCCAGGTCCTTTGCTGTCTCTTACAGAATTATAATGTCATCGGCAAACCTCAAGGTTTTTATTTCTTCTCCATGGATTTTAATACCTACTCCAAATTTTTCTTTTGTTTCCTTTACTGCTTGCTCAATATACAGATTGAATAACATCGGGGAGAGGCTACAACCCTGTCTCACTCCCCTCCCAACCACTGCTTCCCTTTCATGTCCCTCGACTCTTATAACTGTCATCTGGTGTCTGTACAAATTGTAAATAGGCTTTCGCTCCCTGTATTTTACCCCTGCCACCTTCAGAATTTGAAAGAGAGTATTCCAGTCAACATTGTCAAAAGCTTTCTCTAAGTCTACAAATGCTAGAAACGTAGGTTTGCCTTTCCTTAATCTTTCTTCTAAGATAAGTCGTAAGGTCAGTATTGCCTCACGTATTCCAGTATTTCTACGGAATCCAAACTGATCTTCCCCGAGGTCGGCTTCTACTAGTTTTTCCATTCGTCTGTAAAGAATTCGTGTTAGTATTTTGCAGCTGTGGCTTATTAAACTGATTGTTCGGTAATTTTCACATCTGTCAACACCTGCTTTCTTTGGGATTGGAATTACTATATTTTCTTGAAGTCAGAGGGTATTTCGCCTGTTTCATACATCTTGCTCACCAAATGGTAGAGTTTTGTCAGGACTGGCTCTCCCAAGGCCGTCAGTAGTTCCAATGGAATGTTGTCTACTCCGGGGGCCTTGTTTCGACTCAGGTCTTTCAGTGCTCTGTCAAACTCTTCACGCAGTATCGTATCTCCCATTTCATCTTCATCTACATCCTCTTCCATTTCCATAATATTGTCCTCAAGTACATCGCCCTTGTATAGACCATCTATATACCCCTTCCACCTTTCTGCTTTCCCTTCTTTGCTTAGAACTGGGTTTCCATCTGAGCTCTTGATGTTCATACAAGTGGTTCTCTTATCTCCAAAGGTCTCTTTAATTTTCCTGTAGGCAGTATCTATCTTACCCCTAGTGAGATAAGCCTCTACATCCTTACATTTGTCGTCTAGCCATCCCTGCTTAGCCATTTTGCACTTCCTGTCGATCTCATTTTTGAGACGTTTGTATTCCTTTTTGCCTGCTTCATTAACTGCATTTTTATATTTTCTCCTTTCATCAATTAAATTCAATATTTCTTCTGTTACCCAAGGATTTCTAAGAGCCCTGGTCTTTTTACCTATTTGATCCTCTACTGCCTTCACTACTTCATCCCTCAAAGCTACCCATTCTTCTTCTACTGTATTTCTTTCCCCCATTCCTGTCAATTGTTCCCTTATGCTCTCCCTAAAACTCTGTACACCCTCTGGTTCTTTCAGTTTATCCAGGTCCTATCTCCTTAAATTCCCGCCTTTTTGCAGTTTCTTCAGTTTTAATCTACAGGTCATAACCAATAGATTGTGGTCAGAGTCCACATCTGCCCCTGGAAATGTCTTACAATTTAAAACCTGGTTCCTAAATCTCTGTCTTACCATTATATAATCTATCTGATACCTTTTAGCGGTATGTTAACGATATTCTACGCCCCATTATGTTGCCCTTCATGGCAAGCCATCCTGGGCTTACACTTCAGCGAGATAATGCCCTCCTGTGGACGAAGAGATTTTCTATAACTCATTGTCGAGCTTACCAAACCCTACTTTGGCCAGAAAGGTCGCCGGATTTCTCCCCAACAGAGAACGTTTGGAGAATTATTGGCAATGCCCGCCGTACAGCTAGGGATTTTGGCGATATAATGCCCCAATTGTACAGAATTTGGCACAATATCCCTCAGGAGGACATCCAAGACCTCTATTAATGCCAAGCCTAATGCTTATGTAAGGGCTAGAGGTGTAGCAACGCTTTGTTGACTGGTTCAACTTGTGAAGCTCTTTCTCTTGAATAATTCGTCCAATTTCTCTGAAATTGTAATCATTTGTTCGTCTGTACAGTGTACTATGTCTCAACAAAATCTGATTTCAGTTTTGTAATCCTCTGAGCAAATGGAATCGTTTCTGTTTGATTTTTATTTTGGCATTTGTCTACTGATTTTTGTCTTTATACTTTCTACTTCTTCCTCCCATTCCCATCCCTTTCAACCCGGTTCATTAATATGTTAAACACCATTTGCATGCGAACAGAAGTAGAAAGGGGAACTCCAAATGTCACTTAGATGCACTGAACTTTCGTTATAACTGGCCCTCACCATGGACACATCGTAATTTTGACGTAGGGCCTGTTTGACGCCGTAGGCCCAGAATGAAAGAAGCTGTCCCAGCTGACGGCGGGCAGCTGTGTGGACAGTTCTGGAGACTGGTGTATTAGTTAGGCCAGTGATTCTGATTTCTCGATTTTATGAAATAATACGCGGGCAACACTGTCTGTGCTAGATGTAAGTGGTGCAAGATGTCTCCGGCTTTCTACTGAACAATAATAAACAAATATTACTCAAAGTTAGAGTTACAAACCATCTCGAACAAACAAAAAATCGATATGTGGACCATTAGTCGAAGGCAACCAACAACCACAAGGTAAGTGTGTCCATAAGAATTGTGGTTTGGGGATTCTACTTTATTAGTGGTGCCTGCCATTTCGAATAAATTATAGGCAAATCTCAACATAAAGCCTATGTAGCAGATGCCAGGAGATGGTATCATATGATTCAGTTCAATGAACTGTGAAGTGGACAGAACAATGACGAACATAGTTGTAACAAAAATTGTTGTAGTGAAACTACCAGTAGCTGATAACCTCCTGCTCTTTATTTTTCCTTAATGGAGCATACTAAGTTGCATTTACTTGAACTGTTATCGTCACCACCAAACGAACTTTGAATTTTAAATTTCTGTCGAACTGTTTTCATATAACGATACATCAAAGCGGTGAGTTGTGTTGGTATTCTACGCCGGCCTACAGTGATTCCCACATAGGAAGAAGAAGCATTTATTCAAACGCTACTGTACCGATTTCTGTTACTCTTTGCACTGTGAAACCATTCCCGTCACAGTACAAATCACGGGAGCACAGCTAAAACCAAGAACTGTTTACTAGGCGTGCACCCACGGTCATCTTGTGTAACAATTTTGAACTACGACACCTGGTGAATAAAAAGTTCTCGGAAAGCCCGCAGTGTCAATTTCTGATAAAATCTTGAACTTTCCACGAGTGCCTCCAACGTCGTCAGCCTCTTAAGTTTGTCGCAAAACTGGCGAGACTCTGACTTACTGCGAGGTGACAAGAACTATAGGATAGCGAGATGTACATATGCAGATGGCGATAGCATCGCGTACACAAAGTATAAAAGTACTGTGCTTCGGCAGTGCTGTCATTTCTACTCAGATGACTCACGTGGAAAGGTTTTATGGCCGCACGACGGAGATAAATAGTCTCGGAAAGAGGCTCAAAAATCGTTAGGGAATTCAATATTACGAGATCCACAGTGTCAAGTGTGTGCCGAGAACACAAAATTTAAGGCTTTACCTGTCATCACGACAGCGATGTTGCTGACGACCTTCACTTAACGACCGGGAGCAGTGGCGTTTGTGTTGGGTTGTCAGCGCTAACAGACAGGCAACATAGCGTGAAATAACTGCAGAAATCAATGTGGGACTTATGACGAACGTATCCGTTAGGACAGTGCGGTGAAATCTGGCGTCAATGGGCCATGACTGCAGACGACCGACGCGATTGCCTTTGCTAACAACGCGACATCGATTGCAGCGCCCCTCCTGGGCTCCTGAACATATCGATTGGACCCTAGGCGACTGGAAAATCGTGTCCTGCTCAGATGAGTCCCGATATCAGTTGGTAAAACATGATGGTATGGTTCGAGAATGGTGCAGACCCTACGGTGCCTTGGGCTCAAATTGTTAGCAAGCCACTACTGCATAATTTACATTGCTTCCCTAATCATAGCTCGAATCATGGGCCACAATGCTTTTCTGTTTATACGACGTCAGTTCCAATACTGCTTTTATTCTTGGCATATAAATGATACCAGCGCAGCAACTACGGTTATACCTCGAACTAACAACTGTAAACAACTGAAGTGCATTCTACCACTCAGCTGTGAGCAGGACGTGTTAAGTAATGGACATGTGACTGTCAACGTTGTTGTGCCGGAAATCCCAAAGGAGCTAGATCTCTAAATCAAATTTTCAAGACATTCTCCACTATCCTTTGAAGAAGAGAAAAGTGTGTGCAATGTTTGTTCCGCGCAGCTTGACTAGAGGAAAAAAAAAAAAAAACAGAGGGTGACCACGCTTGGCTGCCTGCTGCGATGAAGCGCACAAATTCAAAAGAAATGCTCAAGTTTTGACCATATGACAAACATTCAAGTCAATGCGACGCACGAGTTGAGTAACAGTCCAAAGAAGTACTTTTCTGACAATTTCGCATGGTCGTATGGACATTCTGTGAGTTGTGCTGAAGTGAGGGGAAATTATATAGCGTACCTGAAGCATTAAAACCACCATCTCAAAGTTTATCTATTTTTTATTCATCCAGGCTGGAAACTTTTTGGACTGACAGAGTAGACTGTCCTCGTTCGCGGCAGATTTTTCGAAATTTCAGACTTGAGGTGACGCTCAAGTTCAGCACAGCGATCGATAATAGTCCACATAGACTATGCCACATAACTGCTGCCAGACTCTCGAGGAATATTAGAAATACTTAGTACTGTCAGGCAGAGATTGTCTTTGACATGTCGCAATATTTCTGTTACCTTCCTGGGCGACCGGAAGACCGTTTTGATTCCTCGCCTTTTTATGATTCTACCTATCTTATTTGTTATTGCGCCGTTGAATGGAAACCGTGCTGTGGTTTGGTGCTCCTGGCTTGGTTGAACGGCAACGCGTCGTGGATTCCTCGGCAGAGTCGACTTAATGTCACAAACTGAAGATCCCTTCCCTCTGGAGACAGCCGGAAGATGATTAGTCTTGCAGCCAAGAAAAGGTTGCCGAAATGCTCCTGCTCTTAGTCGTAGAGCGTTCAGTGTAGTTCTCTTCTGAGATGGATGATAAAAGCTATGCCCTTTGCGACTGTACAACAACAGTGGCGCACTATCAGGAAAGAGTACATGTTCTGAGCTACCTGCAGACAAAATTCTGCTGCGGTACCGATAACGAGCGCATTACAATGTGAGAGTCAAATGGCCTGCTAACTGAAAACGTACTCCAATGCTGAAGTACTCGGGAAACTACGATTCCTGTGAGCAAAATGTCTAAATTCCACAGCAGATTCACGGTGAAAGTATGGCGTTTTATGTAGCAAATGCAATGTTGCGTCTAGACGAAGTGAAATGGTTCGAACAGTTTGACCAAGGCCTCCTTTTCGAAGCTGTTGCATCTGGTCACCCTAGTGTCGCGTAAACAAGGTATAAAAGGGCAGCGCAGTATAGGAGCAGTCATTTGTACTCATATGATTCACGTGAAAAGGTCTGACGCGATTATGGCCGCACGACGGGAATTATGAGGGTCACTCCAAAAGAAATGCACACTATTTTTGTAAAAATACAGTTTTCATTCTGCATGTGTGAAGGTTTTACAATGTGTAGATACATCCTTCCCGCTTGTTTTCAAACTTAGTTCAACCTATTCCCGTGAGTGGCGCCATCACAGCATGTCTTCAAGATGGCTGCTACACTTTACGTTCGTCAGAAGCAACGTGCTGTCATAGAATTCCTGTGCTGTGAAAACGAGACAGTGGGAAACATCCACAAGAGGTTGAAAAAGGTGTATGGAGATGCTGCTGTCGATCGCAGTACAGTTAGTCGGTGGGCAAGCAGGTTACGTGATGAAACTGCGCACGGCAATATTGAGGATTGTCCTCGCAGTGGCAGGCCTCGTACTGCACACACTCCAGACAATGTGCAGAGAGTTAACGAATTGGTGATTGCTGACAGACGCATCACACTGAACAAATTGTCACGCTACGTTGGGATAGGGGAAGGAAGTGTTTGCAGAATACTGAGTGTGGCGTTAAAAAAGGTTTGTGCCAGGTGGGTTCCCAGGATGTTGACAGTGGCTCACAAAGAAACAAGAAAAACGGTATGCAGCGAACTTTTGGAACAGTATGAGAATGGTGGAGATGAATTTATTGGAAGAATTGTGACAGGTGATGAAACATGGCTCCATCATTTTTCACCAGAGACAAAGAGGCATCAATGGAGTGGCATCATGCAAATTCACCCAAGAAAAAGAAAAATTCAAAACCACACCTTCTGCTGGAAAAGTTATGGCTACGTTGTTTTTCGATTCAAAAGGACTCTTGCTTGAGGACATCATGCCAAGTGGACCCTTCATAAATTCTGATGTATATGTGGCGACACTACAGAAGCTTCAAGCTCGACTGAGTCATGTCCGACCACAGCGGCAAAAGCAGGACGTTTTGCTGTTGCACGACAATGCACGGCCACATGTCAGTCAAAAAACCATGGAAGAGATCACAAAACTCGGCTGGACAACACTGAAACACCTGCCTTACAGAGCTGAGCCGGCTCCATGTGATTATCATCTCTTTGGGAAACTGAAAGGCTCTCTTCGTGGAACAAGGTTTGAAGATGACTCCCTTGTGCACGCTGCCAAACAGTGGCTCCAACCGGTTGGTCCATAATTTTACCGTGCGTGTATACGGGCGCTGGTTCCAAGATGGCGTAAGGCAGTTGAGAGGGATGGAAATTATGTGGAGAAATGAAAATATTGTTCCTAAAGGATGTATCTACACACTGTAAAACTTTCAAACACGTAGAATAAAAGATGGATTTTAAAAAAATAGTGTGAATTTCTTTTGGAGTGACCGTCGTAGGTTGCAGTAGGTACTGGGAGATGAAGAAGCTTGCACAGGATAGAGTAGCATGGAGAGCTGCTTCAAACCAGTATCTGGACTGAAGACCACAACAATATCCGAGAACGTTTTATGAAAGTCTTCGTTTCTGACTGGTGTTTACGAAAACGACTATAACTATATATGAAGATATTTGTTCCGCTTTATTTACGAAACTTTTTAAGTCGCATTATATTAAAGGAAACCTCATAGTAAAAATCAAAAGTCACACTCTCTGGAGTAAGCACTCCACATGCAGTGAATTCCCGTGTAGTACGTTCGTCAGAGTTCAGATTATAAACCTTGATATTACATTGAAGATTATGACCACCGACCTACTATCGACATAAACCCATCCACGCGATAGCAGCGTCGCCTGGCGAGGAATGACCGCTAGTCAACAGACGCACTGTGCATGTAGTATCAGTGAGCATACTGTCCGTGTGTAGAATGGGTAAGGCGCGCTACCTATCTGACTTTGACTGAAGAGAGATTATGATAGGCCAGAGGCTCGGTACGAGCATTTCCGAAACTGCATGACTTGTCGCGTGTCCGAGGAGTGCTGTGGTGAGTGTCTTCAACAAGTGGCGAAACCAAGGTGAAACCACGTCCAAACGTGGGGACAGGACGGACACCCATCAATACAGATGTTGGACGTCGTGGGCTGGGCAGGCTGGTAAAACAGGGCAGGCGGCGAATTGTGGCGCTTTGATGCGGGGCAGAGAACAAGTGTGTCTGAACACACAGTGACCCGAACATTCTGACGATCAGCCTCCGCAGCCGACGACCCACGCATGTGCCAATGTTAACACCAGGACATCGGCAACTACGAGGTGCATTCAAGTTCTAAGGCCTCCGATTTTTTTTCTAATTAACTACTCACCCGAAATCGATGAAACTGGCGTTACTTCTCGACGTAATCGCCCTGCAGACGTACAAATTTTTCACAACGCTGATGCCATGATTCCATGGCAGCGGCGAAGGCTTCTTTAGGAGTCTGTTTTGACCACTGGAAAATCGCTGAGGCAATACCAGCACGGCTGGTGAATATGCGGCCACGGAGAGTGTCTTTCATTGTTGGAAAAAGCCAAAAGTCACTAGGAGCCAGGTCAGGTGAGTAGGGAGCACGAGGAATCACTTCAAAGTTGTTATCACGAAGAAATTGTTGCGTAACGTTAGCCCGATGTGCGGGTGCGTTGTCTTAGTGAAAGAGCACATGCGCAGCCCTTCCCGGACGTTTTTGTTGCAGTGCTGGAAGGAATTTGTTCTTCAAAACATTTTTGTACATCATTTTTTCAGCACTGGCGGTTACCCGAAATTTTTTTGGTGGCGGTGAATCTGTGTGCTTCCATTGAGCTGACTGGTGCTTTGTTTCTGGATTGAAAAATGGCATCCACGTCTCATACATTGTCACAACCGACGAAAAGAAAGTCCCATTCACGCTGTCGTTGCGCATCAACATTGCTTGGCAACATGCCACACGGGCAGCCATGTGGTCGTCCGTCAGCATTCGTGGCACCCACCTGCATGACACTTTTCGCATTTTCAGGTCATCATGCAGGATTGTGTGCACAGAACCCACAGAAATGCCAACTCTGGAGGCGATCTGTTCAACAGTCATTCGGCTATCCTCCGAAACAATTCTCTCCACTTTCTCGATCATGTCGTCAGACCGGCTTGTGCGAGCCCGAGGTTGTTTCGGTTTGTTGTCACACGATGTTCTGCCTTCATTAAACTATCGCAGCCACGAACGCACTTTCGACACATCCATAACTCCATCACCACATGTCTCCTTCAACTGTCGATGAATTTCAATTGGTTTCACACCACGAAAATTCAGAAAACGAATGATTGCACGCTGTTCAAGTAAGGAAAACGTCGCCATTTTAAGTATTTAAAACAGTTCTCATTCTCGCTGCTGGCGGTAAAATTCCATCTGCGGTACGGTGCTGCCATCTCTGGGATGTATTGACAATGAATGCGGCCTCATTTTAAAAAAAATGCGCATCTTTCTATCTCTTTCCAGTCCGGAGAAAAAAAATTGGAGCCCTTAGAACTTGAATGCACCTCGTACTACTTAAATGGGCACTTGACCATCGGCACTGGAGGTTGGCGCAGTGGCAGAGCATTACATGGTCTGATGAATCCCGATACCTTCTTGATCATGCCAATGGAAGGGCGCGAATCGGTCGTCTTCCAGGGAACAGCTCCTTGACATCCATGCTGCGGGATTGAGACAAGCTGGCGGCCGCTCCATTATGCTCCATGGAACATTCAAGTGGGCATTCATGGATCCAGTGGAGCATGTGGAAAACACCACGAGGGCCAGCGAGTATTGTACACTGGTTGCAGACCATGTATACCCCTTCATAACGATCACGTTTCCCAACGGCAGTGGCATTTTTCACCTAGATACTGCGCCATGTGACAAGGCCAGGAATGTGACGGTGTGGTTCGAGGAACACAGTGGCGAGTTCCAATTGATGTGCTGGCCACCCAACTTGCCAGATCTGAACCCGATAGAACACACTTGGGGTGTAACTGAACATCAGAGCTCATCCCCCCCTCCCCGGAATTTACGGGAATTAGGTGACTTGCTTGTCCCGATGTGGTGCCAACTACCTCCAACGAGCTATCAAGGCCACGTCACGTCGCCACTGTTATCCTTGCCAAAAGTGGACATACCGGCTACTAGATAGGTGGTTATAATGTTCTAGCTGATCAGTATACATATGTCTATATGATTAAGCTAAATGCACCGTATTCTCTTCTTCGTTAACTCTGTCTACGAATGTGGGACACGCCGACGCCAGTAGAGGCGTAAATCGCTGTTTACAGTCACTGGTGAAACGGGACCGGAGATGTGGAAGTGCCGACAATGCTCAAGAGTGGTTGTGGCTTTAGTTCCGGGCTGACGCAGTTTCCGCACCGTTCGTCAATTCAGACGCTGCCGTTCGCCATTTCAGACGCTCTCCGCCGGAAGTTCTTCTTCTCTTCTCGCCACAGTCGGAAGCAGTCTGTGTAACATCAGATGCAGTGACGCCGACAACAGGAAGCGTGTCGACCACATCTTTCCGTGTCATCCTTGCCTTTTTTAGCAGCCGACTTCCCTTTCTTTTCGCAGCGTTTCAGAATGCGTTCTGCTGCACAAAGCTTTAAGTACAGGACGCATTCGACAACTAAGGGCCCTTCGGTCAAAATAAAATATATATTTCTTTCGGTGGAGAGGCTCTAGTCAATGTACAAACCCTTCAGTGCCGTTTCATCAACATTTGCGAAAGGCAAACCGACTGTTACAGCCTCCACACAGTATGTATACGCGTTAGAATAAGCTTTTGGCAGTTTGAGTTTACCACAAATATGGTACTTTTTTTTTACGTTATCGTCGCTCAACTCAAGTACCTTTCGTAGCATTTCACTATCCTGTTCAACTGCTCTGGATAGACTTTACTGTCTGAGAACTGCAATAGCTGATGTTGCTCGGTGCGAGATCGAGACTGCAGGGTCTATGATCGAAAAGCTCCCAACGTCAACGCTGAATCTTATCCGTGATACGTGTAACAGTTTAGAGATCCGTGTTGTGGGGGAGAACTATTGCGGAAGACGTCTTCACTCGTCATTATCGCCGAAAACATGAAGATGTGTGTTGTTTGTATCAGCTAAACAGTTCACGCGGCGTTCAAGATGGAGATTTACACTTCAGGTACACATCCCGAATATTCTTTACAGGGTTTAACTAAATTCTCTGTACAGACTTTGTGTTGTAGTGGGACCAAGGCCGTTAAGATAATTACAGGAACCCATGTCCGGAAATTTACAGTTTTCGCGCCACGTGTAAAATACCACAACTGACTCCTGCCGCTTGCTGTCAAGTAGGGTTCGATATGATGACCACCTATGTCAACACAGAAACGGTACCTCCGTACCATGTTCCGGTACACATAATCGCCAATCCTTGATCTTCCTACTATCAGCCGCAGCTGTAACACGCGCCACAGGTGTCTCATTTCTGTGACGCCACAATTAGCAGAGTGGCAGGTTCAAGTCGGGAGAACGTGCAGGTTAAGAAAAAGAGCCACCATATGTTTCGGCGCATATCTTCACACACATCTTCCAAGATGCCATGCAGCACGCCATCAAGGAATCATAAGTACGTGGTATCCGTGAGGTGTGGCAGAAGAAGGTATGGTCCAGTGACACGCCAATCCACGAACCCTCCCCAAATGTTCAGACCGTATCACTCCTGAAATGCAAGGGGGCACGCAGCACGTGGGTTTGTATCATCCCACACATGATTGTTGTGAGAACTGAGTATACTTTCCCTGCTGATCTTGGCTTCGTCGGTGGAAAGGATCTACGTGGGGAAGTCGACCTCGTCCACACAACAGTGCAGGAACCACCTGCAGAAGTGGGCTCGTGGCGCAAAATCCTATGGCTGCGTTGTCTGTACTTTCTGCTCCAAGTGTGGAACACGCCAGACAGTTTGGTAATCAACATTCGGTCTACCTGCTATGTTTCTGGTACTCATCGCCGCGTCTTCTTATCTTGCATGGAGGACGTCCTCTTCACACTCGGACGCGCGCCGCCTCCGTGTAGTATCACAGCCGTGCCTGCTGGTGGTCAATGTACTCGTCTTCGAGGCCCAATGGTACACCGTAGCAAAGAGGGAGTGCGAAAGTGGCTGGCGGTGACGAAAACTTTCCGTGTACAACTGACGAGCAGCTCTCCCATTGCACGGAGGTTCGCCGCCGAATGACATCATGTAGGAGAATTCAGCAAGCGTCTAGTTCACTATGGTCAACAGCAACACGCTAAAAATAAAACACATGTGAGCCGTGGCGGGGTTGCTTGCGTCGCATTCCGAATTCCTAACGCCATTAGCTTGACCTGTCGTCTGATGTCCCTCTGCTTTGAGGCTACTAAGATCTTAGCTCGAGGTTGTTGATGGGGACGTGAAGTGTTGTGACGTGCGAGTTGGGGAGTGGCAACACTGTGAGACGGACCGTGTGAGAGGTCCGCCCGGCGATTAAGGCGAGCGCTTGTGGAAGCGTCGTGTGCACAGAGTGCGATGAGTGGTTGTTGGGTATTTTTGTGGACCGGTTTGAATCGATGTCTGACTGCGAGTGCGTCAACGTACATAGCCTGGGGAGCCAGCTCTGGTACGTGGCACACCGAACAGAGAGTGGAAGTCTGTTTCGCAGTGCTGAATTCTGAGCCCCCTTTGGAACCGACAAGCTTCAGCTTCGATTCATGAACTTCACCAAAGTTTTGGATTTTGATATCTTAATTGTTACTTTCTCATTGACACCTATAGGTCTGTTGCGATCATTGCGATTTCTTAGTTGATCTATTTCACCGCCAGTTGTTCCCTTGAATTGGGGCTGTTTTCCATGTGGTAATTTTGCTTATCTGAAGCTTTTATCATTAACGGCCTGCCTGTTTTCTATTTGGGAATTCTACTTAACTGACGCTGTTATTGTTGAAGGCCTACCGGTTTTGTATTTGGTAACTTTAGTTAACTAAAGCTGTTATTACTGAAGGCCTGCCTGTTACCTTTTAATTAAATTAAGACCTATTTTGTAACTTGGGTTAGCTGAAACTCTTGTTAATCAAGGCCTACCTGTCTTGTTACCCTATTTTCGAGATCTGATATCTTACTCAATTTGTGTTGTAATTAACTTAAATTGTGATTGCCAAAGGTCTACCTGTATCAGAGGTATTTATGCCAATAAGATAGTAAAAGGAAATGACACATGATGGTACATGGGCCCTAAACTTTAGCCTTACATTCCTTTATCCTTAGTTGTAGATTTCAATTGTTACCAGTGGCGCAACTGAAACCTACTATCATCTTCGAACCAGAATCTAAACGACAAAGTCTCCAATGGACCCATCCAGGGTCACAACCAATAAAAAAAGCCAAGGCCATCCACACGAGTGCAGGCAAGGTTATGCTGACGTTCTTCTTTGACCAACATGGCCCACTTCTGATTCGCTTCCTGCAGCACGAGACAACAATGAACGCCCAGCGTTACTCGAAAACCTTGACCACCCTCCGCCAAGAGTTCAGATCAAAACGACCAGGCGATCTCACCCGTTGGGTCATTCCGCTCCACAACAATGCAAAGCCTGATACGGCCAACGCAGTCGCGGCCTCTCCTGCAAAAATTCAAATGGGAGGTTCTCTGCCACCCTCCATACAGTCCAGATCTCTCTCCCTGTGATTAGGCCATTTTTCGTCCCCTTGAAATGGCTCTGAGGGGTAAACGATTCACCTCGGACGACGACGTCCAGCTCTGCGTGCGGAACTGGTTAACATCGCAGCCCCGGGAACGTTATGAGACAGCCATTCATCACCTTGTGTCACAGTGGGACAAGTTTCTCAACAGCCAGGGTCAATACTTCTAACATACAGGTACTGGTTTCTGTAATTATGCCTCCGGCTCGTTTCTTTTTGAACCCCCCTTATAATTAACAGAGCGATGACGTGTGCAACGCCCGAAGATATCTCGAAACCGTCACCCGGCCGTATTACCAGACAAAGGTACTTATCTGGTATTCGAAGACGTTTGGTAAGAAGGTCGGCTAAAGCCCAACCATCTAGGTACTGCGTGACGACAGTGGGTTCGGCCACAGCATAAAGAAACACGCTGTCGCTCCGGCTCAGAAAATACCATCGGCTCACACAGTTTAAGATATCCCGTTAACAAACAACCGAGGCCAGTATCGACTCAGGAAAAGCAAACAACAGCCACAATTCAAGGAACCAACTGGTGGTGAAATAGATCAACTAAGAAGTCTCAATGACTGCAAGAGACCTATAGGCATCAATACGAAAATAACAATTAAGACCTCAAATTCCAAAGAAGCTGAAGTTCATGAGTCGAAGTTGAAACTTGCCGGTTCCAAAGGGAGTCAGAATTCAGCACTGCGAAACTGGCTTCAACTCTCTGATCGGTGTGCCAAGTCCCAGAGCTGGGTGGCCAGGCTACGTGCCGAGGAGGCACTCGAAGTCAGCTACGGATTCAAATCGGCTTGTAAATATGCCCAACAACCACTTGCCGCACTACGTGTCCACGACGCTTCCACAAGCCGCGCGGACCTCTCACACCACCTTCCTCGCTCCGTTACTATTACAGCGCCATCTATCACAAAGCGAAAAAACTTGTCCCTTTGAAACATTCATACTTCTTTCCGTACTACACGAATATGTAATAAAAAATTGGGATTCCTATCTTAAAAAACGCAGTTGATACTCGTTTGACCTATGGCAGCGCCATCTAGCGGGCCAACCATAGCGCCATCTGGTTTCCCCCTTCAAGCTACACGAGTTTCGATCTTTGAAGTTTTTTCGTTTGATGCTTATTTCGTGAGACATTTGACCCGGTCACGATCAATGGACCACCCTGTAGATAAACAATGTGAGAGTTGAATGTTTTGTTTTGAAAATTGCTGTTTTGGCTGTTTACACTTATTTACAGCCACTTTAAATGCTTAAAAATGTGCAAAATCGATCAAAAGAGCCTTCTGAGGTCCGTTAAGAAGCTATTTGGTTCGAACGAGGCAAACTGGGTGCTTCAAGAGGATAATGATAGGAAACATCGCTGCCGTCTCTGTACAGCGTGGAAACAAGACAATGGGGTGTCCACGATGGATTGGCCTGCAATCTTTGGGAATGTAAATCCGACCAGAAATGTTTGGTCGTATATTAAGACAAAGCTTAAAGGAAAGTCAGCATATACTTTCAAGCAGCTGTCATATAAATCAGGACGATATGGAGATCGTTACCGTGAGAATATGCAGAAAATCTCGTGAAAGCAAGCCTAAAAGGTGCCAAGCTATAATCGATAATGCCGGTGATTGGATTAACTTTTAGGTAATTGTGCAGTTAGTAATGACATATATTTTCATGTGAACATATATTTGTAATACTGTCTTTCATTTGATACAGATAACAGCGTATACTTGCTTGTGGAACTGACTGTACACAATGCTGCTTATTGCTCTGAAAACAGTAAAACTTTGAAAGTTGTAAATAAATAGTTATTTCATCCATTACTTTTTTAGTTGTACCTGCAAAGAACTTCACAATTTACGTAATTATATTTTGTTTTTATTATGGTTTACATAGAAATTTATGACAGTGGAGTTGTATGACATTCAGAAGCGTTCTACTTATATTCACAGACATTTTAATGTAGACGATATAATTACAGCCTGTTCAATGCACCTGTGAAGAATTTCACAATTTACGTACGTATATTTCATTTTTATTACACAAAAGCTTATAACAGTCGAATGGTCCAGCGAACAGAAGTAATTTAATCAGTTCGTCCTATCATTAAATCAGGTCACTATGTGAATCTTGACATTCTCCAATTTCGGTAACGTACGCCCCAAGACAAAAAAAAAGAAACGACTCACCACGAGGGAATTATCCGAATGAAATGAAAATCAGTGGATATGATGTACGTGTACAGACAAACAAGCGAGTACAATTTTATAGAAAGAGCTCAAACTGAGCAAGTCAGTAACCTGTTGGTCCACCTCTGGCTCTTTACGCAACCAGTTAGTCTGCTTGGCATTGATTTGTAAAGTTTCTTAAGAAAAATCATAGTCGTCGTTGACTGTATGAAATATTTATTATTACGATTGCAATTTCGGCCTGTGAATCGCATTCATGAGAAGTTAATCATTTGTAATGTTGTTGGATATCCTTCTGTGGGGTATCGAGCCAAATTCTATCCAATTACCGCGTAACGCCGTCAAACTCTCGAGCATGTTGGAGAGCTTGCCCATAATCATCGAATCGTTCCCAGATGGGGAGAGATCCGGCGACCTGGCTGGCCATGGTAGCGTGTGGCAACCACGAGGACACACAGTAGAAACTGTCAGCGTGTGCGAGCCGCATTATCTTGCTGAAATATAAACTCAGATTGACTTGCCATGAAAGGCAACAGCCGGCCGCGGTGGTCTCGCGGTTCTAGGCGCGCAGTCCGGAACCGCGCGACTGCTACTGTCGCAGGTTCGAATCCTGCCTCGGGCATGGATGTGTGTGATGTCCTTAGGTTATTTAGGTTTAAGTAGTTCTAAGTTCTAGGGGACTGATGACCACAGCTGTTAAGTCCCATAGTGCTCAGAGCCATTTGAACCATTTTTGGAAGGCAACAAACAAGGACGTAGAATATCGTCGACGTACCTCTGGGCTGTAAGGATGCTGCGGATGACAACCAAAGGTGTCCTGCTGTGAAAAGAAATAGCACACCAGACTATGTCGTGGTTGTCGAGCCGTATGTGGGATGACAGTCAGGTTGGCATTCCACCGCTGTTCGGGGCGCCTCCAACACGTCTTCGCAGGTCATCGGGGCTCAGTCTCATCACTTAACCCAATTCTACTCCAGTCAATGATATTCCAGGCCGAAGACGTGTACAGTAGGAAGCATTCGCAATTTTCATGTATTTTTATATACTTCAATAATTCTGAACGAATAACATCTATTGCTACCGTCTTTTTTGACAGCGAATCTTCCAAAGCTCTGCCAGACTCTGATTGTAGTAACGAATTTCTAATGTCCTGAGATCACCATCGATTTATTCTGCTACATCAGCAGCAGATCCTTGATCCTCCCCTCGTAGATGTCCTTCATGTACTCTTTCCTTTTATCATCTCCCGTCTGCGCTTTTTGCACTGTTAACGTTTATATCTTCTGCTTGTTGTCTGCACTATATGTCCTTGTGATGACAATTTCTGTTTCGAGTTCTTAACAGATTTCCTGTGGCTACTGGTGGAAAAATTATCATTTGATTTTCGAATCCTTTTTATAAGATTTACAGAGAAATACATTCCAAGAAGTATTCTCCACTGTATTCTGTCTGAAGCTACACCTGCATGAGAGGGACGAGGGTACATAGCTATATAAAATTGTTGATCTAATAATCGCTTCTATAACTGGTTAATCTGTGCAAACAAACTTACTCTCCCACAAAAATTTTCTAGCATTTTCGCATGAAAAATGCTACAGTGGTACTACGAGGGTTTGAACGTAGTGTCAACTATTTACTCATAACCGATACATGTTTGCACCTGCTACTGTCCTTCAAAGTGGTCACCAGTGTTGTGTAGAACCCGTTGCCAGCGATGTGGAAGGCGTAGTACACCGTTAGCAGAGCCTGTTCTGTTGATGGTACGAATGGAGCAGTCTACCGCCTGTCGAATCTCTGGAACAGTTCTGAAACGAATGCCACGAGGTGGTTCCTTCATCTTCGTAATCAAATCAGCGTCACAAGAGCCTGCCGGAGTGGCCGAGCGGTTCTAGGCGCTACAGCCCAGAGCCGCGCGACCGCTACTGTCGCAGGTTCGAATCCTGCCTCGGGCATGGATGTGTGTGATGTCCTTAGGTTCGTTAGGTTTAAGTAGTTCTAAGTTCTAGGGGACTGATAACCCCAGCAGTTAAGTCCCATAGTGCTCAGAGCCATTTTTGAACCAACGTCACAAGGACTTAAGGCTGAGGAGTATGGTAGATAGTACAATACTTCCCAGCCCCATCGACCGAACAGAGCAGCCACAGCTTGCGCTATATGCGCTCGCGCATTGTCATGCAAAATGATAGTTGGGTTGCGCAGAGAGTGTCGCCGCATCTTTTGCAAAGCTGGTCGCAGTAATACTGTGCATGGACGGTCTGCCGTGGAGGAACGTAATGCATTAGGATAACACCATCACAGTCGTACACGAGAATCACCATAACTTTAGGGCGCTCCATTCGCTCCATCAACAGAACAGGCTCTGCTAACGGTATACTACGCCTTCCACATCGCTGGCAACGGGTTCTACACAACGCTGGTGACTACGTTAAAGGACAGTAATAGCTGCAAACATGTAAATTGTTGCCACTATTTAAGTTCCAACCCTCATATCTTGTGAACAGCGTGAATGTTCCAAAATTTCTTGCTTCAAATCCTATAGGTTTCCCATTTCGACAGCATGCTTACGGACAGATACCTTGTTGTGATGAAACCTTGCTTTTTTCCGTTTCGAATTCCGTATTTTTTATTTTCTCGGTTCTGAAGTCTTACGTAGTATTTTCAACATATTGTTCTACTCTTTACAAGGTTATGACTAAATATAATTACTTTTTAATACAATAGAATACACAGGCACACATTTATCGGTTTCGTCAACAAGAATCAAGAGTTCGGAATCAAAATGTATCTGAAATTTTCTACTACTATGGAAAGTCAAGATATAAACTGGAATACTCATGAAGATGATCTACGTGAAGGATGTCCCAGAGCTGCCACTAGAGACGAAAACAGCAAAGAAGTTTCACAGTAACTTACTGATTGCCCGACAGTTAAAGGCAACAATGGCATATACCAAATAATAGCGTATGATGAATTTTACGTGAAATAATTATGAGAAAATTTTATACGTGATAGGTGTCGTATTAGTTGGATGCCAACCAAAAGTGAATGCAAAAAGTAATTACCCAGCTCTGAACAGTGTTTTACAAAAGGCGTTAGTTGATTTTCTGCACTAACTCGTTATTGTAGATTAGACGTGGGCTACCATTTCATTACAGAAACGGATCAACAGCCAAAGCAACGTATGTATGTCTGTGATCCTGCAACAACATATGTCGAAGCCTATTTTATCTGTCAGAATAGTTACAAGTATTTTCTAGAACCAGAATAACTTACTCGTAACTGGGTATCTCCAGGTAGGTATTGTAGAACAATTGTTTGAAAAATTGGGGAATAAAAGGTCAAAAGGTCAAAAAAAATTATGTGTCATCGAAACATCACACCTGCCCACCAATGAGCTTAGGAATTGTGAAAACTTACGGATTGATAAAAATAGGGACGTAAAATGTGGCCTGTACTGTTCTCAGTCTACAGCTATTCTAGTTTAAACTGTTCACAAATACAGTTTTAAACGAATGTTGTCTTTGTCCTGATATACACAGTGCACAATTGTTATGTGCAACATAGGTCCTTTTCACAAGGGCGCATGTGACCATCGACAATATAGCCCTTCAAGGCAATTATAAACACAGACACTCCAACCATCCATGATGTAACTATGCCTTGGCGGAGTAAAGTGATGATAAAACATTTTGCGAAAGGGAAATTCCGACATATGCTGCAATCGGGCATTGAAAGAAATCCAGTGGCGACAAGTGAAAATTTGTGCTGGACCAGACTAGAATCTGGTTTTCCCTCTTCTAGCAAGCGGTCGCCTTAAACACATTGGCTATCTGAGCACACTTCCCGTTCAACACAAATTTCCATATGTTGTACACTGCATACGTAGTGTCCCTATTGTAAACTATGACTATAAAGAAAATGGATGAAATGAAATTCTTGTAATCTTATTGTTCGGAAGTGTAATATGTCACAGTAATCGCAACAAGGTTCAGTTATTTTGAAGCATTCTACTGGGCCAAAATGGCTCTGTTACCTGCTGGTATCATTTTTGCCCTTTGTATTCCGGTGTAGAATTGTTATAGGGGAGCAAACGGTGGACCGTGACAATATGATGTATAATGCAACGGAATAACGTGCATTACTCAAATAAAAACAGAAATCGGACTTCGTGACAAGAAATTTAGAGTACAAGGTTCGATTTATGAAAAATGCAAATGGTTATACAATGGGCCACAAATGGCGTGCAACCGACATATCAAAACAATCTTTTCCCAATATTTTAAAAACTGATACACGAAAAGAGGTTTAATATATTACTAGTAAAGCATAGAGGTGCATTTTCTAATAAATAAAAACATAGCTCTGGTTAGCTACTTCTGTAATTAATAGCTGAATTACATAGAGCGAGAAAATGGTGTGCTTACATTCTGTGAGACGTGAGACAAGAGAGTGACAAGACAGGCTATACTCCGTACTCTGCTTTAGTACATGTGGTAATAGAAAATCAATCACAGATCCATTCAGAACAACGATATCAGTAAGGCAGAGCCTCAAAATTATGAGATCGCTGACCTTACTACATACATTAATTTATTACAAAGCCCCCTTGAAAGGCTAAGACAACTTTGTTAATAACGTTGAAAAAGCCATTCAACTGCACTACTCAGGAGGTGTTTTTTCAGGGCGGTTCTCTTGACGTAATATTGGTACATAGTAGTAATTACGTAGTTTCATTCAACCAGATGTGAAATTAACCAACAAGTACTTTGGATAAACAAGTAATCCAGATGATATAATCTTCTTACCATGACACCTGGTTACACAGATAATTTACTGGTATATAATTCTTTTTCAGTCATAAGAAAAAGACAGTGTTCTTGGGAGATAATTCCTCCGTGAAGGAGAGAAGGAAGATTTCGTTTAACGTCCCGCCGACATCGAGGTCATTAGAGATGGAGTACAAGCTCGGATTGTGTCAAGGATTGGAAAGGAAGTCAGCCGTGCCCTTTCGAAGGAACAGCCCCGGGCATTTGCCTGGAAAAATTTAAGGAAATCGCGGAAAACCAAAACCCGGACGGTCGGACGCGGGTCTGAATCTCGTCCTGCCGAAAGCGAGTCCAATGTGCTAACCTCTGTGCCACCTCGCTCAGTAATTCGTCCCTGAATCATGAATCAAGATCTACTTTCAGAAATTATGTATCGGGCTCAGTCTCCATGTGATACTGGTTTTTGCAAACGCTTAAGTCAACCTATGGATTATAATATTAGATTTGTCTGTCAAGACAAGAACAAAAAATATGTGTGTCAGCACACAAATTAATGAAAGAAATGAGCAACGTAAGAGTAAAGAAATGTGAGGAAACATACTTAATAATAGTTTCATTTGATCTCGATCGATACTTTACCTCAGGAACGTCTCTTCGCAAATTTGCTGCCCTCTGTCACATCTTCAGGAGGCACTGGTACAGGCAGTTCTTCACTGCTATGGTAAATGAGAATATTGCACAGTTTTCTTTGTTTCAGAGACGACTCTATCGTCACACAGAAATACTAGTCTGTTGTGTGACCGACGGATCCCTTTTAAGAAGCCTGTCAGGAGTGTAATATATATTCAACAGTAAATGTGAGGAGTCCATTTTTTGTCTTGACCGCCAACCTTTCATCCAAAATAAAGTTCATAGCAGCTTTTTTTTTTTTTTTTTTTTTTTTGAAAGAGGATTACTTTTTCGTTTTTGTGATTTTAGAGTTACATCTCCACAGATATAACAAAAAGAATCTGGGTTATTAATGCAGGTGCGAAGCATGTCTTCTTCTGAATTCACACAAAACACAAACTTTCACGAACCCACAGCAACTCTCTTTACGAGGTCAGATCTCTCTTGCTGCTGAGACAGGTACAACAAACAAAATGCAGTGCGATACAACGTGGGCAAGACTTACCGGCCTTCTTCGGATCCTGGCGGTGAATGGAGGATCATGTACGGAAGTCCTTATAAATAAGTTGGATTGTGCACCTACATTACATCCGCAAAACAGACCAATTAATCAATATGAAGCATTTCCAATTTATTTTATAAATAGAGGGCACTGTACCACGAAAACTGTGCCCGTTATTCAAAAATAGATTTCATTTTCTAATTCAGTAGCCACGACTAACAAGGGAGCCGTACGAACTTTCCTGAGCGACATTCATATTGACAGGTTGTGTGGGACTACGACTCCAACACATATAAACCGGAAGATACAACTCTCAACCTTTTCGAAAAAAATTGAGTTTGAAAATTTTACGCGTATTTATATACACTACTGGCCATTAAAATTACTAAACCACGAAGATGACGTGCCACAAAAGCGAAATTGAACCGACAGGAAGAAGATGCTGTGATATGCAAATGATTAGCTTTACAGAGAACTCACACAAGGGTGGCACCGGTGGCGACACCTACAACGTGCTGACATGAGGAAAGTTTCCAACCTATTTCTCATACACAAACAGCAGTTGACCAGCGTTGCCTGGTGAAACGTTGTTGTGATGCCTCGTGTAAGGAGGAGAAATGCGTACCATCACGTTTCCGACTTTGATAAAGGTCGGATTGTAGCTAATCGCGTTTACGGTTTATCGTATCGCGACATTTCTGCTCGCATTGGTCAAGATACAATGATTGTTAGCAGAATATGGAATCGGTGGGTTCAGGAGAGTAATACGGAACGCCGTGCTGGATCTCCCAGTCGAGATGACAGGCATCTTGTCCGCATGGCTGTAACGGATCGTGCAGCCACGTCTCGATCCCTGAGTCAACAGATGGGGACGTTTGCAAGACAACAACCATGTGCACGAACAGTTCGACGACCATTGCAGCAGCATGGAGTATCAGCTCGGAGACCATGGCTGCGGTTATCCTTGACGCTGCATCACAGACAGGAGCGCCTACGATGGTGTACTCAACGACAAACCTGGGTGCACGAATGACAAAACGTCATTTTTTCGGATGAATCCAGGTTCTGTTTACAGCATCATGATGGTCGCATCCGTGTTTGGCGACATCGCGGTGAACGCACATTGGAAGCGTGTATTCGTCATCGCCATACTGGCGTTCAAAATGGTTCAAATGGGTCTGACCACTATGGGACTTAACATCTGTGGTCATCAGTCCCCTAGAACTTCGATCTACTTAAACCTAACTAACCTAAGGACACCACACACAGCCATGCCCGAGGCAGGATTCGAACCTGCGACCGTAGCGGTCACGCGGTTCCAGACTGAAGCGCCTAGAACCGCACGGCCGCACCGGCCGGCATACTGGCGTATCACCCGGCGTGATGGTATGGTGTGCCATTGGTTACACGTCTCCGTCATTTCTTGTTCTCATTGACGGCACTTTGAAAAGTGGACGTTGCATTTCAGATGTGTTACGACCCGTGGCTCTACCCTTCATTCGAGCCGGCCGGAGTGGCCGAGCGGTTAAAGGCGCTACAGTCTGGCACCGCACGACTGCTACGGTCACAGGTTCGAATCCTGCCTCGGGCATGGATGTGTGTGATGTCCTTAGGTTAGTTAGGTTTAAGTAGTTCTAAGTTCTAGGGGACTTATGACCACAGCAGTTGAGTCCCAGAGTGCTCAGAGCCATTTGAGCCATTTGAACCTTCATTCGATCCCTGCGAAACCCTATATTTCAGCAGGATAATTCGCGACCGCATGTTGCAGGTCCTGTGCGGGCCTTTCTGGGTACATAAAATGTTCGACTGCTGTCCTGGCCAGCACATTCTACAGATCTCTCACCAATTGAAAACGTCTGGTCTATGGTGGTCGAGCAATTGGCTCGTCACAATACGCCAGTCACTACTCTTGATGAACTGTGGTATCGTGTTGAAGCTGCATGGGCAACTGTACCTGTACACGCCATCCAAGCTCTGTTTGAGTCAATGCCCAGGCGTATCAAGGTCGTTATTTCGGCCAGAGGTGGTTGTTCTGGGTATTGATTTCTCAGGATCTATGCACCCAAACTGCGTGAAAATGTAATCACATGTCAGTTCTAGGATAATATATTTGTCCAATGAATACGCGTCTATCATGTGCATTTCTTCTTGGTGTAGCAATTTTAATGGCCAGTAGTGTATGTAGAAAAATATCATGATAAAAGAAAAGTTTTGTTTCTGTTTCACGAACAATTTACGGTACAGTTTATCAGGCAGGACTGGTTCGGTGTGCTGTAGACGATGACCAAGTGAGTTGGACCCAGGGATGTGGTTCAGGAGACGTCTTTGGCTGTGGCAGGAGCCACCTCAATCTTCAGTTTCTCGATAGGAAGGCCACAAACCGGAACGGTAGGCTAGAGTATCTGCTCAGTTCTCCTTGCATCAAAAGGTTGCCTCGGACCGTTCAGCATCACCAGATTTCACGAAACAGTAATTACTACCGATATAGGATGACCTACACAGGCTATACTGAAAGATGTTAGATACAAGTACTTTCTTTTTACATGAACATAAAGAACAAAAGATATCTTTAACGTATCAGCTGGATCCGTGTCTAGCATGGCGGGGGGGGGCTTTTATTCATAAAGCGTCATTCATTGTCAAAGATAAGATTTTTAAGCACTTAAAGTTTGCTATGAAGGACCTCATAGTGTCAAAATTACATTTTTAGTGTGTCTGCAGGGCAAATTTTGTTTCCAACATATATTTCAATTCAATAATGACAGGGCGTCGAGCATATTCAGCCACACTCAAGACTGGCGTTCCGCAACACAGACGGTTAGAACACGCCAGCGGCTCGCTAACTCTTGCGCGTCAAAACTGTTTAATCTCACACTTTGATAACATCACTATCATTCTGATGTCCACCAGGAACGGATGGCCTTTTACTGAATCCCTGGTAAGTGTAAACTTCGTCGTAAAGCATGCGTTAGTAGTTTAGTGTTGTAATCCACATCAATGAACCATAACACAGTGTTTGTTTGATTATGCCATAACTGTTCCCGAAGGAAGAAGAAAGAAAGGCAGGTAGGTTAGCTTTAACGTCCCACCGACATCATTAGGTCATTAGAGACGGAGCACAAGCTCGGAGTGTCTAAAGAATGGGGAAGGAAATCGGCCGTGCCCTTTCAAAGGAACCATCCCAGCATTTTTCTGGAGCGATTTAGGGAAATCACGTAAAACCTAAATCTGGGTGGTCGGACGTGGGTTTGAACCGTCGTCTTCCCGAATGCGAGTCCTGTGTGCTACCCACTGCGACACCTAACAGTTTTCGGAATGTCGCATCACTGTCCCATATTCTCATCACAGACTCGCTAACACAGTAACCTTGTTTTTAAAACCCAAGTTCACAATATCGGAGTTCATTAGTCTATCACTAATAGTCCATACTATTCTGCTCATCCAAAGGATCTCAAGTACTCATAGTAAGTCGTAGTAAAGTAACATGTTTTAGAACAAATGTGTTCATCTTCTTGTAGGAGTCATAATCAAATTTTACGACAAAAGTGGGTTTATAATCGCTAAATACCTTTCATGTACGACACTGTCGTGACTGTATGCATTCTTGGAGTAAAAAAAAAAAAAAATGGTTCAAATGGCTCTGAGCACTATGGGACTTAACTTCTGAGGTCATCAGTCCCCTAAATCTTAGAACTACTTAAACCTAAGGACATCACACACATCCATGCCCAAGGCAGGATTCGAACCTGCGACCGTAGCAGCAGCGCGGTTCCGGACTGAACCGCCTAGAGCCGCTTGGCCACCGTGGCCGGAATTCTTGGAGTTTGTAAGAATTACGTAATGTTCCGGTAAGGACAACATTCTCTATTTGTAAGACAAAAGTCGACCTCTGCATAGAGTTTTAGATCAAATCAATAAACGTGACACGGAAAAACAAAGTGAAACCAACAGCAAACTTACGCTGAAAGCTGAGCAAACTTACAACACGTGAGGTGCTAAAAAAGCTGTACTCATTCAAAACCGGCTTGGGGAGTATTACAAATCATGTCCTTATCTGATAGCTACTAAATAGTAGTGAGTCAGATTAACATTTACAAATGGTTTGCAATTTAATAGCACTTTCTTGTTGTGCCAAGTCCTTTTACCAGCTCCAGAAGTACTGGAAGAGTATATTTAGTAATAAGCCATGAAATTTTGTTACCAAGCACTGCAGACATCACGTTAGAGTGTTCACATTGTGAACAGTTAACCCATACAGATACAATAGTGTTCTCGTTTCCTCTTCGAAGTACTAACATGCTAATCCTCCAAAGGAATAGAACAGTATCATCATTATCTGTTAATCAGAATCAGAGTGGTTCATAGCTTAAAGTAACTACACCATAGACCTTTGTAGCACTTTGGTTGTGTGTTTTGATATACTGAAGATCATTGTAATGTGAAGATAAAGGTTCTACGTAAACACAGACATTGTAACCATCCACGATGTACACATGCCTCCATGGACTTCAAATGGCTCTGAGCACTACGGGACTTAATATCTGAGGTCATCAGTCCTCTAGACTTAGAACTATTTAAACCTTACTAACCTAAGGACAGCAGACACAACCATGCCCGAGGTAGGGTTCGAACCTGCGACCGTAGCAGCAGCGCAGTTCCGGACCGATGTGCCTAGTCTCTTTCTGTTCAGGAATCACGAAATGTGCGACTGAAGGAGCTTTGGACGCCATGGCATATACGTTATTTGCTGTATATGTATATGTGCAAGTTTGTATCGGTTGGAAGCGTGCTCGAATAGCCGAAGTGGAAAAGGTGACCGCCCGCCATAAGCAGGAAATCCCGGTTCGAGTCCCAGTCCAGCACAGATACTCATATGTTGCAAACAGCTGACGTCAATCAACATTCACGAAATGCGAAGCCATTTCGTAATATTTACCACAACTGAAATCGTCAGAACAATGTCTGCTCCTTCTTGTATAAACTCAGACGCTGTAACCATCCATGGTTTCCTTAACCAATCCAGGCAGAGCACATGTATCCGGTATTTCAATACGATGTCATTTGCGTGAATGAGACCGTTTTGAAGCGATTTTATCTTTTCTGGTAGGTCATGGACATATCATGTCTGATCTCCAGTACGTCTCACATTCATTAGTTTATTATCACAGTTTATTATCACAACATTTGCTGTCAACAAGCAAACTCGTGCTACCAGAGCGAACACGGATCGATATGGGCAGCTGGCAGTGATAATTTCACACTCACAGGTCCAGACTATAATGCTTTCAAATTTTAAAAAAAATATCGAGAGCTTGGTATGTACCTTTCCCCAGGTGTGAAATAAGGAGTAGGGGCGAATGACACCTCGTACACTATCAGACAATAGCAAATTGTAAGCAAACTAACAGATCATGATGTATATTGCTTTTACATCTATGAGTACATTTACAGCTATACTCTGCAAAACACTGCGAAATGCATCGCAGAGGGTTTATCCCATTCTACCAGTTGTTATAGTTTCATCTTGTTCCATTCACATATGGAGCATGGGAAGAATAATTGTCTAAAGGCCTCAGTGCACGCTGTTATCAATCCAATTTTGTCCTCACTATCCTCACGAGAGCGATACGTAGATGGTTGTAGTATATTTCTAGAGTCACCGTTTAAACCCGGTGCCTGAAATTTTGTAAGTAGACTTTCTCAAGAGTCTGCCACTTGATTTCTTTAGCATCTCTGTGACTCTCTCCCACAGGTGAAATAAACCTGTGACCATTCGCGCTGCCCTTCTCTGTATACTTCAATATCCCCTGTTATTCTTGTAATAGCACAGCCAAGTACAGATACACAAATTACGTACACTAACCTTTTCCTTATTTGGGGACTAAAATCGTAACATACTTTGTAAATGAAGTCATTGCCACCATTTGGCTGAAAATTTTTTCGTGATCTCAGCTCCAGGGGCATTTTCACATGCAAAGTGATAGCTGAAACCAATAAAACGTATGGATAACAAAGTGCCAGGTATTATGTGATAACATTTGATAAATACAATTTAAGGAATATTATTTAAACAATCTGTACCATACTTGTCTAAATGACATATCGTCTTAGATAAAAATAGTCTCGGTTGCGGAGGTATTTATTTTCAAATATCGTAGCCCAAATATTACAAAACAAATGTGGACATATGTACGAATCGTACGTCATAAGATATAAGTGCAAATTTGAAAATAGGGTTACAGCTAACGCTGTGCATGGCAGACACTCCTTAACGTACTATGCTGTGATAATGCTGGCGAACACAGTACTGTGGTAAGCACGAACCATGTCCAAACATGAACTAACATTGATATCCATCTGTACCTCATCAGAAATTGTTAATCAGGTGACAACCACTGTATCAGCTACATAATCTTTGGTGGGCCAGTGCTATGTTAAGGAAGGTTAACAGGTTATTTTTTCCTCCTGATTTTCGACATACAATTATAAGCTCATAACCAAACCAATATCTCACAGAAACTCCACCTACAAAGGCTGTCCTTAGTGTTTAAACATAATCTTTCTGAAATAAACAAATCGTAGTCTCAAACAGTATGAATACGTGATATGATATTCATTCCAGATGCATTCTGCTCCTGTTAACATACGGAAAAGAGATGACACACAGACGTGGCCAAAAACAATACTATCACAAAGCACCAATGCCGGCAGTAACACATATTATTAACAACAAAATTACACGGTGGTGTTACAGGCGCTGCTACAAAGCACCAATGTCGACATTAGTACAAATTATAAACTAGCCATTTTACCAAGGCTTCCCCCATGTACAAGTCTGACACACAGACAGGGTGGTCCGAAAAAGCCTGAAAAGCTTGTAACGGTGTTGCAGGGTAGTTTTTTTTTTTGAGAAATAATTGTTAAAAAAATTCTATATGTTTCACCGTGTCCGAGTTAATTACTATTGACGTTAGCCAGTCAGACCGTTGCACATGCAGATTCAAGAGGCCCATCAGATACAATTAGTGTCAGTTGTTCTCATAGTGTAGATGATAACACACAAGACTGCTTAGCCTTTGGCTCAAGTTCGATGCTTATTATTACCATGTCCAGTTTCCGTGTCACTTTCTTGTTCGGTTTTAGGAAACTGTCTCTGGCAGGCCGCTTGAAGTTGCGCACGCAGTGGCCTGGTTGGCTAACTTCAATGCTAATTAGCTCGGAATTGACACAACGTAAAGAATTTTATTTGTCAGTACAAACTTTTTCAGACTATTTATGACTACCCTGTATATTGCACACAACTTCTCCTCCAAACTCTTTTGGCCCACCTCATCCTTCCTCCTCCCTCATACACAGCCCTCACTCTGTCCATCTCGACTTGACTCTCCTCTCTATCCGTCTATGTCTCCTCCCCCTCCTCCCATCTCTCTCTGTCAGTCTCTTCATTCCCCTTTACCTTGTCCATTTCCTCCTCCATCTGTCCCTCATTGTCCATCTGATGCTGCTCCAGTTTTTCTTTGCATCTCCTCCTGCTCCCCGCTCCCTGTTGATCACCTCGTGCTCATCTCTCTGTACAACTCCTCCTCCTCCCCCCTTACAGTGGTCATCTCCTCCTGCTCCGCTCTACCTACTTCTCAATAATCCCCTCCCCTTCTCCCTCTCCTCCACTCCTCTCAAGCTATCCACCTCCTTTTCTCCCACTCTCTGTCCCCCATTCCTGCTCCCTCTCTCTATCTTCTCTTGCCATAATCCTCTATCCATCTCAGTCTGCCCCCACCCATGTCTACCCTCAAATGCAGCCATTGCACAACAGGTCAATGAAGATGGGCTTTTGTCCAGGGGAGCCTAAAAATTAGGTACTAGGAATGAGTTTTTTGCTCCTGACATGTAGGCTGACCTGAAAATCAAGCCAATGAGGCAGACCGATACTACGACAACACATGTCGTAGTGGGCATCTACATTTCTGGAACTGGAAAAATGCTTCTTGTCCACCGACAAACAAACTGCCCTGCAAAGCAGATGGAAAATGCAGGCTGATATTACTCTAACTCTAGACGCTTCTTGGGCAGGGCATCCTATGTGGCTGGGGTTGAAAAAACATTACTGCTTGTATCGCTGCTCTTATTGAACCAAGGACTTGTAAACTCCACAGTGTGATACTCTTTTAAAGTTTGATGTTTGGTGTCAGATTTGGGAGGAATAAAGGACATACATACATACACATGAATGTATACATACATACTTAAAATCTGCTTTATATATGCACTAACTGAATTCCCCAGGTCTGCCTGTTGAGCCATTGTTCACGTTAGAGAGGGGGAGGTTGAGCCTTCGCACCATTGAGTTAGTACACTTCTGTCAGGCACCACTGGCTCAGGTGAAGTATCGACTATCCCTCTTGCCGCCCCATTGTCAACATCTATGAGGAAGAGTTGGTATCTGTGGGTTGTGTCCTTAGAAGCTCTTTGCTTGCCGATATATATATATAAGGGATTCACTGGCCTGAGAGGGAGACATGAAGCATGGGGATTGGTGCTAGCGTCGCGACAAGAGGTGGTTACAAGGTCGAGTGGCCAAAGCCACGAGCTGCGCAAGGAGGGCCTGCGCAGAGCAAAGATACCCAAGTACTCCACCGGGGTCAATGTCAACTATAAGCAGTAGGCCGACATCCTGGTAGGCCGACATCCCGTCAGTTGGTTGGCAACACTCATGTCGGACGACCGCTCGTGGCCTGGCTGCCCTCTTCTACCTTTTATCAGCACCACTCAGTAACTGGTGCAACCCATTGTGGCTCAATGGAACTGCTTGCTGATAAAGGGGAGTAACATTTTGTAATCCTCGTGATGATTTGTTTCATTGTCTACCTGCCCTCCTTATTATTTTCTGGTTTTTACCCGAGTTTTACTCGGTCGGCTCTTTGTCGTAAACATAGGCAGTAGTATTGTATTAAGACACTAGCTGTCGTTCGAAAATTTGTCCCACTATTATATTGCCTATCGTTTCTGGTTTGTACCCGATCATTAATGTTCTAATTAATCAGCTCTCGGTCATAAATACAGCAGGAACAATTGTACTAAGGCACAGGAGGCTGTTAAACAAAAGAGGAACCTTGTGGTTAGATCTAGCTGTTAACTGGTTCAATTCTTTGATTGTAATTATACACTCCTGGAAATTGAAATAAGAACACCGTGAATTCATTGTCTCAGGAAGGGGAAACTTTATTGACACATTCCTGGGGTCAGATACATCACATGATCACACTGACAGAACCACAGGCACATAGACACAGGCGACAGAGCATGCACAATGTCGGCACTAGTACAGTGTATATCCACCTTTCGCAGCAATGCAGGCTGCTATTCTCCCATGGAGACGATCGTAGAGATGCTGGATGTAGTCCTGTGGAACGGCTTACCATGCCATTTCCACCTGGCGCCTCAGTTGGACCAGCGTTCGTGCTGGACTTGCAGACCGCGTGAGACGACGCTTCATCCAGTCCCAAACATGCTCAATGGGGGACAGATCCGGAGATCTTGCTGGCCAGGGTAGTTGACTTACACCTTCTAGAGCACGTTGGGTGGCACGGGATACATGCGGACGTGCATTGTCCTGTTGGAACAGCAAGTTCCCTTGCCGGTCTAGGAATGGTAGAACGATGGGTTCGATGACGGTTTGGATGTACCGCGCACTATTCAGTGTCCCCTCGACGATCACCAGTGGTGTACGGCCAGTGTAGGAGATCGCTCCCCACACCATGATGCCGGGTGTTGGCCCTGTGTGCCTCGGTCGTATGCAGTACTGATTGTGGCGCTCACCTGCACGGCGCCAAACACGCATACGACCATCATTGGCACCAAGGCAGAAGCGACTCTCATCGCTGAAGACGACACGTCTCCATTCGTCCCTCCATTCACGCCTGTCGCGACACCACTGGAGGCGGGCTGCACGATGTTGGGGCGTGAGCGGAAGACGGCCTAACGGTGTGCGGGTCCGTAGCCCAGCTTCATGGAGACGGTTGCGAATGGTCCTCGCCGATACCCCAGGAGCAACAGTGTCCCTAATTTGCTGGGAAGTGGCGGTGCGGTCCCCTACGGCACTGCGTAGGATCCTACGGTCTTGGCGTGCATCCGTGCGTCGCTGCGGTCCGGTCCCAGGTCGACGGGCACGTGCATCTTCCGCCGACCACTGGCGACAACATCGATGTACTGTGGAGACCTCACGCCCCACGTGTTGAGCAATTCGGCGGTACGTCCACCCGGCCTCCCGCATGCCCACTATACGCCCTCGCTCAAAGTCCGTCAACTGCACATAAGGTTCACGTCCACGCTGTCGCGGCATGCTACCAGTGTTAAAGACTGCGATGGAGCTCCGTATGCCACGGCAAACTGGCTGACACTGACGGCGGCGGTGCACAAATGCTGCGCAGCTAGCGCCATTCGACGGCCAACACCGCGGTTCCTGGTGTGTCCGCTGTGCCGTGCGTGTGATCATTGCTTGTACAGCCCTCTCGCAGTGTCCGGAGCAAGTATGGTGGGTCTGACACACCGGTGTCAATGTGTTCTTTTTTCCATTTCCAGGAGTGTATTTCTCCCTCATTCGTTACCATCTAAAGAACCTGTTGTACTAAGCTGTTCGTTTCTGTGTTTGAAATACTGGGTCATTATTGGTGTGTTCTAACTGGATCTTGTGGTTCTGCCGTGTGAACTCTCTTGTAATAAGTGTTCACAAATAATGTTTTAAGACGTTCCTTCAGAGCGGTCTTAATAACTCACAATCAGTTTAACTTTGAAAATATTAACAGCCAACTGTCACCAGGGCTTTAGTCAAAATAAAATCATAAGAAGGGACAGGTTGGGATCCAGTCGCACCTTGGTTGCTGATTGAAATTAAGGAGTTGGTTGCTTTGAAGTAAGCCTTATCATTGTCATATAGTTTGCTAATCTGTTTAACCTTTAAGCACAGGTGCGCATCTTAACCCCAAACCTTACGACATACAGCTTTCAAATTAAAAGTTAAGCCATTTGATTTGAGTAATTGAATCACTCTTGCCATCAATGGTGCTTATATAGTTTACATGTGTTGTAGAAGGACATTTAATAAGACAGCTGTGACCAGTGTGATAGTAAACACCACTGTTTCTCCTGATAATGGGTGGGCTGCAGGTCTGGCCATCTTGTAATCATTGTCATATTGTTTGCTGATTTGAAAACATCACTTCATATTTGTTTTGCAAAGATTAAAAGCTTATTCAACTCAAGGTTTAACGTAAAAAGAATTCTTCAAATTGTACCTTTTTTCAAAGAAAATTTGTTGTTAAATGCTTCTATTATCTGTAAAACATAATTTATACATTGTTAAATAAACAGGTTGTGTGAAAATAAAGTTATATTGGTGGGCCCTCCCTTCCACATCTTCCTTAATTTCAGTACATACCACATATCATGTGTGTATTTACATATTTCAACTTGCATATACCTCCTCATAATTGGCCCTCTTTCCACCTGTCTCCTCACATACTCTTGGTCTCTCATCACATACCCTCCCCTCTTGCAGCTGCATTCCCCCATCTGCTTTCTTTTTCACTTGCCAAATACCAATCTCCATTTTCTACAAGCCTACTACACCCCTCTCTCTTGCTTTTCCAACTCTTCCTTACCCATTCTCTCTTTCTCAGTCTGAATCCTCCACACCCCTCCTCTCTATATCATACTACATCTGCTCTCTCTCCCTGTGAACCTTCTACTCCCCCTACCCACCATTCACTTTTTTCCTGTCCATTGTTTGTCCCCTGATGTGCAGGCTGAACTACAAAGCAGGTCTGTAAGACAGGTCGATACATCTGCAAAACAATATGCCTCTCATGCAGGCTGCCTTCATTTCCCTGTCTCTCCATCTCCTCTGCCATACTCTTAGTTTCTGCCCCTGTCCTTATCTGACATCACTCATCTCCTCCTAGCCCTCTTTACCAATTTTCTCCGTTCAGCTCTCCCTGTCCAACTCCTCCTTCTCTTCCTCCTCCTCCTCCTCCTCCTCCTCTCTCAGCCATCCTCCCCCCTTTCAGTCAATACCCTTAACCCTTCTCTTTGTCCAATTCTCTTTTCATCCTCTCCCCCCCTCTATCTCTGCCCACTCCATCCTCCTACCTATGTTCATGCCCCCTTCCCCACTAGCTATCTGCCCATCTCATCCTTGTTTCACTCTGTGCTTATCTCTCCACTTGCTGCCTTCTCTTGCCTCTCTCCTTGCCTATCCCCTCATGCCCTCCTCTCTATCTGTCCATCTCCTCCTCTATGCATCTCAATCTTCCCCCAACCATCTGCGTGGAAGACCCCCAACCCCCCCCCCCCAAAGCACATTGCTAAAGATGGCTGATACTACTCCCCCATTACACCTTTCATGAAGGGCAGACTATATCACGGGCTTGGAAACCATTTATTTACCCCTGATATGTAGGCTGCACTCACAAACAGGTCCATATCGGAGGCTGATACTCCTCCAAAACAACATGTTTGTTGTGCAGGGCAGCCTACATGTCAGGGTAGGGGGGGGGGCTGGAAAACTATTACTTGCCCCTTATATGTAGGTTGCCCTGCAAAGCAGAACGAAAAAAAATGCTCTTAATATTTCCATACAGCACACTGAACTCTATTTGCTCAAATCTGCATTCCTATTGGAGCTAGCGTCGTATAAACTCCACAGTGCTGATACTTGTGGAGCAAGATGTTGATGAAGTTAGGCTCAAATCGATCCAGAGGTTTGGGAGAAGATCCCAGACAAACATACGGTCTGCTGTAAATGTGTATATTCCAGGAGGGGCGTGGGGAGGAAGTAGGAGGTAAGTAATTAGAACATTTGCCAGCATGTTTTTATTTCCATCAATTATAGTGCATTATAATTCTGTACTCATATATATGCTCAGGCACTGTAAATATGTGCCTAACAAACAGCTGTGTACCTCATACAAAATTTCTGTACATAATCATACAATTCTCTAACACTAAGATCTGAATACAATTACGAAATAACAGTAATTAAACGTACATAGAAAAGTGTTCCAATTACTTAGAATCAATGTCTGAACATACATAAAAAGTTTTCAATATACATTCTAAAAACCAATACCCCACACACATTCAGATATAGTATTTAATTAAATTATCTTCAACCTAGACTGAAACTGTAATATTGAGAGGAGGGCAAAGAACATTGTTATAGATTAAGTGTACATGGCTATGGTGAATTCAGGCAATATAATCAAAGATTTAGTAATGTTTCTACCTAAATAATGTCGACAAAAATTATCTAAAAACTTCTTATTATGTAGTTCGACTTTATCACCTAGTAGATCATTATAAGAGGTGATCATGCAGTTGCATACTTCACATCCTCTAGTATGCTTTTAGGTAGCAAGTGCATAATCTGTAGAGCAGAGTTAATCTCCTTCATTTGGTGGATATTATCTCATAGATGCTTATTAAATGTAGAATTGTTATTCTCTATTTCCCTGATAAGCTTCTTAAACCTTTCTTGAAATGAGTGTCGCATTTCTCAGATGTAAACTTTATACACTGTTACACACGGTCTCGTAAATTTCAAATCTGCTCATAGAGTTAATTTTGCTCGTAATCTGTCTACGTGTGTTACCTACTTTACAAATCTCCAGTTAAGCTGGACACAACTGACATCGTTAAAATTTATAAGAAAAGAGAATACAAAAACAAATACATAAGCAAAAGGAACAGCTCTGAAATGAAAGAAAATTACGTTAATATTTATGCGAATATTCATAGATACAAGCTAAGTCCAGGATGCAGTTTCTGAGGTAAAGCCTCTATTGGTTGAAATGGAAATGACTGCTGAAAAAAAAACGTAAGACAAAGATTAACATTCGATGGCAGCTGGCCTTCAGGACATAATAATTATTCCATTACCCACAGCGGTAGATAGCAGGGTATTCATTCCCTGTCACATCGTCTCAAGTATGCACTGGAGGTCAATGGGAACCAGTAAGTTCGAAAAGATGAGAAGGGAAAAGGCGGCAAATTTATGCTAACTAGAAGCGTTGAGGATATCAAAGTGACAGTTACAGAGTTTGTTTCAAGATAACAACAAAAGTAGATGTTGTGTTGGATGACAGAGAAATAACTAGCTAGGTCTTTTGCGACAAGACACGGCAAATGCGTAGAAAACACTAGGAAATGTGCAGGTTGAAGTGGTATGTGGAAAACTGACGACAGTATTAAAGTGAATTCTAGAATATACATTTATGCAATACAGTTGGTAGATTGGCTTATGATACCATTACAGTTGCAAAAGCTTGTATGTCAGGGAATAAATAAACATATTTTTCAACATATGCAAGCATTTGTCTACATTTACACAAACTGCTAAACGCCAAATACAGGAGGATACCACTCAATCTCTGAGGAGCGGGAGTCAATAGATTCAACAGTCACGTAGTACATCCTGTTTCAGAGATGTGCAATGGTTCGTTAAACAGGAGTACAAAAAATAGTTAACGATGTTTCAGTAATTACAGACATTTTCAGAGACGAGTAATCATACTCAAGGACAACAAACGACCGCCTATACAAAACTTTGTTATTTACTGACGCACGACACGCTCCTAGCCTTCATTCATTACCTGCGGTTGTGTTAAAAATCTAACAACGATCTTTTCACTCAAATGCGAGAATATGTAAGGAAAAATCTCAGAACATCTTGACAGCGCGCAACGTAGCCTCAGAGCATGGTAAGTACTTGTTTGTGGTAGCAGAAACCAACGGCCAAATAGGGACATCGCAGCCCGAATAACGAATGTATGAAGTCAAGATTGTATCACGCTATTTGTGCAAAATAAATGAACTCACGTCGTAGACTTAAACTCCTTTCACACGAAGGCGCACTGTCCGAAGTTTGCGTTGCATCTGTGAATAAATAACTCCTTACTTTTCCGTCACAGCGAACAGTAAATCGACAGTCGAGTAGAGAACATTCAAAGGCCCCAGATAACCTGCAAATGGACGGAAGATGGGTACTAACGGGGCTGGCATGCGCTGCATTAGCTAGAGATATTCAGACACTGCATTTTGTCTGAAGCTTGTTGAACACACGTTTAATTTTTTACCGCAATTTCACACCCTCACTTCAACAGAGGAAATATTGAACAACATCTTTTTTTTAAATACTCAGTTATTTTATACAAATGGTATTGCCCGTAATTTCGAGAACATGATACTACCTTCAGTTTTGCACAGTGGCAGATAGAACATCAGTGTTACACCTACAGCAGGGGTGCACAGAACGCGCCCCATACAGCCCGCCCTTAGTTTGATGGCGGCCCGTCCTTCACTGTTAGTTCTTATAATTTTTTTTTTTACTCAACTTTCATTCCTTTCTGGAAAGGAGAGAGTGGGCCTTGTAGAACTTAGCTCTTAAAAGCCACGCCAGTTTACCTGGCAGTGGGTCAGGGACATCTTAATTCGGGGTAATAACTTGTCTCACGATACGTCATTTTTTAACTCGTGTAAGAACGCAGTCGCGGCCACAAGAGCTGTACGTAGGCCTGCAGGGAACGATACTGCTTCGTCATCGGTGATACGTGTACTGTACAATGCAACAGTCAGGTTCATCAGTTTACTCATCAGTACGTTGAACTTGTTACTGTGAAAGTAAGCAACAGTTTTAGGAATTTCTGTGAACCCATAAGCATTTACTTTAAAAATCGTCAGTACCAAAATCAGTATACAACTTAAATAAAATGAATATTTGTGAAACAAATTATGTGAACTAACAGCTGGTTTTAATTACAGTGTGCACTGCGGGTTGTATACACCGCAGGACGCTGAAACATTGTATTTCTGTTCGTTAAATGATGTGCTCTCTGAGTATGCTAAAAAATAATAGTTTCACTCTCTACCATCAGGTGCAAATATGGCTCTGTAAGCAGTCAGAATGACATATTTCCTGTTCTGACGTGGCGTGGCGACGCATGTTGATTTCTTTTGTGAAATGACTGTTGGTGTAAAGGATTAAGAAGGTTGTTGTTTTCAAACGAAATGGAAGGCATTGTTGTTGTGGTCTTCATTTCAGAGACTGGTTCGATGGAGCTCTTTATGCTACTCTATCCTGTGCAAGCTTCTTCATCTCCCAGTACCTGCTGCAACCTACATCCTTCTGAATCTGCTTAGTGCATTCATCTCTTGGTCTCCCTCTACGATTTTTACCCTCCACGCTGCCCTCCAATACTCAATTGGTGATCCCTTGATGCCTCAGAACATGTCCTACCAACCGATCCCTTCTTCTAGTCAAGTTGTGCCACAAACTTCTCTTCTCCCCAATCCCATTCAGTACTTCCTCATTAGTTATGTGATCTACCCATCTAATCTTCAGCATTCTTCTGTAGCACGACATTTCGAAAGCTTCTATTCTCTTCTTGTCCAAACTATTTATCGTCCATGTTTCACTTCCATACATGGCTACACTCCATACAAATACATTCAGAAACGACTTCCTGACACTTAAATCTATACTCGATGTTAACAAATTTCTCTTCTTCAGAAATGCTTTCCTTGCCATTTCCAGTCTACATTTTATATCCTCTCTACTTCGACCATCATCAGTTATTGTGCTCCCCAAATAGCAACACTCCTTTACTGCTTTAAGTGTCTCATTTCCTAATCTAATTCCCTCAGCATCACCCGACTTAACTCGACTACATTCCAATATCTTTGTTTTGCTTTTGTTGATGGTCATCTTATATCCTCCTTTCAAGACGCTGTCCATTCCATTCAACTGCTCTTCCAAGTCCTTTGCTGTCTCTGACAGAATTACAATGTCTTAGGCAAACCTCAAAGTTTTTATTTCTTCTCCGCGGATTTTAATACCTACTCCGAATTTTTCTTTTGTTTCCTTCACTGCTTGCTCAATATACAGATTGAATAACATCGGGGAGATGCTACAACCCTGTCTCACTCCCTTCCCAACCACAGCTTCCCTTTGATGTCCCTCGACTCTTATAACTGCCATCTGGTTTCTGTACAAATTGTAAATAGCTTTTCGCTCCCTGTATTTTACCCCTGCCATCTTTAGAATTTGAAAGAGATTATTCCAGTCAACATTGTCAAAAGCTTTCTCTAAGTCTACAAATGCTAGAAGCGTAGGTTTGCCTTTCCTTAATCTTTCTTCTAAGATACGTCGTAGGGTCAGTATTGCCTCACGTGTTCCGATGTTTCTACGGAATCCAAACTGATCTTCCCCGAGGTCGGCTTCTACCAGTTTTTCCATTCGTCTGTGAAGAATTGGCGTTAGTATTTTGCAGCTGTGACTTATTAAACTGATAGTTCGGTAATTTTCACATCTGCCAACACCTGCTTTCTTTGGGATTGGAATTATTATATTCTTCTTGAAGTCTGAGGGTATTTCGCCTGTCTCATACATCTTGCTCACCAGATGGTAGAGTTTTGTCAGGACTGGCTCTCCCAAGGCTGTCAGTAGTTCTAATGGAATGTCGTCCACTCCCGGGGCCTTGTTTCGACTCAGGTCTTTCAGTGCTCTGTCAAAGTCTTCACGCAGTATCATATCTCCCATTTCATCTTCATCTACATCCTCTTCCATTTCCATAATATTGTCCTCAAGTACAACGCCCTTGTATATATCCTCTATATACTCCTTCCACCTTTCTGCTTTCCCTTCTTTGCTTAGAACTGGGTTTCCATCTGAGCTCTTGATATTCAGACAAGTGGTTCTCTTTTCTCCAAAGGTGTCTTTAATTTTCCTGTAGTCAGTATCTATCTTACCCCTAGTGATATACTCTTCTAGATCCTTACATTTGTCCTCTAGCCATCCCTGCTTAGTCATTTTGCACTTCCTGTCTATCTCATTTTTGAGACGTTTGTCTTCCTTTATGCCTGCTTCATTTACTGCATTTTAAGGACCTCCTTGTGCAACAAGTGATTCTAGATTTGCGAGAAAGCAACTGTGTCTACATATACATCATACTCCGCAAGCCACCTGTTTTTGTGCAGCGCAGGGTACCTCTGGTACCAGTAACTGATCCCCCCCAACCTGTTCCACTCGTGAATGACACGTGGGAAGAATGATTATCGGTACGCCTCTGTATTGGCTTTAATTTCTCAAATTTTCTCGTCGTGGTCATTACGGGAGATGTATGTGTGAGGAAGTAATACGTTGTCCGACTCTTCCCGTAAAGTGCTCTCTCGAAATCTGAATAGTAATCTTTTCCATGAGGCCCAACGCCTCTCCTGTAATGTCTGTCAATGGAGTTTGTGCCAACTAAACTTTCCGCTGATGAAAGGCACCGCTCTTCGTCAGATCTTCTCTATCTCTTCTTTAGTAAGTGTCCCAGATTGATGAACAATAGTCAGTAATCAGTCGAACAAATGCATTATAAGCTGCTTCCTTCGTATGTGAGATACATTTCCTTGAGATTCTTCCTATGAATCTCAGTATGGCATCTGATTTTCCGCCGGCCGGAGTGGCCGAGATTATATTTAGATTAGATTAGATTAGTTTTTCGTTCCATAGATCCGTGCTGAGGAGATCCTCGTGGATGTGGAACATGTCAACTTTTTTTTTAAGCTGTAATAACAATACTAATAGTATGAATGTATAAATACATCATTTGTTTCTATTAAAAAATTCGTCAGTGTAGTAGAAGGAGTTAGTCACTAGAAAATCTTTCAGGCTCCTTTTAAACTGATCTTTATTTGTAACTAAATTTTTTATGTTTGCTGGCAAATTATTGAAGATGAGTGTTCCTGAGTAGTGGACCCCTTTCTGAACTAAAGTAAGTGATTTTAAGTCCTTGTACAGATCATTTTTGTTACTGGTATTGTATGTATGAACTGAGCTGTTTGTTGGAAAAAAGAGATATATTATTTAGGACAAATTTCATTAAGGAGTAAATATACTGAGAGGCAGTAGTTAGTATACCCAGTTCTTTGAAGAGGTTTCTACAGGGCGTCCATGAATTTACTCCACAAATAATAACCATTACACGCTTTTGGACTCTGAAAACTTTTGTTTGACTTGAAGAGTTACCCCAAAATAATATACCATATGACATTATGGAATGAAAGTAGACAAAGCATGCAAGCTTTTTCATTTTTATGTCGCCTATGTCTGCTAACACTCGAATTGCAAATGCAGATTTGTTAAGGTGTTTCTGCAGTTCTGTGGTGTGCTCCTCCCAACTGAATTTATTGTCAAGTTGTAATCCCAGGAATTTAAGACTGTCAACCTCTTCTATCTGCTCTTCTTCATACTTTATGCATATGCTGGGTGGAAACCTCATACAGGTTCTGAATTACATATAGTGAGTCTTTTCGAAGTTTAATATCAGTGATTTGGCTTTAAACCATTTATTAATATCCATGAAAATATTATTAGCAGATCTTTCTAGAACTACACTCGAAATACTATTTATTTCAATACTTCTGTCATCTGCAAACAAAACGAACTCTGCTTCTGGCAGTGTAACTGATCAGAGATCATTAATGTACACAAGAAAAAGCAATGGCCCTAAGATGGATCCTTGTGGGACACCACATGTAATTTCTTCCCATTCTGATGATGACTAATGACTTAGTTCACTAGTCCCTTGCACTGACACCCTTCGTTTCCTGTTAGTGAGGTATGACTTGAACCATTTTGCAGCGCTGTCTGTGACGCCATAGAATTCTAATTTATTTAAAAGGATGTTGTGGTTCACACAATCGAATGCCTTTGACAAATCACAGAAAATACCTGCTGCTTGTAACTTGTTATTTAATGAATTAAATACATTTTCAATTTAGGTGTAAATAGCCTTCTCGATTTCAGAACCCTTCAGAAATCCGAACTGTCTTCTTGATAATATGTTATTTGTGGTCAGATGGTTGAGAAGCTGCCTGTACATTACTTTTTCTAAAATTTTTGAGAATGCTGGCAAAAGTGAAATCGGTCTGTAGTTTGATGGTATCCCTTTATCCCCTTTCTTGAATAGAGGCTTAACATCTGCATATTTTAGCCAGTCAGGAAATGTCCCAGTTATATTGACTGGTTACACAAGTAACTTAGAATTGTGCTAAACTCACAAGAACATGCCTTAATTAACTTTGTTGATATTTCATGGTAACCACTAGAATTCTTTGTTTTTTAAGATTTTGTTATGGAAGTTATTTCTTTTGGTGAAGTGAGAGACATATTCATGTACCTGAAGCTATTTCTAAAGGCTAGTTTCAGATGTTCAAGGGCATTATTTACTTATCCTGACAATCCCATTCTATCAGTAATGGATATAAAGTACTTGTTAAATAGATTTGCCACACTATGCTACACTATTTGCTCCTGTTCCTTTCTGGTTCTACGAGTCTCCTCTTTCATTATATCCCGTATTGTTTTTATTTTGTTCCCTACATTGCTATCTTCTTCTCGTAGTGCATTTGTTTAGATGTCTGAATTACTTTTTTTAATATTTTACAGTAATCCTTGTATTTAGCTAAATCGTCAGCATTGGAGCTATTCTTGGTCGACACATACATTTTCCTTTTTGTCTTACAGGAAATCTTTATTCCTTGTGTAATCTATGGTTTTATTATAGACTTCTGTTTAATTTGAGTAACTTTTAGAGGAAAACAGTTTTCAAACATGGTACTGACATTGTCCATGAATGTATTATATTTTTCATTCATGTCATGAGCACTATAAACGTCCTTCCAGTTCATATCTTTGCGCAGTTTTCTAAAACACTCAATTTTTGGTTGATTGACTACTCTCCTGTACTCAGATTTAGCAGTCTTGATAATCTGCTTATAATTTACATCTAAAACAAGGAGCTGCATGTCATGATCTGATAGTCCATTTATTAGAGGTTTTATGATATGATTTTGTTCCTTTGATTTGTCTATAAAAATGTTATCAATGGCTGTCCTTGAGGATTTAGTGATCCTAGTTGGAAAGTTTACAGTGTGAGTTATATTGAAAGACAACATTACTAACTGCAGTAAATGTTTACTGGAAGATTTCATTAGAAAATCTGTATTAAAGTCATCAGCAATCAAAAGTTCTTTGTTTCTTCCTGTTAAATAACCCAAAAGAGCTTCTAGATGATTTATGAATAGATTATAATTTCCTGCAGGTGCTCGGCAAATAGTTACTATTATATAGGATCTGTTATGGAATTCTACTTCTGTTGCACATGCTTCTAGATGCTGCTCTAAACAGAATTTATTAATGTCAATGTTCTTTAATTTATGGCAGTTTTTAATAAATGTGGCAACTCCTCCTCCATCCATATCGACTCTGCAGAAGTAGGAAGCTAGCTTAAATCCAGAAATGTCTAACATACCTATACCAGTGGTCACTTGATGTTCAGAGAGGCAGATTATTTCAATTTGGTTAGATGAATTCATTTCATCGATACAAATGGGTAGTTCATCAACTTTATTTCTGAGTCCCGGAATGTTCTGGTGCAATAAAGATAACTGGTACTGCATACTAATGGGATTATAACTGCTTTGGCGAAGATGAACTGACAGTTTCTGATTACTTTCTGTTAAACATTATTTAAATGGAGGCTGTATGCTAAAATCTGACTCCTGTTCATCTGTTTTCTCAAACTGAGTGTGTCTGCCAATCTCTCTTAAAACTCGTTTTCTTTCCCCCTTCCCTATCCTGAAAAAGGCATCCCTCTGACACCTGTGACCACTGGTATTTTACCACTTGTGACAGTGTCCCCCCTTAAGTTTTCTGCAATCAACCCAGACGGTTTTCCCTCCCCTTTCCTATTGAGGTGAAGGACATGCCTAGTGTAGTTCCACCGATCGATAGCATCCATAGGAATCGAATCAATATAGGACCCTATATCTGTCCTAAGCAGCCACTCCAACTCCAAGTTCACCCTCCCTACAGAAGAGTTCAAATGAGGCCGATCATGGCGTCTCAACACAGACACAAATATCACACTTTCTGACTGAGGCATCAGGTTAAATATATTTTCAAGACTTATGACAAAGCTATCTGATGTTCTCCTTTGCCGGTTCCCCCTATTACCTGTTGCTACTTCCCACCTGTTCACCCTTCTCCCTTTTTAACCTGTCCAGATCCTCCCTTGCTTTGTCTAGGTCAGCTTGAAGAGCTGCAATTTTCCCTTCCTGTTCCAGTATTTTCCTATCTCTACTGCAGATCCTACAATACCACTGGTGAGCCTCATTTATGTCCCCATTTCCCACGCCACTACATTCACACCAATGAAAGAAACTACAGCACCCACACACCATACCCCGGAACTAACGATCCTACGGCATGTCACACACTTCTCACTCATGGTAAAAACAGAAATCGTATAAACTGATTTAAGTACTGACTAAAACGTAAACAAAGGACCCTAGAAACTATTCAGGACAGATATAATTAAATTGAATGAGTACTGAATAAAAAAAACTGGTGATAACATATAAGTTTAAGTCACTGTTTACTTACTTTATGCGCGCGTGAAATTAAGCCTAAAATCCGTGCTACAGGCACGAGAAGGAAAATAAACTTCTTACCCCGTTTAATCTTCTTTAACACTTCACTAACAATTCCACTAATGTAACAACACTTATATTATATTTATACCAACTGGAAACGTTTTCCTATAAGTTTAATTCACTGCATACTTACGATTCGCGCGCGTGAAATTAGGCTCAATGACTCTGAGCATTATAGGACTTAACATCTGAGGTCATCAGTCCCCTAGAACTAAGAACTACTTAAACCTAACTAACCTAAGGACATCACACACATCCAAGCCCGAGGCAGGATTCGAACCTGCGACCGTAGCGGTCGTGCGGTTCCAGACTGAAGCGCCTAGAAACGCTCGGCCACACCGGCCGGCGTGAAATTAGGCCTAGGATTTGTGGTACAGGCGCGAGAAGAAAAATACGCTTCTTACCCCGTTTAATCGTATTTTATACTTCATTAACACTTCCACTAATTTAACAACACTTATAACACCTGTAAACGTTTAAAAATAGCTTAATAACTAAATTATTTAGTGCAGCAAATACTCGAAGAGTCCGCGTCGGCGCAGTGTTGCCAACCACCTGAGCGGTTCTAGGCGATACAGTCTGGAACCGTGCTACCGCTACGGTCGCAGGTTCGAATCCTGCCTCTAGCATGGATGTATGTGATGTCCTTAGGTCAGTTAGGTTTAAGTAGTTCTAAATTCTAGGGGACTGATGACATCAGAAGCTAAGTCCTATAGTGCTCAGAGCCATTTGAACCATCTGATTTTCCTTCTCTTTGTTTTATGTGGTCATTGCACTTGAGGTCGCTCTGGATAGTTACTCGTAGAAATTTTGCGATAGATACTGTTTCCAGCAATTTATCATCAACAATTTAGTGGTACAGTACTGGATTTCTTTTTCTACGTGTGCGCAATATGTTTCATAGTCCACACCGCTATCTTCATGCAAGATAGGGCGATATCCTGCGTCGGTACCTCGGTGAAAGATTTGCTCTGAGAAATCTTCGGCAACGAACGTATCATTCCTAAGAAATCTCAAGATGTGTTGCCTTTCAGATCCCCCGACCTAAACCCACGTTGCTTCTGGCTGAAAGATCATGTCTTTCAGGGATGCACCCGGGCTCTTCCTGATGTGATTTGTTTCAGATCTCTGAAATGGTCTGAAGCGCAGAGTCTCTGTTTTTTTCCGTTTACGTTGTCATACGAGAACACTAATCAGCGCTAATGATTCTGTCCATCTTATTGATGCGTGACTACGCAGGGGTGCCGCAAGGGCCACAGAAAATAAAACGGGTGGTCATAATAAAATTCAAAAGAAAGAAATGTTTGCGTTCGATAGATTTAGATATATTTTTAAAGTTCGTATCAAGAGCCCAAGCAAAGGCGACTGATGACGGGGAGGAGGATGGGGTGGCGGCGCTCCAAATCTATGTCACTTGTGTGGAAAATTTTTTTCTACGAGCACTGGGCTCAGAAATACATTAACGCTTCTTGCGTGCTACGAACTAACGTACTTTTCTTCCCAGAAGTATACAAAGCAAAGACGTAAACGTAATCTGGGCCGATTCTGAAACAGACGTGCGTCAAAGCCGGCTCCCATTATGAATGCTTCTGGTGATAATTTGGTCCGTCTCAGTTCCCTACGTACGGCTAGCTCTCTAACAGACCATCTACGACTGTTTACGCCGAAGAAGAGGGACATTAACGATAACACAGAAGCCGGGGGATCTCTTACAAAAATAGCTCACAGCACTACAGCTACCGAACTATAACACTGGCATCCATTACGATTGCTCTTCTGTAGTATACGTAACGTAAGCATCGCAGATATTTCACAAACTGTTTGAATGACTGAAACATGGTCTAAGTTAAATGGTATTACGTAAAGGAGTGAGTACTTTTACGACAAGCGTAATACTAGGAACCTTTTTTTAAAACACAAGTATTATTTATTTATTTAAAATGGTATGATGGCGGTTCCAGTAGCTTTCTGAGGACGAAAATCCCGCATTGAGGCCTGTAAGTAACTGTTTCCATGTCAAGAACACATGTTCCTATACATCTCTACAGCAATCGCTGATGAAACTTACGATATTCTTTCGTAAATAAGTGAGGCACGAATCGCCTCTTATCTTTTGCCATCACTTCTTCTTGGTCGGCCTTCTTGCTCGGAGCAGCTTAGCACTCTTGTTCTAGCATTTAAGAAGTCGAATAATAGTAATTATAATCTATACCTCTCTCCACGTTTCACTTTCAAAACACTGTGCTAACGCTTTATCAGTACTAAGATTTATCTTCTCCAGTGTTATTTACGTTGGAAGGAGATCAGTTCGGCGACCTGTCGATATGCGCACCAACCACATTACGTGCAGATTAGCGCTTCTCAGAAACCTCAAAATTTTGCAATGTAAAATTACTTCACGATTTCGATTTATACTATTCCACGTAATGCAAAAGTATTTGTTGCATCACGTTTCATACAAACGCGGTCCGCTGTCACCAAACTTACCAGCTTACCCACAACGGTCTGGCACCTGATTACCAGCACATCCCGTAAACGAATGGACAAAATAGACCATTCGTAGTAGACATTATAATGTATCAGCTTTACTTGATTTAACTCTGATTTTCATATTTGACTCCTGCAGCGTTCACTGTGACTAATTCAAACTTACAAATGATCAAGAGCTGCAAGAATAACATATCAGCAAAATTTTCTCGAATTTAACTCAAGGCAAATTAGATGGTTCTCCATAAAATAAATAGCAAAATTTACATACAAGCAGCCGAATTGGCGCCATATCGGAATAATTGCGTCAGACAGAGAAACACAGCGATATTATTAATGGAATCAAGCTGCATGCTTATAGAGTATCATCTCAGGGCTACTGTATTCGTGGTTTTCTATCAGAAAAGTCACACTTCGTAGTAACAGGCGGGAAAGTCTTCTTCTGGAACAGAAGTCACATTTGGTGTCCTCAAAGAAGTGTTATATACCAACATAAATGATTTAAAGATAATCTGAGTAACCTTTTACATTTTTTGCGATGATGCTGTCGTTTATCGTCTAGTAATGTCATCAGAGAAAGGAGAATTGTAAAATGATTGGAGATAAGATATCCGTATGGTGTGAAACGTGGCAGTTGAACCTAAACAATAAAAATTGTAGTAAAAAGATACTCCATTACATTTCTTTACACAATAAATCACACAAATTTAATTGTTGGCTGTTCAACTAAATCCATAGGGATTACATTTACGAACAACTTAAATTGGAACAATCACAGATATAACGTCTTGGGGGAGGTGAACCAAAAACTGTGTTTTAATGGCAGAACACTTAGAAATGCAACACATCCAGTAAAGAGATTGCCTACACTACGCTTGTCGTCCACGTCTGGAGAATTGCTCCTCTGTCTGGAATCCTTACCGGATAGGATTGACGGAGAACATCAAGAAAGTTCAATGAAGGGCATCTCGTTTCATATTATCACGAAATAGGGACAGGAGTGTCAGGCATAAGATAAGCTAGCTGTGATGTCAGTCATTAAAACAAGGGCGTCTTTCGTTGCGGCGATAAATTTTCACGAAATTTGAATCATCAACTTTCTCCTTCGACTGAGAAAATATTTTGACTTCCACCTGCGTAGGGGAAAATGATTATCGTAATAAAATCAGAGAAATCAGAGCTCGCGCAGAAAATATTGAAGTATTCATTTTCCCCATGCGTTATTCGAGAGTGGAACAGTCGATAGACAGTCTGGTAGAGGTTTTATGAACCCTCTGCCAAACAGTTCAGTGTCTGTCACCGACTAGTCATTAGATATAGATACACATACATGCAAAGTTTTCTTTCTAACGGCATTCAAGATTTCTTGAAAAGTGGCATTGCGCATTGTGAATCATTTCACAAAATTTTAGCTGGAATATTCTGGACGTAAATCTCTTGCCCTCTTTCACATTTACAGGTAAGCGTATCTTAATGGGGCTACAGAACGAACAGGTTCTACATGTGAAATATTAAAGTGCGCTTAATTATTATTGTTTTTAAGGGACCTCGAATAAGGGAAAATAAATAAAAAAACGTTCAATTTACGAAAAAGCTGTTATTTCTGCAAGTGATTCTGTAGATAATTTTTAAAAAATAAAAGACTTAACAATGACTGTGACCAAGAACATGACCATTTGTGTTGTATCACCTGTCAGAAACTTTGTCTCTATCCATTCAAACGACATTTGAGGTTTAGATAACACACTTAGTCCAAGAAGTGACAGAAATATTCATTTCAAATACAGGGGGGGGGGGGAGGTGGACGAAAATATGGAAACACAAGCACAACACATTACCATGCCTATCACGGTGTGGCGAAACAGCTGGCATTCAAAAAAGCTGTCAGCCGTCTCAGAAAGCAATAATACAGGTCCTCTAGGCGTATGATTATCAAGGGACTCTTATACGAGGGTCACTCCAAAAGAAATGCACACTATTTTTTTTAATCCATCATTTATTCTACTTGTTTGAAAGTTTTACAGTGTGTAGATACATCCTTTAGGCACGATATTTTCATTTCTCCACATAAATTCCATCGCTCTCAACTGCCTTACGACATCTTGGAACCAGCGCCTGTATACTCGCACCGTAAAATTCTATACCAACCTGTTGGATCCACTGTTTGGCAGAGTGCACAAGGGAGTCATCATCTTCAAACCTTGTTCCACGAAGAGAGTCTTTCAGTTTCCCAAACAGATGATAGTCAGCCGGAACCAGGTCAGGACTGTAAGGTGGGTGTTTCAGTGTTGTCCATCCGAGGTTTGTGATCGCTTCCATGGTTGTTTGACTGACATGTGGCCGTGCATTGTCGTGCAACAGCAAAACATCATGCTTTTGCCGATGTAGTCGAACACGATTAAGTCGAGCTTGAAGTTTCTTCAGTGTCGTCACATATGCATCAGAATTTATGGTGGTTCCACTTGGCATGACGTCCCCAAGCAAGAGTCCTTCGGAATCGAAAAACACCGTAGCCATGACTTTTCCAGCAGAAGCTGTGGTTTTGAATTTTTTTTTAATTTTTTTTTCTTCGGTGAATTTGCATGATGCCACTCCATTGATTGCCTCTTTGTCTCTGGTGAAAAATGATGCATCCATGTTTCATCACCCGTCATAATTCTTCCAAGAAATTCCGCTGCATACCGTTCTCATTGTTCGTTTTTGAGCCACTGTCAACATGCTGGGAGCCCACCTGGCAGAAACCTATTTCAACCCCAACACTTTCAGTATTCTGCAAACACTTCCTTCCCCTATCCCAACGTAGGAATTATATGACAGCACGTAGCAGCCATCTTGAAGACATGCTGTGACGGCTCCAATCACGGGAACAGGTAGAACTAAGTTTGAAAACAAGCGGGAGGGATGTATCTACACACTGTAAAACTTTCACACATGCAGTATGAAAACTGTATTTTTACAAAACCAGTTTGCATTTTTTTTTGGAATCACCATCGTACTATTCTTCCTGCAAAACAGTGGCAACTTCAGGTAACGATGATGGACGTCGATAGAAGTAACATACGCGTCCTTCCAAAGTAAATCAGAGACAATAATATTGAAATCTGGTCACTGTGGTGACAAGGGAAGATGCGACATTTCATCCTCGTGCTCACAAATGCAGTCCTAGATGATGTAAGCTGTGTGAACAGGGGCCCCGTCATTTTGGGATGCAGCGTCACCATTTGCAGCAAAAATTGTGCTATCAGATGACCCTGACCATCTAAAATGTTCCCGTTATCCATGGCAGTTGTTCGACCTTGCAGGGAAACCATGGGGTCCATGAAATACCAAAAATTAACCGCCCCCTCCCCCATATTTCAACCCTGGGACGTTAGCTCGGCCGAAGTTGGAAACAATATGACAAAATACTCATCCGACCAAACAACAGTCTTCCTTCCATTGATTCATAGAGCCCAAGCATTCTGTGACGACCTATACTTAATTGCCTAGAGGCAAAAAATATGAGCGTATGGGAAATTAAATTTTAAATAGAGTTTCTTTTTCATGAAACTTAATCCAGGACGGCGAACGATGTCATAAAAATCCGTAACTTTGAACAACCCGGTTGTTCTTAACATACGTTAAGAGATATCAAAAACAACCGTTAAAAACAAGGTTCACCGTGACTTGATTTTTACTAGCAGTGTAGCCCGTGGTAAATCAAAAAAGTACTTGTTAGAAAAATGTAAAATTATTAGCTATTTTTCGAGATATATCGATTTTTTAAAAAGTGGCGCTCTCGATAACTGGCTGTTTCTTCTCAGGGTGACCTTACAGCAACAGTTTTAGACGTATTTTCTTCCAAAGGAGCTGTGCTACCAATATGATGACCTTGAAATAGACGAAGGCTCCGTTGATCCTTGTGACGAACTACTTAAAGAAAAATGTTGTTGAATCACAGTATGAAAACGTTGAGGAAGATTCTCTTGATCCTTTAAACATACTTCTTCACGAAAACGTGGAAGAGGAAGAACAAAAAAATTGAAGTCTATCCAAAAAAGAAAAGAAAGATTTTATTCGATAAATAATGTTATCAATATGGGACACGTGTATAACAGTTTTCATTATAATGATTTTATGCATATCTTATAGACTTGTGTTATTAAATATTTTGTAAATAAAATACTTTAACATCATCCGATATATTGCATTCGCATTTTGTATCAAAATAGTTAAGTACTGAAGTACGTTTTAAAGAAACTAGCAACATTTATAAGGTAACTATCACTAATTAAGCTAACCATTTAAGGTTCTGCATAAAAAAAACTGTAGTAAAAACACAAAATTATAAAAATGACGAGAAACGCAAACAAAATGTGAGTTAAATAAAAATTAAATATTTCCGGGGCTCTCTTGCTTCTATGGCGAAAATGACTATAACATTCATGTTTATCTCCTCACGCTATCCCAGAGATATCAGCACCAATAATTATTATGAATGCTTGGGCCGTCCGGTGCCAGTTTTCTGTGGGGGTGCACACAGGTCCCCCCCCCCCCTCGTTCTCCCTCTAGCTGACGCATTTCGCGCTTGCACGCTTAAATTTATTACTCAGTTACTAACACTAAAACTCAATGAAACGTATCTTAATATTTTTTTTCATTGAAAATTAATCTGCAACAAGCGCATAGCTGTAAGACGTTAACTGCGTCAACTAAATTAAAAAAAAAAAAACTGTCTTTACTCCATAACCTGGAAGATATCTTTTTTTTTAATTCGTGAAAAATGTCAGCAGTTTCTTCCTTTAAAAGTTATTTTCATACAGTTAAAAAACACTCTCAAAATAGTACAAGTTTTTTGGTTCTAGCGATTAATAAAATCATAAAAATTATATAGTAGCACGGTAGCACAACTCTTCGCGAAGAAAGTAAGCCTAAAACCGTTATTGCAGGGCAGTGGCCGCCAAACTGTGGATCGCGAGCTGTATGCGACTCCCCAATCCCTTGAGTGTGGCTCTTTCACAAAATACCACGTGCGAGCGCGTACTTACGGAACTAACTCTTGATCATCAGCAGTTGTTTAAGGAATACAGTTAAAATATAGAGTGAGTATACACATATCTGCTGCGAACGTAATATGTTGGTTGTCGAGGGAAAACGTTTTGCAGCGTTTCGCTTCCTTATTAAGAGTAATTACAGTATTTCTCCTTGAGGAATGTGTTCACTATTCAAAACCAACCAACGATCGAGAGATCTAAAACTTTTATTTCACGGTAGACGTTACGTCTCATTTAAATCAGCTTAATCGCTAACTACAGGGGAAGGAAAGAATTTTTACGATCTTAGAAGTTAATTTATTCGAAAATAAAATCTCTTTTTGCTGTAGATTTTGAAAGATATTTGGATTCACTTATGAAGCCCGTTGAAACATCTCCAAGAAAATAATTCTGATGCTGGAATTTGCTGTTTCAGAACAGCACTTTTACATATATTTTGGAATATTTCCTCAGCAGGTTCCAGCGATTCAGAAAGAGTAAAAAAACGTTAAAAATCTTCAAAATGCTTCCAAAACAGTATTAAATTTTTCTCCCTTAAGAAGTAACATTGGCAACTTCGAAATGCAGTTGCTGGATTTAAAAAACAAAACATTGTGAAGCTCGAAATTGTAACGTCTTCGTGCTCATATAGAAATATTGGAGGAAAAGAAATGAGAACGTAGTTCACAGCCCAAGTGGTCTGCTTAGAAAGACCTGGAGAAGGAAGAAACGTCGATTTTCAACACCTGGAATAGAACTCCTGACATAGAACCAGTTGAAAAAAAATTGCGCTTGCCCTTTTTTTCAGGTCTGCATAATCATGCGAACAATCATCTTCAAGCACGAACGCTATCAAGAGTAAATTGATAACTAATCTATAATCGCACCTAACATTATAAACAACAACATATAAAGTTGAGTTACCCATGCTTTCCAAGGATATGCAAGGCCATTTCAAATTAGTGTTTATCAGTCATTGTCATGATTTAATATTACTGATACCTTAAAATGCAATCAATACATAATATTAAGTGCAATATAACGTTTTATTCAACGTACCTCAAGTTTAACTGACACTTCAAATTTCAAATAAAGTTTATCAAGTTAATTTTACGGAGCAGTGTGGAATGGAAAAATATGTAGTCGACTATTCAGAAAGGTATGTTGAGATCGACGAATGTGGAAGGGAGCATTAGAAAGGGTCTTCCTTTACCAACGCATCTCAGTCAGACTGAGGACGTTCTTAGCAAAGGCAAACTTAGGAGTTCCCTAATTAAGTTCATAACTGTTACCTACCTATATAGTTTAAATTTTAAAAAATTGGCTCTCAAAGCAAATTTCAGTCGTCTTGCATCTGATATTTGGATCTTGTCACGAATTAGTTTGCCGACCATTGCTATAAGGCTATCCCCTGAGAAGATCTAGCCAAGACACAAAGGACTGAACGACATTTACCTGCGTAGCGCGCATTGATTTACATTAGTGGGGAAAGTTGAAAATTAGTGCCGGGCCAGGATTAGAAGCTGGGTCACCTGATTTCTAGGCAGATGCTCTGACCACTTTTTTTCACTGCCTTTTTTTAATATGGGTTTGATGTCAAAGCGGTCTATCTTTTTACAAGTGCGTTACTGAATCTCTTCTACCAACTTTTTTATCTTTTTTTTAAAATTATGAATCAAAACACATTTGAACTGGAAACAACTCAAACTCCATATTTTTACATCTCAGAAGTAGGAGAGGAATCCGAACACTTCTGAAAAGTAAACAAATTAAACGAAGTTCATCTTTTTTATTTTTACAATTCAAAAGTAGGAGAAGAATCAAAAGACTTTAAAAAACTCAAATTAATTAAAATCCACCTGGTATTTTATACATATACATAACATCATCCACTGGACGCTCTTCACTGAGGAGATAATACGTGCTCTCGAATAACTAAAGAAAAGAAAGAACAAAAGAGAATCTCCGCTGCTAGGTGAGAAGTTCGGTTCTCCCTGGCGCTTCTGCCTCCGGGGACGTCGTCACGTAGAATTGGAGAAGATAATCGTTTCGTCACGGTGACTGTATGTCTCTTCATCGAGTTTAGCACCAGCTTCTCATACCCGGGGCGTTCAGGTGGAGCGGAGGATCTCGTAACACACTCCCCAAGAAATTAGAAAAACCTTATTTTGGGTTGCGTGCAATCGCCATATGTCGTTCAGACAAGTGGCTCCAGAAGTCCAGCACATTCTCCGGGCCGTCGCGAAGCAAATAATGCACCGTTTTAGATCGTAACCATGCCAACGCACTCTTCATGGCTCGTGGGAAGTAAGTTCTGTCGTGAAAAAGAACAACCGTAGGATTAACGACTACACGGAGAAGGAAGGAAATCATCTTCGTCACTAGAGGCCATACTTCCGCAGAGGAGCCGTGCATAAGATGGTGGGCGTCGTCGTCTCTAGTCTGACAGACATGGCATAACGGGGAGTTCAGCATATTGATAGCGAGGAGGCGCGATCCGATGACTTTTTTACCATTAACTGCCAGGTGCCACGTCGTTCGTGTCTGTGTCAAGGGTGGTGTAGTAAATTGTGCGCCATATTGACGGCCAGTGGACTGTGTGGTACCGTGTTTCTACAGGACTGGCTGGGCTTTGATATCTGTAGACTTCGATCTAGCCTTTGACAAGATCAGTCATAAAAGAATTGCAAAAGTGTTGTGCAAATGAAATCCCAGCCGACCCACGTCGCCACGGTCATGCGGTTACTATAAGGATCCACCTCTAAAGTCCTTGTTAACGGCTAATTGGTAGAGCCTCCTACTACACACATCAAAAAAAAAGTTATGCATCACCCCGTTTCCCAGAACCCCTGAAGATAGACGATGACTGTGGATATTGTATCACAGACACAGTCCCTTTGACTGTTCATAGATGTCACTAAGCCCGCCCAAAGATGTAAACAAAAAAATGGTTCAAATGGCTCTGAGCACTATGGGACTCAACTGCTGTGGTCATAAGTCCCCTAGGACTTAGAACTACTTAAACCTAACTAACCTAAGGACATCACACACATCCATGCCCGAGGCAGGATTCGAACCTGCGACCGTAGCGGTCGTGCGGTTCCAGACTGTAGCGCCTTTAACCGCTCGGCCACTCCGGCCGAAAGATGTAAACAACAATGCATGAGCAGCACCTATTAGACGGAAGGGGTCCGACAGCCGATCAGTTCCAGTCATTCCACCAGAAAGGGGGTACACGGCTTGTGCTGTCTGTAGTTCCACCACGCCTAGACGGTCAATGCCGCGGTTCGATCGCGTCCGCATTGTTTCTTTGTGCCAGGAAGGGCTCTCAACAAGGGAAATGTCCAGGCCTCTCGGAGTGAACCAAAGCGATGTTATTCGGACATGGAGGAGATACAGATAGACAGGAACTGTCGAGGACAGGCCTCACTCAGGCCACCCAAGGGCTACTACTGCAGTGGATGACCGCTACCTACGGATTATGGCTCGGAGGAACCCTGACAGCAACGCCACCACGTTGAATAATGCTTTTAGTTCAGCCACAGGAGGTCGTGTTACGATTCAAACTGTACGCAATAGGCTGCATGATCCGCAACTTCACTCCCGACGTCCACGGCGAGGTCCAACTTCGCAACCACGACACTATGCAGCGCGGTACAGTTGGGCCCAAAAAAATGCCGAACGGACCACTCAGGATTGGCATCACGTCCTCCTCACCAGACAACCGTCGGAGACGTGTTTGGAGGCAACCCGGCCTGGCTGAACGCCTTAAACACACTGCCCACCGAGTGCGGCAAAGTGGAGGTTCCCTGCTGTTTTGGGATGGCATTATGTGGGGCCGACGTACGCCGCTGGTGGTCATGGGAGGCGCCGTAACGGTTGTGCGATACGTGAATGCCATCGTCCGACCGACAGTGGAACCACATCGGCAGCATACTGGCGAGGCATTCGTCTTCATGGACGACAATTCACACCCCCACCTTGCACATCTTGCATATGCCTTCCTTCAGGATAACGACGTCGCTCGACTAGAGTGGCCAGCATGTTCTCCAGACATGAACCCTATCGCACATGCCTGGGATAGACTGAAACGGGCTGGTTATGGACGACGTGACCCACCAACCACTCCGAGGGATGCATGCCGAATCACCGTTGAGGAATAGGACAATCTGGACAATAGTGCCTTGATGACCTTGTTGATAGTATGCCACGACGAATACAGGTATGCATCAATGTAAGAGGACGTGCTGCTGGGTATTAGTGGTACCGGTGTGTACAGCAGTCTGGACCATCACCTCTGAAGGTCTCGCTGGATGGTGGTACAACATGAAATGTGTGGTTTTCATGAGCAATAAAAAGGGCCGAAATAATGTTTATGTTGATCTCTATTCCAATTTTCTGTACAGGTTCCGGAGCTCTCGGAACCGAGTTGATGCAAAACTTTTTTTGATGTTTGTAGATAGGGCACCGCTATTGGTAGCCGTATGAACGTGAACAAATCGGTCGTCCTGAAAATTGGTACTGGACTACCTGCTGCCTCCATTGCACCCTTCAGGTTGCGGGACAAGAAGTGTCTGTGTATTGTGTTCACGAATGACGTACGACACACGGCGGCGATCTACTTCAGAAGGTTGCTGCAAGACGTCGGAATGGTGTCAGAGCGAACAGTATGAGCACCTTAGACATCATTCAACGAGCCCCTCACGTAAATATGTAGTTGGCGTCACGCATCCTTCACTACGTACAGATTCCTTTGATGCCGAAGACAATCGCTTGACGCATACTAGCAGCATCTGGGTATTCTGTTAGCGCGGGATTACCTATTCTTTTGTCCTTTTTTGACGTATAATGGCATGTATTTTTTGCCGCGTGCCCATATCTTTGTCCAACCCCTGCAGAGAATCTCCATTTCAAATGATTCCGCAGATGAACGCTTGAAAATATGAATTATCACTATGAAGTTGTTTTGATTTGATTCGTATCTATCTTTTTTATGCACCCTTCTGTCCTCATCCAGTCTCATAAACAACTAACAGTGTTAATCTTAGAATTCTTGGTGATGGAACAATGGTATTACCATGAGTAAACCACCGATTACAGCTTCAGGAACTTGCGCTTCACGTGTTGCCCTGCGCACTCGATAAAATGTCGAGGGATTTCATCAGGCATGTAGTACTCTTGTTTCCGTGTAGCTAACGGACCAACCACCACTTTTCAAAGGAATCTATTTTCCAAAATATATTAGTAGCTATGTACCATTACTCGTTCTCCAAACTAACAGCACCTGTGAACACATCACAAACTGGACAAGACTTTTAAACCGTCAAGTTTAATGTAACTAATTCGCTGTCGCTGAGCCTGAAAATGTCTCATGAACTTAGTCCTAAAATCTACAGGAGATATATTTAATGTATTGTATCTCAAAGGAATGATTATTGTCCACTCAATATTTTTTGAATGTAGTGTTATTTGATAATTGAAACATAAACTATACAATTAGAGCATGCAAAGTACGGTTTGTTTTATACCCATATATATTATAAAAATGGATGTACTTATATACGTATTTATGTACATATCTTCTACATCTCCACCTAAAACACTGGACCTATTTAAGCCAAACTTGGTACACGTATCACTTACTGTCTAGAAATAATCGCTGGGAGGGTGGGGGGTGGGGGTGGGGGGTAAGATCCAACCACTTATCAAATGGATGGGGATGAAGAAGCAGCACAGCGCAAGACGGGCGAATACCCTTTCTTTAGTCATGCAGTATTTGAGAATGAGAGCATTTAGTGACTTGCAGTGGTCTTAACACATAATTTTAAACCTTTATAAAACTATTTCTCGCTGAAAACCTCTAGTACCTCACGCCACGGAAGTCGAACACGCGCCAGAACAAATGGACGTGGTCAGCCCACAGAGGGCTCCGCGTCCGCGGCGGCTATTCCGTGCAGCGGCTCTCGCGCAGCGAGGGAGCCACCGCTACGCCACGTGCAGACAGCGGCCAATAGCCGCTCCCTCCGGTTTCGTATATATGGACCCACTCTGCCCTAGTCCAGTCTCATCCACTACCTAGGTCGGTATGACATGTCCCGCGATAAACACAATCGCCCCATGACGATCTTCGACGACTAAGTCGAAGAGAAAAATCCCAATACCCATCCCCAAATCCTACTCCTACCCAAAATACTACAATTATCTCGCCAAACCTCAGGCAAGTACCAGACACACACAGAACAAACATCACATCTCACAGACATCAAAAAAGTACAGAAATAATCACACACACAAGTACACAGGGGAGTAAAAGCCGACAGGCTACAAACTCCCCCTCACACTTCCCCAAAGAGGGGAAAGTATTAGATGTAGGCAGGCTAGTCCAGTCAGTCTAGCTGCTGCTGCATCCACAGAAACCAGAGGACAGACCAACACGCGATGAAAAACCATTCCAGACCGAGAGGACTTCAGGAGGAACAGCTCAAAACAGCTTAAACTCCGCTACCTCTGGCCAAGGCAGGCCCGTCATTATAGTGAGTGAGTGAGTGAGTGAGTGAGTAGTCCAGTCAGTCTGGTACTCGCTCTGGATTGAGTTTCTATCTCGGCGGTACTGCGTTCTTGTCGTTGCTCGTTGTTGACTTTTGCCTGGCTCTGGTTCCGAGTGGATTTACTGTTGGTGTCTGGTGTTGTGGTTTCTCCAAACCTCCGTTGTTTATCTCTTCCTTGTTGTGTCGGTCATAGTCGGTGGTTGTCGTTGGTCTGTCGTCCGACTCGTCCTGGTGTTTACCGGTGGTGTGTGTGCTCCACCGCCGGCGGTTTGCCCGCCTGGCGGCTCCGATCGCAGCCCAAGGCGTTCCCGCAGTTGGTTGTGGTTACTACACAACCCACGCAAAATGATGAAGGGAAAAAATATGTGTCTCTTACTCCATTCTGACTGTTCATGCTGTAAACAGTGAGATCCGTGAAAAATTTCCGCATCATGCATGGCGTTTTAATTTATTACTTCGTTACTACTAATTCTAGTCACAGCACATTTCGCAGACAGTTCCCACATACGGCACTGATTCTGCTGAAACATTGAGTCATTATACGGCACATAGCGGAGATAATTCGTCATAAACACTGATTTAGCCGAAAATGAAACTGCGGGGGCGAAATTAATTGGAGATACAGGTGAAATACGTGTAGAGTATTCTAAGTATGTGTGAAATACATTTGACATATGGGTACGCAGGCAACGCCAAGGGAGAAAAGCTCATCCTAAATACTGGGAGCGATTTCACCGAACTTTGGTACTCATACACTGACAAGCCAAAACATTATGACCATCTGCTTAATAGCTCGTTTATCCGTCTTTTGAAAGAAGTACGAGTACATCGCTGATCCTGCATATCAAGGATCCGGCAGTTCTTTGGTAGATTTGTGAAGGTATGTGAAATTAGATGTCTACGCACGGTTCATGTAATTTCCGTAAATAACCGGGCGGTGATTTGCGTAAGCGATGGTCGTGCCCACTGGCTACCCACATGGATTCCATAGGATTTACATCAGGCGAAATTGTTTGCCGAGACATCATCGTGAGTTCACTATGACTCTACTCAAACCTCTGTAGCTCGGGTATGGCTGCGAGACAGGGGCAATTTGAAAGAGGACATCGCCATCGGGGAAGACATCAAGCATGAACGTATGCAGCTGATTCGCAGCTGTCAGCGTGTCTACGATTACTACCACAGGTCCGATGCAAGCGCAAGAGAATTTCTCCCGCAGCATAATGCTGCTCCCACCAGCCCGTGTCCGTGGCGAGCTGCATGCTTCGAGTCGCTGTTCACCTCGATGAGGGCGTTTGCGGAGACGACCAGTGACCTAGTGCAGCAAAAATTTGATTCACCCGAAGAGCCGACACGTTCCAATTGACCGACGGTCGAATCCCGACAGTCCCGTGCCCACTGCAATCGTAACTGACGACGTCGTTGTGTAAACATGTGAACACATAGGAGTGGTCCACTATGGAGCTCCATGTTCAACAATATACGATGAACGGTGCGCTACGAAACATTTGTGCGGTGCACACCATTGTGCTCTATAGACAGAGATGTCACAGATCACCATCTATCCTACATTAGAGAGCAAGCAAGCCTCTGAAACCCAGATTCTGTCAAGAGTCTTGGACGTCCAACCATGTAGAGCCTAGTGGTAGTGTCACTGTCCTACCTCTTCCTATAGATGTCCACGACAGTAGCATGTGAAAATTCGACCATCTTCGCCGTATGCGAGACTCTCGTTCATAGGCTCTGCGTAATACTAATCTGCCCTTCGTCGAAGTCGCTATTCTCAATGGATTTCCCCAGTTTCAGCCCATATCTTTGCTAGGGTGGTCCCTCGTTCGTGTCCTCTCCGCTTATATACACTGCGGGCCATTAAAATTGCTACACCACGAAGATGACGTGCTACAGACGCGAAATTTAACCGACGGGAAGAAGATGCTGTGATATGCAAATGATTAGCTTTTCAGAGCATTCACACAAGATTGGCGCACGTGGCAACACCTACAACGTACTGACATGAGGAAAGTTTCCAACCGATTTCTCATACACAAACAGCAGTTGACCGGCGTTGCCTGGTGAAACGTTGTTGTGATGCCTCGTGAAAGGAGGAGAAATGCGTACCATCACGTTTCCGACTTTGATAAAGGTCGGATTGTAGAGTATCGCGATTGCGGTTTATCGTATCGCGACATTGCTGCTCGCGTTGGTGGAGATCCAATGACTGTTAGCAGAATATGGAATCGATGGGTTCAGGAGGGTAATACGGAACGCCGTGCTGGATCCCAACGGCCTCGTATCACTAGCAGTCGAGATGACAGGCATCTTATCCGCATGGCTGTAACGGATCGTGCAGCCACGTCTCGATCCCTGAGTCGACAGATGGGGACGTTTGGAAGACAACAACCATCTGCACGAACAGTTCGACGACGTTTGCAGCAGCATGGACTATCAACTCGGAGACCATGGCTGCAGTTACCCTTGACGCTGCATCACAGGCAGGAGCGCCAGCGATGGTGTACTCAACGACGAACCTGGCTGCACGAATGCCAAACGTCATTTTTTGGATGAATCCAGGTTCTGTTTACAGCATCATGATGGTCGCATCCGTGTTTGTCGACATCACCGTGAACGCACATCGGAAACGTGTATTCCTCATCGCCATACTGGCATATCACCCGGCGTGATGGTATGGCGTACCATTGGTTACACGTCTCCGTCACCTCTTGTTCACATTGAAGACACTTTGAACAGTGGAAATTACATTTCAAATGTGTTACGACCCGTGACTCTACCCTACATTCGATCCCTGCGAAACCCTACAGTTCAGCAGGATAATGCACGACCACATGTTACAGGTCCTGTACGGGCCTTTTTGGATACAGAAAACGTTCGACTGCTGCCCTGGCCAGCACATTATCCAGATCTGTCACCAAGTGAAAACGTCTGGTCAATGATGGCCGAGCAACTGGCTCGTCACAATACGCCAATCACTACTCTTGATGAACTGTGGTATCGTGTTGAAGCTGCATGGGCAACTGTACCTGTACACGCCATCCGAGCTCTGTTTGACTCAATACCCAGGCGTATCAAGGCCGTTACTACGGCTAGAGGTGGTTGTTCTGGGTACTGATTTCTCAGGATCTATGCACCCAAATTGCGTGAAAATGTAATCACATGTCAGTTCTAGTATAATATATTTGTCCAATGAATACCCGTTTATCATCTGCATTTCTTCTTGGTGTAGCAATTTTAATGGCCAGTAGTGTACTTTTGTTACCGTGTCACGTGCCCGCAACGCCAACAGGCGGCATCCAATGTCGCGGGGGGCAGTGGTCGTAATGATTTGGCTCATTAGTGTATTAGTTACGATCTGGAAAAAAATATTCTTTAGGAGTAAGAACCACCAGCCTCCAAATTGCGGTATGGGTGATACCGTGGAGAGAGAACGGTGGAGGAAGAAAGGAGGGACAGGGAGATGAATTAACAGAAGACAGGAATATAAACATACCCCGGCAACGCGTGGTACTCAGCTAGTTATTCATATTACTATACCTGCAACACTTTATGATGAAATCAAGCATACCCAACAACTTAGGGACTAAAATTACAAAATATTCACAAAATATATTTTAATCACATTTGAATAATGTGAACGTAAATGTTAATTTGACACTGTAAATTTGGAAACCAAAACAGGCCGCTGAGTAAATACTGCTGTATGTCACAAAAAACAACTAGCAGAACATGTCATTTGTTAAAACCCCTCAAAATGCACATACAAGAAATAAACTTTAAAAATGCTTATTCTACTTCCAAGCCGTCTACAACACAGTTTTGTTTGCGACAAACCTTCACATTTCATCACGGTAATGGGTTTCTTGCGATACTTACAGATCTTACACCTTTTTGTCCCCTGCATAATTAAAGATTAATCATATGTTGTTTGTCTAAGTGCATCCAGGTCCTAACATTCACTAGAGAAACCTTCCACCACTCTTCCAATTTGGCCTGTGGTGGCAGCTTGACAGCCTAGGACTGAACCAAGATCGTCTTCGCCTCACCAGCCTGACAATTACCCTGCAGACATGCCAACTACGTTGCTGAATTCATAAGGGTCGATAAGGCACCAAGCTCTGGTGAGGAGACCTTTCCGGCTTCGAAATTTTACTCATTTTTTCTTTTTCTTGTGCAGAAAACGGCATTTTCTATTTCCAGCTGTTCCATACTGATCCACGGAGAATCTATTGTACACCAGCAGTATAAAATAGTCATTTTCTGCGGGTCTTCTTCAATCCCTCTCTCTTGAATACTTTCAGCTAGCCGTCGTGGGTCAGAGAAAAGGTAAACTACATACGTGATCAAGTTGTGCAGCAATGGGAAAGATTTGTGGGTGGACGTCGGCCAGTTGTATTACAGTCATGTTCAAGCACCGTTGCTGAGCGAATGGAGGTTCCCGTGAACAGTGTCAACCAAGCAAACTAAAAATATGAAGAGCCATAGCGTTTCTCCCAACGCTCAGAAGAGCTAATCTGCCGTTCTGTAGAACCACGATCGTTTTCGTAAATGTGTCATAATTCCGAAATAAATGGAAAATCTATATGTATTACAATTATTGTAGATGACAAACTGTAATAGTGACTTAAGTCTGCGACTTATGTAGCTAAATTTGCAAAGAGTCAGTGATAAGCTCATCAACGACGTATACCAAGAAGGATACCAACAGTAACGTTCTATACGAAGGGCTGGGAACTTATCCTTATAACCACTTTACTGAACATTAAAACTCTTTAGCAAGTATTATGAGGCCTAAGTATAAATGTCTATTTCGTTTAGATCAATACAAGCTTTTAAAGAACCCAAAGCGTAGATGTCTCTTTTCTTTAGAACAAACCTTATAAAACACCAAGCATAAATGTCTCTTTTTCTTAAGGAACAACAAACTTCAAGGAATACAATACTTTAATCTTAACTGTGTTGCAAGATTTTCCTGTCGTAAGAAGAAAGTATATCAAACATGAATGAATTACATTTGATCAGACCGACGTCGGATCGCAGCTCAAGCCCACAGGTGGCACAATAGACTCTGAGGCAGACCTCGCGCACCAGACACTACTCCAACTACACAATCAAAGCAGTGATGTAACCACAAAACACACAGCCTATGCAAGTACACAACAAGAAGCCTTTGGCCTGCCTCAAGGATACCACATTCAAGGCAAATACAAATATGGGCACAACAAAATACAAAAATTATTAAAGCAAGAAACAAAGAAAGTAAACCACCTTTACAAATGTAAAAGTAGGTCTCAGAAAATAATCCCCACAAGCTGCAAGAACACAACCATAAAAATTTGGTCCGCCCCAATAATATGCCACTTAAGGCAAATACAAATGCGGGAACAGCATAACATAAAAATTATTAAAGCATTAAACATAGAAAACATTAAAACCACCTTCACAAATGTAAAAGTAGCCTTCAGGAACTAATTTCCACAAGCCACCAAGCACCTTAACTGTCGCTGTATGATCGGTTCTAGACTAACCAGATAGGCTTGACAAATTTTAGGCACTTCATTTACTTTTAGAAAACAGTTATTGGAACAATTCAACCAGAAACGTGGCCGATGTTGAAACTTCCGGAGCTTTAAACAGATTCAACTACTAAAGGTTCTACAAGGTGGCTGTGGCACCTTTAAATACAGGTTATACTACAAAGTACAAGTAGTGTGTAAGTAGGCTGTTTTTGTTTTTACGTTGGTAACGCCACATAGTGTTCCGTATGAAAATCGCTGACTGCACTGTGTGCAGTCTGTGGCTGGTTGGACTCATTGTGTAGTGTTGGGCAGTTGGATGTGAACAGCGCGTAGCGTTGGGCAGTTGCAGGTGAGCCGCCAGCAGTGATGGATGTGGGGAGGGAGATGCCAGATTTTTGAGAGGTTACTATGAGCGGACTATCTGGACGTGTGTCCGTCAGAAAAAGGAAATTTGTAATACTGGACGTCACGAATTGATATATATTATGACTTTTGAACACTATTAAGGTGTTGTTTGTTCTCTATCAAAATCTTTCATTTGCTAACTATGCCTATCAGTAGTTAGTGCCTTCAGTAGTTAGAATCTTTTATTTAGCTGGCGCTCGCTGTATTGCAGTAGTTCGAGTAACAAAGATTTTTGTGAGGTAAGTGATTCATAAAAGGTATAAGTTATCGTTAGTCAGGGCTATTCTTTTGTAGGGATTACTGAAAGTCAGATTGCGTTGCGCTAAAATATTGTGTGTCAGTTTAGAAATGATCAGAATAAATAGAGAGACAACGGTCTCAGTACGTTCAGTTTTACTCAGCTGTTTCTGTATCAAATAACGCAAGAGTTTTTCCAGCACCGCAATTCTATAATTTTCAAAGGGGAAGTTTCAAGCGTGGCTGCCCCTAGACAGAGCGGATAGCGGCGAGCACGCCGCGACAGCAGCCAGGCCGCTCCGTCCCACAAGCGCGGCTCTTAGCGCTCCATTAGCAAAACTCCGGCGCCAGAAACACTGGCCACGCCTCCCGAAGAAACGAGTAGTCTGGCCCTTACTCGTCTGCTCACACAGACCGCTCGGTTTCGAGTTCCCATCGTTCTACCGGAGCCCGTTTCTCCTGCCCAGAATCTGAACCAAAGAGTCTCTCATGAGCAAAGACTGCGATCAACCTCACCGAGCGTGAAGTATCGACTACACCTCAGTCGGTTTTTGAATTTCATGTCATTGGCCGTAGAAGTAACTGCCCACAGGCTCGTCATCAGATGAACGTGGTACAGGAAATTTGCTTCATGGCTATGCGCAGCTAGGCACTTAGGTCGTGGTGCTAGAGAAAATAGCGGAAAATTAGGCATAAGTCATTGCAGTCGAATACATCGGACGGTTGTAGGATACACTCCTTCGCAACTTCGTATCTGCAGCTTGCAGAGTTCACAATCTTCCAGGAGTATGCTTAAGAGTGTTTTATGTTCTAATTTAATGCAGCGAATGTCAAAACTTTCCATTTTGTGTATTCTGCGTGTGCTTGTAACTCTTTCACTTTGTTATTCATGTAACATCTTTTTCGCTCTGTTAGTCTCTGTTAGAGTACCTATAACTGCTTTTGTTCTTTGTTATTACGCATTGCTACGTTTCCGATTCATGTATAGACAGTTTAGTGTGGTCATCTATGTACGCCACTCTTTAATTATGTAAGAAATATTTTACTCTATTTGTCCATCTCTAACTTCTTTGACGATGTTAAGTACATATTGCAAACGTGTGGATACAGCTGCACCTGTAAGTGTTTACTTGTGTCCATTTTCTAAGCTTGAAAATATTTAATTTTATAATTTAATGCAGCTCATGTCAAAGATTCAATGTGCCAAAGTGTAATATCTAGTATCCTCATAAGCTTTGTATGTACGTTCAGTTAATCGTGACACAAAGTATATCTAAATATGCTGTTTTGTGCATTATCGGAATGAATTTTACCTGGACTCATAGCAATGAAGTATTCTAAAACATACCCTCTTGCTCCACCCCTTTGCGGACACCTACGACCGTGCATAAAGTTTCCTGTGTTAATAAGTAGTACTAAAGGAAGGCAAGTTGTATTTCACCTTAACAAAATTCGAGTTGTGAAACACTGTTTCCAACGTGGAATAGTCATAAGCTTTTTGTACGTAACGTTCGCCTCACCCTTATGTAGCATCGAGAAATGCAGAGTGTCGTTGCGTGTTTGTTGTAGAATTACACTAATCGATGTTAATAATGCACTACTTGTCCTTCCATTTTTAATTGGTCGTGCAAATGAAGAGTGTACACTTAGCTGTCTACCGTATTAAGCAAAATTTGTTTCAACTGCCGGTGGAGTAGTCTGGATTTCGACGTGTCGGAAAACGTTGATGGCATTTTTTAATAATTTTATTGGCTTTTTTAGCAACATAGCTATAACAATTTCTTCAGTTAATTTATAAGTACACATCTACGCCATGCATGTATAAAATGACAGATTTAGTATTTTGTATCAGAGTTTTATCTTCTCTACCTGTCGGTAAGGTACCGTACTACTAAACCATTGATTTTGAGGTTGTTCTCACCCACTGATGTTTTAATACTTGTTGGTAATGGAATCTTTTTTTCGAGGTTTCTTCTCAGTTTATTTTGATGTGGAGCATATTTGGAACATTGCAAAGTGATATGATCAAGATTTCCGTCGCCTTCTGGATGTTCATTCCATGTGGCAGTCTTTGACTCTTAGCGTATAGGGCTGTGCAGTGAAATATACATGTCCCAACATTATTCTAGTAATTGATGCTACATATCTCCTTGGGAAGTTTTTCTGAGTGTACCAGAGTTTTGTTGGTATATTGCGTAGGTCTCAGCCATTTTTCTGCTGCTATATTTATCACTCCTACTCCCATTGATCCTCTTTTTCTCAAACATGGAAAAAGTTGAAATGTGGACGCTGTGTAAATATCGTGCCCCCCTTCTTTGATTCCTTTTTTGCAGGACCATCTACCACTTCATTACGCCAAATACCTGAGTCCCATATCCCCACGTTAGATGTACGAATTTATTTTCATTGTTGGCTTGCATTATGAATTCGACCACATCGTAGATACAGCTTGCCACTTTCGATGCTCTGACTGCTCCAAAGCACTTTCAGATTCAAACAGAATTATTGCTTTGTTCCCTTTTTCAGTTCCAAGCTTAAACGCTTCTTTAACAGCTGTTACTTCAGCAGTGTTCTTCGAGAGCACGGCAGTTTGAACTTCTAGTGGCCGACACAGTGCACCTGTAAAATTTTCGTCAGATTAATTAAATAGTTTCTTTTTACCTGGTGTAAACACACTCAAATTCTGTACAAGGAGCTTCTTACATATTACACGTGACTTTATAACACACCTGTGTGTATTGTTCCTTACTCATTGCCTTAGTAGGGCGGGCAGCTCAAATAGAGTCAGGAGCTTTTCAGCCAAACACCACCCGCTATGGTGGTGGGGCAGGGGAGACTCAATCAGGAACAATTGGATTGGGATTTCCAATTTCGGCATTTTCCTTACAGCCAAGTAAAACTTCCGGCGGCCTTGTTCTGAGCAGGAGGATGGGAAATAATATTGTTTAATTCTGGGACAATATGTCATAGACATAAATTTGAAACCCTAGTCTACCTAAAAGTTCATTTGTTTGTGTGTACACAGAGTAAAGACTATAAATTACTCAACGTATGCTATGTACTTGTGTTGTTGAATGTTGCAACAGTGTAGCTGTATATCGTTTCCATAGTGTCACTGCCGCCATTCACTTGACAGTTGATACATTGAGAGCAAGTGCGATATCATGGGCAGATTGACTGTGATGTAAAGACCCAGGGGAGGAGGGGGGGGGGGAGAGGAGGTTAAAAAAATGGTTCAAATGGCTCTGAGCACTATGGGACTTAACATCTTTGGTCATCAGTCCCCTAGAACTTAGAACTACTTAAACCTAACTAACATAAGGACATCACACACATCCATGTCCGAGGCAGGACTCGAACCTGCGACCGTAGCGGTCACGCGGTTCCAGACTGAAGCGCCTAGAACCGCACGGCCACACCGGCCGGCGGAGGAGGAGGACTGGGGGTTATGACCCTATCAATTTTAGTAAAAGTGTTTATATTTGTACATGCACCGTTTTTCAAATTTCACTGTGTTACAAGACAGTTTTAATCAAACTGGCCCATAACATGTGTGAAATGCGTAAGAAATAGTCAAGTTAAATTGGAATAAACTAATCCACATGTGGTAATAAATTATGAATTCGTAGTAGTGATTGCTAACGGACGATCATTTACATTTTGATTTCATGTACTAAACTGCATGCTTTGATAACGAAAGTCAAGCTGAACGCAGGTAAGATTGAGAACCCGGCGTAGGTCTTAAAACCCCCAGGAAGTCTTCGCCCGCGCCATTCGCAGAATCACGCACTCGCCTCCCCGTGCGAAGGGAAAAGCGAGGCAGCTCTGAAAATGACAAGAAAATTGTTTTATTTAGTGGGAGAGAGAGAAAGAGAGAGAGAGAGAGAGAGAGAGAGAGAGAGAGTAGAAAAGCCAACCTGACACAATACAATCCGGAGTACGTCTCAGGATTTTGCAGGAAACTGAGTTTGTTGTTAACAGGCCCTGTTCAAGGGCTGTGTGCTGCCAAACGGCCAGAGACCTGGAAAAAATGCCTTTGTAGGAGGACTCAGCAGGCTGTCAAACTTTGCAGAAAAACACGGGCTGTTGACGTATCATATTAGAAGTGAAACAGGAACAGTAGTTCTTTGTACGAGTAGTGCGAGAGATGTCAACACCCAACTGAGGCACCATTTACAGTACTAAATGATAATTAATTGAAACCCCTCAGCTGCCGACAGGTGTTGTTGATATAGCTCGACGGGGACAGCTGAAAATGTGTGCCCGGACCGGGACCCGAACCCGGGATCTCCTGCTTACATGCCGACCCTCTATCCATCTGAGACACCGAGGAAACAGATGAATAGCGCGACTACAGGGACTTATCCCTTGCACGCTCCCCGCGAGACCCACATTCCCAACTGTCCACAATCTACGTAAGTAATGTTCGTAATAGATATTTGCCCATCTACTTATTACTCGCGCCAACTAAGGTGACGATTCCCGTACGAGATTGGGCAACCTGTGCGCATTCGCACAGACGAAGGTCAATGGCCGGGTAGTCTATAACTACATATGAAGATAGTAACTGTTCCCGAAAGAACAGATACCATTGATGACCGTGCAGCTACTCTAGAATAAATGATAATTAATTGAAACCCTCAGCTGCCGACAGGTGTTGTTGATATAGCTCTACGGGAACAGCCGAAAATGTGTGCCCTGAGCGGGACCCGAACCCGGGATCTTCTGCTTACATGGCAGACGCTCTATCCATCTGAGCCACCGAGGAGACAGATGAATAGCGCGACTGCAGGGACTTATCTCTTGCACACCCAACTGTCCACACTCTACATATGTAATGTTCCTACTAGATATTTCCCCAACTACTCATTACTCGCGGCAACTATCTTCGTGTATAGTTAAGGCTACCCGGCCATTGACATTCGTCTGTACGAATGCCCACACTTTGCCCGAACTCTTACGGGAATCGTCAACTTAGTTGGCGCGAGTAATGAGTAGATGGGCAAATATCTATTAGGAACATTACGTATGTAGATTGTGGACAGTTGGGAATGTGGGTCTCGCGGAGAGCGTGCAAGTGATAAGTCCCCGTAGTCACGCTATTCATCTGTTTCCCCGGTATCTCAGATGGATAGAGGGTCTGCATGTAAGCAGGAGATCCCAGTTTCGGGTCCTGGTCGGGGCACACATTTTCAGCTGTCCCCATCGAGCTATATCAACAACACCTGTCGGCAGCTGAGGGTTTCAATTAATTACCATTTATTTTAGAGAAGCTGCACGGTCATCAATGGTATCTGTTCTTTCGAGAACAGTTACTATCTTCATATTTACAGTACTGTAAATGTGGTGAGGCACATCCGCAACAGCGGATTTAACTCTTCGGAAAGGCGACGTTTACCTAACGATGTACAGTAGTTACAATTTTAATTTCAAAGACTTATTTGCAGTCAGAAGTTCAATATGCTTTCCACTCCAGGAGCAGATGCACACATAAATATTTCTGTTCCGATAGCATTTTCTTCCGCTACGAACTGACATACGGCACTCACGGTACTACGTCCACAGAAGTAAATATTGTATTCAGACATGAGTTAACTTTGAACTACCATTCCAGATCCCTTATCCAAATTTCCCAGGACAATGGTTTATTGATTTCAGCAATCATTAAATATATTTCCTTATGAAATGTCATTATTTATATGCAAAGACGTAAAAAGTCTATAGTGATCATTGTTTGATTTCATAGTCATTCCTTGAGCATTGATTTGATAAGTGATAATTTGCGCGCCTCAGGAATTTCAGGGCCAAACTCGTTTGCCTAGTTATAGTATCCAATTAAAGAACTCCATCCACTTAGTAGACAAGAAATCAAAACCGCGTATTGTTACAATAGCCGACACATATATGAAAAGGAAGAGTAGGGGGTGGCACAGCTTGTGGCATTCTCCTCTCGCCCCCCTCTCTCCCAGTCACCAAATATAACATGCCATCAGCTCCAACTTGTGCCACATCTATATCTATACTAATATTATCTATACTTCTACACTGATAAATGCTACAGCAACTTCGTTTCTTGCTCCTTCACGATTCAACCCTGAATCGATTTTGATGAAATTTGGTGTGGATATAGCTTCAACACTGAGGAAGAACATAGGTTACTTTAGAAATTGTACATTACAATACACTTATCGATTTAAAGAATATAGCGCGAAATATGGAACAATAATTATCATCTGAAAAAGCTTTTTACTTTTTTACTTTTGAACTTTATAACGCTTGTGAATATGTTTTTATTGTTTGATATGTTTTATATAATACAATTCAACGTAATGAATATAAACTTATACAATCCTCAAGGCGTTTAATCCATAATTCTGTATTAATATTAGTCACAAACCAGTCGTATTCTAGCCGCCGAGCGTCAACTGCCTCTCGTAGCTTCGCAGTCGCTTCAGGACTCAAAACAACGACGAACTTTAAATGAATGACATACTGAGAGACGTCGTGCCTTGACGTGTCCAGCGTGGGAGGCTGCTTTTGATTATGATATATGAGAGCTCAACCGCTGATAACAGGCAAGAAATGTGAGGGCAGCTGGCATTAATGGACGTACAACTGTTATAAAATTTGCTCTGCACGGAATCACAAATTATTTATTATCTTTCTTCGTCAGTTTAACGCCATTTAATAATTTTAGGAATCCCACATTTTATTTTAGTGCCGTCACCAATACTTCCGGTTAGCGTTGCTGACCCTTGATCACAGCGTCCCGAGTTCAATTCCAAGCCGGGTCGGATTTTCTCCGCTCGGCATGAATATGTGTGTTTTCCTTATTTTATCATTATCGACACGCAGTTCGCCGAAGTAGCGTCAAATAAAAAGTCTTGCACCAAGCGGACGAACATTCCGAACGAGGCCTCCTGAACAATAAAACCATACGCACATTACATTTTGCTGATATGCGACCGCAGCTGCGGGTAACATCTAGTACACCTATAATGTAATAATAACTAGGAACCTGCACTGACTTCGCGAGCGTAGCACTAAGGATCTACAGCAGGACAGCTTGTCTGGCGTAGCGGTAATAAATTACTTTCACACATGTTTCTGACTTGCAGAGAGACAGGCAATATCGCTGTTTCAATCTCTTAAATGTGTAGGAGGATGTCAAGTGTGCTTCAATATATCATTTGCCTATTGTCTCGTTTCCCTACCTTGAACTCTTTCCTAAATACAGAGTGTTTCCGTAAGAGCATGCAAAAGTTGAACAGAACATAGCGGACGCTCCACTGAACAATTTGAGGCGGGGAACCTGTGATATGAGAAGCCAACTTAAGTAGGTAATAGGAATAAAATCACATTACTGTGTACTTTTTTTATTTACTGCAAACACCATCACTGACACAATTAAATATTGTATCTTACAAAATGTGCTGAAACTGATGGTCGTCAACCTCAATGCAAGCATGACATCGTCGAACAAGATTCTGACGCACCTTCATAAATATCCCTGGTGTGTTTCGAATTATATCACAGGAAGCTAAAATTCTGGCAACTAATTCCATCTCCGTATCCACCCGGGTCTCAGCCACAAGTGACTTTAGGTATCCCCATAGGAAATAATCGAGGGGATTGATATCAGGTGATTTCGCAGGCCATGGAATAGGACCTCCCCTTCCAATACAGCGACCAGGAAATGCAGCAGTGAGATGGTTGCGGACATCCACACTGAAGTGAGGCGGTGCACCGTCATGTTGTATCCAAATCCTCCCACGAACAGTCAGTGGTACGTCCTCCAACAACTCCGGTAGAACTCTTTGCACGAATATCATGCACAAGTGGCCATTCAGACGGACAGGTAGTGGATAGGGTCCAATGAGATTGTCGCCTACAATGCCGGCCCAGATATTCAAAGCAAAGCGTATTTGATGGCGTGACTCTACTACAGTGTCAGGGTTTTCCTCGCCCCACACAAGGCTCTTACTGCTCTTCGAATAACATCAGATCCAATGAGGCCTCGTCAGCAAACAGCACGATTTGGAGAAAAGCTGGTCGATCAATCCGTTACTGGAGTAACCACAGACACAATGCGACCCTTGGTGCAAAGTCAGTCACAAGCATTGAGTGGACTCTTTGTGGGTAATATTGGTATAATTGTTGTTCGTGGAGTACTCACCACCCGCTAGTATGTGCAGCGCCCATTTCACGTGCAAATGACGAGTACTTGTTGTGGGGTCCGCTGAAATACGTTCCAGAAACTCCTGTTCAAAATCGGATATGCGAGCGGTTCTCATGTTGCCAGGTCCGTCGTTTCTTCTTTCTAATGAACCAGTCTCCTGCATTATTTGATCGTGAGAAATAAACTCTCGTTGTGACGAATGGTGCCTATTAGGAAATCGTTCCCTGTACAGCCTTGTGCTGTAGGTCTCAGAATAACACTGAGTAATGAGTGGGTCTGTCGTTGATTGATAGCACGTTCTGTCTTGGGACAATGTAAATACGATACAACAGAGCCACCTCATGGACGAGTAAAGCTAACAAAACCCGCATCATGACTTCCCAGTAATCAGGCTCGTCTCCTTCTTTCCTTGCAGGAAATAAAGAATGTGCATGTAAATTAACATCGCAGTACGTGTAACTTGTACGCATGCTAGTTGTAAATAATCTGGAAAACAGTAACGCTAGACAAAGCGGTAGACAGATTTACTTCCATATCTCCTTAAGCTGGCTTCTCCGATCCCAGGTACCCTGCATCAAATTGTTCAGTGGAGCATTCCCTCTGTCCTATTACATTTTTGCACGATCTTACAGAAATACCCTGTATAAAAGGTGCCCATGTTAGGTGAGGGCCCAAAGTATACACATTTAATAGATAGTATGATAGATTATTCTAAACTAGCTACACGTCTCGGTTTTGGACAGAAAGTACGATGTATCTTCGGTCAGACGACTTGCCTGTGGTTGCGGTAGTAGTTTATGGGTACAAACGAAAGGAGCGAGTAGAGGGCAACTAAACAAGCAAGTAATCCTAATAAGTATGCCAATGTTACAACACTGCTAATGTCGAAGAACACCTTTATTTCGAAAAGCCGCAAGTAGGGCGTAAATTACAAAGCGAAAAATTGCTCTTGTTTTATTTTATCGTAATTCTGGGTACCTAAGTACTGGGTAATAGCGTTTCGACGACAGGTGTATCGGTCGTGGTTCACCTATAGCATGGTCTCCCTCCCAGGTTCCTCAACTCGAAACCACTGGATACATTTGTGAGGCGATGTTTAAAAGGTATGGCGTATTTCATCCCAGTTGAGAGTGTGGATGAACTCTGGGAACGCATTCTGGATGGTTGTCGTTGTGTTCGCCTGGGATTTTTGAACATGTATGGGCATCGACGAGGTGAACGATGCCATATGAAACATCTGTTATAATGAGTTTTTCCTTAAGTGAACATCTGCAGTTTGGATTCTCAGAGACTCTATTGTAAGGTGATCATGCACTCAGCCGTAATACATCATATCGTGGAAATCATTGGTTTCCAGACCTGTTAGTCTCATTGTTTTCTACTCAGGTTTCAGGACCAGATGAGATATCGATAAGATCCTATAAAGGTTATGCGAGAGAACCTTGCTCCTCTTCTAGCGGTAATTTATGGTAAATCGCTTGAGCAACTAAAGGTACCTAAAGAATGGAAAAAAGCGCAGGTCATTCCCGTTTTTAAGAAATGCTATGACAGATTCACACAATTATATACCTATATCGTTGACGTCAGTCTGTTGTAGAATTATGTAACATGTTTTATGCTCAAGAATTATGATGTTTTTTTGGAAAATGAATATCTCGTCTATAAAAATCGACTTGGATTCCGCAAACAGAGATCCTGCGAAACTCAGCTCGCTCTGTTCCTCCATGAGATCCACAGCGTAGTGGATAACGGTGCTCAGGTTGATGCCGTGTTCCTTGATTTCAGCAAGGCATTTGACACCGTCCCGCATTGCCGTTTAATGAAAAAAATACGAGCTTACGGAGCATCGGTGCAGACCTGCGACTGGATTCAAGACTTTCTTGCGGGTAGAACTCAATACGTCGCTTTTAACGTGAAACGTTCCCTTAGAAAAATTATACATGACTGTGCTTAAACTGACACACAATATTTTTTAGCGCAACGCAATCTGACTTTCAATAATCCCTACAAGAGAATGGCCCTGACTAAATTAACCTATACGTTTCACAAATCACTTACCTCACAAAAATCTTCGTTACTCGAACTACTCAATACAGCGAGCGCCACTACTGCCAGCTAAATAAAAGACTCAAACTACTGAAGGCACTAACTGCTGATAGGCATAGTTAGCAAAAGAAAGATTTTGATAGAGAACAAACAATGTATTTACCTTACTAGTGTTCAAAAGTCATTATATATATATATATATATATATATATATATATATATATATATATATATATATATATATATATATACAGGGTGTTTCAAAAATGACCGGTATATTTCAAATGGCAATAAAAACTAAACGAGCAGCGGTAGAAATACACCGTTTGTTGCAATATGCTTGGGACAACAGTACATTTTCAGGCGGACAAACTTTCGAAATTACAGTAGTTACAATTTTCAACAACAGATGGCGCTGCAAGTGATGTGAAAAATATAGAAGACAACGCAGTCTGTGGGTGCGCCATTCTGTACGTCGTCTTTCTGCTGTAAGCGTGTGCTGTTCACAACGTGCAAGTGTGCTGTAGACAACATGGTTTGCCGGCCGGTGTGGCCGTGCGGTTAAAGGCGCTTCAGTCTGGAACCGCGTGACCGCTACGGTCGCAGGTTCGAATCCTGCCTCGGGCATGGATGTGTGTGATGTTCTTAGGTTAGTTAGGTTTAAGTAGTTCTAAGTTCTAGGGGACTTCTGACCACAGATGTTGAGTCCCATAGTGCTCAGAGCCATTTGAACCATTTTTGAACAACATGGTTTATTCCTTAGAACAGAGGATTTTTCTGGTGTTGGAATTCCACCGCCTAGAACACAGTGTTGTTGCAACAAGACGAAGTTTTCAACGGAGGTTTAACGTAACCAAAGGACCGAAAAGCGATACAATAAAGGATCTGTTTGAAAAATTTCAACGGACTGGGAACGTGACGGATGAACGTGCTGGAAAGGTAGGGCGACCGCGTACGGCAACCACAGAGGGCAACGCGCAGCTAGTGCAGCAGGTGATCCAACAGCGGCCTCAGGTTTCCGTTCGCCGTGTTGCAGCTGCGGTCCAAATGACGCCAACGTCCACGTATCGTCTCATGCGCCAGAGTTTACACCTCTATCCATACAAAATTCAAACGCGGCAACCCCTCAGCGCCGCTACCATTGCTTCACGAGAGACATTCGCTAACGATATAGTGCACAGGATTGATGACGGCGATATGCATGTGGGCAGCATTTGGTTTACTGACGAAGCTTATTTTTACCTGGACGGCTTCGTCAATAAACAGAACTGGCGGATATGAGGAACCGAAAAGCCCCATGTTGCAGTCCCATCGTCCCTGCATCCTCAAAAAGTACTGGTCTGGGCCGCCATTTCTTCCAAAGGAATCATTGGCCCATTTTTCAGATCCGAAACGATTACTGCATCACGCTATCTGGACATTCTTCGTGAATTTGTGGCGGTACAAACTGCCTTAGACGACAATGCGAACACCTCGTGGTTTATGCAAGATGGTGCCCGGCCACATCGCACGGCCGACGTCTTTAATTTCCTGAATGAATATTTCGATGATCGTGTGATTGCTTTGGGCTATCCGAAACATACAGGAGGCGGCGTTGATTGGCCTCCCTATTCGCCAGACATGAACCCCTGTGACTTCATTCTGTGGGGACACTTGAAAGACCAGGTGTACCGCCAGAATCCAGAAACAATTGAACAGCTGAAGCAGTACATCTCATCTGCATGTGAAGCCATTCCGCCAGACACGTTGTCAAAGGTTTCGGGTAATTTCATTCAGAGACTACGCCATATTATTGCTACGCATGGTGGATACGTGGAAAATATCGTACTATAGAGTTTCCCAGACCGCAGCGCCTATCTGTTGTTGAAAATTGTAACTACTGTAACTTCGAAAGTTTGTCTGCCTGAAAATGTACTGTTGTCCCAAGCATATTGCAACAAACGGTGTATTTCTATCGCTGCTCGTTTAGTTTTTATTGCCGTTTCAAATATACCGGTCATTTTTGAAACACCCTATATATATATATATATATATATATATATATATATATATATATATATATATATATATATATATATCAGTCCATGATATCCAATATTACAAATTTACTCTTTCTGATGGCCACACGTCCAGATCGTCCGCTCTCAAAATTCCGCCATCTCTCCCCACATCCACCACTGCTGGCGGCTCACTTCAAACTGCGCAACGCTACCCGCTATTAACTGTCAACTGGCCAACACTACAATAGCAAATTCCAACAATGCCACCCAGCCACCAGCAACGACATTCATCCACAAGCGTGGCTCCATCAATTCTCTCATTCCAGAATGAGATTTTCACTCTGCAGCGGAGTGTGCGCTGATATGAAACTTCCTGGCAGATTAAAACTGTGTGCCCGACCGAGACTCGAACTCGGGACCTTTGCCTTTCGCGGGCAAGTGCTCTACCATCTGAGCTACCGAAGCACGACTCACGCCCGGTCTCACAGCTTCACTTCTGCCAGTATCTCGTCTCCTACCTTCCAAACTTTACAGAAGCTCTCCTGCGAACCTTGCAGAACTAGCACTCCTGAAAGAAAGGATACTGCGGAGACATGGCTTAGCCACAGCCTGGGGGATGTTTCCAGAATGAGATTTTCACTCTGCAGCGGAGTGTGCGCTGATATGAAACTTCCTGGCAGATTAAAACTGTGTGCCCAACCGAGACTCGAACTCGGGACCTTTGCCTTTCGCGGGCAAGTGCTCTACCATCTGAGCTACCGAAGCACGACTCACGCCCGGTCTCACAGCTTCACTTCTGCCAGTATCTCGTCTCCTACCTTCCAAACTTTACAGAAGCTCTCCTGCGAACCTTGCAGAACTAGCACTCCTGAAAGAAAGGATACTGCGGAGACATGGCTTAGCCACAGCCTGGAGGATGTTTCCAGAATGAGATTTTCACTCTGCAGCGGAGTGTGCGCTGATATAAAACTTCCTGATTTTTGAAAGTCAGATTGCGTTGCGCTAAAAATATTGTGTGTCAGTTTAGTGTTGATCAGAATAGGCAAAGAACGAAATGTTCAGTTCTGCTCAGCTGTTTGAAAAGCAAATAACGTAAGGGGTTTATCAGTACAGTAATTCATTAATTTTTTAAGGGGACGTTTCAAACGGAACAAAATCGACAAATGTAAAGGTTAATATCCGGAGTACCACACGGAAGTGTGATAGGATCGTTGCTGTTTACAACATATATAAACGGTCTAGTAGAAAGCATCTGATGTTCTTTAATGCTATTAGCAAATGATGGGATGTCTATACCAAAGTAGCAACGCCAGAAGATAGTAAGAATCTGCATAACGACCTACAGAGAATTGATGAATGGTGCAGCAGATGACACTGAACGTAAAAAAATGTAACATATTTTGCATGCATAGGAAAAGAAGTCCACTACTGTACAGCTACATTATTGATGACAAACAGCTGGAGACAGCGTCTGCCGTAAAATATCTAGGCGTAACTATCCAGAGCGACCTTAAGTGGAATGACCATATAAAACAGATAGTGGGAAAAGCAGGCACCAGACTCAGATTCATCGGAACAATCTTAAGGAAATGTAACTCATCCATGAAAGAAGTGGCTTAAGAGGCGCTTGTTCGCCCGATTCTTCAATATTGTTCATCTATGTGGGATCCATACCAGGTAGGACTGATAGAGAAGATAGAAAAGATCCAACGAAGAGCGGCGCATTTTGTCACGGGACCTTTTAGCTGGCGAGAGAGCGTTATGGAGATGCTAAACAAACTTCACTGGCAGACGTTGCAAGAGAGGCGTTGTGAATCAAGGAAGAGATTTAGTATTGAAATTTCGGGACAGCACTTTTTAGGAGGAATCGGACAACATACTACTTCCCCCCAAGAGGAGAAAATACGAGAATTTAGGGCCAACACAGAGGCTTACCGACAATCATTCTTCCCACGCACTATTCGCGAGTGGAACAGGGTTGGAGGGATCAGATGGTGCTAGTGAAAGTACTCTCCACCATGCATCATCAGGTGGCTTGCGGAGTATGGTGTAGATGTAGATATAGATGTAGATTTGCACAAAATATTTGTAAATTTGAACCTTGATTAGGGCTATCCTTAACTTCGAACAGCTGCTGGTTGTGTTTAACCACTGGAGACAGTGAAAACACCGTCATATTGAGAACACCTACTTAGGTATACAACAGATTAATTTTGTCATTTGTGGGTTACCTAATCATGGAAAAGCTGTAGGATATTTAAGGGATCCTGAAACACAAATCAGATCTGTCCATTACAGCTTTTTATTTGCTGTTTATGATGCACACAATACACATAAAATTTACAGAGGGCCTAGTTATCTAAAATCTCAAAAGAAATTACACAAAATAACGCTAACACTATGGGAGGTAGCAAATTATATGGAAGACTTTATGGAGAAGAGGTAGCAGAAGTTCATCATTTGGACAGCTAACGAGTTTCAAGTTAATGAGACAAGAACAAACCGGAAATTATAATCAAAGAAGTTGCACAATAGAACAAGAAAGTTACAAGCTGCTCAAAATATGGATCGTGCTACTGCAGTTGCGACACTTACACTTCTCCTAAATCAGTTATTGTGTGGCAGTCAGCACCGGATGACAGCTGGGAGATGCTGTTGTTGTGGTCTTCAGTCCAGAGACTGGTTTGATGCAGCTCTCCATGCTACTCTATCCTATGCAAGCTTCTTCATCTCCCAGTACCTACTGCAACCTACATCCTTCTGAATCTGTTTAATTATTCATCTCTTGGTCTCCCTCTACGATTTTTACCCTCCCCGCTGCCCTCCAATACTAAATTGGTGATCCCTCGATGCCTCAGAATATACCCCACCAACCGATCCCTTCTCCTAGTCAAGTTGAGCCACAAATTTCTCTTCCCTCCAATTCTATTCAATACCTCCTCATTAGTTATATAATCTAAAAATCTTATCTTCAGCATTCTTCTGTAGCACCACATTTCTGAAGCTTCTATTCTCTTCTTGTCCGAACTATTTATCGTCCATGTTTCACTTCCATACGTGGCTACACTCCATACAAATACTTTCAGAAACGACTTCCTGACACTTAAATCTATACTCGATGTTAACAAATTTCTCTTCTTCAGAAACGCTTTCCTTGCCATTGCCAGTATACATTTTATATCCTCTCTACTGCGACCATCATCAGTTATTTTGTTCCCCAAATAGCAAAACTCAATTACTAATTTAAGCGTCTCATTTCCTAATCTAATTCCCGCAGCATCACCCGATTTAATTCGACTACATTCCATTATTCTCGTTTTGCTTTTGTTGATTTTCATCTTATATCCTCCTTTCAAGACACTGTCCATTCCGTTCAGCTGCTCTTCCAGGTCCTTTGCTGTCTCTGACAGAATTACAATGTCATCGGCGAACCTCAAAGTTTTTATTTCTTCTCCGTGGAAATTAATTCCAAATCCGAATTTTTCTTTTGTTTCCTTTACTGTTTGCTCAATATACAGATTGAATAACATCGGGGATAGGCTACAGCCCTGTCTCACTCCCTTCCCAACCAATGCTTCCCTTTCATGCCCCTCGACTCTTATAACTGCCATCTGGCTTCTGTACAAATTGTAAATAGCTTTTCGCTCGCTGTATTTTGCCCCTGCCACTGTCAGAATTTGAAAGAGAGTATTCCAGTCAACATTGTCAAAAGCTTTCTCTACGTCTACAAATGCTAGAAATGTAGGTTTGCCTTTCCTTAATCTATTTTCGTAAATAAGTCGTAGGGTCAGTATTGCCTCACGTATTCCAACATTTCTATAGCTGGTAGGTGAATACTCCAGAAACTTTCTTCTCCACCCTCGGCTCCGAACTTTCAAAAAACTACACTTGGCGTGGATGACTCAATGCTGTTGGTAATTTGGCAATCGGAGACACAGCTTATTTTACGAAAAAAAAACAGAGGACTGCAGCATACATTTCCCACACTTGGCGTGAAAAATAGACACTAACTGCCAAGAGGTTGACACTGGCCTGTAGCAGAGTTCCATCATTTAGTCAAACTCTTCGCGCCGAGCTTGGCATCTGGCGCAACTCATTTGAGTTTATACGCCGAAAGAACAACGGACTTTCTCACGTTGCTGGGGAGGCACCATCGTGTCGTCTTCTTTGATGTCTGCAAAGAAGAGGCATAAATACCATGCTCAGCTATTCTCTGGGGCAGGCATCGGCTCAAAGCATGGAGGAGGGCCTCTGTCCCAAAACTGCTCAACTCGCCGGGCATGATCCTCCTCCATGTCAGACTCCCTGACCGCCTTCTGCCAATAAGCACCTTCCCAGCGACAAAAGCGCAAATCTTTCCTCCCAAGCAATCATGCCTAGTATTGTCAATAAAATAACCACAAAATAGTGGCTTCAAAATGAAACAGTATCACACAAAGATGTTTGGAAGTATGTGACAAGTTCTAAACACAAACCTTCTTGGTGAAACAGTAATGCCGGCCGGTGTGGCCGAGCGGTTCTAGGTGCTTCAATCTGGAACCGCGCGACCGCTACGGTCGCAGGTTCGAATCCTGCCTCGGGCATGGATGTGTGTGATGTCCTTAGGTTAGTTATGTTTAAGTAGTTCTAAGTTCTAGGGGACTGATGACCTCAGATGTTAAGTCCCATAGTGCTCAGAGCCATTTGAACCATTTTTTTTAAACAATAATCGAAAACGTGTCATAAACCCTACGGTATTTCCTAACATTAGACTTGACATGCGCAGACGAACGTGGTGGAGGACTTCAGTTTATAATAGGTACTGCTTACTCACACATTTGTTGCTTAGCAAACTCTATGACATCTGAAAATAAGTTTTTCATATCTTCATATTACGCCACAATCTGACCAGAATGGAGAGCTTCGTGGTTTGTTTTGCGTGAAGTCTGAATGTCAGCGTTATGAAACAATACGAAGTGGGGCCGCGGAGCCATTAGCCGCTCAGGCAACGTGCCAGCGCGTGTTACCCGTCTCAGGCAGATGGGTGGCTCAGATAACCGATGCGCCATGTCGCAAGGCGAGTCGCCCACGTCCTCACGAGCTCACAGGTGGTCTGGTCTCCGGAGCGCCCGCCGTTGCTGGGAAAAGATAAACATGAAATACACAAACTTAAAAATCGGCTCGGAACGTCAATGTGACAAGAACGTCAAGCGGCTGTAGTCTTGCATTTGTCCTTTCACTTGGTATCAGAAGCATTATCAACTACAGCAATATAGACCGAAAGATCCGTCTTCTACCTATTACCCACTAAGCAGTCTACCAAAAGTGGGACACACGCCATACTATGAAGATCTTCAAGGCTCGCGCATACTTCATCGATTACGAGTGCTACTAGTTTAGAGCCTTAACGTTTGATTCTTGTTATTGCTACCAGAGAAGTGTTTGGTATAATCATTTACTGCTACGTTAACACAGAGGAATTTAAACCATTATCTGCATTCTTTCTGGTAATAGTTCCCACACCAGGAGAGGAATCGCCATGCTTCAGTGCACCAGCTACAGGGTATCTGGGCTAAGGACACACAAAAACATTTGTTTATATTTCAGCAGCAGTTAAGGTTTATAACTTTATTTGTCCAACATTGTACACAGGAGCTCAAACATTTCCATGTATTGTTCAATGTACAGTTCAATGTACAGTTCAATGCGGACACACTTTGTAGCTCCACAGATATCGAAACGGTACTCCACTCCTCGTCACATGTTCATACGCATGACAGGTGTTGTGGCTCCTGCTGCAGGGTAAGTCCGTTGTCTCAAATATACTAGATCTCGAACCTCTGTTCTGTAAACACTGTCCTTGATAAAGTCCCGTGCACTGAAATCCAGCGGAGTCAGATAGGCAGATCTAGCGGCCAGGCTATGGGACCCTGTCTTCGACCCAACGCTCAGGAATCATCTCCAAGTAACATCCGCATGTTATTAGGGTGGGGCACCATCCTGCTGGGATGGGCATTGGGAGCCGCCTGTGGAATAGAATAGTTCGCCAACATGTCGAGATAGATGTGCCCTGATTCCATTTCAAAAAATACACTCCTGGAAATTGAAATAAGAACACCGTGAATTCATTGTCCCAGGAAGGGGAAACTTTATTGACACATTCCTGGGGTCAGATACATCACATGATCACACTGACAGAACCACAGGCACATAGACACAGGCAACAGAGCATGCACAATGTCGGCACTAGTACAGTGTATATCCACCTTTCGCAGCAATGCAGGCTGCTATTCTCCCATGGAGACGATCGTAGAGATGCTGGATGTAGTCCTGTGGAACGGCTTGCCATGCCATTTCCACCTGGCGCCTCAGTTGGACCAGCGTTCGTGCTGGACGTGCAGACCGCGTGAGACGACGCTTCATCCAGTCCTAAACATGCTCAATGGGGGACAGATCCGGAGATCTTGCTGGCCAGGGTAGTTGACTTACACCTTCTAGAGCACGTTGGGTGGCACGGGATACATGCGGAAGTGCATTGTCCTGTTGGAACAGAAGTTCCCTTGCCGGTCTAGGAATGGTAGAACGATGGGTTCGATGACGGTTTGGATGTACCGTGCACTATTCAGTGTCCCCTCGACGATCACCAGTGGTGTACGGCCAGTGTAGGAGATCGCTCCCCACACCATGATGCCGGGTGTTGGCCCTGTGTGCCTCGGTCGTATGCAGTCCTGATTGTGGCGCTCACCTGCACGGCGCCAAACACGCATACGACCATCATTGGCACCAAGGCAGAAGCGGCTCTCATCGCTGAAGACGACACGTCTCCATTCGTCCCTCCATTCACGCCTGTCGCGACACCACTGGAGGCCGGCTGCACGATGTTGGGGCGTGAGCGGAAGACGGCCTAACGGTGTGCGGGACCGTAGCCCAGCTTCATGGAGACGGTTGCGAATGGTCCTCGCCGATACCCCAGGAGCAACAGTGTCCCTAATTTGCTGGGAAGTGGCGGTGCGGTCCCCTACGGCACTGCGTAGGATCCTACGGTCTTGGCGTGCATCCGTGCGTCGCTGCGGTCCGGTCCCAGGTCGACGGGCACGTGCACCTTCCGCCGACCACTGGCGACAACATCGATGTACTGTGGAGACCTCACGCCCCACGTGTTGAGCAATTCGGCGGTACGTCCACCCGGCCTCCCGCATGCCCACTATAAGCCCTCGCTCAAAGTCCGTCAACTGCACATACGGTTCACGTCCACGCTGTCGCGGCATGCTACCAGTGTTAAAGACTGCGATGGAGCTCCGTATGCCACGGCAAACTGGCTGACACTGACGGCGGCGGTGCACAAATGCTGCGCAGCTAGCGCCATTCGACGGCCAACACCGCGGTTCCTGGTGTGTCCGCTGTGCCGTGCGTGTGATCATTGCTTGTACAGCCCTCTCGCAGTGTCCGGAGCAAGTATGGTGGGTCTGACACACCGGTGTCAATGTGTTCTTTTTTCCATTTCCAGGAGTGTAGACCAGTCACACTATACTTACGTAATCCCAATCACACATTAACTTTTGGTGTGTCCCTTTCGTACTCAATCACTTCTCCTGGAGTCTCTTCTCATATTCGACAGTTATGTCGCTTAACTTTTCAATAGAGATGGAAGGTAGAGCGATCACTGAACAGCACTGCATTGAGGTTGTCGTTGTTTTCGTCTATATGGTGCTACGTTTCAATAGCAAAATCACATCTTCTGCTGTGATCTTCGGGCTGAAGCGCGTGCACCGTGAAACGGGGGGCGGCCAGTTCCCTACTAGCTTGGCTAATGCGTGGGCTTCTTTCACATGCGTTTTAGGGTGTTTTCCAGTATTTACAATGAAACTACCCATTTCTCGAAGAGCTTTGTCCCAATGAAAATCCACGTTCCAGTCTCTTCTTGCACGCTGCTGAACACGTGTTACTGATCTTAACTCAGCTAACCACAGCACACATTGCACCTTCCGTTGGTGCGTGCACATGCTGACTGTCAGGACATCTACCTGCTGCACAGTATACGTTTGTGCCCACGCGCCATACGACTAGCGCTGTTCATGAAGTGGCGAGGATCACATCTTGGAGAGAATGTCTATCGATTGTGCATTTACCCATCAACATAAAATTTCGCGGTCTTCCGTTGTAAGCATTTATCTGTGTATTCCTCTATCTCGGACGCATTGTATTATGTCAACAAGTAATTTTTTAATAGTTAAACGGCCGCTCCGAGTTTTGCATCTGTTGCATTGTTGGGTAACATGTGATCTGCAGTGCTAATGATAACTTTCCCTTCGTACAGTTCCAGTTGTACTTCAACTGAGCGGGGTGGCGCAGTGGTTAGCACACTGGACTCACATTCGGGAAGACGACGTTTCAAATCCGCGTCAGGCCATTCTGCCGCGCGGGGTAGCCGCGAGGTCATGGGCACCTTGCCACGGTTCGTGCGGCTGCCCCAATCGGAGGTTCGAGTCCTCCCTCGGGCATGTGTGTGTGTGTGTGTGTGTGTGTGTGTGTGTGTGTGTGTGTGTGTGTGTGTGTGTGTGTTTTGTCCTTAGCGTAAGTTAGTTGAAGTTAAATTAAGTAGTGTGTAAGCCTAGGGACCAATGACCTCAGCAGTTTGGTCCCTCAGGAACTTACCACCACGAAGCCATACTGATTTAGGTTTTCCGTGATTTTCCTTAATCAATTCAGGCAAATACCGGGATGCTCCCTGTGAAAGGGCACGACCGACTTCCTTCTCCATCCTTCCCTAATTCGATGGGACCGATGACCTCGCTGTTTGGTCCCCTCCCCCGATTCAACCAACCAGAACCAGGTGAGATGGTGCACCTTTGAAAACGACACGCCCGTTTTCCTTCCGCAGTCTTCCTCGTTCAGAGCTTGTGTTCCGTCTCTAACGAGCTCGTTGGCAGAGGGACATTAATTTTCCTTCCTCCTTCCTTTCACAGTGAGTATATACGAAAGTTGTCTCTTTAGAGGTTTCGTACTCTCTCGCTGCTGACTTTAGCTCTTCCTCGACAATCCGGTAGCGTGTTAACTGCAGACTTCACGCAAAATTAGAAGTTTCACACAAGTTGTTTCTGTGAGAGATGCTTCTTTTACATTTTCTCAGTATCTCATAAATCTGCTCATCCTCCGCTTGCTATAATACTATAACACTAAAAGTAAGTAATGCATGTGTAATGCATCAGAGTGTTCATTTTTGCTCATTAATTCGAGGGCAAGTAAAAAAATTCTGCGCGCTATTTTTTTCTAATTTAATTCAAAATTTACAATAACACTATTTTTCAACGTAATACCATACTTTTCAGTGCACTTTACCCATTATTGTATAAGCTTTTTATCCGGTTGAGCAGCAAGTCACGAACGCTGGTCGAAAGTATCTGAACACCTATTAGTGGATATTAATATGGGGTGTGCCAACCCATCGCTTTGATGAAGTCTTGAACTCTGCTGGAGCACTTTCAATAAGATGTCTGAATGTGGAGAAATCGCAGACCAGTGTTACTCAGAAGCCGAAACCAGACGAAGTAACGACGTTGGACGCTGGGCTCTGGACTGAAGTCGACGTTCGAATTCATCCCACTGGCTTTCCGTTGGGTTCAGTTCGGGACTCCGGGCAGGACGCTCCATTTCAGGAAAGGTATTGTCACATTGCAGTAAACGCGTTCGCATCCATCCGCACTTAACGTTTTCTTAAGCGTGATAGAGAAACCACACCATATCCACAGAAAACGCCCCCACACCGTAAACATTCTGGAACAGGTTCCTCCATACTTCACCGTTAGCACCATGTGCGGCGACTGCGTGGGTGCGCCGGGGCTCGAGCACCCACATACATAATCTTGTGGGAGCGCCGCACCCACAAAATTTTTAATTTGATAAAAAATATAAAATAAATATTTCTCGCTTACCTTTAAAAAAGTGATGAACTATTAGTGGGAGCAGGACATCAAGCGGGCCGACTTGGAGCAAGAGAGGCAACACAGGACATTTTAATTTCCACTGTCTCTACTTTTAGAAAGAATTTCATAAAACTTTGTCAGCATGACCAGGAAGGATTCATGAAATTACAATGAAGTCAAGACCTTTTAGCTGCTTACAGGCGTTGATATATATCAACGGGGACAGTTGAAAATGTGTGCCCCGACTGGGACTCGAACCCGGGATCTCCTGCTTACATGTCAGACGCTCTATCCATCTGGGCCACCGAGGACACAGAGGATAGTGCGACTACACTGTCAGAAGTCAGGATTCACACTCATAGCAGTGGAAGTTCAAAAACATAACAAAATAAATTTTTTTACATGTGAAATTTCATCATTTTTTCACCTACTATAGGCAGCATTTGTTGCTGTAGGTATGCTTTTCTTCATAAGTAAGAGAGATTCCTCGATGAATTTTGCACAGTATACAAACCATGCTTACAGGTGCATTAAACTCTAGAATTTTCCAAATCTATTAAAAACTGTGGTAAAAATTGAGATAATTAACCAAAAATTTGAGTTTTTTCTAAACATTGCATGGGGGCTCAATTAAATATAATGCAAATAATTTTAATTTTAGTAGCTGTTTGTCCGATTACGCAGTCTCGTAACCGGTTGGCACTGACTAGTATTACTCCGCAATCTGACTGCATAGAATAACAACAAGAATGAAAGAAAACTTCCGTTAACACAATTAATTAATTAAGTCCCCAGCAACTATAAAAGCTACGAAACAAAAACTACGAAACAACAAAGCACAAGTGTAACTGTTCTGTGTGTGGAAGTGTGATTCAACGTACACATCTGGCACGGTTCTTCGTCAATAAGACAAGGTATTTTAAGCACCATTTACACTGAACTAATTAAAAAAAAACAGAAATACTATAATTGCACATAGAAACCAGAATTACCCTCTAATACATGAACACAAGCCAGATGCTTTGTTGACTGAACCTGTGACCAAGAGACATTGTTAGTGAGGACATTTGAAATAAAAAAATTTTCTTTACCTTCATATATATTGACGAAACATACACTCTGATCATTACAACATCCGCAATCGAACAGCGTCGGCTGTGTAGCCCATCAGAACAACTGCACACAACATGCTCACAACTAGTCACGGCTACATCAGAACTCCTACTGCTGACGGCAACTTCTCAATAAGCACTCTCCACGACGACTTCTCAACAAGCACTGCCAGTGGAGGCGGCTGAATAATACTCTTTGGCGCAATCTCTGGCGCTGTGACTCAGTGTAGCCACCTTTCATATGCCCCTCCTCCACGGGCTAGAATTTGATGGTATTTTTGCCAGCATTGGTGGTGAAAATACCACCAAATTCGTCAAAAAAATACAGACAAAAATAAAAAATAATATTAATAAGTAAATTTCACATAACTAGATAAATTTTGGCTTTGCACTTACCCTTCAGTAACCTAATATATAAAATACAGTAAGGAATACTAATGCTTGCATACATATGATTTTACATAATAGTTTACACAAGTATCATGTGGTTAAACAATTCAATCAATAGCGTCAGCAATGACGAATAGGTGCAGGTAAGAGTCTCATAACATCTCATAAACAGTAAACACACAAAAAATCAGTTCATACAAATATTCACATAAAATCCTTTCAATAAACAAGTAGGACTCCTCAGAGTAGTTGACAGTTCCAACAGTAGCACCCAGCAATGATCAACAGGTGCAAATAGCAGTCTCATAACATTTCATCAGCAGTATTTAAACAGCTTCAACAGTGGCACCCAAAAATGGCGAGCAGGCGCAGACACCAACAAGTGACATTATCTCAGTAGAAGCAGTCCATCAGTGGCACCCAGTAATGTTGAACAGGTGTAGACACCAACAAGTGACATCATTTCAGTAGAAGCAGTCCATCAGTGGCACCCAGTAATGTTGAACAGGTGCAGACACCAACAAGTGACATCATTTCAGTAGAAGCAGTCCATCAGTGGCACCCAGTAATGTTGAGCAGGCGCAGACACCAAGTGACATCATTTCAGTAGAAGCAGTCCATCAGTGGCACCCAGTAATGTTGAGCAGGTGCAGACACCAACAAGTCACATTATTTCAATAGAAGCAGTTCCATCAGTGGCACCCAGCAATGTTAAACAGGTGCAGACAGCAACAAGTCACATTATTTCAGTACAAGCAGTTCCACCAGTGGCACCTAGCAATGTTGAGCAGATGCAGACACCAACAAGTGACATTATTTCAGTAGAAGCAGTCCATCAGTGGCACCTAGCAATTTTGAACAGGTGCAGACACCAAAAAGTGACATCATTTCAGTAGAAGCAGTTCCATCAGTGGCACCCAGCAATGTTGAGCAGGTGCAGACAGCAACAAGCGACATCATTTCAGTAGAAGCAGTCCATCAGTGGCACCCAGTAATGTTGAGCAGGTGCAGACACCAACAAGTGACATCATTTCAGTAGACGCAGTCCATCAGTAGCACCCAGCATTGTTGAACAGGTGCAAATAACAGTCCATAATATTCACTATCACTAATCAGACAGTTCATCAGAGTTTATCAGCAGAAATTAAACATCTCCTAGTGGCACCCATCATGTTGAACAAGTGCAGGTAACAGTCCATAATATTCACTAACACTAATTAGACAGTTCATCAGAGTTCATTAGCACAAATTAAACATTTCCAAGCAGCACCCATCATGTTGAACAAGTGCACGTAAAAGTCCATAATATTCACTATCACTAATCATACAGTTCATCAGAGTTTATCAGCAGAAATTAAACATTTCCAAGTGGCACTCATCATGTTGAACAAGTGCAGGTAACAGTCCATAATATTCACTATCACTAATCAGACAGTTCATCAGAGTTCATTAGCACAAATTAAACATTTCCAAGTGGCACTCACCAATATTAATACGTGTAAGCACGAACAACAGTTTGAATGCACACACGATTGCTTTCACAAAATTATTATCAATGCTCGTACACTAAACATACAAATTATAATAAACACACAAATGATATCAGATAATTGTCATATTAAATATTACAAATACACAAATATCAATAAACCTATAACATTTATGGGTGTCAGTGCAAGCCACAACAAACAAGTAAGATAATATTTAGGGGATAGGTCGGTACCAATTATTTGGGATTAGGAAGGGGAAACACACAAAACACACTCACTCATCTTTCATCCATATTAAGTACTACTGTGTAATTGAATAGTGTTAACTGTGTAAATGCAATTCTGTCAAAGATTTGATGTTCAACATGTGTATCAAGTAGTAGTGGTAACAGTGTATAACAGTCAATAATAGTTAGTCGACGTCATAGTCATCATTTCAAGACCAATGTTTGCCAAGCCAAATCAAATGTACGGTTGCTGAACAACTGTCAGTGTGCCAAGATATGCAATTACTTCCTCTCTCCAAAAAAAAATATATACTGCTTATTGATTTAACAAAGTGTGTGTGTAGACAGTCTTCTTTCCACTTGAGTGTTCTAGTCTGCCATCTTCATCCTCCTTGTTCCATATAGACCAACAAAAAAAAAAAAAAAAAATGCGCCTCACTTACTTCACCTCTTATCCACCAAAACTCCAATAATCATCAGCATCACATAATCTTAATACTTCAATAGTACCTCTTACGTCGATACATATAAACCTTATCATCAATATCATTTACCTTACCTCTTGTCCACCAAAACTCCAATAATCATCAACTTCACACAATCTCAATACCTCAATAATACCTCTTCAATACGTCGATGTATATAAACCTTATCACCAATATCATTTCACTTCCATAACAACTCTTTCCTCTAGTCAGTCTCCTCGAACAAGTACAGATAAAATCCTACTCCAAACTTCAATTCATCATCCCATACAATCCGAAGACACAATGTCGACACACAACCTCTGTGTAATCCACCTGACCCACATCTTCTACTCATTATGAATTATAAAATACATTTTGGTTACCTTGTCCATCATTAAATAAAAGAAATGCATACATGACCTCTAACAGCCTTTAGTTTGAATAACTCTCAGAAAGTAAATACGAGTACGGAGTGTGGATGATCGTAATATTTCACAGTGTGTACACCACTTCAACAATCATGTCAAAACAGAAGCAAACATGTGGAGTATTTCTTGTGTCAAGTGTCACTTGCTATTTCAATTGCTCACGAAGAATGCAGTGTAATAACTGTCAATGGTCTAAACCTAGTGTTGGTATTTCATGTCGTTAACTTCCTCTCTATTAGCATAAATTTATACAGCTTCCGTAAAACCTCCAGCTCATGTGACTTCAATGAAGTTTTTTGTACCAATGTCGTTCGTAGAATTATAGAAGTTCATTTTCTTATCTTAAAATATAAGGCACTGAGCGTAAGCAAAACATGCAATAGCGAGTAAATATACCAGTAGAGAACAGAATGTCAACAAGTGGATGCAGCACAATTCCTACAACAAGGCTCTGCCAAGCGAACAATCTATAATTAATACCATAGTGTAACCTAAACTCCATGTTCCTACACCGTATATCAGCATTTCTATATACCAAATTAAAGAGTAGTTATGACAACAAAACAGAAATGTGTAAATATGCAATCCATACGCAAAGCAGCAAATATATATCTTACATAATAAACAGGTCATTAGCATCTTATTAGCATAAGCAAATAAATGTTCATATGTAATCTTAATAAGTAAACATGAAGGCGCAAGCAGATAAATCACAAAGTATAACTTACATACATAACCATATCAGCACAACTAATCAGGTGACAATTATAATTTAAATAAATAAGCACAGTAGGCACATAATTTAAAAAAATGTGACATCAGTGAAAAAGCATAGCAGCCAAGCGATGCATAATATACATAATTAACAACCCTGTTCATTAATCAATCATTGTCAAAATCAGTTAACACAAAGTATAAATCACGTAATCGCGAGCAGCAAATTACGTCTAAAGTACGTACCTAAGTGGAAATATGTTACCTGAAAAATAAACTCAATTAATAGTTACCTTTTTAGTTTCTTACTTTCTTCTTCGAAATTACATTCTTCCTGAAAATTTCTCGATAGCAAGTCCTCTTAACGTCGGGACACACACAAAATTTACCTGAAGGTCTTAAATACACTCCTGGAAATTGAAATAAGAACACCGTGAATTCATTGTCCCAGGAAGGGGAAACTTTATTGACACATTCCTGGGGTCAGATACATCACATGATCACACTGACAGAACCATAGGCACATAGACACAGGCGACAGAGCATGCACAATGTCGGCACTAGTACAGTGTATATCCACCTTTCGCAGCAATGCAGGCTGCTATTCTCCCATGGAGACGATCGTAGAGATGCTGGATGTAGTCCTGTGGAACGGCTTGCCATGCCATTTCCACCTGGCGCCTCAGTTGGACCAGCGTTCGTGCTGGACGTGCAGACCGCGTGAGACGACGCTTCATCCAGTCCCAAACATGCTCAATGGGGGACAGATCCGGAGATCTTGCTGGCCAGGGTAGTTGACTTACACCTTCTAGAGCACGTTGGGTGGCACGGGATACATGCGGACGTGCATTGTCCTGTTGGAACAGCAAGTTCCCTTGCCGGTCTAGGAATGGTAGAACGATGGGTTCGATGACGGTTTGGATGTACCGTGCACTATTCAGTGTCCCCTCGACGATCACCAGTGGTGTACGGCCAGTGTAGGAGATCGCTCCCCACACCATGATGCCGGGTGTTGGCCCTGTGCGCCTCGGTCGTATGCAGTCCTGATTGTGACGCTCACCTGCACGGCGCCAAACACGCATACGACCATCATTGGCACCAAGGCAGAAGCGACTCTCAGCGCTGAAGACGACACGTCTCCATTCGTCCCTCCATTCACGCCTGTCGCGACACCACTGGAGGCCGGCTGCACGATGTTGGGGCGTGAGCGGAAGACGGCCTAACGGTGTGCGGGACCGTAGCCCAGCTTCATGGAGACGGTTGCGAATGGTCCTCGCCGATACCCCAGGAGCAACAGTGTCCCTAATTTGCTGGGAAGTGGCGGTGCGGTCCCCTACGGCACTGCGTAGGATCCTACGGTCTTGGCGTGCATCCGTGCGTCGCTGCGGTCCGGTCCCAGGTCGACGGGCACGTGCACCTTCCGCCGACCACTGGCGACAACATCGATGTACTGTGGAGACCTCACGCCCCACGTGTTGAGCAATTCGGCGGTACGTCCACCCGGCCTCCCGCATGCCCACTATACGCCCTCGCTCAAAGTCCGTCAACTGCACATACGGTTCACGTCCACGCTGTCGCGGCATGCTACCAGTGTTAAAGACTGCGATGGAGCTCCATATGCCACGGCAAACTGGCTGACACTGACGGCGGTGGTGCACAAATGCTGCGCAGCTAGCGCCATTCGACGGCCAACACCGCGGTTCCTGGTGTGTCCGCTGTGCCGTGCGTGTGATCATTGCTTGTACAGCCCTCTCGCAGTGTCCGGCGCAAATATGGTGGGTCTGACACACCGGTGTCAATGTGTTCTTTTTTCCATTTCCAGGAGTGTATTTTATACATCCGTATCCTGAAAAATACTGAACGTTAATAACATAATTTATCAAGTCACTATAGCTTTATACTGAATTGAATCAGAGAAATTAATCTGTGTATTTGTTTACGGCTGTCAGTGCATTTGCACTGAGCGCTCGATCAGCTGTAGGTACGCGTGACGTAGGAAGTAATTGTTTGCGGTCAACGACTGCCTTGTGCGGCGCGCAGACTTGACTGTTGCTTCGAGTATGTGCCGCCGCCGGAACACGGTGCGGTATCCTTGCATTCTCCGTGTGTTTACGTATAACTGTCAGTTTCTCAAAAGTATGTCATTCCACAAAAATTTTAACGTTTGATATATGATGTATTCCCTTAGAGCGTCGAGATTTAAGAGTTTCTACTTCGACAGTGTTATCATGAATAATTTTGCGAACTCTATATGGACCGTTATAAAGCAGAAAAAATTTGCGACACAAGCCTTTTCCTTTGTGAGACAAACGATGAGACGTAATTAACACCTTTTGACCAATTAACAAGGTTTTTAAACGACCAGGACGTTTAGCTGATTTCTCTCTTCTAACAGCCGCAGATGCAATATTTTGTAGAGCCAGATTGACAACTTCAGAATGCCTCAGTTTCCGTGTAGGCGGAAAAGGAACAATTTCAGAAATGCGATTTGTCGGTGCTTTATTTTTTAATATCAATAGAGGTGGTAAAGAAGTTGAATCATTAGGGAGTTCATTCAGAATGTTTTGAAAAATATGAAGATACTGATCCCACGTTCTGTGATTCTGATGACAATAAAGTCGACACAATTTATTTATTTTCCTTCATCCACCTCCCTGAAGCGTTAGATTGAGGGTGAAAAAGTGAAATGAAAATTGGTTTAATCTTACGACGCCGTAGAGTACGAAGCCAAATTTTAGAGCGAAACTGTGATCCATTATCTGATATAACCTTATCAACATGACCCACTTCTTTAAGAAAATGTTTGATAAAAGCATTAGATACTGAACGAGCTGTTGCTTTGCGTAAAGGTGTAAAACACACATATTTTGATTCCAATTCCACTGCTACCAAAATGTATGCAAAACCATTAGTAGAACGAACCACTGGACCGAACAAATCATTTACAAAACATACAAAACTCGTCACTATACGAAAATTTACACACAGTATACACTTTATCACCAACAATACCGTTCGTTAGGCGTGTTTGTCGGGAAGCATTTCGTGTGAACGGTATTGTTGGTGATAAAGTGTATACTGTGTGTAAATTTTCGTATAGTGACGAGTTTTGTATGTTTTGTAAATGATTAAGCGATCGATGAAAAAGGCAAAAATGATGAATAGTGAGAATGACGAAATTGTTAACATGGCGAACTCGCCAACACAGGAGAACAATATGATGAATAGTGAAGTAGAAAACAATTTAATAAGTCGGGAAAATAGTCCGGAACCAGTTCAAAATTTTTCACAATCAAAAAATTTTCAGAATTCGAGATTAACGACAGAAGATTCTGGAATAGTATCGAACACACATTGCTTTACGGCTATGTCAAAGGATGTTAGTTTTACGGGAACCGTTCACACGAAATGCTTCCCGACAAACACGCCTAACGAACAATTAAAGCCTTCACAACTGCACAAGATTGTCAAACCCACATACGACTCATCAAAAATTAAATTCCACGAAAATACCATTAGAAGAATGACAATTACCAAATATACACATGCAATATAGACTACAATTACTAAACTACAAATTACTACAACAATACTACTGTTTGCTATTTTTACTATCAGAAGATTTCCAAGAGACGATCCGACGCAGCGGTCACCACGTGCATGGGGGCTCAATTAAATATAATGCAAATAATTTTAATTTTAGTAGCTGTTTGTCCGATTACGCAGTCTCGTAACCGGTTGGCGCTGACTAGTATTACTCCGCAATCTGACTGCATAGAATAACAACAAGAATGAAAGAAAACTTCCGTTAACACAATTAATTAATTAAGTCCCCAGCAACTATAAAAGCTACGAAACAAAAACTACGAAACAACAAAGCACAAGTGTAACTGTTCTGTGTGTGGAAGTGTGATTCAACGTACACATCTGGCACGGTTCTTCGTCAATAAGACAAGGTATTTTAAGCACCATTTACACTGAACTAATTAAAAAAAAACAGAAATACTATAATTGCACATAGAAACCAGAATTACCCTCTAATACATGAACACAAGCCAGATGCTTTGTTGACTGAACCTGTGACCAAGAGACATTGTTAGTGAGGACATTTGAAATAAAAAAAATTTCTTTACCTTCATATATATTGACGAAACATACACTCTGATCATTACAACATCCGCAATCGAACAGCGTCGGCTGTGTAGCCCATCAGAACAACTGCACACAACATGCTCACAACTAGTCACGGCTACATCAGAACTCCTACTGCTGACGGCAACTTCTCAATAAGCACTCTCCACGACGACTTCTCAACAAGCACTGCCAGTGGAGGCGGCTGAATAATACTCTTTGGCACAATCTCTGGCGCTGTGACTCAGTGTAGCCACCTTTCAACATGTCGTTTAAAATGTACCAAATCATTCATTTTTTCATAAATTAAACAAATTCTAGAGTTTCAGACACCTGTAAGTATGGTTTGTATCCTGTGCAAAATTCATAGAAGAATACCTCTTACTTATAAAGAAAAATGTACCTATAGCAACAAATGCAGCCAATAGTGAGTAAAAAAAATGAAAATTTCACATGTAAAAAAAGTATTATGTTTTCGACCTTCTACTGCTGTGAGCGTGAATCCTGAATCCTTCCTGGTCATGCTGACAAAGTTTCATGAATTTATTAGTACAAGTATAAACAGTGGAAATTAAAATGTCCTGTGGTGCCTCTTCTGCTCTAAGTCGGTCCGTTCGACGTCCTATCCCCCTTAAAACACTGAGATGGAAGTTGAAATTTCTGACCTCTAAAACATATCTGTTTGTTTCAGATGTCTTTGTGCAAAGGTAACGAAGCAACACACTGCCCCGTTCCTTGCCTTTCTCCGGCCAAGTCAAAGGCACTCCCCAAAATAACAGTCGCACTATACTGAGAATGGAATCCCGTCTTTTCGGCTTGCTTTCGTGTTTTCCATAAACGTGACACACTACAATATGCCCACTCCATCCGTCAACGATTGTTTTACAATATCTGCTTGCCAATATTGGGCAATAACAAAGAATTATCGAGATACAGGGAAGCTGATTGTTACAGACCACCTCTATAGTTATTTTTGTATAAACATAACAGCGGTGTGGTTTAAGATTTCAATGAAATCGTTTTCACGTAATCTGGGTTGTTATCGTTTTGTTTATTGAGACAATGGCTCTGAAGGACGTGGGAGCTTGTATTGTAGACTGAATGAGTCTTGCCGCATTAATAGCTAGTACATACAAGAGGGTCTTCTGACAGGATGCGTGTAACAAAAGCTCTTCGCCGGACAAACATTTTGGGAGTTTTCAAATACTGCGCGATTACTGGACGCATGTGGAAAGCAGAAACACAATAACGAGTATTACTTCTATATACACTTTCGAATTCGAACAGTTTCCTAGTCGCTTTGGATAAACTCGTCATACATTTGTCGTCATCATCACAGATGGATATTATTAACACCGACAACAGTGAAAGGCATATTAAGACAAAAAATAAGGAACACGAAAATGTGTCTTCTGCCAGGTCTGTAGTACATCAGCAAGAAGAACCTAGAAACTGTCAGGTAGGTCATACTATGAAGGATGGAGACACACTTTTCCTTGGATTTATTACGACAAAGAATTGGACAAAGTGTTCTGTAGTGTGTGCAAAAAAAGCTTTTGATTCCAGCTTAGTGCTTCAGTCGGCAACTGATACCACTGCAAACAGGGTTTCGCCAAATGCACTTGTTCGAAATGAATTTTCTCAGTGGCAAAAGACAACTGAACGTTTCAAAGGTCATGAAAAATGTACATTTCACCGTTCGTCCTTGACCGCTCTGGTAACTACGGAACAAGGTACCAATGTGTCAGCCCTTACCTCAACACATAAAGTAGAAGATACGAAAAATGCACCCAAGGCGATTTTAAAGATAATAACGTCCCACCAGTTTTGAAGTCAGCAAGGAATTCGTGATCACATCAGTCAGACATCAAATATTCATCATTTGCTGCTGCTTACAAAAGAACATTCTTCCGACTTGAAATCTTGGCTGCACCGAACTTCATATAAGTGGGTTTCTCAAGATATATTGAATGAAATTGTCGCGTTATTATCCAGCGATGTGCAGAAATACATCACGAAATCTATTAAGGAGGCTCTATATTTTTCTCTTACTATAGATGAGACTTCCAACATATCAGTGAAGGAAAACTACCCATATGTTTTAGATATGTCGATAAAAATCTTCAAGTTGTTGAAGTTTTTATAGGTTTCTATGAAGTAGGTTCAGCACGTTCTAGGACATTGCTTGAAGTCGTCCAGGATGCCATAAGACCATTATGCTTCCACATAAAACACTGTAGTGGTCAGTGTTATGATGGCGCGAGCAACGTCAGTGGACATTAACAGGATTACGAAGTAGGATTACTCAGTTGGACCCAAGAGCTGTATTTGTTCATTGTTCGGCTCATAATTTGAAATTTTTGGTACAAGATGCGATGCAAGCTATTAGTTATTCGCAAAACTTTCTGGTGATTCTTCTCAAATTCATATCATTTGTAAGCCATTCGTCAAAGAGGCTACAAGTGTTTCAATCGCTACAAGAAAATGACGAAGATGGTGTAAAAAACGTTCACAGACTGACTTTACGAGCATTCTATCCTACGAGGTGGTGTACTGTGTCAGGGTACAGTCACTAAAATCGTTGCAAAGTAATTATGTCGTCCTCTTGAAATTATTGGGAGACCTGCCAAACGAAAAAAAGGGAAGTCGGTGGGAAGGCTATCGGCTATTTTTCTAACCTCCGTCGATTCAGATTTCTTATTTCCCTGAAAATGTTAATTCCCGTTTTTGGCAGGATTGAGCAAATTCATTCTTCTTTTCAGAAGAAATCATTGTCATACCGAGGAAACAAAACACGGGTGGAAACTTTGTCGGCAGATTTAGCTGCAAAAAGGAATATATTTTTTGAGTTGTGGAATGAAACCACTAGGAAAGCGGAGGAACTCAACATTGATGAACCAGTTTTGCCTAAAAAAAGAAAGATGCCAAAACGCTACGACGAAGGTAGTGATCCTCATACTTATCAAACGCCGGTGTAACTGTACAGACAAAATTTTTATGAAGTAATTGATGTGGCTGTGGATTCACTAAGTTGTAGATGTGACCCAAAGATTCTGGAACTTATTTCACAACTTCAGCATTTGCTATCGATCAGATTGGCGCTAATCGAATCCTGCACTTCTATGGGGCATACTTTGATAAAGACAAGCTAACATTGCATAGGGACATGTTTCTAGATGTATGTAGAATGATGAAAGAGGAAGTGGCCAACTTTTCAGACATTACACGTATTGTAAGTAGAGAAAACAGTGGTCCCATGCTTGAGATGCTCAGAGAATTTGTGAAGTTTGTATACCTGTTACTTCTTGTACCTCTGAGCGGTCGTTTTCAGCTCTTAGACGATTGAAAATGTTTTGGCGGTCGACAATTACACTAAAAATATTGAATTATTTGCCAACTTTGCCCGTTCGTAAAGAAATGACTAAACATACTGATATTACCAAAATTGCAAACAAACTTATATGTACAAATGACCTAATAGGAAAAGTGTTTTATACTGAAACTTAATATGCCATGATAATTATTTGGTACGTAAAGTGAGTTATTTTGTCGTTGTGTTCACAAATAAATCTTTGCAGACAAGTTTCTCCAATACATTAGAACTGTCTGATCTATAAATATTTTTTAATTTGATTTATATTTATGAGATATTTTCCTTTAGTAACATGTTGATAATGTCGTTACCTCTTGCTGTCACTGTGCATGTGAGTTGTTTAAGGTATATATACCTGATGCAGATCTAAATGTCATTTTGTTAATGAATTAAAAGTTGAAAAAAGGCAAATAATTGAGTACATAGGGAATCTATTAATATTACGATTACATATTTTGAGAAGATTCGTTGCAGTAACTTATCCTTGTAATCCAAAACGTGACAGCCCTTGCGAGCCAGGGCCCGTCACTGAGGCCTTGTGTGGGCGACCCCGTGGTCAGTGAATCGCTTTGATCCCAGGGTTGCCTCCGGTACTCACTTCAGACTGAGTAGACCTCGGAAACGTACGGCGTGTGCAGGGGTGTCACATTAGGGCCTGCTATTTTATTAAGCATTAAAATTGAAATAAAAAATTAAAATATATACTCATATAAGCACAGAAACATGTGTGCGATGAACAGTCAAGTAAATCGCATAGAAATGGTCAGATCAGCATGGATTCGTAGACTCAGTCGACGCTAAATTGAGTTTAGTATAGAATGTGTAAACAATGCTTGTACTTCTCGTCTCTCGTAGCACTTTGCAGCGTGTGTCTCGGACCTCATAAAAGTGCAGCGCAGAATAGTTATTACGGAACAATGACAACAATGAAAACGTATAACAAAATATCACATTTAGGAAGAAAATTATCTACTTTTGACGAGAAGTGACTGTATTACGTACATTTCTCTGAAGACGTAAATTTTATCATCTCTTTATTCTGCAACACTGTCAATTATCCAGTAAGAAGTAATGGTGCAATAGCGGGCAATCTGCTCAGTTTAGCACAACGGTTACAGAAGTTTCAGTTTCAGAAATGAGTGCTATTCTGAAGTTAAACGTTATAACAGCAAATGTCAACGCGAAAAAGAAGATGGTAGCAAAATCGCCTTAAATGTAACTAAGCCTGTTAATATAGCAAACTATTCAAATGATCGCGCAGATCATCAGTTGGATGTAAATGTTGTTGCTGTTGTTGTGGTCTTGAGTCCAGCTCTCCATGCTACTCTATCCTGTGCAAGCTTCTTCATCTCCCAGTACCTACTGCAACCTACATCCTTCTGAATCTGCTTAGTGTGTTCATCTCTTGGTCTCCCTCTACGATTTTTACCCTCCACGCTGCCCTCCAGTACTAAATTGGTAATCCCTTGATGCCTCAGAACATGTCCTACCAACCGGTCCCTTCTTCTTGTCAAGTTGTGCCACAAACTCCTCTTCTCCTCAGTTCTATTCAATACCTCCTCATTAGTTATGTGATCTACCCATCTAATCTTCAGCATTCTTCTGTAGCACCACATTTCGAAAGCTTCTATTCTCTTCTTTTCTAAACCACTTATCGTCGATGTTTCTCTTCCATACATGGCTACACTCCACACAAATGCTTTCAAAAACGATTTCCTGGCATTTAAATCTATACTTGATGTTAACAAATTTCTCTTCCTTAGAAACGCTTTCCTTGCCATTGCCAGTCTACATTTTATATCCTCTCTACTTCGACCAGTATCAGTTATTTTCTCCCCAAATAGCAAAACTCATTTACTACTTTAAGTGTCTCATTTCCTAACCTAATTCCCTCAACATCATCCGATTTAATTCGACTACATTCCATTATCCTCGTTTTGCTTTTGTTGATGTTCATCTTATATCCTCTTGTAAATGATGAAACTAAAAAGCTTGGAGAGAAGTGGCTCGATATTGGAAGTAGCTAACCAAAAGTATAGTGTGACACGAAACTATGTGTACATCTGAACACATGTGTTGCATTCAGTTCGTGGTGTAAGAAAAAGACAGTTGGCCCAGATATGTATTCGTAACAAAGGAAAAGGGAGAACGTTTGAAAATAGGTGCTTGAGCTTATTGTATGACGATAACACCGGAATCCAGTAATATAGCTTTTCGGAGATATAGGGAGAAAACAAGAAAACCAAACAGTGGAAACTTTTTAGCATCCATCGAACATCTCTCTAAGTGTAATCGGGTATTACGCGAACTAATAAATGAACCAGAATAGGTCTATTCGCAAAAATACTTTAGCTCTTAAACTCAAAATGTCCTATCCCGTGCAGTTGAAAAAGAAATTATTGATGGCATTAATGCTGCCTCATTATTTTCCGTTATTACACGTGCAACATAGTATATTACAAAAAGAGATCAGTTAAATCAGATATTTAGGCATGTTACAGTGAAAAGCCTCGTGACTTAAAGAGAAATGAAAGCTTTTTATGTTTTCGTGAAATAAAAGACCAAAGTGAATTAGGAACAGAAAAGGAAACACCAAGTGCAATAGATGAAGAGACTTAACTAAATGCTGTTGTCAGGGTTATGAGGGTTGTGCCAATACATCAGGCATCCACAGATCTATCAGAACGAGAGTTCCACAAAGACAAAAGACTGCAAAATATGTGTACTGGGCAGTGCACACTTTAAGTCTAACACTTAAACAATGCTATATGTGGAGTTCAAGAGGTCATGTCCTTTTACGACGGAGTAGAAACGTTAATCTTTTCGTCAGTCACAGAATTAAAAGGTGGAACTTTCGGTATCTTCATGCACCTTAAAAAGTTAGACGCAACTCGTTCGTCTTCGAGATACCAGTCTGTAAAAGCCCTTCGTTATGCTTATGTCTACTAGGCTACTTACGGCTCCGTAAAAATTAATAATGACATCTAAGTAAAAGGAAGACAGAGACCAAGCTATTGTTTTGAAAAATCAAGTAGAGAAATATGAATACATTTTTCAGATAGTGCTGCAGTCAAAGCTTGGCAATTTAGTATCTCAAATCTTGCAGTCGGGAAATGTACAGCTTGATAAAGCGTGTACTCTTGTTCAGATGTGCTACTGACATATGTCATCGGCTACATCTTTGTCAAAGAGATGAGACATTTTAATGGCTGTTTGGATATCATTGTAGCCAAGTAAAAGAGTCATTTTGAGGGTATGCACAATGTTGAGCATTTCTTCAAAATCATTTTCCCTAAATTTGTAAATTTTGCTTCTGACGAAGAGATTCACAATGCAGTAACAATTCTTCCAAATGAATATTAGGAAGATTTATCCACTAAATTCCCAGACTAAAAAAGCCTCATTCACCTCGGTAGCTGATTAACGAAACTATCAGTAAGAGAGAATTCAGTCACAGCTGTTGAGTTCCAGATTAATGCACAAAATTTTACATCTACATCTGCATGGTTACTCTGCAATTCACACTTAAGTGCCTGGCAGAGGGTTCATCGAACCATTTTCATACTACATCTCTACCATTCCACTCACGAATGGCGCGTTCGAGCTCTGACTTCTCTTATTTTATTATGATGATCATTTCTCCCTACGTAGCTGGGGTCAATAAAATATTTTCGCATTCAGAATTTCTTAAATAGATCTCGCCGCAAAGAAGACCGCCTTTGTTACAGTGACTGCCAACCCAACTCGCTTACCATGTCAGTGGCACTCTCACCCCTATTGCGCGATAACACGAAACGAGCTGCCCTTCTTTGCACTTTTTCGATATCCTCTGTCAATCCTACCTGGTAATGATCCCACACCGCGCAGCAATATTCCAGCAGAGGACGGACAAGTGTAATGTAGGCTGTCTCTTTAGTGGGTTTGTCGCATCTTCTAAGTGTTCTGCCAACAAAGCGCAGTCTTTGTTTCGCCTTCCCCACAATATTATCTATGTGGTCTTTCCAATTTAAGTTGCTCGTAATTGTAATTCCAAGGTATATAGTCGAACTGACAGCCCTTAGATTCGTGCGATTTATCGTATACCCTCAATTTATCGGATTTCTTTTAGTACCCATGTGAATGATCTCGCAGTTTTCCTTGTTTAGTGCCAATTGCCACTTTTCGCACTAGACAGAAATTCTCTCTAGATCATTTTGTAATTGGAACTGATCGTCTGATAATTTTACTAGCCGGTAAATTACAGCGTCATCTGCAAACAATCTAAGGGGGCTGCTCAGATTATCACCTAGATCATTTATGTAAATCAGGAACAGCAGAGGGCGTATGACACTACCTTGCGGAACGCCAGATATCACTTCTGTTCTACTCGATGATTTACCGTCAATCACTACGAACTGTGACCTCTCTGAGAGGAAATCACGAATCCAGTCACAAAACTGAGACGATACTCCATATGCACGCAATATGATTAACAGTCGCTTGTGAGGAAGAGTATCAAAAGCCTTCTGGAAATCTAGGAATATGGAAACGATCTGAGATCCCTTGTCGACAGCACTCATTACTTCGTGGGAATAAAGAGCTAGCTGTGTTGCACAAGAACGATATTTTCTGAATCCGTGTTGGTTATGCGTCAATAAGCCATTTTCTTCGAGTACAGTATATGCTCCAAAATCCTACTGCAAATTGAGGTCAGTGACATGGGTCTGTAATTCAAAGGGTTAGTCCCATTTCCTTTCTTGAATATTGGTGTAACCTGTGCTACTTTCCAGTGTTTAGGAACAGACCTTTCGGCAAGTGAGCGGTTAAATATGATTGCGAAGAAAGGCGCTATTGTGTCTGCATATTCTGAAAGGAACCTGATTGGTATACTATCTGGACCGGAAGACTTGCCTTTCTTAAGTGATATGAGTTGTTTCGCAACACCTAAGATATCTACTTTTATGTCACTCATGCTAACAGCTGTTGTGGTTTCGAATTCTGGGATATTTATTTCGTCTTATTTCGTGAAGGAATTACGGTAAACTGTATTTAGTGACTCCACTTTAGTGACACCAACATCGGTAACATTTCCATCGCTATCGCGGAGTGGCGGTATTGACTGTTTTTTGCCACTGGTGTACTTTACATACGACCAAAATCTCTTTGGATTTTCTACCATATTTTGAGACAATGTTTCATTGTGGAAACTATTAAAAGTATCTCGCACTGACGTTCGCACTAAATTTCGAGCTTCCTTGAATCTTAGCCAGTCTTGGGGATTTTTAACTATTTTTGTTGCTGTTCCTTCGGCTGAACGCTCATTTTTGAAGCTCATACTTACGAAGAACTGTCTTTGGTATTCTATGACCCAAGACAGAGTTAGTGAACTCAGCCTCCACAATATCCAAACAGATATAATGATGTCAGTGAAATTCCATCACAGACAGTAAGCTGCATGGTCCTATCACCAGAGATCAAGGTGAGTAGAGTGACGTTTTAAAAGTACACATCAATCAAATAACAGATAGAACTATAGGCTTATGCTTATTGATATAGACTGTCAATCACCAGAATGTGTTTAATTTTTAATAACGGTTAACGGTATTAATAATTTTTGTTTACAGTTTTGAATACAATACTTTGTTTATATTACATGGTATTTTACAATACACTCCATTAAGTTTCCATTTTTACGTGGTGTAATGAAAGTTACTTTAGTTAATGACAGATTATACATTTTACGTTAGGGGTCAGGATTTTTATTGTTGCAGCCGAGCCCGAACCGCGTGCGTTACGCCTCTGGGTCTGTGGGTTCGCCCAAGTGCATTTGAACACGAGATTGCTCTCATTTCTGTTGCTTTTAAGCCAGCTGTGTTACCGATTGACAACGTATGCATATGGTACCGGTATATTTTACTTTATTTCAGCATAAATCTTTATGACACAGATAGTGTTCATAAAAGATTATAAATGAAACGTAATCATTTTTAAAAATATCGAGACTTGCCTGAAAACGTATACCGTACTACATTCCGCCGTCGACATGCACAGAAATTTTGGGAAGTCGGCACCCTTGGTTAGCTCTACTCATGATGACACGTAACTTTCCCCAGGCGTTCGCCAAACCCAAATCCTTCTATCGAATTGCCACAGGGTATAGCACGATTCATCACTTCAAATTACTCGTTTCCAGTCATCCACTGTCCAGTGACGTTGCTCTTTACGCTGCCTCAAGTGTCGTTTAACACTGACTATGGAAATGTGTGGCTTAAGAGTAGTTGCTCGATCACTCTTTTTAACTCCCTAAGCACAGTCGTTGTTTAACTGGACTGCTGGTGACACTTTCGAACTCACAAGTAATTCCTTCCGCTGATTTCATGCGATTTTCTACAGCTAGTCTCAGCAGTGCTCGAAGTTTCCTGTCCGTCAGTGAATGAGGTCTGACTGATCTTGGTTTAGCTGAGGTCATTCCTTCACATTTCCATTTATACTCACATCACCAAGTGTCGACTTTGGCACCTTCAGAAGGGTTGAAATTTCTTGATGAATCTTTTTTTTTTTTTTTTACTCATTTGACATCCAATGAGTAGTCCACGTTCGATGTCAGTGAACGCTCCTCATTAAACTTTTTTTTTTGTTAATTCTTGTGTGCTGACAACGCAAATATTCCCGCATTGTCGCGCTGGGTAGCCGCACGGTGTAGGACCTCTTGCCACGGTTCGCGCGGCTTCCCCTGTTGTATAGCTAGAGAAGGCCGAAATGCACGTGTTAAATTCAAGCAGGCTGGCGTGAGGTCTGAAACAGGATACGTAATGAATGCTATAAAGAAAAGTACGTAGCTTCTGGAATACTTAACTTTAATCCACATTTGTAGAACATCTCTCTTGATGATACAATAATAGACTCTCGATATAAATGGAATACGGCGCCTTGCTAGGTCGTAGCAATTGTAGCTGAAGGCTATGCTAACTATCGTCTCGGCAAATGAGAGCGTAATTCTCAGTGAACCATGGCTAGCAACGTCGGCTGTACAACTGGGGCGAGTGCTAGTACGTCTCTTTAGACCTGCCTTGTGGTGGCGCTCGGTCTACAATTACTGACAGTGGCGACACGCGGGTCCGTCGTATACTAGCGGACCGCGGCCGATTTAAAAGCTACCACCTAGCAACTGTGGTGTCTGGCGGTGACACCACATCCCCTGTCGGAGGTTTCAGTCCTCCCACGGGCATAGGTGTGTGTGTTGTCCTTAGCGTAAGTCAGGGACCGATGACCTCAGCAGTTTGGTCCTATAGGAACTTACTACAAATTTCCAAACATCCTCCATTCTTTTATACTTGCGGTTCAGCCACGTGAGAGATTGTTTTGATCTGGGAGCGTACTACGCACTATTTCCCTCAACCCTTCATCAGAGATCAATCGATGGACTCAGGCAGTCTCTAGTGGACCAAACAAGTGGAGATCTGACAGGGCGAGATCGGGACTGCATGCAGGATGCTCCAACATCTCGTGCCTCCAAGACAACTGAGAGCATCGCTTTTCCTGCAGAGGTTTAATTCTTGCATTTCATTTTCTTTGGCCATCTAGAGTGTTAGCATTCTGTTCCCTGATATCTGCTATCCGTTTCAGAGCTCTGAATCCATATTTCACCCCACGAATCATTCGCTTCAAGACCATTTCACCTTATTGGCATGACGGTCCCTTAGCTACTGACCGTCGCACACGACTGCGCTTGTGCTCTTCACTGAGCTGTTTTGCTACCATCTTCCACATACATTACGAAAGTTGAGTTTTTCTGGATGATGCCATATGCAGAACAATTACTCATGTGCATATGGTTTTATGGTTTCGTTCACCAACAATAACTCGACGATCATTAAAATTTTGGTCACGCACTTGCTGAATGTTGGCATCAGTAATGTATGTGATTGGAGGCCGTGCTCTCGCGACGTCCTTCACGCTTGTTCATCTGCCTTTCAGTTGTTCAATCCACTGGTAAACGTTTCCCCGTGGTAAATCATTTCCACAGTATTTTTCTGAAATGAAGGTCTTCTATAACTTCAGCATCTAGTGCACTTTCAGACCACAAAAAATGTTATAGAACGTTGTTCTTTATTGGTGGAAATGGACAGCGAAGCAGCCATGTTTTCCTCCCACCAGCGCAAAGCCAACTGATGTGATAACGCTGAAACGCACAATCGAAAAGGACGGTGCCACCTAGCAGCTGATAAGCACATTAAACCTTATCGCCAACCTAGATAGAACGAAAATGCTGACACGCTCGTGTAAGTCTGGAATGCTACTTCTCTTGTCTCTTAAGGAAGATATGGACGACGTTTAGAGCTTAAGTCTCGATTAAGAGGTTCTTACAGGCGTTCCGTAAGCTTGAAGTGGATCTATATATACACTCCTGGAAATGGAAAAAAGAACACATTGACACCGGTGTGTCAGACCCACCATACTTGCTCCGGACACTGCGAGAGGGCTGTACAAGCAATGATCACACGCACGGCACAGCGGACACACCAGGAACCGCGGTGTTGGCCGTCGAATGGCGCTAGCTGCGCAGCATTTGTGCACCGCCGCCGTCAGTGTCAGCCAGTTTGCCGTGGCATACGGAGCTCCATCGCAGTCTTTAACACTGGTAGCATGCCGCGACAGCGTGGACGTGAACCGTATGTGCAGTTGACGGACTTTGAGCGAGGGCGTATAGTGGGCATGCGGGAGGCCGGGTGGACGTACCGCCGAATTGCTCAACACGTGGGGCGTGAGGTCTCCACAGTACATCGATGTTGTCGCCAGTGGTCGGCGGAAGGTGCACGTGCCCGTCGACCTGGGACCGGACCGCAGCGACGCACGGATGCACGCCAAGACCGTAGGATCCTACGCAGTGCCGTAGGGGACCGCACCGCCACTTCCCAGCAAATTAGGGACACTGTTGCTCCTGGGGTATCGGCGAGGACCATTCGCAACCGTCTCCATGAAGCTGGGCTACGGTCCCGCACACCGTTAGGCCGTCTTCCGCTCACGCCCCAACATCGTGCAGCCCGCCTCCAGTGGTGTCGCGACAGGCGTGAATGGAGGGACGAATGGAGACGTGTCGTCTTCAGCGATGAGAGTCGCTTCTGCCTTGGTGCCAATGATGGTCGTATGCATGTTTGGCACCGTGCAGGTGAGCGCCACAATCAGGACTGCATACGACCGAGGCACACAGGGCCAACACCCGGCATCATGGTGTGGGGAGCGATCTCCTACACTGGCCGTACACCACTGGTGATCGTCGAGGGGACACTGAATAGTGCACGGTACATCCACACCGTCATCGAACCCATCGTTCTACCATTCCTAGACCGGCAAGGGAACTTGCTGTTCCAACAGGACAATGCACGTCCGCATGTATCCCGTGCCACCCAACGTGCTCTAGAAGGTGTAAGTCAACTACCCTGGCCAGCAAGATCTCCGGATCTGTCCCCCATTGAGCATGTTTGGGACTGGATGAAGCGTCGTCTCACGCGGTCTGCACGTCCAGCACGAACGCTGGTCCAACTGAGGCGCCAGGTGGAAATGGCATGGCAAGCCGTTCCACAGGACTACATCCAGCATCTCTACGATCGTCTCCATGGGAGAATAGCAGCCTGCATTGCTGCGAAAGGTGGATATACACTGTACTAGTGCCGACATTGTGCATGCTCTGTTGCCTGTGTCTATGTGCCTGTGGTTCTGTCAGTGTGATCATGTGATGTATCTGACCCCAGGAATGTGTCAATAAAGTTTCCCCTTCCTGGGAAAATGAATTCACGGTGTTCTTATTTCAATTTCCAGGAGTGTATACCAAACAATCCATTATGTGGTGCGCGGCAGACGGGTACTTCGTACCAAACAGGGGTGATGGAATAACCATTTCAGGATTCCTTACAAGTGACTGAGGGATAACCTAAGGCTTGGGATTCAGCTACATTTCTTTCGATTTCGACCCACCGTCTAAACCTTTGGTTATGCTGATCTTTCTCCATCGATGGAAATCCATTAGTCAGACAGACTCACAAATCTAGCATTTGCCTTTCCCTGGTTTTGTTTCCCATCAACAAATGAATGAGTACAGAAACACTACGGATTTTCAGAGAGACCATTGTTGCATTTATGGTGAAACTTTTCGACTTACTCACTTCTTCTCTACCTTTATCCAAAAATTTTGCAATTTCACTTGCCTAAAATTCGTGCCTTCACAGTCATTTTTGCAACCAATAACTTGTCAGATGCATGAAAAGCTATGTTAAAAAGATTTGATTTCTGAGGCTATTTGTCTGACTACGAGGAACAACTGATGCCAACATATTAGATTGAAATCAAACTTATTTAAGGTAATTCTAGTTTGCAAAAGAACCTCTTCATTGCCTCTGATGCCTTGTTTTATTCCCTGTCAACTTTTTTTTTCTTTTTTTTTTGGGTCTTCTGTCTTCTGACTTGTTTGGTGTGCCTCGACACAGATTCCTCTCCTATGCCATCGTTTTCATTTTTGTGTGGTAGCTGCAACCTACATGTTCAATTATTTGCTGTATGTATTCCAATCTCTGCCTTACTCTACAGTTTTTCTTGAAGCTGAAATTTTGACTTAATATTTTGGGTTCCTGATGACTAAATAACTGATGAAGATTTGCCTGTATATTCCTTGAATTTTATTCTAAACATGAGCACGCCATGCTGAGGCACTCAGTTATGGCTTGGCAGCGGTTAAGAATGGAGCTCCCGTTGGATGTTACTGCCAAATGCGAATTGTGTACAGTTATTCGGTTTTTGAACGCAAAGGGCAGTGCACCGATTGAAATCCATCACCAATTGATGGAAGTGTCTGGTGAGTCGCGCATGGCAGTCAAAAATGTTCTTAAGGGGGGTAGAGAGTTTTCAGCTGGTTGGACCAAAATTCACGACAAACAAAGGAGCAGGAGACTGTCAATTTCTGAGGAGACAGTGCTGAAGGTTGAGCAAAGCATGCATGAAGATCGACGGATCACCCTGGCTGATCTCTGCACGTTGGTTCCTGAGGTTTCCCGAAGCACCGCTCACAGAATTTTAACGGAAACATTGAACTACCGGAAGGTGTGCACAAGATGGGTGCCACGCATGCTGACTGAGGACCAAATGCAGCAACAAGTTGATGCTTCCCACGCATCTCTTCACTGCCTTGCAGCTGAACAGGACAACTTTCTGGACTCAATTGTCATGGGTGACAAAACCTGGGCATACCACTTTACACCTGAGACCAAAAAACAATCACGCCAGTGGTGGCATCATTCTTTGCTAAAGTCATGGAAATTCAAACAAACACAGTCTGCCGGTAAAGTCATGACAACCGTTTTTTGGGATCGGAAAGGGGTATTGTTGGTTGACTTTATGCCCACTGGGACCACAATTAACACTGACAGGTACTGTGAGACACTGAAAAAACTCAAACGGGCAATTCAGAACCAGAGAAGAGGAATGTTGAGCAAGGGCGTACACATTCTCCATGAAAACGCTTGCCCACACATCATTCAGCAAACCGTTACTCTCCTGCAACAGTTTCAGTGGAACATAATCACCCACTCACCCTATAGTGCTGACTTGGCACCCAGTGACTATCACCTGTTCCTCAAGTTAAAAGAACATTTGGCTGGAGAGCGATTCAGCTCCGACAACGAGGTGAAAGAAGAGGTTCATAACTTTCTGAACAGCATGGCGGCGAGCTGGTATGACGTGGGCATACAAAAACTACCACAGCATCTACAAAAATACATCAACAGAAATGGTGATTATGTCGAAAAATAGCTACCGTATTTACTCGAATCTAAGCCGCACTCGAATCTAAGCCGCACCTGAAAAATGAGACTCGAAATCAAGGAAAAAAAATTTTCCCGAATCTAAGCCGCACCTAAAATATGAGACTCGAAATTCAAAGGGAGAGTAAAGTTTTAGGCCGCACCTCCAAATCGAAACAAAGTTGGTCCATTGTAATATGAGACACAATTTAGGTCGAATGAATGACGATACAGCTACAGTAGTTTGGTTCGCGTAGTAAGCTTAGCAGTTAGGCTTTACCAGGTAGCCATTGCTATGCGTCAGGCGCTCCGTCCATATTTATACGGGTACCCTTCCTTTTTCACGTGCTTCGTCTGGTTTGGATCAATTGCTTATTTTTCTTTGATCTGATAAGTGCCGTTCTCTTTGTTATAGGTGTTTACGTCACTCTAAGCTGAAAATGCATTACTATACTGTGTCATGCACTGTTTGTCGCATTCTGATAATCAGTGTTTACGGCCTGTCGCCGGTCGCGGCGTGGCTTGCTTTTGTGCGCGCTACCGCCGCTTACAATTAAAAAAAGAAAAAGAGAGGAATCGTCTCATTAGCGAAACAATGGCAAGAGACTGCTATTTGTTGTTACTAACACTGCTGCTTTCTTTGGCGATGATCAACAAGAACCAAATAATAGACTGCGTATGATAGAAGATGTTCTGAACGAGAGTTTAGCGAAAATTTTTCTCTGTTTGAAAATCTTTGCAGACGTCTCTTTAGTACATGACATTCTGCACAGAAATTAGTCATCTTAGATTTAAAAATCTAGTCAATTGACGTGCTTCATTTCTGACTGTATCACTATTAGGCACAAGAATAATACGAATATAAACATGAAATGATATGTATATTCTTCGGCGTTTGCTGTTGTCTCACTCTAGTTTCGTAGTTTATTAAGCAGACAGGATTTAAATGAGATAGCAGCAAACACGAAAGAATACATGGCATAATGTTTATCTACGTATTATTCTTATGGTGAAGAGAATACTGCATGTGATTCACGATTCATAAAAGTTCCTATTAGCAACCATCTCTTCTCATAGGTAGAAAAAATTGAGAACGTAGAGTTGGCCATATTGACAAACATCCCAAACAGTCTTGCCAGTCGGATTTTCGTAGTACAGTACATTGAAATGTTGCTACATTCGAAGACGAACAATACGGAATTTGTATTTACTTCGTTGGATAATGTATGAAAATGCAGTGGTCGAAACTCGGGGCGGAGAAAAAATTTCGTCTTCCACCATTTTTTTTTATTTATTTACTGACGCAGAGGTTTTGGCGCCAGTATTTATCTTTGTGCCTGAAAAGCATGCATGTGAGTCGCTACAATTGTTCGACGGCAGAAGTTAGTTGTGGCGGCACCTACCAACATTTTTCAGAACTTCCGCTTACTTTGCACTCGATTCTAAGCCGCAGGCGGTTTTTTGGATTACAAAAACCGGAAAAAAAGTGCGGCTTAGATTCGAGTAAATACGGTAAATGTTCAAGCTGTAAACTGATGTAAACCATTGTAGAAATAAACAGGTCTATCTACTTCAAGTTCAAGATGGCGCCGATAGAAAAGTGTAGTGGCACTGTGCTCTCGTCCAAAAGGCAAAAAATAAGCAGTTCGTGTAAAGAATGTGAAAAGCGAGTTATGAAAGGTATTTGGTGTGTCAAGTGCAACTATTGGTTACACGAAAAGTGCGCGAAAATAAACTTAAAATACATCAGTGAAGATTTTCCACATAAAACACTGTAGTGGTCAGTGTTATGATGGCGCGAGCAACGTCAGTGGACATTAACAGGATTACGAAGTAGGATTACTCAGTTGGACCCAAGAGCTGTATTTGTTCATTGTTCGGCTCATAATTTGAAATTTTTGGTACAAGATGCGATGCAAGCTATTAGTTATTCGCAAAACTTTCTGGTGATTCTTCTCAAATTCATATCATTTGTAAGCCATTCGTCAAAGAGGCTACAAGTGTTTCAATCGCTACAAGAAAATGACGAAGATGGTGTAAAAAACGTTCACAGACTGACTTTACGAGCATTCTATCCTACGAGGTGGTGTACTGTGTCAGGGTACAGTCACTAAAATCGTTGCAAAGTAATTATGTCGTCCTCTTGAAATTATTGGGAGACCTGCCAAACGAAAAAAAGGGAAGTCGGTGGGAAGGCTATCGGCTATTTTTCTAACCTCCGTCGATTCAGATTTCTTATTTCCCTGAAAATGTTAATTCCCGTTTTTGGCAGGATTGAGCAAATTCATTCTTCTTTTCAGAAGAAATCATTGTCATACCGAGGAAACAAAACACGGGTGGAAACTTTGTCGGCAGATTTAGCTGCAAAAAGGAATATATTTTTTGAGTTGTGGAATGAAACCACTAGGAAAGCGGAGGAACTCAACATTGATGAACCAGTTTTGCCTAAAAAAAGAAAGATGCCAAAACGCTACGACGAAGGTAGTGATCCTCATACTTATCAAACGCCGGTGTAACTGTACAGACAAAATTTTTATGAAGTAATTGATGTGGCTGTGGATTCACTAAGTTGTAGATGTGACCCAAAGATTCTGGAACTTATTTCACAACTTCAGCATTTGCTATCGATCAGATTGGCGCTAATCGAATCCTGCACTTCTATGGGGCATACTTTGATAAAGACAAGCTAACATTGCATAGGGACATGTTTCTAGATGTATGTAGAATGATGAAAGAGGAAGTGGCCAACTTTTCAGACATTACACGTATTGTAAGTAGAGAAAACAGTGGTCCCATGCTTGAGATGCTCAGAGAATTTGTGAAGTTTGTATACCTGTTACTTCTTGTACCTCTGAGCGGTCGTTTTCAGCTCTTAGACGATTGAAAATGTTTTGGCGGTCGACAATTACACTAAAAATATTGAATTATTTGCCAACTTTGCCCGTTCGTAAAGAAATGACTAAACATACTGATATTACCAAAATTGCAAACAAACTTATATGTACAAATGACCTAATAGGAAAAGTGTTTTATACTGAAACTTAATATGCCATGATAATTATTTGGTACGTAAAGTGAGTTATTTTGTCGTTGTGTTCACAAATAAATCTTTGCAGACAAGTTTCTCCAATACATTAGAACTGTCTGATCTATAAATATTTTTTAATTTGATTTATATTTATGAGATATTTTCCTTTAGTAACATGTTGATAATGTCGTTACCTCTTGCTGTCACTGTGCATGTGAGTTGTTTAAGGTATATATACCTGATGCAGATCTAAATGTCATTTTGTTAATGAATTAAAAGTTGAAAAAAGGCAAATAATTGAGTACATAGGGAATCTATTAATATTACGATTACATATTTTGAGAAGATTCGTTGCAGTAACTTATCCTTGTAATCCAAAACGTGACAGCCCTTGCGAGCCAGGGCCCGTCACTGAGGCCTTGTGTGGGCGACCCCGTGGTCAGTGAATCGCTTTGATCCCAGGGTTGCCTCCGGTACTCACTTCAGACTGAGTAGACCTCGGAAACGTACGGCGTGTGCAGGGGTGTCACATTAGGGCCTGCTATTTTATTAAGCATTAAAATTGAAATAAAAAATTAAAATATATACTCATATAAGCACAGAAACATGTGTGCGATGAACAGTCAAGTAAATCGCATAGAAATGGTCAGATCAGCATGGATTCGTAGACTCAGTCGACGCTAAATTGAGTTTAGTATAGAATGTGTAAACAATGCTTGTACTTCTCGTCTCTCGTAGCACTTTGCAGCGTGTGTCTCGGACCTCATAAAAGTGCAGCGCAGAATAGTTATTACGGAACAATGACAACAATGAAAACGTATAACAAAATATCACATTTAGGAAGAAAATTATCTACTTTTGACGAGAAGTGACTGTATTACGTACATTTCTCTGAAGACGTAAATTTTATCATCTCTTTATTCTGCAACACTGTCAATTATCCAGTAAGAAGTAATGGTGCAATAGCGGGCAATCTGCTCAGTTTAGCACAACGGTTACAGAAGTTTCAGTTTCAGAAATGAGTGCTATTCTGAAGTTAAACGTTATAACAGCAAATGTCAACGCGAAAAAGAAGATGGTAGCAAAATCGCCTTAAATGTAACTAAGCCTGTTAATATAGCAAACTATTCAAATGATCGCGCAGATCATCAGTTGGATGTAAATGTTGTTGCTGTTGTTGTGGTCTTGAGTCCAGCTCTCCATGCTACTCTATCCTGTGCAAGCTTCTTCATCTCCCAGTACCTACTGCAACCTACATCCTTCTGAATCTGCTTAGTGTGTTCATCTCTTGGTCTCCCTCTACGATTTTTACCCTCCACGCTGCCCTCCAGTACTAAATTGGTAATCCCTTGATGCCTCAGAACATGTCCTACCAACCGGTCCCTTCTTCTTGTCAAGTTGTGCCACAAACTCCTCTTCTCCTCAGTTCTATTCAATACCTCCTCATTAGTTATGTGATCTACCCATCTAATCTTCAGCATTCTTCTGTAGCACCACATTTCGAAAGCTTCTATTCTCTTCTTTTCTAAACCACTTATCGTCGATGTTTCTCTTCCATACATGGCTACACTCCACACAAATGCTTTCAAAAACGATTTCCTGGCATTTAAATCTATACTTGATGTTAACAAATTTCTCTTCCTTAGAAACGCTTTCCTTGCCATTGCCAGTCTACATTTTATATCCTCTCTACTTCGACCAGTATCAGTTATTTTCTCCCCAAATAGCAAAACTCATTTACTACTTTAAGTGTCTCATTTCCTAACCTAATTCCCTCAACATCATCCGATTTAATTCGACTACATTCCATTATCCTCGTTTTGCTTTTGTTGATGTTCATCTTATATCCTCTTGTAAATGATGAAACTAAAAAGCTTGGAGAGAAGTGGCTCGATATTGGAAGTAGCTAACCAAAAGTATAGTGTGACACGAAACTATGTGTACATCTGAACACATGTGTTGCATTCAGTTCGTGGTGTAAGAAAAAGACAGTTGGCCCAGATATGTATTCGTAACAAAGGAAAAGGGAGAACGTTTGAAAATAGGTGCTTGAGCTTATTGTATGACGATAACACCGGAATCCAGTAATATAGCTTTTCGGAGATATAGGGAGAAAACAAGAAAACCAAACAGTGGAAACTTTTTAGCATCCATCGAACATCTCTCTAAGTGTAATCGGGTATTACGCGAACTAATAAATGAACCAGAATAGGTCTATTCGCAAAAATACTTTAGCTCTTAAACTCAAAATGTCCTATCCCGTGCAGTTGAAAAAGAAATTATTGATGGCATTAATGCTGCCTCATTATTTTCCGTTATTACACGTGCAACATAGTATATTACAAAAAGAGATCAGTTAAATCAGATATTTAGGCATGTTACAGTGAAAAGCCTCGTGACTTAAAGAGAAATGAAAGCTTTTTATGTTTTCGTGAAATAAAAGACCAAAGTGAATTAGGAACAGAAAAGGAAACACCAAGTGCAATAGATGAAGAGACTTAACTAAATGCTGTTGTCAGGGTTATGAGGGTTGTGCCAATACATCAGGCATCCACAGATCTATCAGAACGAGAGTTCCACAAAGACAAAAGACTGCAAAATATGTGTACTGGGCAGTGCACACTTTAAGTCTAACACTTAAACAATGCTATATGTGGAGTTCAAGAGGTCATGTCCTTTTACGACGGAGTAGAAACGTTAATCTTTTCGTCAGTCACAGAATTAAAAGGTGGAACTTTCGGTATCTTCATGCACCTTAAAAAGTTAGACGCAACTCGTTCGTCTTCGAGATACCAGTCTGTAAAAGCCCTTCGTTATGCTTATGTCTACTAGGCTACTTACGGCTCCGTAAAAATTAATAATGACATCTAAGTAAAAGGAAGACAGAGACCAAGCTATTGTTTTGAAAAATCAAGTAGAGAAATATGAATACATTTTTCAGATAGTGCTGCAGTCAAAGCTTGGCAATTTAGTATCTCAAATCTTGCAGTCGGGAAATGTACAGCTTGATAAAGCGTGTACTCTTGTTCAGATGTGCTACTGACATATGTCATCGGCTACATCTTTGTCAAAGAGATGAGACATTTTAATGGCTGTTTGGATATCATTGTAGCCAAGTAAAAGAGTCATTTTGAGGGTATGCACAATGTTGAGCATTTCTTCAAAATCATTTTCCCTAAATTTGTAAATTTTGCTTCTGACGAAGAGATTCACAATGCAGTAACAATTCTTCCAAATGAATATTAGGAAGATTTATCCACTAAATTCCCAGACTAAAAAAGCCTCATTCACCTCGGTAGCTGATTAACGAAACTATCAGTAAGAGAGAATTCAGTCACAGCTGTTGAGTTCCAGATTAATGCACAAAATTTTACATCTACATCTGCATGGTTACTCTGCAATTCACACTTAAGTGCCTGGCAGAGGGTTCATCGAACCATTTTCATACTACATCTCTACCATTCCACTCACGAATGGCGCGTTCGAGCTCTGACTTCTCTTATTTTATTATGATGATCATTTCTCCCTACGTAGCTGGGGTCAATAAAATATTTTCGCATTCAGAATTTCTTAAATAGATCTCGCCGCAAAGAAGACCGCCTTTGTTACAGTGACTGCCAACCCAACTCGCTTACCATGTCAGTGGCACTCTCACCCCTATTGCGCGATAACACGAAACGAGCTGCCCTTCTTTGCACTTTTTCGATATCCTCTGTCAATCCTACCTGGTAATGATCCCACACCGCGCAGCAATATTCCAGCAGAGGACGGACAAGTGTAATGTAGGCTGTCTCTTTAGTGGGTTTGTCGCATCTTCTAAGTGTTCTGCCAACAAAGCGCAGTCTTTGTTTCGCCTTCCCCACAATATTATCTATGTGGTCTTTCCAATTTAAGTTGCTCGTAATTGTAATTCCAAGGTATATAGTCGAACTGACAGCCCTTAGATTCGTGCGATTTATCGTATACCCTCAATTTATCGGATTTCTTTTAGTACCCATGTGAATGATCTCGCAGTTTTCCTTGTTTAGTGCCAATTGCCACTTTTCGCACTAGACAGAAATTCTCTCTAGATCATTTTGTAATTGGAACTGATCGTCTGATAATTTTACTAGCCGGTAAATTACAGCGTCATCTGCAAACAATCTAAGGGGGCTGCTCAGATTATCACCTAGATCATTTATGTAAATCAGGAACAGCAGAGGGCGTATGACACTACCTTGCGGAACGCCAGATATCACTTCTGTTCTACTCGATGATTTACCGTCAATCACTACGAACTGTGACCTCTCTGAGAGGAAATCACGAATCCAGTCACAAAACTGAGACGATACTCCATATGCACGCAATATGATTAACAGTCGCTTGTGAGGAAGAGTATCAAAAGCCTTCTGGAAATCTAGGAATATGGAAACGATCTGAGATCCCTTGTCGACAGCACTCATTACTTCGTGGGAATAAAGAGCTAGCTGTGTTGCACAAGAACGATATTTTCTGAATCCGTGTTGGTTATGCGTCAATAAGCCATTTTCTTCGAGTACAGTATATGCTCCAAAATCCTACTGCAAATTGAGGTCAGTGACATGGGTCTGTAATTCAAAGGGTTAGTCCCATTTCCTTTCTTGAATATTGGTGTAACCTGTGCTACTTTCCAGTGTTTAGGAACAGACCTTTCGGCAAGTGAGCGGTTAAATATGATTGCGAAGAAAGGCGCTATTGTGTCTGCATATTCTGAAAGGAACCTGATTGGTATACTATCTGGACCGGAAGACTTGCCTTTCTTAAGTGATATGAGTTGTTTCGCAACACCTAAGATATCTACTTTTATGTCACTCATGCTAACAGCTGTTGTGGTTTCGAATTCTGGGATATTTATTTCGTCTTATTTCGTGAAGGAATTACGGTAAACTGTATTTAGTGACTCCACTTTAGTGACACCAACATCGGTAACATTTCCATCGCTATCGCGGAGTGGCGGTATTGACTGTTTTTTGCCACTGGTGTACTTTACATACGACCAAAATCTCTTTGGATTTTCTACCATATTTTGAGACAATGTTTCATTGTGGAAACTATTAAAAGTATCTCGCACTGACGTTCGCACTAAATTTCGAGCTTCCTTGAATCTTAGCCAGTCTTGGGGATTTTTAACTATTTTTGTTGCTGTTCCTTCGGCTGAACGCTCATTTTTGAAGCTCATACTTACGAAGAACTGTCTTTGGTATTCTATGACCCAAGACAGAGTTAGTGAACTCAGCCTCCACAATATCCAAACAGATATAATGATGTCAGTGAAATTCCATCACAGACAGTAAGCTGCATGGTCCTATCACCAGAGATCAAGGTGAGTAGAGTGACGTTTTAAAAGTACACATCAATCAAATAACAGATAGAACTATAGGCTTATGCTTATTGATATAGACTGTCAATCACCAGAATGTGTTTAATTTTTAATAACGGTTAACGGTATTAATAATTTTTGTTTACAGTTTTGAATACAATACTTTGTTTATATTACATGGTATTTTACAATACACTCCATTAAGTTTCCATTTTTACGTGGTGTAATGAAAGTTACTTTAGTTAATGACAGATTATACATTTTACGTTAGGGGTCAGGATTTTTATTGTTGCAGCCGAGCCCGAACCGCGTGCGTTACGCCTCTGGGTCTGTGGGTTCGCCCAAGTGCATTTGAACACGAGATTGCTCTCATTTCTGTTGCTTTTAAGCCAGCTGTGTTACCGATTGACAACGTATGCATATGGTACCGGTATATTTTACTTTATTTCAGCATAAATCTTTATGACACAGATAGTGTTCATAAAAGATTATAAATGAAACGTAATCATTTTTAAAAATATCGAGACTTGCCTGAAAACGTATACCGTACTACATTCCGCCGTCGACATGCACAGAAATTTTGGGAAGTCGGCACCCTTGGTTAGCTCTACTCATGATGACACGTAACTTTCCCCAGGCGTTCGCCAAACCCAAATCCTTCTATCGAATTGCCACAGGGTATAGCACGATTCATCACTTCAAATTACTCGTTTCCAGTCATCCACTGTCCAGTGACGTTGCTCTTTACGCTGCCTCAAGTGTCGTTTAACACTGACTATGGAAATGTGTGGCTTAAGAGTAGTTGCTCGATCACTCTTTTTAACTCCCTAAGCACAGTCGTTGTTTAACTGGACTGCTGGTGACACTTTCGAACTCACAAGTAATTCCTTCCGCTGATTTCATGCGATTTTCTACAGCTAGTCTCAGCAGTGCTCGAAGTTTCCTGTCCGTCAGTGAATGAGGTCTGACTGATCTTGGTTTAGCTGAGGTCATTCCTTCACATTTCCATTTATACTCACATCACCAAGTGTCGACTTTGGCACCTTCAGAAGGGTTGAAATTTCTTGATGAATCTTTTTTTTTTTTTTTTACTCATTTGACATCCAATGAGTAGTCCACGTTCGATGTCAGTGAACGCTCCTCATTAAACTTTTTTTTTTGTTAATTCTTGTGTGCTGACAACGCAAATATTCCCGCATTGTCGCGCTGGGTAGCCGCACGGTGTAGGACCTCTTGCCACGGTTCGCGCGGCTTCCCCTGTTGTATAGCTAGAGAAGGCCGAAATGCACGTGTTAAATTCAAGCAGGCTGGCGTGAGGTCTGAAACAGGATACGTAATGAATGCTATAAAGAAAAGTACGTAGCTTCTGGAATACTTAACTTTAATCCACATTTGTAGAACATCTCTCTTGATGATACAATAATAGACTCTCGATATAAATGGAATACGGCGCCTTGCTAGGTCGTAGCAATTGTAGCTGAAGGCTATGCTAACTATCGTCTCGGCAAATGAGAGCGTAATTCTCAGTGAACCATGGCTAGCAACGTCGGCTGTACAACTGGGGCGAGTGCTAGTACGTCTCTTTAGACCTGCCTTGTGGTGGCGCTCGGTCTACAATTACTGACAGTGGCGACACGCGGGTCCGTCGTATACTAGCGGACCGCGGCCGATTTAAAAGCTACCACCTAGCAACTGTGGTGTCTGGCGGTGACACCACATCCCCTGTCGGAGGTTTCAGTCCTCCCACGGGCATAGGTGTGTGTGTTGTCCTTAGCGTAAGTCAGGGACCGATGACCTCAGCAGTTTGGTCCTATAGGAACTTACTACAAATTTCCAAACATCCTCCATTCTTTTATACTTGCGGTTCAGCCACGTGAGAGATTGTTTTGATCTGGGAGCGTACTACGCACTATTTCCCTCAACCCTTCATCAGAGATCAATCGATGGACTCAGGCAGTCTCTAGTGGACCAAACAAGTGGAGATCTGACAGGGCGAGATCGGGACTGCATGCAGGATGCTCCAACATCTCGTGCCTCCAAGACAACTGAGAGCATCGCTTTTCCTGCAGAGGTTTAATTCTTGCATTTCATTTTCTTTGGCCATCTAGAGTGTTAGCATTCTGTTCCCTGATATCTGCTATCCGTTTCAGAGCTCTGAATCCATATTTCACCCCACGAATCATTCGCTTCAAGACCATTTCACCTTATTGGCATGACGGTCCCTTAGCTACTGACCGTCGCACACGACTGCGCTTGTGCTCTTCACTGAGCTGTTTTGCTACCATCTTCCACATACATTACGAAAGTTGAGTTTTTCTGGATGATGCCATATGCAGAACAATTACTCATGTGCATATGGTTTTATGGTTTCGTTCACCAACAATAACTCGACGATCATTAAAATTTTGGTCACGCACTTGCTGAATGTTGGCATCAGTAATGTATGTGATTGGAGGCCGTGCTCTCGCGACGTCCTTCACGCTTGTTCATCTGCCTTTCAGTTGTTCAATCCACTGGTAAACGTTTCCCCGTGGTAAATCATTTCCACAGTATTTTTCTGAAATGAAGGTCTTCTATAACTTCAGCATCTAGTGCACTTTCAGACCACAAAAAATGTTATAGAACGTTGTTCTTTATTGGTGGAAATGGACAGCGAAGCAGCCATGTTTTCCTCCCACCAGCGCAAAGCCAACTGATGTGATAACGCTGAAACGCACAATCGAAAAGGACGGTGCCACCTAGCAGCTGATAAGCACATTAAACCTTATCGCCAACCTAGATAGAACGAAAATGCTGACACGCTCGTGTAAGTCTGGAATGCTACTTCTCTTGTCTCTTAAGGAAGATATGGACGACGTTTAGAGCTTAAGTCTCGATTAAGAGGTTCTTACAGGCGTTCCGTAAGCTTGAAGTGGATCTATATATACACTCCTGGAAATGGAAAAAAGAACACATTGACACCGGTGTGTCAGACCCACCATACTTGCTCCGGACACTGCGAGAGGGCTGTACAAGCAATGATCACACGCACGGCACAGCGGACACACCAGGAACCGCGGTGTTGGCCGTCGAATGGCGCTAGCTGCGCAGCATTTGTGCACCGCCGCCGTCAGTGTCAGCCAGTTTGCCGTGGCATACGGAGCTCCATCGCAGTCTTTAACACTGGTAGCATGCCGCGACAGCGTGGACGTGAACCGTATGTGCAGTTGACGGACTTTGAGCGAGGGCGTATAGTGGGCATGCGGGAGGCCGGGTGGACGTACCGCCGAATTGCTCAACACGTGGGGCGTGAGGTCTCCACAGTACATCGATGTTGTCGCCAGTGGTCGGCGGAAGGTGCACGTGCCCGTCGACCTGGGACCGGACCGCAGCGACGCACGGATGCACGCCAAGACCGTAGGATCCTACGCAGTGCCGTAGGGGACCGCACCGCCACTTCCCAGCAAATTAGGGACACTGTTGCTCCTGGGGTATCGGCGAGGACCATTCGCAACCGTCTCCATGAAGCTGGGCTACGGTCCCGCACACCGTTAGGCCGTCTTCCGCTCACGCCCCAACATCGTGCAGCCCGCCTCCAGTGGTGTCGCGACAGGCGTGAATGGAGGGACGAATGGAGACGTGTCGTCTTCAGCGATGAGAGTCGCTTCTGCCTTGGTGCCAATGATGGTCGTATGCATGTTTGGCACCGTGCAGGTGAGCGCCACAATCAGGACTGCATACGACCGAGGCACACAGGGCCAACACCCGGCATCATGGTGTGGGGAGCGATCTCCTACACTGGCCGTACACCACTGGTGATCGTCGAGGGGACACTGAATAGTGCACGGAACATCCACACCGTCATCGAACCCATCGTTCTACCATTCCTAGACCGGCAAGGGAACTTGCTGTTCCAACAGGACAATGCACGTCCGCATGTATCCCGTGCCACCCAACGTGCTCTAGAAGGTGTAAGTCAACTACCCTGGCCAGCAAGATCTCCGGATCTGTCCCCCATTGAGCATGTTTGGGACTGGATGAAGCGTCGTCTCACGCGGTCTGCACGTCCAGCACGAACGCTGGTCCAACTGAGGCGCCAGGTGGAAATGGCATGGCAAGCCGTTCCACAGGACTACATCCAGCATCTCTACGATCGTCTCCATGGGAGAATAGCAGCCTGCATTGCTGCGAAAGGTGGATATACACTGTACTAGTGCCGACATTGTGCATGCTCTGTTGCCTGTGTCTATGTGCCTGTGGTTCTGTCAGTGTGATCATGTGATGTATCTGACCCCAGGAATGTGTCAATAAAGTTTCCCCTTCCTGGGAAAATGAATTCACGGTGTTCTTATTTCAATTTCCAGGAGTGTATACCAAACAATCCATTATGTGGTGCGCGGCAGACGGGTACTTCGTACCAAACAGGGGTGATGGAATAACCATTTCAGGATTCCTTACAAGTGACTGAGGGATAACCTAAGGCTTGGGATTCAGCTACATTTCTTTCGATTTCGACCCACCGTCTAAACCTTTGGTTATGCTGATCTTTCTCCATCGATGGAAATCCATTAGTCAGACAGACTCACAAATCTAGCATTTGCCTTTCCCTGGTTTTGTTTCCCATCAACAAATGAATGAGTACAGAAACACTACGGATTTTCAGAGAGACCATTGTTGCATTTATGGTGAAACTTTTCGACTTACTCACTTCTTCTCTACCTTTATCCAAAAATTTTGCAATTTCACTTGCCTAAAATTCGTGCCTTCACAGTCATTTTTGCAACCAATAACTTGTCAGATGCATGAAAAGCTATGTTAAAAAGATTTGATTTCTGAGGCTATTTGTCTGACTACGAGGAACAACTGATGCCAACATATTAGATTGAAATCAAACTTATTTAAGGTAATTCTAGTTTGCAAAAGAACCTCTTCATTGCCTCTGATGCCTTGTTTTATTCCCTGTCAACTTTTTTTTTCTTTTTTTTTTGGGTCTTCTGTCTTCTGACTTGTTTGGTGTGCCTCGACACAGATTCCTCTCCTATGCCATCGTTTTCATTTTTGTGTGGTAGCTGCAACCTACATGTTCAATTATTTGCTGTATGTATTCCAATCTCTGCCTTACTCTACAGTTTTTACCGCTACATCTGCCTCTAGGACCATGGGGGGTTGTTCTCTGATGCCCTAATAGATGTCCTTTCAACCTGTCCCTTCTTATTGCCAATCATTTCCATATATTCCTTTCCTCACCGTTTCTTCAAAGGATCTCCTCATTCCGTACCTTATCCGTCCACCAATTTTCAGCATTCTTCTGCAACACTATCTCTCAAATACTTCGATTCTTCCCCGTTCCCATTTTTCCACAGGTCATGGTGCACTACCATATACTACTGTACTCTAAACGACCATTCTGAGAAATGTCTTCCTCAAATTAAGACTTTTGTTTGATACTAGTAGACTGCTCTTTTCCAGGAACGTCCCTTTTCCCAGAGCTGGTATACTTTTTATGTCCTTCATGCTTCGACCATCTATGGTTATTTTGCTGCCTACGTAGCAGAATTCCCTGATCATAACATGTAAGTTTTCACGGCCGGCGTCTTCATTAATTAAAACTTCCGGGCTGAATTGCCGTGGTCCATATATAAAACTTCTTCTCCTTCCTGACGTTTCGTTGCCTACTGCGAGCAACATCTTCTGAGGTGAGTCGGCGACTGGCTGCTAGGCGCTGGAGGTACCGCCTATATAGAGCGCTTAGATGGCGTCACCATTCATCACGTGCTATCGACTGAAAAACTGTCTCTGGCTAGTGCCATCTCTCTCGATTACAGGTAATCTATTGTCACTTCCTTGGTACAAAGTCGACCGCCATATCTTGTCTAGTTTTAACCCTTCTTTTCTTGGTAAGTCGAAAGTATGTCTCCACTTGAAACTTGGCCAAAGATTTTCCCAACACGGTCCGTGATGTTATGAATAAATGGAAGAAAAACATTTCCAGCCGACGGTTGTTGCTGTCGTGTATTTTCGGACACTTTTCTTCTAGAATGGAGTGCTCGATCTATTTCGGTGTCAGTGTACCCATTTCTCTTGAAGGCCGTTCGCAGACTGTATGGGTTACCTAGGATACACAAGCCCAATGTCCCATTGAGACCGATAGTAAGTGCCATTGGGGCTCCTACTCAAGATATCTCGCTTCTTTGTTGCAACCGTATACAGGTAAAACTGACGCTCATATTAAAAATTCCATGCATTTTATCGAAAAACTGAGGGAAATCACAGTTAGTCCAAGTGACATCCTTGTCAGTTTCGATGTAATATCCCTGTTCACCATGGTCCCTGTTGACGAAGCTCTTTCTTACATAGCCGATATGTTTCCTACTGATGTAATAGCATTGTTTCAACACTGTCTATCCTCTACTTATTTTCAATATAACAACGAGTTTTATGAACAAATTGATGGGGTGGCCATGGGTAGCCCTCTGAGCCCTGCTATTTCTAATCTATTTCTGAGATTTTTCGAACAAGTGCTGCAGTCGGCCAAAAAAAGCCCTTTGAAATGTTATCGATACGTGGTTGACATCTTTGTGATATGGAATCATGCTGAAGAGGAAGTGAGTGATTTTTTGGTGCACATAAACAGTTTCAATCCAAATATACAATACACCATGGAGAAAGAGAGTAATGGACAACAAAATTCTTTGCATTTATTGGTTATTAAACGGGCAGATGGGACTTTAGGACACAAGGTATACAGGAAAGACACACACACCGATCGTTACCTACATAAGGATTTGAATCATCATCCTAGGCAGAAGAGAGGAGTCATGAAAACTTTAGTGGACAAGGCTAATAACATCTGTGAGCCAATTTATTTGCAAAATGAATTAAGCCATTTGCGAACGGCTTTCAAGAGAAATGGGTACACTGACAACGAAATAGATCGAGCACTCCACCCTAGAAGAAAAGTGTCCGAAAATACACGACAGCAACAACCGTCGGCTGGAAAAGTTTTTCTTCCATTTATTCATAACATCACGGACCGTATTGGAAAAATCTTTGGCCAAGTTTCAAGTGGAGACAATCTTCCGACCTACCAAGAAAATTAGTGAAAGTTTAAGATCGGCGAAAGACGCACGACACCCCTCAGCTACCCCAGGTGTGTATAAAATTCCGTGTAGCTGTGGCATGGTTTATATTAGAACAACTAAAAGGAGTGTTAATACCCGCCTAACAGAACACAAAAGGATCCGCCAGAGTGCACCCAAAGAATTTTTGCTCCATCTCAAGGGGATAAGAAACTCGCTGTTTTTCGAGGTCTGCATTTAAAATCGGTTTCCTTCCAAGCTTTGTCTCTTGAATGGCTTGCTCAGGGATTTTATCAAGTTTAAGAAGTCTCTGCAAAGTGGTACGAGGAACTCCGAATGTTCTTGCATCACCTTTCACAGAAGCCTCCTTTGCTTTCACAGCTGCTACGGCACGTACCATCTGAGATTTATCCCACTGACGCCTCTGGTTCTTACATTCATAGCGTTTCTTTATTCTCGGCATTCTGCAAGAACGAACAAAAGCACTAGGGTCTATTATTGCAATTTTAAAATTCTATTTGTTTGTTTGTTGCTGTGTGAGTTGTATATATGAACTTTAAACAAAATTCTACTAACCATATTCCTATAAAATTATTTAAATGTTTTAATTTAAGAGATGAGCTGGTGTAATTATGGGCTACTCCTTAAACAGGGACCCATTTTTACACCAACCCAATGGGCCCCTATTTACACCACCCATTCCTAAACTCATGGCCCCACGTCTGACCTAAAAGTGTGTGTAACTTAAAAAGTCCTTCTATAAGTTGCTTAGGATTCCGTTATTCCGGATATCACTGAGAAATTGTTTTAAACTAGTCAGAAAGATATAAAAATAAAACGATTTCACATACCTGCCAAACGTTTGCATTACTGAACAAACACCAATTCTCACAATAACCAGCCTGCCGAAGTGGCCGTGCGGTTCTAGGCGCTGCAGTCTGGAACCGCGAGACCGCTACGGTCGCAGGTTCGAATCCTGCCTCGGGCATGGATGTGTGTGATGTCCTTAGGTTAGTTAGGTTTAACTAGTTCTAAGTTCTAGGAAACTAATGACCTCAGAAGTTGAGTCCCATAGTGCTCAGAGCCATTTGAACACAATAACCGACGCTGTAACCACACTGCTTGAAACAATGCTTCCAACTGTTCACTGCTACCGTCTATCGACAACAGGCACCGTTTTCAGTCCTGATCGTCAGACTGCAGCACTTCCCGTACCCTCTTCGTGAGGGGTGCCCATAATTACACTTGTGCCCATTTTTACACCTTTTCCTCGATTTACGCAACAGTTACACACATGAGAAATGTACATATGAAAGCCATCAGTATACGAGGGGCGATCAATAAGCCATCAGTTGTGGTACATCATGGAATACTCTCGCTTCAGCGGCTATAGGTTCATGAAGTTACGATAAATGATGGCGCTATGCAAATGGCGTCTGTAAAGCATGCGCGTTCCAAGCAGAGAGTTGTCATTGAGTTTCTTTTGGCTGAAAACCAGAGCATTGCAGATATTCATAGGCACTTGCACAATGTCTACGGTGACGAGGCACTGAACAAAAGCACGGTGGGTCGTTGGGCGAGGTGTCTGTCATCATCGCAACAAGTCGCGCAGACCTGTCCGACCTCCGTGTGCCGGCCCGCCGCACACAGCTGTGATCTGCGACACCAGCAATGGTGGAACGTGAGGACACTCTCATTCGAGGTGATCAATGGAGCACAGTCAAACACCTCACTGCTCGACTGGACGCCTCTGTTGGTAGCGCTGACAGACTCGACCACCAATTGGGGTACCCAAAGGTATGTGCCGGCTGGGTTTCTCACCTCCTTGCAGAAGACCATTAAGAGCAATGAGGGACCATCTGTGCGGAATTGCATGTGCATTGCGAGGCTGATTGTGACAATTTTTATCGAACATCGTCACAGTCAATGAAACACATGTTCATCACTTCGAACCGGAAACGAAAGGTGAAACGTCCCCTTAGAACAATTTATACAAGACTGTGCTTAACCTGGCACACAATAATTTTAGCGCAACGCAATCTGACTATCAAAAATCCCTGCAAAAGAATGGCCCTGAGTAACATTAAACTATACCTTTCAGAAATCACTTACCTCACAAAAATCTTCGTTGCTCGAACTACTGCAATACAGCGAGTGCCACTACTGCCAGCTAAATAAAAGATACAAACTACGGAAGGCACTAACTACTGATAGTCTTAGCAAATGAAAGATTCTAATAGAGAACAAACAATGTATTTACCTCAAGATTCATAATATATACAGCAGTTCATGACGTTTTTCAAAACTCCGCCATCTCTCTCCCCACATCCACCACTGCTGGCGGCTCACCTCCAACTGCGCAACGCTACGCGCTGTTCACATCCAGCTATAGCAGTTCATGACAACAATGGCAGGCAACAATGCAAACTAGCCACATACTGCACACAGCACAGCCAGTGATTTTCATACAGAGAGCGCTATGTAACGTTGCCAATAAGAAAACATAAACAGCAAACTTACATAAAGAAAACATAAACAGCCTACTTACATAGCCCCCATGCTCCCCACAAAAATTTTTACAAATGGTGTTGCGTATTAATCTGATTCAGATTTTGTTTCAGTTTCCTAATTTGTTCGCACTCCTCTGTGTCATTAAAGACTACCGGTTTTGTGTCATTCAGATTATCATCTACCTTCGTAGATAAGTTAGTGACCTGATCCGAAAGTTCGGCTACTTTCTCTGATAATGAACTAATTTCCTCCATGTGTCTTTCTGAACCAATTTTCAGAGTATCTACTGTGTCCTTTAAGTTTTCCTGAGTTTTTGCAAGTTGCGTAACCGAATCGGTAGATGCAACTGAGTCCATTTTAGCTTGCAAGGTCTCATGATTTTCATGAACAATAGTTTGCAGTTCTTTTATGGCTGCTTCGTGATTCTGTAATGCATTTTCATGCCGCGAAAAAATAGGCTGAAAATGCTCACAAATTTGTGTTTTTACGTCATTACAGACTTTTTGACATTTCGATTCAATGTTATGTAACTCAGTAGTTAGATCTTCACGTGTTTGTTCAAGTGTGGTGTCTAACTTCCGAAGATTTTGTTCCACTGTGTCTAACTTTTTAAGTTTTTGTTCCACTGTGTCTAACTGTTGCTGTGTTTGTCTCTGGTATTGTTCCACTGTGTCTAACTTTTGAAGCTTTTGTCCCATTTGTTGCATTAATTGTAATAACATTGCATTAGTGTCTGGAATCTGTTCCTCTACGCTTTTCGGCAGTGCATTTGCACTAGCAACATTCACATTTTGACAAGCAGAAAATGTATCTTGACTTATTTGCGAAAACGGTGAGGACGCAAAACCTGAATCTACAGTATTTGCAATATTGTGTCCTATCATTTCGGATTCCTGAGGCGAGCTGTTGCCGACCGATCGATCGATAATGCTTCCCTGTTCACTACCTGTTTCACTGCCTACGCCATTGTTTGACGCCCGCTCCATTTCCCTGTGCACAGTTACCAAATTACTACTTTGAACATTAGTAAATTCATTACTCGGCGGCGCTGATAAGCTACGCTCGTCGTCACTATTATTTCTCAGTTTAGTTTGGAGCCTAGTGTTACGTTTTTCACACGCCATTATTGTCACAATATTTCACACGATAACACAAAAAAAGCACAATTTGAAGTGCAAAAATAGGAGAACACATTAACATAGCACTGAAAATAATATGTAGTTAATTACAAGCGCAGCTGCGAAATACTTGGTGCAAATCTACATGCATGCCACAACTGTTTTACAGTACAACAATGAAAGACTGCAACTACAAAGGAGATTCTCTCTGCAATTACGCGCTAGCAATAAACAAAAGCTACACTAAATACACAAACTACAAGAAAAAATCAGAAGATTCCAGTGAGGTATCCTAGGCTAAGGGTCGACATATGAAACGTCCCCTTAGAACAATTTATACAAGACTGTGCTTAACCTGGCACACAATAATTTTAGCGCAACGCAATCTGACTATCAAAAATCCCTGCAAAAGAATGGCCCTGAGTAACATTAAACTATACCTTTCAGAAATCACTTACCTCACAAAAATCTTCGTTGCTCCAACTACTGCAATACAGCGAGTGCCACTACTGCCAGCTAAATAAAAGATACAAACTACGGAAGGCACTAACTACTGATAGTCTTAGCAAATGAAAGATTCTAATAGAGAACAAACAATGTATTTACCTCAAGATTCATAATATATACAGTAGTTCATGACATTTTTCAAAACTCCGCCATCTCTCTCCCCACATCCACCACTGCTGGCGGCTCACCTCCAACTGCGCAACGCTACGCGCTGTTCACATCCAGCTATAGCAGTTCATGACAACAATGGCAGGCAACAATGCAAACTAGCCACATACTGCACACAGCACAGCCAGTGATTTTCATACAGAGAGCGCTACGTAACGTTGCCAATAAGAAAACATAAACAGCAAACTTACATAAAGAAAACATAAACAGCCTACTTACAAAGGGAAATCCGTGGAGTGGCACCACACCACCATTCTTCAGAAGAAATAGTTCAAAGCCCCACCCCCAGCTGGTAAAGTCTACTGGGACTCTGAAGGGCTTATTCTGTTTGATATTCTTCCTTATGGTGTACTTTGCTATTCTCAGGAAACTGATGAAACGACTTCAGCATGTTCATAAACATAAAAATGCAAACAAACTTCTCCTTCTCCACGAGATCAAAATTCAAATGCCTCTAAGCACTATGGGACTCAACATCTGAGGCCATCAGTCCCCTAGACTTAGAACTACTTAAACCTAACTAACCCAAGGACATTACATACAGTCATGCCCGAGGCAGGATTCGAAGCTGCGACCGTAGCAGCAGCGCGGTTCCGGATGAAGCGCCTAGAACCGCTCGGCCACAGTGGCCGGCTCCATGAGATCGGAAGGCTTCACATGAGTCTGCACACCCGAGATGGGCTCACAAAACTTCACTGGACTGTTCTTCCACATCCATCGTACTGCCCGGATCTCGCAGCTCCTGACTTCCATCTGTTTGGTCCAAAGAGTGATGCACTCCGCAGGAAGAAGAACGTGGATGACGCAGCAATACGTCGGTTCCGACGGCGACCAGTAGAGTGGTAACCATGCAAGCATACGTGCCCTCCGAGTAAGGTGGCGTAATGACATCGCACTGAACCGAGATCATATTGAAAAATACGTTCTGTAGCCAAAAGAGTGAAGTATAATAAAGTGTATTGGAATCCTGAATAAATCCAAACTGATTTCAGAAATAAATGTGTTTCTTTAGTTATTGAACGCTCCTCGTACATGGTAACATTAGATTACATAATGCATTAGTTACTGATGCAAAGGAAACAAAACTAAAGATATTAGTTCCAGGAATGGCCTCTGAATCTGCTTCTACCACTTGCAGAAATTATTGCATGGGACTTACGAAGGGGAGGCTACTCAGGCATATGGAAGAGCTAATGTTACCCACGTGGCACTCCAATACCAATATCTCACAAAAATTCACTAAAGTAAAATCTTCTCGTGAAGCATACAACCAAAAGTTAAAGCCACGCTGGGTGGCCGCGCGGTCTGGGGTGCCTTGCCACGGTTCGTGCGGCTCCCTCCGTCGGAGATTCGAGTCCTCCCTCTGGCATGGGTATTTGTGTGGTCTTTAGTGTAAGTTAATTTAAGTTAGATTAAGTAGTGTGTAAGCCTAGCGACCGATGACCTCAGCAGTTTGGTCCCATAGGAACTTACCGCAAATTTCCTTTTCCAAAAAATTAAGGAAATGTTTAAAATGGCACTAATCGAACCAAACGTCGATGTGAAGACCCGAGAATAAATCGATCCCTTTGAATTACGTCGTTCCCACTTTCGGTTCAAACCAAACACCGAAGGTAAGCAGTGCTTACCGACCAAACGAGCCGCATGCTGAAAGGCAGTCTTCCAGCGCCAGTGTCATTGTTGACGAGTCTGTATCTGCCCCATTCGGCTATAGAGCAACATGTCCGAATCTCTGCCCAGTCTTCCATAAGTGTCGAAAAACTTTGCTTAATCCACCTGCTGACGTCCTCGTGAAAGAAAATGCGCGCCTAACACTCTCACTGGCCACTCACAGACTATGTCTAGTTGTTGGCCTATCCAACAAGAGAAAATGCTCCTTCTGAAACCCCTCCACCTCGGTTATGCTCCAGAGAAGTATCCGCCAAAAATACCAGCGGCCAAAGACGGGGAATGATTCGTTACCCACCAATGAGGCCAAAGGAAATCGCTGTCGTGTTTTTCCCTTCTTAAGATACTCGTAATTTCAAACATCCTGCCAGGTGCAATGCTGTAGACGAAAACTCGCGCGTCCCATAACTAATACGACCGGCGCCGTACTTCGCCTAGCTCAGGATTGGCTGCGGCGTGCCAAACTGCAAGCGAGCCCGATGTGTGTGGGCCACGTGCGGGTCGAGGCTCGGGCTCTCTCGGCTTTGCTCGGTACTTTTCGGGAGTACTCGATACCGCCGTCATCTCATTTAGCGTTACGGTGCGCTATTTCTCGGTCGGCAAAACTTTCTTTAGAATTGTTGTGACAGCTTTGTTTAGTCTAGCGAATGGTTAGTGGCATGAAAGAAGTTCGCAGGTCCAGTGGCTGTTGGCACAAAAAGGGCGGTCCAGCGATCCATCGTCACAAGCCTTCAAAAATAAATCGTAATGACAGAACAGAAGGATAAGAATTGTCAGTATCGTATAATAAATATACACTACTGGCCATTAAAGTTGCTACACCACGAATATGACGTGCTACAGACGCGAATTTTAACCGACAGGAAGAATATTTTGTGATAAGCAAATGATTAGCTTTTCATAGCATTCACATAAGCGGGGTCAGGGATTTTCTCTGCCTCGTGATGACTGCGTGTTGTGTGATGTCCTTAGGTTAGTTAGGTTTAAGTAGTTCTAAGTTCTAGGGGACTGATGACCATAGATGTTAAGTCCCATAGTGCTCAGAGCCATTTGAACCATTCACATAGGGTTGCCGCCGGTGGCGACACCTACAACGTGCTGACATGAGGAAAGTTTCCAACCGATATCTCATAAACAAACAGCAGTTGACCGGCGTTGCCTGATGAAACGTTGTTGTGATGCCTCGTGCAAGGAGGAGAAATGCGTACCATCATGTTTACGACTTTGATAAAGGTTGGATTTAGCCTATCGCGATTGCGGTTTACTGTATCGCGACATTGCTGCTCGCGTTGGTCGAGATTCAATGACTGTTAGCATAATATGGAATCGGTGGGTTCAGGAGGGTAATATGGAACGCCGTGCTGGATCCCAACGGCCTCGTATCACTAACAGTCGAGATGACAGGCATCTTATCCGCATGGCTGTAACGGATAGTGCAGCCACGTCTCGATCCCTGAGTCAACAGATGGGGACGTTTGCAAGACAACAACCATCTGCACGAACAGTTCGACGACGTTTGCAGCAGCATGGACTATCAGCTCGGAGACCATGGCTGCGTTTACCCTTGACGCTGCATTACAGACAGGAGCGCCTGCGGTGGTGTACACAACGACGAACCTGGGTGCACGAATGGCAAAACGTCATTTTTTCGGATGAATCCAGGTTCTGCTTACAGCATCATGATGGTCGCATCCGTGATTGGCGACATCGCAGTGAACGCACATTGGAAGCGTGTATTCGTCATTGCCATACTGGCGTATCACCCGGCGTCATGGTATGGGGTGCCATTGGTTGCACGTCTCGGTCACCTCTTGTTCACATTGACGGCATTTTGAACAGTGGACGTTACATTTCAGATGTGTTACGACCCGTGACTCTATCCTCCATTCGATCCCTGCGAAACCCTACATTTCAGCAGGATAATGCACGACCACATGTTGCAGGTCCTGTATGGGCCTTTCTGGATACAGAAAATGTTCGACTGCTGCCCTGGCCTCCACAATCTCCAGATCTCTCTCCAATTGAAAACGTCTGGTCAATGGTGGCAGAGCAACTGGCTCCTCACAATACGCCAGTCACTACTCTTGATGAACTGTGGTATCGTGTTGAAGCTGCATGGGCAGCTGTACCTGTACACGCCATCCAAGCTCTGTTTGACTCAATGCCCAGGTGTATCCAGGCCGTTATTACGGCCAGAGATGGTTGTTCTGGGTACTGATTTCTCAGGATCTATGCACCCAAATTGCGTGAAAATGTGATCACATATCAGTTCTAGTATAATATATTTGTCCAATGAATACCCGTTTATCATCTGCATTTCTTTTTGGTGTAGCAATTTTAATGGCTGGTAGTGTATTATCGCATAATCAATGGGTTCCGCAGATTTGCTAGAGAATGACATGACACGCAGAAAGAATTTAAAGATTTACCTGATGATGAAAGAGCAAAAAATTACAATGATGGAGAGAGGCATTTGTTGTTCTCTTCACTAAGAAGCACTCTCTGCTAAATTGTCAGGCATGGAGCACAGTCTGAAATTGGTGGTACAAATAGAATTTTTTTTGAAATTTATTCCACTCTCAGTTGCAACAGTTTTCGATGGAATTATATGAAAAGTATGGAGACCTTATATATTACTTCAGATTATGTTGATCAAGCCAAGCAGCACTCTGGAACAATTTTTAGATTTAAAATCCTCTAGTGTTTAATTTATTAACATGTATTTTAAGTGGGCTTGACAGTACATTGCCAACCTACTTTTACAAGGTCAGAAACAATTTCTTTTTGATTTGATCGTGATACATTTAACAACTTCTGTGAAAAAGCATAATCCATTTCCCAAAACTCACTGGCGTGAAAGATAACGCCAGTTTTGAGGAAGTCATTGTGGCCTTGAAAGAATTACAAAGGTAGCTTTCTAACCGTTTTCAGGGCACTGGCAGTCTTACATATATTTTCAAGCCGTTTATGAGTCCGTCTGCCATTTCAGTGGAAAGGGACACTGTTCGTTTGCAGATGTAACTCACTGATCTGCATTCTAACCTCCATTTTAAATACAAATACTTTTATGTTAAAAGTGACCAGGACATCTACATTGTGTTCTTCAGGTAAAGTTTCCTCGTCTCCGTAACGAGGTTGCAAAACTGCTGCAATATTTCGTTCAACATACGTGTGTGACAGAGCTTTCATCGATTGCGAAACTAAATAAGTTACGATTAAACTTAATTCGAAAATCTGTGAAACTGTCTATATCCGTCCGTGTGCCAACCGTTCGTACCGAACGAAAATTATGGCTTCGGAACCTCAAAAATAATTAAGTAATACTGAAAATTTCTTTCGTATGTGGTCCATGTTGATTCCAAAAATACAAGTGCTTGCATAGCCATCTCCTGGAACTGCCTTTCCGGATCTTCTATGTGTGTTTCCAGCATAGATCACTACCTACAATCGGGTCTTACTGAATAAAGATTTGACACTGTGCACCAAACTGATGGTGTAACGAGCAGATGTTTTTATCCTGTTCTATAGTTGCGAAATCTGGACACTGTGTCAAATCAAATGGCTTCAAGCACTATGGGATTTAACATCTGAGGTCATCAGTCACCTAGACTTAGAACTACTTAAACCTAACTAACCGAAGGACATGACACAAGTCCATGCCCGAGGCAGGATTCGAACCTGCGACCGTAGCAGCAGAGCGGTTCCGGACTTACGCGCCTAGAACCGTTCGGGCACAGCGGCCGGCGACACTGCGTGGCAGTGATCTTAAGAAACTAACACGCTTCAATCAACAGAAGCTTAGATATATTATGGACATCAAATGGGATTACTTCGTACTGAACACAGTGGTTCTTGAGACGGCAAAGGCGTATAGTAAAGATGCCACCGTTATTGGTCACCGACTCAGGTAGATTGGGCATGTCCAGCTGACGAGAAAGGACGGACTTCCTCGACAAATTATGTGTAGTGAAGTGAGCAAAGGCAGAAGGTGCTCCTCTGAAGCGCTAAAAGGGCCATATCAAGAAGAATGACCATTGTGAGCGGATTTTCGTCCCCAAATACAAAGGCGCAGCACTGCATCTCTAGGCCCCCACAATGGGGATGGAGACGGCGAATGAACCTAATTAGTGCGCCGCAGCGGATGACCGTAAAGATTGACGCACAACTACTTCAGCTGCTGCTTTACATTTTGAACAGGAACGTCGGAGGCAGGTAAATGAAAACCGCCAGAGACAAAACTTCCCCAGGCCCAGCCACGCCCTTCGCCCTCTATTATGTGGCCACACATTCCATACCAGGACTGATAGCCGTCTCCATACCTGAAGCGCCGTGCAGTAATGGAAATTCCGGAGAAAAATGAAAACTCGTATACGAGTATAAGCCGACGACGACAATGTTGTTGATAAACATGAAATATGAAACCAAGTCATATGTAGTGCGATTGCTCTACCGTTTAAATGCGGTGTGAATTAAGTTTCCCCCTCTTCCCTTAGTCGCAATGACAGCATGCCGTGGTGGTGCGGAAATGTGCAGCCAGGCGAGGGAGTGCCAGAGCAAGCCAGAACAATGCCCACGTGCCGAATTCTTGACCATCCCTGGCGTAGCTAGCTGAATGGGCGAGGGACTGTTCTTCCCAAAGACACTCTGTTGAGAAATTCTCGAGCGTGACCGACAAAAGACGATCTCCGGCATGTTGCGTCCAGGCGCATTTTAATCTACGCATGACTACTGTGGGCAGATTTTCATCCCCAAATGTTGGGGAATACACTGCGTCTCTGGGCCCCCGCAATGTGGATGGAGACGGCGACTGAATGCCTCCCACTGTCCAAGAACCTTCTAAATTAGTGTACACGGTGGAAAGTCATTATTTAAGTTAAACTAATAGCGTTCCAGCACTGCCATGTACAGAAAAGGACGGAACGGGGACGCTGTCTGTTTCCTATGCCACAATTATTTGTGCTTTGACTGTTACAAATTTGTTTTTCCTTCTAATTATTGGCAGAATAAATCTTAAATGGTGCCAGAAATCGACTGAGATTAAACGAGTCAGCCAGAAGGTCATGGACGCGTTTCACACTGTCTGTCCAAAAGTTGCGACACTGATTTTATTCCTGACATATAAACGACGACAGCGCTGCCACTGCGATGGCAGCTTGAACTAACAACGGTGAAGAACCAGTATAGAGATCACTTTGAACAACGCATTTGTTCGACCAGTCGGTTGTGAGCAGGCAGTGTTAGTTAGTGGACGTGCGATCGTAAAGTGTCAACAATGTTGCGTGATAAATCATTATGGAGTTTCTATAAATCAAGTGTTCACGACATTCTCCAAAAAGTTTTGAGGGAAAGAAAAGTGTGTGCAAAGTTTGTCTGGCACACCTTGACTCCTGGACAAAAACGACGACACATGGACACCTGCCACTACTCGGTTGAAAGGCAAACTGCGGGCGATTCCTGTAAAAAAAATCGTCACAGGTGATAAGAGTTTGTGTTAGCGGCACTAAACTATAGCAAAACCACACAGTTCAGAAATCCAAATGAAGGGTTGCTGCTTTGACTACATGTCCAACATTGTGATGCAATGGTAGAATGGTGGTTATAATCAAAGTCTCGCAATCTGAGCATGTTTAAAAACGTATAAAAATTATGTACAGACTGTGCGCTCCAGGATTTACTTTGTTGGTAGTGTTAGTGTCATGCTTGTCATTAGGCGCCGGTATTGGTACGGCGACGTAGGGTTAAAACACAAGGATCAGCGTGCATTACAGTTGCAGTCAACAAGGGTCTGGACAAGGTGAGCGGGTCTTTACTCGTAAGGCTTTTTTATCAAAACAATAGCAATAGCGCTGCTGTTCTTCATGAGTATCGACGCATTTAAGGAATGCGGAGAGGTCCTCTTTGAGCACCGCGATGGAAGAACATGATTCGCAAGTTCGAATTAACTAGCGATTTGGGAGTAGCTGCTGGGAAAATCCGACGGCCAATTGCGCCACAAATTGTTGACGAAGTTAACTGTCGCCATGGCCCAGAATGCTGGACACTATGTGCGATCTTCAATCGGTGCACGAGCTGTGTCACGACAGCTGAACATTCCATGGTCCACCTGAGATGTTTCGGGCAGCAGGGGAGCAATCTCTTGTGCGGCTCCAGGCTGTAGTGGCTGCAGATGGCCCGCACGTTGAGCAACGTTTTTAACCTGGAACGTAAACACGGTATGCAGTTAATGCTATCCTCTCATGTAGAAATTAAAATATGTTTGTTTCAATGGTTTGTTCGTTATTTCTCTTCCGCATGTTCTTGAAAACGTTTCCACAAAGTTTCAGTGTCCTACGGTCACTCGTTTTCCAGGTAGGGCCTCTCAAGTAGTGAAAGTTTAATTATAACAATCTGGTACACCCCAAAGAAGGACTTTTCTGATAGTTTTGTATGGTTGTAATGAAAGTTCTGTGCGTAGTGGTCAAGTGGAAGGAGACTGTGTAGAGCACCTGAAGCATAAAACAAACAGCTTAATTTTTGTCTAGTCTTCATTAATCCAGTCTCGAAACTTTTTGGATTGACCAGGTATACTTCTTCTTAAAAATACTACGGAACCAACAGAAACGGTTTCGAAATTAGGTTCTGTAGGCTTGTGGAAAAGTTTCCGTCAGCAACTGTATATCTAAAAGTATATATAAAAAACTTCTTATTTCTCACATCTCATGACGCGGTGCGGTATCCACTTTTATGACATCCTTAGTAACGTCAACAATAAATGTGACAAGATACCGTGTATCGAAGTAAGATCTGATGATGGTGATACCGAAACGCGTCACGGGAAGTGAAAAATAAAGATGACCAAGACAAGAATAACCATTAGTGCCAAGGATGGTCACAGGCCACATGAAACATTTCTTGTCAACAGTGAGAAACATCATACATGCAGGATTTTTCTGGAAGAATAGTAAATATTTTTAGGAGGTGACGGTATAGACTAATTAGAATAAAATATCCCGTATAACAGGTGTCCAGTGTTTAGGGTTTACAGAGATACATCTCGTCACATAGCGATGTTTTCAGCAGTAACTGTGTCATTTGTTGGTCAATTCTGCTGTATCGTTTAAGCGTGCTGCACATATTTACAAATGCTGAATATTCCAATTTGAAATCTGTGCACTAGTTTTGTTACGAAACTTTGCTGCAGCTTATAGAGAGTACGGGTGACGATTTCCTAACAGCAGAGTACCAGATTCAAGAGTGTAAAGCATTATCTATTATTTCTTTTTATTTTTCTAGTCCCTCCTCGGTGAATTAATAATCTGATGAAGTATACTAAGAGAAAATATGACTGTAAGAAGAAGACACCATCTAGTGCAAGATAATATTTGCTTAACACGCAAAGAATCTATTTGAGACATCGATATTTCCAGAAGCTGTAAAGGCGGTGAATATAAAACCACTGAGAAAAAGGTGAAAGGAGTTGTCTTTTGTCATCTTCCTGTTAATTATTGTCTTAAGAGCTCCAGCTGAGTAGATGTAACTTCAATAGTTCTTACACGTGTGGTGGATAAATGCTATTTAAATCTACCTATTGTAACGACTTCATCATTGATTCAGGCTACCATCTTGTCTCCTAATTATTTAGTGTAATTTATAAATATAGTTCAAGGAAAAGGCATACGAAGCTGGCAGCAGACTGTAACGACACTACTGACGTTTTTCGTTAGCCGCGGCTCTGTTAAGAGCCAGAACCCCTTGAAATATTTAAATCGATCATTTTCCTGCTATACACGATATTTTATAACGGTAATTATGCGGATCTGATCGATTTGTGTATCCAAACTATGACGCCTGCCGACCTACTCGTTGGCCTGATACAAGAAATAACGACTGTGAGAAAAATACGGGGATGGGCTACGATACGGTAATCTGGTTCTCACAATCATAGAAACTTCTATATGTTACATTGCAACGCTCCATTTATGCACGAACTAGCCATCCTCAATGTGGGGTTGCCTCTATGTCGCTACTGTCATACTATACTGCTTTGCTTCACTTACAGATTGTTAAATTAATGTCCCACCTTTGAGGAAGCTATAACACAATTCTCTCATTGCTGAGACAGGAGATAACGCTACAAGTGTTTACTCGTATTTTAGCTATAAACTGCGTGTGACTACTGCTGTGCCAAGTTGTCATATTTCATCTGAACGCGCAAATAAACTGTGTGAACGTAGTAGATTATTCACATGTAGAAGGTATTCAACTGATACACTAGTAACTGCTACACGTACCGGCGTTCCATATACAGGAATACGGCGGACATTACGTATGCACGGCCCCTGTCCTTAACATTTACAACGGATCCGACACTTTAGATGGAGATGAAGCTAGACGATTGGAATTTGGTCGTTGGCCAATTGAAGATCTCCGGTGAATCACGTTAATACTGTTTACATACGAAGTCACTTTTACTCGAGACGGCTATCAATTACACTGGTAACTCATATCGGTGGTCCGACGAAAACACACATGCCTTTGTGGAGACGCGTTTTCAAGGAGGTTTCTCTGTAAATCAGCCGTGTGTTGTGGCAAGCAATGTTGAATTACGGAATCTTCTTAATGATCACTGTTATCTAGACTTTACGAAAAACGAGCTTCCAGCCATATTGAAAGAGTTTCCTTCGACTTCAAGGTTTGGTATGTTCTTCGAGAATATAGATGTACCTGTCAGGTAACACAACTTCCAGACGATGGATCTGCAGAAATGGTCTTATTCCTTGCCACCAAGGTCCATGTACCTTACTCCATCTGTGTCTCTGGGGACGGTTGAAAGAGAAAGCCTACAAAGGAAATTAACGCAAGAGACGAAATGATCGCAGGTGAAAGAATGTCCTGCCTAAAGTAATACGGAATAAAACTTCATATTTAGGAGGAAAGAATTCGTGCTTAAAAAATAACGTTTAATTCTTTACAGAGAATGGATGGTACTTTTCTTGTATTAAGACAGTGAACCATTCTATACTTTATTTAAGACTGAGTAGCAGAAATCAATAATTAAGTTTAACAACGTTCGTATTTATGGATTGCAGATGACACGCTTTGTTTTTGCATCTTTAGTCGGTGAGGTAGCGCAGAGAGAGAAAATTGTACACAGCTGTATCGTTAACAATAATTTATTTAATAAACACAGTCGTGGTCGCGTTTAAGTTGTTAACTTTTATTTTTTAGATGACCGGTTTAGATCTTCTATGAGATCATCATCAGATCGACATTCCTTGATGATAGTAGGAATCGCTAGCGGGGAGTAGGTCTGTCCAAAAAATGATAGCAATGATATCTTATAAATTATAGAGTGCAGCAATCAGTCGTCCTTTTTAGATTTTATTAAGCAAATCCAGATTTCGGCTAGTAGCTAGCCATTCTCAATGCGCTACTTTTTATTCTCAATGCATGTAAGTCCCTGTTGTTCGCGCCTCTCTCACAGTTCTTCGAATTCAACAGTGACTTACATGCATTAGGAATGAAAAATAGCGCGTTGAGAATGGCTAGCTAGTAGCCGAAATCTGGATTTGCATAATAAACTCTAATAAGGACGACTGATTGCTGCACTCCACAATTTATAAGCCACATACAGTCGCTGAGTGCATCCACTTTCCGAATGGAAGGTAACCTGATGAATAATATCCTTATGTTGGAAATGAAGAATACACTTCGTACGCTGCGGTCTCGGTATAGAAACTTTTATTGTTCCAAAGTGACCTGTCTCAATAGTCTTATGCTGCCATCATCTGATCTTAGGGAGCATGTTATAAGAATGCCATGTTACATTACATGAAGTCAAGTCAGAAAAGGCACTCCACACATATCCTTATCTTGATAAAAAAAACGCATAGTTGATAAGTATATGTGTGAAGTGTATTTTGTGCTTTCACTTCATGTAACATAACATGGCACTTTTATAGCAAGTTCCATAAGACCAGACGATGGCAGCATAATACTGTTGAAACCAGCATCTTGGAATAATATAACTTTCTATACATTCTGTGTATCCACGGCGTGCGTTCTTTATTTACAATCACACAGACCGCCCCACACCACGACATGTGTACTTTACACATCTTTATGAAATTCTTCAGGCTATCCCGGCGATCTGTTGACATCTCGACGTGTCGGGTGTCCCGCCGGATGTCAGTGTCGGCCATGCACAATATTTCGACACCGAGTCACGGTTTCGAAATATTGTGCATGGACGACACTGAAATCCGAGTTACGGTGTCGAAATATTGTGCATGGACGACACTGAAATCCGAGTCACGGTGTCGAAATATTGTGCATGGACGACACTGAAATCCGAGTCACGGTGTCGAAATATTGTGCATGGACGACACTGAAATCCGGTGGAACACCCGACACGTCGAGATGTCAGTCAGTAACATCTTTTCTTTTGTGAAGTCAAATGTTTTGGGGTGCTCCTTAAACGTTGTTTCGGGGATACACACCAACAATTTTTCGCGTTTCTAATGTAAGTACAAAAGACAGCGAGCTCTGGTCTTTTCCAGCTCTCGGAACAGCAACATGTGTTCTTCGTATAGCGGTCATGAACGAAGCTGTTACACAGCAAGTAAAAACGGTACTTGTATAAACGCTTTCAGACTGAGAACATTTTTGTCCTTTCTTCAATTGTTTGAAGTCGTTTGTTACTTTGAAAAAACACACCTTGGTTTAGATGGATTGGGATACGCTATCCGATCATGATTTTTGAAGGCACTTTGAAACATGAAATTTCAAAATGTTTTCTCTTTATTATACGAGTTTGCGATAAGAAAATCGTATGTTAAGAATAGATCATCAGGTTATTTAATATGTCCTTTGCTTGGAGCTGGCCGTTGAATCTAATCTTCAGACTTTCTAGTAATTCATCCTAATTATGAAAGTAATAGGTTGTTTGGAAAAATCAATCAAACATTAAGCCTACAAATGATTTTTTTTAACATAAACTGCAGGATTGTTAAAATAAAGCCTGAAGTAAGTGTATAGAGGAAATAAGCCATTAATTTAGATACAAAATTCTCTACACAATTTAAACGGTGTGCTAAGGACACATTCTCAAAAGTGCCCACATTAGTACCAATGGCGATAAAAGCGAGAGCATTAAATCATATTTTAGAACTTGCAGAAGCCATACGTACAATTTTTATCACTGTTACAAAATGTCCAATTCATTATAAGACTCTAAGTGCATGAGTAAACCACTACCTAACTAAATTGTTCCATAAAAGCCTCTGTTTGCATTTCACTTGGAGCGCATGCCTTCTTCACACCCTGCACATGTCGGAAGTCAAGTAACGCCGGCTACTGTGGCGGGACGGTTCTAGGCGCTTCAGTCCGGAACCGCGCGACTACTACGGTCGCAGGTTCGAATCCTGCCTCGGGCATGGATGTGTGTGATGGCCTAAAGTTAGTTAGGTTTAAGTAGTTCTAAGTTCTAGGGGACTGATGACCTCAGATGTTAGTGCCCAGAGCCATTTGAACAATTTTTGAGACAAGTTACTTCAAGTCGCGAGAAACTGTCGATAAACAAACTAGGCGTGTCTGGTTGGTGTGTCGCATGGGAAGATGGGAAATTACAAATATACTTGGTTATAATCCGTCGGGTAATTACATGCTAAGTAAAAAGAGTATTTTTCCATTGTGTTTCAGACTTAACAGCGTGGCTTTCGTTCTCTTCAAAGAAAGTGCGATTTGGGTTTAAGATCATTAATTAGAGATGGAATACAAGATCTGACTTGATACTGATGAATAAGGAAACCGATATGACTTATTTCAAGGCACCATGGCCTGAAATGAATTTGGAAAACAAGCATTATCTAAATGTGGGTGATTGGAAATAAATTTCAAATTTTCTAATTCTTTATTAGATTTCAGAATCTTGGCCGCTGTGCCGTCACACTCGGTAGTCACTTTGTCGAACTTACCTGTTGTCTAGCTTGAAAATATCTTTCTACGCATCAGATTCAGGGGTTTGATGCAGGGGTTTAATGCGGTTTCGGTTTCATACAATCATATATCGCCACTAACAGCTATAGGTGTTTTCCCCCGTTCACTGCTGTAAATCCCGATATTCATGTTGTAATTCTGGAGGAGAGGTGTTTCCTCACCTATACAGTGAAAAGTATGTCCTTGGATGCAGAGGAAACAATTATGAACTCTCATCGAGTGCTTAGTCCCCACTTTAACTTAGCTTACCGGTTTGCCATTTTTTTTAATGAAAATAGAGCAGAGCCATGATAACTGAGACAGATTGATTTCATGATGCTGAGCTATACCACGGTGCTACAGTTTAGCCCTGACGTATGGGCAGTCTACCGAAACTGGGAGAACCTATGGGGGAAGAGTGCGAGCGGGTGGGGGGGGGGGAGGGGTGAAGGGGGTACGGTGTTCGGAGAGGGGCGTGGTAGTGTTGATTTTGTTCTGATTCTGTCCAGCCCACTCCGGGCAACAAAGATTCTGAGAATTCGTTGAATAGTTAACGTACAGCCCAGAGTGGTACAGCGCAAAGACTAAATTAACTTTCTTTAGCTGAAAAACCAAATGTGTTCACACTTAGTAGGAACTGACGGAGAGGCACCGAGAAACACTGAAGTAATGTTTGCCGTTCACAAGGTAGTGTTACAGGCCTTTGCTCTTCCTAATCCATGAAACTGATTTAGGACACAATCTGAGCAGCCATCTCAGACTGGTCGCAGATGATGCTGTCTTTTGCAGTCTTTTAAAGTCATCAGAAGATAAAAAATAATTGCAAAATGATTTAGACACGATGTCTGTGTAGCTCGAAAAGTAGCATTTGCCTCTGAATATATAAAAGTGTTAGGTGATCCACATGTGTACTAAAAGAAATGCGTTAAATTTGTATTACACGATAAATCACACAAATCTGAAGGCTATCAATTCTGCTTAATGCCTAAGGATAACAATTACGAGCAACTTATACTAGAACGATCAATAAAATCTTTTTTGCACATGCGTAGCAGAATTTACTAACAGCTGCAATCACTGTTTCGTTTGAAAGCGATTGTCATTTTAAGTCTTGACACTAGTCTCCAGTCTCTATCGGCTAGATTCTTTTAACGATCATTGTTCTTATGCCACGTTCCATGGTTGCAAGTACCGTTCCTTGTAGTACGTCGGACAGTCCCTGTTGATACACCAACCAATAGGGCAACTTCATTCACGTTTTCGGAATGGGAACTTCGAGGCACGATAGCTCCTTTACGCCATTCCGTCACACGTCACTGATAACATACACTATGTGATCAAAAGTATCCGGACAACGCCAAAAACATATGTTATTCATATTAGGTGCATTGTGCTCCACCTCCTGCCACCTACTCCGTATCAGCGATCTCAGTAGTCGTTAGACATCGTGAGAGAGCAGAATGGGGCTCTCCGCGGAACTCACGGACTTCGAACGTGGTCAGGTGATTGCGTGTCACTTGTGTCATACGTCTGTACGCGAAATTTCCACACTCCTAAATATTCCTAGGTCCACTGTTCCCGATGTGATAGTGAAGTGGAAACGTGAAGGGACACGCACAGTCCAAAAGCGTACAGGCCGATCTCGTCTGTTGACTGACAGAGACCGCCGACAGTAGAAGAGAGTCGCAGTGTGTAATAGGCAGACATCTATCCGGACCATCACAGCAATTACTGCCCTGCAAGTACTATGACAATTAGGCAGGAGGTGAGAAAACGGATTTCATGGTGAGCGGCTGCTCATAAGCCACACATCACGCCGGTAAATGCCGAACGACGCCTCGCTTGGTGTAAGGAGCGTAAACATGTACAATTGAACAGCGGAAAAACGTTGTGTGGAGTGACGAATCACGGTACACAATGTGGCGATCCGATGGGAGGGTGTGGGTATGGCGAATGCCCGATGAACGTCATCTGCCAGCGTATATAGTGCCAACAGTAAAGTTCGGAGGCGGTGGTGTTATGGTGTGGTCCTGTTTTTTATGGTGGGGTCTTCCACCCCTTATTGTTTTGCGTGGCACTGTCACAGCACAGGCCTACATTGATATTTTAAGCACCTTCTTGCTTCCCACTGTTGAAGAGAAATTCGGGGATGGCGATTGCATCTTTCAACACGATCGAATACTTGTCCATAATGCACGGCCTGTGGCGGCGTGGTTACACGACAGTAACATCCCTGTAATGGACTGGCCTGCACAAAGTCGTGACGTGAATCTTATACAACACGTTTGGGATATTTTGAAACGCCGACTTCGTGCCAGCCCTCACCGACCGACATTGATACCTCTCCTCAGTGCAGCACTCCGTGAAGAACGGGCTCCCATTCCCCAAGAAACCTTCTAGCACCTTACTGAACGTATGCCTGCGAGAGTGGAAGCTATCATCTACATCTACATCTACATCCATACTCCGCAAGCCACCTGACGGTGTGTGGCGGAGGGTACCTTCAGTACCTCTATCGGTTCTCCCTTCTATTCCAGTCTCGTATTGTTCGTGGAAAGAAGGATTGTCGGTATGCCTCTGTGTGGGCTCTAATCTCTCTGATTTTATCCTCATGGTCTCTTCGCGAGATATACGTAGGAGGGAGCAATATACTGCTTGACTCTTCGGTGAAGGTATGTTCTCGAAACTTTGACAAAAGCCCGTACCGAGCTACTGAGCGTCTCTCCTGCAGAGTCTTCCACTGGACTTTATCTATCATCTCCGTAACGCTTTCGCGATTACTAAATGATCCTGTAACGAAGCGCGCTGCTCTCCGTTGGATCTTCTCTATGTCTTGTATCAACCCTATCTGGTACGGATCCCACACTGCTGAGCAGTATTCAAGCAGTGGGCGAACAAGCGTACTGTAACCTACTTCCTTTGTTTTCGGATTGCATTTCCTTAGGATTCTTCCAATGAATCTCAGTCTGGCATCTGCTTTACCGACAATCAACATTATATGATCATTCCATTTTAAATCACTCCTAATGCGTACTCCCAGATAATTTATGGTATTAACTGCTTCCAGTTGCTGACCTGCTATGTGGGCCAACACTATATTAAATTCCAGCATTACCCATGGAGGGCACCACGAACTTGTAAGTCATTTTCAGCCAGGTTTACAGGTACTTTTGATTACATAATGTATAACTGTTTGGCACATTCGCGCTACTTCTCTGCCATGATATTACGTTTAGCGGTGGACGGTCACGTAATCATCTGGTATCACTTCTACGACATCTGCAGCGCTCGAAAGTGACCACTGTGATCTTTTAAGGAGGTGAGCTTAAAACAACTTACGGTGATGGCTCTGCGACATCGGCTCTATAATGTAAGTCATCAATCAATTTAAAATTGCAGAAAATAGCTCTTCCCAATGTTTGTGTACTCATAATTGTCTGACGCAAATTGAGCCGGACAGTATTTCAAAGGTGCTGTAGAAGGAAGTTAAGATTAACATCTATCGATGTTTGATAACCACGAGGCATCCATGATGTTTTCACCTGCTCTCCTTCTCAGTTTATTACTAGAATCCTGTAAGAGGAATTAATTGGCCGGGGGGAGGGGGGGGGGAGGGGAGAAAGGAAGGGACCTATTTTTGGCTTGGGCGTGCCCTGTGAGATAATTCGACCAACAGGAAAGGTTTACTTCAATTGGCTCCCAATAGCGGCCTCCCGCTTGCGAAGAGTGTTGTGTGTCATGTACACTGAGGTGGGATTGCGATACGCACACGTGCAGATGGCAGCAGCATCGCGTACCCGAGGCACAAAAGAGCAGTGCGTTGGCAGAGTTGTCATTTGTACTCAGGTGATGCACGTGAAAAGGTTTCCAACTTGATTATGGCCGTATGACGGAAATTATAGATTCTGAATGCGGTATGGCAGTTGTATCTTGATACATGGGACCTTATTTCAGAAACCGTTAGGGAATTCAGTATTCCGAGATCCACAGTGTCAAGAGCTTGCCGAGATACCAAATGCCTGGGATTACTTCTCACCACGTACAAAGCAGTGGCCGACGGCCTTCACTTAAAGGCCAAGACAGCGACGTTTGCGAGTAGTTGTCAGTGCTAACAGATAAGCAACACTGAGTGAAATAACCACACAAATCAATGTGGTTGATACGACGAATGCATCCTTTAGGACAATGCAATGACATTTGGCATTATGGGCTATGGCAGTAGACAACCGACGCGAACGCCTTTACTAACATCACGACCCACCTGCAGCGCCTCTCCTAGTTCCGTGACCATATCAGTTGGACCATAGGTCACTGGAAAACATTGGCCTGGTCACATGAGATTTCGAGCGTCGTGCAGATTCCATGACGCCAGGGACCCAAGTTGTCAACGAGGCACTGTGCAACCTGATGGTGGGTCAACAATTCATCAATAGCGTGGGCTGTCCTCTGGTCCAACTGAACTACTTGAAGACCATCTTCAGCCACTCATGGAGTTCCTAGTCCCAAACAATGACGGAATTTTTATAGCTATCAGTGCACCATGTCACCGGGCCACACTTGTTCGCGATTTGTTTGAACATTCCGGGCAGTTCAAGCGAATGGTTTGGCCACTCGTATCACCTGACATGAACCCCATCGAACGTTTACGGGAAATAAGCGAGAGGTCAGTTCGTGCACAAAATCTTGCACCGGCCACACTTTCACAATTATGAACGGCTGTAGCGGCAACATAGCTCAGTATTCCGTCAGGGGACTGCGTCCAGTTGCTGCACTACACCCGTCAAAAGAAGGTGCGATACGATGTTAGGAGGTATTCCATGGCTTTTGTCTCCGCAGTGTATAGCTGTTTCATGTTAAATGATTGCGTTGTGTGCGTGTAGTGTTTGTGCTGCTGACGACGTTTAGAGGGACACGAAAGAGAGGGAAATATGGTGCCACTTCATTAGCTTACTCTTCTCAAAGACTATTTCAGGCATCGCTGTTATCGGTGCGCCCAACCGATGGACGAATTAACGTCGACAGCGTCACGCGTTTTCAACTTAAGCGCATACTTTGGCGAACAGCAACACCATAAAAGGAATTCGTGTCTACTATTTTATTCGGTTTCCTTAGACTCTGAAACATTGAACGCAAGATGTTTCGTGAAGTCTGAAAACATTATGTGGTTTACTTGGAGGGATTTGCCTTCGACTTCCGAGTTGGTCTGTACTTTACTGACAGATAAGTTGATCACAGTGAATTTGTGAATGATAGTGTCTGTGAGAATACAGGCTCTAGTTAGATTCTCTTACCTACTAAATACAGAGCACGTACATTTCTTCCGCCAGGAAACTCGAACCTGTTGCCTCCGGGTCAAGCGCCAATACACCGGCATTTAATGATGCCATCGGCTACAGAGGCTTGTGTAAAACTGCTTGTAATTCATATCAGCAACCCTTCTCCCACGTGTTATACCTTGTTTGCTTTATTTTATCCACTTATTTTAAATCTTTAATATTCAGCTCCACGCGGAACAAGTGATCAGTTGAAGTACAGTTTGCTGCTTCTTACTTATAAAATAAGTCAAGCTGGCAACCCAAACGTTGGTTAGAACATTGCAGTGCTTTGTTACGCATAGTCCTGTTGGAGAAGGTATAACCGTGCTTTGCACCGACCTTTTAACTGACTGGTTATAAGGCGGCCTACAGTTTCCGGTTGACTCCGGACCTTGGTGCAGCTTGTCTTTTTCCACATTAATGAATTATTTCCAGACTTTAAAGAAGCAGAGACTGGCAGAAAAAGCTGAAGGAACAACTGAGAATCTGCAGTTTGGTCTTTACTTTACTGACCGGTGTCTTGAGTACAGTGAATTTACCGAACCACAACGTGCACATATAACTCAACACTGTTAATCGCTGCAGTTCAATCGACAGATGGAATGAAATTATTTCTAACGTGATACGGAGGCATAGCCCAACTCTCATGATGCACTACAACAGTGTATACAGACGAAGCGGGCGACAAACATCTTTCGTGAACATTGCTCTTTAATTCACTCATCAGAGCGCACTTTGCGGACTGATTCAAGCTTACACTGGGCCGTTGTCTGCTTTCATCTTAACAAACCTTCTGCGCGGTACTACCCTACTAACATTCGTGGCACAAGGAACAAGACTGTATGAAATTTCTTGCCACCTACAAACTTTCGAGGGCGTGCTGAAAAATAATGTCTCCGATTTTTTTAATGTGGAAAAACTGTTAAAACTTTTGAATAAAACAGACTTTATTAACATTCTGCATCTTTATTTTTAACGATTGATATTTATTTCCGTAAGTTGTCACCCTGGTGACGAACACACTTCTTCCAACGAGAAACCAGTTCGTTGATACCGCCACTGTAAAATGTTTGACTTTCTTGGGGGAGCCACAACCTTACCACTACCTGCAACGCTTCATCACTATTAAAGTGAAGTCTTCGAAGGTGTTCTTTAAGTTTTGGAAACAGATGGAAACCGGATGAGGCCAAGTCGGAACTGTTTGGAGGATGATCGATGACAGTGAACGCAAGGCGTCGGACTACAGCGCTTACTGTAGATATCGCAGTGGTCGTGTGTGGGCTGGCATCGTCACACTGAAGGAGAGGTTGCTCCATGTGTGGACGAACTCTTCGAATTCGCGCTTTCAGTTTTGTAAGGATCTTGCAGTACCTTGCAGAATTTACGGTGGTGCTTTTAGGCATGAATTCCAAACGCACCACACCCTGAACATTCCAGAACACTGTGAGCGTCACGTTCCCTGATGATGTCATGGTCTAGAACTTTTTTGGCGTCGGTGATTCGTTGTGGCGGAACTCCATTTTGCTCTCTTGTTTTTAGGGTCAAAATGGTGAACCCAGCTTTCATTACCTGTCACACTGTTCTTAACAGATGCACAACCATCACGCTCAAAACGCAAAAGGATTTGTTGACAGATGGTGAATCTCCTCTGTTTCGTGCCTGAAGTGAGCATTCGAGGCACCCACTTTGCACACAGTTTTCTGTACTGCATGTATGCATCTGTTCTCGTGGACCATGTTCGCGGGTACATGTACTGTAGTTTGTTTTTCCTCCGCGCGATGGCGTCTACTGGCAGGACAAGGGAACGTGTCACACAGCTGGCAGTGTACGTGCGTGGTCTGAAGATCACCTGGAATAGTATGCCGTACTGCCCCAGCCAACAAACTTCCCAGATTTAAACCAAGTTGAGAATCTGTGGGACCACATCCTCAAACGAGAAGCCCTGCGCAGCTGACCACAGCATTGGAGTTCTCATGGCTCCACATCCCCGTCGGTACCTTCCAGAAACTAAATGACTCTCTTCTTGTACATCTCGCAGGGGACTGCGCTGCCAAAGGTGGCTATTCAGGATTTTGACAGATAGCCTCAGTGGATTTTGGAAGAGCAGGAGGGAGGTGGAAACAGAGGTTTGAATAGGGCTGCGAGGGTTGCCTTGGATGATTCAGTTGACAAAATCTTGACCGTGAAAATGGATGGATAGGTTGAAAATGCGTTCCGGAAAAAAGTTTTGCTCTGTCAAAAAGTCTGAGGATTGAGGTAAATAGTATGGATTTAGGTTAGCCTAAGTTACGATTCTGAAAAAAGAAAATACACTGACGGAAATGGAAAATGTTAAACCCAGAACACTTTGAATGGATGCTACCAAACTGCTACTCCAATACTTCCATGCGCGTAGGACATGGTAATTAAAGTTTCATCCTTATGCGACATTATTTCTAAATCTACATCTACATCTACATGATTACTCTGCAATTCACATTTAAGTGCTTGCCAGAGGGTTCATCGAACCACAATCATACTCTCTCCCTACCATTCCACTCCCGAACAGCGCGCGGGAAAAAACGAATACCTAAACCTTTCTGTTCGATCTCTGATTTCTCTTATTTTATTTTGATGATCATTCCTACCTATGTACGTTGGGCTCAACAAAATATTTTCGCATTCGCAAGAGAAAGTTGGTGACTGAAATTTCGTAAATAGATATCGCCGCGACGAAAAACGTCTTTGCTTTAATGACTTGCATCCCAACTCGCGTATCATATCTGCCACACTCTCTCCCCTATTACGTGATAATACAAAACGAGCTGCCCTTCTTTGCACCCTTTCGATGTCCTCCGTCTATCCCACCTGGTAAGGATCCCACACCGCGCAGCATTATTCTAACAGAGGACGAACGAGTATAGTGAAAGCTGTCTCTTTAGTGGACTTGTTGCATCTTCTAAGTGTCCTGCCAATTAAACGCAACCTTTGGCTCGCCTTCCCCACAATATTATCTACGTGGTCTTTACAACTGAAGTTGTTCGTAATTTTTACACCCAGGTACTTAGTTGAATTGACACCCTTGAGAACTGTACTATTTATCGAGTAATCGAATTCCAACGGATTTCTTTTGGAACTCATGTGGATCACCTCACACTTTTCGTTATTTAGCGTCAACTGCCACCTGCCACACTATACAGCAATCTTTTCTAAATCGCTTTGCAACTGATACTGGTCTTCGGATGACCTTACTAGACGGTAAATTACAGCATCATCTGCGAACAACCTAAGAGAACTGCTCAGATCGTCACCTAGGTCATTTATATAGATCAGGAACAGCAGAGGTCCCAGGACGCTTCCCTGGGGAACACCTGATATCACTTCAGCTTTACTCGATGATTTGCCGTCTATTACTACGAACTGCGACCTTCCTGACAGGAAATCACGAATCCAGTCGCACAACTGAGACGATACCCCACAGGCCCACAGCTTGATTAGAAGTCGCTTGTGAGGAACGGTGTCAAAAGCTTTTCGGAAATCTAGAAATACGGAATCAACTTGAGATCCCCTGTCGATAGCGGCCATTACTTCGTGCGAATAAAGAGCTAGCTGCGTTGCACAAGAACGAAACCATGCTGATTACGTATGAATAGATCGTTCCCTTCGAGGTGATTCATAATGTTTGAATACAGTATATGCTCCAAAACCCTTCAGCAAACCGACGTCAATGATATAGGTCTGTAGTTCGCAGGATTACTCCTACTACCCTTCTTAAACACTGGTGCGACCTGCTCAATTTTCCAATCTGTAGGTACAGATCCATTGGCGAGCGAGCGGTTGTATATGATTGCTAAGTAGGGAGCTATTGTATCAGCGTAATCTGAAAGGAACCTAATCGGTATACAATCTGGACCTGAAGACTTGCCCGTATCAAGAGATTTGAGTTGCTTCGCAACCCCTAAGGTATCTACTTCTAAGAAACTCATGCTAGCAGCTGTTCGTGTTTCAGATTCTGGAATATTCCATTCGTCTTCCCTGGTGAAGGAATTTCGGAAAACTGGGTTCAATAACTCCGCTTTAGCGGCACAGTCGTCGGTAACAGTACCATCGGCACTGCGCAGCAAAGGTATTGACTGCGTCTTGCCGCTTGTGTACTTTACATACGACCAGAATTTCTTCGGATTTTCTACCAAATTTCGAGACAATGTTTCGTTGTGGAACCTATTAAAGGCATCTCGCACTGAAGTCCGTGCCAAATTTCGCGCGTCTGTACATTTTAGCCAATCTTCGGGATTTCGCGTTCTTCTGAACTTCGCATGCTTTTTCCGTTGCCTCTACAACAGCGTTCGGACGACCTAGGAATGGAGATTGTCTCTTAGGAAGGCTTCTAGTGACACTTTATCCACTTTTCTAAATAAAATTATTTTGCGTTTGTTTCTGGTGGATTTGGAAGAAACGGTATTGAGCCTAGCTACAACGACCTTGTGATCACTAATCCCTGTATCAGTCATGATGCTCTCTATTAGCTCTGGATTGTTTGTGGCTAAGAGGTTAAGTGTGTTTTCGCAACCATTTACAGAAAAGAACCATTCCTACAGATGAAGTGTAGTATGAGTACGTGATGGCTGTTGGGTTTGTCTATCACTGCTGTAACTCCTCAGCTGGAGAGAGCAACACAGCATGCCAAACAAAGGGCATATGTAGCTAATCATCCTCTTTCGGATTTTAAGGAAGGTCGAATCTTTGTATTGAAAGTGTTGTTAATAAAACTTCTCTATTTAAACTCGACTGAACTGCATGTGACTGCTTTAGTCTTTAGTAAAACTTGCATCTGACTGCGTATTTAACTGAACTGAACTTTATCTGACTGCATGAAAATATTGTTGGAAAATTAGTACTCAAAATACACATCTGACTTTATGAAAGTTTAGTGGTAAAAATAAATGAAAGTCACCAACCTGTTTCTGACTGCGTCTGTGGACTTAGCTCGTGCACTCCTTCCCGTTTAGCCGATAATAAAACATATATTCAACTTAGCCGTAGTGCAATGGCATAAAATTGTCATTCCAGATAACTTTACTCATTTTGGCCCTGTTTGTTACTTAACAAAAATTCTGTCCTGATCTGAATAATTTGCCAACTGTGCAATGACATATAGATTATTTTACTCTGATAAATGAAATTATTAACTTTACTCGTGGGATCATTACTTTATTGTACCTTTTGGTTCAATGCAAGCACAGGATGCGGAGAACGACATAAGGTGTGAGATGAAACTCTAACTTTATCTAAAAAATATTTATTGTTAAAACTTTTAAGGCACATGTGAAAAACTAAAAAAAACTTCTATAGCATGGATTTACGAGAAAGTTTCACAAAACGCTTATTGCATCAACAATGGGATTTCTATCTAGCTTTTAAGACATTATTTAACCAAAGAAAACCTATTTTATTAATTATTCTTTCTAGTTTCCCCAGGTATGTGCCGAGTTTCGCTCAATATATAGCTTATTATGTGCGTAGCGCCAATTCTTACTTTGATGCTGTCACGACCCGGCTGCCTCCTGCAGGCATCTAGCTCCGACTCGAAACACGTCTGCTGTCTCTGCGCATCTCCTCACCACTCCTCAAACTTTTACCGCGTGCACCTAGCTCTGTTAGCTGTCAAAGATCTTACTACTCGAAGATGTACTACTCGTCCAACCTTGCGGTTGGGAACTATCGACATTTTTCACTGGCTCTATCCTGATCGAATCTCAGCACATACCTTTCAGTATAAGCAAGTGGGAGCATCACAGCGACAGATCACACAGGCAGTTAGTTGTAGTGCAATGACTACAGAACGACGGAACTCAGGATAACAGTGCGGCAAGAACAGTAGGTATGGGGCCCTCCAAAAGGACTGCACCACGAGAAGATCGTGGGCTTACTCGCTGACTCTGACGAATGGCCGCATGACAGCATTTGAAATACGGGCAGCGGTTACAGGCAGAGTTTTATTACAAATTGTGAGGAACAGTTTACTGGAAGCTAGGTTGTCATGCGTCGTTTATCGCTGACACCGTATCACAAACATCAGAGACCCACACTGTGTAAAGCCAGATCAACTTGGGCATTGTGTAACATTCTGCGATATTCAGCGAAGGTTCTCGCTTCTATTTGGTGGACAGATCGACGTCAACGTGTCCGTAAATGGCCTGGTGAAAGGCCCCATCTCTACAACTTCTGGAATGATATTGCGGAGAGCTATTGGATATGACAACAGGAATTAGCAGTTATTTCTTGAAAGGAGGCTGAATGCTCGCCAGTATGTGGCCAGAATCGTAAACCCCATTGTCATACCCTTCATGACCACTCTACGAAATGGCATATTCCAACAGGATAATGCAAGACTCAACACTGCTTCACATAGCACACGCCTTCAGAAATCAATGGATCCTTGACTGGGCTGCCCAGTCTTCTGATTTGTCACCTACAGAGCATGACTAGGACGCAATGGGGGGGACGTAATATTTTCATGCCAGCTTTCAGCCAACAACTTCATGATACACTGTCCAGTCACATTAATGCGACCGCCTGTCAAAATAATCACCTTTTGCAGCGCATTCCCCTGCGAGATGTGCAAGAAGAGAGTCAATTAGGTTTTGGAAGGCATCGACAGGGATATGGGGACATGCCAACTCCAGTGCTGTGGCAGGCTGCGCTAGGTTTCTCTGTTGACGATCCATAGCGCGAACAGCCCGATAGAGTTGATCCCAAAGATTCTCGATTGGTTTTATTGGGTTTAAATTCGGCGAGGTTGGTGGCCATGGCAGTATGGTAAACTCATCCTGGTGCTCTTTGAACCAAATAGGCGCTGTGACACATTGCATTGCCCTGCTGGTAGATGCCATCATGACGAGGAAAAACAAACAGCATGTAGAGGTAGACATGGTCCCCAACGATTGGTGCATACTTGTGTTGATCCAGTATGCCTTCGAGAACTCTAAAACTCCTTCCTCTGGGCTGGACCCTTCCAACGACTGTTGCAGGTTATTTACTTTCAGACGTTTCACGCCATACACGCCAATGGCCGTCTGCCCAACGATGCATAAAATGTGATTCGTCTGGAAAGGCCACCTGTCGCCACTCAAGTAGACTTTCAGTTGCGGTACTGGCGTGCAAATTCCAGCCTTACAACCCGATGAACAGCAGTCAGCATCGCTGCATGAACCAGGTGCCTGCTGCGGAGGCCCATAAGCAACAATGTTAGCTGAACGGCCATTGAGAAGACACTGTTTGTACCACCTTGGTTTATTTTGGCGGTCAGTTACTCAACAGTTGCACGTCTTTTTACCCAAACGCATCTCCACAATTGTCGTTCACAGCTGTCTTCTACAGCCCATGGTGCACCACAGTTCCTCGACGCCGGTCTTGGACAGTGCCATTTTGCCATGCATGACGTACTTTAAATGATGGCGGCATGCGAACAGTTTACAAACTTAGCCGTTTCAGAAATGCTTCCACCCTTGGCTAGAAGGCCTATATCACACAATTTTGGTTCAAATGGCTCTAAGCACTATGGAACATAACATCTGTGGTCATCAGTTCCGGACTGAAGCGCCTAGAACCGCTCGGCCACAACGGCCGGCACACCATTTCGGACCTCAGATAGATCGCTCCGTCTCCGCATTACAAGGACTGTACTGTTGCCGGCCTGTGTGGCCGAGCGGTTCTAGGCGCTTCAGTCTGAAACCGCGCGACCGCTACGGACGGAGGTTCGAATCCTGCCTCAGGCATGGATGTGTGTGATGTCCTTAGGTTAGTTAGGTTTAAGTAGTTCTAAGTTCTAGGGGACTGATGACCTCAGATGTTGAGTCCTATAGTGCTCAGAGCCATTTGAACCATTTTTGACTGTACTGTTGTCCTCCGTCACGCTTCATATACCCTCCACTACTAGTGCTGTAATCTGCTGTCTGTTTGTGGTTATTGCACGTTGACGTCGAACTTAGGCGATGGTCACATTAATGCGACTGAACCGTGTATGACACAGCATATGTTTCAGGCATGGTACTAAATTCCTCAAAATAACATACGCATGATCTTTGCTTCCTTGGCACAAAGAATACAAGGGTGTAATCGTGTCTGTTGGGGTCATACCTCATGTTGACATTCATGATAGACAACATTTTAGAATGGAATCAAAGTTAAATCATGGATATCATTTTCGAATCGAATCAAAGTTCAATCATTTAATACACTTTACGTGACGATACTTATTGGACTGGTGCTTCATAGTGTAACAATTTCCATATCCATCAGTGTCGTTGCGCGCAAAATTTTTGCAGTTGTACGCAAAATTTGTGGTTTGTCAGACTGGTTGAACTTTTGTAGCAAAAAAGTAGGTGCTCTTCGGGGAACTGAACTAGAATGTCTATCTCTCGAAGATCTTTTCCGGTTGAACCATCCATGCAAGTCTCGGGGACTGACTGAAACCCTCTACGCGACGCCACCTTGTTCCTCGTCTTCTAGGCTTCAGAGTGTGAGATTATGATAGAGGTAATAGCTCAATGAACTTACCCGAGACCCTAGAAACGAGCGAGGGTGGCTCGGTTGGAATGACACTGCATGTCGAAGGCATGGGTCTGGTCTCGAGTGAACAATTCCAACCTGTTGCGACAGATGTTCAGCAGGGGCTACCCTGTCAGCAGGATACTTTCCTTTCCAGGTAAGACCCAGCAACGAATTTCTGCGAAAATGCGGAGCATATCTAGCAGCGACACCTGGCCGGAGTTACACTGTTCTCGCGTGCGCGCCGCACGTGTTCTGCAGCCTTGCGTGTCCGGTACCTGACTCACGCGACCCCGGCATTGGCCCTGCCCCACCTCGGCTCCGATGTCGAATAACATGCACTTGCTCTACCAAAGTCCACAGTGCTGGAAAACCCCTCACAGCAAGTTCTCGCTCCAAGTACATTAGACTTAATATCTTGTCAACGTATACAAATTGTAGTATTCATTCCACCATTAGCTGGCTGATTGTTACAGCAACCGGTTTTCAAGGTTATACTGATCTTGCAAATCCAGATTTGTTATATTTATGTGGTTGACATAGATCTTTGATAGCCGGTGCTATGAACTTCATTTGACAGTTTTATACACTCTGATGATGTCTGACCGCGGCGAAACGCGTTATTTTTAAATAAAAATAATTTTATAACCTTGACTTTTATTTACGATATACACACGTCTGAAAGAACAGACATTATTGACGATCCACAGCTGTATGAAATAACTCGAAATTAGTTCGCTGAATGCGAATTCTACGTACACATCTACATACATACTCCGGCGAGACATGTACGGCGGTCTATCACTACTAGTCATTTCGTTCCATGTTCCACTCGCACATAGGGCGAGGGATGAACGACTATCTATAAGCCTCCGTATGAGTCCTAATTTGTTGTATATTATCTTCGCGGGCCTTACGCGCAATATATGTTGGCAGCTGTAGAATCGTTCTGCAGTCACTTTCAAATCTCCCTTCTCTAAATTTTCTCAGTAGTGTTCCTCGAAAATAACGCCACCCCCCCCCCCCCCCCCATCCAGGGATTCCCATTTGAGTTTCCACGTTTCCACAGCATCTCCGTAACCGTAACACTTGCATGTTGTTCGAACCTACCGGTAACAAATCTAGCAGCCCGCCTTTGAATTGCTTTGATGTCTTCGTTGACACCGGCCTAGTTGGAATCCGAAACACTTGAGCAGTACTCAAGAATAGGTCGCACAAGTGTTCTATACGCCGTCTCCTTTATAGATGAACCATGTTGTTGTTGTTGTTGTGGTCTTCAGTCCTGAGACTGATTTGATGCAGCTCCCCATGCTACGCTATCCAGTGCAAGCTCCTTCATCTCCCAGTACCTACTGCAGCCTACATCCTTATGAATCTGCTTAGTGTATTCATCTCTTGGTCTCCCTCTACGATTTTTACCCTCCACGCTGCCCTCCAATACTAAATTGGTGATCCCTCGATGTCTCAGAACATGTTCTACCAACCGAACCATTCTTCTAGTCAAGTTGTGCCACAAGCTCCTCTTCTCCCCAATTCTATTCAATAACTCCTCATTAGCTATGTGATCTACCCACCTAATCTTCAGCATTCTTCTGTAGCACAACATTCCGAAAGCTTCTATTCTCTTCCTGTCCAAATTATTTATCGTCCACGTTTCACTTCCATACATGGCTACACTTCATAGAAATACTTTCAGAAACGACTTCCTCACATTTAAATCTATACTCGATGTTAACAAATTTTTCTTCTTCAGAAACGCTCTCCTTGCCATTGCCAGTCTACATTTTATATCCTCTCTACTTCGACCATCATCAGTTATGTTGCTCCCCAAATAGCAAACCTCCTTTACTACTTTAAGTGTCTCATTTCCTAATCTAATTCCCTCAGCATCACCCGACTTAATTCGACTACATTCCATTATCCTCGTTTTGCTTTTGTTGATGTTCATCTTCTACCCTCCTTTCAAGACACTGTCCATTCCGTTCAACTGCTCTTCCAAGTCCTTTGCTGTCTCTGACAGAATTACAATGTCATCGGCGAACCTCGAAGTTTTTATTTCTTCTCCATGGATTTTAATACCTGCTCCAAACTTCTCTTTTGTTCCCTTTATTGCTTGCTCAATATACAGATTGACTAACATCGGGGAAAGTCTACAACCCTGTCTCACTCCCTTCCCAACCACTGCTTCCCTTTCATGCCCCTCGACTCTTATAACTACCATCTGCTTTCTGTACAAATTGTAAATAGCCTTTCGCTCTCTGTGTTTTACCCCTGCCACCTTCAGAATTTGAAAGAGAGTATTCCAATCAACATTGTCAAACGCTTTCTCTAAGTCTACAAATGCTAGAAACGTAGGTTTGCCTTTCCTTAATCTTACCATACTTTCCTAAAATTCTGCCAATAAAGCGAAATCGACCATTCGCCTCCCCTATCACAATCCTCACATGCTCGTACCATTTCATTTCTCTTTGCAACGTTACGCCCAGTTACTTAAACAATATGGCTGTGTCAAGCATGACAATGCTAATACTGTATACGAACATTACGGGTTTGTATTTCTTTCTCATCTCCATTAACTTAACCGGCTGGGGTGGCAGAGCGGTTCTAGGCGCATCAGCCTGGAGCCGCGCGACCGCTACGGTCGCAGGTTCGAATCCTGCCTCGGGCATGGATGTGTGTGATGTCCTTAGGTTAGTTAGGTTTAAGTAGTTCTAAGTTCTAGGGGACTGATGACCTCAGATGTTAAGTCCCATATAGCTCAGAGCACTTGCCCGCGAAAGGCAAAGGGCCCAAGTTCGAGTCTCGGTCGGGCACACAGTTTTAATCTGCCAGGAAGTTTCATATCAGCGCACACTCCGCTGCAGAGTGAAAATCTCATTCTGCAAACAGCCCCCAAGCTGTGGCTAAGCCATGTCTCCGCAGTATTCTTTCTTTCAGGAGTGCTAGTTCTGCAAGGTTCGCAGGAGAGCTTCTGTAAAGTTTGGAAGGTAGGAGACGAGATACCGGCAGAAGTAAGGCTGTGAGGACCGGTCGTGGGTCGTGCTTCGAGGCAAAGGTCCCGAGTTTTAATCTGCCAGGAAGTTCCATTTGTACAATTTGAACCCATTAACTTACACTTTTCTACATTTAGAATCAGCTGCCATTATGACACCAACTACAAAGTCACTTTACTTCGACACCTTACTGCACACCACAGCATCACCAGGAAACAACAGCAGATTGCTGCCCACCCTGTCCGCCGGATCATTTATGTACGTAAAGAATAACAGCGGTCCTGTCACACACCCCGGGGGCACTCCTGACGATACCCTTGTCTCACGTGAACACTCGCCTTCGAGGACAACGTACTGCGTACTGCTACTTAAGAGGCCACTCACATATCAATGAACTTGTTCCATCTGCTCGTACCTTCGTTGACAGCCTGCAACGGGGAACCGTGTCAAATGCGTTTCGGAAACATGGAGATATGGAATCTGCTTGCATCGATAGTTCGCAGTATATCATGTGAGAAAAGGACACTCTGAGCTTCGTAGGAGCGATGCTTTCTATAAACTTGCTGATTCGTATACACAGGCTTCTCAGTCTCAAAAAAATTTCTTGCTTTCGAACGTAGAATACGTTCTAGGTTTCGTCAGCAAACCGATGTAAGGCTATTGGTCTGTAATTTTGCAGGTCCATTCTTTTGCCCTTCTTGTATACAGGAGTCACCTGCACTTCCATTCGCTTCGGACTCTGCACTCGCGACAAATGCAAGCTAAGGGGCCAATGCCGTACAGTGCTCTTTCTAAAATCGAACTGGGATTCCATCCGGATCTGGTGACTTACGTGTTTTCAACTCTTTCAGTTGTTTCTCTACAGCCGGGATACTTATTACTATATCGTCCAAACGGGAGTCTGTCCGCTGGTCAACCGACGATATGCTTGCACGATTCTCCTGCGCGAACGATTTCTTAAACGCGAAATTTAAAACTTCGGCTTGTCATCAGTTGTGCCAGGTGTAGATCTACTGCCCAATAGTGACGTACGAATATTTGTGCCGGACTGGAACTCAATCAGCGACTTCCTGCTTATCGCGAGCGCTCACCTTAACGGTTTCGACTATCCGTGCGCACTCCCTGGACTGACTCAAACTTCAAGTACGTCACGCTGTCTACATCCATACATCGTAATCCGCTGAATTCATCACCTACTGCCCGCGTCCTGGTCCTTTAAGAATTTTCATATATCAACATTGGATAGTAGATCTATACCCAATACAGCTGGTGTCAAGGAATTAATTATCAATATGCAATTGGCCAGATCATTCGATAACTGACCACCCTCTGCCCTCCTTCGTCCCAGTGACAGAACATACACCACCTGACAAAAAAAGTGGAGCAACGGGAAGGGGAAGAAGAAACGAAATGAACCTTGCCGGATTGAGAGGGGATGTGATGTTACTTCAGTGTTTACAGTATCGAGTCAAACCTACAGAGAACTTGGTAGTAAGAGACTACTTATCAGTATGACGTTGAAGCCTCTTCTGGGCTGGATACACGCACTGGTTCAGTTGAGAAGCGTGCCACAAAGACATTGTATACTCTCCTGAGACAAGCTCACTCACAACTGCTCTAACTGGTCCTTGGTATTCTGGACACTGGCATTGGACAAAGTTTACTTCTGAGCTAGTCTCGCACATGTTGTTTTGGGGACAGATTTGGGGATCTTGGCCGGCCGGAGTGGCCGAGCGGTTATAGGCGCTACAGTCTGGAACCGCGCGACCTCTACGGTCGCAGGTTCGAATCCTGCCTCGGGCATGGATATGTGTGATGTGCTTAGATTAGTTAGGTTTAAGTAGTTCTAAGTTCTAGGGGACTGATGACCTCAGAAGTTAAGTCCCATAGTGCTCAGAGCCATTTGAACCATTTGGGGATCTTGCTGGCCACAGGAGAAGCTGAAAACCATGCAGACAGTTCATACAGATACGTGGATGTGTGGGACGAGCATTGTCGTGTTGAAAAACGACATGAGTCAGAACACATGAGGATACAAGGTGTCCGTAACTTACCACTGTGCTGTGAGAGTTCCCTCAATCACTACCATCCGTGCCCTGAATTCACGCCCGATGTTGTCCCACCTCCTGACGCCAGCAGTAACACCGCTGTGCCTCTCCAAAACATTGGAATAATGGGACCTCTCTGCAGGTCGCCAACATACTCGTCAACGATGCTCATCCGGGATAGCGCAGAGCCGCGATTCATCGCTGATCACAATACGACGTCATTCGTCAGCAGTTCATTGCTCCCTGGTCACGGGGCACCATTGCAAACGCAGCGGTCTGCGTTGTGCTGTTAACGAACCGCGCGACCGCTACGGTCGCAGGTTCGAATCCTGCCTCAGGCATGGACGTGTGTGATGTCCTTAGGTTAGTTAGGTTTAAGTAGTTGTAAGTTCTAGGGGACTGATGACCACAGATGTTAAGTCCCATAGTGCTCAGAGCTATTTGAACCATTTTTTGTGCTGTTAACAATACTCTACGCTTGAGAGGTAATTCCATAGTTCGGCTGCTGCCAGTCTCCGACCAACGGTGCAGGACGGCACAGAACATTGCAGGAGCAGATTCGAAGGGGTTACCATGTGACTGGTGCACAGTACGACGATCATCCCTTGCGGTGATCAGACATGGTCAGCCGGAAAGCTTGACGATGGCTATGTCTCCCTTCACGTACCCAGCAATCCATCATCGGCCACTGTCAGATCCGAACACCCCACTAATTTGGATACTGCCCGATCGACCAGCTGGCTTCTTTGATGCTGCTTCTTTCTAGTTCTTTTCTTATTTATGTAATCCACACTAATGTCCATTTCTTCTCCCAGAAATACGGAAATATTTGTTCCGTTAGCCTGTTCTCATTCATTCGGTAGATGTTTCCAAAAGAGATTAATCTTCGCTTCGCGATTATTTGCGATATTTTCTCTATATTTTTGTACATCTCCTCATTAATTCCCATTTTTCAACCATCCGTAGTTTGTATTGCATCCTTTTTTCCCCTAGTAATCCATCTTTCAGACTCCTCTATTCTGGCCAGCTTATAGGTCATCGTTAGGCATCCACATCCATACAAACATTCTGGACGTAACACTGTGGAAAAGTGTTGTAGTTTTGTTCTTCTACCAGATGTTCAGAAAGTAACTATGCAGTGCCATGTTGTGGTGTGCTAAGTAATGGCTGATATGATTGCCAATTATTAGTACAAGATTTTCCATTCTTTAACATTGTCAATTATTAATACAAAACTTTCCATTCTTTAACATATTTGAACCATGTTTGACCAGGTATTTGTATTTGTTCGCAGGTCCAGTTTGACTGAAGACCAGTGTCTTGTGTGACATCACTGTGGTCCAGGTTATCACGCTGACGATTGAACAAACAGTGTTGCTTGTGGAGTATGTGTTTCGCAATGGAGACAAGTTTACCTCACCAGTAGAATCTGCATTTGCAGCAAAGTTCACAGGAGTGAAGACGCCTAACCGAAATGATGTACGGAACCTCATCACCAAGTTTCGAAAGACCGGAAGCGTTCATAATGCTCCAAAATCAGGCAGGTCGTCGACATCCACATCCGAAGAGAAGGTGGCGGAGGTGCAAGACATGATGCTGCAAAGTCCAAAAAAAAATCGGTTAGACGACCAGCTCAGCAGGTTCACGCCTCCGTGGGTTCTGCTCACAAGATTCTCCGGAAGTCACTGTCCATGTATACGTACAAACTGTTGGTCGCATGAACTTAAGAGACGCCGATCGCCCGGCGGGTATGAACTCTTACAACTGGTTTCTGTGATTCCTGTTGGACAATGGTAAGAGGACTCTTGGCACAACGTTTTTCACGGATGAGACATGGTTTCACCTCTCCGGTTACATGAATAGCCAGAATAGTCGTGTGTTAACTACGGATAATCCGCATGAATTTAAGGTGTCCCCGCTGCATAATCAAAAGGCTGGTATTTGGTGCGCTGTGACTCGTAACTGCATCATTGGCCGATCTTCTTTCAGGAGAGCATAAATGCAGAGCGGAACTGCACCTGCATTCTGGTGCCCTGAACTGAATGAGGTAGACTGAATGAGGAAGAAATTGACAGTGCTTGGTTCTAACAGGATAGGGCGACAGCACATACCGCCCACAAGGCGATGAACTTTTTAAAGGGCATCTTGGGTGACCGCATCATCTCTCGATGACTCTGTACTCCACGCTCTGCGACTTGGCTCCACCAAATTATTTTCTATCCAAAACATCACTCCCAATGTTCTGCACAAAGTCTTCAGGAATGTTCAGAATCGTGTGCAACTGTGTCCTCATGTTCAAGGGGATCACTTCCAGCAACTCTTACAACTTCCACGCCTTTAATACGGTAAGTTATGAACTGCATAGTTACTTATTGAACACCCTCTGGATACGCATTTCATGCTGAAAATATTCTTTGTCAAACCATATGCTCTTAAAAACTTGTTAACTCTTACATCTAGCCGCAACTTGTATTAGTCCATTTTGTTGTACAATTTCTCCAAGATATTTAATTTTACTTACTCGCCCTATTTTACCTATTTGTGTTCCTATGAATTATGGTGCATTTATTTGTCCATTTTATTTTTGTGACCGGTAAGAAACGTTGAGATGGATTCGAACGCTATAGTACCACAGTAGTGAAAAGTGCTCCGCCACAGACATAGTGGACGCTGCTGAATTACAGTAGTTGGCTACGACATACAGCCTACTGGTTTTCTTATGTGTTAATTGCTGATCATATACTGTATATGTAACCGCTAACCTGTATGAGACAATTGTCCTTAGTGTCATTCACAGGCGTTAATTCTTAGTTAAGTTCCACACATTTCAGGTGTTGTCAACCTTAACTTATGGCCCTTACTTATTAAAAGGTTCCTTTACGCTATATAATGTCATTTGCCTCCTATAGAACTGCAACTTCAGTTATTATGGTTTATTTGCCAGTGACATTTCTAACTGTTGTAACAAATAATGTTATCAATTAATGTTAATTCATACTTTTGTATAGTACACTTTTTATATGTCTTTTGCTTTTATGGGACGGTAACTTTAGTTACTTAATGGTTTTAATGCCATTAATAGTCTGAACTGTTGTAATAAACTATTTTCCATAACAATCTCAGTTAACATTTACTGGTTTTAAGTATGAATTACTTCGCACGCGCATGCGCGCGACCACCAGCTGAACTCGCTACGTCGCTGCCCGCGGCCCACCTGTCTGGCCCGTTAGTGTGGCCTAACGGCAAAACTTTAGTAGAATTGACGCAGTCTTATGACTATGTACTGTAGTACTAACAGTTTAAGTTTGACAAGGTCAATACCTGGCATGTTTCAATTTAATTTTATATTGTGACATTTCTGAAGAAAGTTACATTATTATAGCCGAAACCTAGGTAAAGTTTCTTTGCTTATGCAACTGGAGACTGAAATTTAATATAATTGCATTTCATACAGTTTCGCACTGTCGTTTAATGAACAAAATACTTCTTGCCGAATATCGTATCAGATTTGTTGACTGGACTCAGGACTTTACCGCAAGACAGAACGCGTCGCTCTTAACGGAATAGAATCGATAGAAGTGTAGCAGTCCACAGGGACGCGTGACAGGGACGCTACTGTTTACAATATATAAGGGTGGTCAGAAATAGTCAGAAAAGCTTGTAAGGTGTTGCTGTTGTGCAGTGAAATAACTGTTAAGAAAAAAAAATTAGCACGTTGTTCCGTTTCGGAGTTAATGAGCATTAAACTAGGCCGGTGCCCGCAAATTCAAGCGGCACGCCAGAGACGGTATGGCGAAATGTGTAATTTGTTTGGTTTCGTTAAACCGAAAAAAGAGCGACACAAAAATTGTACATGGGACCGTAGTAAGGATCGAACCCGAGCCAAAGTTTGAGCAGTCTCGTGTGCTATCATCTACGCTATGAGAACAATTGACACTAATTTACCTGGCGGGCAGTTTGAATTTGCCCGCGCTACGGCCAGATTGGCTAATTTCAGTCCTAATTAACTCAGAACCGCACAGTGTATCCGTTTTCTCAGTATAATCTACGCTGCAACCCATTTATAAGGTTTTCAGAGTGTTTCTGACCTCCCTGTGTGTAGGGACAGGCAGTTCGCCCTAAATGTAATTAAATCTAAACGTGTACTGAGGTGACAAAAACCATAGGATACCTCCTAATATTATGTCGGACCTCCTATTGCCCGGTATAGTGTATCATCTCGACGCGGCATGTACTCTACAAGTCGCTGCAGAAATATTGGACCATGCGGCCTCTATAGCCAACTATAATTGAGGAACTATTGCCAGTGCAGCATTTTGTGCACGAACTCACCTCACCATTATGTCCCATAAACGTTCGATGACTTTATGTCGGGCTATTTGGGTGGTCAAACAGTTCGCTCGAATTGTCCAGATTGTTCTTCAAACAAATCGAGAACAAATGTGGACCAGTGACATGGCTCATTGTCATTCATAAAAATTCCATCATTGTTGTGGAACATGACGTACATGAATCGCTGCAAACAGTACCTATGTAACTGAACATCCAGAGGACCCTATCCATTCCAAGTAAACATAGCCCACTCCACTATGACACCACCAGCTTGCACAGCGCGTTGTTGACAACTTGGGTCCATGGCGTCGTGGAGTAAGCGCCACATTCGAACCCTACCATCACCTCTTACCAAATGGAATCAGGACGCGTCTCACCAGGCCACGGTTTCCCGGTCAAGGTCCATCCGATTTGGTAACGAGCGCGGGAGAGGCGTTCCAGGCTAAGTCGTGCCGCTAGTAAAGGCACTCGCTTCGGTCACCTACTGCCATAGCCCATTAGCGCCAAATATCGCTGCACTGTTCCACGTTCGTCGTACGCCGCACACTGATTTATGTGGTTATTTGACGTAGACGCCGCCGCTCTCGGTCGTTAAAGAAGGCCGTCGGCCGCTGCGTTGTCTGTGGTGAGAGATAACGCCTGAAATTTGGTACTATAGGCACACTCTTGACACCGTGTTGAATTCCCTAACGATTTTTAAAATAAAATGTCTTGTGCATCTATCTCCAAATGCCACTCCGCGTTCAAAGTCTCTTAATTTCCGTCGTGCTGCCATAATCACGTCGGGAACCTTTACACACGAAACAACTGAGTACAAATGACGGCTTCACCAACGCACTGCGCTCTTGTACCTCGCGCACACGATACCGTATGAATTGTCACCTCATAGTGTATAGCGCATAAATGGTGACAAATCACTGAAAGTAGCAACTACCGTAAAATGTCTAGGAATAAATGTCTAGAACTGCCTAAAGTGAAATTACCACATAAAACAAAGTGTAGGAAAAATAATGCGAGGCTGAGATTGGTCGGGGATATCTTAAGGAAATGCAGTTCATCCGTGAATGAACTGGCTTACAGGGCGCTTGTTCGGCTGATTCTTGAGTATGGCTCATCAGTTTGAGACCTTTATCAGTTGGATTAATAGCAGAGGTAGACAAGCTCCGTGTTTCGTCAAGGGGTCATTTAGTCGGTGCGAAAGCATTAAGCCCCTATTAGCGATGCACCTGTTTTGTGTAGACCTTGCGTACACTCTGCAGCAGCGCCCCAAGCGTATATGTTTGGAACTGCAGTCAGATTCACGTCGACCGATTACACTATACAAAGGGGTGGGGGGGGGGGGGGGGCGTATTCACAGCACGAATCCGCGCATGAGCACTAGACGGCAATAGCGCGTTAAACTGGAAGGAGAATGATTTCTTATAAAGTAGCTAGTCCGAATTAAAAAATTTGACAGCTCAAGGTTCCTATTTATTAATTAAATGTTGTTGTCTTACTTAGGTATCGCGGAATTATGTTACTACTGAATTATAGACTCAACTTTTCATTTTATAGTATGAAACTTGATTTCACAACGGAAGCGTTTTGAACGTGGAGGGTGCCGTTTTTATTTTTTTATTTTGGCAGTGTTTGCAACCCTTGGGATTAGGGCAGAATGACGACGACGACGACGAATATCCGCTTTACGGATATACTCAACAAACTCCAGGGACATTGGGTTATGTATCACGGGGAGATTTACTAACGAAATTCCGAGAGGGCATACTAATTCCATAAACGTCTCGAGAAATGACCACAACGAGAAAAATCGAGAAAACTAGAGCTAATATGGAGGTCTAGCGGCAATCATTCTTCCCTCTCGTCATCCGTGAATGGATCAGGATGTAGAGGAAAAGTATAAAACACACCGGAAGGTGGCTCGTATATACAGTTGTAGTTAACGCGGCGAGGATTGTTTAACTCGCGACATTAGAAACCGACGTCACAGTCGCCTGTTTCTATGAATGCACACTTTTGAGCATACACAGGATTTTACAACCCCCACACTCTCCAACATCAGTACTGATCAGTGTCGTCACTGACCCAATCGCTGATTTACACACAGGCAGGTGACACACTGCTACCACGAGTAGTTAATTTTGACCAGAAAGTCGTTCGTGTAAAGCAGGCTTTTAACAACTGCACCGCCACGTTCAGTATACAATTATTCATTTACTTATTCTTAAGGCCCTTGAGATAAAAAAAAATACCTGTGGCAATACCAGGTTTGTGGTGGTATCCTATGATTTCCTTTTTTTTTTCCAACGTGCAGTTGTTGCTCGACGAAGATGCGTCTCTTAGCAGGGCGATAAATTTGCGATATTGCAGTCCCACTAGTTGAAGCCCGCGGGGAGGCACGGTGCACGTACAACGAAGCAACTGCAGCGCTTCCCAATTGGTAGGACGCGGCAGCCAATGACTGTGGCGCTCGCGACGGGAAGCCCCGCGCCTGGCTATACTTCGTCCACCGCGGCGAGTCGCAGCTCGTTAGTCTGCAAGCGAAGCTCGGTGCGGAGTGGTCGCGCTTGAGTTAGGTGTAACAACAGTGCAACTTAATAGAGGCTCGGAGACGGACAAAACGCAGTCAGTGCGCCATGGATTGCCCTCTCACAGAGCCCCTGTACCAAGCTTTGCCGGACCCCGATTACAGCGGTAAGTGATACACTGCGGAGAGCAGAATTTCTTTGCCTCTCTGCACTTTCGTGTAAACAAGGTGCAGTGACTGGAACGGTGTAGCCAGCCGTTAGGGCCGATATTACCCGATGGTCACTGCACACAGCACTCGACGCAAGTATTATGTGCTGTTAGATCTGCAAGCTTCGTTTCCCCTCAGCTATAACGTATGGCGCAGCTTTACGATGCTGTAGAAATTGACCAAATGTAGCTTCAAAATTTCATTCGCACAAGATTATAGCCTAATGATAGATTTTAAAATCTTAAATTTATTCAGTTGTATGTGTCACATAGCGATTAAGTATTAACATACTCCGTTCGTTGAACTTCATATTTCAGTATCTCGAAACGTATTGAAATCCTGCCGATGTTCGGTGCTGTTAGCATCAGTCATAATTTTTGAAAAGGAGACATCATTTGTTGCATAATGGAAACTGCTAATGTTTGGCTTCTACCTCGATTCCATTGACATTGCTATCGTCTAATTGATGTCATTCTGCTCTTAAACACATTTTGTTCTGAAATGCGTACGTCAGCTGTATAGCTGAAATTGATCCTTTCTCTTGATAAGGATTTCTGACCGGTTTCAGAAAGTTGAGCATTCTTGTAATGAGGCGCTACTTATAGTGAGATCAATCGAAATAATCTTTCAAAATCTGTACGACGGACTTTATTTTGTGGTGCTTGCGATCGGGCGAGGACGCGTAGCCACGTGTTGTAGTATTCTTTGCGACGCGGTATTCAGTGCATGTGCGTATGTATCGTGCTCCATCGCCGTATAGCAAGTTCTGTGGCAGCCTGCCACACGGCACAGAGAACATCTGACAAGGTGCTTGAACTAAGAGTTACTTGTGTTTACAACTCTGACGCCAAGGATTTCTTGTGGCTTCTTCAGGACTGGGACTGGACTCATGGAGCCAGTGAGCGAGGCTGTATTTCCAACTAACATGTCCAGGCATAAAATTAAATAAAAATCAGAAATTAAAACGTAATCTCACAAGAAATGTGTACTGTAGCGCGTTAACTTTATTTTGTGGTCGTTGTACTAAAGTAGCCCGCGTGTCTAAACGTTCGTGGTAAAAATTCTTGCTCTGCCGGTATAGTCCGTGGAAGTAAGTCATGATTTCGCATTGGTATTCCGCAGGCGGCGTACAGAACACCTCAGTGTTAGAAAACATCTTCAGCGAAATTTCGTAAAATAGTGCTTATTCCTCTAGAAAAATATTTTGTAGTCGAAGTGTAACTTTTAAGTGCAGTACAGTAAAGATACTCTTTAATGGAGTAAAAGTTTTCCAGCAAAGGTCTTTCATTCAGTCAAAACTCCACAACATTATGTACATGACATTTACTGTAGTGGCATGTACTGACTGTCGTTGAATACGTTGTACCTATTTATCCGACTCCCATCCGTACTACTGTTAATCCCCTCGAGTCTTTGTAGAAGTTCTTGATATTAACGACTCTGTAAATTGTTAAAAAAAATTTAACTCATTGGTGAATGGAAGCATGCTGAATAGACTAGTTTCTTGAGAAATTTCACTCTGCATAGGAGTGTTCGCGGATTTAGAACTGTGTTCGACCGAAACTCAAACTTGGGACTTTTTCACTGTTCCAGGTTAGATTCCCGGTGCTGCACCAAGATTTAATCTGATAGGAAAGTTTGTTTCTGCAGTTTGAAATATCCTATAGCAGTAATTATGTGTAATGCAAAGGAAGAACGAAAGCGCTTAATTAATTCTAGGCAGTGGCTTTTCCAATAAACCTTTGTAAGAGTACAGTGCGTAACATTATTCGTCATGAAGTTTAATGACGTTGTGCATGTCAGCAACAAAGTGAATCGATGCTTGGGTACAGCTAAGCTAGTCTACATCTTAAGAGCAGTTATATCGGAGGCGTTAGCACGAAAGCTTCTGTGGGGTACTGAAAGCAACATAGAACCATTGACATCTAAATTATAAGTTATTACCTTTATAGTTAATCCCCTAAAGAATAAGTAGTTAATATTTCTACCTAAAAATTAAATATAAACAAAATTAGCTATAGAAAATTAATCTTTTTCTAATGGAATTAGATACCTTAAGAAACCATTAACATTTCATTTCTACAATTTACTCAATATATGAATCTGTTATCAAAAATCCCATATTTAGGAATAATTTGGATCAATGAGTTAGAGGATGATTCGCGGTAGATAATGCAACATTAAATCGACTTATACATCTTATTTTGTAGTGTCATTTTTAATTGCAGCTATAGCTGCAATTTATTCTTGCACCATACAGGATCAAATAATCACGCTGGGTCATTCCTTGAAGGGTGGTCGGGTAACTCAATTACTGAAAGCATTGTTCGCGGAAGGCAAGTGTGTTACTTCGACGGTGTTATCTCGATAGCTTCACAACAGCTTGTGTACTGCAGGGCGAAAGATTTAGTCGTAGGATTGAAATGCGGTGCCTTCTTCAATCGATGTGATCCAACCGAACAATATTTTCAAATACGGTACGAGAAACTCTACACGGCACATTTCGAATGCCCACATTGTGAAGGATATCGTGACCGAAGCCAGTTCGTATTCTACAGTATCATATTTCTTAATAAACGCCAGTTGCAGTAGTGACCAAAACGTTGGTTCCTAATTTTATGTCAGGACATGCCCTGCAACCCACAATTTTACAGGAACGATTGATTTGAGAAGTGAAGTTGTGTGGCTAGCAGCTTCTTAAAGGCAAACAGTGTTAATAAGTTCTCGGTACACGAGCAGCATTAAAGTAGACTGTCTTTTCAGTTTTCATAATATTTGTGAGGGCATAAAATTATGCCCATTTGGCCTCGTGTAGTTTTCTTGTAGTTAAATTCACTTACTCCCTATCCTACATGAGGCTACTAGAAAAATTTACAAAATAGTTAGTCACGAAAATATCTGAAGGCACGCCCATTACGTTGCTATGGCAAATGAGAAGCAGCCGTGCCCGTTTTTTGTAGATGACTCTTTAACGTACTTGATTAAGCAGTTGTGTGCCGAAGATTCGTTCGATCATAGTGCTTCCCTAGTTAGCTGGCAACCTTTTGTGAGTCTAATTAGCTATCGGAAATAAAGCTGAGTGTGGAATATAGAAATGGTAATTACTAGAGTAAGATAGCTACACGTTAAGAGTTTGTTTATATTCTGACTGTGCAGTTTTACTTGGGGAACGTTCGTCTCTCATGCAGCATTTTTCAAGGGCTGATGGGCGAGATTTAGTTTTTTACGGACGTTCCGAGCTGTCTTCGGTGCATCATCGGCTCTCGAGAGAGTTGTGGGGCTATTGCGTAATGTGAGCCCGCTCGGTTTGTTGTGCCGCGCGGAACTTCTAGGAAGCTGGCCTCGGCGGTTGGCCACATGACTGCAGGCAGCAGCCAATCGCGTGCGAGGTGCGAGTTTTCCTCATGCTCTCTCTTTCTAGCGCAGTGGTCGCGTGTGCGTCAAAATACTGCCGACTGTGACGTGTGCGCAGTCCCGGGCAACATAAGGATGCCACAATCAGGCGGTTGATAGAGGAACGAATAATTCTACGAAGGGAAGCCCCCACGGATAACTGCACGATGAGTCAACGCTGATAAAATTGTTTGCGGACATAGAGCCCAAGGCGAAGTATTTGTGTGTGTGTAACTGAAATCTATCTTACCTTGTAGGAATAGTTCGCGAGGGGCACATTGGATTCAGTTTTATTCTGAAGTTTCGACACACGATCACCAATGGCCCATTAGCGGAATTTGTAAGTAATGTGAAGAGACTGCTCCTTGATTTGCAGCAGTGCAATCAGCTGTTGGCGTGAGGTAAGCTTTGGCACCTACTTTAACGTCAGGTCACTGTTTTGAGCTAACATCTAACGAGTACAGCGTGGTGTAATATCAGAATATGTTGCCAACGAAGCACTCTGATACAACAGAAAATCAGAAGTCATTATTAGGCAGTTAAATTTTGTCAATCACACATTGTCGCGACAAAACGGGTAATTATTTTATCTAGAGTATAATCTGTATCAAAATTATTACTAATATGTTGCATTTGATTGATTAACGAATCTGTTAATTTTTACAATTATTTCTGTTGCAGAACTGGTACCTCAGTCTGCGTACACGGATCATTACTCATGGCACAGCGACGTGAGTAAATGATTATAGATGCATTTTATTTAGAAATTTTGAATGCAGTGCAGATTGAAGAAAATTTTTATTTATTACAGTGGCCATCACAGCACATATATGAAGAAGAGCCAGTCTCTTTTTACTCACGTGCGTTCGGTTATGAAAATGACCAGTCATATGAACTGAGGCAACCAGTAGTGTTTGCACCAACACCACCACCTGACATAATGGACAAGTGTATACAAGGTTTGACATTTACGTTGTTGTATTGGTTCACCAGCATCTGATTAAGTGGTCACAATTACATTTGATACATATCTTCACAAAATATTGCTTGCAGATATCAGCAAAGTACCTACACATGAATGGCAGAATAAGTGTGTGAAATCATGGACAGTGTTTGATATAATGAACTGGGTCATACACGAATTAAGAAGCAGAGGACAAAACTGTGAAAATGCTTGCATGAAATCATTTAGAATCAGTGCAGAAGTTTTATGTACTTTGACAAAACAAGAGTTCGAACAACTTGACCCAAATTTTGGCGCTATGCTCTACGATGCACTGCAAAAGTATAAGAACATGCCACCACCTTACGTGCCTAATGTTGGTAAGTGTTAAAATATATTTTTGCTTTGAACCATGTAAAGATATACCCATTGACAATTGTGAAATTTATTTAGTTACATATTGTAAAACCCTATGCATTGTTAATTAAATGAATTGTATAAAACTTTGTGGCAAATGATACTAAAATTGTATTTTAGTTAAATGTAACTCACTGATAGACTTTTTAATGAAGTTCCTCACCATTTCAGCATTGCCCCCAATAGAAAACATAAGGTGTGACATGTTCAAGGAGGCAGAGCCAACTGTCAACTATGTTGAGATCCAAAACAGAAATTACGGCAGTACCTGTTCTGGTAATTATTTAATTTTTAAAAAGCTGAAATTAAACAATGAAACAGTATAAAAAATTAGGCAACTATTCATGTGTAGCTGACAAATGGCCCACAGAAACATATAGCAGTATAGACTTACTTAGCATTCAAAGTGCCACTGGCTAGTTTGTCAACACACTGCTTCACAGCCCCTCACATATTGAAGTAGAATGAAATTGTCACCAAGGATCTGTATTTTGTTTCATGCACCAGCTACATGTGAGTGGGTAGTCTTTCTTCTTTTTTGTTTAAATAATAAATTATGTAATATAAGCAAAAAGTATGTCTTGAGCTGATGCATATTTATGTGATAGTATTATTTATTTGTAGGACTACAAAACAGTTCAGTTGTAAAATTATTTCTTTTGTAGATGGCGAATCAGATTCAAGCCAAATTGGGCAAGAACAGAAACCGAAAAGAAAGCCAGTGCGCTCTCCTCCATCCCGAGGAATACGGAGAAAGCAAGGTGGGTGGGTGAGCTCGTTTCTCCAAAGTTCGTAGTAATTATAAACATAATTTAAACACAGTTGGCCTTAATTACTGTTAATGTAAAAACTAATTCTCTTGCAGAAAAGAAGACGGGACGTCTGTGGGAGTTTATAAGAGATCTCCTTAAGAACAGAGAATACTGCCCCAGTCTCATATGTTGGGAGAATTACGATGAAGGTGTATTTAGATTTGTACGAAGTGATAAAGTTGCTGAACTTTGGGGCACTATCAAAGAAAATCCAAGAATGACGTATGAGAAGCTCAGCCGAGCAATGAGGTAGGCAGGTACTTTTTAAAATTAGGACCTTTCTGAAATTACTTCAAACTCCCTGTAGAATGACATTTATACAAAGAAATTGTATTGAGGATGGGGACTTTTTTGCTGGTGTCTTTTTGAGGTGAACTTTTTCTCCTCCAGGGATATTACATTGATACAGCTTAGGATGTGTTGCAGATTCATGTTTTGTCATTGTATGCATCTACTGTTTCATCCTTTTCAAAACAGTTACAGAAGACAGTACATTACACTTCAGAGAATTGTGGTAACAAACATAAATTAACAATGTATCTCAAGGAAACATTTTACCCACTAATATTCTCAGTATACATAGTGAATTTATAAGGCATGGCCAGTAGTATTCCATTCATTCACTGAAGAAGCTGTTACTTGAAGGAAATGATTGTTGTTGGAGGATGTAACAAATTATGTAAACATTTCCCCAGGGTGTAATAAATGGCAGTTGCCTTTGGAGTAGAAAATTCACAATAATTGTACTGAGGACCAAATAGTACCAGACTAAAATTAAGGGTAAACTTCTGAAGCTCATCACATTTAAATACAAAGAGTTAATACAATGAAACACTAAAACTGGTAATAGGGAAGTTGAATAGAAGACCTAGATTTGTTAGGATTCTGAGAAGCTGTACAGAACAGTTGTAAAAGTTTCAATCTGAAGACTGGTTTGATGCAGCCTTCCACACTAGACTGTCCACAGCTAGCCTCTTCATCTCTGCAAAACTGCTGCACCCTTCATTCATGTAAACTTCAAAGAGTCAAGTCTTGGTCTGTCTCTACAATTTTTACCCTCTTAAAATTCCTCCATTGCAAAATTGGCAACTCCTTGATGCCTCAGGATATGTCCTATCAGTCAATTTCTTGTTTTAGTGAAATTTTTCCATGAATTTTTTCCCATTCAAATTCATTACCTCATTAGTGATTATAATGCCCACCCAATCTTCTTGCTTCTGTACAAACAATTTAAATAATTCTACTCTTTTTGTTTGATCTGTTAATTATGTTTCACTTCAGTTCAAGGCTACACTTCGGAATACACAAATTTATATTCTGTGTTGATAAATTTCTCTTTCAGAATCATTTTCCTTGCTGTTGCTACTCTGCATTTTATATTCTCTGTACTTTGGCCATCATTAGTTATTTTGCTGACAAAACTGATCTACTTTGTTTCATATTCCTAAGATTCCTACAGAATTACCTGATCCTTGTTTTACTGTTGTGATTCATATTGTGACCTCAGTTCAATACACTATCCATTCCATTCAACAATTTGTCCAAGTCCTTTGCTGTATGACAGAACGACAGTGTCACTGACAAACTTCAAAGTAACTTTAGTTTCCTTTCAATATTAGAAAAGGATAGTTGCTAACCACCATTTAACAGATGCTGAGTTGCAGAAAGGCACAACAAAAAACTGTGCCTATCTGTGACTCAGAATCTCTGCTATATGGTGAATAGTAACTATCCTTCCTAATATTGTTAAATTTCATCCTATATTTTCCACTGCTTAATTCCCTTTCCAAATGTATGCTTCATTCCTTCACTGCTTGTTCAGAATACAAATTGATTAATGTTGGGACATGCTGCAACCTTGTCTGACTCCCTTTTTCCCTACTACTGTGTCCCTTTCATGCCCTTAAACACTTACAGTTGAGTCTGGTTTATATGGATGTTGTAAATAACCTTATGCTCCTTGTATCTTATCCCTGCCACCTTCAAAGTTTCAGTGTGTATTAAAATCATCAGTGTCAAAAGCTTTAAGTTTCTCTGCAACCCAAATCAGGCTTCAGATGTTGACTTGTAGCAGCTTTTCCATTTTTCTTAAATAATTAAAGCCCAACTGCTGGTTGGTTTAATATTGACACCTGTCAGCACTTGGCTTCTTTGGAATAGAAATTAAGTTTTCTTGAAGTCTGAAGGTATATTGCTTGTTCCATAAATATTGCATACCAGATGGAATACTTGTTACAGCTGGTTCCCCAGATGATCTCAATTCCGTGGGACTGTAGTCTACTCCAGAGGCCTCGTTTCGATTTAAGTCTTTGTGTGCTGTGTTGAATTTTTCTGGCAGTATTGTATCTCCCATCTTATCCTCAGCTACATCATCTTCTCTTTCTGTAATATTGTCCTCAAGTTTGTTTCCCGTAGATGAACCCTCTATATCCTTCTACCATTCTACCCTTCCCTTCTTTGCTTAGATGTTAAGTCCCATAGTGCTCAGAGCCATTTCAGCCTTCTTTGCTTAGTGATGTTTTGCTGTCTGAGCTATTCATACAGCTGTTTCTCTTTCCTCCCAAGGCATCTTCAATTTTCCTAAATGCTGAATCTATCTTTGTCATAGTAATCAAAGCTTCAACAGTTTTGCTTTTTTTTACCCACTCAGTCCTCCTTTTCTGTTCCAGTTATGTTTTTGGTTGTATTCTACTTTGGCTGCTTCACCAGTTAGAAATTCTGGCTGACACCAAATATATTGAACTTGCAAGGCCTGTTCTTTTTGCCTGTTTGATCCTCCCCTGATTTTTCTCTCTTAGACACCCAACCTTCTGTCATATTTTGTTTGCACCATGTGTCAATGAAATGATAGTGCACCCTTCGAGCATCTCAAACTTCTGGTTATTTAAACTTATCTAGGTCCCACCTCCCAGATTTCCTACCTTTCAGAGATTTCTTCAGTTTTAATCTGCAGCTGATAACCATTAAATTATGGTCAGTCCACATCTGCCTCTGCAAATGATATGCATTTTAAAAACTGATTTTGGAATCTATCTTTACATTATGTAACCTTTCTGAAACTAATTGGTGTCTCTAGAGATCTTCCACACAGACAACCTGCTTTTAATGGTTCTTAAAGTATTAGTAATGATTAAATTATACCAGATGGATTCCTCTTTCATTCCTTTCCACCAGTGTTCTCCTGCTGTTCTTCCTTGTCATTTCCTATTGTGGATTCCAGTTCCCCATCAAACTTAAATTTTCATCTCACTTAATGGCCTGGATAATTTTTTAATTTCATCGTACATTCTTTTAACCTCTTAATCTAAAGTGTCAGCATATGAACTTTCACTACGATAATGGGTGTTGGCTTTGTACTTACGTGGGCTACAGCATGTTCACTATGCTGTTCGTAGTAGCTTATGTGCATTACTATTTTCTTATTTATTAAACATGCTCCTGTTTTGCCCATGTTTGATTTTGTACTAACCCTGTATTGACCTGACTTGAAGTCCTGTCACTGCACATCACTAATTCCCTATCAGACTTAAACTTCTCAATTTTTCTTTGTGAAAAATTCTCATGTGAGAAAGGGGTCTCACATTCCACAACCCATCTTCTGGAATGCTTGTATTATTTCTCCTAATATACTCCTGAGCAGTCACACTATTGGAGTAGTCTGTGTAACAATTCTGCTGCCTCTCCCACACAGATCGCTGAATAAACGTCTGTGAAGTGCAGACATAGAGAGAAAATTTGATATTGGCAGTAAGTTTAGTTGAATTGAAGGGCAGTATTTTATTTGCTCAAAGAGTAGAAATTTAATAAAATTTGCTAGTTTAATTGTTTGGTTTACTGGCATGTAAAATTGGGTTTATTAATTGATACTAAACTAAATTTGTATTGCTTTGCATGTTTTTTTCCTTCCTTCCACAATTTGGCATGCAGAAATTTTTGATCTTAGCAGTGCACACTACCAATAATTTGAAATTTCGTTGAAACGAGCAGTACTGTTTCCACTGGAATTATTGAAACCTTGCTGTCCAGTATCATTGTTACTCATTATAGCTATTTCTTGTCTGTGAAATACTTAGTTATGCATGTGTGGTTGAAATTTGTTTGTTCAGTATTTACTTGGTAATGTAATGTTTTTGGTTTCTCAGCTTCTTTAAGAGAAAGTGAATTTTCAGGTGACAGTACATTTTTACGTGGGGTACTCAGATGCAAAACAAAACATAATAAATCCTTCATTAAACTTTTTCTAGGAATTACTATGCCTCTGGTATTCTCGAACCTGTGCCAAAAACAGGTCAATATCCAAAGAGACTGGTTTATAAGTTTGGCCATGCTGCAATTTGGAAGACTGCTAAAGACTATGGTGGAAATGACAGGGTAAAGAAGCACTTACTTCCCAGATGATAAAAGTGCTTCTGTGCTTGCTGCTAGCTTTACGAAAAGTACTCTAGGGTACTTGAGCTTGTGATAAAGTGCTAATGTGCATTAGCAAATGCTGTATATAATCAAATGAGACTTACCCCTTGATAAGTGTTGCAGATGTTGCACACTGTCTTAATCTCTTGACTGTGTTCACACAATCAGTAGTCAGGTTGTTTTGTGACTCTTCAAATATCTTCAGCCTACTGAATAGAGGATGTTGTTTGACTGTTCAGAGACTTACCTTTCAGGGTGTAGATTACAATATTTTATCTGTACAGTTCTCTCTTTGTGGGCCCCAATATAGTTAGTTCCCAAAAATCACAAAACTACTCAAAGTATAAGTCATTCTCCCAATAGTGTTTATAGGTTGAAGAAATGATCTAATGCCAAATTTCCCTAGTTTGTAGGTAAACACAAACATAAGCTGCCTGCTACAACAAAGTAGTCAGTCTTTGAAACTGTAGTTGAGAGCCAGTGTAAGAGTTCAAATTAAGAGCACAAGATTTAAGGTAGATACAGCAGTTTAGAAAAACTAACATTCTTATACTGGCAGGTTTTCCCCCATTGCCTGCAGAACTTTCTCTTTCATTTCTCATCAAAGGCTACTGGTGACTTCACAACAATTGTGGTCCTTGCAGGCAAAATTGACAAATAGGACACAATGATAATATTAGGAAAAATAAAATTTGTTATTTTGGTCATTAGTGGTATTGAACAGTTGGAGTTTCTCTGCTGGTGGCACCTGGTGTCCCAGATACACGATTAACATTTATACCTTGCTAGAAAGTGCTGAGTATTCCCAGAATGAAGCTAGCAGCATAATTTTGGCTGCCACTTTCTTTTAGCATCCCCCTCCCCCCTCCAAGCAACTGCAGAAACCTTGGATACCTACAAAAACTTGAATGGTTGTCTACCAAGAAATGACTGTCTTGAAGGCCTGAACTTTGTAGACTTCTCCTTACTGAACAAAATGTGTTCATATTTAAGGCCAATTAACCCCTACTACAAATTAATGTTCCCATTGTTGTACTGCAGCACATTGCATCCTTAAATGACATCCAGTGTGTGGTGTCACCGCCAGACGCCACACTTGCTAGGTGGTAGCCTTTAAATCGGCCGCGGTCCGCTAGTATACGACGGACCCGCGTGTTGCCACTGTCAGTGATTGCAGACCGAGTGCCGCCACACGGCAGGTCTAGAGACGTCCTAGCACTCGCCCCAGTTGTACAGCCGACTTTGCTAGTGAAGCTACACTGGCAAATACGCTCTCATTTGCCGAGATGATAGTTAGCATAGCCTTCAGCTACGTCATTTGCTACGACCTAGCAAGGCGCCATTCACATTTGTTTATCTATGGATGCCTGTACCGTCAGACTGATGTCCACCAATTATGAATTAAAGTTAAGTATTCCAGAAGCTATGTACTATTTTTGGCTACTATAATTCCTTGTCATTTTCCAGACCTCACACCAGCCTGCGTGAGCTTAAACGCGTGCCTTTCGGCTACCCGTCCTAGTGGATTGGCTGTCGGGTCAGTCCACTGCAAAGTGTTTCCAAAACAGCAAACAAATCACTACTTGTTTCTAAGCAGCACAGACAAGTGGTGAACATAAAAGATTGTTTTTAAAATTTCAGTGTTTGTGTTGCGCAGTATATTACTAAAATTTGCTTGGAATAAGATGAATTGGTAGACAACTACATCTCAATGAGTGAAAGATATTCCTAGTCATTCATGGGTCTATTTTTTTTTTAAGACATTGCCCCTCAAAATTATGTAGATTCTGAAGGTGTTATACTAGCTCCTGTCAACTCTTATGTATACTTGATTGGTTTCTTGAATAACGATGGGGGGGACTGCCTCCAGCAGAAACATGCCTAGTAAACAAACTTTGTCAAAGATTGCTAAACAGCTTCTGATGGGCTGTAAAATTCTGAGGTAGAATTAGTAGCTCTAATTTAGGGGAATAATGAATGTGCAGCTGGTATGTGGAAAAATCAAGATACTGATAGCACACGTTATGAACATGATTTGTACGTGGAGGGTAAGAAGAGATTACGCATGAAAATTTGAATTAATTTTACAGCAGCTCACCACAGATAAGCTGTTAATGCTGTTTGCTTAAAGTGCTTTGTGCAATATTATAAAAAGGCTACTAAATTACAAATGCATGTGTTAAATAACATTGTTTTGTAATGAAGGTAACTTCATTTTTGCACTGCATGCTTAACTCATTGCTAACATGAAATTTATTGCATTGCAACATAACCTTACAATTGCTGCTCAGACATGTAAAAAGATCGTTAATTATGTGAAGTTTTAATGAAAACATTACCTTCTAGGTATTACTACAAGAGCAAAGTTCTTCTTCCTGTTCTGGGGAGGCGGCTCGTGTACAAATTTGGCCCTTCAGCTACGAACTGGCAGACACCTAACCCAAATTTCAGATTACCAGAATCAGGGTGAAGTAAATCTGAGACATTTCAAAATGCCTGTGTGTCTGTGATGTGCTTCAGTGTGCTGAGGACATAAAAATGAGACTGAAATGGTACAAAACATATGTTTTTGTAAATATTTTTCACAGAACAAGATGGTTTTGAGATTTTTTATACGTATTTCACAAAGTGTATATTTAATTTGTACAGAAATAAATGTTTTCCTTTATTTAAATATGTCATGGTGCCTCTTTCGTAGTGTCCCTCCCTCCCTCCCATCTGCAACTGGGAGACAAATGGACTGACTACGATTTTCTGCTTTGAAGGATGATGCATTGTTAAATGTAGGTATGTTATGGCAGTCAAAGTTAGGACTGAGTCACCATAGTTTGTCTGCCATTATTCCACAGTAGTGCATAATTTAATTCTACATACTGTACTCAGAAAAAAGTGTACTTTTTAAGTCAATGAAATTATGAAAGTATGGTTTGAATGTGTTAGATTGAACCAAACTTCAGAAACACAGAAATTGTCACCTTTTTATAGTGTAATATGTATTTGGAATCAGTGTTTGTTTGTGTTTGTTGCTGTTACATAGTCCTGGCTAAATACCAGAGCACTTTCCATAACCCTTCTCCAATTTGGTCTCACCCAGTTGTTAAAATTTAATTTTGCCTTATTTAAGCAAGAATATGAATAAAAATAAACTGCCTGAAAAGGAAAAATTTACTTCCAGAAAATACAATATGGTGGGCTGTACTTATCTTCAAGAAGTGCAATTCTTTATACTGAAAACATATTAATAACTTCTGAGAGTAATTGGTTGGGAAAGGTTTCTGTGCACGTAACTCAGGCCCCAGATTGAGTAAAGTCTCAAATTAAAATAGAACTTCAATAGTTTCCTGGAAGACATTTTCTTTCATTTACTTCTAGCACTGATAAATCCTTGGCAAGAGTGGCAAACAGTTTCACAAGACAAGACACTTCAGGTCTAAAAGTATTATTTTAATCCAAGGAATAGGATGTTCCAAACTGCTAACACAAACCTACAAGGGTAAGTACATGGAATTAACAAAAACTCCAGGGCAGATTCAAACATTTCGTGCAAGACTATGTGGATGGCAGATCAACTACTTTAATCACAAAAGCCATGTGATGTTTACTATAGCTCTGTACATAGTCCAACATTTTAGTATTAAATCAATCTAAAAATTTCAACAATTTACAAAAAATTTATCAGCTTGCTCCAGGATAATAAAATAGACCTCAACAAGTGGTACATTTATGCAAGGCTTAGTGTCACTCAGAGGAGAGTTGTTACATTTTTGCAAACATCACATCTCACTTCTTCACACAAAGCTAGCCTGCATCTGAATGCTTCTGGAAAGAGGCTATTAGCACTGATAATTTCCAGTAACTCGAGCTGGAATACATTTATTGATGTCTCATTAAATACATTACATGGTTTTACATTTTTGAGGCAAATACTGTAAAATTCTAAAATATGATACACAAAAATTGCATACAAGTAATTTGAAAATGTCATTAGGTATGTTTTTTTAGGTTCAAATAGTGTATCTTCGATACTGAAAGAACAGAAGAAAATTATCAGATGCACATGTACTGCACAACAAAAAGAATGTTTCTCTCTCTCTCACTACAAGCCCTAACTGTTCTCTTCACACACATTTACAAAACTGTAATCTTCATGTACAGCAGATGTATGTTATTACAGGAGAATAATTTTAACCACAAATACAACATGAGATGTATGTTATTACAGGAGAATAATTTTAACCACAAATACAACATGAGAAATAAGAATGCTATCAACACCTCAAATGAAACTACACACTGATTCCGTAACATGTGGATGACAATATGTAATAAATCAATGGGCAAAAAATATTTAATATGAAGCCAGATAAATAATGTGACATCAGAGCCTGTGGGAGAAGTGCTATTGTTCAGTACAATAATTCATAGAGAATGAAATGTCTTCAGCAGCAGAATACACACACAAAAATAAATTTGCAAGCATCAGGAGCTAGTGGCTCCTCCTGACAAGGGTTGAAGGGGAAGGCTGAGGGATGAAGGAAAAAGACTGGTGAGGCTTAGGAAATGTGGAGAGTTATGGAAAAATCGTATAGAACCCTGGCTCAGGGTTAAGAAGGAAAGACTGACAGGGACTGGATGAGATTTGAAAATGTGAAAGCTTAAAGATAAAAAGCTAGGGTAATTAAGTATGGCACAGTTTAATGATGAACTTCGTGCAAGAGTTAATAAGTGCAGAAAGGCAAGTGCATTATATGCAATAGAGGTGAGGGGAGCAGGAACACATCACAGCTCAGAAAAAAAAGTAAAAGAAAATTAAAAGGGGATAAAGAAAGGAATTATTGTTGATAAGAAATGCTGAGACTGAATTTATGCCAGGTGGGTGGCAAGAACCAAGGATATGCAATGTCTTCCCACCCAGTGCTGCAACAAGATATTGGGTATTGCCAGTACACACCCTGTAGTGCTATGCTGGTGGTGGTGAAGTTAAACCACAATTTTGAAGTGTCTCCTGTAATGATTTAGATTACGTACATCTACACACATAAGAACATCACAAGCCACCATATGGTGCATGGTGGAGGCTACTCTGTAATACAAGTAATTGCCTTTCCTGTCCCACTTGCAAATAGAGCAAGGGAAAAAACAACTGTCTAGACGTCTCCATATGGACCCTAATTTCTCATACCTTACCTTTGTGGTCCTTACATGAAATGTATGTTGGCAGCAGTAGAATCATTCTGCAGTCAGCATCTCTAACGACGTCCTGAAGCATCTCTGTAATATGTGTTATTCGATCCTACCAGTAATGAATCTAGCAGCCTGTCTCTGAATTACTTCGATGTTTTCCTTTAATCCAATCTAGTACAGATCCCGAAACCTCAAGTAGTACTCATGAACACGTCACATTAGTGTCCTACATGCAGTCTCCTTTAAGATGAACCACACTTCCCTAAAATCCTACCAATAAATTGAAGTCAACTACTCACCTTCCCTTAACACAACTCTTCCCCCCCCCCGCGTCCAATTTTGGTTGAAACAATGCGGAATTTCATGTGGGATATTGTTGAATATTCCTGCTTCAGCCCCTATAGTTTCATGAAGTTCAGATATGTGGCGGAGCTATGTGTAGACTTCTAAAGGCCTTAGTAATGGAAATGCATTCCAATCACAGAGCTGTCACCAAGTTTCTTTTGGCAGAAAACCAGAGCATCGCAGATATTCATAGATGCTTGCAGAACGTCTATGGAAACATTGCAATGAACAAAGGCTCAGTGAGTTGTTAGGCGAGGCACCTGTCGTAATCGCAATAAGGTCGTGCAAACCTGTCCAATCTCTCATGTGTTGGCCAGCTACACACAGCTGTGCCACCCTCATGAAATCGAAGAAACAATTTCATCACAAAAGTGCAAATGAAATTCTCCTACCCCATGACAATGCAAGGTCTCACTCAAGTCTGTGCGCCCAAGAGGAGTTCACAAAACTTCATTGGACTGTTCTTGCTCATTCACAATACAGACGAGGTCTCTCACCTTCTGACTTTGATCTGTTTGGCCCAATGAAGGACGCGCTCCACGGGAAGCAGCACATAGATGATTGGGTAGTTACTGATGCAACAAGACTCCAACATTAACCAGTAGGGTGGTATCATGTGGGCATTTAGGTCCTCCCAGTAAGGTGGCATAAGATCCTTGCACTGAATGGAGACTATGTTGAAAAACAGTTTTATAGCCAAATGAACGGGCAAAATATGGTATATTGGAATCACGAATAAAACCAACCTGTGTTCAGAAAACAGCATGTTGCATTACTTATTGAACACCCCTCATATGTAGAAAATAATAGGCTAGGTTGCGAGACTAAAAAACCACTAATAAACCACAATTCACAACTGGACCCAAGCAGTAACAATTCCAATCAATGATTTCACTGTCTTTGAAGGGTTGATGCTTCTGAAAGTGAAAGATGATGCATAAATTTAATCAACTGAAACAGTTCTTGGAGAGAAAGTGGGAGAAAGAAATGATACATCTTGGACAAATCAATGGGTCTGAAAGAACTCTTCCACCAACCATAAGAAGTCTTAAAAATGAAAAAGATAAACTTCTGATATCAATACAAAAGAATCAGCACATTACTGATCAAATGATTAAAAGTTCATACACTACCTAACAGAACCAATATAACAGAATGTGGCTAATAGAAAGGTGTAATAACCTAGGCACTGCAGGTTAATGAATGTGGTTTTGAACAGATACTTTAATGTTGTGCCATGGCAATGATTCAAACATTCTAGCATTAGTCACCACAATTCTAAGACAGCAACAGCCACCTGAAAGAGCAACAAAGCTTACCCGAATTCCATACCAGGCCTGGTGATCTCACAGTAAAGGAAGTGCCTGGGAAGTGAAATGTTATGGGATTGAATCCCAGCCAGACCATTTTTCCCCCTCTGCACTACATATTAAACTAGCATTCACCTCAATGATAAGGAGATTTGCCAGAAACTAAATGTGGTACAGATTCCATGTTACACTATAGCTCCAGCTCCACTTTACACATTTGGATTAAGTGGTTAGGCATGCAAGCTGCCTTTCTGATGTCCAACTAATTACAGTCTTTTCAGAACAATTACATAGCAAATAAACTCGTGAATACAAAATTTGTGATTTTCAATTTTTTATGCAAAAAGTAAAACCTTTTCTGAAAAACTACTTTAGCATGGGATGGGGACTGTGGTGTGACATGTTGTTCATTCAGAATAACATGTTACACTTCTTCCCCTCAAACCTCACTTTTCCATATGTTTGATGTATGTGCAGATGATAAGAGAGAAACATTACCACAGGACATTGGAAAGTGCGATGGCGACTGAGTGTCCCCACCTGCTGTGGAGGTCTCCCTTATACTATGGGGTCGCGGACTGGCAGTGTTTTGGAGGAGGAGGAGATTAGTGTTTCATGTCCCATCTGTAACGAGTTCATTAGAAATGGAGCACAAGCTTGGATTAAAGTACAATGGAAAAGGAAAGCAACCATGCCCTAAGCAATTTAAGTAAATATGGAAAACCTAAATCAGGATGGCCGAATGCAGGTTTGAACCATCAACCTCTTGAATGTGAGTCCAGTGATTTTGGAAGGCATAGAATAGAAGCCCTTGCCAATAATGACAATGTCTGGAAACAGCCAAAAACAGTTTAATATGAATGTCATTCTGTTCTACAGAGGTGGTGTTCTGATTTACAAATTAATAAGAGACCTACCAGCCTAACACAGTAATGGTTACATCAGAGCAGCTAAAGTACAGAAGAGTTATTTAAATAGCAGTTACATCATTTTGTAACTTGAATAGTTCAAAGCTCTTTTCCAGTCTTCAACCATGTGTAAACATCAAAGACATCGTACGGCAAGATTTTATGACACTGGATACCAGGTCTACTGCATCAAAATAGTTCAAGAAAGGTGACCATACAAGGAAACAATTAAGGTGAAAAGTATTGCACATAACATCAGGGCGACAGATCGATTAGAGCTGATGCATCTTCTTGGCTTAGTCTATCTGCAGAACAGTGACATTACATTCCAGGATCTATAATGTAATGTGGAATCTGAACAACATTTTGCTTCTGGTGAATCTCCACATCACAGAGAGATGAAAGCTAGGTTAAAAAGTGTGAGGAAAAAAAGAACATTCTGGCAGAGATTTGATCCTGCAACCTTTAACTTCCCAGGCATGCACTTTATCAGTAGGCTACCAGGTCTGGTACAGAATTTGGTCAAACTTTGTTGCCCTCTCGAGCTATGTGCTGTCTAGAGTTGTAGCAACTGTAGTACTAGGTGGCAATGGCATCATTTTCACAGTGGAATGGGATTTTTAGTTCACCATAATTAAGAAAATGTCTATGAAATATTTATAAATTATGTACACAAACCTTTCTCATGCATCATTGTATCTATTAGTCAAATGAACATCTTGTCCAGGCTGTGAAAGCCCAAGGGGGTCTACTGGCTGCGTGTCGTCTTCTACCTCATGGTGTCATGCTGATGGATTATGAAGGAGTATGTGATCAGCACACTGCTCTCCCAGCTGTTGTGTAGACTTTACAGAGTGTGGAGGTGCTACTATGTAGTCCAATAGCTCCTAAATTGACATCAGGAGGCTGAGTGCTTGCTGTGCCAGTCTTCCCACCAAGGCAAAATCTTGGCATACTGGGAATCGAACCCAGGTCTTCCACATGGCAGCCACCTATGATGACCAGTCAGTAACAGAGGTAGACTCTATTAGTCAAAACCTGATCAAAATCCCTAAATTGATTCCTGAGATTAGTCTGCATACAGATGGAAGCAAACAGGTGATTTCAATTAATATTGAGAAGGGGAAGAGAAAGGGAGGGGAAGGGGAAGGGAAGAGACAGGAAGGGTGAGGGGGAAGGGGTGGGAAAAAGGCAGCATTTATGATAAATTTAATTCTTAGACACATCCCCTTGGCACTTAGCTTTAGTGTAAAAACAGCACTCAAACTAGGCTTAAATTAAACAGAAGCAATGGGTGAATAACATGATATTGAAGTAAATTGTGCTATGAAAAGGAACATCTACATTCATATTCCAGATGACTCATTGTAACCAAACAGTTAGAACTGTTATCAACCAAGTACTGTATAACCCTGCAATCTGTTTTCAAGAAGGCAAAGTACACCTACTACACAAACAAAATGAAATATTTCACCTAAGCAAAGGCAATCTGGAATACTGTTAAGCAACAAATAAAAAGTGAGACCATGTAAGCTGAGTTCTCATACACTTAACAACAACTGAGACAAGTTCACTGGTTATGTCCTCAGTGGCAGTAAACATTGTACTTACTGATATAAAAACACACTATGTTTACTCCACAAGGCATAGTTTATGCAGGCGACTGGTTCAAAAATGTAACCCCCAGGGAGGTGAAATTGAGTGTCACTATAGTGTGCCAACTCTTCTGGGTGTGTAGAGTACTAAAATCCTGTGCTGCCTTGACACGACCACCCATGTTCTATCTTTGCATTCAGTCAAATATTCAATGAATATTTTCTGGCAGATTTAGACCTGCAAAAGTTACACTGATCTGCAAAAATAAAGATAAGAAAAAAACCTCTAATTAGACACACAAGTTTACAATTGCCAGGCTTATAAAAATGGAGTCACATGCGATAAAAATGTGACTTTTTTTTATACTATAGTTTGTCGAATGTCTGACTTTCATAGAGGAATCTTCACAGAGAAGGTAATTCACTCTAAAATGAAGCCCTTGACAACTTATCAGTGGTAGCTATTCAATGTTCTGCTGGTTTTACCATGCTATTGAGTGACAAAGTAAAGTCTGATTTGGAGCTACAACTTCCTATTGTTCAAGCTTTCTCATCTTATTATTTCGGCACACTAGCAAACCTCTTCTGATCGAACTTCATTTCTTGAAGTGCTGCAGTTATTGCTGGAAGTTAAGGGTACAAGGCCAACATCCAACTCTCAAAATAAATGTGTAGCTTCTCAATAATAACGTCTTTTATGTTGCACTCTTGTTTACAGTAACTGTGTATCACAAAGTTGTTACATTATTCAGAACATCGCAAAAACACTGATAGGGATCATGTCTCAAAAAAGTCTGTCTTAATTAATAGATTCCATTTGAGAGTATCTACATAACAAGTTTTCTCTCATCCCTCTGCCATCACAGGCATTGTTACATCCATCTATCCTCTACGGCTTGCACCATATCTCCAAGATGGGACTTGTCTACACAGAATAAACCAATCAACCAGTATCTTCCGCAAATGTGGTGTGACGTTTATTATCGTACCAGCTTGCAGATAAGCTGTGTACATCCGTCTCATGATATATGCACATACATAGATCAAAACACTAAATTGTCTAGTACATTATGAAAATAAACCTTTTAATGTGGTGATCATCATTTGTCAGTTTGAAAAATGCTTCTGTAACACAACATTTCACCAAAGGATAAGTTACACAGGAGATTCCTCCATTTAGGCAGTTTACATTGTCAGTACTGTGAAATTCTAACCAAACAGGAAATATATGACATTCAAACTTGTTTTAACAGTCTCACTGCCGGCATTAATGTCATGTACCTCTCTGATGTAAAATCATAGTTGTAATTTTATTTCATTCATTTTTATTAGCTGTGGGATTCTCCACAATATCCATCAATTGTAGGTATATATTTCACTTTTATTAATTTCTTAACATTTCTGTCAGGTAACCATTCTTTTACCACTGATATGGGTTCTCAGATGACAAATATTTATAATCCATAATGATTGTCAAGCTGTTCTACAACATTCCTTTGTTTTCTCTCATGAACTACTCATTACCAGGGCCTACAGTCAACTGACAACTGATTCCAGAACTCAGGCTTTTCTAGCCAACTTCATATCACTCTTGGAAATCACTAGATGTTTACTACACCTTGGGCAAGCATGTGAATACAGATTTGATAAACAGATATAATAAGGATTCCATGATGGAGACTACTGAACATGGAAAAAAGGGAGGACAGCCGAGGAACTTCAGGATGAGAAGAAAGACAGGAAAGGAAAGACTAGGGATGTTAGAACCTACAAGAGAAAGAAGATAGACCCCCAAAGACTTATATCCATCCAACACACCCACCCCCACACCCCCACTTCAGGATTTCCTCGTTGACAGGATCTTTGCTAAGGAGCCAGAGGATGAAGTTGTTTGGCATATTCTGTACACCCATATAGGCTATGAAAATTGGTCCTAACTCTGGTACTGGCACCGTGGGTTTCGAATCCACACCACACAGCTTGGACCGCGATAACCACTAGAGGTCTCTGCAGCTGTCGTGTCGTAAGCCGTGGCTGCGTCTGCGTATAATGTGAGGGCGCCACGGTGGAGCACGTGGTCCCAGTGGCCAATAGTGATGTCCTCTATCATGTATTTAAGTGCCTGCCTTTCGTTCAGCAAGGCAGTCTGATATTCACGTGAGTCTATTGACATCTTGCCTACAGACAGCGTGTTTACTTTGTTTCCGTGTGCGAGTGGATGTTGTGGATTTATGAGGTTTTCACTTTTGACCCTTGCTTCTTGCTTGTTTTTGTTCATAAGTTCTTGCTCAGACATCCATCATCGTTCTTGTCCATCCTTTCCCGTTCGTTTTGTTTGTTCACAGGCCGCTCCAATTTGGTCCAGCCGCGCTTTCGTTTTCGGCAATCCCGTGACCGGAGGCGACGAGGTAAATGGTGGTAGTTGTTAGCATGTAGGAGAAGTTGGGCTGTCTTCTGGAGCAACAGCAGCAGCTCATGCAGCAGCAGCAGCAGCTCCAGTTAGACATGTTACAGCAGTCTCGCTGCAGTTGCTAATGGACAAAGTTGATGCAAGGAACGCACTGCCACAACAGCTTCCTAGTCCTTGGGTGTCCAATGCTTTCCCACGTCCGCCGCCCCCCCCCCCCCCTCCCCCATTTAATGACGCTAAAGAAGACTGGGAAACATACTTACATCAGTTGAAACAACATTTCATGGCTTTTCAAGTCATGGATGACTCCTTGCAGTGGTCGTTGTTCTTGTCTTGGGCCTCCCCAGACACGCTCTTTCTTCTCCGGAAGTTGACACCACTGTCCAATCCTGTGGCTCTCTCTTTCCAGGAGATATGCCTTTTGCTGACAAACTATTATTCTCAATAATACCATGTAGTTGCCTCTCGGCTGGAGTTCCACCAGTACCATAAACAGCCTGGTCAATCCTTTCATTCCTGGGTCACAGATTTGCAGGGACTCAGCCATTGATGAGATTTTGCGTGCACCAATCAGCTGTGTAAGGCTTCATATGCGGACTCCCTGATTTGGGATGTGGTGGTTCAGCTGGCTCCTGATCCTGAGGTCTATGCCGGGGCATTGAAACTCGATAACCCCTCCTTGGAAAAGATTTTCCACTTTGCCCACTCGTTTGAAATTGCTCACGCAGCTAACGAGCATCTTATGGCGCGGTTTGGGATGTGGCTCAGCCAACAGGGGCAAGTTCTGATGGGGCTCCTCTTTGTCTGATGTCTCCATGGCATCGGCGCCACCGGTCACCCCTCACCAACGGTCGCACAGCCCTCAGTGCTTTACCGCACATTCTCGAGCTGATTGTCCCCAACGCTGGAAAACATGCACGCTGTGTAACAAGGAAGGCCATATCCGATCAGTTTGTCGTAGTCGCTCTACTCGTTCCAGTCTTGCCCCTCCTGGGCATCAAGATATCGTCCATGCTCTGCAATCGGTTGTCCGACAGGATGACCCATCAGCGCGGAAGCTTTTCCTGATGCTCCGCCTTTTCACTGAGGATGTCGGTTTTCAGGTCGTTGCTGTGGCCATGGTCGCCCTGATTAATATGGCAACTCCCCTGAGTTGCCACCTCCCTCTCGGTGTTTGGTCGCCTACGGAGACAGTTCCATTCCACTTCATGAGCATTTGTTGGCCAGTCAACGTACAAACATGTTCCCCGGCTCCTTACCCTATTTGTTATCGACCATCCATCGGCTTCGAATAATTTTGGCCTGGATGCGTTTCAGCTGTTTGGCTTTTCAATTTCCGATGAAGTTAAAGTTGTTTCCACGGCTGTTCCTTTTCAGGACTTGGACAATCTGTACTTCGCTTTTGTGTCGTTTGCAATGGAGCTTGGATGTGCTTCCGATCTAAAGGTGCACATCACACTTCTGCTGGATGCGTAGCCTCACTTTTTCCAGGCTCAACCCCTTCAGGTGGCCTTTTGGCCGGCAGTCAAGTAGGAACTTGGTAGGGTCCACACCACTGGCGTTCTGGAGCCTGTGACATACAGTGCCTGGGCGACACCATTGGTGGTCATACAGAAACCAAATGGGTCCCTTCAGCTGTGTGGGGACTTCGGTGCTACTGTCAATGCTCAGTCCCTCGTAGACACTTACCCCATTCCCCGACTGGTAGACCTTCTCACCAAGCTTGCCAGGGGAGATTACTTTTCCAAGATTGACCTGCCTGAGGCATGTCACCAGTTACCATTGGATGCCGATTCCCATAACATCTTGGTTATCAATATGCCTTTCGGATTGTACAAGTACAACACCTTCCATTTGGTGTCTCTTCTGCACCGGCCATTTTCCAGCGGTTCCTGCAGCAGCTTATGCAGCCTATCCTCGCCTGCATGAATTATCTGGATGACATCTTGGTCACCGGGCATTCCTGCCAGGAACATTTGCAAAACTTCAGCACCTTATTTCATGCCCTGCAATCTGCAGGTTTACGCTATCGGCTGGACAAGTATTGTTTTTTTCAACCGGAAGTGGAATACTTAGGCCACAGGCTTAGCAAAGAAGGCATTCGCCCAACGGGTCATAATGTCGCAGCCATATAGGCCCTTCCTCGCCCCAAGGACTTATCTGAACTCCAGGTGTTTTTGGGCAAGGCTGCCTCTGTTGCTCAACCCCTCAATCACTTGCGTCGCTAAGGGGTGCCGTTTGATTGGACTCCTGCCTGTGACCAGGCTTTTCTCCATTTAAAGGTGATGCTGAAGTCCACCCCTTGCCTTACTCCTTTCTCTCCAGACCGCCCCTTGGTTGAGGCGGCTGATGCATCGGCATACGGCATTGGGGCCGTCCTCGTGCATCAGAATGCTGATTGCTCAGAACAGCCCATCTAAGACGTTGACCCTAGCACAATGGAACTACTCCCAGATTGAAAAGGAGGCCCTGGCGATCGTGTTTGCCATTCAAAAATTTGACACCTATCTCTTTGGGGCAAAATTCACCCTCCTGATGGACCATAAATCATTAGTTATGCTTTTCGGACCCCACTCTCACCTTCCAGAGCGGACGGCTTAACGTCTCCAGTGCTGGGCGTTATTTTTACGAAATTACGCTTACACCATCCAGTGTAAGCCCACCGCCCACCACGCTAATGTGGATGCTTTGTCACGTTTCCCAGCAGGCATCAATCTTGCATTTGACCAACAGAATGTCCTCTGCTTTCACATTGATTCTGCCCACTGGGCTGCACTGGATGGTCTACCTCTTATGGCTACTCATGCTGCCATAGCTACATGCTGCGACCCTATCTTGCGGCAGGTTCTCAGCTACGTGGCCCATGGGTGACTCTCCTACATTACTCATCGGATGCAGACCGACTTCAGCCCCTCATGCCTCCTGTCCCACAGGCTCTCTGTGGTCAATGATGTCCTTCTGTTAGCCACGGTGTTGGATGCCCATCGGGTGGTCATCCCTCCGGATTTGCGGCATCAAGTGATCACTTTGTTACACTGTGAGCACTGGGGTATGTCCTGCATGAAAGTTATGGCTCGCCGGCACGTGTAAGCATCGATGGCGATATTGACTGCCTGGTGCTTGGGTGCACTGTGTGTGCGCGTCACCAGGCAAGCCCCTCCTCAGTTGTTCGCACCCTGGCCAGTGCCTCACTGGCCCTGGGATCGCATCCATCTCAATTTTGCGGGCCCGTTTTTGGGGTCCATGTGGTTACTTATCATTGATGCCTACTCCATATACCCATATGTCTTCCGCATGGTGCCCACCACCACTGAGGCCACACTCACAGCCCTGGCGCAGGTTCTCGCCATTGAAGGCCTGCCTCACACATTGGTTTCTGATAATGGCCCCCAATTCACGGCATTCTCCTTCAATGACTTCTGTCACGCCAACAGTATCAAAAATACCCGTAGCCCGCCTTTCCACCCTTCTTCCAATGGCGCGATGTTAAACAACAGTTGATGAAGGTGGTCGAAACATCGCCAACCACGTCGGCCCTCACCCTGTTTTTGAGCACATATCGCACCACGCCAATTGACAGACGTAGTCCGGAGGAGCTCCACCATGTGTGATAGACACGGATCCTGCTCCATCTGCTGGTGCTGTCCCTCTCCTGCCCCCACTCCTGGCCCTCTCAGCGGTACACCCCCGGCATGCTCGTGTGGGTTTGCCTGTACAGGAGCAAGGCGGGTTGGACACCCGCCATGGTCGTCGCGCTCCATGGGCGGCGTGTGTCGTCAGTGCAGATGTTGAAAGGGTTGGAGTGCTGCCATCACAACCAGCTCCACCCGTGTACCCCCATGGGACTCCCACCACTGCCTCCTCCTCCTCCTCCTCTGTTACCTCCTCCGGATACAGACCTGGTCCTCGAGTCACCGACACTGCTCCTGGTTGCTGCCTCCCTGCGGGCCTGCCGCTGGCCCTCCCCGGCCCTAGATAGATCAGCGGCTCCCCCCGTCGCCCTGGCCTCTGGGTCGGCCGTCATGGACACCTCAGATGTTCCTTCCTCCCCACCAATGGTGGTTGACAAGCCCGGGTCTTCTCCAACCTGCCGACCACCGCGGCACCGTCTGGGGCATTTCCACCCCTATGCACAAATTTCAGGGGGGAGGTATCTGGTACTGAGTGCCACGGGTTTCAAATCTGCACCAGATGGCATGGACCTCGATTACCACTAGAAGTCTCTGCAGCCGTCGTGCCATAAGCCGTGGCTACGCTCGCGTATAATGTGAGGGCGCCACGGTGGAGCACGTAGTCCCAGCGGCCAATAGCGACATACCTTATCATGTATTTAAGCACCTGCCTCTCACTCAGCAAGGCAGTCTGATATTCGTGTGAGTCTATTGACATCTTGCCTACAGACATCGTGTTTACTTTACTTTGATTTTGTGTATGAGTGAACGTTGCGGATTCATGAGGTTTTTTCTAGTGATCCTGTTGTTTCTTGCGTATTGTTGTTTGAAAGGTCTTGCTCGGTCGTCCGCCGTTTTTTTTTGTCCGTCCTTTCTCGTTCGTTTTGTTTGTTCACGGGCCGCTCCCGTTTGGTCCTGCCACACTTTCGTTCTCAGCACCCCCGCAACCGGAACGGTCACGGCTACAACACTACCTCCTTACTATTGAAATCAAGTGGAGAGAGTATCAACATGACCCCAGTAATAACCTTTGCATGTGTAAATTCCACATTTAAATGAAACCAATTCCATGGATTTAGTTATCCCAACCTACCCTTAGAGATTCCTCTACAAGAGTATACGAGACTGTAAAACTCACAGAGCTGCACTGGGACATTGCACTATGTAATTTTTAGACAGAACACCACATTGTTTGTTGTGTACCCAGTTTCCCTATCAAACACCTTCAGCATTCATGAACTGCCACCAAACCAGAAGAGTTACACGTTCTGAACAAGTAACTACTATTTGTTGTCGGGCACTCTATAATCAGTTACTTATCTTTCCAAATCTGGAGATTATCATACAAAATTTGGACACTTGGCTCCTTATTACAGCATCTTTAAATTAGCATATAGAATAGATTAACAAATTCAGGTAAATGCATCTACTTTGGTACTTTGGAGAAACCTTGAAATTAATACTACCAACTTATATAGTAACATCAAGATACATCTGTTTCCACAGAAAGAATATCTCTCCAGCGATAGTGTCCCTATTTATGTTTCCTCATCTTTCTCTCATGTACACGTCATCCTTTTCCTCTAGGTAAAACCATTCCTTCCATCACACCATACATACAGGTTAGGTTCCAGTATCCTGTTAATGGCATTTACAACTGTACCGTCTCCTTCAATATGTACACGAGCTGACAAACCCAGCATTGCCTGGGTATTCATTTTGCTAATCTTCTACTAGAAACAATATAAAAAAACTGTTTTTGTAGTGTAATAACAAAAAAAAAATCATTTCTGTGTATTCATGAAAACCCCTTTGAAATAATTACGTTTATTTAACTCAGAACTTGATTATAAAGAATATTTATAGTCATATGCCCAGGAGCCCACCCTTGAGTGCCAGGAACCCAGCCTTGAGTAACATAATGTCATACACAAGAGAAACATGGAGATGTCAAATTCGCTCCGCAGTATTTAATAGACTATGCCTGTGACTTATTAACTGTAATCATATATTCACCAGAATCTGCAGTCTCCCTGAAGTGAAAGGGGAGATAGGCTGGAGTACAGGTATCTGTGGGATGGAAATTATTTCATTCTTTTCCCTTCCTGTTAACATATAGCTCAATTACATTACCCAACATCTTCCAGCCGCACAGCCCTGTGCCACTGCATAGTTTTGGCTGATCATGATTTTGTAGAAAAGTCTCTGTATGCTGGGTGCAGCTGTTTCGCACATCTTCAGATGAATTTGTACTTGTCTCTATGGCTATGCCTCTTCATAGCTCCATAGATGGCTATTGTTCTTGTCTACAGCCATATGCACATCACAGCTGAAAGCTGGCAAAAGTGCTGCCTGGTGTCAAGGGATTTCCTTAAGCTGGCCCGGCTGTAATGCTGATGCGGCATTTTTTCACATCTCAGTGTTTATTATGTCTATCTCTTAAAGGATGTGTTACACAAGGATATATTTACGAAGGTAGGTCCAGCGGCATATGTGGATATTGCCTGCGTAATATGTTGTGAACAGAGTTACTAGTTATTCATACTATATGCTGTATTCATTTCTGGTTTTTAATTGCCTTCTGTGCTATATCTGTCTTACACCTCTGTACATACCAACTGACTACTGTAACTCTGAATGCCCTACTACTAGACAGAAAGCAACAGAGGAATTGGTAAATATTCATCAAAGATTATTATGAAGTGGTTCTTTGAAAATAAACTCTCCCTAAATTTTGAAAAAAAGAAAGAAAAAAGGAAAAAAAAGAAAGAAAACATACTACACTCAGTTCTGTACAATGAATAGTAATACCGACAACTGCTGTAGCACACGTGCGGAGTCATTAAAGAGAGTAGAAAGCTTCAAATGTTTGGGTATACATATGGATGAAAACTTGAACTGGAAGAAGCATATTACTGATCTTCTCAAACAATTACGTTCTGCTGCTTCTGTTCTTTGTATAACTGCTAATATTGAAAAAAAAAAAAAAGTATCAACCTTCTGGCAAATTTTGTGTATTTCTCCTCAGTAATGTTATATGGAATAATTTTCTGGAGCAACTCATCACTTAGACAGAAAGTATTGATTGCACAAATGCAATCAGTAAGTATAATGTGTGGTACTCTCCCACAGATATCGTTTATGGACCTCTTCAAGGAGCAAGGCATTTTAACTGCATTGTCACAATACAAATATTCGCTAATGAAATTTGTCATAAACAATCCATAACAATTTGAGGACAGTTATGTCCATATTTAAAACATTAGATAAAAAAAAGTGACTTCTTTTACCCATTGTTAAAGCTGTCAGTGGCTCATAAAGGTGGTCAATACACAGCAAGAAAAGTTTTTGATCATTTGTCTAATAACATAAAATGTCCAACAGCTGGCGAAGTAAGTTATAAATCCAATTCTAAAACATTTCTCCTGAACAACTCCTATTTCATTGATGATTTTTGACTTAAAACTGGTAGCCGGTATATATACAAAATGTGATTGTAGCCGCATGAGTAGGACCAAAAATGTGTTCATTAATGTTAACACTAACCATGTATATACATCTTGTAAACTGACTTGTTCAACATAATTTTGAAAAAAGAATCTTTCAAATGATCTATGAAACACGTAACTAACTAACTAACTATTACATGGTGCAACAATCATACCTGGATATTAACACATCATTCTAAGGGTGTATCCTCCCTGACCTCCCCACCCCTAACAAAAGTGATGGATCTAACATCCAGCTCCACTTAGAAAAAGAAATAAATCCTCTATGTTCTGCAGTCTAATGGTTGTTAGTTTCTATCGTCACCGCATCCAAATGTAAAACTTCATTAGTTGTAAAGTGATGTTTCTTATAACACACATTCTTTAATCATATCTAAGAGAATTTTCCACTCAAATGGTCTATTAAGAAAACAGCCTTTGGGAGTGGAATCCCTATAATTTTGTATGGGTCTTCATAATGATGGGTAAAATTTCTCATTTCTTTCTGTAATTATGAACTGTGGTGAGAGACTTTCACCAGTACCACATCACTGAGTTTAAAAATTAGGGACACTTGCTTTTAAATTATGCCTTTATGCATGTCTATTTAAATTTCTCCCTATCTATTCCTGTAAATTGCTAGTTGGTACCTCTTCTATTTAAGGTCAAGTAAAAAATTTTAACAACTGTTCTATGAAATTTTTAACTGGGAAAAGTCCAGTTGTAAGTGAGGTATTTCATTAAGGACAACTTGAAACTTGTGTGTCCAGGCAGTGTGTTTCAAGACATGCACAAATTAATTACCTTTCTAAAATATTCATTGGATTTCAGCTCATCTTTTTATTTTCTCAGCCAATATCCTTACTTTGTTGTTCATATAACTCATAGCTAAAGCATTTACTCTAAACAGAACACGAATAAATATAATTGCAAAATCTTGTTAATTAATGTAAGTTTCTGCAATCTTGCACCATATTACAGAGAGAGACACCACATTAGTAATGCTCCAGGATGCCTGTAGACCAAATACTATACGCTCCTCGAGGGTTAGGAACATAAATTACTCTTAAATCTACTCCCCAACTGTTATTACGATACAGTGGGGTGAGATGATAAAGAACAGCATGATCTGTTCCCAAATCTGCAGCATCACATTTTAAATAACACCGTATGAAGTCAGTCCTCTCTCCATCTGGCATAAATTAGAAAATTGCTTGGATAGACTAGATCCGTTTCCCAGCTGCAGATCCCCTATCACCTCAGCTGATAGTCCACTGTGTGTGCTAAAATATTTTTTATTTAATTCTTCTTTAGTTTCAGATAATTTATCCCAAATTTTCTGCAGTTCACTCTCTGTTTTATCTGTTTTTATATTAGAATGAGGTGTACCTAAAGATGATTCAATTCCTTCTTGTATTTTATTATTGACTACTCACACCTCCAAACTAGAAGGGGTAGAGCCTGAACAGCGGCTAACTCCCAATCTTTGTTTTATTCCAACACTCTCAACCTAACTTGTGTGTCTGAGATTTGATTTTATATTGTGTTAAATGCCTGATCAGTTGAGTCTTAACTGTTTAAAGTCTTGTTTGCATCTTTAAATACCCCATTTATTTACTTTTGAACTAAGTCATACTATTTCAATATTTGCTCTGTTAAGGTACAAAGTTTCATCTGTAATTGCAATATGCTATCTTGGATTTCTTTCTTTTCTTCCTTGCATGTCTCACTGATACGCTGTTCCAGTGTTGTTTCAGTATTTTCTAGTGTCACAGTTGTTTGACTGAGTGAGTAGAAAAGTATTCATTGCTCAAAAACGTGTAATCAGAATAATTGCTGGAGCCCACCCACGGTCATCCTGCAGACATCTATTTAAGGATCTAGGGATCCTCACAGTAACCTCACAGTATATATATCCACTTATGAAATTTGTTGTTAATAATCCAACCCAGTTCAAAAGTAATAGCAGTGTGCATAGCTATAACACCAGGAGAAAGGATGATCTTCACTATGCAGGGTTAAATCTGACTTTGGCACAGAAAGGGGTAAATTATGCTGCCACAAAAGTCTTTGGTCACCTACCAAACAGCATCAAAAGCCTGACAGATAGCCAACCAACATTTAAAAATAAATTAAAAGAATTTCTAGATGACAACTCCTTCTACTCATTGGCTGAATTTTTAGATATAAATTAAGGGGAAAAACCAACTTAAACATTAGTGTCGTGCGATATTTTGTGTAATGTAATATCTTGTACAGACATCTTTTATTAACCTGACACGTTCCACATCATTACGAAGTGTCGTATTCATGATCTATGGAACAAGTATTAATCTAATCTAATCTAATCTATTGTTTTCCTTTCCTTTTTTTAAATTATATTTTAGAATTTTTATTTCATTTCTTATATAATTAGCCAATTTTCACTAAAGTCTTTGAACCAAGCTGGGCTATCTACAGACATTTTTCCCACACCATAGGCATACAATGTTTATAATAACACACATTCAATTAGCCTCGGCTTAATGTTGTAACAATGATATCTACGCCATGACAGCACATCATAAACTCTGGTTGCAAAATATTCATCAAAGATTATGAAGTGGTTCTTTGAAAATGATCTCTCCCGACAATTGCTATAGCACACATGCAGGAGTCATTCAATAGAGTAGAACGCTCCAAAATTTTGGGGTATACATATGGATGAAAACTTGAACTGGAAGAAGCATATTACTGAGCTTCTCAAACTCAATAATTTGGGAACTAAGACAACCCAGATTACATACAGCTCATCAGAATTTTGTGCAACTAGATGCCAACATAAAGCTGGATTGTTGTGTAGGTCATGCTGCATTACTGAAAATGACTGTGAAAATGACAGCCGCCACTGTAGGTTGACGAGCAGCAGCTGTGAGCTGTGACAGTTGTAGCAGTCTGGTCATCGGATTATTACAGTTGAAATTCACTGTACCTGTAGTCGAAATCTTCCCTCCACTGGACTAGTTAATTTCTACTCAATCATAACTGTAGTTGAATAATTTAATAACTTTTATTTGACTACTGAAACTTCTTCAAAATTCTTGATCAACAGTGCTAGCCATTGATTTTGCACTGCAACATAATCTTGGTAGTTTATCCTCATTACTGATACCAACTCATCAAATCTGCATACTCAAAATTCACCAATACTTTTTAAAATTTACTGAAAGTCGTATTTGTTGTTGTCAATGGTTACCACAAGCAATGTACCACAGGTTCTTTACTGTGTTATTGAGCAGTGAAGTAAAGTCCAACAGGGAGCTTAGACTTCCTATTATTCAAGCTTGCTCACCTTACCTTTCAGCACACTCACCAACCACTTCTGATCGAACTTCTTTTCTCAAAGTGCACAAGTTACTGCTGGAAGTTAAGAGCATAAGTCCAACAACTCTCAAAATCAATGCGAGGCTCCTCATTAATTTGTATATTGCACTCTTGTATACACAAACTTCGGATTACAAAGTTGTTACATTATTTGGAACATCGCAAAAACAATGATATGGACCTAGTAAAAAAAACTGTCTGTCTTAATTAAGAAATTCCAGGTGACAGTATCGTTACAACAAGTTTTGCCTTATCCCCAAGATGACATAATGGTTGTCACAGCCACCCCTCCTCAACAGCTCGCACTTTATCTCCAAGGCAGAATCCAATGACATGAAGTAAACTCCCTGACCAGATGGTATGGTGTTTATCATAGTCCCGGCCTGCATATACGTTCCATCCATCCATCCATCCATCTCATGATACATAAACATAAATAAAACATACATCCAAACAGAAGATTATCTAATACATTATAAAAACAAACTTTTTAAAGTGGTGATCATCATTTGCCAGTTTGTAAAATGTTTGTACAACCCGTCACTTCATCAAAGTGGTGTGTTACACTAACTATCCAGTGAGTGTAGTTTGTGACCATAAAGACTTCTTGTGTGGAACATAAAATTGAAACTGAGAAACATATGCTATCCTCCTTGTATAGGATATTACCTTTGTAATATAGTGTGGTTATAATTAAACTTATATTCTTAAGAGGGTGCTCGGAAAAAATGAGTGCTTGTAGGACAATTAAACTTTGTGGAAACAATTGTGAGGACATGCAGAAGAAATAGTGAATAAACCATTGAAAGAAACATTTTAATTTCCACATGCAAGGGTAATATTTGTTAACTGCATACCATTTATATGTTCCAGGTTACATTTGCATCCATGACAGCCTGGAACCACACTAGGGATTGCTCTACTGCTACCCAAAACATCTCAGGAGGGGTGCTGGTTTTCTCCCACGTTATGCTCATCTTCAACCTCCAACGTGTGTTAGTGCCCTGTCCATAAACCCTGTCCTTCAAGTCACCCCATAGCCAGAAATCACACGGGTTCAAATCTGACAATCTTGGAGATCACGCAGGTTGGAACAATCGGCCAATAATGTGGTTATCTTCAAATGTGTTGTCGAATAACCAATTGATCTCACGACAAATGTGAGGTGGAGTTCCACTTTGCATCAAAACAGTTGAGTTCAAAGCAGCTTTCTTGCAGTAACATGTGCCATTGACACTGCAGGTCCTTGGTCTTTGGGATCTGAGTCACTATTACGTCACCATACCAGTACTGGTGCCTGATGGTAAGTTGTGATACTAACACTACTAACAATGGAAATCTTGCAGCACACAGTTAAAAAGCAGAAATTTAATTATAACCATGCTGTATAAATGCACATCAGAAGTAAAACTAAACACAGAATGGGGAAACATAAAATATGAAATCACACCATATTCAATATTTGGTCTGCTCCTCTGCCTTGCCTATGTAAGGAACTTCCTGTGAATTCAAGGATTACTTAAAAGCTTAACATTTTGCTGATAGTTACACTAACCAAGGGACTGAATTCAATTGTACAGGATAAGTAAAAAAAATTAAAAGAAAAGTACAGTTAGTTCAGAACAAATGGGTTGAGTCTTTAGTATCACTTCTGAGTCTTTATAGCTCCACATACAACAAATAAAAATTACCTGTTGGCACCACAGATAGATGATGCAATGAAAACTGTGTGTAAGTTTTTTTAAGATCCAGCTGGATAACAATCTGAAAGGAATCAATACGCACAAAAACTAATTAAGAAACTCAGTTCAGTATGTTTTACACTTACACATATCACTGTCTTCAGTTGAAGACCAGTGTGATGAGTTATTCTGAATACTTACTTGTAACTCCCTGGTCTTTCATGGAAATTCCTCAGATAATAAGGCTAAATTAAAGTAAGCATTTAGTGCAGCAAATGTAAGCAGTACGAATATTGAGTAATCAGTGCTTTATGGAATTATTTCCTGAGAATAAAGCAAATGCAAAGAAGTCATCCAGTCAATAAAATTAAGCAGCAATAATACTGAATGAAGCAGATAACCACACACTGTGCAGAGGTCTTTTCAATATGCTGTTGATGTTTAGACTCACTTCACAGGAAGTCAGTAGTAATCAAAATTACTTTCCACTGGTCTGTGATGTACCGGATGTTTATAATTAAACTTTCCCTATTTAACACATTATAACACAGAAACTAATTACCATACAAGTACCAACCTTGATAAGATTAATTCCAAGGACATGAGAAACAGAAATAATGCACAATCAATTCAACTGAAATACTTTTAATGTGCTGCTAAGGTATTTCATACCATGACATACCGGTACCATTACTGCTACAAAAGGGGCTCAGAAAATGGTGCCCGTCAAGTGTCCAGAAGAGTCTGAAAGCACAGGACTGCATTCCACACAGCAGGACGAAGCATATCCATAAGTATGCTGGCTATCTCTCTTGATATGTTGCGCTTCAGATCAGCATATGTGCGAATGTTGCCTTGGTAAACCTTGTCCTTCAGGCAGCCCCACAACCAGAAATCACAGGGAGTGAGATCAGGTGATCATGTTGGCCAAGCATTTGGAAATTTTCAGCTGATAATTCGATTGTTTCCAAATGTGTATTGGAGAAGGAGGTGAACTTCACAAGTGATGTGCGATGGGGCTCCATCCTGCATGAAAACTGTTGAGTTCAAGGCGTCTCTCTCATGTAGGGAGGGTATGACATGCTGGCGAGGCATATCACAGTTTGGTCCTTGAGTGCCAACCTGTTCACAACAGGTTGGGCCAATGATGAACGTAGCTGTGAAGCCACAACATACAGTGACACATTCACCATACAGAATTTTATACACAGTGACTGGAGGGGGAAATTCCCACACTCAACAATTCTGTGTGTTCACATCACCTGTCAGAGAAAAATGAACTTTGTCTGTCCATAGGACGGTCCAGGGCCAGTCCTTGCCAACTTCAGTCCTTGGGAGAAAGTGAGGAGTGAAGTCAACATGTCATTGTGCGTCCTGTGGTGCAAGCTGTTGTACGATATGGATCTTGTACGAAAACCATTTGAGAATGGTTCAAAGCATCTTCCATACAGTGGACCACATGATGTTCAACTCTCTTGACACAGCATGCGCACTGCGACACTCGGAAATTGCGTGCAGCATTGTCTGTCATAGCAACACCGATTTTATCAACCACCTGTGGTGCAACTGACCGCTGGCCTCTTCCCAGACCAACGCCCCGTTCTCCAGTTCATTTGAAGTTCTTCATCATGCTCTGCACGGCAGGTGGAGAAAGAGGACGCTTCTGTAATCCTTTCAGCTGGTGCTATTCTCAAAGTGCAGCTGCAGCATTACTGTTGTTTTGATAATAGAGCTTTACCAAAAATGCCCTGCTCCTTTTGTCCAAGCTGGTGTTGACATATCAACAAGTGCACTGTGACTAGTCAGGTGTGTGTGATGACTGATACAGTACTTGGTGACCATAGCTGGAACTGTACAGTGGCACTGTGACGCATGTAAATCATGCACCACCTACTCTGGGCATTAACGCTAAGACGTGTGGGACTCGTTCAGTAATTACTTTCCACGTTATAATGTCTTAAATAGGGAAAGTTTAATTATAACCACCTGGTACAACCTGAAACTAAGTTATATGCAGGCTGTGGCCACTTTTCTTCCTCTTCTGAAACAATCATACTCCTCCTCCGCTGCCGCATTTCTTCCCCACCTGACCAGCAGCTGCTGTTGCCACACGTACTTGTGTGTGTGTGTGTGTGTGTGTGAGAGAGAGAGAGAGAGAGAGAGAGAGAGAGAGAGAGGGGGGGGGGGGGGTGCATGTGCGCGTGTGCCCACACACGCACGCCACACACACACACACACACACACACACACACACACACACACACACACATGCATGAGTGCACTTGTTTGTAATAAAAAACACACACTCCAAACAAAGAACAGACAAATACTGAGTGTCATCAATTAACAGATTTTTAAGGCTCCTGTAGACACTTATATTACAAGCTTAACAGCACCAACTTGACAAATGAAGTATAAAAAATTGCTCATTTCCACCACCGGAAAATGGAAAACTTACAACTCTAGATGAAGTCCACGAAGTTTTGGGATTGCAGTTGGATGATGTCAACTTCTTACCATGATATTTCAGTTGACAACCATTCAGCCATCTTCAAGTGATAGTATTGCACTGGAGATTGCTAGTTCACATTGTTAACTTTATACCAAAAGCTGGTGTAGAGACACATGCACAAAGGCAACTGCTACAAGAGGGGCATCTGTCAACATTTGCACCCTCTTTGAATATTGCTTTGTGTATTGTGCACAGATATGGTGCTCTCTGTCGGAAACCAGGCCTGCAGAGTTAAAACCCAGATGTCAAATAAATAAAATTAATTGTTGTTGGATGTGTCATTAGTCATAAAACAGTTTTCATTTCAAAGATATTAAAGAAATCACCAGGTCCCATGTCTTATCCAGATGAAAGCTGGCATCATGATTCATAAGACCTTCTGCCAAGTGTAATTTCCACTGAATTCTTAATAACTGAATCCCAGAAAGATCTCATCAGGGCCAAGATTTCTGTGGCAGAATAATCCATGTAATGTCATGTGGTTATACAGCTACTATGCTATGGCTGACTTTTATTGGGCTGTGAAAGGCGAGTGCGGCAAATGTGTTCAACACACCTTTCACACACTGTGTGCATTGTCTGTCCATTGTAGGCCCTGCTGCACTGGCAAGGTATTCTGTAGATTCCAACCATCCAGAATGCCAGATCGTCCTTTGGTGAACCAAGAATATCACAAGTCTTTGTAGGTGGTCAGAAGATAACTTTAACATGATGTTTCCTTGACGATTCTGACGAAATATTGCTGGTATAGGGAAGGAAGGCTCGAGACTTGTACCACTCCTTCTCCTCTTGATCTTGTGGGTGGTTACGTTTCTTCCTCCTTAAAGCTGTACAGATCTGATGTAGAGAATAACCATTATCCATGAACAGAGATTGTAGGAGTTCCAGTTCCCTTGCAAGGCTGTTCCCATCAGATACAACATGTGCCCAATGTAGCAACATTCGAAGGATGCCCATAGTTTGTGAAGGGTAGTGACAGATAGATGCCCGCAAATACATGTCTGTATGTGTGGGCCTACAGTAAATGTAATTCCCCAATGCTCCATCCACTTTCCGAATGACTAAGACATCTACAAATGGCAGACAACTGTCCTTCTCTACTTCCACTGTAAACCTGATATTCTTGCGGACTGTATTCAGGTGCTGCAGAAAGTGTGACAGTTCGACTTCACCAAGGGGGCACACTACATAATTATCATCTACTTATCACCAGAAGACTCCTGGTTTAAGTTCTGCCAAATCAAGTACCTTCTCTTACGAGTCTTCCGTAAAGTTTGTTACCAGAGGGGAGTAACACCATCAGTTTGCTCAAAATATTCACTGTTGTGAAAAGGATGGTCGTCTGCCATTTCTGGATTTCTTGGTCAGTCGGAAAGTGGAAGGATCATTGGGGCATTCCATGTACCATAAGTCCACACATACAGACCTGTGTTTGCAGTCATGACGTATCTGATGGGGACAGCCTTGCATGGGATGTTCTTTACATCAGATCTGTACAGCTTTAAGAAGGAAGAAATATCATCAAGAGGAGGACGAGTGATTCAAGTCCTGGTCGTCCATCCCATATGCCAGCAATAGTTCGTCAGAATTAGGCAGAATTGTAAGTAAACTGTTATGATTCTCATTGTCAGTTGTTATGATGACAGGTGGCCAATGCTAAATAGAAACATACATTGCAGGTTTGGCAGTGAAGGCAATAAGGAGCTGGCTGCATAGTCTGTATCTGCAATGACTGAAATAATTAGTAGTCATTGGTAAAAAATAATATATATTATACTTAACTTGTGTTACAGGATTCTTCATATTCTGCATACATATAATTGCACAGATATCTAGAGAGGCATTACTTACGCCATACTTGACTAAGTGCCTTGTTAGAGGTTGCTTCCTATCAGCTGAAGGCTATGCTACATTCCTAGTTGATGACCTGAGCAAGAGCAGACGAGAGCTCGCTAGATACTTGTCGCAAGCCGCGGAGCAGTGCTAGCGGTGCTAGTCGTGACTCGTGGGTCCAGCAATATCTATTACGGACCACGGTCGATATCTGCAACCCCTAAAAAGTATGGTATCAAACGTTGATACCACAGAAACATCGTGTCAGAGTTATCTACTGACCACTTACAAAGACTTGTACTCCTCTTGGTTTGCCAAAGGACATTCTGGCATACCGTATGGCTGGGATCTACAAAATACCTTGCCAGTGCGACAAAGTTTACATTGGTCAGACAATGCACAGTGTGAGAAAGGTGCATTGAATGTGATCACCACACTTGCCTTCTGCAGCCCAGTAAAAATCAGCCATAGCCAAGCACTGTACCTCCACATGACATTACATGGATGGAAAATCAGAAATCTTGGCCTTCATGAGATCCTTCTGGTATTCAGCTATTAAGAATTCAGTGGAAATATGTTTGGCAGAACATCTTATTAATCATGAAGGCAGCTTTCAACTGGATAAGGCATGGGAGCTGATGATTTCTTTAATATCTTCAGAGTGAAAAGCATTTTGTGACTATTGACATGTCCAACAATAATTAATTTTAGTAATTTGATATCTGAATTTTAATTCCACAAGTCCGCTTTCTGACAGAGAGTAGGCATGCAATATCACCATCAGGCATACGCCTGTGCACCATAGATGGAGCAGTAGAAGAAGGCACAAAAGTCAACAGAGATCGCTCATGTAGTGGTTGCCTTAGTGCCTGCATCTCCACACCAATTTCTGGTATAAACTTAGCAATGTGAAGTAGCAGTCACCTGAAGATGACTGAATGCTTTTCAGCTGAAATGTTGTGGCAAGAAGTTGACATCATACGGCTGCAATTCCAAAACTTCATGGAATATTCTTTATGCGATCAAAATTCAAGAATCACAGTGCATGAAAGATTCAAAAACAAGTACACTAAATCTATAAACAAAGCATCATCTGTAGGAAAAGTACTTAAAAATAAATGGTGTTATAACGAATGCAGATAGTCATGGCAGAGTAACTGCAGAATCATTACATCAGTAAGATATCAGTGTTCACGTTTTAAGAAACCAAGGTCTAATTATTTATAATAATCTCAGCTGAACTAATGGGTGAGTACTCTTCTGAAATGAATGTATGTTCAACAGGTCAAATCTTGACCCAATTCCTCTGTCTTCAAAGAATGTGTTGCAATAACAGCAGCATGTTAGATCCTTGCTCTAGTCCCTATACCACAAACAAAATCAGTAGCAATTGTGTCAAAGCAATTACCTAAACAAGGACACAGCCAACAGCGAACATCACTCAAGGACAACTGATCAAGGAACAACAAACCATACACGGAAAGCACCTGAGATGGAAAGAACTTGCCAGGGATTTTTAATGGGTTTGTTCCAGATGGAACAGCTCTCAGCAATGTGTAAGTGTCATCCAACCTAGTTATCAGTCTACAAATGCTTGTGAGAAACAAAACAGCAATGGACAGGGGCAGCTAAAAATATGTGGTGAAGACTCACAAATGGTCCTATGACTCCTACCGTATATTGTGACTGTCATAACTTATTCGGTAACAGTGTTTAAGGTACATGCCAAATGATGAATCGGGCTGTCATGACTTGATGGAAAGTGGCAACAAAGAGAAATTGCAGATATGAAATCAGTAGTTTTCCATCAACTGGACAATGATGTGACACTGAAATTATATTACAAAATGACTTGAAGAATATGTCCTTGTGATATTTGCTTGATGAAGGGACTACAAATGATTATTATTTCAAATTTTTTGATGGACAGTTTTTGTTAAATAAAAATGACAACCAGGCAAAGAAAGGAAAAGCTGCCAAACTGCATATTTGTAAGGTATAATATAAATTTCCCATGCACACATTTACCAGAAATTCTAAGTAAGGAGAAAGATATAGGGCAGCAGGGATAGAATTAAAGAGTAAAAACTGCTGTAATCTGCTTATGTAAATCTGCTGCTGGTGACCCACACATTTTATTTAAAAAATAGTGGAATTCATACTTCAAAAAAATTATACAACAAAACGATAGTGACACTACATATCATTTTAACATTAAGTTTGGAAAGGACACTCTACAGAAAAGTTAATTGGGTCCTATACAAAGCATTTAGCCTAAAGCCTACAGTACAGACTGAAACAAGGGTCACCAAATCTATACAAATATAAAGAAATACTCAACACTAGCTTTTGTAATCACATGCCTTGGAAAATCAGTGTCAGTTGAACTCAAATGTGTGTTTAACAGCCACGGGCAGATGTTACAGTGGCCAAAACATAAACTGCTTTCTTCATTGTGGAAAAAGAGACCTGAGAATATATTGAAACACAATTGAGAAACACAAAAATTCCTATTTCTACTACTTGACACTTTGCAAAGAACGGTTCACTAAAGGAACACAAAAATCTTCAAACAGGAAAAGGTAGCTTCACACAAAATCCGTAATCAGAAACTGAAACTTGGTAAAAGAAGCTAAAATAATGTCACACAAAAATTAAAGTGTAGCATATGAAATGAAAGCTGTTTGGAACATTGTAACAAAAAACATGTGGAAAATTAAGCTCCTGGAGACCTGACCTGCAATATATGAACCTCAAAAATAGCAAATAGTTTTAATTCTTCCCTTACGTAAATAGCTGGAAATCTTGTAAAGCAAAGCTAACAGCCTTCTATGGCAAACAATCCTGTTTTAGCCCAAGAAATAAATCTCTCTTTGTGAACAACAAAATGCTAAATACAATCACAAAACATACATCAGGATTATTCTAGTGCCGATTTTCTGTTAAAATTTGCTTCCTCAACAATAAAGCCTCTTGTGGACATTTGAAATTTTTCAGTAAATGAAGGTATCTTTATAGAAATATTAAAAATGTGAAAGCGAAGTCTCTTCTAGTTTCCCCAAAGTACTAGAAAAAATATTTTATAAGGCTTGTAAATATAATATAAAAAATTATTTCAAACAACAAGCATGGCAACAGCAAATCCATTCATTCCACTGTTTTCCCCTATACCTAACAATGATGGATCAGAAAGAGCATGGAATACGAACATTTCTCGATATTTCAAAAGCAGCTAATGTCATACGTAAACGAAATCCTTCACCCTTCTTCCTTCCCCTTCAACCCTTCTGCCCGAAGAAGGTACCACTGGCTCTGAAAGCTTGCCAATCACAACAGTCTTTTATTGTGTGTGTTATGCCACTGCTTGGTGAGTGGTTTCTTTTTATCTATCCAATTAAATAATGTTATAATAGAAGGAAACATTCCACGTAGGAAAAATATACCTAAAAACAAAGATGATGTGACTTACCAAATGAAAGTGCTGGCAGGTCGACAGACACACAAACGAACACAAACATACACACAAAAATCAAGCTTGTGTCTGTATATGTGTGGATGGATATGTGTGTGTGTGCGAGTGTATACCCGTCCTTTTTTCCCCCTAAGGTAAGTCTTTCCGCTCCCGGGACTGGAATGACTCCTTACCCTCTCCCTTAAAACCCACATCCTTTCATCTTTCCCTCTCCTTCCCTCTTTCCTGATGAGGCAACAGTTTGTTGCGAAAGCTTGAATTTTGTGTGTATGTTTGTGTTCGTTTGTGTGTCTGTCGACCTGCCAGCACTTTCATTTGGTAAGTCACATCATCTTTGTTTTTAGGTACAATTAAATAATGTTATAGATCACAACATATTGTTGAGAAAACTAGAACATTTAGGAGTTAGAAGACCATGAAATCACTAGATAAACTAGTATCTTCAAAACAGAAAGAAGTTATTTGAACTTAATTACCAAAACACTACTAGCATAAATCTACATTATTCTGTTGAAGAAAATCTAAAATATGGTGTCTGCTGTTTAAAAAAACAAAAAAAAAAAAGATTTAGACCCATCCATCTCCTACTATGAATTTTTTAAATTTGCAGCAACACCAATGTAGAGATCAAAGGAAGGTCTACTCAAGATTTCTGGGATGAAATTGAGAAGTTCACTTCACGTTCTGAAAAATGGTTTTCAACAAACATTATTATAAACACACAAAAGACTGTCAAAATGAAACAATATTATGAAAGGGATAATTGCTACTTACCATATAGCGGAGATGCTGAGTCACAGATAGGCACAACAAAAAGACTGTCACAAAATAAGCTTTCGGCCAACAAGGCCTTTGTCAAAAATAGATGACCCCCCCCCCCACACACACACACACACACACACACACACACACACACATACACACAAATGAAGTTGCACACAATGCAGAATACTATCCTCTGGTACCAATGTATGATATATTCACCAAAACTGTTGAAAACATGCAAGTCAAAATTCCTTGGATTATAGATTGAAGATGATTCAGGGCTAGGCAAGCACACCCAACATGTAAGTATTAATATACAGATTATTCGTGATATCATACTGTAAGAACAATGAGTGAAAATGGATGAGACAGGTGAAACTTGGGCATATCAAATGAATTAGTACACAACATTCGGCATAAAAACATGGATGATACTGTGTTCATGTTTCTAGATGTAGTTAATCACTATATGCAGGATTCTTTGTGCCAAGTTGTGAAAGTGGACAAAATCAAGAAACAAACTATACATACCATATCACTGTTGCAACAGCAGGTAAATCAATGTGTGAAAGCTGGATAGATTGCATCGAAGAAGGCAAAAACTCTTTTTGTCAGCTGTTGCGGTGATGACAAGTGTTTTTTTACTCCAATGGTAAATTGTCAAAGGGAAGAAACATAACCGGGGAATATTATGTTTCACTGTTTGACGTATGTTACATACTTTGAATTAAAAGTAACTGAGACAGGTACATGGAATGGACATTATTCTGCACAGCAATAGTCATGTTAACAAAGTTACATGAGTCATACTTCAAATTGATAATTCGTTCACCCTATTCTTCAGATTTAACTCAGAACTTTGTCTTACCATCTAAAACATTAGGTTTGGGGAAGAGAAATTTCTATTAAACAAGGAAGTGATTGCAGCTGCTCATGAATATTTTGTTGAACTTCAACAACACTTTTAATGCTGGTCACAGAGCAATTTTTCTGGAAGTGGAGCTATCGTGCAATTTCAGTCAGAACCTCTGAGTGGCTCCAGTTGAACACAGTGAGGCAATTTTGAAACAGCTAGCCTCTGTGGTCTCTGGGTAGCATCGCTTCCATGAATGCTACATAATGGATCATATATTGTTGATACTCAAAATGCAGTTATAAACTTAGTTTTTTTCATAACTCCATTTTGTTAAAATTGACAGAAACAGCAAAACAGTTTCTTAAAAAAATAAGACTGCAAGACAGAAGCCTAGTTATTGAAAGATTAGAGAAATCCATGCACTTTCAAATCTCCCTTTGATAATGGAGTTACTGGTTACTCGAATTACGGAGACAGATGGAATTACGAGGTTTTCACTGCACACCATCGATAAGCAATGAACCAGAGCCTATGTCCCATTACACCTCGTCTGTGTAAACATTCAGTCCTCTGTGATTCTCTCAAATCTTCAGATGGGAACTATGGAGTATTTCCTTGATTCCTCTGTACTTCATTCAAATCTCCAGAACAGAAATTAACTGAGTATTTCCTATCTTGGTGAAGTATTTTATTGTTGATAGAAGTGGTGCTCATTCAAATCATCACAATAATATAACTTTAAGTATATTTTTACAGCATAAATCCCTTTGGATAAAATTTTGTCCGTTGTGGAGAGGGGATGTATAGCAAACTTTTGCCTACAATTTCAGCATTGTTTTAAAAGATATGAGGATCAATTAATTTATTGAAGCCATTTCAAAGAATGTAGCCAATATGAAAATTCTTTAATTGGACAGATAAAAAATCTACTTACCAAGTGACAGAAGAATAAACACACAAAAGAAGATTGTAATAAGACAGGCTTTTGAAGCCAGTGGCTCCTTCTTCAGGCAGAAGGGTTGATGGGAAAGGAAGAGGGGTGAAGGGAAAGGACTGGAGAGGTCCAGGAAAATGGGTGGATTTCAGGAAAGTCGCCCACAACTCTGTCAGGGGAGACTTACCACACGGTGTGAGAAGGAAAGACTGATTGTTGGGGACTGCATTGGATGAGATTTAAAAACGTGAGAGCTTAAAGGTGGAAGACAGGGTAATGTGCAAGACAGAGGTTACTGCTTAAACATCATGCACAAGTTAATAAGAGGGAAAAGATAAGTGTATTGTACATAACAGAGGTGGGAGGCAGGGTACCGAAAAAAAGACGGGTAAGACAATGAAAGATGTAAAAAACTAAAACGGAGTGAAGAAAAGAGTAGTTACTGTGAAGAAATGAAAATGAAATGTCGTGTGACTAGGGCCTCCCGTCGGGTAGGCCATTCGCCTGGTGCAGGTCTTTCGAATTGATGCCACTTCGGCGACCGGCGCGTTGATGGGGATGAAATGATGATGATTAGGACAACACAACACCCAGTCCCTGAGCGGAGAAAATCTCCGACCCAGCCGGGAATCGAACCCGGGCCCTTAGGATTGACATTCCGTCACGCTGACCACTAAGCTACCGGGGGCGGACTGTGAAGAAATGCCAAAAAAGGAGAAATTAATGTAAATTAAGGCCATGGTTGGCAAGAACCAACATGTTGTAATGCTAGTACCCACCTGTGGAGTTCTGAGAAACTGGTGTCTGGAAGAAGAATGTAGATGGCGTGTGTGGTGAAACAGGCACCGGAGTCACACTTGTCACGTTGCAGAATGTGTTTTGCAATAGGATGTTGTGTGTTGCTGATATACACCCTCTGCCTATGCCCATTCACCCTAATTGATAATTTGGTGGTAGTTGTGCCGATGTAAAAGGCCAAACAGCGATTACATACCAGCTGGTAAATGACATGTCGTTTAACAAGTGGCTCTCCCTTTGATAGTATATGTTTTGCCAGTTACAGGGCTGCTATAAACGGTGGTAGGAGGGTGCATAGGGCAAGTCTTGCAGTGGGGGGGGCAGTCACAGGGGTAGGAGCCATACGGTCTGACAAGAAAATTACAGAGATTGGGAGGGCAACAAAAAGCTATTCTAGGTGTGATGGGCAAAATTTCAGATAGAATGGATCTCATTTCAGGGCATGATTTTAGGAAGTTATAGCCCTGTCAAAGTAATTGCTTAATACATTCCAGTATCAAAAGCTAACAATAATACTGTGCAATGACGGCCTGCTGTGGAGGTACGTAATGCGTACGGATACCACCGTCACAGTCGTACACAAGAATCATCATAACTTCCACCATACTGGGGCTCTGACACACTTTTGACTTTCGCAGTGACCCATAATGATACCATTAGTTGGAATGGCGTTTCAGTTTTGGCTCATACAATGTGGCCAATGTCTCATCCAGTGTTACAATTCGGTGTAAGAAAGCCTCTCCTTCACACTCATTGCACTACAAGTGCATCTAAGTAGCATAGTAACACAACCTTTCTGCATTTTCATCAGTTAATGCGGAACCCATTCTGATGCAATTTTTCGCACGACCAGGCATTCCTTCAGGATGCGAAGCACAGTCATATGCGCTAATCTGGTTTTGTGGCTAGCTCGTGAATTGTGTGCCGTCGATCACCGTCCACTAACGCAGCAACAGCATGCACTACTTCAGAGGCGCTAGGAAGACCTGCCCGATGCATGTCTGCCACAATTTGCCAACCTTCGTTAAAGGCTTTTACCCAACGTGCCACTGTTCTGTACGTCAATGCTGATTCCCCACATGCCTCTTGAAGACCTTGGTGACACTGTTGTGCTGTCCGACCTCGCATATTCAATTTTGATCCAACTCTGTTGTTCCTGTTTCGAAAACATAGTGACACTGTTACGTTAGACCACTCGCTCACAAGTGACCGTGTTTCCCTCGATTGTGCACACGCTGGTGACGTGGGACGGGCAAGTCCATTTGCTCAGAGGTAAGGTAGGTATGTCAACAACGTGTGCTATCAGCGACAATAGTAGATTCCATTGCATAGTGTCTCCACAGCATTGTTGCCACTATTTAAGTTCCAACCTATGTACAATGCACTTAGCTTATGTACGATGTTTAACCAGTAATCTCTGTCTTGTATATTATCCTGTCTTCCACCTTCAAGTTCTCAGGTTTACAAATCTTATCCAATGGCGCCCCAACAACCAGTCTTTCCTTCTCATCCCATGCGGTAAGTCTCCCCTGACCTGTGGTTCTGGGTGACTTTCTCGAAATATACCCCTTTTCCTAGACCTCTCCAGTCCTTTTCCTTTGCCCATCTTCCTTCCGCTTCAACCCTTCTCCCTGAAGAAGGAGCCACTTGCTCTGAAAGCTTGCCTAATTACAACCTTCTGTTATGTGTGTTCCGTCTTTGCTTGGAGAGTAGGTTTTTTATGTGTCCAATTAAATTATGTTTTCAAAAATTGATTTTTTTCGTTGCAATATGAAAATAAGTAACCCAAAGACAATACTGGTGTGTGTGCCCATATCCCCCTTTCTCTCTCTCTCTCTCTCTCTCTCTCTCTCTCTCTCTCTCACACACACACACACACACACACACACACACACACACAGAGAGAGAGAGAGAGAGAGAGAGAGAGAGAGAGAGAGAGAGACAGAGAGAGAGAGAGAGAATATGAAACCATTTTCTGTCTTCAAAATTGGAATACCTGTACCATTCTGCTTAATATCCACTACACACTAAATACTGAGATGCTTTGATTTCAAGAAATGTGAAGAAGCTATGTGAACAGACTTATGACTCAAATGTTTTTTTTAATGACATTTTAACAAAAAAATAAGAAATAAGCAGATTTGGGAGGCTGGAGCAATATTAAAAAAATCTTAGCAGTTTATCACTGGTGTACTGTGGACTTTTATGGCTATACCTGGCATACTTATGAAACTTTTCATAAATGTTTGATGCCACAGTCTCTTAGACACATGTCCTTCCACAGTCATGCAGTCAATTTCATATTTGTCATAGCTATTCTCCTTTAATCATTCACATTTTTTAAAATCTTCATCAGGAAACTGGTTTCTATATTTTGGCTAGCCTGACTAGCAATCAGAAATTCACAGTTTAATTTCAATCATATCAATGTATTTCTCAATGACTTAATGAGATACACTGCCATCCAATTTATGTTGACCTTCAGTTTATTAACATACTGATTTGTGATTCATATTGTAAATGACACTTCAGTTTGGAATTTGGAGTAGGAGGGTAAACAAATCCAGGGAGAACCTGGCACGTACGTCAGAGCTAAATGTACCTGAAATAAGAATGTTCTTTGCACAAATTTTCTTACAGTCTCAAAAGAATCTGTCACTTTTAACTGAGCTTTAATGTAAAAAATGCATCCAAATATAAGAGGGCCATTCAATAACTAATGCCCCACATTTTTTTCTCAGAATATATTTATTGTTAAGAGTCAGAAATTGGTGACAATATATATCAACATGTTTTGTCCATGTTCTATTTTTCTATGTAGTCTCGAACACCTATGGCTGTATACCAATGTTGTGGAAGAGTATGAATGCCAGGTGTGTAAAAGCTCTTGTCCTGTAGGCGTAGCCATGTTTTCACTGCATGAGTGACACACTCATCCGCTTCAAAGTGACCAACAACTGTAGAACCAACTGTCGAGTTGTAATGCACCGGTCACACGCATTATGGCATCCGGATGATTCAGCATGTCCTGAGTGTGGCTGAACATGGAGCTCTGTTTCTGCATTTCCTGAGACTATAACTTCCTTTACCCACTGCCCAACTGTAGTCCTATCAACTGCAGCATCACCATACACTGCACACAAACGTTTACGGATGTTCCCCACAGCTTCTTTTTCTGCACACAAGAATTCAGTAACAGCACAATGCTTGTAATGTGAGTTGTATGTAGATGCAATTTTGATGCTGTACTAAAGCTCCACCAACTGCCAGAACAGTTTGAAACTTCACTGGGACACAGAACAAACATCAAATGTGAAGCATCAACAAGGACGTTTATCTGTTTGAATTTTATCCATAGTGGATGCTGCTGAACTCCGTGACTGTTCCTTTACAGGGTGTAGAAAAATTTCCACTACCAGTCACAATAAAAGGTTATTTATTTGTCACACCACTGGTTTCGGGCTTGCGCCCATCTTCAGGTGTTTATACATTCATGTACATGTTTATATGCTGGAGATCACTGTATAAATAAAAAAAATTATTTGCTGGTGACTAAACAGATACAAGTGGGACAACTGTAAGTGGCAAGACAGCATTAGTCAAAAATATATCTGTACTTACATAAAGCTGAAGCATCATTATTATAGTTACACCGTGGTGACTGTTTTTCCACTTAGTTACACACTTATTATCATTTTCACGTCCATATTTCAGTTTTATAAAGTTTAGCTGCATGTTTCACTATTACGATGTGCACTCGTGAAATACACAGTGTTTACATACAAACATATGGGCTGTGGTCAAATAACTTTAACATAGCAGGTGTAAAGATGTTGCTCATACAGAAATAAGTAGATAATGGTCAAAGAACTTAGACACAGGAAGTGCAAGGGTGTTTCAGATACAGAAACTTGAAAAGCTGTTGTAGGCTGCAAAGTTTTTTGATACCCATTATGAAATTTTTTTGATCCACATTTTTGTCGGAGAACTTAGAGCTAGGAAGTACAATGATGTCACACTCATGAAATTTTGAAAGGCATTACAAATTATACAATGACAGTTACAGTTTGTGTTTACAATGTGACTATTACAAATTATGATAATGACACTTGAACTGTTGTATGACAGCTACATCGAATTTCCATATAATATTTCTTCGTTATTATATCAGAGGATAATTAGTTTTTGTTTTTTCATTTTCTTTCTTTTGTTCACAGTGTGTAGTATTTGTAGGTTATCTATATGCTCATGGTATCTTATAGTGAAACTCCTTCCAGTTTGGCCTATGTAGAACTGTGGGCAACTGTCACATAAAAGTTTGTAAATACCTGATTTGTGGTAGCACTGGTTATTTGTCTTACTATTGTGGATGATGTGCTGTTGTAGCTTGTTGTTAGTGCTAAAGAAATTCGAGTACCAGTTTTCCGAAAGAGGTTGGCAATTTGCTATGAAATTTTATCTATAACGGATATGAGGACGAATGTTTTTTTTTTTCTTTCTTGTGAATCTGATTTAGTAGGTGTGCATTGTTTCTTTTTGATTTTATTGTTAAGTTTATCAATTACATCTGGGTTGTATCCATTTCTATGTCCAATTTCTCTGATAATGTTAATTTCTTTTTGTTCATCATGAGGGCTCAGTGGGATTTTATGTATACAATTGAGTGTGGATCTGAAGAATGCCATTTTGTGTTGTACTGGATGACATGAGGAGTTATTAATGACAATGTCACTAGTGGTGGGTTTTCTGTAAATCTGGAAGGCATGTTCATTGTTTACATTAGATATTGTAAGATCAAGAAAATTGATGCCTTTATCTGCTTGATGTTCCAAGTGAAGTTGATGTAGTTGTGCATGCTGCTGAGGCATTAAGCTAGTTTCTCAATCTCCTCAGTTGTACCATTGTACAAGATAATAGTATCATCCACATACCTTTTGTAGTATATTATTTTATTTTCAAGTGAACTATCTGATCTGAAAAATTTATTTTCTATGTGGTTAATGTAAATATCTGCAAGTATTCCTGCCAAACTACTGCTCATTGCAAGACCATCTTCCTGTCTATAAATTTTGTTATTAAAAGTAAAATAATTGTGTGATAGGACTAGTTCTAGCAGGTCAATGAGTTCACATATCTCAGCCTTGAACAGCTTTTTGTGTTTTAATAAGTTGTTTTAAATGATCTGAACAGTGTCTTGTGTAGGAATGTTGGTGTAAAGGTTTACATGTCCATTGAAGCAAATTTGGCACCCTCTGGTATCGGTAAGTCTTTGATATGCTCAGTAAGTTCATAGCTACTCTTAACTGAAAAATTGTTTTCATAGGTATAAAAGTTACTAAGAATATATTTAAGTTTTTTTGCTGATAAAATATGCTGGACTGTTTCTCGAGTTTACTATGGGGTGCATAGGACAACTTTATTTATTAATCTTTGGTTGCGAATGTAGTTTTGGTGCAGATGGGTTCACGACAAGGCATTTTAGAACATCAGAGTCAGATAACAGGAAATCAGAAGATTTCAGTGGTTTCTTAAGCTGGGCCTGAAATTTGGGTGTGGGGTTATTGTGTATTTCATCTACATTATTATTCTGGAAAAATTGTTGAGTTTTGTTGATATATCCAGATTCATACATAACAACAGCTGAGTTCCCTTTATCAGGTTTGACTACCAGATCCTTTTTTCAGACAGTTTTCTATTAATATTTCTGAGCAGTTTGGAGTCACAGTTATTTGATTTTTTAAGTTTTGTGTATGATATTGTCAACTTGCAGCCCAATACTTATCTTTTAGTTATTGCACTGTAACCTCGTTAGCGCGAACACGCATAAGATGGACTCGCAGTTAACACACACACACACACACACACACACACACACCAGGAATACATTAGTGCTTATGGTATGTTTTATCGATTAACATGAATTTTGGTTAAGGTGAATTACAAATTCTGTTTCAGTTCCTAGCAGAATTAAATTTCACTGTAACACAAACTTCCCACCTTAGAGTATTCTGAAGCGCAATTTCTTTTCCGAAATGAAAGCAGGAAATGTAGCTCCAAAGCTTATTATACTTATTGTTGATTCGTTTTTAACATATTGTAGGTCGGTAGCTGTGATTATCACCTCAGCAATCAGCATATGCTGTACATTGTAAAACATTCAATAATGTGTGCAGCAGCATTTAGACCATTCTCAGTGCCAGATTTGACAGGTTCTGTTAGTCGTAGCCGTATAGAGTTGGAATACTGAATAAAAACTACAGTTACAACCGGTAACGTAGCACACGAAAATGGCAAAGAGGAGACAGACAGCTCTAAATGTACAGTTAAAGCTTAAGATTCTAGATTAAGTGGACTGTGGTACCAAGAAAACAGCAATTGCAGAGCAGTTTGGAATACCTAAATCTACTTTATCTACGATTATTAAGAATCAAGGAAAAATTATTAATGCTGCAGCATCAGGTTCTGGAAACAAATCTAAACATCTTCGTACCACCAAGTATGAAGACATCGAGACTTGACTGCTAGAACGTTTCAATCATATGCGTGCATCTAACATACCTTTAACTGGTCCTGTGATTCAGTCAAAAGCAAATGATATTGCTAAAGATATGGGCATCGAAGACTTCTATTGTTGTGCTGGTTGGTTGTATTGGTTCCAAAAAGAGACATTCAATTCCATCTGTACAAATTTGTGGTGAAACAAATAAAGTTGATGAAGAAAGTGCGAACAGCTGGTTGCTTGAATTCAACCTAGTGAGAGGAAAAATATGCGTCGTGTGATGTGTTTAACATAGATGAAACTGGATTTTTCTACAATCTTTTTCCAAATCACACACTGCGGATAAAAGGTGGTAAGTGTCGTGGTGGAGCACTAAGCAAACAATGTGTGACTGTTGTACTGTGCTGTAATGCTGACGGTTGTGAGAAGTTTCGTTCCAAGGTTATCGGTAAATCCGAGAAACCACGTTGTTTTAAAAGCATAAATATGGATGCTTTACCTTGCATCTAATCTCAACACAAGAAATCTTGGATCGATGGCACATCATTTCGCAAGTGGTTTCTTCATTTCAACAGGCGAATGGTTCCTCAAAATAGACATGTTCTTCTTACATTGGACAAATGTACTGCCCATAATGTTCATGATCTGAACCTATCCAACATAAAGGTTCAGTTTTTTCCACCCAACGCCGCAACCTTCAGCCTTTGGACCAAGGCATAATCTCTCTCATAAAGAGAGCTTATCGTAAGCGATTAGTAAGAGCTGCAATTCGTGCTGCTGAAAACAATAGTGCAACCCACAATTGGAATCTGCTTGACGCAATAAAAGCCATCGCAGCAGCCTGGAACTCAGTATCGCCTCATCATATAGGGAAGTGCTTTAACAGAACTTGGAGACATAGCAGCACTGAAGATGTTCCCAAGTTAGAAGACGCCACTTCACCTGATGAATTGACAGTTCTGCAGGACGTTGCGAACCCTTGGATTATTTTCAAAGAATTCATTAGTGTAGATGACGATGTTGCCGTATGTGCTTCTGTGAAATCGGATGTGCCAAAAGCTGTGAACAAGGTGCAAGAAGGGCCATCAGAAGAAAGTGAAGAAGAGAATGCAGATACCATTCCATCTACCCGTCAGAAGATGTTTACAGCCTTGGACTGTATAGAACGGTTCGCTTCAACATCAGACATCACTGCTGGGTTTACGGGCACTATGATTACAACTGGTTGTGAAATTACAAAATATTATCGTTCCCATGAACATCAGCGAACCATGACCAAATTTTTTCCAAGAAAGTAACATACATAATTTGTGAGTACTTGTAATTTTACAATCACTTTATAGTGTTATAAATCTATGATAACGTGATTGATAGTGTAGTGTATTACACATTAATGTACTACTGTACATGTATACTTATTAAAATCTTTTTTTCACTTAATACGAATTTTTTTAACATGAACTCCTGATTGTTCGGTCCCTTTGGATTTGTGTTAACAAAGTTTTACTGTATTTATTTTAGCTGGGTCACATGCCATTTTAGAGCAGAAAATTAATTCTTTGATACTGTTGTCAGTGAGTATTGGTGGGATATTACATTTGAGACCCTTCTCAAGTAATTCAGTTTCATTTTTGTCAAATGAGATAGTGGTTGAATTAATCACCCTATCGTAAAACCTTTGTTCTGATGTGGAAGGAGATTCTAGATTGTTGCAGTTTGTTAGGGTTGAGAGCAAGTAATTTCTGATTATGTCTAGTTGACACTACTAGTTGTTTTTGCACACTTGGTCTTGGATTTTATCTAAAATACACATAAATTGCATTTGAGTCAAGGAATTGCTTAGTGCCAAGTGGAGTTTGAGCATTTGTTTGTTAAGGGCATCTTTACGCTTGTATAATGATTTGATTTCAGTTTTTAACCAAACAGTTTCACATTTTGACTTTTGGCTGACTTCGTGTGGCTCCTAACATTAACTTTAACGTAGTTCAGTATTACTTTAGACAAAAGGCAGTTTTTGTTGAATTTGATTGCCTGAATGGTCTTCTCCATGTTGATTTTACATGTTCTGAATGCACTGACAGTTCATAGTACCTGGCAAGGTAACATTAAATGAATTTTATCCATAGTGGATGCTGTTGAACTCCATGACTGTTCCTTTATAGGGTGTAGAAAAATTTCCGCTACAATTGCCCCACTTGTATCTGGTTAGTCACCAGCAAATAATATTTTTGTATTTATACAGTGGTATCCAGCATATAAACATGTAGAAACACCTGAAGACGGGTGCAAGCCCGAAACCTGTTGTGTGACAAATAAATAACCTTTTATTGTGACTGGTAGTGGAAAGTTTTTCTATATATATTAATGGCCTTTTTTTAGGAAAAAAAAGTGAAGCATTACCTATTGAAAGACCCTCACAGAATAACCTCTGAGAGAGAGTAACTGGTAAACCCACACCCCACAGCCAGTGCACTTGCGGTCAACCTGAATGACAGGTATGATGTAGCATACCATAATATAACAATATTTCATTCCAATGGCATCTTGTCTTCCATATTTCCTGTGGGACACCACTTTGTTGACATAACAGTATTCTCCAAGCCTCAGGTCTGAAATATCTACAAATGTGCTCTACAAGCATCAGTACAAATTGTTTCGGTATTGTTTTATTCTTTACTTATGTGAATGAGTAAACCAAGACGGATATCAATGTTCATTTCATTTCATTTTACTTTTATGGCGATAATGTGACCTGTATGTGAGAGGAAGTAATATGTTCCAGACTTTTTTTTTGAAAGAAGCTCAACAAGCTTTAAGAGTAAGCCTTTACATGACAATTGTAGCATGATCCACTGAAGCATATCGGACATTTTAATTACACTCTCATTGTAACTCACAACGCTATTGATCAATTAGTTCCACTTCCTTAGCATTCTTCCATGGATCCAGTCTTTCACACAACTGATTAGGAAGTGACATTTGTGACTTCAGTGATCATGGCTATAATTTTTTGTAGATTCACGAAATGCAAGTAATGCATGGAGTTTTGTGATTGTAGCTCATAAACTAACAAATGAAAAAGGGAACTGTGGTCGTGTTTCAGCAACATAGATTAATGCTAAACAATAAGACATACTGACTTGTATCTGATTACACTTTTAAGATTACACTTTTAAAACATGTTTCCTGTAGATAGTTACACAATTATGCACTGAAACAGGACATCTGGCACGCATCTGACGTAAGAGTTGAATCTGATTTCCATCTAATTGGTGGAACAGTTGGAGGCTGGCACAGATACAACAATTTCTACTGCAAAAAAATATTTCTTTACCTATGACAGATCAAACAGAATGTACTGAAAGAATTAATAGCTTTGTAAATTGTTTGTAGTATTATACTTTTCTAAACAGGAAATGACATGTTACATGAAGTGACATAGGTTACATTAGTAAAGAAAGCAGTTGAGTCATAGTAGTTGTGGATTTGTTCTTGTCTTGATTTTAACAAATATTGCATATTTCATTAAGTAGCAAATTTTTTTAAGCAACAAAATGAAATATAAAACATACAGCATGAAGATACTTGAGGAGACGTTATTGGTGATGGGTTCAGCAACAACCCACCATAGTGGCTGAGTTAATTGATGTTTCTTGGTTTAACATTTCAAGACATTGAATGAAGATGAGGTATTTTGTTTTTGAGGTGCAGAATTCAAGGGAGCAACCAATACACTACTGACTCTAAGATGACTTGTATTTGCTTGTACATTACATTACCATATACTGGCCCACTAATGTGTTGAACTAATTAAAAAATTTGGAGGCTGGAGAGCCCAGATGTTTGTCAAGCTAGTGCAATTGCATGTTACTTGTAATGTGAAATCTTCATGTTGTAAGCTCTCAGTGAACCAAAAATACTGAGATTATTTCTAACATAGAATCTACACTTATGATATTTCAATTAGATTTTATGAGTGATACAGAACATGAGTGATACAGAACATGAACCATGGACCTTGCCGTTGGTGGGGAGGCTTGCTTGCCTCAGCGATACAGATAGCCGTACCGTAGGCACAACCACAACGGAGGGGTATCTGTTGAGAGGCCAGACAAACGTGTGGTTCCTGAAGAGGGGCAGCAGCCTTTTCAGTAGTTGCAAGGGCAACAGTCTGGATGATTGACTGATCTGGCCTTGTAACAATAACCAAAACGGCCTTGCTGTGCTGGTACTGCGAACGGCTGAAAGCATGGGGAAGCTACGGCCGTAATTTTTCCCGAGGGCATGCAGCTTTACTGTATGATTAAATGATGATGGTATCCTCTTGGGTAAAATATTCTGGAGGTAAAATAGTCCCCCATTCGGATCTCCGGGCGGGGACTACTCAAGAGGATGTCGTTATCAGGAGAAAGAAAACTGGCGTTCTACGGATCGGAGCGTGGAACATCAGATCCCTTAATTGGGCAGGTAGGTTAGAAAATTTAAAAAGGGAAATGGATAGGTTAAAGTTAGATATAGTGGGAATTAGTGAAGTTCGGTGGCAGGAGGAACAAGACTTCTGGTCAGGTGACTACAGGGTTATAAACACAAAGTCAAATAGGGGTAATGCAGGAGTAGGTTTAATAATGAATAGGAAAATAGGAATGCGGGTAAGCTACTACAAACAGCATAGTCAACGCATTATTGTGGCCAAGATAGATACGAAGCCCACACCTACTACAGTAGTACCAGTTTGTATGCCAACTAGCTCTGCAGATGACGAAGAAATTGAAGAAATGTATGATGAAATAAAAGAAATTATTCAGATAGTGAAGGGAGACGAAAATTTAATCGTCATGGGTGACTGGAATTCGAGTATAGGAAAAGGGAGAGAAGGAAACGTAGTAGGCGAATATGGATTGGGGCTAAGAAATGAAAGAGGAAGCCGCCTGGTAGAATTTTGCACAGAGCATAACTTAATCATAGCTAACACTTGGTTTAAGAATCATGATAGAACGTTGTATACATGGAAGAACCCTGGAGATACTAAAAGGTATCAGATAGATTATATAATGGTAAGACAGAGATTTAGGAACCAGGTTTTAAATTGTAAGACACTTCCAGGGGCAGATGTGGACTCTGACCACAATCTATTGGTTATGACCTGTAGATTAAAACTGAAGAAACTGCAAAAAGGTGGGAATTTAAGGAGATGGGACCTGGATAAACTGAAAGAACCAGAGGTTGTACAGAGTTTCAGGGACAGCATAAGGGAACAATTGACAGGAATGGGGGAAAGAAATACAGTAGAAGAAGAATGGGTAGCTTTGAGGGATGAAGTAGTGAAGGCAGCAGAGGATCAAGTAGGTAAAAAGACGAGGGCTAGTAGAAATCCTTGGGTAACAGAAGAAATATTGAATTTAATTGATGAAAGGAGAAAATATAAAAATGCAGTTAATGAATCAGGCAAAAAGGAATACAAACGTCTCAAAAATGAGATCGACAGGAAGTGCAAAATGGCTAAGCAGGCATGGTTAGAGGACAAATGTAAGGATGTAGAGGCTTATCTCACTAGGGGTAAGATAGATACTGCCTACAGGAAAATTAAAGAGACCTTTGGAGATAAGAGAACCACTTGTATGAACATCAAGAGCTCAGATGGAAACCCAGTTCTAAGCAAAGAAGGGAAAACAAAAAGGTGGAAGGAGTATATAGAGGGTCTATACAAGGGCGATGTACTTGAGGACAATATTATGGAAATGGAAGAGGATGTAGATGAAGATGAAATGGGAGATACGATACTGCCTGAAGAGTTTGACAGAGCACTGAAAGACCAGAGTCGAAACAAGGCCCCCGGAGTAGACAACATTCCATTGGAACTACTGAAGGCCTTGGGAGAGCCAGTCCTGACAAAACTCTACCATCTGGTGAGCAAGATGTATGAAACAGGCGAAATACCCTCAGACTTCAAGAAGAATATGTTGTTGTTGTGTTGTTGTTGTCTTCAGTCCTGAGACTGGTTTGATGCAGCTCTCCATGCTACTCTATCCTGTGCAAGCTTCTTCATCTCCCAGTACCTACTGCAACCTACATCCTTCTGAATCTGCTTAGTGTATTCATCTCTTGGTCTCCCCCTACGATTTTTACCCTCCACACTGCCTTCCAATACTAAATTGGTGATCCCTTGATGCCTCAGAACATGTCCTACCAACCGATCCCTTCTTCTGGTCAAGTTGTGCCACAAACTTCTCTTCTCCCCAATCCTATTCAATACTTCCTCATTAGTTATGTGATCTACCCATCTAATCTTCAGCATTCTTCTGTAGCACCACATTTCAAAAGCTTCTATTCTCTTCTTGTCCAAACTATTTACCGTCCATGTTTCACTTCCATACATGGCTACACTCCATACAAATACTTTATAATATATAAATATATAATATATAATATATAGAATATAATAATTCCAATCCCAAAGAAAGCAGGTGTTGACAGATGTGAGAATTACCGAACAATCAGTTTAATAAGCCACAGCTGCAAAATACTAACACGAATTCTTTACAGGCGAATGGAAAAACTAGTAGAAGCCGACCTCGGGGAAGATCAGTTTGGATTCCGTAGAAATACCGCAACACGTGAGGCAATACTGACCTTACAACTTATCTTAGAAGAAAGATTAAGGAAAGGCAAACCTACGTTTCTAGCATTTGTAGACTTAGAGAAAGCTTTTGACAATGTTGACTGGAATACTCTCTTTCAAATTCTAAAGGTGGCAGGGGTAAAATACAGAGAACGAAAGGCTATTTACAATTTGTACAGAAACCAGGTGGCAGTTATAAGAGTCGAGGGACATGAAATGGAAGCAGTGGTTGGGAAGGGAGTAAGACAGGGTTGTAGCCTCTCCCCGGTGTTATTCAATCTGTATATTGAGCAAGCAGTAAAGGAAACAAAAGAAAAATTCGGAGTAGGTATTAAAATCCATGGAGAAGAAATAAAAACTTTGAGGTTCGCCGATGACATTGTAATTCTGTCAGAGACAGCAAAGGACTTGGAAGAGCAGTTGAACGGAATGGATGGTGTCTTGAAGGGAGGATATAAGATGAACATCAACAAAAGCAAAACGAGGATAATGGAATGTAGACGAATTAAGTCGGGTGATGTTGAGGGTATTAGATTAGGAAATGAGACACTTCAAGTAGTAAAGGAGTTTTGCTATTTGGGGAACAAAATAACTGATGATGGGCGAAGTAGAGAGGATATAAAATGTAGACTGGCAATGGCAAGGAAAGCGTTTCTGAAGAAGAGAAATTTGTTAACATCGAGTATAGATTTAAGTGTCAGGAAGTCATTTCTGAAAGTATTTGTATGGAGTGTAGCCATGTATGGAAGTGAAACATGGACGGTAAATAGTTTGGACAAGAAGAGAATAGAAGCTTTCGAAATGTGGTGCTACAGAAGAATGCTGAAGATTAGATGGGTAGATCACATAACTAATGAGGAAGTATTGAATAGGATTGGGGAGAAAAGAAGTTTGTGGCACAACTTGACCAGAAGAAGGGATCGGTGGGTAGGACATGTTCTCAGGCATCAAGGGATCACCAATTTAGTATTGGAGGGCAGCGTGGAGGGTAAAAATCGTAGGGGGAGACCAAGAAATGAATACACTAAGCAGATTCGGAAGGATGTAGGTTGCAGTAGGTACTGGGAGATGAAGAAGCTTGCACAGGATAGAGTAGCATGGAGAGCTGCATCAAACCAGTCTCAGGACTGAAGACCACCACCACCACAACAACAACAACAACAACAACAACAGCAACAGAGCAACAATATTCTTAGTATTAGTACGTCACTCTGCATAACTTCCTTGCATGACTAAATTTAGTACCAACTCCATGCTTCACACATTTTTTAGGCTCACAGTGGAACAAACATTTTTTGTGAACTGAAAAGTGTTTGCATTTGGTAAGCTTGACAAATGTGCAAAGCACTCATGTTTCTTATACCATGCCAGGAGCTAATCAGTGAATGAGAGTTGGAAAATTTAATAGTGACAATCAGACACTGGATACACCAATAACTGAGGTCATAAACCATATTTTGTTTTGGAAGTGGTTAACCATATAGTCTGTAAGCATTGTTACTGTTGCAAACAGTGTGGTCAGGCAACCGTAGTGTGTGGATGTGATCGTGTGAATTTCTGCAAATTTTATTCAACACAGGCACAAAAGGTCTACAAAATTTTGTGATCTATACTTGAAATAAATTTACACTGTTATAACAACTTAAATGGTTCTGCATGGAGAACTACAGCTATTTGAAGGTTGCTAGTGATCCCACTGATTGCCACGAATGATGTACAGAATTCTCTTTGCTAATAAGTTTTTCATCCTATCACAATCTGATATTAACCATGGTAGGTCTGTTAATAGGCTGCCAGTGTGGAACTAAGTCAAAAGCTTAGCCAAATTTGTTCACTCTCTTAGTAGTAGTAGTAGTAGTAGTAGTAGTAGTAGTAGTAGTAATCGTAGTAGTAGTAGTAGTAGTAGTAGTAGTAGTAGTTGTTGTTGCTGTTGTGGTCTTCAGTCCTGAGACTGGTTTGATTCAGCTCTCCATGCTACTCTATCCTGTGCAAGCTTCATCTCCCAGTACCTACTGCAACCTACATCCTTCTGAATCTGCTTAGTGTATTCATCTCTTGGTCTCACTCTACGATTTTTACCCTCCGCATTGCCCTCCAGTACTAAATTGGTGATCCCTTGATGCCTCAGAACATGTCCTACCAAACGGTCCCTTCTTCTTGTCAAGTTGTGCCACAAACTCCTCCCCAATTCTATTCGATACCTCCTCATCAGTTAAGTGATCTACCCATCTAATCTTCAGCATTCTTCTGTAGCACCACATTTCAAAAGCTTCTATTCTCTTCTTGTCTAAACTATTTATCGTCCATGTTTCCACCATACAAATACTTCCAGAAACGACTTCCTGACACTTAAATCAATACTCGATGTTAGCAAATTTCTCTTCTTCAGAAACCCTTTCCTTGCCATTGCCAGTCTACATTTTATATCCTCTCTACTTCAGCCATCATCATTTTGCTCCCCAAATAGCAAACTCCTTTACTACTTTAAGTGTCTCATTTCCTAATCTAATTCCCTCAGCATCACCCGACTTAATTCGACTACATTCCATTATCCTTGTTTTGCTTTAGTTGATGTTCATCTTATATCCTCCTTTCAAGACACTGTCCATTCCGTTTAACTGCTCTTCCGGTCCTTTGCTGTCTCTGACAGAATTACAATGTCATTGGCGAACCTCAAAGTTTTTATTTCTTCTCCATGGATTTTTCTTTTGTTTCCTTTACTGCTTGCTTAATATTCAGATTGAATAGCATCGGGGATAGGCTACAACCCTGTCTCACTCCCTTCCCAACCACTGCTTCCCTTAAATGTCCCTCGACTCATAACTGCCATCTGGTTTCTGTACAAATTGTAAATAGCCTTTCGTTCCCTGTATTTTACCCCTGCCACCTTCAGAATTTGAAAGAGAGTATTTCAGTCAACATTGTCAAAAGCTTTCTCTAAGTCTACAAATGCTAGAAACATAGGTTTGCCTTTCCTTAATCTTTCTTCTAAGGTAAGTCGTAGGGTCAGTATTGCCTCACGTGTTCCAACATTTCTACGGAATCCAAACTGATCTTCCCCGAGGTTGGCTTCTACCAGTTTTTCCATTCATCTGTAAAGAATTTGTGTTAGTATTTTGCAGCTGTGACTTATTAAACTGATAGTTCGGTAATTTTCACATCTGTCAACACCTGCTTTCTTTAGGATTGGAATTATTATATTCTTCTTGAGGTCTTAGTCACACATTTAATTCATTAAAAAGCTTTGTAAAATGTGTCCCACTTTTAAGGATCCCTGGGAAAAGTGTTATAAAAATCTTCAAAGATGGTACAAAATCAAATATTTACATGATACACCTTTATGGTTGAGAAATCAAGATACATTACTGAAAGTGATCGCCCTACCACCCTCCTAAATACACATTACAAAATGGCACCGCACGCTCATGAATGTCGCTGCAAGGATACTGGATGTGAATGGCTGGATTTCACGGCAGATGTTCTCACCTAACTTGTCGATGGTGTGTGCTTTGTTCTTGTACACACTACCTTCAGGGTAAACCACAGAGAAAAGTCAGCGGGGTCAAGCCAGGTGACACAAGGGGCCATTATCCTTTCTTAATCACTTCCATCACAGCCACCTCACTGTACACAAGTGGCATGTGTGTACCATCTTACTGGTAGAAGCTAAGTGTCAGTCCCTCGTCATCCAACTGGTACACAAATTCATGAAACAATATCTGGCGCACTTCATCGGTGACAGCAGTGTCAAAAAATGGCCCAATGATACATTACTGTGATAATACATAAAACACACCCATCTTCAATGAATGAAGGGGTTCCTCAATGACTGCATGCTGACTGTCACTAATTCACAGATGTGTGTTTTGTTAGTTCATGTACCCTGACAAGTGGAACCCCGCTTCATCACTTTAGCACGTGTACTGCAATATTCCTGGTCTTTCAGCAATAAATCACTACAGCCAATGGCAGTATGTTAGGCTTTTACCGTAGTCAGTTTGTATCAGTTTAAAAACAATTGTAAACTTGTAGGAATACAGGCCAGCTTTCATAGGAGCTCTGTGACGCATGCCTCACTGAAGTAAAGATTCCTACAATCATGAGACTTCGTGGGTGATGCCACTAATTGTGTCTTTACCTTACTTTCTTCTCATGCCTGTGAGCACCTCCCACAGTGTACATCTAACAATGTCCCCCTCATCTCCACCTTCATCACCAAGCCTTGAATGCAGTGCTTAGATGGTTTATGTCCACCACTGAAACATACTGAGGGGGAAAAAAAACACACAAAATACTACAAACAGTAAGCCAGGCTAAACTGAAACACCATGTACACACATAGCTTGCATAACCTCGTTGTTGCCACATTTCACAGGTGCTGCCACATCGAAAAGTTACATGAAAACATTTGCTGCGAATTCAATACTCTGGCAGCAACATTCATGAACATGCAGCACCGTGTTGAACTGTATATGCAGGTGGGGGGAGGTCACTTCCACCACCCCTTGTAATTCACCTCCATTGCTCAACAATGAAGGTATCTTGTGTACAAATTTGGTTTCATATCCGCTTTTATTACAAATTTTATAGCAATTTCCCGGACTGCTTATGAGTGGGACATCGTGTAGTAGTAAACTAGAAAATTATGCGATTGATGTAACTGTTGGATAGGATGTATCTTTGGGAGAAATGTCAGTACTGCTGATAGACATGTACAAATGGTTCAAATGGCTCTGAGCACTATGGGACTTAACTTCTAGAGACCCATCTGTTAGGAGGGCAAACAGAGGCAAAGATGAAAATGTTAAGTTATAAAGAGTAAAGTTGTATAAGCTGTTAGTATGAAGTATTAGATAAAACCATGATTATCATTGTGAGTACATTGGTACTAGCTGTGGTAGGTATATTTTACACAGTAGCCTGCAGTGGCTGATCCTGTCAACAAATGTATAATTAGACTAGTTCCACATCCTTTAAGCACTCAACTCCCCCCCCTTCCATCTTTTGTCTCCCACTGTCCTAATAACAGGTGAGTCCCATTCAGCCTGGTGGTGTCTGAGTGACCTGTCCTTCCTTTTTAACCTTCCCAAGAAAGGCACTATTAGTTCTGAAAGCTAGAACTGTGTATGTGCTTTTATATGTATCTATCAACAGTACTGACATCTCTCTGAAGGTCTGGAGAGAAATTCTGATTTGCATTTTTTTTTTTAAATTTTCTCTAGGTAATTTCCCTTTTGATATAGCAATAATAATTTATTCTAACCCACAAATGTTACACTGTCCTCTAACCGAAGTTACATTGATCATGACAGGGGATGCTGACTTCTTGTTGTCCTAGTTCTGTCAAATATTGTCCAGCTGATCATCACTTGGGGCCCACATATGGATATACAGAACAGTTGACTACAGCACAGCTTACTATATCAACTGAAAAACATATCTATCACAAAAATGGAGCATGTTAATAAACATATTGTAAGTTTCCACAATGAATTTTCACTCTGCTACAGAGAATGCACTTACCTAAAGCCACCTGGCAGATAAAGTTATTGCCCATATAATTTTTTTGTGTAGTATCAATTTTCTGTCTTTCAAAATTGACTCAACAAAAGCAAAGCTTCCCAAGTACCTGCAATCATATTGCATTTTCCCCTATAACTATATATGCAGTTGCATGTCACAGGTACTGTCTCAGATGCTTGCTGATGCTATATAGCACATATTTTTATCACAACCGATAACTTTTCATGTGGTGGTTTTGTAATCATCACTGGTTTCATGTGGCTCTCCATGCTGTGCAAGCCTCTTCATCTCTGCAATGTGCATCCAACTGAACCTGCTTTAAATAGAAATCCATGATCACCCTCTACAATTTTTGCCTCCACACCTTCCCCCACTACCAAATTTCTTGATGGACCAGAGTGTGTACTATCAACTGAACTCTTCTTTTAATCAACTTGTGTCACAAATTTCTTTTCTCCTCAATTTGATTCAGTAATTCTTCATTACTTACTGATCTATTCATCTAACCTTCAGCATTCTCCTGCAGCACCATATTTCAATAGTTTCTGTTGTTATCACATAGACTTCACTTTCAAAAAGGCTACTTAATTACCTTCAGAAAAGAGCTCTAGCATGCAAATTTATATTCAACATTAACAAATTTCTCTTTTTCAGAAACATTTTTCTTGCTATGCTGAGTCTGCATTTTATATCATCTCTGCTTCAGTCATCACCAGTTATTTTGCAGTCCAAATATTGCTAACCCATCTATTACCTTCAGTTTCTCTTTTTATAAATTAATTCCCTCACCACTTCCTGTACTGATGTGATTACATTCCATTACCTTTTCTGATTCCATTACCTTTTCTGATATTCATCTTGTAAAATCTTTTTCAAAACATCGTCAATGCCATTCAAATGTGTCTCCAGGTCTGTATCTCCCTGTGACAAAATTGCAGTCTTCAGCAAACATCAAAGCTTTTTGTTCCTCTCCATGAACTTTATTTTTCTTTTTAAAGTGCTCCATATATTTCTTTATTGTTAGCTCAATACATAGATAGGCTGCAACCCTGTCTCACTCCCTTCTCAACCACTGCCAGCCTTTCACATCCTTTGACACTTTATAGCTCCAGTCTGGTTTCTGTACATACTGCAGATAACCTTTCGTCTGAATTTCAGCCTTGCTTTCCTCAAAATTTCAAGGAGTGTATTCCAGTCAACACTGTCAAAAAAAATTCTAGCTCCACGAACATACATTTACCTTCCACAAAGGCTGCAAATAACAACTTTTCTTCTTAATGATTAGTTATCCAATCATGACTGTTTTACTTAAACAGAAATAATTAATTTCATATAAAAATATGATCACTGGAAAGTAAGTAAGATGTTGCCTCGCCAGCCTCCAACAGTGTACAACACACACAAACAATTTGCGCTTCCAGTTATTTTCATTCTGTTGCTTATTTCTCAGTTCAACTATTCATCTAATTAATTATAAACAGGGAGCAAAACACTTCAAGTGATTTGAATATTATCATCTCTTCATTACAGCTCATCTAGAATATGGTAAAATAAATTTATATTTCTTTTATAAAATATATTATAATAGGTGTTTTAACAATATCTGTAGATAACATCTGAGTTGTCATATACCAAATACAGCTTCAGTTATACATCAAAATTATTCCATAATATTTGTAATTAACCACACCTTGCTGAATGACATATGAATGAGGAAGGGATGAAGTAAAATCTGTTAAAAAAATTCCAAACAAACAACAACAAAAAATATAGAAGCACTTTTTTTAAAAAAAAAATTCTTCAGCAATATATACAAAACTCACTCAACTTAACAATCAACTGCCAAAGGCAGCAGAAAAAGACATATCACATTGAGTACATTCTGGCATACACTACATTTAGTATGGAATCACTGTAACCTGACACTGTCTCAGTACACAAAATGTATGGTAAAACAGTGTACTGGAGAGCAAAAGGCACATACAGTGACTATGTGACAGCACTGTTAAGTACAGAATATACATGACAAGCTCAGTTACTCCCTGCGGAGATTATCCAGTCGTGCCTGGAGATCGGCATCAGCATCCGATATAGGCCCTTGGGCAGCAGCTGCAGCAGCAGCAGGAGTTTTAGCTGCTGAAGCAGCAAGAGATCCTGATGCTTGTGGCAATCCTGATAACTGATCTGTCAGCTGCAATCCCAGTTCATCTAGCACTTGTGACACCACAGCCTCACTACAAGAAATGAGACAAAGTTTTTAACTACAATACCTCGGCAAATTTTTCATAGTGACAAATCAAATTCAGTTATATTTATAGGGGAAAGAATATCAATAAATCTTAGCAGTAAGATTTTGTTTTCGAAGCAGTTAAAACTAGCATATTACTTCCACTATTAGTTTGCTTATTGTCCCTATAATACAAAATTTCTATTCTTTTAGAAAGTTTTATATTTGTTCCATGATAAAAAGTGTCAGGTTTTCAGTTCATCCCTATACCTAACCATATTATCTGTACAATTTAGGTCACCAAAATAGACATCATAATCAGGCTACAAAGTTTTTCCCACAGGAGTCCTTGGATAAAAAAAATTCTCAGTTAATTTTCCCATCTCAAATTTTAATAATATGGTAATACAAGTTCTCTAAAACACTCGAAGAAAAAAAAAAAAAAACTTGCAAAGTCTGGTGACAGTGATGGACCATCTCGATCAGTGACTTCATAATAAGTTTCAGTGTTTAAAAGTATCTGGTTGTCAAAGTGTGTAAAAGGGAGACAAACAATCAGCCATTATCCTTTCTTAACTTCAATGTATTTGCCCCTGATGCCTTCTTAAACAGAGAGACTATGTTAAGACTGACCACTACTTTACTTGGGCCTATTCTCATCTGCTTTATTGTTTCTACAAACATTTGAGAGTTTGTAACATGAAGTTCACAGTAACTGATCATCGGTAAAAGTTATAGGCCAGCCTGCTTGTAGAAGAGCAATGGTACTAACAACTGTTCTCAGTGGTATGTCTTCTTTATTAATTTTTAGTTAACCCTATAGTCTGTATGGTCTAGAGCTTATGACCTTAAATTCTTGACACATTTGTCAGAAAGCTGATGTCAATTTTGCCATGAAAGATTTCAAGGAACTAGTGTTGAATGATGTTCCTCTCTGTTCATCCAGCTTCTTCTGCTACGTAAACAATACAGTTTTAATTTGGCGATATGGCAGTGAGGCACTGCAGTAGCTTACCAACTATACAAAAATTGTACACCCAAAGATTAGATTTACAGCAGAAACTGAACATTACCTTTATTAGACGTGTTGACACATGAATAGCAGATTGACATTTAAGCTATTCCATACATCGAAACCAGGCAGATATAGACATTTATCCCAGCCCAGAAGACAGTTGTGTTGAACATCTAATATTCTGAGCCAGGACAGTTTCAGACAAGGATCATCTCAGCTTCATGGTTAATCATCTGATGATGGTATTAAGATAAAATGGGTGTTCATTCTACGGCTTTATTCAGTTTTGTCTACGAAACTAAGACAAGGTACAGTTCAATCAAGCTAGGAGGGCCAACATATAATACAGCCTCCATTCCAAAGTCCAAAAAACAGATTAGGGGAAGTCTTAAAGAGGCAAAGAATCACACTCATCTTTCAACCTCCGAGAAAAATTGAAGACATGCCTTGAGAGAGGAGTGGGACAATATCCCCCAAGGACTCATCAACAGTTTGATAGGTGCAAAATATGCATTATTGTCTGAGTGCATATGCCTTACTGAGAGTCTGATATCGACCTTTATGTTGTGAGTTTGATCTGTGTCAAACATGAACATTATTCATACCCATAATCCTGCTTTCCCATGTGGTGAAATCTGGGCCACTTTTCCATTATAAATATACCGCTCCACCTCTATTATGTATGCCACATGTTTCATGTCGTCCACCATTGACTATGCTTATTCTTGTCCAACAATGTCTCTGTTTCTTAGCAACCATCAAGCAGTATATTCTGTGTTAGTAAGGGAACAATTACACGAAGCAGTCTATTAAGGACTATTCCCCATCCCTGTGCTCAACATTACCTTAGCTCAAGTATAGTAATTTCAAAATTATCAGCAGACCACTATCTGACAACGAAACACAAGCTTATGTTTCAATAAACAACGATTCTGATCCATGCTTGCAGCTACTGGGATTGTGTGACAACTTTGAGCAGACACACCAGTTATGCACTTAGTGTTGCATGGAAGAGATTGCTTCACAAAAGAAGGTCACAGAAAAGACATTATACAGTTTACTACCTGATATGAGTGCTGGCAATGTAAACGATGCTGAGCTGTAAGTGTAAACATAATCTCTGTGAATAGAGCCAGCAAGCAGCATTATGTGGTGTCATAATGATGTAAGCCAGCCAATAAGATACCACCCTCTATGTATGTGTGGTGAGCCTCACCAGTTTACTGACAGTCCAACTAAGCCCCTGATGACAATGTAGGCTACCATCCCATGCTTTCAAAAGCATGGGATTTGGAAGACAGAAGACATAATGAGCAAAAAATGACCTTATACCTTACAATGGACAATGAAAGAAAAAACAACATCAATCAAATTTAACCCCTCCTTATGAATACAAATTTATGAGGAAGAGACAATACTGCAAGAAAATTCACATTTGTCATAAATCAATTATGTATTTTAATATTTAAAATCATCTACATAGCTGCTCAAACCTGAAGGGGAAAAAGTGAACAAATATCTCTCTGAGAATTTCTGGTTGATGATGTCATAAGAAACTTCTAATAAAGTACTGATGGGAGGATTTCACATTATTATAATGACTTTTCTATCCTCACGGCTGAAACATACTACCCAATAAGCAGTAGCTTAACCATGGTCTTTAAAAATCAATGATTTATGTGGAATAACTAGCTGTTTCCACCCACACATCACTGTGGCTCAGACTGGTTTAATGCAAAAGAAATAACAAGAAAGCACATGTTTCTGATATGTATGGGAAATGGATTACACCCTAACCTCCCTCTCCCTCTCATTCTTGTCCATCTCCTCCTCCCACTTTCTATGTCAATCTACTTCCCCTTCCCCCTTTCTCTCTCTCTCTCTCTCTCTCTCTCTCCGTCCATCTCCTCCTTTCCACTTCCTATGTCCATTACCTCCACCCCATCCGACCAACTCCTCTTCCCCTCTCTCTGACCTTGACCCTTTTTTACAGTTATTGCAACTTCAGATTCTGTTGTAGTATTCTAATCCCATGGCGATAATTCATTAATACAACTTTTCGGTTTACTAACAATGTTTCCAAAAAATATTGTTTATATGTTTAGAAAAATCTATTACAGTAATATGCAAGAATTTGAAGTAAATTGGTTGAGCACTTTTTGAGATTTTTAGTAACAATTTGTCCACTTTATATATTACATATTTATTTACATATTACACACATTAACAAATTAGTGCATAAACATGTGCAAGTTCAAATGCGAAGCTGTGTTGAAATTTCAAAGCAACCGTTGAAGATCTTTCAGAGAGTTAAGATTTTGCACAACCAAACGTTTCGTTTCTTATTTATGTTTCTTTTAAATCTCTTATCTCTGAAAGTTGTTCACCGATTTCTTTGACATTGTGACACATTGTTTCAATCAAATGTGTATGTTCTTTATATATATATATACAGGAGCTCCATACCATACCATACCATATGGCACTCCAGTATGTATATAAAAACGAGTGTATTCAAATGCAATGTTGTGTCTCAATTTTAAAGGCATCGGTATAGAACTTTTGGAGATTTAAAATTTTGAGCAAACAAATGTGAGATTTTTGCTAACAATGTATCCCTTTCTGTATTATTTATGTACTTATAAATCATATGGTGCTGCAGTAGGCATATAAAAGCACACTCTTATTCAAAAGCAACACCGTGTCAAAATTTCAATGCTATCATTGAAGAACTTTCGGGAATATATGATTGTGAAAAAACATACATTTATTCATATAAGCAATACACTTTGAAATGCTAAGTATTTTTAGAAATATGTGATTACAAAGCCCCAAAAAATTAAATTACAATACTACATTAAAAACAAATAATCCCCTGAGACTTTCTTTTTTTTCAGGTAACACATAATTACCTAAGAATTATAGGTTTTCCAAAAAAATAGCCACCCTGTACATTAACATATACAAATAAAATGCTTCCACTTAGGAAAGTAATAGAATGGTATTGCTGTTACCTACAACTTAACTAATAAGTGATACTTTCTTCATATTGTTGTGTCCCCCAGAAACAAATATCTGTGCTAATCATTAACTGCTATTAATGGGACTAACAAACAATTTTACAAAGAAAATGCAATTACCTCTCTTCCTCATCTTCATCTTCCTCCATTGCATCATCAATGGCATCATTCATCATTTCCTCTTTCATATCCATAATTTCCGACTGCTTCTCAAATTCCTGTAATATCCTCTGGATCTGTGGCAAGTTCAGCTGCCTAATTGAAAAATAACATCAATAGTAACAAAATATGAGGATAAGACATTAATTAATTACACCATATGCAACAGCACAATACCTGTTCATATTCTGCATTGCTCTGGTAACACCTTTCATTGCCTGAGCCATTGCATTCTGTGATCTCAATGTCTGTATCTTCAATGAAACAGCCTGGATATTTGCTTTCATTAACATAAACTTTTTTGTGTACCTCCGTGTCCTCACAAGATCTTTTGCCATTATCTTAACAGCATCCTGAAACAGTTTTTTGGACTATATTAGAAGAAAAAAAAAAAAAAAAAAAAAAAAAGTAAATATTACAGATGTAGGTTTGAGTTACAACACATAGCTTTTTGAAATATAAGATGTGTCATTTGATCTCCACCGACTTCAAATCTTAGTAGTATTCTACATCTGCATCTACATCCATACTCCGCAAGCCACCTGACAGTGTGTGGCGGAAGGTACTATGAATATCTCTATCGGTTCTCCCTTCTATGCCAATCTCATATTGTTCGTGGAAAGAAAGATTGTCGGTATGCCTCTGTGTGGGATCTAATCTCTCTGATTTTATTCTCATGGTCTCTTCACAAGATATACATATACAGGAGCACCATACCATACCATACGGCACTCAAGTATGTATATAAAAACGAGTGTATTCAAATGCAACGTTGTGTCTCAATTTTAAAGGCATTAATTCTTAATTTCTTTGCGTGTTTTCAGGTACTTATATTGTTTAATTCATAAATTTCGGACGTATTATAGTATTTGAGAGTTGTAGCATTGTGCTTTAGTACCTGAATAGTGTAAATTCGCGTAGTCATCTGTCTTCTGTTTTTGTTTTGAACGGCCAGTGTCGGTTGGTCATAGCCAAAGTGCTCCCTGCTGCCATTGGATAAGCAGCTGTCAGCAGCAAGTCGTATACTCTTAGCTCACTTATTTGTTACATAGTTTAATTCTTAATTTCTTTGCATGTTTTTGGGTACTTGCATTGTTTAATTCATAAATTTTGGGCGTATTATAGTATTTCAGAGCTGTAGCATTGCGTTTTAGTACCTGAATAGTGTAAAATTGCATAGTCTCCTTCTGCTGCTGAGCAGTGTGTCAGCAGTGCAGAAGTAGCAGCATTACTGCATTTACTAGGCAACCTTGTATTTTAATAACCGTTTAAATTTTGTGTTGAATTGTTTGTGCTCTCTGTAAGTTAGTTCAGATGTTCTTTGCACAATAGTTTTTAGCATGGATATGGACAGCGACTGCTGTGTTCGGATGCGGGCTGAGTTGGCATCCCTTCGCTCCCAGCTTCAGGCAGTGTTGACTTCGGTCACACAGCTTGAGGCTGTTGCCAATGGGCATCACGGTGGGGGTCCGGATGGGGGTTTGTCGGGGACGGCCAGCTCGTCCCACGCATACCCTGATCAGACTATGGCTGTGGCTGCCTGGGATACTGCCCAAATTGAGGCTGACCCCTCACCCGTGGTAGAGTTGGAGGTCGTCTCGCGAGGTGTGGCAGGGGGCGAAAGACATTCCGGAGGGCTGAACGGAAGGCCTCTCCAGTTTGCCTGATGAACCGGTTTCAGGCTCTATCTCCGGCTGATACTGATCTTCGGCCGGACATGGCTGCTTGTCCTGTTCCAGAGGTTACCCCTCAGTCTGCAAGATCCGGACGGTTGCAGAGGGTGGGATTACTGGTAGTTGGGAGCTCCAACGTCAGGCGTGAAATGGGGCCCTTAGGGATATGGCAGCAAGAGAGAGGAAGAAAACCAATGTGCACTCTGTGTGCATACCGGGGGGAGTCATTCCAGATGTGGAAAGCGTCCTTCCAGATGCCTTGAAGGGTATAGGGTGCACCCATCTGCAGGTGGTTGCTCATGTCGGCACCAATGATGTGTGTCGCTATAGATCGGAGGAAATCCTCTCTGGCTTCCGGCGGCTATCTGATTTGGTGAAGACTGCCAGTCTCACTAGCGGGATGAAAGCAGAGCTCACCATCTGCAGCATCATCGATGGGACTGACTGCGGACCTTTGGTACAGAGCCAAGTGGAGGGTCTGAATCAGAGGCTGAGACGGTTCTGTAACTTGCACCATAGGATGGTAGGGTTTCGGGTTCCACTGGATAGGTCAGGAGTCCATTACACACAGCAGGCGGCTACACGGGTAGAAGGGGTTGTGTGGCATGGACTGGGCGGTTTTTTAGGTTAGATGGCCTCGGACAAGTACAGAAAGGGCAACAGCCTCAAAGTCAGGACATGCGGGGACCAAGCAGCAATCGGCATTGTAATTGTAAACTGTCGAAGCTGCATTGGTAAAGTACCGGAACATCAAGCACTGATAGAAAGCACCAAAGCTGAAATCGTTATAGGTACGGAAGACTGGCTGAAGCCAGGGATAAATTCTGCCGAAATTTTTACAAAGGCACAGACGGTGTTTAGAAAGGACAGATTGCATGCAACCGGTGGTGGCGTGTTTGTCACTCTTCAGTAGTAGTTTATCCTGTAGTGAAGTAGAAGTGGATAGTTCCTGTGAATTATTATGGGTGGAGGTTACACTCAACAACCGAGCTAGGTTAATAATTGGCTCCTTTTACCGACCTCCCGACTCAGCAGCATTAGTGGCAGAACAACTGAGAGCAAATCTGGAATACATTTCACATAAATTTTCTCAGCATGTTATAGTCTTAGGTGAGGTTTCAATTTACCAGATATAGGCTGGGACACTCAAATACTGAGTGCACTATCTGAAAATTACCTCGAGCAATTAAACAGGGAACCGACTCATGGAGGAAACATCTTGGACCTACTGATAACAAACAAACCCGAACTTTTCGACTCTGTAAGTGCTGAACAGGGAATCAGTTATCACAATGCCACTGCAGCATCCCTGAATATGGAAGTAAATAGGAATATAAAAGAAGCGAGGAAGGTTTATCTGTTTAGCAAGAGTAATAGAAGGCAGATTTCAGACTACCTAACAGATCAAAATGAAAATTTCTGTTCCCACACTGACAATGTTGAGTGTTTATGGAAAAAGTTCAAGGCAATTGTAAAATGTGTTTTGGACTGGTACGAGCTGAGTAGATCTGTGAGGGACGGGAAAAACCCACCGTGGTTCAACAACGATGTTAGGAACTACTGCGAAAGCAGAGAGAGCTTCACTGCAAGTTTAAACGCAGCCAAAACCTCTCAGACAAACAGAAGCTAAACGATGTCAAAGTTAGCGTAATGAGGGCTATGTGTGAAACGTTAAGTTAATTCGAAAGTAAAATTCTATGTACCGACTTGACAGAAAATCCTAGGAAGTTTTGGTCTTATGTTAAATCAGTAAGTGGCTCAAAACAGCATATCCAGACACTCCGGGATGATGATGGCATTGAAACAGAGGATGACACACGTAAAGCTGAAATACTAAACACCTTTTTCCAAAGCTGTTTCACAGAGGAAGACCGCACTGCAGTTCCTTCTCTAAATCCTCGCATAAACGAAAAAATGGCTGACATTGAAATAAGTGTCCAAGGAATAGAAAAGCATCTGGAATCAATCAACAGAGGAAAGTCCGCTGGACCTGACGGGATACCAATTCGATTCTACACAGAGTACGCGAAAGAACTTGCCCCCCCCCCCCCCCCCCTTCTAACAGCCGTGTACCGCAAGTCTCTAGAGGAATGGAAGGTTCCAAATGATTGGAAAAGAGCACAGGTAGTCCCAGTCTTCAAGAAGGGTCGTGGAGCAGATGCGCGAAACTATAGACCTATGTCTCTGATGTCGATCTGTTGTAGAATTTTAGAACATGTTTTTTGCTCACGTATCATGTCATTTCTGGAAACCCAGAATCTGCTCTGTAGGAATCAACATGGTTTCTGGAAACAGCGATCGTGTAAGACCCAACTCGTTTCATTTGTTCATGAGACCCAGAAAATATTACATACAGGCTCCCAGGTAGATGCCATTTTCCTTGACTTCCGGAAGCCGTTCGATACAGTTCCGCACTGTCGCCTGATAAAGAAAGTAAGAGCCTACGGAATATCAGACTAGCTATGTGGCTGGATTGAAGAGTTTTTAGCAAACAGAACACAGCATGTTGTTCTCAATGGAGAGATGTCTAGAGACGTTAAAGTAACCTCTGGCATGCCACAAGGGAGTGTTATGGGACCATTGCTTTTCACAATATATATAAATGACCTAGTAGATAGTGTCGGAAGTTCCATGCGGCTTTTCGCGGATGATGCTGTAGTATACAGAGAAGTTGCAGCATTAGAAAATTGCAGCGAAATGCACGAAGATCTGCAGCGGATAGGCACTTGGTGCAGGGAGTGGCAACTGACCCTTAACATAGACAAATGTAATGTATTGCGAATGCATAGAAAGAAGGGTCCTTTATTGTATGATTATATGATAGCGGAACAAACACTGGTAGCAGTTACTTCTGTAAAATATCTGGGAGTGTGCGTGTGGAACGATTTGAAGTGGAATGATCATATAAAATTAATCGTTGGTAAGGCGGGTACCAGTTTGAGATTCATTGGGAGAGTCCTTAGAAAATGTAGTCCATCAACAAAGGAGGTGGCTTACAGAACACTCGTTCGACCTATACTTGAGTATTGCTCATCAGTGTGGGATCCGTATCAGGTTGCGTTGACGGAGGAGATAGAGAAGATCCAAAGAACAGTGGCGCGTTTCGTCACTGGGTTATCTGGTAAGTGTGATAGCGTTACGGAGATGTGTAGCAAACTCAAGTGGCAGACTCTGCAGGAGAGGTGCTCTGCATCGCGGTGTAGCTTGCTGTCCAGGTTTCAAGAGGGTGCGTTTCTGGTTGAGGTAACAAATATATTGCTTCCCCTTATTTATACCTTCCGAGGAGATCACAAATGTAAAATTAAAGAGATTCGAGGGTGCATGGAGACTTTCTGGTAGTCGTTCTTCCTGCAAACCAGACACGACTGGAAAAGGGAAGGGAGGTAATGACAGTGGCACGTAAAGTGCCCTCCGCCACACTGTTGGGTGGCTTGTGGAGTATAAATGTAGATGTAGATGTAGAGGGAGCAATATACTGCTTGACTCCTCAGTGAAGTTATGTTCTTGAAACTTCAACAAAAGCCCATACCGAGCTACTGAGCGTCTTTCTTGCAGAGTCTTCCACTGGAGTTTTTTCGATCATCTCCATAACACTTTCGTGATTACTAAATGATCCTGTAACGAAGCGCGCTGCTCTCCGTTGGATCTTCTCTAACTTGTCTATCAACCTTATCTGGTACGGATCCCACACTGGTGAGCAGTATTCAAGCAGTGAGCAAACAAGTGTACTGTAACCTACTTCCTTTGTTTTCGGATTGCATTTCCTTAGGATTCTTGTAATGAATCCCAGTCTGGCATCTGATTTACCGACAATTAATTTTATATTGTCATTCCATTTTAAATCACTCCTAATGTCTACTCCCAGATAATTTATGGAATTAACTGCTTCCAGTTGCTGACCTGCTATATTGTAGCTAAATGATAAAGGATCTTTCTTTCTATGTATTCGCAGCACATTACACTTGTCTACATTGAGATTCAATTGCCATTCCCTGCACCATGTGTCAATTCGTTACAGATCCTCCAACATTTCAGTAAAATTTTCCATTGTTACAACTTCTCGATATACTGCAGCATCATCTGCAAAAAGCTTCAGTGAACTTCCGATGTTATCCACAAGGTCATTTATGTATATTGTGAATAGCAACGGTTCTACGACACTCCCCTGCGGCACACCTGAAATCACCCTTACTTGGGAATGACATGCTGCATTCTGTTATCTAGGAACTCTTCAATCCAATCACACAATTGGTCTGATAGTCCATATACTCTTACTTTGTTCATTAAATGACTGTGGAGAACTGTATCAAACGCCTTGCGGAAGTCAAGAAACATGGCATCTACCTGGGAACCCGTGTCTATGGCCCTCTTGAGTCTCATGGACGAATAGCGCGAGCTGGGTTTCACATGATCGCCTTTTTTAAAACCCATGCTGATTCCTCTAGTGTAGATTTCTAGTCTCCAGAAAAGTCATTATACTCAAACATAATATGTGTTCCAAAATTCTACAACTGATCAACGTTAGAGATATAGGTCTATAGTTCTGCAGATCTGTTCGACGTCCCTTCTTGAAAACGGGGATGACCTGTGCCCTTTTCCAATCCTTTGGAACGCAACGCTCTTCTCGAGACCTACGGTACACCACTGCAAGAAGGGAGCAAGTTCCTTCGCGTACTCTTTGTAAAATCGAACTGGTATCCCATCAGGTCCAGCGGCCTTTCCTCTTTTGAGCGATTTTAATTGTTTTTCTATCCCTCTGTCATCTATTTTGATATCTACCATTTTTTGACAATCTAGAGAAGGAACTACAGTGCAGTCTTCCTCTGTGAAACAGCTTTGGAAAAAGACATTTAGTATTTCGGTCTTTAGTCTGTCATCCTCTGTTTCAGTACCATTTTGGTCACATAGTGTCTGGACATTTTGTTTTGATCCACCTACCGCTTTGACATACGACCAAAATTTCTTAGGATTTTCTGCTAAGTCAGTACATAGAACTTTACTTTCGAATTCATTGAATGCCTCTCGCATAGCCCTCCTCACACTTCATTTCGCTTCGTGTAATTTTTGTTTGTCTGCAAGGCTTTGGATATGTTTATGTTTGCTGTGAAGTTCCCTTTGCTTCCTCAGCAGTTTTCTAACTCTGTTGTTGTACCACGGTGTCTCTTTCCCATCTCTTACGATCTTGCTTGGCACATACTCATCTAATGCATATTGTACGATGGTTCTGAACCTTGTCCACCGATCATCAACACTATCTGTACTTGAGAAAAAACTTTTGTGTTGAGCTGTCAAGTACTCTGAAATCTGCTTTTTGTCACTTTTGCTAAACAGAATGATCTCCCTACTGTTTTTAATAATTCTATTTATGGCTGAAATCATCGATGCACTAACCGCTTTATGATCGCTGATTCTCTGTTCTGCGTTAACTGTTTCAAATAGTTCGGGTCTGTTTGTCACCAGAAGGTCTAACATGTTATCGCCATGAGTCGGTTCTCTGTTTAACTGTTCAAGGTAGTTTTCAGACAATGCAATTGAAACAATTTCACTGGATTCTTTGTCCCAGCCACCTGTTATAAATGTTTGAGTCTCCCAGTCTCTCTCTGGCAAATTAAAATCTCCACCCAGAACTATCAAATCTACGGCAAATCTATGCAAAATATTTTCCAAATGTGCCTTCAGGTGCTCTGCCACAACAGCTGCTGAGTCAGGGGGCCTATAGAGACATCCAATTACCGTGTTTGAGCCTGCTTTAACCAAGACCTTTACCCAAATTATTTCACATTTCAGATCACCCTCAATTTCCTTCGATACTATTGCACTTTTTATCGCTATAAACACGCCTCCCCCTTCACTGTCCAGCCTGTTTTTGCGGTATACATTCCAATCTGAGTTTAGAATTTCATTACTGTTTACATCTGGTTTAAGCCAACTTTCTGTCCCTAGTACTATGTGGACATTGTGAGCGTTTATTAATGAGAGCAGTTCTGGGATCTTTCTACAGACGCTCCTGCAGTTTACTATTACCACATTAATATTGTTATTTCCTGTCGTGTTTTGCCTACTACTACCTTGTTGCGTCTCAGGAGACATCTTGTTGGGCCTAAGGAGGGAATTCTCTAACCTAAAAAACCCACATGTGCACTCCACACGTACTCTGCTACCCTTGTAGCCAGTTCCTGCGTGTAGTGCACGCCTGACCTATTCAGGGGGACCCTACATTTCTCCAACCGATAGCGGAGGCCGAGAAATTTGCACCCTAGATCTCCGCAGAATCGTTTGAGCCTGTTTCAAGCCCTCCATCCAGCTCCAAAACAGAGGACCGCCATCGGTTCTGGGAACAATACTACAAATAGTTAGCACAGATTCCACCCCGCGAGCGAGACTTTCCGCCTTCACCAACTCCGCCAACCTCCTGTATGAACTGAGGATGAACTCTGAACCCAGACGGCAGGAGTCATTGGTGCCAACATGAGCAACAATTTGCAGTCAGGTGCACCCAGTGCTCTCTATCACCGCCGGCAGGACCTCCTCCACATCTTGGATGAGACCCCCCGGCAAGCAGACAGAGTGAACTCTGGCCTTCTTCCCCAACGCTATTTTCCTAAGGGGCTCCATCACCTGCCTAACATTGGAGCTCCCAATCACTAATAAACCCTCCCCCCGTGTGCCTGCTCGGACCTTGCTGAAGGAGCGGCCACATCTCCACTCACAGGCAGAGCAGGTGATGCCGCACGGCTAGCCTCCACATTAATCCTCCGCCTCATGTGACGTGAACACCGCTGAACCCGCCACTGCCCTTGGGGAGAGGGTGGCCCAACCGTGCCCGGTGCCTGTGAAGATGTCTCGACAGCAGGGACCGTGGGTGAAGCATGTAACACCTGGGGTGTACCATGTGACGCACCAGACTCCCCATTGCCGCTACACTCCGAGACCGCAGCCTGAAGACGGCTGACCGCGGCCATCAACATGTTCAGCTGTTTGCGAACAGTGGCCAGCTCCTCCTGTGTCCGTACACAGCAGTCACACATCCTATCCATCCTAAGAAATCAACAATTTACTGTAGAGTGTTAATCAACTTTTAACTAGACTGCTAATTCACTAAAGGTGGCTGATAGCTGACTAAACTGTGGTTACTAGACATTTCTTGCTGAAAACAATGAAAATAAGCACTACCTGTCTCTGGACTGTATTCAAAACAAATACGAAATCTATTGAACACTATTACTAGTACTTGAAAACTGACCATAGTAATTTCAACGGTTATAATTAAGTTACTTTTTATCATAAACATTTTGTACACAAGAGTACACAGAACAAGTACTATCCGACACAGATATTCCTTGCCTAATAAGTGATATGCGGAAGGGAGGATCTTAATTCTACTAATTTAACTAACGAACTGTGGGTAAATCTGCATATATACATATGTGTAAACTATAACAGCTCTCTCTCTCTTTCACATGTGTTATCGTGAAAATTTGATAGCCTTTGGACCGTCCATATCACTAGCTTCTGATGAAAGTAGTAGTTCAGGAAGAACTGGATTCTTTACAATCACACAGGGAAAATGAATAAATTCTATTAAGTTTATGGGCAATGACTACTGTAGCTAAGAAGAGAAAAGTGAGTCTCCATTGCAACAGTGATTTAAAACTAATTATTTATGTACAAGCTGTTGTTGACACATGTATTATTCAATAACCTGAGTTTTTATCAAAACTAACTATTTTCTGTGATAAATGTTACAGCAGTACATACACATCTGCTTTTAAATCCACAATTTGAGTGGCATGAACACAGTCTTACACAGTTAAAACTCATGGAGGAAAAGCTACAACCGAGAATAATGGCATAGAAATTGATTAGCAAAGTGTCAACAGATACTGGTATGTTCCAGCAGTAGCACTTATACAATCCAGTCAAATATGGTCTACAGCCAACGTCAAGATCAAGGGAATGATGGAGTGGAAGGACCCAATCTGAAGTCCACCAATATAGGAAATAACACAATTAAGAAACAATACCAAAGTGAAATTAAGTGAAGGAAGAGTGGATCATCCTCACAAGAAGTGTGGCTTGCCACACCAGCAGCAGTTGTGAAATGAGGTGGTGATCTCCATTGTTGTGTTGCTATCATTGTTTCCAATAAATCATAAAAATAAATATCCCTAGCTATTAAAATTCTTTCCCCCGACATATGCACACAGGGCTGGAAGTGTCACAGTGCAAGCTTCATGTGAGGTGGTACAAAACAAAGCTGAGCAAAGCCAATGGTCATGTACTAAGTCCATATGAAGAGTCAGGATGGAGAGCTCTCGAAAATTGGTAGCATATGTTTGCAATTCCGGGGGTTAGAATTACAGATATCAGTCAGCCTTGGTGTATCACTGGCAGGCACTAGAATGCTAATGTCTTCTACCAGTATGTTTCAGGATTGAGTGCAAGCAGCAGGAAAAGGCAAAGGCTCACGCGTGATTTCTCAAGTTATATGAAAATCTCACACACTATAATAATGTCCAAGGTACAATGCACTGCAGGTCATCTGCTGTATGCAGCAGCAGCAGCAGAGGGACAGTAGTAGTAATAGGGGTGGTGGTGGTGTGTAGATGGCCACGGCGGTGGCAGCAGCAGCTGCAGCAACAGTATGCATGGGATGACCAGAGTAGGTAACATGGCAAGATAGCCTTTTATCATATTTAAATTTATTTAATTTAATAAAATGGAACTGTGATACCTTTCTCATTTCCTCGTCATTTCATATCTGGGCTTCCCAAAGACAATGACACATGTTTGATGTCAGCAAGTCAATGACACATGTTTCATGTCAAACAGATAGTGTGCAAAATGTAAACGAACTGGGGATATGGTACTGATTAATTCATACATCATCTACATATACATACAATTTAATACCCAATTACAGTTTTCTGTCTATATGTGAAGGCTAGTCTCAGGAACTGCTGTTGGAATTTTGGTATGGTTTTCATTAATAGACAGACAGTTTCATGAGAAAAGGTTGTGTACAAGGTCTGTTCAAAAACTTCCAGGACTTCGTCCACAATTTTTTTCTGTGCTTACCTTTTACTTATTGTGTATGGTCTCCTTCGAAATACTCTTGTCCACGATTGATACACTGTTCCCAATACCATTTCCTCTTCTGGAAGCAGCCTCAGTATTCCTCTTGATGGATAGTGCGAAGCACAGTCAGAAAATTTTCTTTCATCTCTTCTATTGCTGCAAGTCTTTGTCCTTTCAAGTGGGTTTTTCAACTTTCGAAATAATAAAGAAAATCTGATGGAGCCAGGTGTGGAGAGTATGGAGGATGAGGCAATACAGTGATTTTATTTTTTGTGCAAAAGTCACACACCGACAGCAATCAATGTGCGGGTGCGTTATCATGATGCAAAAGCCATGAATTGTCTCATCATATTTCAGACCATTTCCTTCTCACATTTTTTCACAGGCTTCACAACACATCCCGATAATACCATCAATTAACAGGTTGTCCCTGTGGCTCAAATTCATCATGAACCCATCTTTCAAAAGTCAAATAAAACTATCAACATGGCTTTGACATTTGATCTGACCTGATGAGCTTCTTTCGGTCTTGGAGAACCCTTCTTGAGCCATTGTGAAAATTGAACCTTGTCTCAATGTCACAACCCTAAAACCACCATCTCATCATCAATTATGAGTCTCTTAAGGAACATCTCATTCTCATTTGCATTTGTATGATCGAAAAGCTCTTCACAAATTGCACAGCGAAGGTCTTTCTGGCTTGACTAATGAGCCGAGGGACGAACTTGGCAGCAACACAATGTATTCCAAGATGCTATGTCAGGATTTCACAACATGATCCAACTGAAATGATACATTTTTTTGCAATCTCTTGGACAGTCAGTCTTAGACTGGCACGCACAATTTTGTTGAAGTTCCTGACATGAGCATCGTCGGTACATGTCAAAGGGCATCCTGAACAAGGGTCATCTTTAACTTCCATCTGGCCACTTTTAAATTATGTGAACCATTTGTAACACTGAGTACGGCTTATGTACTTGTCACTGTAGGCTTTTTGCATCATTTGGTATGTCTCTGCGAAGGTTTTATTCACACAAAACTTAATGAAGATGTGTTGCTCCTCCAACTCTGGGGATCTCAAAATTCGCAAATTGTGTGACACAATGTTCTACTCAATACAATACTGAACAATAACTAACAGACATACAACAATTAAACTTCCGGCACTTACACATTAAACACAGGCATGTGCAGGGATACTAACCGCATTTCACTCTTAACACACCACTGGTGTGAGATTATGAATGTTCTGGAATTTTTTGAACAGACCCCCCCCCCCCCCCCCCCTATATAATAAATTATGCCAGACAAATCATCTGACCATATATACTCAGTGCTAGCCATGCGAAGCCAAGATTGTCTGCCAGTGCTCTATAAGTTCCATTACAAATGAGAGCCTTCAGGGATGTGGAACAAGTGAAATTATACATTAATTGGCAGAAACAGTCACTGCCGGCTGATTCTGTAAATTACAGCAACATCCAATTGTGACTAAGTGTACCGTTATTCACTTTGACAATATGTAAATTGCTTCTAGATTACTTCATAGCAGCAGAAAAATCAGGTACTTAGAAAAAAAATGAAGTGGGATGGGATGGATTTCCAATTTCCTCCCAGATATCTGCCAGTCAACTGTTAACACCTTTGCGTCACGGCACAAAAAAATGTATACCATGAGGAAATTATTTTCACTTGTAGTGTTCTGGTCTTGAATTTTACAGTACATTCTAAATTCACTCTTATCAGAGTTGCACTTACTATTAAGTAGGAAATGTTTTAGCATGTAATTGTAAGAGCTGCAACATTCAGTTATAAAATTTACATAATATTTCTAGTGCACACTTTTGTAGAATAAATACTTTTTATACCTTAGCTGCATTGTCCGGGAAGCCATAGGACAGTACTGAGTGATTGTATGCAAAGTAAGATAGCAATCAGACTTAATGTTATTACAAGTAGAAAAATTTCTAAGTGAAAAGCAGGCAGAATAGAACATATTCAAATGCAGGTGCCAACTCAGTTTATTATCTATTTGTATGCCTAGAAATTACGCACATGTAGTTTTATTTAGTGTGTGCCCTCTGTGCGTATTTTTAACTGTGTTGTGTGAAGATGCACACTCTAGTGATCCATGATTTACTCTAGTGATCCATAATTTTTGCTATTTTATGTAGGATAGGTTGGTGCTACAGTGTTCACATACTAGTACTGACAGTGTCAAGAAACTAGCTAAGCGCTAAATCCAATAATTTAGACTGCTGTGGCACAAGACTGTGTTTTGTATCTGCTACAACTGTCATTTCGTATAACATCTAGTTTCCCATTTCAACAGGAGTATATACTGCCTGCATCTGTTATAAATTTCTATAAATACTTTTCAAGCAGCAGCAGGAGAAGACACATAAAAAAAAGGTCTTACTTATAAACCTTTTGGAAAGAAGACCACTCATCGAAAAGCAGAAATGTTGAGTTGTCAATAGGCACACACAAAAAGACAGAACACTTGCTAGCTTTCGGGGTTATCCTTTTATGAGCTAGAGTAAAATGTGAAAAACACACACACACACACACACACACACACACACACACACACACACACACACACACACACACCTATGCCCCTACAAGATGCCAGCTGTGTGTGTGTGTGTGTGTGTGTGTGTGTGTGTGTGTGTGTGTGTGTGTTCTTTCTTTTTGTGCTTGCATGCCTATCAACAACTCAATGCTTCTGCTTTTTGGTGTGGTCTCCTTTAAGCCAAAAATGCTTACATCTACAAGAATTTATCACAATTGTCATAAATGTTTGGTGTTTTCTAGTTAGTGATTTTAGCCACAGAAAAAAGGCCCTAAGTACCTCACAGTCTAAAAAATAGAGTAATGATTGAACTAGATGTAGAAATGTTCCATATGTCTCATTTTTGCCATAACAATCACTTTGCACACTGTATAATTATTGCAGACCTGACTAAAGTACTCACATGTGCCAAAGAATGTTCAGGAATTTAAAGGATAAGTCTTTTGTGTGACAGATGGACTTGAATTCCCATAACGTAATGTGAAGACACAGGTGCTGCTAGAGCTTCGAAATCAAATGATAATAGCTAGAGCAGATACTTCTAAAGCCCACTTGTGATAGAAATCTGTTGGATCTAATACCTAACTGCAACCAATAAACCTGATCCCTTTGAGGATGTCAATGCTGAAACTAGCATCAGTAACCATGAGTTGGTTGAAGCAACAGTGATTACCTGAGTACAAAGAGCAACTAAAACAAGAAGAAAAAAATATTATGAAAAGGATAGACTGCTACTCACCACACAGAAGTATTGTGTACAATGAAAAGACTGCTTAACATTTAAGCTATCATGCAAAACCCACAGCGACTAGTGACAGCGGCCGTGTGTGTGTGTGTGTGTGTGTGTGTGTGTGTGTGTGTGTGTGTGTGTTTTCTATTTCTGAAGAAGACATTTTAGCTGGATGCTTGAATGTATTTCAGCTGAATGCTTGAATGTTTAGAAGTCTTTTCATTGTACCTGTCTGCAACTCAATGCTTTCTCTGTCTGCTGAATAGGAATCTACCCTTTTCACAATATTATCATTAAAACAAGCAGAATGCTTTACATCTTCAGTAAATCAGGTAAAGGCCAATAGTGTTGCATCCACGGGAAGAACTTGAAACATTTTGCTCTTGGAGGGACTCTTCTTGGTATACAGTCGCTATAAAGAAACTTCCAGAGAAACAGTGATGATAGTACAATGGAGAAAAATAAAGCACAGTAGTATAGATAGAGAAATGCTAAACTAAACATGTTTGGCTGTAAAAAGAAAAGCAACGTGTGGAGCCCCGAATGACTGCCATATTAGAATCTTATTAAATGATCTCTCACATGTCCCAAACAAATTACGGTCATTTTAAAGGTTGTCAGTGACAAAATTAGTTCTCAGACACTCACAGAAGGCACACAAACTGAAATTGAGGATAGCAAAGCAAAAGTAGAAACGCTGAACTCTGTTTTCAAATGTTTCTTTACAAGGTAAAATCAAAGAATACAGTTCCAGTTTAATTTTCGCACAACTGCAAAGATAAGCGATATACGTATTACCGCCAGTACTGTTGATAAACAGCTCAAATTTTCAAACCAGACCACAGCTCCAAGGTCAAGTGGAATCCCTATCACTTTCTTTGTAGCTGAGATAGTTCCTGTTTTGACGTAATACCAGCAGATTCCTTGGAGGGAAAAAAAAAAAAAAAAAAAAAAAAAAAAAAAAAAAAAAAAAAATGTGCCCAGTACTTGGAAGAAAGCACATGTAATAACCCCTCAATAAGAAGTTAAGCAGAAGTACTTCATAAAACTTAACTATCATCCAGTATCCTTGACATCTATCTGTTTAATAATCTTACAACATATCCTGAGCTCAAAAATGTAACGAGTTACACAAAAATGGCGGAATTATGTTGCACTTAAGACCACAAACGGCTATGTTTTAATAACTGTTAAGACTGATTTCAGCCGAATTATGCCCTCTTTAGATTTAATCCTAAATTACAGGACTTCTGCTGCCACTGGTGTCAGCTGGTGTGTAGAGTTACAAATAATGACAATGGCAGCAAAAGTACTGCACTTCAGGGTTACATCTGAAGATAGGCTAACTCAGTTGAAACAAGTAACTTTTTGAGTCATCAGTCTTCTGACTTGTTTGATGCAGCTCGCCACGAATTCCTCTTCATCTCAGAGTAGCACTTACAACCTACATCCTCAATTATTTGTTGGATGTATTACAATCTCTGTCTTACTGTACAGCTTTTGCTCTCTACAGCTCCCTCTAGTACCAAGGAAGTCATTCCCTGATGTCTTAACAGATCTCCTATCATTCTGTACCTTCTTCTTGTCAGTGTTTTCCACATGTTCCTTTCCTCTCTGATTCTGCACAGAACCATCTCATTCCTTGCCTTATCAGTCCACCTAATTTTCAATATTTGTCTGTAGCACCACATCTCAAATGTTCCAATTCACTTCTGTTCCAGTTTTCCAATAGTCCATATTTCACTACCACACAATGCTGTGATCCAAATGCACAGGAATTTCTTCCTCAAATTAAGGCTTATGTTTCAATATTATTAAAAGCAAAGTTGCTACTCATCATATAGCGGAGATGCTGAGTCACAGATAGGCACAACAAAAAGACACTCACAATTATAGCTTTCGGCCTTTAAGACATTAGTCAACAAGAGATGACACACATACACACACACACACACACACACACACACACACACACACACACACACATTGCAGTCTCAGGAAACTGCGACCACACTGCGAGGAGCAGCAGTACCAGTGCATGATGGGAGTGGTGACTGGGTAAGGAGAGGCTGGGCAGGGAAGAGGAGGGGTAGTATGGTGGGTGGGAGGTGGCGGACAGTGAAGTGCTGCAGGTTAGATGGAGGGCAGGGGAGAGGTGGGAAGGGGAGAAGGAGGGGAGGGGGGGGGGGAAGTAGCGCAAAAGGAGAGAAATGAAAAGACTGGGTGTGATGATGGAATGACAGCTGTGTAGTGCTGGGATGGGAACAGGGAAGGGGCTGGATGGGTGAGGACAGTGACCAACAAAGGTTGAGGCCAGAAATGTAGGATGTATTGCAGGAAAAGCTCTCAACTGCACAATTCAGAAAAGCTGGTGTTGGTGGGAAGGATCCATATGGCACAAGCTGTGAAGCAGTCATGGAAATGAAGGATATCATGTTTGGCAGCGTGTTCAGCAACAGGGTGGTCGACTTGTTACTTGGCCACAGTTTGTCGGTGGCCATTCATGCGGACAGACAGCTTGTTGGTTGTCATGCCTACATGGAAATCAGCACAGTGGTTGCAGCCTAGCTTGTATATCTCATGGCTGGTTTCACAGGTAGTCATGAGGTAAGGGATTTAGAAATGTCCATTCTTTTTCAACTATGCTGTCTACTGAGCTATTCCTTATTGGTGTATCCTCAGCATTAGAGAACTTCAGGCATATCTCGTTATTCCTTAGTACTTCTATCTGAATCTATATAGGCTCCTGGGTACACCTTACACCCCAGTATCAGATTTCGGAATCCCTGCCTGACCATGATATAGTCTAACTGAAATATCCCCGTATCTCAAGCCTTTTCCAAGTATACATCCTCCTCTTGCGATTCTTGAACAGAGTATTCACTATTATTAGCTGAAATTAATTACAGAACTCAATTAGCCTTTCTCCTCCCTCATTCCTTGTTCAAGCCCATATTCTCCTGTAACTTTTTCTTCTACTCCTTCCCCTACAACTGCATTCCCATCTCCCTATACGTACTGTATTCCCCTTTCAATATCATCATATATTTTCTCATCTCTTCACATTCAGCTTGCGACATCAGCATGAACACCTGAACTATTGTTGTTGATGATTCTGATAAGAGCAACCCAAACAACCCTATCACTGTACTGTTCACAGTAACACATTCTCTGCCCTACTTTCCTATTCATAACGAGTCCTACTCCCATTATGCCATTTTCTGCTGCTGTTGATATTACCCTATACTCATCTGACCAGAAATCCTTGTCTTCTTTCCATTTCACTTCACTGAACCCTACTATATCTAGATTGAGCCTTTACATTTCTGTTTTCAGATTTTCTAGCTTCCCTACCACAGTCCAGCTTCTGACATTCCATGCACCAACTCGTAAAACATTATCCTTTTACTCAATATTTTCCTCAATGTCATTTCCCCCTTGGCAGTCCCCTCCTGGAGATCCGAAAGGGGTAATATTATGAAATCTTTTGCCAATGGAGAGATCATCATGATACTTTTTCAATTACAGGCCATATGTCCTGTGGATACACTTTGTGTCTTTTTAGCGCAGTGGTTTCTATTGCCCTCTGCATCCTCATGCCATTGATCATTGCTGATTCTTCCACCAACATGAAGACCATGATTTCATAATCCCCAATTTTTTATATACAGTGTGGACCAGAAAACAAAATAAAGTCAGTATGAGAATCATTCACAAACTATTGCAGCAACAAAAATCAAAATACCATCAACATTTCTACAAGTTGATTAGAGATAGACTTCCTAGAATTCAGATACCTTCAGTTCTTTGGTTCTGATATGATGGTATCCTCATCATCTGAATTTAAACCAAGTCCAAACTTCTGAAATTAGTAAAACATGTTAATTTATTTTGAAAATAAGTTTAATGTGGTTTTTCTCAAATGAAATGTCAATTTCAGTATGGTGTCAAGGCAATACATAGGATTGCTGTGACACTTTGGACGCAGCTTTCTTAAACATAAGTAACTTAATTAGAGATAGTGTCTGGGACTACACTTAAATAGGTTGGGCTCTAAAACTTGTAGTTAAAGTTTTGCAAATACACGTGACAATATGGGGAAACCAAAAGATTCTTTGATCGCAAAGTTGTTTTTTCAATTCAGTAACTAGTTTCAATCATTATGATCATCAATCTGCCTCCTTAAACTTAGTAAAGGAAGCAAATAACATTTATAGCCATTACTGGCAAAGTCACACTGACAGTGTGCTAACAGCAGTGGAGAGATCTGAAGCTGATGATGATCATAACAATCAAAATATGTTATCGAATTGAATAAAACATTTGTGATCAAAGACTGTTTTTGTTTCAACTTATTCTCAAACATTGGATCGTTTTTATCTTCAAGGTGACCATGTCACTCCACGGTGAACATGTGTGAAATTATTTTAAAAAAGGAATACTCAAGTTTTAAGTGAAAGGGGGCGAAAATTAAAATGTGTAAGTGGAACCAGGCATAAAATTAAAGGAGCTGGAATATTAGTCAAATGAGAGGGCACCTAGAAGAGCACTGAGAGTCTATAAATAAACTGTAGGGGCACAGTCAGGAAAAAAAGCATAATCAAAGATTGTGCACTACCATCGGGTTTGCCCCAAGATGTCATCAAGATGGCAGAAGCCCCTATTTAGAGCAGGGGAGATAGTGTCAATCCCAACACGCGCAGAAGTGATATCAAAATGGTTCTTCACTTGATGCAACCATGAAACTCAATAGCAGTCAACAAATTAATTTTGGAGATGCAATTCCAGGTTCCATCATATTTTATATAATAACTTGCTTGTTATGACAGTATTCATTTCAAGGCAACAGCACTTTGAAGATTTGTCACACACACTTCACTCTCAGTACAATTTGTTATAATTAAACATTAGTTGATGACACACTGGCAGTCAGAGCCTTCAGGAGATTCTAAGATGAACAACGCTGTTGCTGAAAGTTGTATGTGTTCACTGTGCTCAAATGGTTGGAGATATGGAGCGGAAGGTAGTAGATTCCCATCCTGCATCATTTTGACAACACTTCTGAATAAGCTGGGAGTGAAACTAACTTCTACCTAATACAAGCTTATACAATATGGTAACCATGATATCATTTACCACACATTAGGATACAAATAATACAAAAATATTTAATTGCAGAAATTACGTGAAAATAACAGGACAGCCACAAGAATTAGGGTTTTTTGGCAGAGAGAAACTAAACCCTTCAGTCCAGAAAATCTATTCCACATTTAATCCTAAACAGCACAGAAATAACCTTTACTTCTGTTGCAACGAACTTGGGAACAATTCTGGACTATTACTTAGACTAGACTAAACTAAACAGACAAATGCAGTCTTTAAGAAGGTGTCAGCGTCACCTCATTGACTGCTACAGCTTAAAAACCAACTTGTAGAGTCACAAAAACCTCTCATTCTTAACCCTCCGACAGTCGCCCGTGTATCTGTGAGATACATGACCTACTTTTTCTCTAATATTACCGCAATGAACAGTGGTAACGGTTTGCTGGTCCATGACATCTTGTGTCATACCTTTCTTATTGCTTCACAGGAATTTCAGTCTTATCCCGATACTGACAAGGTCATAAATGAGTCAGGTGTGGGAACGTGTACTGTCCATATCTCTCAGATACAGCGCGCCTACTCAGGTAACGCTTTGTCGCCGCTAATGACTGCAGCTGTTGCATTGTTTGCAGCGTACGCAAGTCGGCAGATGTGGTGTTGTCTTCTAAATGAAGCAACGTTTCGTTGTAGCTACGTGTACTCTCTTTCAAAATGAGTGAACGATATGATCTAGAAAATCCTAAGCATTTGGAAGAAGTACATCGCCTTCTTCTCGACGACGAGGTATCCATTGAAGACGAAGATGATCTTGCAGAAACTGATTCAGAAACCAAAGATATACTCGAAACACGATCTGTAGACTCAGACACAGATCATAAATTTGAAGAAGAGGAAAATAATGAAGTGCAGGAAACTGATGAACATTACTATTTTGGTGAGTAGAAAAGACAATAAATATGCTTTCAGATGTAATAATAACAATATCTAATAATGGTGTAATGTACTTATTTTTTTATTTTAGGTAAGGATGGAACTAAATGGAGGAAAGTGCCTTGGAAAGCAACACAGACACGGCCTCATAATATACTAACCAAACTGCCTGGGGTAGTTGGTGACACAAAGAAAATGGTAACTGAAATTGACTGCTGGAGCCTATTCATCACTAATGATATCCTAGATTTAATTGTCGTCAACACTAACAGGTGTATAGCTGATCTAAAAGGAAACTTTGCTCGCGGGAGTAACTGCAAGGACACAGACGCAATCGAAATAAAAGCCTTTCTTGGCTTGTTATACCTTGCTGGTGTGTTCCGTGGTGGGCGACAGAATGTTCACGACTTTTGGACAGCAGATGACCTTGGTCTGAATATCTTGGGAATGACCATGTCCGAAAAACGTTTGCTGTTCCTAATAAGATGTGTTCGTTTTGATGATGGAGCCACAAGACAATAACGGCGCAAGACAGACAAATTAGCAGCCGTGAGGGAAATGTTCACCATGTGTTTGAATAACTGCAAGGCACATTACTCCCTCGGTCAGAACGTCACAGTTGATGAGCAGCTACCAGCATTTCGAGGCCAGTGTGGATTTCACCAGTTCACACCATCCAAACCATCTAAATATGGCATCAAAATTTTCTGCCTATGTGATGCCAAGCTTTATTATACTTACATCATGGAAATATCAGAATAACAACTCCGCCAAAGAAGTAGTTCTGAGACATGCCGAACCAATATATGGGACGGGTAGAAACATTACAGCAGATAACTGGTTCACTAGTTTGGAGTTAGTGAGAGAACTGCATAAAAGGAGACTGTCATTTGTAGGCACAATTAGAAAAAACAAGAAGGAACTGCCATCGAATTTCGTAGCACCAAAAAGTAGACAGCAATATGATAGCGTATTTGGCTACAGCAAGAATGAAACCCTTGTGTCGTATGTCCCGAAAATAGGGAAAACTGTAGTCCTCCTTTCAAGTATGCATCTATCGTTAAGTGAGGTTTCGGAAGGTTTAGAGAAAAAACCAGCAATTATTCTACACTATGACACCAAATCTGGAGTTGATGTAGTTGACGAACTCTGTGCAACCTACAATGTAGCTAGGTCAACAAGAAGATGGCCTATGGTGATTTTTTTCCACCTGTTGAACATTGCAGGCATCAGCTCAAGAGTAATTTTCTCGGGCAACAAGAATAAATACTCAAATCGGCGCGAGTACCTCAAAACTTTGGCTCTGACTCTACTGCAAGATCATCTCAAAAGAAGAGCTCTTATTATGACTCTACCTGATGAAACAAAGTCAATGCTAGTAAAGTACAAACCTAAAGAAAAGAGCAAGAAAATGCTGAACAATCCTTGGAATCAGAAAACAAGAAAAGAAAAAGGTGCCAGTCATGCTACAGGGAGACAAAAAAGACTTGTCTCAGCAAGTATACATGTGAAAAATGCGGTACACATCTTTGTTTGCAAAAATACACAAAAATAATTTGTGAACAATGTCTTTCTGTAGAGGGCAATCAGTAAAAAGAGACATGCTTTGATTAGTTCAATAATTTATTTGTATCTATAATAAAATCAATTTTTAAAAGAATTTCATGTACTTCTCCATTACAAAATGTCAAATATTTCTGTTAATTTGAAACTGTAATGAGATTGATGTGCACTTCTGTATTTGTAAAATCTGTAACAATAAAGGTAACTGCAATTTAAAACAAAAACAAAAGAAAAAGAACATGTAAACAAACAAAAAACCACAAAAATCGTTGCATGTATCCAAGAGATACATCGCGACTAGTGGCATCACGAAAGTTGACGCGCCTGCTGGAGGGTTAATTATAGTGGTACTATTATCCTCTGAATTTTACATGAGAGCTTACGCTAGCTGGAACTAGTGGTGAATATTATTCTGAATGTAGCGCTCCTCCATCCAAATAATTATCATGGTTACACGCTGATAAACATACAGATTATTATAACCTGTGTTTGCTCTATTGTCTTATCAAACACTGCACTCCCTCTCATTTACCTTCAACCCTCATACTACTATCTGAGCAGCACAGCAGAAATATTTGTTCACAACAAAGTACAATCCTCGCTGTACCGCTCCGTAACGCTGCCTTGTTCCCTAAATCATTTTGGAACACTCTTCTTCAGAATTTCAGAGAAATCAAAAGCTATTCAAACTCCAAAAAAACAGCTAACAGTCAACTATAGCTATTTCTTCCATATACTTGCCTGCATCTCACTCTCAACAACTCCCCCCCCCCCTTCCCCCCCCCCAAAAAAAAAGCATTTCAATCTTCTTCTCTTTCATGATCCCTTTCACTTCTGATAATTCTAAACATGGCTTCAAATGTGTGAAACTACTCAAACAATGGAAAATCCAGGATGGAACGCAACAATAGTATGAAAAGGATAGTTGCTACCCACAGACACACGTACACAACTCACACATACATGACTGCAGTCTCTGAGAGATGGAGCCAGACTGGGGGGCTAGGCTGTATGGAAGGGACTTCTTGGTATGGAATTGGTGGCAGCTCTCAAAGTGGAGGTACGGCTGGTGGTTGTTCCTGAACACCCAGAATCCCAAGCCCCTCACACGGACACCTTCATGATCTGCATCAAGGATGACACCCTAGCCACATTCCTCCAGAACCTCAACATCATCTCCCCCATTTGCTTCATCTGGTCCTACTTAACCCATCTTCCTTGATGTTGACCTCCACCTCAAAGATAGCTATATCAGTATTTCTCTCCATACCAAACCTGCCAACCACCAGCACCTCCACTCTGACTGACTGCTGCCACCCATTCCATACCAAGAAGTCCCTTCCATACAGCCTAGCCACTTGTTGCCGTCACGTCTGTACTGACGAGAGGTCCCTCTCGAAATGTACTGAGGGTCTCATTGCAGTCTTTGCAGATCGTAGTTACCCTCCAAATTTTGTAAAAAAAGTCAAAGTCCCACCATCCAGCCACAGAGGAGCATTCCCCCTCATGACTCAGTACCATCCAGGACTGGATCACCTGAATTACATTCTACACCAGTGTCTTGACTTCCTCTTCTCACCGTGCTCTGAAATGTGAACTGTCCTACCCACTATCCTTCCCACCCCTCCCACTGTGATATTCTGCTGCCCATCAAACCTACACAGTATCCTCGTCCATACCTACACAACCACTGCTCCCAACCCCTTGCCCCATGGCTCATACCCATGTAATAGACCTGTCCCATACATCCTCCCGCCAATACCTACTCCAGTCTGGTCACAAACATCACGTATCCCATCAAAGGCAGGGCTACCTGTGAAACCTGTTATCTGATCTACTCTACAAGCTAAGCTGCAACCAGTGTGCTGCATTCTACATGGCCATGGCCATGACAACCAACAAGCTGTCTATCCGCATGAATGGCCACTGACAAATCGTGGTCAACAAACAACCGGATGACCCAGTTTCAATGAATGCTTAACAGCCTATGCCTTCTGGAGCCTTCCTACCTCCAACAGATTTTCTGAATTGTGCAGGTGGAAATTCTCCCTGCAATACAGCCTACATCCCTGTAATCTCCCTGGCCTCAACCTTCATTAGTCATTGTCCTTACCTAACTATCCCCTTCCATCTTCCCATTCCAGCACTACATAATCCTCATTCCACCAACAAACCCACCAGTCTTTTTACTTCTCTCCTTTCCCATTACCCCCTCTCTCACCCCTGCCCTCCATCTAACCTCCCATCTACACCTAGCTGCCCTACTATCCACTTCATTGCTGCATGCTCCCAGCAGCACTTTACTGCCCCCACTCCCACCCCACTATCCCTCCTAGCCCCAGCCTCCTCCTTACCCCCTCATGATTGCCTCTCCCATAACATGCTGCTGCCCCATTCTAATTTCATTAATTCACCACACAGTTGACTCCTGACACGTTCTGCCTTGAGGCTGCTTTACTGCATAAATTTAATTGTAGTTGCCACAATGTTGCCCACTGCTGCTACCAATGTGCCACTCATAAATTTCGTCTTATGATCTATAACTAGTAACAAACGAAAAACAAAAAACTAAATTGTCATCCAATAACAACAAGCAAACTAAAAGTTCCCAAACCAAAAACAAATGAGTATCCACTTACTAATGACATTACAAAAAGTAACTGCCAAGCCAACAAAAAGAAATTCCATATCATACAGTAACATACAGCACCAAGTCCAATGCCAAATATAGATTGGGAGAGTCATGTTATAAAAACTGTGTGACATTAATCTGAATGTTTTGTCTGAAAACTACTTTGAGGACATAATTTGAGAACCAGCTTCAGAACGAAACATGTTTGACCTTCTAGCTACAAACAGAAATGAACTTATCAAATATATTAACATAGAGGAAGCAATTAGTGATCTCAAGGCTGTGATAGCAACTATGGCTACAGGTATTACGAGGAATGATAAAGATAGGAATATATTTTTGCTTAGCAAGAGTGTCAGGATACAAACTGCGGAGTATATGGGTAGTCAACAAATATACTCAGTGCTGAGGACAAAGATGTGGAGCACAAATGGAAAAAAAAAACCAAAAGCATCACTCAATATGCCTTAAACAAGATCTGAGCAAGGTCTTAAGGGACGGGAAAGATCCACTATTAATAGCAGTTTAGGAAACTGTTGCATACACAGAGCTTCAGCACAGATTCAAGGTAAGTCCAAACCTTGCAGACAAACAAAAGTTGAAAAAAGCGAAAATGAGTGCAAGGAGATTAATGAGAAAAGCGTTCAATGACCTTGACAGTAAAATTTTGTCAACCAAGCTGATTGGAAACTCTACAAGGTTTTGGTCTTATGTAAAATCAGTAAGCGGATCAAAATAATCTATTCAGCCACTCTGTGATCATAAATGAAATGGAAGATAACAGAGAGAAGGCCGAAATACTGAATTTGGTCTTCCAAAATTGTTTCACCGCAGAAAATCTTAATAAAGTCCCTATTTTCAATCATAGTACGAATGTCAAAATGACAGATATTGAGATAATCGATTGCAGAACAGAAAAGCAACTAAAATCTCTTAGTGGGTCTAGTGGAAAAGCACCAGGAGCATATGCGATACCTGTATGATTTTGCAAAGATTATGAAAAAGAACTTGCTCCCCTTCTAGCAGCAGTTTATCGTAGGCCACAGGAGCAATGAAGGGTACCTAGTGTTTTTTTTAAAAAAAAGAAGAAGAAGAAGAAGAAAAAGAAGAAGAGAGAGAGAGAGCAGATTTTTGAGAAGAGTTGTAGGACAGATGAACATAATTATAGGCCTATATCGTTTATGTCAATCTGCTGTAGAATTATGGAACATGTTTTATGATCAAGAATTATAGCATTTTGAGGGAATGAAAAACTCTTCTATAAAAATCAACATCAATTCTGCAAACAGAGATCTTGTGAAATTCAACTCATTCTGTTCCTCCGCGATATCCAATGACGCTCAGGTTGACGTGTTCCTTGACTTCAGGAAGACATTTGACACCATCGCAAACGGCTGTCTATTGCGGGTGAAAAGAGCTCATAGAGAGTATCGGCCCAGATTTGTGACTGGATTCAGGATTTCCTTGCAGACAGAACTCATTATGCCGCTCTTAATGGAACAAAATATACAGGTGCATAGGTAATTCCTGGAGTGCCCCAGGGAGGATTCATAAGAAGAATTTTAGGAAAATGTAACTCATCCACAAAAGAAGTGGGTTACAACGCCTATTCTTGAGTAATGCAAGAGAGATGATCTGACTATGAGCGGCGGGTTTCATCACAGGATAATTTAGCTGGTGGGAGAGCATTATACAAATGCTCACCAAAAACTCCAGTGGCAGATGCTACAAGAGAGGCATTGTTCATCACAGAGAGGTTTGCCAATGATATTTCGAGAGAATACCTTTCTGAAGAGACAGACAACATGTTATTTCCTCCCATGTACATCTCGTGAAATGATCATGATGAAAACCTTTGAGGACTTAGAGTTAATACAGAGGATTACTGGAAATCTTCTTCCCATGCGGAAATCACAAGTGGAAGAGGGAAGGAGGGATTAGTTAGGGTAGTGGAGTACTCTGCACCACACACTGTCAGGTGGCTTGCGAATACTGATGTTGATGTAGAATGCCTCACTAACATCATTGACAATTTATAAACACAGGCACACAACCCTACTGAGTGCCACCACAGATGACAAAATGACACATCCAAACGATGTATTCCACATATGTCATGCAAACATGACATCATGGAACACAACATAGCTATGTCACTGGTCAAAGTAGACTCGTGATATTGCAAACTTCGGCTGACCTAGAAAGAAACAGAATTTAGTACATTAGTTGAGAGAACTGAGCATGGTGTGAAAAATGTAGAAATGTGGCCATTAAGATATTGAGGACAAGGAAATTTATCCAAGAAGACACCATGCATTCAAAAAGGACAGAGGGACTAGTAGTGGTGATGTACACTCCTGGAAATGGAAAAAAGAACACATTGACACCGGTGTGTCAGACCCACCATACTTGCTCCGGACACTGCGAGGGCTGTACAAGCAATGGTCACACGCACGGCACAGCGGACACACCAGGAACTGCGGTGTTGGCCGTCGAATGGCGCTAGCTGCGCAGCATTTGTGCACCGCCGCCGTCAGTGTCAGCCAGTTTGCCGTGGCATATGGAGCTCCATCGCAGTCTTTAACACTGGTAGCATGCCGCGACAGCGTGGACGTGAACCGTATGTGCAGTTGACGGACTTTGAGCGAGGGCGTATAGTGGGCATGCGGGAGGCCGGGTGGACGTACCGCCGAATTGCTCAACACGTGGGGCGTGAGGTCTCCACAGTACATCGATGTTGTCGCCAGTGGTCGGCGGAAGGTGCACGTGCCCGTCGACCTGGGACCGGACCGCAGCGACGCACGGATGCACGCCAAGACCGTAGGATCCTATGCAGTGCCGTAGGGGACCGCACCGCCACTTCCCAGCAAATTACGGACACTGTTGCTCCTGGGGTATCGGCGAGGACCATTCGCAACCGTCTCCATGAAGCTGGGCTACGGTCCCGCACACCGTTAGGCCGTCTTCCGCTCACGCCCCAACATCGTGCAGCCCGCCTCCAGTGGTGTCGCGACAGGCGTGAATGGAGGGACGAATGGAGACGTGTCGTCTTCAGCGATGAGAGTCGCTTCTGCCTTGGTGCCAATGATGGTCGTATGCGTGTTTGGCGCCGTGCAGGTGAGCACCACAATCAGGACTGCATACGACCGAGGCACACAGGGCCAACACCCGGCATCATGGTGTGGGGAGCGATCTCCTACACTGGCCGTACACCACTGGTGATCGTCGAGGGGACACTGAATAGTGCACGGTACATCCAAACCGTCATCGAACCCATCGTTCTACCATTCCTAGACCAGCAAGGGAACTTGCTGTTCCAACAGGACAATGCACGTCCGCATGTATCCCGTGCCACCCAACGTGCTCTAGAAGGTGTAAGTCAACTACCCTGGCCAGCAAGATCTCCGGATCTGTCCCCCATTGAGCATGTTTGGGACTGGATGAAGCGTCGTCTCACGCGGTCTGCACGTCCAGCACGAACGCTGGTCCAACTGAGGCGCCAGGTGGAAATGGCATGGCAAGCCGTTCCACAGGACTACATCCAGCATCTCTACGATCGTCTCCATGGGAGAATAGCAGCCTGCATTGCTGCGAAAGGTGGATATACACTGTACTAGTGCCAACATTGTGCATGCTCTGTTGCCTGTGTCTATGTGCCTGTGGTTCTGTCAGTGTGATCATGTGATGTATCTGACCCCAGGAATGTGTCAATAAAGTTTCCCCTACCTGGGACAATGAATTCACGGTGTTCTTATTTCAATTTCCAGGAGTGTATTTACTTTAGTGCATAGAGCATATGCATGTCAACAGGCTCCTGTGATAACGTCAATGAAATTCTAGGGGCGGAGCTCAGCACTTGTACAGGGACAGAAAATGGAGAATGGGGTGTCAGTACATATCGTTGGCTTATGGACACCTGGCTGAAAAGATGGATGGAGGTGTAGTTATTGGGGGAGGCCTAAACATACCGTTTTTTTCTGATAAAGTCTGGTGACTTGTGGCACAAATGAAGATAACTGAGGGGCTAAGTTTCCATTAGGCTGTAGTGGTTGAAGTATGCTCTGAGAGAACACCATTGGGAAAAAGAAAGGATAGTCGCAGAATATCACAAACAAATGTTGGGAATTATAAAAGTACTAAGCTGAAATGTAAAGTCAATGGTTAAAAACAGGACAAGGTGTTAACACACTGTGGTCAGAACTGAAGAAAATTATATTAAAATGTGAAGCAAAGGATGTTATACGAAGAGTGAGCCGTCAGAATAATAAAAAGGAAGGTGAAGCTGTCAAAGGATACAGAAAAAGTAAGATATTTATCAGAATTATGCGAGTATAATGAGTGGGGAAGCACAGCGCGAGACAGAAGTAAATGGACAAGAGAGGAATTCTGTCAAGGTGTCCACATTTAATAACAGGAAAATACATATATCTGTAAAAGCAATAGGATTAAGGAAGACAGCAGGGGTAGAGAGAATAATTGGAGAAATACTTTAAACTGGGGTTGGAACATTGTGCCTTTTCTAAGACTTCTATCTGACATCAATATAAATAATGATGTCCTCTTGTGTGAATGGAAATAAGCAGTAGTAAGTCTATGTACAAGAGAAAAAGAAAAAGTGGTGATAGAAAAAACTACAGATCAACTAGTCTCATGTATTACAATAAAATATTTGAAAAGATCACCAGTAAAAGTGTGTGAGAGTATTTGCAGGAAGAGGATGGGTTGTGCAGGAGTCAGCAAGAATTTAAAGCAGAGCTTTCATATGAGCCATGGCTAGCTTACTTTCAGAAGGATATATCGAAGTGACTGACAAGAGAGGGTAACTTGACCATATAGCCATTGACCTATAAAAAGCTTTTGACAGAGTGAATCATAATGTATTGTAAACAAAACTGCAAGGACTGGGTCTTAATTAAAGAGTAGTATGTTGTATAACAGAATATCTACAGCACATACAATATTAGAAGTTGAGGGTGAGAGACTTCATATTAATGGTAGTAGTGATAGAGAGAGGTGCATCATACAGCAGTAAAGTACTGTTTCTGATTTATGCCATGGACATTGGAGAAGGGGTAAATTCATCTAATACGAAATAATAGTTTACAAGATTCTGAAGGGTTCAAGTAAGGATTTGATGTGCGCTTGTGTGTGTAACTATGCAGTTCTTGTACATTGAAATTTTTGTCAATTTTTTGAAAGCATTTTTAGTTACATAGGACAGCGAGTTGCAGGTGTCATGGAGTTTGTTGAGAGATGTTATCAATACTACCTATTGTTACTTTTCACTATGTGTATTGGTCCTGTTTATTGGCATTTTGTGGTGCAATCTGTTTCTGGTTTTTTGTAGTGGTACTGTTCTTTCAAGCTGAGTTATACAGCTCAATTCAGTTGAAGTTCTGTTACTTTGCATGGCTTTTCTGTAGGTGACTAGTATGATTTCTTTCAAGATTTTTGTATTGGTATCAGTATTTCAAATTAAACATAAATGTCGTGTGCCTAGGGCCTCACGTCGGGTAGAGCATTTGCCGGGTGCAAGTCTTTTGATTGAGCTATATAGCTCAACTTCGGTTGTTGATACTGCATATTGCCAGATTTCATGAGTTTTTGCTAGGTGTGCAGTTAGATTTCTATTACGATTTGCATATTGGTACCAGTCTTTCAAGTTGAGCTATACAGCTCAATGCTGGTTGTCAATACCCCAATTTATTAGTTTTCACAATTATTGATTATGAACATAGTGAGACTTCTTTTAGGATTTCTGTACTGACTTTTCACTGTATCATGTTTCTGCTGTTGCTGCATTGCACATATTTTATTACTCATGCAATTTTGTGGTGGTTGTGTTAGATTTAGTTTGTTCCCACACAAAACCCTGAGAGTCCTGTGGTAGTTCCACTAGTTTCAATATTTGTTATAAGGAAGTTGTACAATTTTGTACTTGACTGGTGGTTAAATTTTTGTGCCATGGAAATGTTTATAAAATATATGGATGCCATCCTGAAATCAAGTTTGTGATGCACCTCGGGGTTTGGTGTAATGTCAATGGTCAAAATCAGTGGGTGATATCAGAGAGTCTGGTTTTCCCAAGGGATTTAGTAAGGTATCTGGGTGAAGATGCAGGGGAAGACATAGGACCAAGACTGCTCACTGATTAAGTACACAAGGAAGGAAAGAGACCAGTAAAAACTAAAGAGTGAATCCAGTCGACTGTTGTGCAGGTAAATATTCTTATATTGGTAGAGGAGTAACAATCCAAGATATCCCCTGCTTCTTCCCTAAAAGCATCACTAAATTTAAATACCAAACACCAAAGTTTACAGACAACAAGAAAAGGGCACAATAAGTTTTATAGTATGTGATTATATACTAGTGTAATTATGTGATGTGAAACTATACTCACAAACAAAGCAACAGCCATACCTGCAAGCAAATATAAATAAGGCCTAGCTACTAACAATCTTTCCACATGGCACATTCCTTCCCCCAAGAATCATATCATTTACACAATATATCCCTTACAAGGTGTTTATTTTCTGTACATGTGTAAAATCAGTTTCACCACTGCAGTCATGTCTAATAAGAACTGCACCACCAATGTTCACAAGCAGTTTCTTGGTGCAATTCGATCACCCCCTGAATTACTGAGTTGACTAAATAAAAAGAAACACACATCTCTCACTGTGTACTGTTATCCTTGTCAGGAATAAGATTAATTTCTCCATCAGGGCCGCAATTTTCTGAAATCATTCAAAAATGAAGCCAACGCTACTCACTTTTCTGTTCATCTCCCACCTCCCACAACATGATCACAGCACATGCTCCTTCTCAAACCATTTTTTAATGATCTGCCCGATATACTTTGAGGACCTCTCCCCCACACCCAACATCTTGTATGATGCACATTACTAACACCCTTATCCGCTGGTTGTGATGCACTCCATCACAGGGAGAGACATACGAGATAACTTACAGAATACAACAGCTAAAGTGAAGAGACTGACCTGGCCTGACAATCCCTATGCAGGATATAGGCAGAAAACATGTTCTTTCTGGGCACATTCTGTAACACAGTAGCTACAGAAATAGCAGTTGTTTTTCAATTCCTTTTCTTTGATGAGTGTGTAACACAGCTTTCGGCAAGTAGAAAAAATAAATTACACGCCCAACTGTAATTCTAGAATCATAAAAACGAAATTATACCTGTGATCTTGGTAGAGAATATACCAAATACAATTGGTGCTAATGTGATATGGTGGAAACAAAAAAATGAGAGAGTATTGTTAAGTACCATCTGACCATCTTTAGCCATCTTTTTTATGTCAGCAATGATCTTCTTTTCTTGCTGTTCCATCCGCGCTCTCTCTCGATCCAGATCTCTCATAGCTTTGTTCAGCGCACGCTGATTCTGCCTCAGCATTTCTTCCGGCGTCAGTTTCTTTCCGAATAGCCATTCTAATGGCATTGTAAATACCTGCGGGTAAGAAACGTCAAATGGTGCACAAATTAAAAACAAATATCAATTTTTGAAACGGAAACTGTCAAACTCCACGCAATTTGTGTCAAGGTAATAAATAACGCCATCCACTGTAACTAGTAATGTTTTCCGACGGACTTGATTGCGTTTGTTTCTCTCCAAACCGATATTTTCCAACAATATTTCATTATACTTAGCAACAATCATTACCTTCAGAAAATATTTACTACACAAACTTCACAGTTCACAACTCCAAACTCCTTGTCCTGCTGTCTATGACTAATGTCACAGGTGTTATTGCTACAAGTCGCATGTCATTTTCATCACACCCCCACAAAATTCAATTTAAGAGTTGCATTTTCGATTCAGCACGCATAATAGATTAAGAAAGAAATATGAATAGTTACAAGAGAGAGAGAAGAAATTAATCTTCCCGCTCATGGTTTTAATGTAAGTGGGTTAATTGACTGGTGGCTGTTGGCTAATATTGCCGTAGCGCCAAAGATTTCAGGTCTACACGTCGTTTGAAAGTTTAGGAGGCATGGCTACAGGTGATGTTTATGTTTTTATTTATTAAATATTGTTACATAGTTTTAATGACATAGACTCAGCAGTGATAATTTAATGAGTAGCGACCGTACAGCTGCTGTTGGTGGGAATGAGAAGTTGAGCGTTGTGAGTTTTAGGTTATTCGCACGATCACACTTCTATACACCATTATTATTCACGAGCACCCCAACAACTAAAAACAGTTTTTACTGTTTACACTGTGGTGTATGTAGTGCAGGAGAAATGCCCAAGTGTTCAGGTCGCTAAGGCACATTAAAAATCGCGATTTAGGAGCTTATTTTTATTACAAAACAGGAAACTAATCTATAAAATATGTGCCTGGTTTATATTTTTTCTTTGTTGTAGTTTTTATTTCTTACGTTAAATTATACCTAATTCATTAACTAGGAAAGGTGGAAGATCCGGTATTCTGAGGATAAACTTCCTTTTTCTTAAAATGTTTACCAGTTGAGCATTTTTGCCATCCATTCACACTTCCTCTACTGGTAAAAAAAGCTGGTAGCCATTTGTGCCACCCTTGCATGTATACATGTAACCACCAAGCAATATTTGATAGTCGGCTGTTAAACAAGCAAAGTGCAGTTCCAAGTATTGTATTGGCCAGTCAAAGCCTTCAGTCACTTGGCATACAACTAAACCTAAGTGATCCTTACACTTCATATTTCCATGACATGACTGATTCCAAGTTATACTGTGTGGTATGATGCACTTGTCGAATCAGAACAGCAATTAAGATGTCCAGTCATTCATTGAGGTTTAGTTTTTCTATGGGTTCCCTAAATCACATTAATTACATACAACACTTGGTGGAAGAGGTAGATACACTGTAACTGCACTTAGCCCCTTTGTTGTCTCCAATATGAAGAGAAAGTTTTGTAATGGTTCCCAACACTAGTTTATCCTGTGCAAACGTCTTCATCTCTGCATCACTACTACAATCTACATTGATTTGAGTCTGCTTACTGAAGTTGAGCATTGATCTCCCTCTACAAGTTTGACTTCTCACACATCCACCTCGTATCAAATTGCTGGCTCCTTAATTAATCAGAATGTGTTCTGTGAGCTCATCTCTTTTCATCAAGTTGTACCACAAATTTTGTTCCTTCCCCATTTAGTTCCAAGTCTCTTCATTGGTTATCCAATCCCCACATCTGATCTATAGCATTCATCTGTAGCTCCACATTTTAAAAGCTCATAATTTACTTATGTGTCCTGTGACCATTCAGTACAGCAGTTTAGAACATGTCAGATACATTGCAAAAATAATATTTTTGTATGATACATAAAACAAATATGGAGTAGAATAGGGTTTAGATGAGGATGTAGCAGGAAGTTGGCCATGGTGGAATCATACCAGCATTCACCTTAGCAACTAGGGAACTGTTTAGCATCCACTTTTCAGTTCTGTGGAAGTCTAAAGTCAAGACAGATACCTTCAGAAAAGACTTCATAGCACTTGACTTTATATAAGATGTTAGTTTATTAGTCATTTTGACAGTCACTTTTCTTGCTACTGCTGTTCTGCATTGTATAACCTCTGTACTTTGGCCATTGTTAGTTAGTCTGCTACCCAAATAGAAACTCGTTTTCCTTTACCTTACAGACTGAAAAACATCAAGTAGGCCTATATGCTACAACCCTGTCTCACTTCCTTCTCAGCTACACCATTTCACCAAAAGTGAAACAAGACTTGATTGTTGTAAGCAAAATTTTTGCGGTACAGTTCAGAGTTGCCTACACTGCATAAAAACAAGTGTGGAACACTGTAATTTCTTCATAGACGCAAACCAATGAATCTACTAATAAAACAGCAAGATCTTTTACACAGTTTCAGAAAGACGCTTTTTTCAGTACATTGCTATTTTCTGTCATTTTCTTTTTAACCCTCTAACGGTAAGGTTTCCTGACATAAATGGTAAGGTGGGGTTGGATCAGACCCCACCCTCCAAATATCGATTTTTCAGGGTAAAATAAAAAATGAATGATGGGAAAAAGTTTTATTATTAATTAAACACACATAATATTTGTTATAACAATTTTTTTAAATTTTTATAGTCAATAAGTAAGAATATAAAGTACTTTGGAAAAAAATAGGAACTTGATTACAAAAAAATGCCTTAATAGAAATATTCTCTATAAAAATATTGAAAACATAGTAAAAATCAGTAGATTCTGTCATCAACTAGGAACTTGAGTGCTTTAGAAATTCTAAAGATAGGAACTAAATGAGAGACATCTCTTACTAATTGTAGAAAATAATTATAGTATCAGCAGTTCCGAAATATAAAGTTCTCAATAATAAATGTCTTTGTACACATAATGTAATAGGAACAAATAATAAATGTATAATGTTATCCTGGAAACGATCACATACAGCCCTGAAAATGCATATTTGGCACAATTTATCACATCTCAGTTTCTTTACAGCCAGGGCATATAATAACTTTATGTTCTCCACATATAGAACGATTACACTTAGGGGCCTACTACAAAAAGCATTCCCTTCCTATCTTTTGATCCGTCACAAAAATCACATCTTCTTTTCTTTAGTGGCTGTGCTTGGGTAGGCTTGTCTAATTCAATTGGTTCTTTTTCTAAAAGTTTTCCAATAGATGAACGGAGCTCACCTTTTATTCCATAAGAGGTTTTGTCAAAGAGAGCGCAAAATTTTTGAGAAATGATATTCTCGCGTCATTTGAAAAGCTGTCCATTTTGCTATTGCTTTTGTAAATGATAAAACTGTTTATAGCAGCGATGTCTAAAATAGCAAAAAAGTACCGCATGGGCCATCTTCTCGATTTTCTTTTTGTGGTCCTGCTGTGGCAAAGCATATCTAATACATCGACCCATCCTTTAGTTAGATTGTAGAACTCCACAATTTCAGGCGTATTTGATTTTTCATTTATGTCTCCAGAGAAGTGCATAGATGTTATCAGTAAAACTTTTTTATTTTTCTTTGGGGTAAATGACACCAAAGTTTTGTCGTCCTGATACATAAATGTTGAAGAGCCTACTGGAGCGGAAAGCAGCATTGATGGTGGTATTTGCAGTTTCTTCCTCCTCAATGTACCTACAAATGTGAGTTTCTTTTGGAGGAGGGTGTCAGTCACCTCCAGTGAGGAGAACCAATTGTCCGCTGTAATGGTTCTATTAGAACCCCTGATTGATTCCGTCAGGCACAAAACATACTGGGCAGGTAAAGGCAAATCTTCAGGTCTCCCCTTTAATCTGTTGTCCTTGCCAGTGTATGGAATGCCAGGCAAAAAATAGAATGTCCTTGCGTCTCATAGTGGCATTATTTTCAACCCATATTTGTCGCGTTTTGATGGGATATACGTTTTGAATGGACAGGCAGCCCGAAAACTCAGTAGAGTCTCATGTACTGTGACATATTCTGATGGACTATAATTTTTTTCGCTGTTAGATTCAAACATGTCCCACACTTCTCTGAAAGCCGCAAACTTGTTGCTGATTTTTCTGGCCTCTCTGGTGGCTTTATCGTCGAAGCGGAGGTTTTCTAGAAGAAATGCAAACCTTTTCTTGCACATAGTGCAACGGAATACCCGAGGTCCATAGGTTGCTGAGAACATCTCATCTACATTGAGCATAGAATTTTTTAGGACACAACTCATGAAGAGAAGGCCCATCGACCCTTTTATTTCAACGCTCTCTGTTGGTGAATGAAACCACTGGACCGTATTGTACTTTTGCCTAGATTTCTCAGTTTCAAGATTTGTGTACAAAACAATTTTTTCTATAATTTTCGAATCTATAAATAATAAAAATATTTCCAATTCACTAGTGACCCCCCTTGCTTCCCCACGTGGACCAGGGAGATGGGTAATAATATTTGACGCTGGTGTCCTAGAAAATTTTGAATGGATGGGTTTGTTGGTCCATATTGTCTCTGAGTCTTTACCTAGCTCAAAATTTCTCTCATCATCTACATCTGACTCAGAATTATCAAACTCGACTGCTCCTGCCGCACAATGAAATACATCATCCTCGTCATCAGTATTAGATAATACATCAGGCTCGGCCTCAATTTACTCCACATCGACCACCTTGTAGCGTCAATTCTCGTCCAGCTGGCACTCGCTGTTCCCAGTACCTGCACAATACATAAGTGCTTTTATAAAATGCGCTTCCCCAAAACTTTTTACAAAAACAGCCTTCAGAATTCATAAAGATCGTATTTTGTACATTCAATAAAAAATTAATAGAAATGAATATTTACATGAATAGACCTGTTGCACTAATACAGTACAAAATTCTTATACTCTGCTGAGAGACTTTATAATTAATACTTATTGTAAAGAATAGTGACTTAACCTATGGGCCCATTGTTAATACTTGTGTGTGTGTGTGTGTGTGTGTGTGTGTGTGTGTGTGTGTGTGTGTGTGTGTGTGTGTGTCTACCCATAACCCTAAACTACCATATGTAATCCCAGCTGTAGCCTACCTGTCACTGGAGCATGCTCACAACTATGGATGACAATTTAAATATTCTAACTACGCTATCTACAGGCGCCACTGCACTTCCTTGCCATCTCTGATCCCAGAGGCTTTGATGGATCCCTGAAACTGCTCAAGACATGGCAGCCGCACCCAAATATGAAATGAACACATATCAGACAAGATAAAATTAGCTGCAATTACATTAGTAATGGAAATTAATAAAAATACTATATGTACCTTATCGGCTACACCCGTTTCCCATACATACTCCCCCGTCCTGCCCCGCTGAGACAACTCGATGGATGTTGCTGCCTCTGGCGTGGCTGATACACTGAGTTGGTCACTACTCATCTGAGATGGAACTGGATGTACTGAAACTTACGGTGGAAAGTTTACACAAAAAAAAACACGGCAGACTTCACAAGTTACAATGCAAAGACTCTACCTCTGTAAACAAGTTCTCATAAATATCATACTTTTAGAGTTCTCTTATGTGCTAGGTCTCACACCAAGACACCAATTACTGGACTTGTTGAGGAATTCCATACCTTTTGCATTACACCATTCATATGATAAATCCCGATGACTGCACACATTCAGAGACGTGACATACCATCGTACGAGAAACTCGCCACACTCCAGAAAGGTTGCGCCCAGCAGCAGCGGCATGGGCGGGCACGATGGCCACTTTTGTATATCCGCCTCCAAACCCTAAGAGTATGGTACAACGCACTGTGGTGTGCCCAACATGCCAACGAAAACAAAAAAAAAGCCTCACTGAAAATAGGTGCAACACTGCAGTTGTGTACCCATGACACCAGTGACAAATATCGCAAAAACAAGTAAATGGTGCAACGCTGTAAGTTGTGCCCAGAACACTGTCGATATGCATCCAGTAGCTCTTCCTCAACAAAGACACAGTAGTAGGTATGGTGGAAAGACAAAATACGCATGAAGATCGAGTGTTACCACTTACTCGGAAGAGTGGTGGCTCCACCATATGACGAGAAGTCCGGAAAAGTGAGTTAGACCGGCACTTCGTTTTCAGAACTAACCAAGATTGCGCAAGGATCATATGTGGCTTTGTAGCCCCTACAGGCTACATAAGTACATGTTAAAGAATATAAATAAAAACGAATTACCACACTTAATGTCTAATAGGTACACAATAGAAATGTTTTCTAACCAAGTCTATTTTACAAATGTTTCCGTTTTGTTTCACACACAGGCAACACTTTACATTCTATACGAAAACTACATTCTCACGCTCCTTACATTTCAACATATGTAAATGGCTCTGTCTGAGTATTTGTGCGGATTTTCCTCGAGTCCAATCCGCCCGGTCCTGGCTTCAATCTTGCCCTCCTTCTCTGTTTCGGTGATTGGAACTCGCGTTAGGACCATGTATTTTGATTGACTCATCCCGCTATTCATGTGAATCTCTGCGCCACCAGCTCATGTCGTACATGCGGGTATCGTTTTGTCTCTGCAAGTTACTCTGTCATCCTGAATTTTGTCTTCCATAGTCCTGCCTCCAGGATGTTCCATCATGCTCATTCCTCCTGCCGTTGTTGTTAATGCGTGGTGCTCCACGAAAGTCGCCATTGTAATGGTTATATTGCCCTTTCCTTTGATCATGTGCCGCTTCTTTTTAAAAATTAGCTCCAACTCGCACAGAAGGCTTTTGAATTTTTCAATATTCGATCGGTACTTTCCTACAAGCAGAGCTGCTTGGCAGTTTCGTGAAACAGAACTTAATTATTTCAGCATCACTATGTGGCACATAAAGAAACTGATTCTTTTTAATTAAAGCCTCAAAGAGCTTCGTGGGGCTCTTTTATCCTGATGCCTCCAGATCTGGACACAAAATTATTTCTTGTTTTATTCGGTCTTGCATTTCGCGCGACCAATATGTTCCGAGAAACGCGTCGGTGAATTCTTGGCACATTCGGCATGTACAGGCAACACTGCGCATTTCCTCAGATGCCGTGCCCTCAATGTGCCCGCAGAAAGTTCTAATTTTGCTGCCAGTGGCCAAGATATGGTAGTATGTTAAAAACCTGTGACAGCCAAATTTTTGGGTGAATTGAGCCTCCATTTTCCTGGAAAGTTTGGAATTTGAGGACCGATAAAAAGTGCTTGTAATCAAACTCTGGTCCCTCTTGCACCTTTCTATTGGTTCTAGTATCGAATGCGCCCGTCTGTTCGACGCGAGCTGACATCTCCTGTTGCGTGCTGTGACCACGTAGTTCTGCCCCATAATGATACTGGAACTGAGTGTTGGTTGTTGCGGTCGAGCTGTAATTTTGCATCCGTGCGCTCTCTGGTCTGTTGTGTGCGCTTCATAGTCCATTACCTTGTGCCGAGTCTGTGCACGGTGGTCCGCCGTCCGGCGCCACACTTCTATGTCCGCTAGTCATCACCACTGTTTGTGGTGTACCAATTTGTACTTCACGTTCCAGGTATGCTACATGTTCTTCTAGACTTCCACAATTTGGATGGTACCCGCAATGCGTTCTTCAACGCTTTCCAGTTTTTGCTTTGTGCTCGCAAGTGCTTCCTGCCCCTGGGCTTTTATTGCATCAATTCCTAACGCATTGACGTGTCCAATTCGCCTAGTGATTCTTGCTCAGTTATTAGCGACATTTGCCATTTTTTTTGGCGCCAGATGCTTCAACTCTTGCTAACGCTGCTTCCTTCTTGGCTTCAACAGAACTTTTCTTCGCCTCGACACTCGTCTTACTGACCTATGCTATTTCACTCTTCACACTGTTCACAATCGCAAGTACCTTATTCCCTACTTCATTCATTCTCTTTTCTAGGCTGTGCTTTCTGTCCTTTACCACCCCCAAAATCTCTAATAATAAATCCTTCGGCTGACTATGCCTGTCTTCACCAATTGGTGATTTTACTCTAGACACTTGAGCACTGTTATACTGTCGAGGCTGAATTTTCCTCAGTATTTTTTCATTTGTGTTCTTATTTATATAAACAAGTGCCTCCACATGCCTTTCCACTTCTACTCCTCCCCCCCTCCCCCCTTCCTTCTTTCTCACTGATTTCACCGTTAAGAACCTCCTGTTGTCGGTCTGCCACCAATTCGTGTCTAACATCTGTGTTCCACACCTCCCATCCCATAGGAAAACTCAACAATTCTTCATCTGGCACAACTCTGTTGCTACCCTGATCCTGCTCCATTGTTTGCAGTCTGTTTATTTGATATGTGTTCAACAACAGTCGTGCCCTGCTACTAGTGAACATTCATTCACGGAACGTCAACAACAACAAAAATATAACAGCGAAAACCCCTTGTAACACTTGACACAAAAATTGCACTAATCGACTCCTACTACTAAAAAAAAGAATTTAACCCACAAGTACAAATGTCGATAAAACAACCCCTCCAAAATAATTTCAACGCTGACGCAACACTGTCAGTTTTAACAGAATGTGATGTGGTACAGAACCCACACACAACCAACACACACAAAATAAAACAACATGAAATTACTAAATAAATGAACAAAATCAATGGTTATTACATGCGCGTCACAAAATATTTCTATTCCGAAATCTAATTACAGCAAAGAAAATTAATTATGGTGTTTTTCATTAATCAGGAAATGTTATCAATCAAATCCTGGCAGGGAGAACGAGACATGCACTTGACCTCCTCCTTATCTACCAACTAATTAATTATGCGCACAATGGTAATGGAAGGAAATGATGGTGGACCCTGCTAGTTGGTAAAATAGGGAGTGCTCACTCACAATAATTTAATAAAAATCGTAATCTACTCAAAAGCAAAAAAAAAAAAAGAAGAGAGAGAGAGAACTTTATCATAATAAAAAACAGGAAATGGGATTCTGCCTATATCTATGAAATGATATGCGGATTAAATATCACAATGAGATTTATTATATTTCAGAACATAAATGAACATGATTTTCGACACACACACAGTAGGTTAAAGGATACGGTATATTGAAATATTATGAGGATAAAAGTTGGCTCGAGAACAAGGGGCTGCTACTCTCTGTGATGCAATAGACTGACGATAATGACTGGAGGTCCTAATGAATCAAATATTAATCTCCCGACTATATGGCAGTATCGCAATTAGTAATGAGAGCTGCTGTGCAGCAACTCTGTGTCAAACCCTGGCCTCGAAGGCTGTCCGAGAATTCTAAGTTCTTCCGAAAACGAGCGACCAAGTTGCAAGACCATCCGACTCTGAGGAAGATCAGATTTCGAATCCCCTGCTCGCGCAGCGCAAGAGCGAAGCCAACATTGCTCTACTCCCTACCCTGCTTGAAAACTGCGAATCAGCATTCAGTTCAGATTCCAAAATTCCCCCCCCCCTCTCCCCCCACTGTCTTAGAGCATCATTCGCGCCAATAGCGACTGTTCCCTCCGATTTCGAGCAGGGCTTTATGACTTCAACTAGCCTCAGTTTAAATTGATCAGTCATGCCTCTGCTATTCAGCTGAGGGCACTGAATTTGCCGTTTGGCTGTGAAAACAACCAGCCGAGACCACCGGCCATCTGGCGCCAGACACTCACACCCAGCAGGGCACAGTCCACAAGTATTCTCAGATCAAGAGGACAATGCAGTCAGTCGGTGCCAGGAATCTTCATTCTGGACGTGCTGGAACAGTAAACACATAAACTGAGGCGACACTCAGATGTCTCGCAGGTAGTTTCGCCCTGCACACAATAGGCGGAACTCGACCGATGTCAGTCGTTCCGCCAGGCGCTTAAGCCTATTGTACGAACCCCTCAGAATTCAGGGAAGTGCAGCCCCAATTGGAAACGCAGTGTGCTGCGTCCTCCAATGTTCGCCTCGCACAGGCCACCCAACTTGCAACTTTCAAATTACTTTACTGTAACTTGTCCCATTCTGTTACAGCTTAAATGACTAGTTCAAAGACTCTCTGAAAAAGTGTTAATTAGTCCTTGTTTGTAATCAACTTCACATTATTATTGTAGCAAACTTAAAAAAAAAGAGAGATAGACGGGTTCAACTGAAGTTTGCAGCACCACCCACTTTCTTTGACCTGTGACATGATTGTGTTTTCCTGTGTGATGTTGTTGTGTGGCATATTTGAAATGGATCATGTATTTAGAGGAAGTGATGGAGTATGCAGTGGTGGTGTTTAGTATGGAATGTTTGTTTCTAAATTGTTGGTGAGTAATTCACTGAAGTCCTTGAGTACTGTATGTGAGAATAATAGTGGAAGAGTTTGTGGCGGTTTGTTGGTTAGTTATTTCAGCGTGTAGTTGGCATTTGTGGGTAATAGATTCATTTTTGTATTTGGAATTATTAATGTAATGTGTTGTTTATGGTTGGAGATTTAATTTTATGTCCTGTTTTTGTTAGTTATGGATGTGATAACAAAGTTCATCAGTAGGTTCTTGCATGCCACAATGAGGGAAGAGATGTTGAGCATGATCAAATTCTTATATTTATTCAGTCTTATATTATTTAGTGAAATGTTAAGTTTCTGGAGAAGGAATGAGACATTTGTAGCTCAAGTAACCTAGACACATTCTCATATTAAACCTTAACACTTTTTAACCAAGTTTACTGCTTATATATTGCAGTAAAGTTACTTGCACATTCACACATTATATACTCGAGACAATTATTTTATGTTAACTTTGTTCATTTAGAGGATGACTTTTCAGTCCTGGGAACTTTGTGCACTAGTGTAGATGCAAAACATTTCTGCTTCACATGACTTCAAAATTTTATTACAGCAACTGACAAGAAATTTATGTACTTATTTGTTACACTGTAGCCTGTTACCTGTCACTTAAACACAGGCTGTATTCAGTCCTACAAATGAGCGTACGACATCGTTGGCCAGGAGGCCCCATTCGGGAAAGTTCGGCTGCCAAGTCTTATAAAAATTATTACTATCAATAACAAATGTTTTCTGTATATCAGCAGCTAATTGTACTGTATACATTACTATATCCAACACAGTACTACTTCCCATTACCATAACAAATTCTACCATTAATAAAATAGCAGCTACTAAAAAATCTAACTATATCTACTACTTTTATAACATGAGTTATTGTGTGCCGCATTCCACAATGCACTCCATTGCTCCCTGGTCCTTGTGTGCTGCAGAGGGTGTTGTGGCTGCATCTACCACTTCTGTTGTATGGAGCTCCCTGTTTGTGAGGGACAACTCCTGTGCTCTGAGGGAGCATTGTTGCTGCCAGTGAGAAGTGTAACCACAAGCTGGTCCACATCACCTGGGTTCTAGGTGATGAGTCATGGCACATGGCTGCATTTCCACTCTAGTTTTGTTATGATCTCTGTGCATGAGGGTTTTGCTGTTGATCTACAGCAGCTGTTTACCTCAGCTGTCATTGCTGCATTGCTTCTTGATCTTCTGTCACAACATCCTGTAGTGCAGTGGATGGGGATTGACTGATAGGTAACATGCTACAGAAACATTCCTAGTAATAGCGTCTGCAATATTGTCAATGATCTGCTGTTCTGTCTCACTGGAGTATTTCCTTTATATCAAGTCTTTCATGCCAATTCAGTTGCTCCTGATTGTATCAGCAACATCGGCATAAGTGGGCTACCCCATGTATAGTATGTTACGGCATGCCTTTTTCACAACAGCCACATTAAGAGGTTTCTCTTCAACCGATTAGATGCCAGTGGGTGGTGTGAGGCTCCTGACCCCTGCAGAAGTGTCAGGCCTTTTGAAGAATTCAGGTACCTCATTCCTGGACTCTGTTTTGTGAAAAAACCATAGGTATGCATTGCTGTTTGGGCATCATCCGATAGTTCCTGCCACTTACTATGGAGGATCTGACCGTGAATGGACATATTCTAAGTATTTCATGCAATGCCTGAACTGACACAGTACAAAAAGCTCCCATCAACTGAAGAAGTATTCTGCACTGCGCTCTGTTAACCCGTGCTGGTGTTATGAGCAGACATCTGTGCACCCAACACTCATACAATATACCATAATCACAGTTAGGATAGCATTGTGATACATTCTTATTGTTTGCATGGTAGTGTATAATCATAACTGGCTAAGGTAATAATTTTGTTCATTGTGGTCCTGTCTCCCTTGTTTATTTCATCTGTATGTGCACTACAATTTTGTCACTCGCCCAGGGAAAAGGATCTGGTGATGGACTTTCTCTTTATAGATATTTTGCTTGATTTCATAATAGGTTCCCTTTTAACAAGTATGTGGTCTTTTCCGGTGCAACAGGCAATTTCTCCTAGGCACCAATAATGTAATTATTGAAGAAATATGTTACATCTGTCTTCCGGGTTGCTTCTGGAGCTTCCGTTCACTAGGGTCACCAAGTTGTCGCACTCCTGTGACTATTTCATTATCTTGCAACTTTCCTAATACTAGGTCAGGCACCAGATCCCATGGGCAGTTCAAATCCCTCAGGTGGTCCAAATGGCTGCCCACCATAAGTGATTAAGTGCCCCTGTGATGTCCACTTTATCATTGAATGTCCTGTGCAGCTTGCCAGTAAAAAGCAACAGTAATAATGGCTAGCATAACTGCTGACTCTGTTCTTTGTTCCATTCTTCTCTTTGCCGAAATCTTTCCTTAGCGAGTCTTCATTGCAGGCAAATTTTCACAGTATGTGTCCCAGCCAAGGTGTCTTCTTTATTCTTGTCCTTTCCACTAGTTTTTTACCTCTCCTTTTCTTAGAAGTACTTCTCCATTTGTCAGTCTGTTGCACTTTCAGTGGTGTTTTTCACCATTACATTTGAAAACTATTGAAGTATTTTTCTTGTTCATTCTGCCCAGGGTTCATTGCTGTATGATAGTACTCTCTAGATAATTCTTAATTCTATCTGAATTATTTTTGCAGTCAAAGATCTTTCACGTCGTCAGAAGTTTTACATCTATAGATATTCTACTTCATATTTCCTCCACACTGTTTACATTTTACATCACTTAATGTTTTTAAATTTTCCAAGGTATTTCCTTCTAGTGATATTTCATGGAACCTTCATTCTGCAAAATTCTCGTCAGTTTGGTCTTTCATGCATCCATCCTCACTCCTTACTCTTTTTCCCAATTTTATGATACTTCCTTGATAAATTGTAATTCCTTTTCTGGTTCAGCCGAATGTGCTTGAAGATCTGTGTACATATAATTGTCCTCATTTTTTCTCCTCCTACTGTTATGCCTGTTGCTTTTCCTTATATTTTTTCAGTTGGTGGCAAACAGCACCCTGGTCTAACACTTCTTCTATTATCTGTTTTGTCTATTTCTATATCACCAATACTTACAACTTTCGGTCATGTGTCTAGTTCCTTTATGTCTTAAGTTGCACTGTCTGATCAAAAGTATCTGGTCACCTATTAGTGGACATTAATATGAAGTGTGTCCACTCTTTACCTTTATGGTGGCTTGAACCCTGTTGGGGTCACTTTCAGTGAGGTGTCTGAATGTCCGAGGTGCAATGGCAGCCCATTCTTCCCCAAGACCCAAAACCAGAGAAGTTAGTGCTGTTGGACACTGGGGTCTGCAGCAAAGTTTACATTTCTAACTCTTCCAAAATATGTTCTCTTAGGTTCAGTTTGTGGGACTGTGCAGGCCAGTCCAGTTCAGGAATTTTGTTGTCCACAAACTACTGCCCCACATGCTGTTCTATGACAGCTTGCATTTTCATGCTAAAGCAAGCAATCATCATCTCCGAATGGGTCGTCTACTATATGCAGTACTGAACGCTGTAAAATGTGTTCATATCCTTTTGCATTTAGTTTTTGCATAAGCAAAGTAAGTAAGCTACACTCTCATCATGAAAAACACCCCCACATCCTAAACACCACCTCCATATTTTACTGGGGTACTGCACATATGGCAGGTAATATTCTTCAGGCATTTGCCAAATTCAGTCTTTTCCCTCAGGTTGCTACAGGGTGCAGTATGATTCATGACTCCAAATCACTCATTTCCAGTTATCCACTGTCCTGTGGCATCACTCTTTACATCACCTCAAGCATTACTTTTAGCATGACTACAGGCTTATGATGAGCTCCTTGACCAATGTACCCAATTCTTTTTAACTCCCTACACTTTGTGTGCCAAATAAGGATACTTGTGATCAGATAATGCCTGCCCTTCCATTACACACAGATGACTTCATACTGATATTCCAATCCATTCAGTCTTAAACTTTCTCCCAGTCAGCACAACAGATGTGCTGTTAGCTTCCAGCATTCTTTCTTCTTCCATCTCCAAACATCTAATAGTATTTTGGGTTCCATTTCGTTTCCTGAATTGAAACTGACTCTTTGCTGCTCACATTATCTTCAATTTTTCTTTGTAATCTTCTGAATTAATAATTTAAAGTGTTAAATTTTTCTCGATAATTTAAAGTGTTAATTTTTTTTCTTTAATATATTTGTGTGTGTGTGTGTGTGTGTGTGTGTGTGTGTGTGTGTGTGTGTGTGTGTGTGTGTGTGTAAACGCGCGTGCGTGTGAGGGGTGGCGGGGGATTCATTTTTATATTTTTATTGTACACATTTTTACAACTTCATTGCCAATTTCTTATATGTGTTTTTCAACTTTTGGCTATTTCAGATGTTCCAGATCTCTCTTCAGATGAGTCAGAGGGTTACAATGAAAATGACATAGAAGAAAAGACAGATGCAAAATGTCTGTTTTGTTCTGACTGTGTCATCATATCAGAAAGCCTTATTCATTTGAAGGAAAAACATAATTTTGATATTTCATATTTAAGAGCAAAATTCAACATGGATTGTTATGATTACATAAAACTGATTAATTACATCCGTACGAATAAAATTGAGGCTTCTGAAGTGATGCAGTTATCAGACCGGGTGTGGAATGATGACAGATTTCTAAAACCAGTGTTAGAAGATGATACATTCTTAATGATAGGTAATGTGGAATTTATAACTTTTTGTGTATAATTTGTAAAAATGTCAAGTTGCATCATTCCACTGTTAACTGTAAATCCCAGCTATAACTACCCAGATGAGATAGTCCATAACTAGGAAGAAAGCAAGGGCATACCTTTTTCAGAAGGAACACTTCCTGAATAGGGCTGTGTTTTCTGATACTAATTCCAACAGATCATTTAAATATTCTACATTCCTTCTTGTGTTTAGGGCATCACTGCCACTGAGTACTTGAGGTCACATTTTTAATATGTCCAATCTTACCAAATGTCAGGGGCAGGCACAGAATTGTAATTGGATCCTTCTATCTTCCACTGGGCTCATCTCGTTAAGTTAACTGAAAACTGTAGAGAAAACCTCAGTTTGCTTGTACAATTAGTTCCCCCCCTTCTACTATAATCATTGGTAGAGACTTTAATCATCCAACAGTCAACTGGGAAAAAGTTAATATTTTGTTAGTTGTCGGCATGATAAGACATCCTATGAAACATTACTAAATGCATTTTCTGGAAACTGCCTAGAACAGATAGCTCAGTGTCCCACTAATGGTGGAAATGTACTGGATCAGTGGCAACAAATGAAGTCAAGCATGGAAAAATGGACTAGTGCTCAAATGTAAAAGCTGAGAGATAATTGTTGCCATGTGTTGCTGGCTGCAGGAACTATCAAAATTCACATTTGTCTCATCCCTAAATATCTCATTAGGATATTTAGGGGTGAGATCAATGTCAATTTTGGTAGTTCCTATACCCAGCAACAGGTGACAACCCTTATCTCTAAGTTTTTACATTTGAGATTTAGCCCATTTTTCCACACACATCTTCAAATAGACTTGACCTTTTTGAGGATGTCCACACCGAAACTAGTATGAGTGACCTTGCAGTTGTGGCAGCAATTATTACCAAAATAAAACTAAAACAAGCAGAAGTATTTTCAGTAAACTAAATAAAAATCAGTAGTGTCATATCTCAGCGAGGAACTTGAAACTTTCACCACAGGGCTAACTCAGCTACAAATTCAGTGTAGCATCTGAAAGGGATTCCATCGGGGCCTGTAGCTTCGTTCAGTTTTAATGATTTCAGCTGTTTTTCAACACCACTACGCTGATACTTTTTCATTCATCTTTCCAGTGATACAAGGATTAAATTGGGGCAATTCTCCTGGGTGTACCTTTGTAAAGGAACGTTTTCAGTTTTTACAATATTGGTTGAAGTTGGCTCTCAGGTTACATGAAATTTCATGCTGTTGTATTATAGGTATTTTTATACTAACCCTTAATTTACCTACTTCTATCTTATATTGTTTATGCAATACTGTAACTGTTAATAAAGATAATGATATACTAATTCTCACCTGCCAATGAGTTGAAATGAAGGTCCAGAATCTCCAATAATTCATACTCTCATCAATATGAAAAACATATAGCCTTATAAAGGCGCGATTCATATGCAGTGTCTGACTCATGCGGCCGCCGTTGTGCATCTGCCGCACTGTACTGCTATAGATGGTGTTAAACAGGACTGTGTCCCTTGTTGCATCAGCTGCATGCGGCTGACGCTAAGGCCGTGTGCGGCTCTGGCTCAGCCGGTCTGAGAGCAGTCGAGACACAGCCGCAAAGGAGAACATGACAGCATGTCTGAGGGAAAAGTACTGTTCACAGTGGTGGAAGATGAGAAACTGGTAGAAATGGTTTCTAAATTTTCTTGTATCTACGATGTATCGTTACCAGTATACAAGGACCAAACTGTGAAGGATAATGCTTCGACAGAGGTAGCAGAATAAGTGGAAAGAGCAAGTAAGAAAAGTATTATATACTTTCTGTTTCTTCATAATGTTTGTTACTTAGTTGTCAGGCAAATAATGGATATTACAATAAACAAGAATAAGTAGCATCGTCCCACATAATATTCAGTTATTATTATGATAATAATGAAGTGTACACAAAATGAATACCAAAACCTGATGTATGTCAGAAAAGTTCAATTTATTGTAATGTGCATACAATTTTTTAAAGATAATTCAGTAATGCTAGGGAGCTCAAAGCCTACTTAGTTCTGCTAACGTGATCACTTTGCCACGGTGTCACCCCTGCCCTACACCACTGTTGAAGTATTCTGTAAATGAATCTCGCACAGAAAATCCATCAGCATCTGCATAACCGCCACTCCTTGCTAATGCTTCAAGATTTTCAGTAGGTAGTGGTTCACTTCTGTTTAATTCAAAATGAGCTCGTTATTTTTCTCCAAGGATGCATCTCTAAGTAAATTATGTAAACAGCAAGCAACAATACTCAAATTATCAGTTGTTTCTGGCTTCAGACTGATCGGAGAATGAAATATGCAAAAGGCATTTTCAGAAACTCTACGAGCTCGTGAAAGACGGTAGTTAAAAATAGCTTTTTTTTTGTCAGTACTAGCAACTCGAGGAGAGAAAGGTTTCATCATGTTTGGATGTAATCGAAATACCTTGTCACCTACAAAAATATATGGCACTATTATGTCCGAATCCGGCAGCTTAGTTGGTGGAGGAAACCTCTTACCACTTCAAAACATTTTCCCGATATTACTTTTATCAAAAATTCCACTGTCGCCTTCTTTGCCATATGACGCAACCTCGGATGTGTTTCAGCATTTCCCTCACATAGCTGAAGCTGAATTTCTTCACCGTCAACGTCTTCTAATATTAGATAAAACAACAAGTCGCGCCAAACCATCCTTTTGGCACAGACCCAGCAGAGCAACCAACGACTGTGCGGCCGCTGCTCTATAGGAATCGCCAGCTATGAGTCAGCCACACTACGTCAGACGCACAACGGCTGCCGCATGCGTCAAACGCGGCATAGGAATCCCACCTTAAAAATGGCTACCAATTGTGGAGTGAAAGCAATAATGGGCAACAAATCATTGCTACCATACAATAAAAAGTCGAGCTTTGTCAAACAATATAAAAAGGTACCAAATTTTTAAGCTTTTAAAAATCATAAGTGTATCCTACTTTGCATGGAATACCCCCTAGAACTACAGATAGAGGGATGCTGAAAGAAACGTGTTTGGCTGTCAGGAGAGCAATTTGTGAAACCTTTAAGGACTACCATAGCAGAATGTCGTCAAATGGATCTTTCGCAAAACCCCCCAAAAAATTTGCTTGTATGTAAAGGCTGTTAGTGGCACCAAAGTTAGTGTGCAGTCCTAGCAGATGAGACAGGAAATGAAATTGAGGGCAGCAAAGTAAAGGCTGAAATGCTGAACTCCGTATTCATATGTTCCTTTACAAATGAAAACCTTCAAGAATTGCCCCAATTTAATCTTTGTACCACTGAAAAGATAAGTGAAACATGTGTTAGTGTCAGTGGTAATGAGAAATGGTTGAAATCATTAGAACTGAGAAGTTCTGCAGGCCAGTGGAATCACTGTCAGATTCTATACTGATTTTGCAGCTGAGTTAGCCTGTCTTTTAACTGTAATCTGTTGTAGGTCCCTCAAACAATAAACTGCACCCAGTAGTTGGAAGAAGACAAGAAGGTTAGTAGAAGTATCCACAAAAGTACCGTCAGTATCTTTGACATCAGTTTGTTGTAGAATCTTAAAACATATTCATATGCAGACTGTCCTCCTCATCAGTCATGTAAAACCCAAATTGCGCTTTCCTCGCATGACAAACTGAAAGCTTTTTATCGAGGCAGTTAAGTGGCTGCAGTATTTATTGATTTCCAAAGAGCATTTGGCTCAGTATCACATCTACACCTATTGTCAAAAGTACGATCACATGGGACATCAAGCAAAATTCATGAAGTGGATTGAGGATGTTTTGGTAAAGAGGGCGCAGCATGTTACCCTGGATGGAGAGTCATTGTCAGATGTAGAAGTAACGACGGTTGTGTCCCAGGGAAGCGCTTTGGGACCCATGCTGTTCATGTTGTATACTAATGACCTTGCAGGCAATACTACTTTTAACTTCAAACTTTTAGCAGAGGATCAGTTATCTGTATTGAAGTACTGTCTGAAAGAATCTGCATAGATATTCAGTTATATCTAGATAAGATGTCAAGCTAGTGCAAAGATTGGCAACTTGCTTTAAATGTTCAGATCTGTAAAATTGTGCACTTCACAAAATGGAAAAAAAATGTAGTATCCTATAATATCAGTGAGGCACAGTTGAAATCTGCTAACTCATACAAATACATGGGTGTAACACTTCGTACTGATATAAAATAGAATAACAACACAGGCTCAGTCATGGATAAAGTAAGTGACAGACTTTGGTGTGTGTGTGTGTGTGTGTGTGTGTGTGTGTGTGTGTGTGTGTAGAATACTGGGGTATGCAATCAATCTACAAAGGAGATTGCTTACAAATCACTTGCATGACCTATTCTATAGTACTGTTAAAGTGTGTGGGACATAGAAATTAAAGGGGATATTGAACATATACAGAGAAGGTCACCATGAGTGGTCACAGGTTTGTTTGACCCGTGGGAGCGTGTCACAGTGAGAAACTGAACTGGCAGACTCTTGAAGACAGACATAAACTATCTTGAGAAAATCTACTAACAAGGTTTCAAAAACTGGCTTAAATGGTGACTTTAGGGATATAATGCAACCTGCTACAAATCACTCACTCAGGGATCATGAGGACAAGTTTAGAATAATACAGCATGCGCAGAGGCATTCACAGAATCGTTCTTTCTACACCCCATACATGAATGGAATGGGAAGAAACCCTAATAACTGGTACAATGGGATGTACCCTCTGCCATGCATTTCATGGGGGTTTGCAGAGTATAGCTGTAGATGTAAATACATGCTTCATTCTGCAATTGTGTTTCATTGTTATTCACATCTTCCCTGTTCCAGTGCTACCACTATGGAATATGTATGTATGTAGTTGAAATCAGTAAGACGAATTGTGAGATTGTTATTAGTGGTTCTCTGTAACACTCTTTTGTAAAAAGAAATTTGATAAAGTGAAGTATTGGGGTTTACCATGAAATCTCTAATATTATTGCTCAGTGTCATTCTTTTCTTCTGTAGTACATATTATGTGATGAATGTAAACATGTCGTTCGGTATTTGGCATTCGCATATTACTTAAAACTGGGATTAACATTTGCATTGCTGTGAATAATTTTGATATGATAGTTGTTACAGCTAGAGTCAGGAAAAACAGTTTTATTTTATAGCCAAATTAACTGTTCTTTTTTGCCAGAGTGGTTGTTGTTATTTTTTACCAAATTTACTTGCATTTTTTGTCAAATTTACTTGTATTTTTGATCAAATTTGGTGTTATTTTTTGCCGAGATCATTATTTTATTTCCATTTTTGTTGTCTTTTTTGCAATATCTAGTGTTTTTTGCCAAATGGGTCATTACATGTAAAATCAACAAATTGAAGTATGGTTTTCAGCCTGACATTCTTGGATTTATTTGAAATTAAGTATGTATGTAGTATTCATAAATAGTAACACACAAGTTTTTTCATGTTCTTCTGGCAAAAGATTATTAAGTAATGAATGCACAAAAGCATTAAAAAATTGAACTTTTGACTCTTGGAGCAACTTGGATTTGTTCATAACTTGTGTTTTAAATTGAGTAAAATATATATAGTGGATGGCGAGGGGCAACTGTGAAATCTTCAATGGGAGCCCCCATTTTTTATTGCAGATTATAATTCTATGGCAAAATCTACATACGTTTTGCCTGAAGCATTTTCTTTGTTTCGCCATCTTTGGAGGAATAAAAATGAGTACACAATTGTAATTTACGACATGCTACTCAATGGTCCTTGAATGTCCGTGCTGCGAGGGTAGGACAGGCCAGTACTTAATAACTTCTAATTGGAAACACTACTCGCAATGTTGTATCCTCCAACTCGACATGCCACTGTGGCTGTGTGGTGAACTACAAAAAGGCCATACCCTTGCAGCTGGAGCCCACATATTGTGTATTTGTAGAAGAGATAGTGGCTCCAGACATTACAATACTTGTACAGTGTTTATTGCCTGCACACTTACGTATCGTTTGCAGAACAGACATGCAAGTGGATGATGAATGTTGCTACCACAGAGGAAAAAATTGAAATGATCATAATTTATGGAGAATGTAGGAGAAATGTTGTGGCTGTTGTTGCCTCTGTAGTGGCATCACCATTTAGGACAGGGAAAGTTAGTTTTATGTGATATTCCGAGAGCAAGTCATCACAGCCAGGAGTGGGCCGGATTGCAGTGAGTTATGCATACCAGCAGTTGCGAAGGCAAATAGAGCCCACAGGGGTATAAAATTGTCGGAGAGGGTGCACACAGCAGTTTCCATGGCGCAAGTTACAGGCAGAAGAGGGCCTCTGGCCAACCTAAGTGTTATGCAAATGTGACACAAAGCAGCATGCTTGACAAAACAGAGGCACACAGCCGGGTATAAATAGGTACCGATTTCTAATGAGATTCATTCAAGTGTGGCAGCTCTCCTGGACGGTGAGGCGTGTAACACCAACGGGCTACACGCAGCAACAGATGGGGCGCCAGTGTCCCAGTCTGCGGCAGGTTGTTGGTTCGACCCTCTGAGGCCGACGCGGGGTCTGCAGCCAGCCAGGGTGGACCACTCTTCAGCTCGCTACCGCGGGCAGTCGTCTCGGCTCCCGACACATGCCGAAGACTTCCGAGGCAAGGGCTGCAGATTCGGACACCAGATTGCGGGCGGTCGTTGCCACCGCATTCTCAGCTATGCCAGCGAGGAAGAAGCAGCAGCAGGGCTGGCCTATGGCTCCCGGCGGAGCAGCACGGAGTCAATGGAGACGGTGACCACTGACTCGGCTGCTGGCACAGCCATCCTGACTTCGTCGGAACTCAGTGGGCCGGCCAAGGCCAGCACGACATAGCGTTGCGTTGCACAGGCTGCTGGGGTGTTTCCTCAGCATTGTGGGGCCCTGGGACACAGACCAAGGTGAATGGAGCACTGAAGTGGAAACAAATAAATCGTTTGGAAAGTTCTCGCCAAGTTTTAATACAGCACCCCTGGCACTCATTCACTACATTTGGTATCTTCCCGCTACATTTGGTCATCCTGATACATTTGGTGGCAGAAGCTGCCACAACACTTTGGATGCCGATCACGTTCCAGAGAATGCTTGCTCTCGTTTGTTCTTTTACAGGGTTGTGAACACTTTTATGTCTGATGGCAGTGTACAGACCGGCAAAAGGAATAGTAAATATGTTACAGTTGACCATCAGTGTCTTTGGTCAGTTAACGTGTGGTATGACATTATGAGGAACAAACTAACTGGTCCGTATGGTATTGATGGCATGTTGAATGGATGCAAATGTTGAACTACTACTGCAGGATGTTGCCCTGAATGCCCAGCAGCGTGTGTTTTAGAATGGTGGTTGCTCGGCCCATTATGCAATTAAAGCAAGGGAGGTATTAGACCATGTTTACACTGGTTGGTGGGTCGGCAGAGGTGGCCCTGTTAATTGGCCTGCTAGGTTACCGGATTTGCCGTTGCCATATTTTTTTCTGTGGGGATATTTAAATGATGACGTGTACCAGCAAGTGCCAATGGGCAGTAAAGACATGGTCGACAGCATCAAAAATGTTTGTGCTGAAATTCCCACAGACATGCTTCTGTCCTGGGTATGGTCATTTGAGAAGTGGATCACTGGGTGTATTGAAGTGGTGGTACAGTGTTTGAATACTTACTCTAATTGGAAAAGTAGACTAGAATTTGCCCTGAGCCATGCCCACAGTGGCGCATCAATTAGTCTGCTTTCGGTATGTTGTAGGAGTGAAATGTTTCAAGTGAGGTTTCCAATTAGAAGCTACAAAATAATGGCCTGTCCTACCCTCGCAGCTTGGAAGTGGGCCCCCACATACTATTGGATATTAAAGAGCCATTGAGTAGCAAGTCGTAAATTACAATTGTGTACCCATTTCTATTCATCTGATTACAGCGCCATCTGTGGCAAAACGAAGAAAATGTTTCAGACAATATGTATGTAGATTTTGCCTTATAATTGCAACCTCCAATAAAAAATGGGGTTCCCATTGAAAATTTCAAAGCTGCACACCGCCACCCACACACGGATCTGGACTGGGAGTTGAGGTGTCCTTGGATATCCCCTTTGGCACAAACAAATTGGAATTATAACTTTTTTTGATCCTAAATGTAGTTTTTGAGATATTTCAATGTCTTCAGTTAAAATGAACATCCTGACACACACACATTTAAAAAAAGTTGTTGAATTTTGAAGATCTTTTTGTTTTAAATGTCAAAGATACTGTTTTCCTCTACATATCCTGAAAGCTTCAACCTAGGATGACCATGTGATCACTATCAGATGTAATTTTATGTTTAAGACAGTAAAGCTGAAAAGGGTAGTTGCTACTCACCATATCTCGGAGATGCTGAGTTGCAGAAAGGCACGACAAAAAGACTGTCAGAAAGTTAGCTTTTGGCCAAGAAGGCCTTTATCAAAAATAGGCAACATACAGAGGGCTGTGTGGTGCTGGATGCTGGAAAGGGAATACTGGTGCTGGGGGGAAGGAACCAGATGGCACAGGCTGTGAAGCAGTCATTGAAATGAAGGACATCGTATTTGGCCACAGTTCATTGGTGGCCATTTATGCAGACAGACTGCTTGTTGGTTGTCGTGGCCACATAGAATGCAGCACAGTGGTTGCAGCTTTGTTGAGATAGATGATGTTTGTGACCGGATTGGAGTTTTGGTGGTAGGAGGGTGTATGGGACAGGTCTTGCAGCTAAATCTATTACAGGTAAATGAGCCAGTAGACAGGGGATTGGGAGGAGAGATTGTGGAGGGATGGATGAGGATATTGTGAAGGTTCTGTTTGTGGCAGAATACCACTGTGGGAGGAGTGGGAAGGATAGTGGATAGGACTTCTCTCATTTCAGGGCATGACAAGAGGTAGTCAAAACCCTGGCGGAGAACTTAATTCAGTTGCTCCAGTCCTGGGTGGTACTGAATCACAAGGGGAATGGTCCTCTGTGGCTGTTCAGTGGGGCTTTGGGAGGTGTTGGGTAACTGTAAAGGTAAGGCATGGGAGAGCTGTTTTTTTACAAGGTTGGGAGGGTAACTACAATATGTAAAGGCCTCAGTGAGACCCTTTGTATATTTCAAGAGAAATCGCTCGTCACTACAGATGCAATGGCCATGGGTGGTTAGGCTGTATGGAAGGGACTTCTTAGTATGAAATGGGTGCCAGCTGTTGAAGTGGAGGTATTGCTGGTGGTTGGTAGGTTTGATATCGACAGAGGTACTGATATGGCCATCTTTGAGGTGGAGGTCAACATCAAGTAAGGTGGCTTTGATGGGTTGAGTAGGCAAATGGGGAGGAAGGCGGATAGCTTGTCCTCACTCTTGATTCAAATCACGAAGAGGTCATCATTGAATCCGAACCAGGTTAGGGGTTTGGGATTGTGGGTGTTCAGGAAGGATTCCTCTAGATGGCCCATGAATAGGTTGGCATAGAATGGTGTCATGCAGGTGCCCATAGCCATACCCCGAATTTGTTTGTAGGTAATGCCTTCAAGTGCAGTGAAGCTAAAATGAAATGGCTGCATCAAAAATGTGAAGAAATCAAAAAAGAAATGATTGTTGGAAAGACTGATTCAGCACACAGGAAAGTCAAAACAATCCTTGGTGAAACTAAAAGCAGGGGTGATAACATTAGAGAGTGCAATGGGAAGGAATTCCACTGTTAAATGCAGAGGAGAGAGTGGATAGGTGGAAACAGTACATTGAAGGCCTCTAAGAGAGGGAAGACTTGTCTGATGTGGCGATAGAAGAAGAAATGGGAGACAATTTAGAAAAGACAGGTGCTCTAGTATTAGAATCAGATGTAAAGAGAGCTTTGTAGGACTTAAGATTAAATAAGGCAGAAGAGCTAGATAACATTCTATCAGAATTTCTAAAACCATTGGGGAAGTGGCATGAAACGAGTATTCATGTTGGTGTGTAGAGTGTATGAGTCTAGAGACGTACCATCTGACTTTCGGAAAAATATCATCCACACGATTCTGAAGACTCTAACAAGTGCGAGAATTATTGCACAATCGTCTTAACAGCTCATGCATCCAAGTTGCTTAGAAGAATAAGATACAGAAGAATGGAAAAGAAAATTGGGGATGTGTTAGTTGACAATCAGTTTGGCTTTAGGAAATGTAAAGGCCCCAGAGAGATAATTCTGTTGTTGCCGTTGATAATGGAAGCAAGGCTACAAGGAAAATGAAGATACATTCACAGGATTTCTCGACCTGGGAAAAGTGTTTAACAGTGTAAAATGGTGCAAGATGTTTGAAATTCTGAGAAAAATAGGGATAAGCTATAGGAACAGACGGGTAATATACAATATGTATAAGAGACAAGACGGAATAATAAGAGTGGGTCAACAAGAACAAAGTGTTTGGATTAGAAAGGATGTAAGACAGGCCTTTAGTCTTTCGTCCCTACTTCTCAATCTGTACCTTGATGAAGCGGTGATTGAATTAAAAGAAAGGTCCAGGAATGGAATTGAAATTCATAGTGAAAGGATATCAGTGATATGATATGATGACATTGCTATCCTGAGAGAAAGTGAAGAATTATAAGATTTGCTGAATGGAACGAACAGTCTAATGAGTACAGAATATGGCCTGAGGATAAATCGAGGAAAGATGAAAATTATAAAAAGCAGAAGAAACAAGGACAGCGAGAAACTTGATTGATGATCACAAAGTAGATGAAGTTAAGGAATTCTGCTGCCTAGGCAGCAAAATAACCTATGACAGATGGAGCAAGGAGGACATCAGTAGCAGACTAGCAGTAGCAAAAAGGGCATTCCTGACAGGAGAGGTCTACTAGTATCAAACATAGGCCTTAATTTGAGGAAGAAATTTCTGTGAATGTGTGTTTGGAGCACAGCATATTGTATGGTAGTGAAACATGGACTATAGGAAAACCAGAGGAGAGAGAATCAAAGCATTTGAGATATGGTCCTACAGACAAATGTTGAAAATTAGGTGGCCTGATAAGGTAAGGAATGAGGAGGTTCTGTGCAGAATCTGAGAGGAAAAGGAGTATGTGGAAATCACTGACGAGAAGAAGGGACACAATGATAGGGCATCTGTTGAGACATGAGGGACCGACTTCCATGGTACTAGAGGGAGCTGTAGAGGGCAAAAACTGTGCAGTAAGACAGAGATTGGAATACATCCAGCAAATAATTGAGGATATAGGTTGCAAGTGGTACTCCAAGATGAAGAAGTTTTCACAGGAGAGGAATTCATGGCAGGCTGCATCAAACCAATCAGAAGAGCGATGACAAAAAATTTAAAAAAAGCTTTCAAAGAAGAAATAATTGTGGGTGAGGAAATAGTTGGTCGTGGCGACTGGGAAGGAGATGGATGCTTTGGAATCTATTGCATGTTCGGAAAGGTAGTGTTCGAAAGCAGTAAGGCCATGAGCATTAGGTATGTTAGTGCAAAGGGAGGTGGCCTCAATAGTGATGAACAGGGCACCATATGGTAAAGGAACAGGAACTGTGGAGAGTTGTTGGAGGAAACAGCTGGTATCTAAAATAGGAGGTTGTGGGTAATAGGCCGAAGGTGTTGGTCAACGAAGGCAGAGATTCTCTGAGTGGGGGCACAGTAACCGGCCACAATGGCATGTCCTGGGCCATTGGGCTTATGGATTTTAGGAAGCATGGAGAATATGCTAGGAGTGCAGGGAATGATGGGGGTCAGTGGAAAGATGCACTCTGGGGAGAGGTTCTGTAATGGGCCTAAGGATTTGAGGAGAGACTGGAGATCCTGTTGAATTCCTGGAATGGGGTCACTGTGGCAGAGTTTGTTGGGGAATATTTCTGCAGATGTAAGGTTAGTTTGTGTATTGAGGGATTTGGGGAGTGATGTTGAGGCAAGAAATTCTAGGAAGTTAACATGGAGTGAATTGGGGGCAGAGGAAGCAGATCAAGGTTGGATAGAGGAGTGAACTGAGTCAGGCAGGGTTCAACATTGGTCGTTGGCTGAGTCTGATTGTAGCATTGGTGGCAAAAAAAATTTCCCACTGCAGAGACCAGGAGAAGGAGAGAAGGTCTTTAACAAGTCCTATGTGATTGAATTAGGGGATGGGGCAAAAGGTGAGGCCTTTGGAAAGGAGTGATGCTTGTCCGGGGCTAACGCTTTTTGAGGAAAGGTTCATGACTGTATTTTGGGTATGTTTAGGTTCTGAATTCTGTGTGGTGGCGGGAGGGAGCTTTGGAGGTTGGAGTAAATGTAGTATGCCTGCGAGACAGAGTTTTTTCAGCTATGAGGGGACATGGGGAGGCTTGGAGGTTGTTGTTGAGGTAGTGGACAGTAGTAGTCCAAGTTGAGAGTAGGAAGTGAATAGGTTGGAGAGTTTTGTGAGGGCCGTTGTCTAATCTCTCAACTACACTTAGCTGCCCCACACTCCACCTCATCCTTGCATGCTTCCAGTCTGGTCACAAACATCACCAATCGCATCAAAGGCAGGGCTACCTGTGAAACCAGTCATCTGATCTACAACCTGAGCTGCAACCACTGTACTGCATTCTATGTGGGCATGACAACCAACAAGCTGTCTGTCCGACTGAATGGCCACTGACAAACTGTGGCCAAGAAACAATTGGGCCACTCTGTTGCGGAGCACACCGCCAAACATGATTTCCTTCATTGCACAAGTTGCAAATTTAGAATAAATTTCTTTTATTTTATGTCTATGGTCACGAACTTGAGGACCTACAAGTTTGTGACCATAAACTTGAAATAAAAGATATTTGTCATTCATTTCAGTGACTGCATCACAGCCTGTGCCATCTGGATCCTTCCCACCAACACCACCTTTTCTGAATTGCACAGATGGGACCTCACCTTGTAATATATCCTGCGTACTTGTAACTCTCCTGGTGTCAGCCTTCGTGAGTCATCTTTTCCCATTTAGCCCCTTCCCTGTTCCAATTCCAGCACTACACAGCCCTCTTTTCTACCAACACACCAAGTCTTTCTACTTCTCTCGTTTTCCACTAACCCCTACTTTTCTCTCCCTACCCCCATCATATCTCCTGACTGCACCTAGCTGCCCATCTCTCCACCTCGTCTCTGCATTCTCCCAGCAGCACTTTACCGTCCTCCACCCTACCCTGCTACCCCAGCCTCCTCCTTACCTGCACCTGGTAACTTCTTCCATAATGCGCTGCTGCTTGCAGTCTAGCTCCAGCTGCCAGAGGCTGTGGTCATGTGTGTGGGAGTTGCGTGTGTGTAAGAGATGTGTGTGTGTGTGGGGGGGGGGGGGGGGGGGTTGAAGGCCTGGTCGGCAGAAAGCTAACTTTCTGACAGTCTTTTGTCGTGCCTTTTTGTGACTCTGCGTCTCTGCTATATCCTTTTCATTATATTGTTATATTCCATCCTTGATTTTCCATTGTTTTAACAGCTTATAATAGATAGAAAAAGAAACAATATCTGCATTATCAGTTTCAATAAAAAATACAAGTTGCAAATCAGTACTGCTGAATACCAGAGGAAAACTTAAAATCAAGTAGATCTCGTTACTAAATGAGTGATATCAATCCAGTTCATCATGCTTCTAGGCATAATATCTATGTTCACTCTGTAGTGTGAGACCAATGACCTCAGCCGGCTGCAGTGGCCGAGCGGTTCTAGGCGCTTCAGTCCGGAACTGTGCGACTGCTATGGTCGCAGGTTCGAATCCTGCCTCGGGCATGGATGTGTGTGATGTCCTTAGGTTAGTTAGGTTTAAGTAGTTCTAAGTTCTAGGGGACTGATGACCTCAGCTGTTAAGTCCCATAGTGCTCAGAGCCATTTGAACCATTTTGAACCAATGACCTCGCTGTCTGGTCTCCTTCCCCGAAACAACCAACCAACCACTCTGTAGTAGTTTGATGGTTAAAGATTGCCTTTACTTCCCTGCTGCTTATGGAAAGAATGCCTGCATGACTGGAGAGTGTGAAAGATGTGGACTGTCCATATGGATGTAAGAAGCTGACTGTGATTCATCCTTTTCCTGACCTTTGTTTCCAGTCACAAAGGCTAACCACCGGTGTCCATTACATTCACAAGCATTGCATCATTTTCAACTGCTGTCATCAGTTCAGTTTCACTTTCAATAGTGTCTGAATATACTTTTATTATTATTGTTGTTGTTTCTTTTCTCAGACGTTATGTCTGGTCAAAAATGGAAAGTGACGCGAACCTTGATCAAGCGTGACTTCCTTTTAACTGTACGGTATATGTTACATTGCATTTAGGAACTTTCGGGTAATTGAACATGTATCAATAATTACAGATTTCTGTAGTTGTATATATATGATTGGATGTAGCTGTACTGCGTTGATGTACTTGTGGATATTGTGTGGTATGACTCCTGTAGTTGATAGTATAATTGGTACAATGTCAACTTTATCCTGATACCACATGTCCTTGACTTCCTCAGCCAGTTGGATGTATTTTTCAATTTTTTCTCCTGTTTTCTTCTGTATATTTGTTGTATTGGGTGTGGATATTTCTATTAGTTGTGTTAATTTCTTCTTTTTATTGGTGAGTATGATGTCAGGTTTGTTATGTGGTGTTGTTTTATCTGTTATAATGGTTCTGTTCCAGTATAATTTGTATTCATCATTCTCCAGTACATTTTGTGGTGCATACTTTTATGTGGGAACGTGTTGTTTTATTAGTTTATTTTGTATGGCAAGTTGTTGATGTAGTATTTTTGCTACATTGTCGTGTCTTCTGGGGTATTCTGTATTTGCTAGTATTGTACATCCGCTTGTGATGTGATCTACTGTTTCTATTTGTTGTTTGCAAAGTCTGCATTTATCTGTTGTGGTATTGGGATCTTTAATAATATACTTGCTGTAATATCTGGTGTTTATTGTTTGATCCTGTATTGCAATCATGAATCCTTCCGTCTCATTGTATATATTGCCTTTTCTTAGCCATGTGTTCGATGCGTCTTGATCTATGTGTGGCTGTGTTAGATGATACGGATGCTTGCCATGTAATGTTTTCTTTTTCCAATTTACTTTCTTTGTATCTGTTGATGTTATGTGATCTAAAGGGTTGTAGAAGTGGTTATGAAATTGCAGTGGTGTAGCCAATGTATTCATATGAGTGATTGTTTTGTGTATTTTGCTAGTTTCTGCTCGTTCTATAAAGAATTTTCTTAAATTATCTACCTGTCCATAATGTAGGTTTTTTATGTCGATAAATCCCCTTCCTCCTTCCTTTCTGCTTAATGTGAATCTTTCTGTTGCTGAATGTATGTGATGTATTCTATATTTGTGGCATTGTGATTGTGTAAGTGTATTGAGTGCTTCTAGGTCTGTGTTACTCCATTTCACTACTCCAAGTGAGTAGGTAAATATTGGTATAGCATAAGTATTTATAGCTTTTGTCTTGTTTCTTGCTGTCAATTCTCTTTTCAGTATTTTTGTTAGTCTTTGTCTATATTTTTCTTCTTTAAAATTTGTATTATGTATTCCTATTTTTTGTCTGTATCCTAGATATTTATAGGCATCTGTTTTTTTCCATTGCTTCTATGCAGTCGCTGTTGTTATCCAATACATAATCTTCTTGTTTAGTGTGTTTTCCCTTGACTATGCTATTTTTCTTACATTTGTCTGTTCCAAAAGCCACATTTATATCATTGCTGAATTATTATTATTATTATTATTATTATTATTATTATTATTATTATTATTTTATATATTTGTTTTTGCTTAGGGGAAGAAGGTGTGAAGTTTTTGTGTCCCTTTAACTGTGCAGCATGTCTCAAATCTCTCTGTAAGTTTCACTTCTCCATTTTCAGGATCTTTGGTTGTAACATACTTGAAACTGATCCTGTCTAAATAATCCTTGGCAAACACACAAGGTTATTCGGGTGTCATGATTTATCAGTGTATAGGCGTTGCAGACTTGCTTGGGCAACCAGTTGCTTGACTGTTCCACCAGCACCAACGCTAGCTGCTTTACCGTGAGAGGCAGCTCAAAGATGCCACTGATTTTCAATATGGAAATCATCTTCATGATAGCACACATTGATGAAATTATTTCTATTCTGATACTGAGCTGCTGTTTCATCTAGAAGTAGTGTATTTTGCTTATTTTATTAGATTTTTTGGTCAGAAAGTCAATCAAATTGAACTGTAACATATGCACATCAACAGTGTCATGTATGAGGCATTCTGATATGTGCTGAAGTTTGTCACCATCCTTGCAATAACAGGGTGTCTACGACCCGGGAATTTTTTCATCTGGTAGAAAACTGGGAATTTTTTAGAATTCCGAGAATCTATTATTGTTTTAGTTTTTAGTCAAATTTTTGTGATTTTGACTGGTAAGAATCAATACTCCAACAAAGGATATTACTGTATCCTGATTCTGCAGAATAATACTGCAGCAAAGAAACGTGAACGAGAGGAAAAATGAACGAAAATAAAACTTAAGTCACAAAGGAAATGCGCCATATACAACAGCTAAACATAGTGCTGATACAAGCGTCTGCCAGCAGCAAAGAGTGTCAAATGCTTTAGGAAGACTATGCATTGCTTCCTAACAACAAATTGCCTCTGCTGAGCAAGACGTCACAGTTGTTTACATTAGATTCGTTTGAGCAGTTGCGGGCATGCTCCTGTGGATGCGCAGTTGAGTCGCATATAAGTAGTACCTTCTCCCGCTTCTGGCTACGGATGTGTGGCTGGGCGCCACTACCTAATATTGCCCCGGTTCGGAAATGTAGGTCCTGGCCTATGCACAGAGCAGTCTGAGCTGTAGTGGGGAGGTGGGTAGTCTCCACGTGACCCGTATTTACGTTAAGTGAATTTGCTGTTTCCTCTTCATTTATTGCTCTCTCATTAAATGAAAACAAAATGGATTTCTGTGGCTGAGAGCTATCAAATGAATTAAAATACGTTCGCATGTTTACGGAAGGCTAAAATTTTCTCCACCTTTCTGACAGTCAAGCATTAATCGCCTTGCACAATAATGAAGTTATTTTTGTCAGTTTGCTAAAGAGATTTGACTTTATTAATCTTTAGCGATGAGGCAGTCAATTTGAAACGAAGTGTTTAATTTCACACTGTTCATTAGTTTCAACTGTTCGCTGCATTTCAAGTGCACGTTTTCCATTTTCTAGCTCGCATGGCATTATGCCATAATAAAGAACCAAACATGAGACAATACAGTTCTGGTACTCGAGAAAATTTACATACGAATGTGCACTTTAAGCCGAATTATGCATTTCAGCATGGTTCACGAAATTCCGATACTCTTGAAGTATCCTCTGATGTCTTGTTTCTTTTGTGACATAGCGCAAAATCTTTTAATGTTTTACACGTACGAACATACGTGCTTCCTGCGTCATCGTAGCTGCGCAAGAGCAGGGGCACCTGTTATCTGGCGCTCTCTGGCAACTGCTGAAACAAATCAGTTTCTAACACGTCACGGGAAAATATTGCGAATCGTGGTTTGAAAAGCGTTACTTTTTGAAAGTAAATTTCCTTGTACACAAGATGAACTATGTGCGAGAATGTACGATGAATTTCTTAAATCACAGAGCATTTGACTCTCAATTAAAAATCAACTCTTTGAGGACAACCATCTAGAAGAATTTCGAGCCCAGAAGATCAGAAATTTATGTCGTTATTAAAAATTTTACTGGCATATTTGTGTGATATACTGTAACACGGTGCAAAAAAGATCTACATTATATGTGGAAGCTTAGCTTCTCTTGCAGCTTATTAATCTTAGAGTTCACGATTATATGTGAAAGCTTTGTTTTTCTTGTAGCAACACTAGGTATATTAATTTAAAACATTAACTTTTCCTATTTGTATTTTCGCACTACTTATGAGTGATCTTGCTATTGGCTGACTACATCACGTGTTCTATGCTGTCTTCGGCTGGCGAGATCACGTGACATGAGCTATGGCTGGCTTACAAAAGTGCATCGCAATATCGATTTCAATGCTTTGGAAAGTAACATGCGGTGTTTGGTGGAATGCGAAGTTATACCTTCATAACATGAAACTATGCAGCGTACATGGTGCTGCACATCAAAGTTCTTTCCAAAACGTGTTTTTTCTCCCCTTACTTTCGTTTTCTAAAGTGCCGGGAAATTCTATGTCGCCATATAAAACTATAAACATTCAAAGTACTGATAAATTTTACAGTGCCGAGGAAAAGTATACTGTTACTTAACAAGGGAAAAGTGTATTTTCACCCGGGAGAAAGTGTATTTTCAACTGGGAAAAATCCGGGAAATTTTTTCTTTGTCCATGTATACATCCTGAATAAGCTACAAAGGGATGAGTTATTGGTTCAATGGTAATCCGGAACATTATCTTATACAACAGAGGTATAATTCTCAGCAAAATCACAAAGAACTGACCTTAAGCTCATTTTTCAGTGTTTTTTAGAAGGTAGATTGTTTTCATGGTCACAAATGAATGCCGTATAAATGATTTTAATTTGTCAAAGGAATCACTAAAGTCGTAAGAGTATTTTATGATGGTTTCTAGAGAAGTATGATCAACAGAGACTCACTGTAAGTTAAGTTGTCAATATTGTTAGTATCCAACAATTCTTGTAAAACTTTTTGTGTGTTTCGGGTTGTGGAAAGAACTGACATTCACCAAAGTGGCAAGCCAATGTTTTTGTTGGAGTGCCAGCTGAGGAATGTTCCACCCATTTTTGGTGAGTAGTGTACACACAAACACTATGTGTGCCACTGTTTTGAGATTAAATACAATTTTTGGGACATGGCTCAGCAACCCTATGTGAATCCCTGGATAGTTGTCTCTGAAGTGCACATAAATTTCTTTCAAATTACTTAAAACCAATTATTTTTGGACTTGAATTTTCTGTCCATCAGCTTACAGAGCATAAAATCTTATTTACCTGGCACTGACTTGCTTATCTCATCAGAACAGAAAGTGTATTATAAAATCAGCAGTAGTCTAACAGACATCTCAGGTTTTTAATTGGAAGAAGACAAAATACCCTTGGCCTTCACCAAATCTTTTACTTTTCTTGCCACATAGTTCGTTATGTTAAATTCCTCTTGAAGCTACTTAACACTCCAGCTTTTAGGTAATACGATGAGAATTTCCATCTGTCTACGAACGATCATATCTGATTATGAATTGTCATCTAATTCTTCTTCATCAGAAGGCAGCAAAAATACTGTTCTTTGGATTCTGAAGTAATTTTTATTAGTTTTTTCTGAAGATACTTTGCCACCTCACATAGTCATTTTCTTTAAACTAGCTATACACCAACAGACTGCAAAGAAGCATTCAAAGTTTCTAGAGCTGCACTTGCAGCAATGTTTTGGTTCGTCACTACAGCTTAACTCTTTTTCACCTTTTTTGTTGGATCTTGAAGCACATTACATCATCATTGTTTTCTGAACTAGATATGTCAGAACTTCTACTTGGGAATTTTTTTTCGTACTGGTCAAATACTTTCTGACTTAATGTTAGGAATGATTTTCTTTCTGTCATCCATTGGAAAACAGGACACAAGTTTTTCTTTTGGTTATTGTGACCCTCTTCATTAAAAGGATTACAGCACAAAGCTGAAATTTTAGGCATTTTATGTCATTTTCAAAGGAACAGTTTAATTTTTATGAAACATTTTTTCAAAGTTCAGTGCATCACTTCCTCTGTTTAGTAATACACAACATTACTTCTCCATTTTTCCACATCTTTGAATGAAATCTAACAGTATGTAAATAGTTCGCAAATATTAACTAGTTGTAGGCAAACACTCTCCTACATTTTTGTAAGAATTGTACAAAAAGTACCATTAAGCTAATTTCAAAGCACAACATTTCAAAATTAATCACGTTATTTCACTTTGTAGTCTATGTCACAGCAAAAGTAAATGTACATGTCACTTTCAACAACAATTGACGACAATTGTCTACTGCTGATCGAATATTGTCCAATGACAAAATACCAAGAAATGGGAGATAGGGATGCCAACCAACCATTTTGTATACAGTCTTCAGAATTAGGTACTAAATTGCATATTTTGGACATGTACATTGATTTATTAATTTTGAGTTACTAATTTAGCTAGTGCAATGCTTTAAAACAGTGATTTGTATGAAAGTACAGTTTTGTAGCCCAAGTAATAAATCCTGTATGATTCAGTAAAATTGTTGTGGGTAGAAAAATAAAAGTAATAATTCATAATCAGAATGACATTTAATAAAATCCTCATCAACATAAAATTAGTTTGGTAGTGGTCTCTTTAGTTGAAATTTTCAGATTGTGTAAACATATACTTTTTGGAGAATTTTAAAAATACAGTTTTTCAAAATTCAGTAAATTCAATAGTGGTGTTTTCAACTACTTGTGTTTTATATATCCTACGAAAGCCCTTTAAAAGAGCTTTCAAACCAAGTCAGTTTCATCATTCTAGCATAGTTGGAAAACAAGTTAGAAACCAATCAATATTGTTCTTATATATAAGAGGGAAACATTCCACGTGGGAAAAATATATTTAAAAAGAAAGACGATGAGACTTACCAAACAAGAGCGCTGGCAGGTCGATAGACACACAAACAAACACAAACATACACACAAAATTCTAGCTTTCGCAACCAACGGTTGCCTCATCAGGAAAGAAAGAAGGAGAGGGAAAGACAAAAGGATTTGGGGAGCGGAAAGACTTACCTTAGGGGGAAAAAGGATGGGTATACACTCGCACACACACACACATCCATCCACACATACACCTAGGCATGTTTGCGGAGGGAATGTAAATAAAACTTAATGGGGTCGTTGTGGGGGTGTTGTGGGGGTGACATGGTATTAGAAGGTGGAAAGTTTAACATGAGGTTGAAATGAAAAAGAAAGATAGAAATATATGGGGAGAGATAAAGGTGAACTAGAAAGCAATTGGAGATCTGGTATGAAAAAAGGCGAAAAAGTGTTGGTTAAGTTGATCCTGTGGTGAACTTGGGTTGGTAGACAGCGATGTGCAAAAAGGTTAGGTGGTTGTGTTGCCGCTAAATCACGTTAAAGGACGGAGAAATTCGGGAAAATTTTGAGAAAATTTCGAAAAAACGTATTAAAGGAGTGGTGTTGTGGTGAAAGATTACGAAAATGGGGCTAACAATTGTAGAAATAATGACGTTAAAACCTGTGGGGAGCGGCTAAAATGATCAGTGATGTGCGAAAAACGGAAGTGGAAATAAAGTTAAAGTTATTATAAGTAGCCGAAATGGTTGTTAAATACGTGAAAGCAGCTGTTATTGAACTAGAAACGGTGGATTTTATAGCAGCGGTAGTGTTGAAAGCGGAAAATAAAATTTTTTGGTTATGGTTGGGAAGTGGGTTACGTATTGTTGACCATATATAGGCGGGATAAAATTGTTTAGTAGATTACGGTAAAAGGGGAAGGTGAATACAAAGTGAAACTACTGGTAAAAACAGAAAGAGAAAATAAAGAGAAAAAAGAGAAATAAGACGACAGGAAAGATTTTGAAATGCAAAGGCGACAATAACAAACGTAATTGTTGGGTTCAAATTAATGATATGGTTATAATAGAAGGAAACATTCCACGAAGGAAAAATATACCTAAAAACAAAGATGATGTGACTTACCAAATGAAAGTGCTGGCAGGTCGACAGACACACAAACGAACACAAACATACACACAAAATTCAAGCTTTCGCAGCAAACTGTTGCCTCATCAGGAAAGAGGGAAGGAGAGGGAAAGACGAAAGGATGTGGGTTTTAAGGGAGAGGGTAAGGAGTCATTCCAGTCCCGGGAGCGGAAAGACTTACCTTAGGGGGGAAAAAGGACGGGTATACACTCGCGCGCACACACACACACACGCACACACACACACACACACACACACACACATACACACATATCCATCCACACATACACATCCACCCAGCACTTCCTATTCCAGTCCTGTCACAGGTTTATGCTACCCCATCAAGCCAGGCCACCTGTGAAAGCAGTCATGTCACTTACCATCTCTGCTGCAATCATTGCACATCTTTTTTTTATACTGGTATGACTACCAACCAGCTGTCCACCAGGATGAACAGCCACTGCCAAACTTTGGCCAAGAGCAAAGTAGACCACCTTGTGGCACAACAAGCAGCTGAACGTAACATACTTGATTTCAATGGCTGCTTCACTACACAAGTCATCTGATCCTTCCCTCCACCACCAGCTTTTCTAAACTGTGCAGATTGGAGTTATCCTTACATCAAATTCTCCACTCCCATAATTATCCCGGCCTCAACCTATGGTAACATACTGTCCCCACACCCTCTACTGAACAGTTTCCACCCCCTGTGTCTTATCATCTCCTCCCCATTCTCGTCTCCCACCCTGTTTATTTGCAGGCCTCTACCAACATATCTGCTCATCTTTCCTCACTCTTCCCCTTTTTTGTTCCTTCTTTCCCCACGTACCTGCCCCACAACCTCCTGATGTGGCACCTGTTGGCAGTGAGTAGGCCCTGCACACTTCCGTCTGTCTCCCTACTTGTATACTACTATCCCTTTCCCTACTCCGTCCCCATCCCCTCCAGTTAGTTGCTTGCATCTCGCGTGATTTTGCATTCCGGCCTAAGATGCTGGAGTTGGCGGTCCTGTGTGTGTGTGTGTGTGTGTGTGTGTGTGTGTGTGTGTGTGTGTCAGTGTGTCAGTGCGCGCGCACCTTTACTGCTGAAGGCTGTGGCCAAAAGCTGTCTGTGAGTATCGTGTAATAGTGCCTGTCTACAACTTGACGTGTCCTCTTTACAGTAGGTAGTGTTCTGTCCTTTCCTATATTGTTAAAAAATTTGTTGTGTGTTACCGTTTATGAATACTGCATGCATACTTAATTTCAAATAAACATAAGAGGGTCAGGTCGTAGCACTTGTTAATTTGACATGGTATAACCCAAATTTGGTGTTATAGTTATGAATTTTTTTTTTAATTTCTGTTTCTCACCAAACTTGATGTCTTTTTTTCCAAATTCGATATTGTTTAATTTGCCAGGCAATGTTCGAAATTTTTTTTTTTTTGCCAAATTTGATATTGTTTTTTGTCAAAGTCCATGCTATTTTTGCTAATTTCAGTGCTATTTTTATTATGACACCTAAGTTCTGCATGTGGGAAATGAACTGTTAGTTTAAGATCATACATGAACCTCAACATTAAAGTGATTGCAAGTCAAAATTTTGTTTTAGCGTTCAATAACTACCAGTTCTGAATATTAGTAAAATGCGATTCTGAGATTTCTAAATTTTGTTAAGACATAAGAATTAATTTCGAGATATCCCACTGAAGTTGTCAGTTTTACACCCTGTAGGAAAGTTCTTGTAGAATATAAATATTTTGGGATTAAAGGAACCACTCACCAAAAACAGAAACATTGACTTGTCGATAGGCACACACAAAAGAAAGAAAACTGTAGAGGGAGGTGGGGGAAGGGAGAGGGACTGAGGGTAGGAGGCTAAAGGCTATGATCCTATTGACTAGGAATTTAGAGTGGGAGTGGCACAGGTGTCACATGCCTGTGGCAGACAAAGGGGCAAGACTGTCCTATCCACCTACATAACACCCCCTACACAAGTCCTGTCACATGCTTATGCTACCCTATCAGAGGTCAGGTCAACTGTGAAAGCATTCACGTATCACCCCTGGTGCAAAAACTGCACACATTTTTATGTCGGTGTGATTACCATCCAGAAGGAATGGCCACTGCCAAAGTGTTGTCAAGAACAAAGTTGACCACCCAGTGGCACAACCTGCATCTGAGCAAAGCATATTCAGTTTCAATGGCTGCTTCACAGCCATAGCCATTTGGATCCTTCCCTCCACCACCAGCTTCCCTGAAATAGACACATGGGAGTTGTCCTTACAACATAACCTCTGCTTTCCTAATCGTCCTGGCCTCAGTCTTAAACAACCCACTGTCCCTGCACCCTCCAGCCAATAATTTCCCATTCCTCCATCCTGTCACTACTTGCCAATTCATGTCCCTACATTGCCCTTAGTGTGTGCTGCTTTCTACTGCCCACTAAAATTATGCCAACTCTTATACATGCCACCACACCTGGCTGGCAAACTGGCCACCTCCCTCTGAGCCTTTAGCCACCCAGCTCCAATCCCTTCCTCTGCCTCCCACCCCCCTTCCCCTCTACTCACCCCAACTGATACTACCCCCACCACAATGAGTCCACCTACCGAAGAATGGTATTGGCACTGTCAGTGTAGCCGGCAACACATGGGGCATAGGCATGTACGTAACAGTGTGTGTGTGCTTGCATGCATGCGTGTTTTATTTTACTCTAGCTCATCAAAGGACAATTCCAAAAACTACCAGTTTTCTTTCTTTTGTGTGTGCTTATCGACAACTCAACACTTCTGCTTTGTGGTGAATGGTTTCCTTCTTATACCAAAGTAATTATAAATTGCCAGTTTTTTGTTATTTTGCAAAAAACTCCTAATTTTGCCTTACCTTTTTTTATATCTTCAATTTTAACACATTTTTCGGACAACACAACACACATATAAGTCACTGAGTAAGTTGACCTTTGTACAAGTCGGCATTCGATTAAACACTGAGTCTCAGTCTAGCGGCCGCTGCTCGGCTGGCCGCTTAGGTGGCGCAGCTGCTGCCTGGCTGGCAGACAGCGCCGCACGTAGAGGACGTGCGTAATTGCGCGGCGGCACTTTGAATAATCGGCGAGTCACAACACTTTTCCCCCCTTTGAAATTGTTGCACTGGTCTTGATGGAGGTGTCCTGGAGATGGCTAACATCCATAGGCGTTGTTTGACTCGCCGTAAAGTCTCGAGGAGGAGGCTTCCCGTACGGACGGAAGTGTCCCCGATGATAACGGGTCGAGATGACAGGAGACGTAGGGGTTGAATCTGCTGGGGCTCCCTGCACCAATCTGCCCGTTGCGGCAAGTCCAGTTGATATGACAGGAGACATGGGCGATGTGTCGGCGTCTGTTGGAGGAGGAGGCGAGTAGATGTACTCTGACAGAGGACGGTCCTCTGGTTCCTGCATGGGCATGTCTCCTGGTGGCGTCCGTTCTGGTGCTGGCATCGCGATGATGGTGAGTGGGCTGCGTTGTGAGTATTGAGAGATGCCAAGATCCCGAGCATCAGGTAGAGCCAAAGGTGGTGTGGCGGCATTCGGAACAGGCATTGCTGCCACCCGAGGCCGAAGCTGGTCCGAATGACGCACTGCAACACCCGCGTCCGTCTGGATTTCATACAGGCGTCTGCCACGGTGTCGTAAGATGCGGCCCGGGCTCCATTTTGGCTGCCTGCCATATCCCCGTACCCAGACGAGGTCGTCGGCGGTGAACCGGCCAAGTGAAGGCACCCACGGCCGTGAGGTGGGAGGCCGCAGAAGATGAAGTAGCGTGCGGGGCTGTCGGCCATGTAAGAGCTCAGCCGGGCTGTGATCGCCCATGGGGGTGAAACGGTAAGACGCCAGGAACTGGAGAAGCGCGTCATCAGCAGCAGAAGAAGTTAGAAGTTTCCGCATCTGAGCCTTAAATGTGCGGACCAGTCGTTCAGCCTCACCGTTGGATTGTGGATGGAACGGCGGGGCCGTGACATGCGTAACGCCGTGACGAGCACAAAAATCCGCAAAGTCGGAAGAGGCAAATTGTGGACCATTATCAGTAACAAGAGTAGAGGGGAGGCCTTCCAAAGAAAAAATGCGGGCGAGAGCACTGGTGGTTGCCGCGGTGGTAGGTGACGTGCAACAGACAGTGAAAGGAAAGTTAGAATAGGCGTCAATTACGAGGAGCCAATAAGTACCTATAAAGGGTCCCGCAAAGTCAGCATGAATGCGCTCCCAGGGCTTCTCAGGCGAAGGCCACGGTGACAAAGATGACTTCGGGGCAGCGGCCTGTGACGCACAAGGGCCGCAGGCAGCGACCATGTGTGCGATGTTAGAGTCGATGCCAGGCCAGTACACATGACGGCATGCCAGAGATTTTGTGCGAGACACACCCCGGTGCCCCTGGTGAAGGAGGCGCAAGACCGAAGCACGCAAAGACGCAGGTACCACAACACGCGGCGAAGCATTGTCAGTGGAGAGGAGGATAACACCATCCCTAGCCGTGAGGCGGTAGCGCAAAGTGTAGTAGTTCCGCAACGGATCAGAAGTCTTAGCGGACGGGCGATCTGGCCAACCCTTCTGAATACAGCGTAAAACCCGGGAGAGGGTAGGGTCAGAACCCGTAGCAGCCGCCAGCCTGTCCCCAGTGATGGGGAACCCGTCCACAACCCGCTGCTCGGCAACATCCAGGTGGAAACACAAAAGTTCGTCCCTGTCGAATGCCTGATCAGGACCCATGGGAAGGCGAGACAAAGCATCAGCATTCGCATGTTGAGCCGTTGGCCGGAAATGAATCTCATAATTGAAACGGGACAAGTAAAGAGCCCAACGCTGGAGGCGGTGTGCAGCCTTGTCGGGAAGTGATGTTGATGGATGAAACAAGGAAACAAGCAGTTTGTGATCCGTAACAAGATGAAATTTTGAGCCATAGAGAAAAACACCAAACTTATGAAGAGCATAAATGATGGCCAAAGCTTCTTTCTCAATTTGAGAATACTTTTGTTGGGCATCCGTGAGCGTTTTGGAGGCATAAGCGATGGGTTGTTCCGAACCGTCAGAAAAACGGTGCGCAAGGACCGCACCGACCCCGTATTGAGAGGCGTCTGTGGCAAGAACAAGATGTTGGCCAGGTCGATAAGTAGCCAGGCACGGGGCCTGTTTCAGCATAGTCTTTAATTTCCGGAAAGCCGTGTCACATGACGCGGACCAGTGAAAAGGCACGTTTTTATGCAACAGGCGATGCAATGGCTGAGCCACCGACGCCGCAGACGGTAAAAACTTGTGATAGTATGCTATTTTCCCCAAGAAAGCCTGCAGTTCCTTAACAGATGTAGGGCGAGGAAGGGCATCGATCGCAGCAACAGTGTGTTGAAGCGGACGAATACCATCCCGAGAGAGTTGAAACCCCAAGTACGTGATAGATGCCTGAAAGAATTGTGATTTCTGAAGATTACACTTAAGACCGGCAGTCTGTAAGACATTAAAAAGTGTGCGGAGATTTTGAAGATGTTCATCAGTGGTGGAGCCAGTGACAACAATGTCGTCCATGTAATTGATACACCCTGGGACAGGGAGCAATAATTGTTCCAAGAATCGCTGAAAAAGAGCAGGTGCGCTAGCAACCCCGAATGGCAAGCGTTGGTATTGATAGAGGCCGAAAGGCGTGTTAAGGACCAGAAACTGCCGGGAAGTAGCGTCGAGAGGAAGTTGATGATAAGCTTCCGACAGGTCAATTTTAGAAAAATACTGTCCTCCAGCGAGTTTAGTGAACAGTTCTTCAGGACGGGGCATAGGATAAGTGTCGATGAGGCATTGAGCATTTACAGTGGCTTTGAAATCGCCACAGAGACGAATATCACCATTGGGTTTAGCAACTACTACGACAGGAGAGGACCACTCACTGGAAGTGACAGGAAGCAAGACCCCTGAAGCAGTGAGACGATCCAACTCCCGTTTTACCCGATCACGAAGGGCCACAGGAATGGGCCGAGCCCGAAAAAACTTAGGCCGAGCAGTGGGTTTGAGCGTGATATGAGCTTCAAAGTCGTTTGCACGGCCTAACCCAGGAGAAAAAAGGGACGAAAACGTCGTCGACAAGGAATCCAGCTGAGCATAAGGAATAGCATCAGAGACAATATTGACCGAGTCATCTATGGAGAACCCAAAAACGCGAAAGGCATCGAAACCAAAAAGATTTTCTGCGGTGCTCTGGTCGACCACAAATATGGGAACAGTGCGAACGACGGATTTGTAAGATACCTCAGCATTAAACTGTCCCAAGAGAGAAATCTTCTGTTTATTGTACGTCCGTAATTGCCGAGTGACAGGGGACAGGAGTGGAGAACCCAGCTGAAGATACGTCTGAGAATTAATTATAGTGGCAGCAGAACCGGTATCCACTTGCATGCGAACATCTCGACCAAGGATTTGGACAGTGAGGAATAACTTCCCTGAAAGGGAAGAAGTGCAATTGACAGACAACACAGAATCAGAATCAGCATCATGTTCATGAACATCATGTATGCGGTCGGATTTACAAACGGAAGACACATGACCTTTCTTTTTGCAATTGTGACACACAGCCCAACGTTGGGGACAATCCTCGCGTGAATGTTTCGTAAAACACCGCGGACATGAAGGAAGTTGCTGGGGATTTTGCTGCAGTTTCTTAGTGGGTTGTTTACGGCTAGGCCGCGGCTGCGCGTGGGAGCGTACTGCGGCCACGTCGGCCGGCGGGGACGCGGCGCACGCGTCGTCAACAGCGCACAGAGGTTGTATTTCCCCGACGTCACCCCACGCCTCTATTTGCGCCCCAGCGGCGCGAGAAATTTCAAAAGACTGCGCAATGGAGAGAACTTCATCGAGAGTCGGATTCGCCAACTGAAGGGCACGTTGCCGAACTTCTTTGTCGAGCGCCGACCGGATAATAGCATCCCGTACCATGGAATCGGCATAGGATTCTTTGTGAACGTCAGTAACAAATTGACACTTTCGACTGAGGCCGTGAAGTTCAGCAGCCCAAGCGTGATAGGACTGATTTGGTTGTTTTTGACAACGATAAAAGGCAACACGAGAGGCTACCACATGCGTTTGCTTTTGAAAATAGACAGACAGAAGGGAGCACATTTCAGCAAAGGACAAAGACGCAGGATCCTTCAAAGGGGCCAATTGCGACAACAACCGATACAGTTGAGGTGAAATCCAGGAAAGGAACAGAGACTTACATGGTTGTTCGTCCGTGACATGAAATGCCAAGAAGTGCTGTCGAAGACGTTTTTCATAATCAGACCAGTCTTCCGCCGTCTCGTCGTAAGGTGGAAAAGGAGGTACAGCCAACGACGAGAAACGCCCCGCATTTGACGCCGCGACGAAATCGCGAATCGCTGCTGTCAGAAGCATTTGCTGTTCAAGGAGATTTTGCAATAGTTGCTCGACAGTAGCCATGGAACCCTGTGAGTCAACGGTGAAAAGGAAAAATCCACTACCTCGTCACCAAATTTTTATATCTTCAAATTTAACACATTTTTCGGACAACACAACACACATATAAGTCACTGAGTAAGTTGACCTGTGTACAAGTCGGCATTCGATTAAACACTGAGTCTCAGTCTAGTGGCCGCTGCTCGGCTGGCCACTTAGGTGGTGCAGCTGCTGCCTGGCTGGCAGACAGCGCCGCACGTAGAGGACGTGCGTAATTGTGCGGCGGCACTTTGAATAATTGGCGAGTCACAACACCTTTTTTTGCAAAATTCTCCTGTTACTAGTTATTGCTGGTGCTGTTATAGTTTCATTAAAAATTAACATGTTTTAAAGTGACGTGTGTTTGGCTGATCATCATATTCTTGTTTTAGACTTTTTAATTTGATTTCATTGAAGTTTAAAACTTATTAATCATTTGATTGTTATAATCAGAGATCATTATTAATTAATGCTCATCCAAATAGCTTGTTTAACCATATTGTGAGTGATAGCTGTCCAACCATAACTGAAGTTAAAATGCTTCCTGCTTCATGTTTCTGCCTGTAGTCTTTTCTGATTTTGGTTGTTATCTGTACGAACTTTTATTGACATTATTGGACATAATCTCTTCATCCAGACAGTTTTTGTAGTCTACAGCACCTACTAGCCCCAATATGGTAGCCGGCTGCGGTGGCTGAGCAGTTCTAGGCACTTCAATCTGGAACCATGCGGCTGCTACGGTCGCAGGTTCAAATCCTCCCTCGGGCATGGATGTGAGTGATGTCCTTAGGTTAGTTAGGTTTAAGTAGTTCTAAGTCTAGGGGACTGATGACCTCCGATGTTAAGTCCCATAGTGCTCAGAGCCATTTGAACCCAATATGGTTTTAATGTACTGTATTTAAAAAATCAGTGTAATGTGTTTTGAATTCACGCTTTTATCATCAGACGGCTTGCGTACTTTGATCAAAACACATGGCGTGTTGTTTTAAAGGAGAGTTATCATAAAATTTGTGCCTGGAACTTTTGTTTTCACCATCTCTCTCCAGAGAAATGAGATTCATGTTGTTCTTGACGTTTTCACATATACTCACAATGGTCTTCATTACTGTTTACATTTGTTTGGCAATAAAACTTATTATCTTGACAAACATGTGCTTTAACTCACTTTCAATAAAGTAAATCAAAACCAAATTGTTGCTGATTGCTGCTGTCTGCTACAAATATTCTGTTCCACATAACAGCCACAGTTCACCATTATTCTCATTATTTTTCATAATTGCTTTCAACTTCTTAATGCTTGTGATGGACTGTATTATTCAAATTTTGAAAGACATGGATTACTTTGCACTTCTATTAATTTATCAAAAAATTCATATCTTATTGTTACAGAAAAACAAAGCAATTAGGGCCATTCAATAAATTAATGCAAGGGCGAAGATACCACTGTATTACAATCTGACATTACAGCAACATTTGAAAAATTAGTTTTAGTCTAACTGTTCATTTGGAATTTTTACCAGATTTTGATGAAATCGAAGCAGGGGTTTTACCACCACCTGCCTCTGCAAATGGGAAAGGTGAAGCTAAGGGAGATGCAGAAAATCATTCCATTATTATGCAACAGGTGGATGAACTGCAAGACACTGTTAAAGAACTGATGAATCAGGTATTTTTGCACAGAATAATCTGACATTGAATTTTTCCGTGTTTGTACATTATACTGTAATTATAATTTTATTCTGTATAGTTGAGTTGTTTTGTTTTATTTTGTGGGGTTCTACTGTCCACTTACTTTTGAATAGCAAAGTATCAGTGAGATGAAAATATTTATAAAATGTTCAAAAAATCTAGCCACTAAGTGGAAGTAATTGGAAATAAGAAAAAAGTGTAAAATTGCTTGCTTTTGGACCTGAGGGCTACTGCTCCTTGTGGCAGCAGTCATAATATTGATATTCCTTGACTAGTTTGTGGTGGTTAGTTATTATTAATATTGGTTTCATTCTGATCTCCAGGCATGATAATTGTTAATTTTCTTTGTGAGAAGATGCCACAATTTACTGCCTTTAAAAGTCATCGTAAAATGGGCTTCTTAGGGGAACTGTATATTTTGTAGTATCTTTCGTTAACTTTGATGGATTAATCAGTGAATAAATCTTTGAGCAAGTCCTGTCCAAGTTACTGTACACTCTTGCCAGTAAGTTAAATTCATGTCAAAATTTATGTTTATAATAATTTGCAAACTCAGTGTTCATTAATACTGGCTGTCGGAGATCCTATGCCTATATTAATTTTTGTTTGATTTGATGAAAAAGTGACAATTGCTGCACTGCACTGGATAATGAAGTGATCGAAAATCTCACTTCCCCGAATTCACTTAAAAAATTTTAATCATTGGTTCTTTATAATAATAAAACTTTTCCTTCTCACCAAGATAATTAGTTTCTGATAAAGTGGAAATTAAAATTTTGAATACTTTCACTCCATATATTGTTACAATTTAGTGCTGTTATGAGCTAGCACAATATAGACAACATTAGACAAGATAGCCTGAGATAGAATGACAAAAGGAGTGCAAGACACTATTGTCTCTATTCTTTATAGACTTACACAAAACAAAAGTTGACTTCTTATGCCTAGACATTCTTAGTACACTACTTATTCTTTTGAAATGCTTATTTTTAAATAATTCACAATGATACAAAAATATTAATGAAATTATTTAAAATCATGGCTTATGGCCCTATAAGAATGGCTTCGCCTTGGCAGAAGTGATGAAAAGGTGTAGGAAAACAGGCTGCTAAGTGCTAGGACTAGAACATAGGGAAAGCCACTCAGAACTCCAAATGAAGGGAGACTTACTAGACAGATTGAGAGGAACTAGTAGATTGTTTTTATCCAATGAGAGCTGAAAATCTGAGAACTTAAATATGAAAGTGAAGGTGGCAGCCAAGTCAGAGTTGAGTGGAAATAAGCCAGAAAGAGGGGGAAACTTAAGTACAAGAAAATGGTAGAGTGTGAGAAAATGACACACAAAATCAGAAGGAAAGACTCCAAAATTAATAAGAGAAGTGCAAGAGCAACAGAATTATCACAAATTGATGTTGGGTGGATAGTGAGAACCAAGTGTTTGTAGAGAAAGTTGATGGATGTAGAATTCAAGGAAAATGGAAGCAGGGAATACATACTCCATGTATGATGTAACAGAGATAAAAGTAATAACCACCACATATCTTAGCGTACTCTGCAGCAAGTTTTGAATTGGTATTTGACACCATTTATTTCCCAAGTGGCCTGCGTGATGGAAGAGCTCTTGCCGGTAATGGAGATGATTTATATAGTTGTATGAGGATGCATAGAACACTTGATTAAGTGTAAAGGCTTCTGTCACAGAGGATAAGAAATGTAAGACAAATAAAATGGGGCGGGATGTGTATACAGTCTGACCACTATGTTGTGGATATGGAAGGTGGGTGAAGAAAAGCAGTTGGAGGAGGGGGGGGGGGGATATTTCATAAGATGGACCTCACTTTTCAGGGCATGTATTCAGAAATTCATGGCAATGCTGAAGAAGTTTATTTCTCTCTTTTTTTCCTGAAACTAAAAAAGAAACAAATTATGAGCTAACAGCAGTTGCCCTCTTAACAATATTATCAAAAGAATAGATTACTACCGACCAAATAATGGGGATGCTGAGTCACAAACAGGCACAACGAAAAGACTGCTGAACAAGTTTTGGCCAAAATGCCTTCTTCTTAATTAGACAACATACAGGCTCACACATTCACACAAATGCAACTCACACTCACATGACCACTATCTCTGGTTGCCCAGGCCAGGCTCAGTCGAAAGTACTATTAGCCAAGAGCTTACTTGTTTAGCAGTCTACCTTGTTGTACATTTGTGTGACACAACATGTCCACTGTATGGTGAACAGCAATCTATCCTTTTCATAATATCGTCATTATTCCATCCTGTATTTTTCAGTTTACCTCTTTTGGATATATTGGTATACAGTAGTACAAAGGGCTTGGTGTTTTAAAAATAATTTCGTGGTACTCCAAAGAAGTTGGTCTCAATGTAATAATAAAAATAAAAACAGTACTAAGCCATTAATAAGTGGTATGGACATAGTGAATGATTGACTGCATCACAGTATTGTTAGTGGTTCATGTAATAACTGTAATCAATATTCGAAACATTGCTGTTACCAAAAATGACACTGAAATAATGGTGGTAGAACTGGACCACCGCACTGTGATGCCAGTATACAACACATCAGAAAAACCATTTATGTCCCTTGCATTGAAGAACTTCAATCTGCTTGCTGTGAAGTTTTTAACTGGTGACTTCAATAACCACAGCACATCTTTTTGATATGTAGGCGCCTTTGCAGAAGACCTGAGAGTTAAGGAATGGGCTGAGATACAAAACCTGGACGTAATCCATAATGTGGAACTTCCATATTCATTCAGTAGCTAAGGATTTCAATGTGGGGAGAACTCTGTTTCATAAGCTACAACATGGATAAATGTTATATCAAACCCATCGGTCTGCCATGGAAAATCTGGCAGATATATCCCAAAATTACAGTACTTTCATTCAGATAATGAGGAAAGTATCATTTAAGTACATTCCTAGAAGCTGCAGGTAACAGCACATAGTGGAATGACAAATTACTTTTAAAACATTACAAATATTACATTATATAATTATATTAAAATATTACAAATTGCAGAATCACAATCTATCAGTATTGAGTCCACTCAGTGTGGAAAAAAAACAGTGCTGCATGTAATTAGCAAAGCAAGATGGAAGGAATGGATTGATAACCTTAGAAAAAGTAGGTCTTTATAACCCACTGCAGCAGAATAACTTGGGAACCAAGAATTGCCAAACATGGCAGCACAATGACATAAAGCCAAATTTCATACCAGCTTATGCTTGGAGGGTAGAACAGAACTTGTTAAGTGAAAACTGTTATCTAAACCCAAGAAGGAAAGAGATGTACTCCATCTTCTTAAAATAATTAAACAGTGGCCTGAATAAAGTGGGGAATGATAAGGCCTTTGATAAAAGATGACATTTGTACCAAGAAAATCAAAAACAGCGATAGGTCTTTTGTCCACATACGAAATCATGAGAGTGTACCATCCAGAAAGTTGCAACAAGAAATAATACCTGTAAAAAATTTGTAGTGAATGGGGTGCAAACCCTCTTGCTCTCAAAATAACAGCCAGTGGCTTGTGCTTCTCTGTAGCTGCATATACCTGCCAACTCTAGAAAAAAATCTTGTATCCCCCTTTCCAATGTTCTAACTCCTCCACCCAATCCAGTCCTTCGCTTCATTGTGCACCACATGCAACAAGAAATAATACCTGTAAAAAATGTGTAGTGAATGGGGTGCAAACCCTCTTGCTCTCAAAATAACAGCCAATGGCTTGTGCTTCTCTATAGCTGCATATACCTGCCAACTCCAGAAAAAATCTTGTATCCCCCTTTCCACTGTTCTAACTCCTCCACCCAATCCAGTCCTTCGCTTCATTGTGCACCACATGCAACTTTCTGTGACTGCACCAGGGTGAGTTCACAGGTGCCCCTTTCCTAACCCCCCCCCCCCTTTTGTGCTTCTCCTTTCCAGTCACCCAGTCACCAGTCATCCCTCCTCCACCTCTCCCTTCCTCCTCTCCGCCCTGCGTGTTTGTGGGAGGGGAGTTGCACGTGTTTGCATTTCTGTATCATTTAGCTCTGTGGAAAGCTGTCATTTGAATTGCTTAGTGGCCTTGTTTGTGTGCCTATCACCCACCCAATGCCTAAACCATACAGTGATTTGCTAACTTAAACCATACAGTATTTATATTTCATCCCCTCCCCTCCAGTAGATCATGCATTCATCTATGATGAGTTCCTGAAATGGATGACACAGTTTTCAACTGTGATTAATTGTTGATACCAAGGAAGTAAGGGTACTGTCAAGTTGTTGTCAATGTGCCCAACTGTTTAAAGAGCTGGCTGTGAGAGGTTCTAGGGTGAACACTGCAAATTAATGCTTGTTTCCTCAATGTTGATGAATTACCCCAGAAAGCCCTGCCATAGTACTGGGTCGGCAGCACACTGATTACGATCTGCTGGTAGATTGTGAGTACTTATTTGGTAGATTGTGTGAGTACTGAGAGTGTGAAAGAAAAATTGTTGAATATAAATGACAATTTTTTTCTTAGCACTGAAAATGTGCATTCATCGAGTACATGCTGAAGCACTTTGTGAGAACATCATCACAATTTGCTTCGACAGAGTGAATGTTATCTCAGAGTTAGTGTTTGGTCATCAGGGAGATCTTGAAATGTGATCTTGTATGAAGAAAATAATGCATGGTGCAACGACTTAACATATAATGAACTGTATATTAAAAAAGCAAAAAATCTATCATTTTTGTTCTGCATGGGAAGCTAACTTTTCATAAAAGAAAGAAATGGCAAAAGCATTTGTTTATTGGATCAAGCTGCTATTGTATTTATGAAAAAGATAAATGTCGAGAGACATTTAAAAAATTAGTGTGAATGCTGAGTTTTTGAATATTTCAGTCTGTCAGGAAATATCCCTGTGATAGCAATGTGTTGCATTTATGATGAAAACATTCCATACATCTGAAGAACATTATTTTAGTACTTTACTCAAGACATTATCAACTCCATGATACTTTTTGAGTTTGAGGGCATTAATTACATTCTTAATTTCTTTGCCAGAGCATAGAGTAACTGTAATTTCCTGTATACGTGAGGCATTGCTTTTTGCATATGTTCTATTGATTTATCCTTTGAAGTATTCATGCCAATCTTTTGAGCTACTTCAAGAACGTTATTAAACACATTGACTGTCTTGCTGCTGTCATTTATTATCTGGCTGTCTTCTTTAACAACATAGACCTCACTCCTTGACTTATTTCCTTGCTTCCCTTTTAACTGTTGCCCATGTGGATTTAATTTTATTATTCTCCTCATTGATTACATACAATATACAGATATTTTTTATTTTCTAATCACTCTCATTGATACAGTACATTATTTCTGGTAAAATGAAATAAATCCTACTTCTCTTTCTGCTATAACCATTTCAAACAATTCCTTTTTCCTTACACATAGTATTTTGATTCCTTTCGTAATTCAGGGCTTTGATGTTTTACTGTTACCATACTTCATTTTTTTCATAGGGAAGCAGCTGTTAAAGATTCTTACCTCAGCCTTCACTGGACATGATTACCCTTTTGGGTAGTTTGGTAGTTCGAAATCAGATTTCCATCACATCCAATCCTGATACAGCTGCTTCCTCCAAACAACAACTTAGGAGTGCACCTCTCGTCGCTCAGTACTGTCTTCCTCTTGCTTGTATTAATCAGATATTTCAACAACACTATGACTCATTAAAATCATGCTCTGAATTGAGGTCCATTCCACCTGACAATTTGCACACCACACATAGAATAGCTTCTGACCAATCTCCGCAGTATCCTGGTTAGACCTTATGCTCAATATGCACCCATTTCCATGCCGTGTGGCTCCTACCCCTGTGACCATCCTCCTGTAAGATTTATTCTATGCACTCTCCTACCACTGTACTGTAACTCGCAAAACGTATACTATCAAATGGAGAGCCACATGTGAAATGACTCACGTTGTGTACCAGCTGTTATGTAAGCACTCTTCAGCCTTCTCCATCACAGTGACTACCCTCGAGTTATCTGTTAGGATGAATGGGCTTAGACTGTCTGTATACTGGCAACACAAACTATCCTGTTGCAGAGCATGCTATACAACTTGCCAGTCATGACGTCGGAGCCTTTCACTTACTAACCTGCCAGTCATGATCTCGGTGGCTGTTCGACCAGACGTGTCATCTGGATTCTTCTTCCTGACAGCAGTTTTTCAGAACTCCACAGGTGGAAACTGGTATTACAACATGTTCCTGGTTCTCACTGTCTATCTGCTCTTAATTGACATTAATTTCTTCAGTCTCAACATATTTTCAGTAATTATTCCTTTCTTCACTCTCTTTGAGTTTTTTATATCTTTTATTTTCAGGCCTGTGCGATTTACCCTGAATCCCCCCCACCTCTACTACATATAATACTCTTGGCTTCCCACTCTTATTAACTCTTGTATGATGTTTAGTCAGTAATCTTTCCTTTGCTTATTACCCTATTTTTCAACTTTAAGCTCTCAGGTTTTCAAATGTTGTGTGGTGCAGTCACCAACAATCAGTCTTTTGTTCTCATTCTGTCTGGTAAGTGTCCCCTGTCCCAAGGTATTGGCCGACTTTATATCAACTTCCCCATTTCCTAAACCTTGCCAGTGTTTTTCCTTCGCCTGCAATCATTCTGCCAGAAGAAGAAGCCACTAGCTCTGAAAGCTTGCACATTTCCTTAACTTTTATACATGTTTTCTGCTGCTGTCACCTGGTGTAGATTTTTTATCTGTCCAATTATATTTCAAAAAATTGATTTTTTTTTATGTATTATCTGTTACAGATTGGTACAAACCTATCTACAAATACCCAAAATTTGCAATTTACATCTCACATTTTCCCCCCCATGAACCATGGACCTCGCCGTTTGTGGGGAGGCTTGCGTGCCTCAGCGATACACATGGCCGTACCGTAGGTGCAACCACAACGGAGGGGTATCTGTTGAGAGGCCAGACAAACGTGTGGTTCCTGAAGAGGGGCAGCAGCCTTTTCAGTAGTTGCAGGTGCAACAGTCTGGATGATTGACTGATCTGGCCTTGTAACACTAACCAAAATGGCCTTGCTGTGCTGGTACTGCGAACGGCTGAAAGCAAGGGGAAACTACAGCCGTAATTTTTCCCGAGGGCATGCAGATTTACTGTATGATTAAATGATGATGGCATCCTCTTGGATAATATATTCCGGAGGTAAAATAGTCCCCCATTTGGATCTCTGGACGTCGTTATCAGGAGAAAGAAAACTGGCGTTCTACGTATCGGAGCATGGAATGTCAGGTCCCTTAATCGGGCAGGTAGGTTAGAAAATTTAAAACGGGAAATGGGTAGGTTAAAGTTAGATATAGTGGGAATTAGTGAAGTTCGGTGGCAGGAGGAACAAGACTTTTGGTCAGGTGAATACAGGGTTATAAATGCAGGAGGTAATAGGGGTAATGCAGGAGTAGGTTTAATAATGAATAAAAAAATAAGAGTGCGCGTAAGCTACTACAAACAACATAGTGAACACATTATTGTGGCAAAGATAGACACGAAGCCCATGCCTACTACAGTAGTACAAGTTTATGTGCCAACTAGCTCTGCAGATGATGAAGAAATTGATGAAATGTATGATGAGATAAAAGAAATTATTCAGGTAGTGAAGGGAGACGAAAATTTAATAGTCATGGGTGACTGGAATTCGAGAGTAGGAAAAGGGAGAGAAGGAAACATAGTAGGTGAATACGAATTGGGGGTAAGAAATGAAAGAGGAAGCTGTTTCAAGAATCATGTAAGAAGGTTGTATACATGGAAGAACCCTGGAGATACTAAAAGGTATCAGATAGATTATATAATGGTAAGACAGAGATTTAGGAACCAGGTTTTAAATTGTAAGACATTTCCAGGGGCAGATATGGACTCTGACCACAATCTATTGGTTATGAACTGTAGATTAAAACTGAAGAAACTGCAAAAAGGTGGGAATTTAAGGAGATGGGACCTGGATAAACTGAAAGAACCAGAGGTTGTACAGAGTTTCAGGGACAGCATAAGGGAACAATTGACAGGAATGGGGGAAAGAAATACAGTAGAAGAAGAATGGGTAGCTCTGAGGGATGAAGTAGTGAAGGCAGCAGACGATGAAGTAGGTAAAAAGACGAGGACTGGTAGAAATCCTTGGGTAACAGAAGAAATATTATATTTAATTGATGAAAGGAGAAAATATAAAAATGCAGTAAATGAATCAGGCAAAAAGGAATACAAACGTCTCAAAAATGAGATTGACAGGAAGTGCAAAACTGCTAAGCAGGGATGGCTAGAGGACAAATGTAAGGATGTAGAGGCTTATCTCACCAGAGGTAAGATAGATACTGCCTGCAGGAAAATTAAAGAGATATTTGGAGAAAGGAGAACCACTTGTATGAATATCAAGAGCTCAGATGGAAACCCAGTTCCAAGCAAATAAGGGAAAGCAGAAAGGTGGAAAGAGTATATAGAGGGTCTATACAAGGGCGATGTACTTGAGGACAATATTATGGAAATGGAAGAGGATGTAGATGAAGATGAAATGGGAGATACGATACTGCGTGAAGAGTTTGACGGAGTACTGAAAGACCTGAGTCGAAACAAGGCCACGGGAGTGGACAACATTTTATTAGAACTACTGATGGCCTTGAGAGAGCCAGTCATGACAAAACTCTACTATCTGGTGAGGAAGTTGTATGAGACAGGTGAAATACCCTCAGACTTCAAGAAGAATATAATAATTCCAATCCCAAAGAAAGCAGGTTTTGACAGATGTGAAAATTACCGAACTATCAGTTTAATAAGTCATAGCTGCAAAATACTAACGCGAAACTGGTAGAAGTCGACCTCGGGGAAGATCAGTTTGGATTCCGTAGAAATGTTGGAACACGTGAGGCAATACTGACCTTATGCCTTATCTTAGAAGAAATATTAAGGAAAGGCAAACCTATGTTTCTAGCATTTGTAGACTTAGAGAAAGCTTTTGACAATGTTGACTGGAACACTCTCTTTCAAATTTTAAAGATGGCAGAGGCAAAATACAGGGAGCAAAAGGCTATTTACAATTTGTACAGAAACCAGACGGCCGTTATAAGAGTCGAGGGGCATGAAAGGTGAAAATATGCTCACTACTTTCTATTTACTTAAATTTGGCATATTTTGTGGCAGTACCTTTTCCGTAAAATGTTTACAAGGAGATATTTGTCTTGGCTTCAGTTGTCTAGTGGAAGTATGATTCCACAATGCAGTTTCGTCGGCTGCAGAAATGACCTGGTTCAATGTGTTTGCCTCATTTTTGGTGCTTCAAATACCATTTCTTCGAATGTGGTTTCTTCTTAAAGCTTATACAAAAAAAGTGATAACATAATTCATTTTTTTCTGTTCACTTCCAAATTATTATGACGGCGACCTGCACATTATTAGTCAAAGACGACTCCAGCGTCAAAGACATTTTACACAACACACAAGCTTCCACTTGTAATCAGTCTCTTTGATATTCTTCATCACATTTACTAATAGTAATCAATATGCTGTCACTCTCAAAAATATAAGTAAATTAACATATAATAAGGCAAATTATAATAAAAAAATTCTGACAAAAATTGTAAGAAAACATTTACTATTTGGTATCGACAAATCCGGTAGAAAATAACACATCTCCCAGATCCATTACAACTGCCCCCCAGGGCTTTTGTTGTTATGAAAATATACAACAAAATCCCGACCACACTCAGTAATGGATCTGTATTACACAATTAGTACATTAATGATGCAGTCTTATAACCTCTTCCAAATTTGGACTCTTTGAATCTGTGGACTTGTTACTGGCTGTTGTTGCAATGATACTTCCCCATCAATCTCATACACAAAAAATTCAAGTAAAGAAATTATTTAACATGACAAATATACATGGTATAAAACATACATGAGAAATATTCTAACATACAGCATACAGATTGAAAATAATAGAAAGGTAAAACTCATTTCCTAAAATAAGATTTAAATTTTTTTTCCCCATATTAATGTTAATTTCATTATGCTTACATATTGTACAGTAAAAACGATACTGGACATATATAGTGTAGTGTTTTTTTCTCTATATATTTGCCTTATATATATATATATATATATATATATATATATATATATATATATATATTACTTCTGATTTTTTTTAATTTTATATTTTTTTTACTCATGGTTTTTTTTTTTTTTTTTTTTTTTTTTTTTTTTTTTTTTTTTTTTTTTTTTTTTTTTTTTTTACAGCTAAAGATACATCAGTATTATCTAAATTTTTTGCAATTATTTATGTACACTTGCCTCTCTACTACAATATTATTACAAGTCACATTCTTGTGAAGAGTACTTTCGCTCCCCACAACATCAGTGTAAAGAATAATAAATTGCTCATATATCATGAGGCTTTATCTAAAATTGGTTTTGAAACTTATACTTTTGCATGCATGTCCTCACATGCATGCCTTCACCCACAGGGAAGACTTAGCTTCCAAAAATTAGAAAAAATTCATAAATGCTCACTAGGGAGACTTTTTTTTGTAAAAAAGTAAAAATAAATCTTTCTCTCATTCTTTGTTACAACAGTGTTTTTTCATCAGTTTCAATTAACATGTGACTTCAAATTATTAATTTATACATGCAAATATACATACTTGGTTCTACAGGTAGTTTTGTTCTAACAAGCATATTCCAGTGGAGGACTTTTGTTTTAGATGATAATAGGTTATTTAAATTTTGAAATTATGATTTCTGTTTATATAGTTTCAAAGAGACAACATTCCTGGGACCAAATAATTTCTTCAACTTAGGATACACCAAACGATAAGCATTAGGGTGTGGATTTTCTATGACTTCAAAAGGCCCAATATAGATATCAAAGACTTTTTTAATTTCTGAAGTTAACATTTTTGATTTTTCATGAGATTTGACCAGAACAAGATCCCCAATTTTGAAAGTGGTTAATTTTACCCTATTGTTGTGTCTTTTATTCCTCTTTTCCCCTTGTTTCCTCATAGTTTCCCTGACAATATCTTCTCTCTCTTGCATAGTTAAAGGTGTACATTTAGGAAAGTCAATAAGTTCTGATATAAGATTTGGAGGTCTAATATTAAACATAATCTCATATGGTGAAAATCCTGTGGAACTATGTTGTAGGCTATTCATAATATCTTCAAAATTTCAAATGTGCTCAAACCAGGTTGGATGTTTATGGCTACAATAGGTTCTACAAAGTCTCCCAATTTCCCTCATATATCTTTCTGCAGGATTGGTGGATGGAGAATAAACAGATGTAAGTATATGCTTCAATTATCTTTCAATAAATTTTTTCCAAATTTTAGAGGTGAACAACTGTGAACCACTATCTGATAATATAGCTTTTGGTTTACCCACCTGTGCGAAATAATCTCTTTCAATTTTTATTATAATTTCATGGCTAGTAGCTTTTTTCACTGGATATAGTTTAATTAATTTTGAAAATACATCTACCATAACAAATATGTAACAGTGACCACCTTTACTCTTTGGTAACATTCCATATAAGTCCACAGCGATAAGATCTAAAAGTTTTTCCGGAATAATGTTTTGCATCTCTCCACCACATCTTTGATTGCTCACTTTAACTCTCTGACATTTGTCACAGGTTGCCAATTCTTTTCTTACCTTCTTTCCAATATTGTAAAAATAAACATTTTCTTGTATCTTTTGAATGCACTTCTGTATCCCACAATGACCAAAACTTTCATGTATGTAAATGATCAGCTTTCCAGCATCTGCCTTTGGCCAACACAGTTTCCAATTATCAGAATCTACATCTGTTCTCCGAAATAAAATCCCCTTATGTAATTTGTAAAATTTATGAAGTTTCTCATACCCCTTCTTGCCTAAACATTCTTTGATTAATTTCCAACTTTGATCTAAATTTTGATTTTTTTCTAATTTTGTTACACATAGCTCTAATTGTTTTCTCATTTTCCACCCCTTTCAAGTATCAATTTTAAATTGCTTTTCCTCCTCTTGTTCAAAAATCTCCTTTTCTCCCCCAATTGGTAACCTTGAAAGTGAATCAGCTACTACATTCTCAGAACCTTTTATGTGTTTGATTTCAAAGTCAAACTGTTGCAGAAATATTGCCCATCTGCTCAATCTACTGTGGTACAATTTGCACTCTTGTAAGTAAGTCAAAGCTTTGTGATCCGAAAATACTATGGTTTTATGTCCAATAAGGTAAATTCTAAATTTTGTAAAAGCCCAATGAATTGCTAAAAGTTCCTTCTCTGTGACTCTATAATTTTTCTCATGCTTGAGCAACATTCTGCTTGCAAATGCTATGGTACAATGTATCTTAACTCCATTCTCTACTCTTTCTTGAAATAGCTCTGCTCCAAGCCCATAATTACTGCTATCAGTGTTCAAACAAAATGGTAAATTAAAATCAGGTCTGTGTAATAAGTGTTGCTTCCTCAACTCTTGCTTAATTTTATCAAATTCTTCCTGACAACTTTTATCCCAAACCCAAACAGTGTTTTTCTTAAGTAACTGACTTAAACATGGTGCATTCAGACTCTGATCACTTATATGTTTTCGGTAAAAACCGCATAACCCAAAGAACGACTTTAATTGTTTTTTAGTCTTAGGAATAGGAATTTCTGAAATTGCTTTAATTTTTCTGGATCTGCCAAAATTCTCTTATCTGTGGCAACATGACCCAAAAATTTTAATTCAGAAACTGCAAATTTACATTTCTCTAATTTCATTGTCATCCCCCCTTTTCTAAGTTTTTCACAAACTGACTTCAAAATCGAAAAATGTTCCTCCCAATTTTGCCCTGTAACCAAAATGTCATCTACATAAATTATCAGTTTAGATGCAAGTTCTTGCCCCAGTACATGATCCAAAGCTCTTATAAATTCGGAAACAGAAGAATTTAACCCAAATGGCACAACACAATATTGGTAACTCTTACCATTGTACAAGAAAGCAGTATATTTCCTAGAATTAACCGAAAGCGGTACCTGATGAAAACCCGAAGTTAGATCCAAACTTGACATATATTTTATATCAGTAAATTTATAGAGTAACTCATCAATATTTTCGTGATGGTCTGTCTGTCTGAACAAATTTTTTTTTAAGTGTCTAGAGTCCAAAACCAATCTTACTCCATCTTTTTTCGAAACTATTACTATAGGGTTATTATATGCACTGATACTCCTTTCTATTATATTACATCCTTCCATCTTTTTCAGCTCTTTCTCAACAGCAGGTCTTTTTGATATTGCAATACTGTATGGTTTTATGAAAAATGGTTCATGAGGTTTTACGTGAAGCTCACACTGATAACCCTTTACCCTACCAGGTATGTCACTGGAAACATCACTGTATTCCCACAGCAGATTTTCTAACTGTTGTTTTTGCTCCCCAGATAAATTTTGTGTTTCTGAAATTTTCAAATTTACTAAATTCCCAAATTCAACTTCATCAGTATCAAATCTATGAGTTTCAATATTCTCCAATCTATTTTCTTTTAGTAAATTGATACTGTCAAAATTTCCATTACTCTGATCAGCAAGTGTGTTCACAAAATGTGTCTGAATGTATTCCCTTTCACTAGTTTCTATCAAAAGTTTTCTTCCAACCCAATCAAATGCTGTATTTACTTTTACTATCCAATTCATACCCGAAAGAAAATCCTCATTAAATTCCTGAATTACAAAACATCCGTGTGTGAACAACTTGCCTTCAATTAAAAATGTCACTAAAGCCTGGCTTTTTACCAATTTACTGCTCTTCCCAGTAGCACCTTTTATCTTTACCCCAACAACTGACATTTCAACATAATCTTTCCCCACTTTCAATTTCTTGCTTAACCTTTCAGATGTTCCAGAGATCTCACTTCCTGTATCAATTAAACATTTACCAATCCATGACCCAATTTGAACTTTTATATAAGGACTGCAAAATTGGTCGCTCTTCTCAGAACCTGTATCCTCATGTAATAAATCACTTTCAATTTCTCCAAACCTATACTTACCAGAATCATATGGTATACCATTATATGTATTATTTGTCACAGTTATAAAATTTGCACAAGATACAAAATTGTCATTAGTACTCTGTATTATCTCAAATAGCCAAGAATTTTCATCCAAATCACATTGTATACTATTGAAGTACTTATCCTTCAGATTTTCAAAAATAAAATATCTCATCTTTTTCCACCACTCAGGACATACAGTTTCACATACATTAATAAGCATCTTTCTAAAGTTCTTGTCAAAAGAAATAGTTTCACTGTTCAGCCATATATTCATAAGAAAAGTGTGTGTGTCATTAGTATCTGTAAAAGTTCTACTTAGGCTAGAAGTTATACATGTGTCATAATTATTTGTGTAGTCAGATTCTTTACCAACAACATCAAAATTCACACTTTCACATACACCCAGCTTGTGAGCCTTATTCATCCTGGTAACATCCCTGGGAATTTCTATAATATTCTCACTATTTAATCCATTTTCAACCACGTGTATACCCAACTCCCTATTTAAACTAATGAAACACCTTTCCTCAACATCATCATCAATACCATTACCATTATTACCAACTTTATCATTGTCATTATCATTATACATATTCAGGTCATACACATTCAAATTATCCCCTAAAATATTATTTCCCCTTTCTAAAGTTACCAGATCCCTTTCATCAATATTTTCATTCTCACAGCATGCATTCTCTTTCATTCACATACGTCTCTGAACTACTACAAATTACATCATCTGACAAAGTGTTGTTCTTTTCTGCCCAAGTGTAAAACTCTGTCAAATTAAATGAATCACAATTACTTTTATCTACTGTATGTTCTTGTGTACTGAAAATTTTATCTTTATCAATATCATCATTATTTTCCTCTTGAAATTTCTTCAATAAGTAACAACTAATGACCTCATGTGATAGCCAAGGTTTGGAACTGTCATGTTTGTGTTTATGATAGTCACATCCATTGGTCCTTTCATCATGCTCACCTTCTGCCTCAACCTTGCGGACCTTCAAGGGGGCGTCTACTCGTTTTTTGTTTCCTGAATTACAACTGGTTCCTTGTTTGAACTGCTGATTGGGGTGCTGCCAATGTCTCTGATCAACATTTCTGTTCCCATTCCTATGCCAAACATTACCTAGTTGTTGGTAGTTTCTGTTGTACTGATCTCTAGCAAAATTTCTGTGATTTTGATCCCTGAAGTGTTCTCTATTTTGTTGATTATTTCTGCAAAAATGTTGTTCTTGTTTTGGATGAAAATTATGGTCCTTCTTTTGAAAATTGTTATATCCCCCTGAATTTTGACTGACACCATGATAATTGTTTTGTTCCCTTTTTTGAAAGTTGTCATTTCCCCAATTTTGAGCATTACCTTTCTGAGTAAACCCACTGTGTGTTCTTGTTGTTACCCTATCCAACTTTTCAATATAATTGAGAAACTGCTCTACATTACTATCAGGACAATGAACTAAACTCAACTGCATTGCTGATGGCAATCTTCTCTTTAAGGTGTCAATTTTGATCAAGTCATCCAAAGGTTTTGTTAAATGAATAAGTTTTTGAAGTTCACTTTTGCAAAATTGTTTCATACTCCCATCTGATTCTCTATAGTTTCTCCCATTCAAAAATTCACTTTTGATTCTAGTTTGCTTAAGATCATCCCAAAAATTTTCCGGAAATTTTGATTCAATTTCTGAAAAGGTCATCCCCAAAGTTACAATCTGGTTTGTCCAAGACAAAGCTTCCCCTTCCAAGAATTTTTTCACAACTTTAATTTTCATATCATCTGGTGAGTGAGGTAAAAAACAATCCTTACAATATTGTATAAATTCAACGGGATGTAAGGGTCCATCTACCGAAAAGTGCTTCACTGAAATATTAGATACAAGATTGCATGTGTTGACATTGTGATTTTTGCTTTGAAATTCAATGTCAAAACTTTCAATTTTTTCGTTAAGTTCTTTGACAGATTTTTTGTTTTCTAAATCATTGCACTCTACTTTTTTTTCTAGAGTAACCAAACGATTGTCAGTTTCTTGTTGTACATTTTTTACTAAAACTTTTGTGTTCTCATCCATATTTTTAATTTCCCCTTTTATCTCATTAAAATCAATTAAATTTCTTTCCCTATCTGCCAGTAACTCATTTTTTACAGTATTAATTTAATCGCTCAATTTAGCATCAATTCATTTACTTTTGCTTCCACAGATTCAATTTTTTCCTCAACACTGCCAACTCTGTTCGAAAGATCACCCACTTGGGTATTGACTGCTTGGACTTGCAACAAAATGTTATCAATTTTTTCATCCCAGTAAGTCTTATTGTCGTCAACTGATTGTTTAATTTCTTTTGTGTATATTTTTGCCAAAACATTTCTTCTCCAAAAATTTTACTTCCCGGTGAACACAAATACTGTAACACACATTCTGAAAAAACTGGTATTAACACACAAACATTTTCTTCCTCGTAGCACTGTTGAAGATCTCGTGAACGCAATATCTCGGCTACAGTCCCCAGTTGAAAATATGCTCACTACTTTTTATTTACTTAAATTTGGCATATTTCGTGACAGTACCTTTTCCGTAAAATGTTTACAAGGAGATATTTGTCTTGGCTTCAGTTGTTTAGTGGAAGTATGATTCCACAATGCAGTTTCGTTGGCTGCAGAAATGACCTGGTTCAATGTGTTTGCCTCATTTTTGGTGCTTCAAATACCATTTCTTCGAATGTGGTTTCTTCTTAAAGTTTATATAAAAAAAGTGGTAACATAATTCATTTTTTTCTGTTCACTTCCAAATTATTATGACAGCGACCTGCACATCATTCTACCGTCAACACACACCAAGAGTTCACTGCCGACTGACTACAGTCAAAGACGACTCCAGCGTCAAAGACATTTTACACAACACACAAGCTTCCACTTGTAATCAGTCTCTTTGATATTCTTCGTCACATTTACTAATAGTAATCAATATGCTTTCACTCTCAAAAATATAAGTAAATTAACATATAATAAGGCAAATTATATTAAAAAAATTCTGACAAAAAAATGTAAGAAAACATTTACAATTTGGTATCGACAAATCCGGTAGAAAATAACACATCTCCCAGATCCATTACAAAGGGAAGCAGTGGTTGGGAAGGGAGTGAGACAGGGTTGTAACCTCTCCCCGATGTTATTCAATCTGTATATTAAGCAAGCAGTAAAGGAAACGAAAGAAAAATTCGGAGTAGGTCGTAAAATCCATGGAGAAGAAATAAAAACTTTGAGGTTCGCTGATGACATTGTAATTCTGTCAGAGACAGCAAAGGACTTGGAAGAGCAGTTGAACAGAATGGACAGTGTCTTGAAAGGAGGATATAAGAGGAATGTCAACAAAAGCAAAATGAGAATAATGGAATGTAGTAGAATTAAGTAGGGTGATGCGGAGGGAATTAAAGTAGTAAAGGAGTTTTGCTATTTGGGGAGCAAAATAACTGATGATGGTCGAAGTAGAGAGGATATAAAATGTAGACTGGCAATGGCAAGGAATGTGTTTCTGAAGAAGAGAAATTTGTTAACATCGAGTATTGATTTAAGTGTCGGGAAGTCGTTTCTGAAAGTATTTGTATGGAGTGTAGCCATGTATGGAAGTGAAACATGGACAATAAATAGTGTGGACAAGAAGAGAATAGAATCTTTCGAAATGTGGTGCTACAGAAGAATGCTGGGGATTAGATGGGTAGATCACATAACTAATGAGGAGGTATTGAATAGGATTGGGGAGAAGAGAAGTTTGTGGCACAACTTGACTAGAAGAAGGGATCGGTTGGTAGGACATGTTCTGAGGCATCAAGGGATCACCAATTTAGTTTTGGAGGGCAGCGTGGAGGGTAAAAATCATAGAGGGAGACCAAGAGATGAATACACTAAGCAGATTCAGAAGGATGTAGGTTGCAGTAAGTACTGGGAGATGAAGAAGCTTGCACAGGAGAGAGTAGCATGGAGAGCTGCATCAAACCAGTCTCAGGACTGAAGACCACAACAACAACAAACAACATCACAATTTACACAGCCTTTCAGACAGCTTCCTGTAAGGCTGCCTTGAAACTTTCTGTAGTCTCTTCATTGGTTACTGTATTTTCCATGACATCACTTCATTGTAATCAGATGATTGTTTGGTATGGATAATTGTGCATCACGATGGGAGAGGCTATTTGCTACAGGATAAACATATGTTTTGCTGATTAAGTGTTTGTGTGTACATAAATGTTTCTATTAGTGTACTGCTTTCCTGATTAACTCTGGTGGGAAAATTAACAACAGAACACAAGTCTTAATGAAGTACCATTTCCAAATCTTTCCTTTTATCTGAACCTTTCATTCAATTGATAAAATCTTCACAAACTGTCATTTGCTTTCTTTTGTCCCATAAGTGACATAATAATGACTCAAATTTCTATAACAACATATGAAAATTTCCCTTTGGGGATCTTTATACTGTAATAGTTATAAATGACTAATCCAGTAGTTGCAATTTGCAAGAACAGGATTCCAGTTGTTGATTACAGCAGAAACTACTGTTATTAATATAGTGGCACTTGAATTTGCTTCAGAAGTTTCTCTGTGAAGCCTTTACAAGTCCTTCACCTAGTCCTGATCTCTGTCCATGTGATTTCCTTGTCATTTTAGCCCTGAAGAAAGATCTTCTTTGCTGGCAATTTGCATGCTTGTGTACAATCATGGTTATGTTGGCAACCACAAACTTTTTTCCATGAAGCCACTTCCCTTCTTGTCTCACAGTGGGATAAATGCTTTAACAGTTATCACAGCTACATTGGAAATTAAAAAAAGTGAACTGAAACTTTCTTTTCCACCTGTCTCATTTTCATTTGACTGCCCCCATATTATTAGTAAATGTTTGAGCAGTGTGAAAACAAGACTCCCCATAAACGACACAATGGGTTTTTGTCTAAATTTTCATAACCAAATGAAGAGTGGGAAATGGACAAATGGGGTATCAAATTGACCAGTGTGATGCCTAGTTTTCCAAAAACATATTTAATTGCTTGAAAGTAGTCTGAGTAATTAAGAAAAACTTAATTAGTGATTAGAGGGAAAATTGAAATGTTTCCCAAGCAGTTGCTGCTAGCTATATAAATGAAGTATCAAAAATTTTGTCTCTTCAAGGCCTAGCTATTTAGCACACAAAAATTGGCATTGGTGTGATGTTTAACTGTCAAAATGGCTTCCTTCAAATCAGGTACTAAATTCAGGTCATTTCAAGAGTGGAAGGTGCTAGGAAAGCAAATGAGGGATCAAAAAGATCATGCTTTCTGAACAGAAAAAAATTTTGGAGAAAAAAAAAGAATGATGAAATGTTTTGTCTAAAAGTAAGAAATAAAATAGGTGAAAGAAACATTTGACACTTCCCTTGAGTGGTGCTCGAAATCTTGTACAGCAAATGACGTGTCATTTGAGAATTAATTTCAGTTTTAAGTTAGATTAGAATTTTAAAGAGTACTAGAGGATATTTGTCTGATGGAGTATGTACATGGGGGAGTATATACATGGTGCAGTCTGCTGATGTGTGGCCGTGACATATTTCTGTCATCTATATCCGAAAGTGTAAAAGAGTTCCGACAATTTTTTCAGTCTCAGAAATTTTTCAGTAGAGAATCCTTCAAGTATCAGGAAAGGGAATACATACTCTTAAACAGCACATTATCTGCTGTGTATGATTTTGAGCATCATTCAAAGGCACATCTAATGTTTCTCTTATCTGTTTTATTTCTTACTTTTAGACCAATCATTTCACAAAACTACTTCTTTCTTCTTCGTGGATGGATCACTTAGGACCACGCGTAATCAACATTTGTTGGCCTTCCTTTTCGCCCAGTATTCCTTCATAAACAACGAATGGGCTAGCTTTCGTTGCGTAGACCATGTATGTCGGTTAGTTTTTCTCTCTTCTTCCTCAAAACCCCGTGTGTTTGTGATTTTTCTGATTTCATTTCTATCATGTAGATTTGGAGACCCTAATTCTCTCAGGTCTTTTTCCGTCTGTTTGTACCAGTTCGGTCTTGTAGTTTTGTTCTTTAAAAATGTATGGATTTTGTGCGTTAACCTGTTTGAGTCCATTCTTTCTAAGTGCCCCATGAATTGGATTCTTCTCATGCGCATTGTGTCTGTTATTTTGGAGATATTTTTATATATTTCTGCATTGGGTTTTGGATAATGCACCCCATCTTTAGTTCTTGGTCCTAGGATTTTCCTCATTATCTTACATTCTTTCACTTCTAATTCCTCTTTTAGTGTTCTGTGTTGAAGGTTTAGTGTCTCAGATGCGTAGAGAGCTTCGGGTCTAATTACTGTTGTGTAGTGTCGTATTTTGCAGTTCCACGAGAGACTCTTTTTGTTGTAAATGTTTTTTGTTAACTGAAACGCTGTCTCCATTTTCTGGACTCTTGATCTGACAGATTTCTTTTCATTACAATTTTCTGCAATCCATTCACCTAAATATTTAAATTCTTTTACTCGAGAGATGCAGTTATTACCAATTTTGAGATCAGAAGGTGCATCTTTGACGTCAGTCATAAATTTTGTTTTTTCAAATGAAATTTGTAATCCTATTTTAGCTGCCTGTTCTTGTAATAATTCTAGCTGTTTCTGTGCATCGGTAATGTCTTGTGCGATCAGTGCTATGTCATCAGTAAATGCTAAACAGTGTAATTCTATGCCCTTATGTCTTGGTCCCAGTCTGTGTGCTGGTGCACCTGCATTTTTCCATTCTCTAACAACTTTTTCAAGAGCACAATTGAAGAGCACTAGGGACAGTACATCCCCTTGTCGTACTCCTGTGTCTATTTCAAATTCTGTGCTCAATTCTCCCATAAATTTTACTTTGGATTTGGTCTCCGTGAGTGTTTCTTTTATGATGTTTGTTGTCTTTTGATCTAGTCCAAATTCTGCTAATACTTCAAAAAGGGATTCTCGGTCTATACTGTCATATGCTTTTTTAAAGTCGACAAACGTGATGACATAACTTTTGTTTGAAGTACTGTGTAAATATTTCATTGAGTTTTTCAAGTTAAGGATTTGTTCTACGCAAGATCGACCTTTTCTGAACCCACCTTGGTATTCGCCTAGTTTTGAATCCAGCTGAGGTTCTGAGTGGTTTAGTAGGGCTTCAGACAGAATTTTGTATGTTATTGACAATAAAGAGATTCCACGATAGTTGTTGGGGTCTGTTTTACTTCCTTTTTTGTACAGAGGATGTATGATTGCAGCTTCCAATCTGTGGGGATTTTTTCAGTTTTCCAGATTTCATTTATAATTTCTTTGAGTTTTGCAATAAGATTTTCTCCTGCATTTTCCCATAGTTCTGCGATGATTTGGTCTTCTCCTGATGCTTTGTTGTTTTTCAGTGACTGAATTATCTCTTTAATCTCTTGTAAACTTGGTGGCTTTGAGTCTGGGTTTCGTTGTGTACGATGGAACTCAAATTTTTCTGCAGGCTTTTCACAATTCAGTAATTTAGAAAAGTATTTTGCAAGAATTTCACAGTTTTCGGTGTTGGTATGAGCAATTTCCCCATGGTCATTTTTGAACTGGAGTGATGGAGGAGAGTACTTTGTTAATTTTTGTTTGAATACTCTGTAAAAATTTCGGGAATTGTTTTTCTTGAAATCATTTTCTATGTCTTGCAATTTTTTGTCTTCGTGTTGTTTACGGACTGTTCGTATTGCTTTTGTGACTGTTTTCCTGGTATCTTTGAGATCTTCCAGGGTCTTTTGATTTTTGTTGCACAACCAATTTTGCCACGCCTGTTGTCTGAGATTTATCAGTTGGTCACACTCATCTGTCCACCATGGGTGTTTACGTGTTCTTGTTTGCGGTGCTACAGTTTCAGCTGCATTTAAAAGTCCTGCTTGCAGTTGTTGCCAGTTTTGTGGTTTTAAATTTTGCGTTTCTTTTGTAAATTGTTCATTGCCATTTATCTTTTATACATCATATTTACGGTGTGGAGATTTCTTAGTGAATTTTCTTTTTTTCTGGAATGACATCTAGGGAGAATTTTGTTGGGTAATGGTCGGAATCTAGATCTAGTCCATTAAGGACTTTAAGTTTCATGATTTCTACTGTATTTATGCGGGAGATCATTACATGATCCAACTGATATTCACCTAGTAATGGATTAGGTGAGATCCAAGTTTTTGTTTTCGAGGCTCTTTTCTTGAAAAATGTTGATTTGAAAAATAGGTCATGGTTTTTGCAGATTTCAATGAGTCGCATGCCATTCCTGTTGGTCTGTGTATGCCCTGACCATTTACCTACCCAATATCGATATTTCTTTTCTTTACCGATTTGTGCATTGAAATCGCCCATAAGGATTGTCAACCATGAATTCCCTGGTACTACCTCATTTGTTGTACAAGAAAAATTGATCTTACAACCCACAAATGTTATTGGCCCACTCAGTATCTCCTGTTGAGACACTTGGTGTGGTGTCTCATCAAAGCTGATGACAGTCTTGTACACTGGCATTCTCAAACGTCGATATCCTCTTCTCCTCCTGCAACGCATGGCTGTGTGCTCCGTGCGTCAGCTACGAGTCGAATGAGCGTGCAGCTGCCTCTATGCACAGTTATCAAGCGATATGACGTCACGACTTCCGGTCCCAGCCCGCCAGCACGGCGCCAGCGCGCCTTATCAGTCCCGATTGCGCAACCGGAAGTGAGTTTTCCAGCAACACGGGCCTAGTAAAACTAGGGCCTGTGAAACATTTTTATTTTTTAATTTTTTTTACTTACATTACTAGTCATAGTTTCTCCATATTTTCCCTGCAGAAACAGCTGCTAATTTATAGTCTTCTATGTGTATTCTTCTAATATCTGATACATAATGGTAAGGTTATTCAAAACAGTTTCTTTTGTGTCTGATACTTCATTTATCTTGACCTCTTTTAAAGCAGTCTGTATGACAGAATAATTAAACCTAAAAAAGGCTTACCTCTCACACCTGAAATCACAGGAATACCTGCCCAGGTAGCCACACATGTTAACATGACTGCTCCAGTGATGGGAGGTATGCCAGCCCCCAGACAACGATTGGTCAGTGTAGTGGCCAGCCTCCGTTGAGTTCAGGCAGTTTCCCAAATTCCACTAGGTGAATACCAGGTTTGTTCCCATGTTCTGCCTCAGATGCATGCTACTCAAACATTTAGAACACTTTCACACACAGAATTTACTTTATGTGCAGGCAGATTAGTTACACTGCTTCTGTCCTGAAAGATGAATAGGAGACTGATAAAATAGCTGTTTGGTCTCCTTAAACACTTACTCAGCATCACAGGAATTCTACCATTGGTGACAGCCCCCTCCTCCTCCCTGTATTTTCAGCTATAAATTCAGCTTATCTATCTTTTCCTTTCCTGTTAAGGTGTACACCATGCTTGGATATCACCCTCTCCCAATAGCAGCAACTGATATGGCACTAATGTGAGCCCTACCCGAAGTCAGCAGCAACCCGGTTAGTTGCTTTGTTAACTCAACTAAGGCTTTTCTCAACCGTGGGTGGCCATGCTGCCACAGAACCCCAGCAAAGCCCCCCCCCCCCCCCCCCACATGTGTAATGTTGCTGCACTTATCTTCTCCAGATCACTCTTTATGCTATATTCTCTATTCTTTTCCAGGGTGTTGCATGCTCCTCCAACACTCTTCAGCCAGATCCCTAATCAGTCCTTCAATATCCTTTATTACGTCGTGGCTAAGGCTAGCAGTGACCTGGTGCCCTGGTCCTTGTCTTTTCTGCGCAACTAATTTCTGGCCAGTGTCTTAAATTCTTATTGATGGTTTACTGTGGCCTACTTTCTTTTACGTCTAAATGAGGCTCTTTCCCTTCAAAAGGCTATTTCTATTCAGTAGCTCAACAGCAAGAGAACTATCCAAAATACTTCCTTCTTTCTCCCTTTCCTGTTAACTTTTTCTTACATCCCATTTTCTTTGCCAGTAGGGTCAAATCTTCACTTCTTGTTCTGGGAGCTACCTTTTTGTATGTAATGGACATACCCATGGAAGAGACTCACTGGGAATACCTTTCTCTGTCGCACTGCAATCACTCTATGAAACTGATTTACAGTTGTCACACCAGTACCAAGTTACTAACTAACTAAGGCATCAGGCACATTTATCATCCATGGTTATACTATTATAAATAATTACACTGCTGTATCTGTTTTACATATCAATGTCCTATATCAATTGTCTTTATACTTGCGTATTAATGGTATATGTGTAAACAAATTATCCCTACTGGTCCTGACAAAACTGAATAATGGTACATAAGCTTTAAAAATCAAACCTCTGCTAATTTCCATTTATGAACACTGATTAAGTGGTTATTTAGCCTTCAGATGCAATGGAGATACAAATAATTAAATCCTCACATAATTTACCCCATGTTTATTAAACAAATTCAAACCTGAACATATGATATCCCTTCTTATATACTTTTCCTTTTTTATGAGTAATTTACTACCAACATGACATTTTAGTATTATGAACTGGAGCAGAGAGTAATACACACATTTATTATGCAACATAAGTGAAATTAATTGTTAAAACTGGAGTAACAGAATAGCAACAGCAGTGCAAAATTATAGTGTCTCTTACACAACAAACAATGCAATTGGGGAAGCTACACTTACGAACATTTTTATTCTACTAGTTTTGTGTCTTTCCATTTACTTATTTGTGACCTAATTCCTGGGCTTCCACATAAGTTTTTAGAGAATGTTGTCTACTCCCGGGGTCTTATTTCGACTTAACATCTTTCAGTGCTCTGTCGAATTCTTCACGCAGTACCATATCTCCCATTTCAACTTCATCTATGTCCTCTTCCATTTCCATAATATTGCCCTCAAGTGTATCACCCTTGTATAGACCCTCTATATACTCCTTCCACCTTTCTGCTTTCCCTTCTTTGCTTAGAACTGGTTTTCCATATGAGCTTTTGATATTCTTACAAGTGGTTCTCTTTTCTCCAAAGGACTCTTTAATTTTCCTGTAGGCAGCATCTATGTTATCCCTAATGATATGTGCTTCTACATCCTTACATTTGTCCTGTGGCCATCCCTGCTTAGCTATGTTGCACTTCCTGTTCATCTAATTTTTAGGACATCTGTATTCCTTTTCACCTGCTTCATTACTGCATTTTTATATTTTCTTCTTTCATCAGTTAAATTCAGTATCTCTTTGGTTACCCAAGGATTTGTACTAGCCTTCGTCTTTTTAACCGCTTGATTCTCTGCTGCCTTCACTATTTCATCTCTTAGAGCTACCCATTCACCTTCTACTGTATTTCTTTCCCCTGTACTTGTTAACTGTTCCCTAATGCTCTCTCTGAAACTCTCTACAACGTCTGGTTCTTTCAGTTTATTCAGGTCCCATCTTCTTAAATTCCTACATTTTTGCAGTTTCTTCAGTTTTAGTCTACAGCTCATAACAAATAAATTGTGATCAGAGTCCACATCTGCCCCTGGAAATGTCTTACAATTTAAAACCTGGTTCCAAAGTCTCTTTCTTACCATTATATAATCTATCCGAAAGAAAAGTATACAAAGATGAAAACAGTATTAGTGATGACTGAAACCTCTGTTAACTGTGAGCTGAGTAAAAACAAATAACATAAGTAATGGAGCTAAGTAGAATTCTGTTGGAATAGTATTACATGAAAACCACTTCATCCTACGTTGAGTAATAGTTCTCATGTGAATCTATAAAGTGAAATGGAGAGATGACAACCTGCAAAAATCACGACTTGAATACTCATGAAAGGAAGAGCTCATTTTAATGCTACATATTCGTTTTTTCTACAGTTTCAGCTTTGCAGTGATTACACTTCATTTGCAGCTTACACTTGAGATACATTGGATCAGAAAGACAATTTTGAACTGTGAATTTTATATGTATTAATTTTAGTAGACATGATTGTACTATAATATATACAAATCAGATTTTTAAACCATTGATGGGGCTTGTAGGGTCATTCTTTTCATTCGTCTCATGATGGATGTAAAAGTAAAATTACTCTTACAACTTGAACTGTTGATGTACATTGACCACAGAACATTAGGAACAGGTTGAGAGTGTATGCTCAAGTTTCATAGAATTTCTGTAAAATCCGGACTTGGTTGCAAGTGCTTCCTATATAAGCCTTTGAGATCAAAACACTTCAAAAGATTTACAATATACACAATTTTTATTTACAACATGCTTTTTTTCTAGATATTCTGTTTAAGTTCATGATCTGACAGCAACAACAAAGAGTAATTATTAATAGTGCTGGAAACACATTACCGTAACTCCAGCACTTGCATTATCTACTGTTTAGTGTACATTCATGGAAAGGCTGTAATTGTTTTTCATTCTATGTAATGCCTGCAATGAATAATACTGTGGAAACGTTTTACATGTACTATATTTATATCTCACTACAAGAATTTCTTAAATAATCACCATGACTCCTCAGGAAGCACATACGGAGGGTTGCTGAAAAGTAATGCCTGTGGATTTGTAATGTGAAAACTCTTTAAGCTTTTTAATTAAAACAAACATTATTAACATTCTACATCTTTATTCTTCATATCTATGTATTTATTTCTCAACACAGCCACCCTGGCAACAAACACATTTCTCCCAACGAGAGACATGTTTGTTGGTACTGCCATTGTAGAATGTGTGATTTTTTGACAGAGCCACAACCTCACCTGCGCTTGCACCACTTCGTCACTCTCAGTGATATCCTCAAAGATGTTCTTTAAGTTTTGAAAATAGATGAAAATTGTATGGAGGCAAGTTGGGATTGTATGGATGATAATTGATGACAGTGAGCCCGAGGTGTTTGATTGTACATGTCACAGTGTTCATCTGTGGCCTGGCATTGTCATGCTGAAGGAGAGGGTGCTCCATATGTGGATGAACTCTTCAGATTCGAAACTTGATTATAGCACTTTGTTTCTCATACACTTATACAGTTACATTACACACCACCATATTACATTCTACGATTTGGGGCCCTCTAAACAGTAGAAGGGTACAAATATGTAGACATGAAGAATAAAGTTGTCTAATGTTAATAAAGTTGGTTTTATTTAAGGAGCTTAAAGAGTTTCCAGTTAAAAAAAATTCGAAGACATTACTTTTCAGCATGCCCTTGTCTTACATTATTCCATGTAAGGAAGAGTATGTCATTACAGGCCTATGCACGTCAGTGCCCAGAACTAGTATGTTCCTAGAAACCACAAGCCAAAATGCGATTTTTCAGGGGTCAATCTGGGATTCCATTGATCAAGAGATAAAAGGTCAAATATTTTAGATAGCCCTCGGCCTAGCAATCATTTTCCCCCTGCAGGACTGGGGGTTAGAATAGGCCCAAGTCATTCCTGCCTCCCATAAGAGGCGACTAAAAGGAGTCTAATATGTTTCAGCCTTTGTGTGATGGTCCTCTGTAGGGTTTGACCTCCATTCTTCTCATTTCTCCCGAAGAGTGAGCCAATTAGGGAATGGCGCCTTCCACGGTCATCGTGTCCATCGTGCATGGAGATCTTTGGCCCACTTTATTGTCGTGGATTTGCAGTTCCACTCATTGTCTATCTGTTGGACGAGGACATCTTCCTGGGTGCATTTTACTCCATCTACTGTGCAGTGTCGTTTTCTGTGCCGACAATAATCATGGACTTCTTTGCACCTCATATCCTGCACGGTAGCCAGACCATTTTGGTGGGGCCGCCATGTACCCTGTTGGTTGTAGCCCCCCTGACCACACAGGGATCGCTCTGCTGATGCCTGCTCTGTTAACTCCCCACATATGCCAAGGAGCAGATTACCATCACCCTGGGGCATCAGGACTATGCCAATGGCCATCCTGCCAAGTGGCCTTTGCTGCGGCTGGGTGGCACCCGTGGGGTGGTCCCCTGGTCGGAGTGGGTGGCAGCAGGGCAGCTGAAGTACTATGAAGTGTAGTGCATCTACTCTTGCTGATGGTCAACCACCAGGTGTCTGTAACCATTCAAGGGCTCAATTTGATGCACGGAAGTATGACCCCAAATAGTTCCCCTCCCTGGCCACACCAAGGGAGGAACGTCAGGCTAAGGATGGCAGCAAATCTTATTTGCCCTGGTACCTAGTATGTACGAGAGCTTATGAGGAATTCTTCATGTCAGTGAAGCCTCAGTTTTTTGTAGAGCACCCGGCGGGGTCAGGGATTTTCACCTGCCTCGAGATGACTGGGTGTTTGTGTTGTCCTCATCATTTCATCATCATCCAGGAAAGTGGCGAAATTGGACTGAGCAAAGGTTGGGAAATTGTACGGGCGCTGATAACCACGCAGTTGAGCGCCCCACAAACCAAACATCATCATCATCGTCATTTTGTAGAGCATTTAGAGAACAAGTTTGGGGAGGTGGGTGGATTGTCCAAAATGCGGTCAGGATCAGTCTTGATAAAAACAGCATCCTCTGCTCAGTCATGGGCATTACTCGCTTGTGACAAGCTGGGGGATGTTTCTGTTACCATCATGCCCTCATAAGAGCTTAAATATGGTCCAGGGTATTACATTCCATAGTGACCTTCTTTTGCAGTCTGACGATGAGCTGCGCGCCAATTTAGAGCGGCAAGGTGTTCATTTCGTCTGGCGCATCCATCGGGGTCTGAGGTGTAATCAGGTTGCCACTGGTGCCTTCATCTTGGCCTTCAAGGGTGACACATTACCCAAGAAGGTCAAGGTGATGGTCTGCCGCTGTGATGTCAAGCCATATATCAGTCCCCCATTGCGGAGCTTCAAGTGCTGGAAGTTTGGACATAAGTCTTCCCACTGCTCTTCCAGCATCACCTGTTGAGATTGTGGATGTCCTTCGCTTCCCAATGCTCCATGAGCCCCACCTCCCATCTGTGTCAACTGCGGAGAGCATCATTCACCTTGCTTGCCATACTGCAGGATTTTATAGAAAGAGAGGAAAATCATGGAATACAAGATCCTGGACTGACTGACCTACACTGAGGCTAAGAGGAAATTTGAAAGGCTCCATCTGATGCGCATGACATCATCCTATGCTGCCGCTACAGCTGCAGTCCAGCTCCATCTGTTCCGCCATTGACAGTTGGCCTTCAGGGCCGCAAGACTAAAACTGCCCCCTTGATGGTGGGGGGCACTTCCATCCCTGTTGCTCCTGCACCATGTGCTTCGGGAGCAACACCTCCCCCAACCATCGGGGACATCCATCTCCGCTTCTCAGCCTGAGAAGCATACATCTTCTTCAGCTCCCTCGCTAGGAAGGGGTCCCTTGGGTCACTCCCTTCCCAGGTTCCTACCAGTGGCAAAGTGGACACTCTCGGTGGCTGAAGCACCCACAGGTAGCTGGTCGTAGGACTTCATGGTCCTCCTCAGTCCCCGAGACTGAATCAGTGAAGCCCTCCCAGCCAGAAAAACCTAAGGAGCAGCGAGAGAAACCAAAAAAGAAAAAGACCCCCAAGAACCAAGACATTGCGGTGGCACCCGCACCCCTGCTACCTACAAGCTCTGCATCTGAGGATGAAGTGGAGATTTTGGCATCCGCTGAGGACCTAGATCTTTCTGGGCCCTCAGACAAAATGGATGTTGATCACAAAGGTCCTCAGTCTGTGGCAGCAGGTGACCCTGAGGCGTAAACTGCTTCATTGACTGTTCCATGCCTTGCCAGCCTCACGATCATGTCATCCTCCCGTGGAACTGTGGTGGTTTTTTCCAATGCCTGGCTGAGTGGTGGTTTTTTCCACTACCTGGCTGAGCTATGGCAACTGTTAAGCTTTACACCTTCTTTCTGCACTGCTCTCTAGGAAACCTGGTTCCCGGCAATGTGGACCCCTGCCCTTCACGGCTACAGGGGATATTACAAGAACTGTAGAGAACATAATAGAGTGTCAGCTGGAGTTTGCATTTATGTCCTGAACTCAGTATGTAGTGATCCTGTGCCCCTTCAAACTCCTCTTGAAGCTGTGGCTGTCAGGATATTGACGACGCAGGAAATAACTGTCTGCAATGTATATCTCCCTCCACATGGCGCGGTACCCCTGAACATATTGGCTGCACTGATTGATCAACTCCCTAAATCTTTCCTACTTTCGGGTCGTTTTAACTCCCATTACCCTTTTTGGGGTAGCACGATGCTTACTGGCTGTGGCAGAGATGTCGAAAATTTACCGTCCCAAACATTTCAGTGTGGCTCATGGTAGTTATTTGTCCATTGATTTATCACTTTGCATCCCAGGCCATCTCTCATCTGTCCACGGGAGAGCCCACGATGACTTGTGTGGTAGTGACCACTTCCCCATCTTCCTGTTTCTGCCCCAGTGTGATGCCCACAGACGCCTACCCAGATGGGCTTTAAACAAGGCAGATTGGGAAGCTTTCAACTCTGCTGTCACCATTGACTCTCCCCCACACAGTAACATCAACGTGATGGTTGAGTGTGTCACCAGGACGATCATTTCTGCAGCAGAAATTGCGATCCCTGGTTCCTTAGGGTGCCCCCGGGTGAAAGACAGTACCTTGGTGATCGCCAGAAGTTGATGAGGTCATTAAAGAGTATAGGCAGGCTCTACAGTGTCATTAGTGGCACCCTTCCCTGGAGCACATGGCCCGGTTAAGAATTGGATACTGCCGGTTCAGCCATCGCCATCTGCTGACGGCTGCACCGGCGCCGTTCTGCCCATGTGGGCACTTGCTGACGGTTCGACACATTTTAATGTCCTGTCCAGATTTTAACACACTGCGTCTAGATCTTCACCTGCCAAGTACTTTCGATGCCATTTTAGCGGATGACCCACGAGCAGTTGCTCGTGTTCTTCGTTTTATCAATTTGACCAACCTCTCTAAGGATGTTTGATGATGCTGTTTTTTAATCCTATGCCTGTCAGTCTGTCTTTTATCGTGTTTTCCCTTTTAGTTGTTGTTTTAAACTTGTGCCTCGCAGTGCATTCTTAATGTTGTCAGGGCGCTAATGACCATTGAAGTTGTGCACCCTAAAACCACAAAAAAAAAAAAAAAAAAAAAAAAAAAAAAAAAAAAATTCCCTGGAGCACCTAATGGCTTTTTAAACGGCTCTGTGCCCACTTTTGCCAGCTTATAAAAAGATGGAAACAGGAGTGCTGGGAGAGTTACATCTCAACCAATGCAATTGCCAAGTACTTCGCTGAGCACTATGCTCGCACCTCTGCGTCAGAGATTACCCCCCAGCCTTTCTCATCCTCAAACGGCAGATGGATGGGAAGGTCTTCTCGTCCACTACATGCCACAGTGAACCCTATAATGCCCCATTTACAGAGTGGGAGCTCTTCAGCATCCTTGCTCATTGCCCCGACACAGCTCCTGGGCCAGATCAGATCCACAGTCAGATGTTTAAACATCTCTCGTCTGACTACAAGCGACATCTTCTCATCATCTTCAACCAGATTTGGTGCGATGCCACCTTTCCATCGCAATGGCGGGAGAGCAAAATCATTCCAGTGCTCAAACCCGGCAAAAACTCGCTTGGAGTGGATAGCTATCAGCCAATCAGCCTCCACAACATTCTTTGTAAGCTGTTAGAATGTATGGTAAGTCGGCGGTTGTGTTGGCTCCTGGAGTCATGTGGCCTACTGGCTCCATGCCAGGACAATTTCCACCAGGGTCGCTCTGCCACTCATAATCTTGTGTCCATCGAGTCTGCCATCTGAACAGACTTTTCCAAGTGCCAACACCTGGTTTCTGTCTTTTTTTGATCTACGGAAAGCGTATGGCACAACCTGGCAGCATCATATCCTTGCCACTTCGTATGAGTGGGGTCTCTGGGGACCACTCCTGATTTTTATCCAAAACTTCCTGTCACTCCGTACTTTCCGTGTCCGAGTGGGTGCTTCCCATAGTTCCCTCCACATCCAGGAGAATGGAGTTCTGCAAGGCTCTGTATTGAGAGTCTCTCTATTTTTAGTGGCTGTTAACTGTCTAGCAGCAGCTGTTGGGCCATCGGTCTGACCTTCTCTGTATGCAGACAACTTCTGCATTTCGTACTGCTGCTCTAGTACAGGTTTTGCTGAGCGGCACTTACAGGGAACCATCCACGAGGTGCAGTCATGGGCTCTAGCCCACGGCTTCCAGTTTTCAGCTGCGAAGTCATGTGTCATGCACTTCTGTCGGTGTCGTACCATTCATCCGGAACCAGCACTTTACCTTAATGACACTCCACTCACTGTAGTGGAGACATATCGATTCTTAGGACTGGTTTTCGACGCTCGATTGACTGGCCTTCCTCATCTTCATCAACTTAAGTGGAAGTGCTGGCAGCACCTCAATGCCCTCCACTGCCTGAGCAACACCAACTGGGGTGCAGATTGCTCCACACTGCTGCAGCTCTACAGAGCCCTTGTTCAATCCCGCCTTGACTATGGGAGTGTGATTTATGGTTCAGTGGCGCCCTCAGCGTTGCATTTACTCAACTCAGTGCACCACTGTGGAGTTCAACTAGCGACAGGAGCTTTTAGGACGAGTCTGGTGACCAGCGTACTGGTGGAGGCTGGAGTCCCTCATTACCGTCTCCTTTTCCCAACCACCGTGCTTCATCTCCCACATCGGTGGCCTGAGTCAGGGCTTACGATTGTGGTTCACATCCAATCTCTTCTGTCTGAAGTGGAGTCCTTGCCTTTACCACGTATACTTGAGGTCCATTCACATACACCTACATGGTGTATGCCTATGCTGAAGCTTCGCCTGGACCTTTCGTATGGCCCTAAGGACTCAGTTAACACCGCGGCTCTCTGCTGTCACTTCCTCTCGATTCTTGACATGTACCGGGGCCATGAAGTGGTTTACACTGGCAGCTTGATAGCTGATGGTCACGTTGGCTTCATGTATCTTCATGGAGGACATATTGAACAGCACTCCTTGCTAGTTGCCTTTAGTGTTTTCACTGCAGACCTGGCGGCCATTTCTTGTACTCTTGAGCGCGTCCGCTCATGCCCTGGCGAGTCTTTTCTTGTCTGTACTGACTCCATGAGCAGCCTACAAGCTATCGACCAGTGCTACACCTGCCATTCTTAGGTAGCGACCATCCAGGAGTCCATCTTTGCCTTGGAATGGTCCAGTTGTTCTGTGGTGTTTGTGTGGACCCCAGGCCACATCGGAATCCCAGGAAAAGAACTTGCCAACAGGCTGGTCAAACAGGCTACACAGAAGCAGCTTCTGGAGATCAGCATCCCTGTAACTAACCTGTGATCATTATTACACTGCAAGGTTTTTCAGGTTTGGGAGGTGGAATGGCATAATCTCAGTACGAACAACAGACCGTGTGCCATTCAGGCTATGAATGTGTGGAAGTCCTCCATGCGGGCCTCTCGCAGTGACTGTGGTTCTCTGCCGGCTCCGCATTGGCCACGTTTGGAAGACCCACAGCTACCTCCTGCACCGTGAAGACCCACCTCAGTGTTGGTGCAGCACCCGGTTGACAGTGGCCCTTATTGTGGTGCACTATCCTACTTTGACTGCTCTGTGATGAAATCTTTGGGTACCGGACTTGTTGCCACTAATTTTATCTGCCAACACCTGATTGGCTGATTTAGTTGTACATTGTATTCGTAAGGGTAAGTTTTATCATTTGATCTAAGTTTTAGTTCATGTCTTTTGTCCCTCTGTGTCCTCCACCCTAGTGCTTTTAGGGTGGAGGTTTTTTTAATTGTGTTGCAGAGTGGTTGGCTTCTCCTTTTTATTCTCATGATCAGCCAGACATGGTAATCTACTTTCTTGTTTTAATCTCTTCTACCTGTTTCTTGCTTCTATTTGTGGTTTTCTTGTCCTCTTTTGTTCCTTGTAGTGTTTGTTGCCTTTCTGTCATTCTTGTCATTTTTCTTTCCTTTGGGTATTGTGCTCTACATCTCATTTGTTTTATCCTTTCCCTTGTATGATTGTTATAACAAGAATAAGGGACCAGTGACCAAGCAATTTGGTCCCTTTCTCCCTCTTTTAAATCAACCAACCAACCAGCAATCATTTATATATCTGTGAGAAGAACAGGCATACTGTAGCTATCCTACAGTATCTGGTGTTTCCATTGTTTGTTATATTAAATTAGTTGTCTGAGCACCATGTATGTCACTTTATGGGTTTTCAAACATTAATAAGACTCACCCTGTGTACAATTTCTACTTTGAAATGACTTTAACTATTCATTATTACACTGTTTGTGACACTAAAGGTACTGGGGTAGATGTGGCTTGACTGAGAGAGGAATTTTCTCATTGTTCATATCTCCTGTTTGTGAACTCAGCCATAAACAGTACTTTTCAACCTTAAGGAATCTGGTATAAATGCTTTTTCCAGACTACCAAGGTGTTTAGATAACACGGAAATAAAGAATTGCAATACAGCCAAGAAGTACTGGCTTAATGCACTGTCCACTACATGCTTTGTCTTAGTAATTGAAACAGTTTTGAAAAGTGATAGGCTGGAAGTGAACTGCAGGAAGCTAGAATCAGTAAAACCAAAAAACTTGTTGAGGTGGGTTCTGTTTGACAAGATGAAGTTATGTAATATATTCCATGTAGAACATTGCTCCTTTCTAGATGCCTAGTTTTCTTATTCATTGTGTAGGGAAGCAGCCTACTCACTCCTTATAAAATTCACATCAGTCTTTCCATTGTGTGCCAGCCAGTCCGCTGTAACTAGCCCTGACGTCATAAATGTTGCGCAAAAACTTTAACCATTTTTCGAAATTTGGATGTTTTTCTGTAAAAATCATTGGCGCAACAGAAAAGAGCTAGAAACTTAAAAATTTATATTTAGATTCCTTTTGCATAATAATTTAGTAGAAACAGTATTCTGGATCTCACAAATTAAAATTTTAGTTGAAATTCATGATTTTCTGGTTTTTATCTTAAAAATTAAGGAAGCAAGATAGATTAAGTAGGCGAATAAATAAAGCTAGGATGTTTAAATTTAAGTAGAAGGGAGATCTGCTATAATCATAAAAATGTGAGAAGTTTCAATAGAATAACTATAAAACTATAGCTGTAGTGTATCTCCAAAGAGCAAGTTCAGAGCTCGTCTACTGCGTGTAGTGTAATTAAATTAATTCTCTCGCCCAAAATATTTGACTTAGCCATGTCAGACTTTTATTATGATTACTTACTTGTGTGCTGATTGCACAATTAAATTGAAAGCTTCATCGGCCATCAGCAAAGGAAGCAATGATTTATTCGATAACTTAAAGTGGTGCATTACTAGCCCAGCGGCTAGTCGGGAGAGCAGATTTGATCAGGCGTTCCCTTAGCCATCCGCACCGCGGCTTTATATGTAAGAATGCTGCGCGAGAAAAAGGAAGGCCCCAGTTCTCTCCAGACACTGATTAGCGCACCACCTGTGCCGGGAGTCGCGTCGCGTCGGTATCATTGGTATAAACAGCGTCGGATGCCGTAATAAGTTACTCGGGGTACGCGTAACCATGAAATCGTTTTCGAGTGAAGTGTTAATTCTGGGACGACTTTAATGATCTATCTTCAGTTTGCGTATGTCGTAATTTAGCGTGGCGTTTGATGAACATTATCATCAAATTATGGCGAGCATTAACTTAAACATTTATTTTGAACAGTTATAGTTGCATCAGCGCATTAGACTCTGAACTGCTCTGGTAGTTGGATTGTGTGGATTCTTTTTGGTCTGTGACTTTCAGAATATAGTGAACATTTTAGAGAGAATGGTTTTTGATTATGAATCCCAGACAATCTCCTAATTCCTCAGAGCTATAATCTGTAGCTATACATGTATTTCTCAGATGAAGTGGGCACTAGGAATTCTAATTACAGGCTTCACGTTTTGCTAATTACTTTCTGGTTGCCAATATTGTAGTTAAGGGAGCCAGTGTTGAGAACGGCAAACAACAGCATTAAATAAGTAAGAGGAACATTAACAATTATTCCACCCGCTGCCCCACAATTGATACAAATTTTATAACAAAAACAATTATTGACAAAATTATTTAATTGGATAGATAAAAAAATCTACTCACCAAGCGGCGATAGAACACACACATAAAAGATAGTTGTAATTGGCAAGCTTGAATGAGAAGGAAAGACTCCTTCTCATCGTACATTAAGTCCCCTCTGACCTGTGGTTCTGGGTGACATTCCTAGACCTCTCCAGTCCTTTTCCTTCACCCCTTTTCCTTCCCCTTCAACCCTTCTGCCTGAACAAATAGCCACTGGCTGTGAAAGCTTGCCAATTACAGCCATCTTTTATGTGTGTGTTCTGCCACTGCTTGCTGAGTAGATTTCTTATCTACCCAATTAAATAATTTGGTACAGATTTTGTATGACAATAAGAGGTTGTGTGTAAGTTCTCACAAAATATTTTAATGTATCCGTGAAAATAATCTATGTCTGTAAACATAATAGGGGCAGATAAAAAGGTCTACTCATCAAGTGGTGGCAGTAGAAATCAAGATGTTACAGAAAAGTCACCCAGAACTCCGGATCTGGGAAGACTATTAGGTGCCTAACAGGCGCCCTTCTCATCCTGTCAAGTACATCTCCCCTGACTGAGGGCTCTGGATGACTTTTTCTTAACACTCCGCTGTTCCTTTTCCTTCATCTCTCTTTGTCCTTCAGCACTTAGGTAGAGTAGTGGACTTTCTATTTTTTCATGGCTTTTTGCAGGCTCAGCTTAACGACTGTGTAACAGCAATTGCTAAATAGTGTTAAGACTTTATGAAAATTTGTTGGAATTGTGGTTTAGGTTTTTTCATCTTTTCACATGTAGTAGATATTAATTTTATTCAAGAGTTGATTCCCATATTGAAAAACTGGCTTTATTTTCATTCTTGCCACACTGTTGTCATTTGCGTTTATTTTGGTTTTGCTATCATAGGTAATTAATGATCTGAAGTGTCTTGTATGTATGTACAAAACAAATTTTAATGTATTATAATAAAAATTGTGCATTTTCTTGAAACTGCAGCTACAAGAGAGGGACGCATGCCTTGAGAGGATGGCACAAGACATGCAAAACATGCGAGAAGTAGCAAAGAAAATCATTGGTGCAGATGATGTGAATTTACAGCAGGACTCGGTTAAATCAGTCAGTGCTGAAGCTGATGACAGCTACTTCCAGACATATGCACACTTTGATATTCATCATCAAATGCTCAGTGTAAGTTATATGGAAATAGGAGTTCATATTTTTGTATTGAGACTGTACAAAAGATTTCTCAGTCATAATCCATACAATAAAGTTTTCATTTCCCTTGTTGAGGTAACTGGAAAAATTCTGGGTTTCCACCAAAAATGTCCCAACACACTTGTCCCTGCCTCATCCATGCAGTTTCCACTTTGAATCATATTTCACATTAACACTGTTATTATCTGGTTTATCTGAGTCAGTAGATGTTGGACAATTTTAACAACATTCAGATTAAAGCTATTATTTTATTAACAGATTTTGGTGAATTATGCTTCTATAAATAAGTTTATATCAACACCAGAATTATTCAGATTGTGATCTAGTCGTGAAGTGGTTTCAGCATTACCACATCATTCTTTTTAACACATTATCTGTAGAGTCATATCTCATTTCGTTTGCCATTATAGCTGCAACTAGAACTTGAGACATCAATCTCCCTGATTGGTTCCAAGTAACCATCTGTCACCTGCTTGAATAGATCTGAACTAAACTAAAATCTGTCCTTTCTTTAACAGGACAGTTGACCAACAGTTTCAAGACAATTGCTGATTATGAAGCTGGAAATTGACACGTCTGTGGTGACTGTAAATGTTTATAGATATTGACTTTCAGCTATAATCACTATCTTCCTGCATTTCATAAAGTTTTAAGTTTGTGTTAATTACCGATGTGTCTTTTTTTAATTGCGTTTGTAATGGCTTCTTCATTGATCATGAAAAATTTTTTCAGCTGTCTGTTGATGGACACAAATGGTTGTCACGTGCACCCAAGAAATAACTTTCACAGTTAAATGATCTGTACTGATATTCACCATTGTTTCTGGCCGGCCTCTTGTAAGAAACTGCTTTCATTCATTTCATCTTCTGGAAAGGTTAATGTGATTTGCAGCACCACAATTGTAATAAAGTTTGAGAATGATAATAAATTTTTCTCTTTTTCTTTCAATTTGTTTTTCTCCTGGTCTGATGAGGGTTGTTGATGACAATGTTGTGCATTCAGATGGGCAAATTTGTATGGAGCCATCATATTCACTGTCACTCATCCCAGTTTTATTCTTAGATAAAGATCTTGACAGTTTCGTAACTGGACAAACCTCAGCATATCGCACTAACAAGACTCATGGTGTTAAGCATATTCTTGGTTCATCTAGGAATGGAATCAGCAACTAAGACAGCAGGCTAGGAATTAACTTCTAAAATTTTTAGTGCTGGAATGCCCCTCTTCAACTATAGACCTCCCCCCCCCCCCCCCCCCCCAAAAAAAAAAAAAAAAAAAAAAAATCACTCCCAGCCATAAAAATCACTTATTGTACTTTTTGTTCACAAAACATCAGGTGCTACTGTCTGTTCCCACAGCAGTGTCAGTTTGCTCCGTATTTCTGCTTGATACATATCAGCACAAGTTAGTAGTCTTTGTGATAATGTACTACCTAAACCAACATACAGAAATTTGCACCAGATTGAGACTCAAACCTGGATTTCCCACTTACCACGAGTGGTTGCCTTATCACTTAGGCTGTCCGAGCATGCTCCTCTGACCCACCCAAACTTCCATATGACACAGAGCTATGTATTTCTTTTCACAGATTAATGTTGATATAGAATAGTTACATTGAAGTTTAATACACCTGTACTATTTTAAATCTCCGTGCCGAGTTGTTCCAGTGAGTTAAAAAAAGGAAACCCCTGGAAGATACTGGGGTGCTGTTCCAGCTGAAATTAAGTCCTGGCTAAGACCATCAAGACTGCTGAGGGAAATAGTAGCCAGTCCACAGTTTCCATTTGTTTGGCAATTTCCATACAGATTAACAGCACACGAACATTATTCTCTAGGAGCAAAGTGTTCTAATAAATGCTTTTAGAATCTAAGTATCACAGGTGTTCTGTGGAGTACACGTTTATAACTTGCTAATTGTAGAACAAAGTCCTAAGCAGATGTTTGTTGGATGCATTATTAGAGAGAGGCTGGTACGCCTTAGTGAGGGGATTGGCAGTGGAGAAAAAAGGATAATGGAGGAGAGGGAAGGTGTGTGTGTGTGTGTGTGTGTGTGTGTGTGTGTGTGTGTGTGTGTGTGTGTGTTTTCACTTGAAAAAGGTAAACTACACATTATTACAGCATGCCAAGTAACTTATATTGAATGCTTCAAAGTGACAGATATATGACCCTTATTTTTCAATATCCTAACCAATTCTTTGTAAACAGCAGTTGGAATGTTCTACCCATCATTTAGTTTGTAAGCGGCATAAATTAAATCCTTAGTAACTGAGCCATTAGAGAACCGCTATGTGAATGTCCTCAACTTTGAAAAAGCTGTGATTGCTGCAAATTCGTTCCTTGATTGCCTGGTCATTGTTGTCTGATATTTATGTCAATATTGGTGGTGTTCTTTCCTGATCAGCATCACCTGTGTCTGCGGAGCCTCATTCGTATTGTTGGCATCATTTCACTGCGACTTGACTTGACATTGCATTTGGTCTGTCTTGAATCTGTGTGCTGTTTAGACATTTTCTCTGAGACTCATGCTGTTGCTCTTACTTCAGCTTTATTTCCATTTGCTGCACAATTTCACTCCTACGCTGTGATGCATCTATTATCTGTATTGCAGCAGAACTGTGTCTGGAGCAAACACAGAATAAGTACTATCTTCAGAGAAAAACAATACTAGGTGGGGAAAAAGGTTTAACTTATAGTATATGTAGAACATCATTAAAACTCCTTTTCCCTGCAATCACCAACACTGGTCTTGTTTAATGTTATGGACCTTTGAAAGAACAGCATTATTGAAACATCATAGAAGCGACTCATCTGCTTTCACTTTTTATCTAGACATTAATGAATTTTGTAAATTTTGAATGTATCTTGCTGCTGATACTTTGCAGTTTAAGAATATGTCTAGCTATCCAGATTTAGGTTCTGTGTGGTTTCTCTAACGTGTTGTGAGGGTTTCTTCTCATATTGTAGCTCATGCTGCATTGCTGATGTCAGTTAGTTAATTATTCATTCACAGATCATTTACACAATATTTACATGTTTTTGTAATGTAAAGGGATATACTATTTAAAAGTAAACCATTTCATATGTACAGCCATATTATTACAGAAGGATTAACTGAGAAAAAATTTGTATGTTCAGTGTTTTTTTGTATATTCATATTAATAAACAAGTTAACCGGTCATTCCCAGAAAAATACTGGAATACTGGGACAATATTTACTCATGTGGCTTCACTGCACTTGGCAAGTACATGTGTGTGCACAAACACCCCCCCCCCCCCTCCCCACACACACACACACTATAGGGTGACATCAGGACAATGAGAATACTGCTTTATGTTCTTTGTGTTTTCCCATCTGTTTTCTTGAAAAACTGAGTTGACATCTTTCCATATCTGCAATCACAGATTTTTAGCATAAAACATACTATATTTTGGCTGCATATTATTTTCTGTTCATTGATCTTAATTTTTTACCTTACTAAGTGTTCCAAATAATCCTCTAGTGTGTAGAATGTGTTATTTAAAATATGGAAGTATCAAGAAGAACAGGGACTATGGGAGAGGAATGAAAAGAGAAATCAGGAAGGAGGAGATAAGGATGGATATCCAGTTCCCATACACATCTAACAGTTGTGAAGCATTGGCGGGTTCTCTAGTATGGTATAAACTTGCTTTAACCCTCGCATTGCCAAGCGGGGTATTCTGACTACCCCAGGTTGATTTTTTTCCCTATAGTAATGTTATCTGAAGGGCCACGTGCCTGTGGTTTCATGACTTCATACTAAAATGATTGATGTTGAATTCACACTCACGACTGTCTAATTTTTTTGGCTTTATCGTTGTTCTTCAAGTCATTTATTGGTGGTATTGTGAGACTACCCCACTTGGTATGAAACGTTTTATTTTCTTATTTGTAGAAAAAGAAGATTTTGGGAAATATATCTGTCATTCATCTTTTTTGTTGAGTTTTGCCATAGATCCAATGTTTGTTATTGTTGCTGGTACTATTGTTCAGTTGAATTTGACATTTACTGTTGAGCTGACATTACACGAGTCAGTATTTCATCTGCAAGTAAGGATATACAAAGGACTTTCTAGCGAAGAGATTGCGGAACTTCTGATGTCAGTGATGATGAAAACGAATGGGACATTGATAATGAACTGAACGAATGTATGGAACCTCTTGACAAAGACCATATCATAGTATCAGATGAAGCTGATGAAATATCAGAAGACACTACACATTCACGTGAACAAGTAGAAGAAGAAGAAGAGGATGACGAAGACAAAGATACTGGAGATTTGTTTGTTTCTAGAAGTGGACTACAATTTCCTAGTGAACCACTAAAAGGTGGGAGGCGTCGACGCCGCAATATTTTGAACGTAACACCGGGTCCAGTGAATGATGGAAAAACAATCAAAACAGTAACAGAGTCATTTTTATTATTTATCTCACCAGAAATCGTGAGCATTATTGTAGAAGAAGCAAACAGGGAAGTCAAACGAGTAATTTCTATGTGGAATGCAGCTCATTCTTCAAACAAAACGACATGAGGAGATATAAATGCAACTGAAGTGTACGCAGTATTAGCAAGTGCAGTAGGAGCTGGTCGAACTCATGGACATCACACAAGTGCTTTCGATCTGTGGGGAGGTAATGTTGCCTTTCGGCAACCATTCGTTTCTGCTGCCATGTCAAGAAACCGATTTTTGTCTGTACTGAAATCTTGCGATTTGACAACAGAGAGTGAAGAGCACAGAGAATTGAAGAAACCCAGGACAAGCTACAAGCCATCAGGGTAGTGTTCGACAAATTTGTGCAAGAACTTTTATCCTTATGAATACGTGACTATTGATGAACGATTAGCAACTTCCCGAGGAAACTGCCCTTTTAGGGTTTATATGAAGAGCAAGCCTGGCAAGTATGGCATTAAAATTTGGGTTTTTGCTGATGTGAAGACATCTTACTTACTACGGATCCAAATTTACACAGGAATGGTAGACAATACTCGAGAAGTGAATCAAGGACAGAGAGTTGTTTTGGATCTGATGGAACCATTTCTGAATAATGGTCATGGTGTAACAACTGATAATTTTTTCACCAGTTTTCCATTTGCTGCTGAACTACTGAAATGAAACACAATATTGGTTGGTACCTTGCATTCCAATAAGAAAGAGGTTCCGAAGGAATTCTTGCCAAACAGAAAGATATAAGTTCACTCTTCAATGTTTGGTTGCACAAATGACTTGACCCTAGTTTCCTATGTTCCAAAGAAGAGAAAGGCAGTAATACTACTCTCTACTTAGCATAATGAGAGACAAGTGAGTGGTGAAGAAAGTGAGCACAAACCCGAAATCATACTGCTGTAGATAATGGGGACAAAATGACAAGAGAATACAGTTGTGTTAGTGGAATGAGGCGGTGGCCACTAAGAATCTTCATGGAAATGATAGATATTGCAGCACTGAATGCATATATTCTGTACATGCAAAGATTTCCTGATTGGCAGAAGAATAACCAAAACCGACGTAAATTCTTCACGACTGAACTGGCATTTGGACTCAGCAAAGGCAACATGGAAGAAAGAGCCAAAAATATCAACGGTCTTCATAAAGATGTCAAGATGCAGTGAAAGCTTGTGGTATTGCAATTCCTACAGCAGTGATCCAGACCGAGTGTTCCAAGTTACCAACACCACAGCGATGTCAAGATTGCAAGCAAAACGAAGATCGGAAAACAAAATTCTGTTGTGTAACGTGCAGGAAACCTGTTTGTAATATACACAGAGAAGAAACTGTTACTGTGAAGTGCATACAGTGCAGAAATGTACTTGACTGAAAAGTTGAAAAAAGTATTGTGTTATTTTACTGCAGTGACTGTTGAGGTACATAGATAATTAATTTTCTGTTTTTTGAGTACTGAATTTAGTGAAAGATATAAAAATATTTTTGTACTTTGTATCTGTCATCTGATTAAATACTTCTAATAACCTGAAAAGCTGTTTTTCAATACTAAATAAACCCATTCAATGGAAATAACGAAATCTGAGAACAAATATTACAATAAAACACAAAACTCTTTTGGGGTAGTCCAAATACCCCGCTTGGTAAAATAGAGGTGTGAAAAATCTTGGTAACGGGAGGGTTAATGTTCCCAGAATTAATGTTTTCCTGCTATTTACGATACTTTTTATTAGTCGCTTCAAATTTTCTCTGTATAGAATAATAATTTACACCCAATTTTGCGTTGTGATAATTATTAATTTCATGCCATTTACAATTAATGAAACAGTGTTAATGTACAGAAACAGAAGAAAACTGTACTTGAGATATAATGATGCTTGCAAAGGTTAAATTTCAATTTGTCTTCATATATATTATACAGTAAACTTCCATGAGTTGTTGACTCCTAATACTGCCAACTTAACAGTAACTTTACTGTGTATGGTGGCTATGTTGTTCATAATTACCTTCTCGAGTGAGGTGTTGGGTTGGGCTAAAAATTAAGTATTCTTCAGAAGGGGTGGAAAGTTGGCAACAATAAACAAGAGCTGTATAATACCCCTTTTGAATAACTTAGAAACTACTCTCAAACCGTCTTGCGAAAGAAGTATTTTTTGCTTGGGAATGGTTGGCATGTTAATTTGTTCTTTTCTTAAGAAAAAAGTCATTAAGTTTGATGTGCAGGGAGATGTTGACAAATGGTATATGATGTACGGTTTTCATGGAATATGTTGTGATTTCCTCAATGGTGGTTGAGCTCGGAACTTAAAGCAAAGCCTAAACAATTTAAACATAAGCATAATTGCCAATCTTGGTGCTTCTTGAGGGGTACATCCTAATATCTGTAGTGTTGTTCAGGGTGAGATCTGACACAACAGGTAAAATCTAACTCAACATTCTGCTCTCTATTGCGTCCAGCAGAATGACATTTCATTATGCTACCATGTATCTACATACATTTAACATCATGAAGATGTTTGTAGAACGTAATTGTAATTGGATCTGGTATCAGATGTAATCAGTCACATCACCTGTAGCCAACTGTTATCATGTATTTCACATATTTTTCTTAAAAATTTGTTTTAAATGTGCAGTGTTTTATGGCTTGAAGTTAGGTATAAAGGGTGCACCTGAAAAGTTCAGTGAATGTCCCTATGTAGTAAAAACTGCACTGGTTAGGATGAGGCACCTATGCATATGCCTATGGATTGAGAGACATGTCACCAAGTGCTCCCTATCATGCAAATCACCAAAATCAAGCAGTGTTGCACACTATGACCAAGCTAATGGAGTCAGTGTGAGAACTCAGGTCAACGCAAAATGGAGCAACATGTTATCATGAAGTTTTGATTCAAATCATGGGAAATCACAACATTGACTCATCGAATGTTAGTACAAGTGTATGGTGTTGAAGCAGCGAGAAAAAAAAGTGTGTTTGAGTGACTTAAATGCTTTAGAGATGGAAAGGAACACTTTGAGGATTAGGTGCATTGGGGTTCAACATCAACAGTTCAGACAACATGCACTGAGTGCGGTGGATGCTTGTGGGTGACCCTTGGCTGTCTGTGAAAATAATAGTAGAAAAGTTGAAGATAAGCCCTATTGTTCATGAGCATTTGAAAAGTTGGGAGATTTTTGCCCATTTTGTACTGCACATGCTGATGAGCGAGTAATAGCAAACTTGGATGGAAATGTGTGGAGTGTTCATTGACGTGTCTGACTAGAATCTGCAGTTTTAGGAAAAAGTCATTACAGGAGATGAGACCTAATACTACTAATACAATGCGGATACTAAACAACTGTTAATGGTATGGTGTTCATCATCTTCCCTACCTCCCAAGAAAAGTTGGCTGACAAAATCCAGCCGGCCGAAGTGGCCGCGCGGTCCTGGCGCTGCAGTCTGGAACCGCGAGACCGCTACGGTCGCAGGTTCGAATCCTGCCTCGGGCATGGATGTGTGTGATGTCCTTAGGTTAGTTAGTTTAACTAGTTCTAAGTTCTAGGGGACTAATGACCTCAGCAGTTGAGTCCCATAGTGCTCAGAGCCATTTGAACCATTTTGACAAAATCCAAGACCAAAACAATGTTAATCACCTTTTTCAACAGCAGGAACATGATCCATCGTGGGTTTCTACCTGAGGATCAAACTATCACTGCGGAAATTTATGAGGGAGCTTTGAAACGGCTGCTGCAACACATCTGGCTGTTCAGTCCTAACTATACTTGAGTAGGTAGTGGAATTTCCTCCACGACCGAAGCCCGTCAGCACCATGCGATTCATGTGCTCAACTTTCTCGCTGAACATAAGGTTCAACAACACCCTCCTTAATATCCATATTTGGCACTATCAGACTTCTTTATGTTTTCCCACCTTAAATTAGCAGTGAAAGGTTTATGATTCACAGATGTTGTAGATATACATCAACACATGAATGCTGTGCTTTTAGCGATACCACAAGAGGTGTTTACTGACAGTTTCCAACAGCCTCAAAACTGATGTCAGAAATGTGTTGTAACTAATGGTTATTATTTTGGAGGCCAGTGATGGTTTCCATTATTTTCTGAGACCATTAACTGAGCTCTTTGAATGCACCTGGTACTACTTGTCTACAGTTTCATGTCATATACGTATATGTAACATATATCAAAGTCTTGTGATCATTTTCAGCCATCTGCTAAATTTTTTGTGTATACATTAAAACTTTCAAATGTATCTATGAAGTAGAGGATCAGAAACAAAAATTCAGCAAAATGAATTGAAACAAACTATAATTCTCTATTTTTTCATCAAAATGTATAAGCTACCAATATGATCACAGAAATGCAACTCTTAGGTACATGCTTCAAAGGTAATTTCCCACCATCTAAATTTTTCTACAGTTTGCAGCCCATTTTAAAGTCCTCTGAAAGGTGTTCAAGAGGAATTTCACAGTAGTTGGTTGAAAAATGTTAATAGAGGATTGTGTAATGTGGAAGGGGCCTGGAGACATAGGAAGCTTTTGGAAGATTATGTACCATATTTACCTGAGTATAAGACGACTCTGAATAGTAGATGACCCCCATTTTGAAGAGTCTTCTTGAGAAAAATGTATTTTTAGCGTATTCTCAATTATGAAAATTACAAACTTTTATCGATAAAATGAGACACCTGCCTAAAAAGTTACCATTACACCTATTCCAAAGTTATTCCATTTATTGGTTGTCTACATTTTGACAATACAAGAAGAAATAAAATAAACGAAAAGAAATTGTTTTTATTAATTTTTAACTTCAGTGCTTCTTTCTTTTAGTCTGTTGTCTGTGGTACCACTTATATCTTCATTGTCACAAATATTTGTCTGCTTCTTCTGAATTTGATGTTGTGATTAAAATATTGATGTGAGAATGTTACAATGTCTTTTATTACAAAATTATACTGTCTGCCCACTGCTCCCACATTGGCAGCTGACACAGCCCCTTTCGTTTGTGTCATATCTCATGATGGGCGTCAACAGAATTGCTGCACAAAACACATAAGTATGCCACTGGCCCCAGTCTAGACTTTTTGCATCTTCTGCAGAAATGTATGCTGCTGTTGGGTATTTGACCAGTTATAAAGTCAATTCGATTCAGAGTACAAATGGGTTCAGACAAACTGCAGTTTAAACGTGGTATTGGTAGGAAGACAAAATTTGCTATCCCTTGCCACTGCCCTCCACACATTCATTATGTAGGTCTCAGCTAACCTCATGTCATTGTTCCCCCTCCAAGCTTTCCATAGTGCTGTGCTTGAGCAACAGTGAAACACAGATGGCTGTCTCTTCTGTGGTGCGGGTTATATGTAACAGTAGCAAGTAGTACGTAAGCAAAAGATTGCAATCCAAAATCTGTCCAATCCTTGAACTTTTGCTTGCCCCACGATCTAGTGCTGTCTGTTGTTGCTATCTCCACAATGGATATTTCTGCAATAACAATTGCAATTAGTTTACTGTGATTTGTTTTGTTTGTTAGACATTTAATTCTGGATTAATTTTCTTTCATGTTTCATTGAAAGTCACCATCTTATTCTAAGGCTGATTAAAAACTAGTAACGTTTTCCCCTGGTATTCTGAAACGTGAACAACCGAATGTTCATTTGCAATGGACGTCATCAATCATTAGTTTCTTGCAACCAAATAAAATACTGACTAGGGTCCAGAATCATGTAATGGTTTTAGAAGAACAAGATTTTCACCTTTGAATTTTACCTTTACTTAAGAGGTAGCATAATTGTATGTATGTGGTATCCATGCACATATGAGAACTTCTGTTGCAAACCTATTCAAATGCAATAGATGTTCATGAGTTGATAGGATTTAATCTATTTCCTACAGTGTTTCACAAAATTGTCCATTTTTTATGCAGAACATTAGACTGATGTTGTGCCTAGTTCATAATTTCTCATGCATCCATCCATTGCACTAGCACCAAGAGTCAAATGTCACATAATTTATAGAATAAGATTGATACTGTATCAAGCACTTCTGCGTATTTGGAAATCTTGAGCCCATTCAAACGAACGTATTGGATGCTAATCTCTAACCTTCGGAACTCTTCAAAATAAATTTATCTGAAACCTTGATAGCAAAAGCTTTATCTGTGAATGTAAGTCAAAAACACTGTAAAAATGTTTATCTCGGCAGCAATAGTTTAATCTGCAAATATAAGACGACCCCTTACTTTTTGAACGACGAATTTGGAAAAAAACCTCATCTTATAATAGGGTAAATGCAATAGTGGTAATACAGTTACTAAAAGTAATACACAGTCCAGTGACATTAACATGAGCACCACCTATGTTAGACATAAATGTGCAATAACCAGAGATGTCAGGTGGCAGCACTAGCAGTGGAGGGTTTATGAAGCAAGTCACGGGATGCGCAGAACTGTACAGTTGTTGGTGTAATGCAAAAACAGAGTGATTAACCTGATGCTCTTAAGGGCAGAGAATATAATTAGAATGCCAGCATCAAAATCTTACATACCCTTCTAAAGTTACGTTTCCCACCAATTTAAAAATATGGTTTTGAGAAAAACATGTTTGAAGGTTGAGTTCTGTTTTTACAGTTAAGTAAATGTACCTCTAGTCAGCAATCCCAGACCATACAGCAATCCTTGCATATATAAAATAAGTCCTCCTCCATCTTCCCTGTGTGCATGATGATCATCTGGGTCTCTTTGCAAACTTCTGTTGCCTACTGCTGTGTTTGCTGTGTATGTGTTTTGTCTGCTGTTGTGCAGAAGGTGTGACAGGCTGGTTTGATCTCAGGTTCAAGCACTTTCATAATTTCCACTGTTGAAATTAAATACTGCCTCATTGGCTACAATGTCAACTTTTTTTTCCCCACTGTGAATGGTGCTAAGAGTCACCGACTACATGCAATCATTAAAGCTTTCATTGGCATTTCGAGTGTAACCTCCCAGGCATTGTTTCAGCTAGTCTTATGATAATTTGTTGAACTGAAAGGATTGACGGTTTCATTGGTAGCTGATGTATCCATTGAGTGTGCTGGGACACACATTCAGTGCGTCGGGACACTTTTTCACAGATCGCCTGATAACTGTATAACGCAGTTTCTGGTGAACTTGGGATGAACACTACAGTACAGTAGACATCTCAGAGAGAGGAAATAAGATCGATATTTTGCTGTTTCAAACAGGAGGTGACATCCAGACAAATTGAAAGTTAAGCATTTCTGCTATTGTTTGCTACTCTGAGTTTCAGTTCCTGACACATCCGTGTGTGATTGGATGCTAACTTCAGTGACACTAACAGCATGTACATACAATCAGAATTTCTTTGGGTTTTGTGAAAGACATTGGACATTATTCTCCTATGGTACTCATTAAAGGCCTCACACATTGTTCTCTTGACGGCCAAGTTAGTTTCATCAAGCATCTCTATATATAGCTGTATACTATTATGCGGTTGTCTCTGTTTCCTTGGAAGTTCCTGTACAATGTCTTTATACCATTTTGGGTCCCTCCCATTATGAACTGTTCTGCTGGGCACATATGTATCCAGTGTATGTTCAACTATTCCTTTAAACTTGATCTATAGTTTGTCTACATGTTCCGGTCCTGTGCTAAAAGTTTCAAGTTCCTCATTGAGATATGAACTACTGCTTTTTTTACCTAGTATACATATTTGTAATTGTTTTAGTTGCCTTTTGTACTTAGGTGATAAGAATTGCCACCATTGCCTCATGGTCACTGATACAAGTTTCAATGTCCACTTCCCCCAAGTGCTCAGACATGTCTGTCGACAATAGATCTAGTACATTTCGGTCATGAGCGGGGTTCCAAACTTCAAGTTCTATGTAGTTTTCAGAGAAGGCATTTAGTAATGGTTCATAAAATGTTGTGTTACATGCACAACTAACAAAACCATAATTTTCCCAATTGATTGTTGGCTGATTAGAGTATCAACAATGATTACAGTATGACTGGAGAACTTTGGTCCAAGAGGAACTGAAGTTTTCTCTAAAATTTTGAGTTACATGAGTAGGAGAGTCTGGTGGTCAATAGAAGGATCCAATTAAAATTTTATATCCACAGCTGATACTGAGTCTTGCCCAAGCGATCTCGCATGCAGTTTCAATTTTGATCTCAGTGGATTTGAGTTTCTTGCCTAGTGTGACAAATATGCCACCTCCATTTCCTATTAGTCTATCCTTTTAATATACACTTAAATTTCCCCAAAAATCTCACTGCTGTCAATTTCAGGTTGTAACCAGCTTTTGAACCTAGTATTATGTGAACTTTTCTGCTTTTCAGGAGCTCTTCAAACTCTGACACCTGGTTGCGAGTACTTTGACAGTTAACTAATAGGATATTAATACTATTGCTTGTGGGGGGCACTCCCTTGTATCTTACACTAATATTTTTGGGTCTCATACAGCAGTTGTTATCTGGACTGGATTGGGGGGAAAAAAAAAAAAAACAACCTTGTGCACACCCCACACAGAGTCTGCTACCTTAGAAGCAGCCTCTGATGTGTACTGCACACATGACCCATTTAGTGGGACCCTGCAGTTTTCAACCTTATTGTGCAAGTCCAGGAAGTCACAGACGAACCACGATCAGTTCTGGGGACAATGCTGCAAATTGTGAGGTTCATTGAAACTCTGTACACAATCCTGGTCTTACCAACCTTCTCTGGCAGTTGCTGAAATGATCCAAGGATAACCTTGGAGCTCAGATGACAGGTATTGTCTGTTCCAATGTGTGCCACAATCTGCAGCTGGTCGCACCCTGTTCACTCAGTGTCTGCCAGAATAGCCTCTTCAACATCTTAAATGAGGCCCCCAGCCACACACACTGAGTGCTGAGTGCACCTGGTGCTCCTTCCTGTCTCATGCTGTCATTTCCCTAAGAGGTACCATTATTTGTAATATGCTTGAACTTCCAATGATTAATAGACCCCTGTACCCTTTTGCATTTGTCTCCTCTGGAAGCAGGGCAAAGCAGGTTTTCCAGCAGGTGAAATGAGTACCACTGGCTCAGTTTCAGTGAAAGACAGAATCTCAAACGTATTGTTTGGGAAGTCACCTTGTAGCTTCTCTGGTCCCTCCCTACACTGTACAGGACAACAAGGCTTACCACTGACATGACTTTTGGAGTCAAATGGACGAGCAGTGACATATCCCGTACTTGCTGCAGAGGAGACAGTATTCACAGGAGAGACCAGTACTTGAGATACCTTTGATAACTCTGAAACACAACTTTCAGATGTTTCCCAGCACATTGATTCACAGCAACTACCAATCGTTTGACAGTAGTCAGGGCGATTTCCAGCTGATTGTGAATATCACCTGTCACGTCCCATGTTTGAGAACAGCTTTTGCATTGGAACTGCATTGATGCTGGTAAAATGTTATAAAGAACAATAAACAAATAACTTGAAACTAAACTTACCAATTATCTTTTAATCTGTTGAGCTAAAAAGACAAAGGCATGCTGGAAAGTAGTGTCTCTGAATTTTTAATGTGTGAACTCATAAAGCTTTTTAAGTGAAATAAATGTTGTTAACATTTGACACCTTTATTCTGTGTGTTTACATATCTATTTCTCAACATAGTTACCCTGATGATGAACACATTTTTTTGCAATGAGAGACGACATTGTTGGTACAGTCACAGTAGAATGTTTCTCTTTGTTGATGGATCCACCACCTCACCGCTTGCACCATTTCATTACTATCAAAGTGAAGCCATGAAAGGCATTCTTTAAGTTTTGGAAACAGATGAAAATTGGATAAGGCCAACTCAGGACTGTATGGAAGATGAACAGTGACAGTGAACCTAAGGTGTCAGATTATTGCAGACCTCACAGTGCTTGTGTGTGGTCTGGTATTGTTATGCTGAAGGAGAGGATGCGACATGTGTGGATGAACTGTTTGATTTTGAAACTTGATATCAGCACACCATTTATTAGGTGCCGACATAATTTGAATTTGTCATAATATTTAATTTTATTTTTGATTATGTACATACAGTGTGTCAGAAGAAGAAAGATCTCTGTTCAAGAACTTGAATGAAATGATAATTTGGAGAAAAATATTACATATAAAAATGTGCTCCATTTTAAATGGTTTTTGAGATAAGCAGTTCTAAACATTTATCATTGTTATGAAATGGTATAATTTTTGTTGTCCACTTAAATGTGTTATCTTTTTTAATTTCATCTAAGTTGCATATGGACAGAGCTATGCATCAGCCACTTCTTGTGCTTCTTCTTGCATTCACTTTTGCATGGATGCCACTGTGATAAACTTTTCCTTGCATTATTGCAGCTAGGTAGTTCTCATCTCCCTTGAGTGCATTTGGTCTTCAGATACCTTTATTTCAGTTGAAGCTATTTTTATACTATTTTCTGTTACTTTCTGACTCTGGCACATCATTTATTTCTACCATATTGTACTTTACTTCTATCAGGCAGTTAATTTGTATCAGCCTACTTTCCATATATTGCTGGAGTGTCATGAGTGTTCTCCTTGTTGCCCATAGAATTGCAGTTTTTTCTATTTACATGGTAGTGTGAGTTTTTCAGTTTCCTCACACAGCTCCACATTTCATTGAAATTTGTATTCTTGCCCTTCTTTCTTAGATGCTAGGATCTTCCTCAGAATTTTTCACTCCTTTGACTGTGTAACACACATTTTGTGTTCGGTGGGATACATTCAGTTACATAGACTTTTTAGTTTTAGCAGTGAATTAAAGTGCCTGAGATCAATATTTTTGTTGTACGCATTGAACATAATTGGTATGCTGTCTGCATTGTTTTTTCTGATTTCCTTAATGACAGTAGAATTGTTTTCCTGCAGTACAATACTTGTTGTCTCTGTTTTTATTATCCATTCCCCCACATATTCACATTTCTGGACTTTCTTAATTTTTCCATACTTGATCTGTAATATTGATGTTTCGTGTGTATCGGTAATTCTGTATTTTCACAAGATTTTTGTAATCCTGTCTTTATAGAATTTTTTAAACCATTTCAGTCAGAATCTTCACTATTTGTATGTCATCTGCTGCTACTAGCCCTCATCTGCAAATGCCAGTCAGTCAGTTTTTGATTTACTCTACCTTTTCATTTATAAAATCATGTGACAGGCTGCCCATGTATTTCACATGTGGCTTTTTGTTAACTATTGTTTATGCCTCATGCTACAAATTTACTGAAGTTCACAATAAATTTTCGTTGTGTGAATTCGTAATAAGTTTTGGATAGTTCTGAATAAATTTTGAACAAATTTGAAGTTAGTACCATTGCAATTTTAAACACTAAGGTGAACATATATCGCTTGTCTTAGTGTGTATCTGCAGTTCTTTTTTATGGAAGCAGTTTCTATCATGTGAGTTTGTTGTTAATCTCAACACATCTTTTTTCTGTGCTCTTCTGTCTTTATTTAACCTTATAAACAGTAATCTAACAGTGTTAGGTGTGACAGTCTTAGGGCTCAGATAAGCGTTCTTTCACAACAGTGCCATTAATTATGGACAGTGCAGCTGAAGCATTGCTTTGCGTAATCATAGAATGTTGATGGATTCCACCGTGCTTGAGGTATATTACATTTTTGTGTGGTGTAAACAATGTGAACTTGTTGTTCAGTTTAAAGTGCAAATAATTATGTTGTCCTGTCATTTGTTCCTCCAAAACAATAGGGCCTCAGAAGATATCACTGATACTTTACAACACAAATTGAGAGACAATAACAGACAATTTGATTCCTGTGTACCATGTGGGTCTAGTTGTAAAATGTAACTTCTGTTACATAACTTGCATGGTGAAAATATTTCACACATGGTGAAGATGAAATAATAACAATCTTTCTACATGTAACATGTTGCCTTGCATGTGTCAATTGAACAATAAGTTTGACAGAAAGTCACTGTATGTATGGTGACGGGACTGTGCTGAATGATGATAATAAAATGTTCCCATTTCTGTCCGTATTGTTGAGCTCTTGATTCGGATTTAAGAGTTGCAGTGGACAATGTACAGTTAATAATGTTAAAAAATTAAGAAACCAAATGTGATGATCTAGAATTCAACAAGTGGTAATGGCATTTAACACCAACAGGAAGATGTGAAGCATTTATTCAGCCACAGTGAAATAATTAACTAATGCTTCACTCTGATGTGGTCATAATCAGTCACACTGTCTCACAACAACACCCAACTGTGTGCTTTTATGGCAACAAAAGTATGAGGAGGATAAATGTGCAAACAAATGCGCCCCCCCACACACACACACACACACACACACGTTTTGCTGTATCTCGTCCGGGGTAGAGCAGAGCATCTTTATATGACCTCTAATTCCCAGATGACTTTTTATAACTTACAAGAATATTGATCTTTCATTCTGGAACACTTTCTATACACGCATGAAATTAATATTTTTAAACATATTCCTTATTGCTTCTCTGACAGGATCGTGTGCGCACTGAGTCATACCGAGATGCCATAATGATGAATAAATCTGTAATAGAGAAGAAAACAGTGTTAGATCTTGGTTGTGGAACAGGTATATTATCAATGTTCGCAGCATCAGGTGGTGCTGCAAAAGTTATGGGCATTGATCAGTCAGAAATTATTTACAGTGCAATGGATATTATCAGGTATTAAATGAATGTTTGAATTATTTACAAAAAAAATATTTTTATCACTTTGATCAGTCATTATTACATACATTTTATATTAATATTCCTCTTTTATCCTTCCATTTTTGGATACTTCCATTATTTGTTAATCCTTTTGTTGAATATTTAATAGCTTTTTTCATACCTATAAGTGTGAAGAAATCTTTCCAACTTGTGTTGTAGTCACCCTCATTTCTTTTGTGGCAAAACAAATCTAACCTAGTATTGTGCTTGGATTCAGGAGGAAGGCAGTTCAAATCTCTGTCTGTAAAAACTTAGGTTTTACATGGTTTCCCTGTATTGATTTAGGCAACTGCTGGGTGGTTCCTTTTCCTCAGTTTCCTTCTCCAATTTAAGTTTGTGCTTTCTTCATCTACATAGAACTCCGCAAGGCACCATACAGTGTGTGGCAGAACATACCCTGTACCACTACCTGTCATTTCCCCTTGCAAATAGAACGTGGGAAAAACGAATGTCTGTATGCCTCCATAAAGGAAATAATTTCTCATGTCTTATCTTCGTGGTCCTTGCACGCAATATGTGTTAGCAGCAGTAGAATCGTTCAGCAGTCAGCTTCAAATGCCGATTTTCTAAATTTTCTGCCTCGTTTCTCGAAAAGAACATCGCCTTCCCTTGAGTTCCCGAAGCATCTCTGTAACACGAATTTTTCGAACCTATTGGTAACAGATCTAGCAGCCTTTGAACTGCCTCGATGTCCTCCCTCAATTCAATTTGGTCTCTAGTGGTACTGTCATTAATGAGACATTAAATCTTAATCTTCCTTCCTTCTTCTAAACTACTAAAAGTTAATGCAGAGAACAACTGTGCCAACATATAGCAGAAAAAATCAGTTTGTGAAAGAATGTCTTTTCATTCACACCAAATAGAAAGCTAATTTGACAAAGTAAAGCGCATAATGAATAAATGAATGCATGCATAATCTCAGAACACAATGGGCTACAACTGTAATTAGAATGCAGTTTCAGCCCAAAGCAGTGTAAATGCAGTATCAGTATCATACCTAAAATGTTAAACATTAACACTAAGTACTATTTGTACTTATTTCTACTGTCAGTACCATGATTTGGAAAAAGACTTTACCAATTACAGGTCTGTGTCAGTAACTCTCCGGATAACTCTTTCAGTATTAAAGAACCAACATGTTGTTGAAGATGTATATCATCATCAAAAACTTAATCTCCACACTCTGTGGGTAGTGATTTCTCTCTTTGAGTGATCAGTTGGCTGTGGAGTGCTGTTTACGATCCCATTGGGGACACTAAAAGCTAGTTGAAATTTAAGATTAGAGAATTCAGAAATGACTAATCAAACAAGTTGATAACTGTGTTTAAAATGCATTTTCTCTTGTGCAATTGCTGGCAGCTTGTTAAAGGAATTTCCTTGCAGATTAAAGCCATGAGATGGATTGAGATTCAGACCTGCTCCCATTCCTTTTCCATCAGTAGCAGCACCTCAGTTCTGCTTTCACATTTGTCAGGTTTCATACAGTACATACCATGCTGTAGAGTGAAATATAATTTTTTATGTCAAAACATTCAACTCCTTTTTGTGTTTTGTTCGAGTCTTCCATACTATAATTTTTTTATTTATTTTATTTTATCTATTTATTCATTTTTGGGGGGGGGGGGGCGGGGGGTGGAGGCGGGAGGTATTTGATTGGATTTGCATGTGGGGATGCAGTATATTGTTCTCTCATCTAGCAGTACATGCTGCATGATATTAGGAGTGTGGTGGCAGGATTCAAAATAAAAATGATCAATTATAGCTGATAGAGACCTTGAGCGTAATGAATATTCAGAGATGATTTGTATCCAGCAGAAAACAGGAATAAAAGAGACATTTGTACCTGGTTTAATATTAAGAAGGCAAAAAATTAAAGATAATAATGGAAAATTCTGAATGTTTTGAAGGCTTTGACCTATATTACTACTCAGTGCTTGATTTGTGATGGCACGCAGCAGTACCCCATACCTCTGATGGAAAGAAATGAGAACTGTAGGTTTTGAGACGTGGTATGATATGACTTCAGTTGATGCAATCTCTTTACAAACCAAGCACTGGGACTACTACAAAATCTTATAATTTAAAGTTAAGTTTTGTTAGAGGGACAAAGACCTTTAAAATTTGCACAATGATTTCTTTGAAGTGTAGTTGTGACAAGTTTCTGTACAAGTCCAAGGATTAGGTATATATTTCTTCAGAGAGATTTTACTGCTCCAATAATTTTATGAATATAAAAATTAGAGTTTATGTGCCAAAACATGTATTTTTTACTGTAAAGTAACATAAGTTTTACAGGTTTTCTTCCCTTCTAGGGAAAATGGTATGGATAAAAACATTACTCTTATAAAGGGTCGGCTGGAAGATACTGTATTACCTCTGGACAAGGTTGACGTCATAATTTCAGAGTGGATGGGCTATTTCCTGTTATATGAAGCTATGCTTGACAGTGTTATTTATGCACGTGAGCACCACCTTTCGAAAGGTGGTCTTCTTTTACCAAATCGATGCACAGCAAATCTAGTGGGCATTGAAGATAACGGTAAGCAGCTTTCCAGCATGGTAATCCATTGTGTGATAGTTCATTGCAGTGTTAAAGTGTGTACATATCATACTTACTATACAGCCCAAATAATCATATTGGGTCAGATAATTTTGGTTTACTGTCACAGAATGACACAAATGTGCATTTGATCCACTATAAATTCTTACTTGTTTTCCTTTTCCTTTTGGAATTACAGATCGTCACAGACAATTAATTCACTTCTGGGAAGATGTTTATGGTTTCCGTATGACCTGTATGCAGTCAGAAGTTCTACGCGAGCCATCTGTTGAAGTTGTGCCCAAAGATAAAATAGTAACGAGCTCCTTTGTTTTGACTGAAATAGATTTGTACTCCTGTAGTACTGACTGTATCAATTATACTTCAGAATTTTCTCTGGAAGCATTGAGAGACTGTACCATTACTAGCTTTGCAGGTTACTTTGATGTGTTCTTTGATCTTCCAGTACCTATTCAGTTCTCAACAGGCCCTGTTTCTGAGGCAACTCACTGGAAACAGACAGTGTTTTTCTTAAAACAACCTATTCCGTTGCAAAAAGGTAAATATGATACATCTAATGAATGAAATGCTACATATTTTATCATGTGTTATCATTGTATGGCTTTTTCTTTCTAACAGGTGAAACACTTACTGGGAAATTAACATGCATGCGTAAAGAAGTGCGTTCTCTGGCTGTAACAATTTCACTCTTGGGGCAAGTGCATAAGTTTACATTAAGCTGAAATTCATTTCGGAAATGAAATGTCATAAAAAATGGACTTGAAGATGCAATATTTTAAAAAAAATAAATTGTATGTTTTATACATTCTGTTTGGAAAATTTTATAAAGTATTTTTTTCCGAAAATTATAAAATTTGTTTACTTTCTTTGAAACTGATGGCAACACTAAATGTTGGTGCATACCATCACTTTCTTTTAGAATGTGTTACACAAGATAGTAAAAATCCCCTCTTACTAAGCAACATGTACAAGTATTTCTGAGGGTGATGTATGCGTCCTCAGAATCCCTACTTCTGTCACTCTCCAACAATTTTTCCAAATAAAAGAACCCTCAGCTGAAGCAGTGAAAGCTGGGCCATAAAAATAATGTCAAAATGATCGATTAAATTTAGGGTGAACTGCTGGTCATTGCAACGTATATGCATGAATACCTTTGTATTATAACGCTAGAGAATTTTCTTTATACCTTGTTAAACTCTTGTGTTCCTATGCAAGGTTTCATAACTGCCTTTGACTGCGTAGAACACTGATTACTTCAACTGCTGCCTGTTTGGATTAGTCGGTGTTGGTATACCATTTTCATCATGTTAATATGATGCTGGAAGATTGTAACTTGAAAGCAATGGAAAGTGTGTATGTAACCACTTATGGTATCATTAAGGTCAACAGACACATGCACAGAAGTGAGATTACGGCTTAGCATACTTTCACGGAAACCAGCTACCTACGGCTGCCCTTGCTAAGTCAGGAAGCAAGGAAGGGGCCAGTAAAATGTGATATCACTTTCTTGGAAACCAACCACCACTGGCGACCCCGCTGGAGGCAAGTCACTCGCTAAGTCGGGAAGGGAACGCTTGCCAAGTTTGTGTGTGTGTTTGTGTGTGTGTGTGTGTGTGTGTGTGTGTGTGTGTGTGTGAGAGAGAGAGAGAGAGAGAGAGAGAGAGAGAGAGAGAAAACAAGGATAACATTATAACATATCACAATTTCGTGACAGTGAAATATGTAGAAAAAATGACCAGTCAATGTATATGTACATTATTTAGAAAGCTTCCTTTGGCACGTAATTAGGCACTTTTTTGCTGACAAAATATGTGGTGGAAATTGCTGATAATTAAAGAAGTTTGTTTAATTGAACATTCACTTGAGACAACTGAAAAATTTTTATTCAAACATGCTTGACTCTTCAACACGCAAAATACTTAGCACTGCCAAAAAAAATAAATGTAAAAATAAAATAAATTGTCCTTTCAGAAGGAAAAAGGTCTGGGGTAAAGATGAAGAGAGAGATGCCTCACAGAAAACGAGGTCAAATACTGCGGTGGCCCGGTGTAATGTTAAGCTCCCTCTATACAGCTTAAGCATTATCGTGAACTTACTTGTTGAAGAGTGCTGGTTCTGCTTTCTTGCAGCGCCAATGTCTTCTGCTAGCACTGGACGCTTCTCCGAAGATTTCACTGCTAGGAAGGGGAAATTTTCGCCCTCCCTCTCTCTCTCTCTCTCTCTCTCTCTCTCTCTCTCTCTATTTTTATTTAAAAATACGCTACTCGTGGAATATCATTCAATGCACCAGAACATATTGTTGTACAAAAAAACAACTAAACTTTATGACGTAAGCCCACACATTACCGGGCACCCAAGATCAGTTAATTACACATTTTTGAACACAATTAATACATAAGCTTTTATCGTGGCTGACTATCCACGTCCAGTCAACAGCAGTTCAACGTCTACTAAAACAGTCACTATCTCGAGTGACTCCATTTGTTTTTCAACAATACAAAGCTACATTACTCTTTGCAGCCGGCCACAGAGCTTCCGTGCCATATGTGTTTATTCTTCGCAGGTCACTCTGAACACTTGCCAGCGCTGACGAACTATCTCCCTTCCAGTTTCGCGTGCACAAACAATAAATGGGTGCAGTATCCCATGCTCATCCTTACGCCTTGCTTTAAAATAACGTGTGTTCGAAACGGCTGGAACACAAGTGTCTCCAGACTTTCGTAAAATTCTGGGGGCACTACAGCACATTTGCTGACAAAAAAAGTGAAGTACTCTGACGGGGGAGGAGGAAATGAAATGAAAATTCACATGTTGAGAAGGTACGTGACATTATTGCAATGATTACAAAATCGAGTCAAATTTACAAAAATGTGGCACTATGAGTCCTTTTATGAGTATGACATTGCACCCCGTCTGGGCTGGATGCATGTACTGATGCAGTTGGGAAGGGTGTCATAAAACCATTGTATTCTCTCCTGAGGCAAGCTGGCCCACAACTGTGTAACTGGTCCTAGATTGGCACTGGGACAGAGTTTACATCCAAGCTGGTTTCATAAATGCTTTATAGGGGATTGATCTGGGGACCTTACTGGCCACAGGAGCATCTTAACGTCTTGCAGAAAGCTTGTGACAAGTGCCATGTATGGACAAACATTGTTGTGTTGAAAAATGGCACCACGATACTGTCAGATGAGAAGTAAAACGTGAGGATGGGGGATGTCTGTGATGTAACACAATGCCATCAGGGTTCTCTCAATTACTACTAGCCCCAACCTGAAGTCGTAATTGATGGCTCTCCTCTCCATGATGCCAGGAGTAACACTGCTGTGCCTCTTCAAAACATTAGCAGAGCGGACTTGTCCCTAGGTCATCATACTCACTGAAAATGATCATCTGGGTAATGGAGAACCATGATTTCTCGCTGAACGCAGTGTGGAGCCTTGCATCAGCAGTCCACGCTTTTCAGTCATGGCAGCACTACGGATGTGGCTGTATATGTTTTGGTGTTAATGGCTACCTGTACATGGAATGATAATTCTCTTGCCTGGCTGCTGCTAGTCTCCGACCAATGGTCCATTACATGTTCTCAGCTGACAGGCACAGATGTGAAAGGGTTGTGATGTGCTTGGTACACAATATGTGGTCAGACGTCATTGTCCAATACATCGATGATGAGTATAAGTTACGACACATTCCCATATAGTTGAACATCAGGTCACTGTCACATCCAAATACTCCACAAAGCTAGATACTGCATAATTCAACTAGCCAGGCCAATGGAGACACACAATGAGGCCTCTTTCAAACTGTCAGGTGCTGATAACACTTTCTCATATGAGTATGGTATATTTCTGTGCCCTTCAAAGTGATCACTCAACACATGTTATTCACACCTCTTTATACCTTACAAGGCCTGGTAACAACACTAATGCACTCTGATAGTTGTTCTACTTGTCCCAGTGAACTGTTAATCTAAATCTTTACATACCTACTGGTGGTGTATATGTGTACAAAGTGAAATTGACATCCAACCATTTCTTCGAGGTGCTTTCTTTGTTTTGTCTGCCACAGTAAATGTAGTGTATTGGTAGCACTTTGCCGGTGTCAGTCCAGAGATGATGACAGAGTGGCAAGTAAAGATGAATTAAAAGGAAGAGTAACAGAATGAATAGTGCAATTAAGAACAAGAAGGAAAAAGAAATTGTAGTGAGGGAGAACAAAGATGGAAAAGAAAATATATATTACATAATAAATTATGATACAGGATTGCCGATCAGTACTTAACCTCAAGGAGGTGAAATGTTTTGTACTACTCATAAATCCTGGAATGATAGGGACCCATTCATAGCGAGGACTTGGGTCTATCCCTCTCTCCTCTTAAAGGAAGTAACTAGTACCTGCACTCACAGCCATTCTCCGCCTGTCATAGCTTGCACCTTCCCATGTGGTGCCCATGGGGACCAACACCTCGCCAGTGCTGCTGCTCGAGTTGATGTCCATGGACGAGTTGCCCCCAGATCACCCCACAGCATTTGGGTCTCTGGATGCAGGTGTTCACCTTTTTTAGCTATGTTCCCGGATGCCCACATGGTGGGTATGGGGGTGTAGGCAGGGAGGTGCCACCAGCCACAGTTATCTCCTTGCCTCCTCAATTCCATCAAATGACAGCACCTGAAGGTTGGGGGGGGGATGGAATGTGGTATCGCCCAGCAATCACAGTGCCACACCAAAGTCAGCAGTGTGAATCAATATCACAGACATTAGTGAGGGTATCTCTGTCAACTGTCTGTGCAATGTTGAGATGCAACAAGATTACCAGATCTGTCCTCAATAGTGGGCACCATCTCGGACATCAGCTATGTCTCAGTGTCAGTATCCAGGATACCAAGAACCAGTTACAGTTGTGGAGATGATACAATGGCTTTGTAACATCCTTCCAAATTGAATCAGGAGATGTAACATCGTACTGATAAATCTGTTCATACTGGCAGGTTCTTTGTAAATCTGATTAAATTCTACAATCATTGAAATAATAGAAAATCCAGGATGGAAGTTAACAATATTATGGAAAGAAAAGTTGCTACTCCCCATATAGCAAAGGTGCTGAGTCGTAGGTAGGCACAACAAAAAGAAGACTGTCACAAGCCACAGTGTGATTCAATTGTGTGTGTGTGTGAGAGAGAGATCTATTTTTGATTAAGGTCTTGCTGGCCAAAAGCTTGTTTGTGACAGTCTTCTTTTTGTTGTGCCTATCTGTAACTCAGCTATATGGTGAGTAGCAACTCTCCTTTTCGTTGTTACAATTACTGAAATAACATCACATGCCACTTAACCCAGATAGTTGCATTTCGTTTCCTCTTGTGGGTGCTCATTGTACAAATATAATTAATATAACATATCTTTGTTTTGCCATACCATCTTTTCTGACATTAAATAAAATTTGTGTTATATTTATTCAGTTCCATGTCATCTACACAACTGGTACTGGATTTGTCAAAAAGAACTAAGAACTTGTGTGTGTGTGTGTGTGTGTGTGTGTGTGTGTGTGTGTGTGTGTGTTTTATATATATTTTTAGCTGACAGACACTCAACATTGAGAACAGTGCAAAAATTCTCAAATTACACACACACACACTATTCTAAGCAGCATGGGTTCAAAGAAATAAAAAATAACAACTGTAAAATATTAATTAGGACTCCTACATTGAAACAAAAACTACATCAAATGTCAAGTTATTACCCTCAAGGATGTGTATTTAAAATCAGGAATCATTTTATATGTCACTGAGGAATTAATGTAGTGGTTTTAATGGATGTAGTGTTGATGTTTCATAGAGTCATCAGTGCTACAGATAATGTTAACCATAAATATGTTTTTAACTTTTTTAAAAATTTCTCTGATTGTGAAGCAGTTTTGGGTGATATTCTCCACTTTTTTTTTTTATATATGAAAGTCTGCTGAGCAGTTTCCTATGCAAAACTTCCTTATTATTTCATGCTTGTGACTACCATTGTTTCACACAGTTGTGGTCTCATGAGACTTGGGGAAGCATATGCAATCATATATTTAAATGGTTGACAAAGTCAAGATTTTAACTTGTTTAAAACTTTTTCTACAAAATTCTCTTGGCTACCCTCATATAATTCTGCTCTATGTTGTAATGTTTAATAGTTTGTTGTAGTGCTTATGCTATCCTGTAATGGAAGCCTCTGTATCTTAGTAAGTTGTATATGAAAAAAATTAAAAAAAACACCACAACTTTGTATCTATATTTGAGCACTTACTAGAATTTTTAACATGTAACAATATTTACTTAGTTTTCTGTGTATTACTTCAGTATGGCTTTTCCATCTCAAATGCCATCTGTTCATACTCCTAAGAAAATTGTGTGAGAGGCCCCCAGAGATTTCAAAATTCCATTACTATGTTAGATTCTTCATTTGTTTCTTAAATGACTGAAACTCATCCACATAGTATTTCGTCAATGAAGGGGACTTGTTGAAGACTACACAACAAAGTCTAATATTTGTGGGAGTTTTAACATTTATGGCTAATTTTTCTGGTGAGAGCCATAATGTTGTGCAATATGTCTTCAGTCCTGCTGTTGGATAGCATACTGCATCACAGGCGCACATTAAGACATGACTGTTCACATTGACATGCCCTCTCCATATATCACTGATCGATCGTAGCATGGCCTTATGTGCTAGTACTGTTTTTACTGGCCTCAGATTGGCCAAAATAAATAGTCTCTCCTGCAGCTTTGATGGTGTCTGCACCTGAGAGCAGTTGTGTGAGGTTGCTGGTAATGATAGTATCATGAGCTGTAGTGTGTTCACAGTTCAGAATTTGCTAGAGTGTTATTAAGGATTATCTGTGGTACCATTAAAAACTTGGTGGTGTCTGCTGATGAGAGCAGTCCTGAATGGGAACTCAGTGGTATTGGAAATTGATAATCTGAGTAGAAGTGAGTTAGTTACTCAGGATATTTATGAATGTTAAAGTTTAAGTGTTATTAAACTGTGATCTGCATGAGTTTTAAGTTTATGACTTGCATTGCAATTAGAAGGTCAAAGAAGCAGTTAGTTATTAATGTGGAAGTATAATGTGCAGTAATTGGTGATTGTATTGTGACTAGTGTTGTGGCAAGGATTAGAATTATAGTAAATTAATAGTGCACCTACCTTAGAAAAATTTACATACTTATTACTGGAAAAGTAGGCCTGCAGATTTCCCAAAACAGTTCCAGTGCCAAATCGTCTATGGAATCATGACCGTGCATGATATTCTGTGAGAGGGGGTCAGCATTAGAAGATGCAAGGTGATGGGAAGTGACCTCCAAGTTTCCTTTGCTGCCGTGAGGTGATATTCAAATGAACTATTTACTGAACCCAGAATTCTATTATAAATTCCCCAGTTGTGTACTTAATGACATCTGGCTATGCAACACAGGCCTATGTTGAAGAATCAGATTGGGTGAGGTCATTTGCCTCTTAGAAAGTAGTGATGAATGTAGATTATTAACATCAAGTTAACCCCACCAAAATTTCTGACTAGGTTGTAGCATAGGGTTGGTGTGTCAATGTTGGTAGTCTGAAATATCTGAAAAGATAGTCAGATTTATTCCATTTGGGAATTTGCATATGCTCATAAATCACATTAATGAGGTGATACCTCTTGATTGTGGACATATCAATAACTTAATAAGGAGAAAGGAGTATAACATGAATCTACAACTATAAAACCTAGTGACGTGGATTGGCACTTGTGTTAAACTGAATGAGAGCACAAGATTCTAGGTCATGTGCTTTCCATCTGTATCTAATCACAGAAATAATGCGAAAATCTGCTGCGACATCCAGTACGTCAATGGCCACCCGTGAACTGGAAGGCTGATAGTGCTATGGTCGGAGCTGTGTATTACCTATTCTGCTTTTCAGCTCCACAACAGGGTCCCCAGTCAGCTGTTCTTGTTGTATTGTTATGCTGACCAGGTGTGATGTCTCTGCAACCAAAGCGGCGCGTGTATGTGACACAATCCTGTAATTATCCGGATAAGGTACACAGCCACTCCGCAATTACTCTGTATCACCCAGCACAGAGCACTGCGTCCTTATTGGATAGATGCTGAAATACGAGAGTTCTTTCTACCCAAAACCTAGTGCGGTGTGCTGCTCCACTGCTGTGGCTGTCTAATCACAACATTTTAACTAATTTTTCACCAATGAGCATTACTCCTGCTCGACTGTGAGTGCTTGGGAAACACCCCTTTTGTCATGTCGATCTGGCCAGTTGTTACTGTGGGAGGCGCCACACGTTCAAAGAGCTTTCCAGATGCTTCCTTGGTGCCAGCATCTAAACGGACACATTCCACTCCTCTGTCTCACGCTCAAAGTGGGGGATTCACTGGCATTGTCAGCCGCGACACTTTTGTGAGGTCAGACCGACACAGCCGAGGGGGAAGCAGCATCTCTCTCCATTATTCACTTTGGGCAGACATTCTACTTGCTTCTCAGTGTTCTGCCGGAAATGTCGCCTGCCTGTCGGGTGGCATCAAACCCTTGCCACTGGAGACTGCCCTGGTGGTGCCGACATCTCCTGGGGTGATGGAGATTGTAAAATTCGAACTTTGGAGCTACCATGCCGCTGGCTTCCCGCCACTGGCTCCCTGAGTACAATCCCGCACGAAACACTATCCGCAAAAATTATTTGCACGTAATGTAATGCAGCACATTCTCATTGCTCATTCCTTACCCAGCTCTGTTAGCATAGCATGATGAACCAGAAATTTCTTCAAATCCATGCTGCTACTTGTCATTATTGCCCTAATTAATTATTCAAAAATGCTAAGTGGCGATTGATGTGGGCACTGCATTCCCAGTGCATAGCCCATTATGTTGCCACCTGGCAGTGACCAGTCAGCATTTTGACAATGTGTGCCTGGCGTATGTGTCCATGTGCATGAACTGTAAGGCTGCCACACTCTCACTGCTAGAGGTGCTGCAGGTTGTATGAAAAATGCAGATACAGTGTAACCCTGCTTTTAACTTCTTGGAATTAATGTTTTCCTGCCTTTTACGACATTTTTTATCATTCCCGTAAAATTTCATTGTCCACAGTGTTACTTTGCACCTCATTTTTTTTAACATACTTTACGCTTTATAAAAAAATGTTCTTAGAGAAAAGAGTGACGTGATTGATGTAAAATGGTGTTGGTCATAAAGTAGTGTTTACAAAAGTTATGTGGTAAATTTCTTGAACCTAGGGCACTCTACTAGTGGACCTGAATCGGTAAATGTGTAAAAATTGGAACAATTCGTGCCGTACCTGCTGCCACTGCCAACCTTTACTCAGCCTGGTGGCTGATAGCAGTAACTATGTACAATTGAATAAAGATATCCTGATCAATGACAACTATGTAAAAACTCTAGGTTCATTTAAGCAGTTGCCAGACTGCTACTTTCAAGTGCTAAAAAACAGGTTTTAGTGCGCATGTGCATCTACGACGGCTTAGAAATCCGTGTTTGGTATTTACATTGCTTAAAGCTCCTCGTCTCGTGTATGAGAAGATTCTCACTCATAGTGGCATATAAAGATCTGATTTGTATATCTTACTAATAACAATGAAGTGTGAATGTAAAATAGCTGAACGTGGGACCTGCAATAGCTTCAAAAGTATTGAAGAACGTGCCACAAATAAAACATGAATCACGTAAAGTGTACCCCACTCTAACTCAGACAGTTGTGAGCATGCACGAGTCTGGCAGCTTGGTAGTGCCAGAAAAATTTTTCCGTGCAAATTCTGGCTGCTTGCTCTCACTGCTTGTACACCAAACAGCTATGCTCCAAGTAGCCAGAAGCTGGGAGAGTCGCTACGTGTATGCGGTTTCAGCTCTGCGCTGCTCTTCAAGCTGTCTGGCAGTTGCTTAAATGCACCTTCTGTCCACTGTACGTGTGTAGCTTCATGATTATTGTAATCGTCGTGACATCTTTGTCGAACCGTATTTAGTATGTTTTGTCATTTGGCCACCTGTGCTAGTTGACACATTCACTGATGTGACGTCACTGAAATGTTTTTGATTTAAACACACCACCAATTACTTATTACCTATTTTTTCATGCTTAGCAATATGTGTTTCGAGAATTTATTCTCATTGCCAAGGGCAATATTTCCGTATGTATTTTTTGTGATGTTCCACAAACAAACAATGTGAGTGATAGTTTGCGTATGTGTGGTTCTCTACATAACTGAGGAGGCACAGTACCAGATCACCTCAAAAAATGACTACAATGCAAGAGACACAGAACAACACATATGCGAACACCACATGATATACTGTATCCACAAACTAAGTTGACGCTTGGTGCGGTGGGTGCTGGGAGGAGCAACAAGACAAAAAGAAAAAAATTCTCGAAATGTGCCGTGCCAAGCATGAAAAAGTATGTAACAGGTGCAGTCTTTTGTTGTTTAAATAATAAGCGACAGTGGCAGGCTTTCCAAAAACATCGATTATTCTGTATGAAATTAAGTCAAACATTTCTACTTCCCAGACAGTTACCAGTTCCAGTTACACCAGTGGATTTTATTGGATAATAAACCTTTATTAGATAATAAACAAGTCCGTCACAAGGATTTTGATGGCTATTATGTATATGTATATACCACACACAAAGTGCGAAAATCCAAAGGGGCCCCTATATGTAACTTTTACCACTGAAGACATTGTGTCCCACATTTTACAGTTTCCTGCATTTTACATCATTTTTTTAAAGTCACTTGAAAAATGGGTTTTCACTGTAGTACAAAAATACAAGCGGTACAAATAGTTGATTTTGTAAACAATGATGATAAGTGATAAAATATCCGCTGCCCTTTGAAGATTTCCTGTGACACAGCTTCCAGATTGTCACGTCATTTTCTGATATTGTGAGTTGAAAATTAAGACATAGCTCCAATAATATAACAGTGAATATTCAACTTTGCAGGCGTTTATAAATTTAGAATACTAATATCCCGATCACTAGTTATTTAAATTTATGTATGTTACATAAATGAACTTGACAGATATGATACTTTTATGATTTTATTCATAGTGGTTATTTTTTCAACACTGGTTTGTGTGTGTGTGTGTGTGTGTGTTTTATATATAATTCAGCCATTAGCAAGACAAATTGCAATATGTGTTTCACTTAACCAGTTTAGGTAGATTAATCTGTAATCTTCTGTAAAATGTAGAAAAACATGAGTTGATGGCCATACATGTGTGTAAAGTAAACTTGTGTTTCTTCCCAATAGTTTTTATTTCAAAATGTTAACTTATAACTGGTTTTTGATTATGCTTCTGCTTTATTTCCTTTCAGTTACTGATTATTGGTGTGTGCTGTAATAATGTAACAGACACATGATTAAATACAGTATTGACAAGATTTTCTTGATTGAAATGCCTTGAAATTTGAATAGAATATTTGTACCTTGTAACATGTTTTTGCATTTGAGAAAAATCATAATTTTCCAGACTAATTTTTGTAATTTCAGAAAAAGACTGCAGCACATAAAAAGTAAATACCATTATTTAAAACTGAAGTAAGAAAATATATTACAGTTCATTTACAGGGCTTGCTGGAGGCAAAAATCTGAAAAGTGCTCCAAGGTACAGCACTCTCCCATATCACAAAAAATTGTCGCTATTGGTTCAGAAGATGTCAATGCCTTCATCAGTAAAGGAATGTGCCATGATATATCATAACATTTGCATAATGTATGAAATTTCACACACGAAATTGACCATGGTAGCACAGATGGCCTGAAGAAACGTTTCCACAGTGTATCACCTGTCATCTAGCACTGCTTACATACTTAGTCTGGTGCCAATGTAGCAGAGCAAGATGGCGGATGTCTCAGAGTTGAGCAGAGTGGACTGACATCGTAATCAGTCCAGCGGCTGTGTCGGTGAAAAGACATTGGCACAGCTTAACTGGAGGTAATATGCTTGAGATGGCTCCCTGTAGAGAACTGATGTCCCCCTGCTCTGTTGCTGGTTATACTGTCTCTTATAGATCCCCAGATAACTGACTTGCTTTAACGGGAGTTGCAGATCATAATTACCGCTGCATGTGGTGGAGCTGCTAAAACTTCAACATGTCTTCATTCATTGATGGCAAAGATATGTGAGTCTCATAAATAGCCATTTTTATGTCAGCTCATCACGAGAGTTACTGTTATTTAGTACTGCGACATCTTTTCTGTACCTTTCCACATATTTAATCAATTCCTCAGTTTACTCATTTATTGCTTCTACATTGCAATCTGCTTGTTGGATGGTCTTGTAAACCTGTACTATAGTTACTAGTGGTGATAACCTTTCATTCCTGAGAAGAACAATTCAATCACTGCATTGTTCTTAGCAAGAGTGTATCAAGGATCTGAGCTAGGGGGGTGTCATCTCATGTTATTTTTGTGGGTGATCAAGGAAACAGTTTTGAGATTTAATGACAAATGGGTCTGGATACACTTGCTACTTGCCAATATCTGTTACATGTTCTATCTTTCTACAGACTGATACTGAATTGATCTGTCTGTATGCATAGCAGGGCAGTGTGCAAATTACATTCGAGAGGTGGAGAGGGGGGGAGCAGGAACAGGAGGAGGGGTGTTGACTGTCTCCTCCCCCTTGCTGACTACTCCCTTGGGTCTTTGAAACCCACACTAGTACTTGTCACACGGTTCACCTATGCCTTTGTTGTTATACTAGAGTAATCTGAAGGCTCTTTCGTCTTCTCATTTTATTTCACTGATCTCTATTTAGTTTTTTAGCCTATCAGTACTTCTGTTTAGTTTTATCTTTTATTCACAAAACTCAAACGTCTAACATACCACACTCCTGTTTGTAGTGTTATATGTTTCTTTCTCCTGGCTTCCTCCGTCAACCAGTTCCCACTCTTAGATCCAAAAGGAGAATTGATTTATTTTCAGAATTTTTGACAAAAGATGGTCATCAGGACATTATTTTGGGAAACTGCATCTTTTACAGAAGTGCCTTTCATGCCTTCCAACATCATTATTTCTGTTGCGTTATGCATTCTCATGTTACACATCCCTATATGTATATTCCCATCTAATGATGACAGCTGAGTCTTTCTCCTTTAAAGACGGACAAGAGGGTCTCCACACTTTCTCCCTCTTTTGATAAGGCCGTTGGCAATGTGAGAATGACTTCTACTGGAAATCAGTGATGTCATAGCACATCAGTCGTTGTTGTCATCATCATAATTACCACCATCATTATCAGCTTCTACATTTACATATACAGTGTGCAAGCCACCTTACAGTGTGCAGAGAAAGCTGCTTTATGTACCAGTCTCACTTCACCCTTTACCTGTTCCCGTGCAAATGGTTCACATGAAGAACATTTGCTAGTAGGCCTCAATGTGGGCTCAGATCACTCTAATTTTACCTTCAAGGTCCTTTCACAAGATGTTTGTAGGGGGAGGCAATATATTAGTTGATTCTTTTATGTTCTCGGAACATTAACAGTAAACCATGAGGTGGGGCAGTGGTTACCACAATGGTCTCGCATTCGGGAGGACGATAGTTCAAACCCCCGTCTGGCCATCCTGATTTACGTTTTCCTTGATTTCCCTAAATTGCTTCAGGCAATGCCGGGATGTTCCTTTGAAAGGGCACAGCCGATTTCCTTCCGTAATCCAGTGGGACAGATGACCTCACTTTTTGGCCCCCCTCCCCAAAATCAATCAGTCAACCAACCACCAGTAAAACAAGCCATGATGCAGAATGCCTCCGTTGCAGTGTCTGCCATTTGATATGAAGTGGTATGTCCTTAACATTACGTCTACATTTTTTTTGTTTATGTAATTTAATTGACTGAGCCACATGAGCTGATCCAATGGCCTCAATCTCCACAGGTGTAAAGAATTGTAGTCGGTAAATTTCCATGACTCACTGGGGTCTTTCAGAGCAATGGGGAAAACAGATGACTTTAGTGTATATGCTATCACCAGAGATACACAGCTTCATGGATTAGATGAACTAGCCTGTTCTGATATATCGCTCAACCTATTTCTAGGAGTTCCCACAGTATAAAACTGGTATGCAAGTTTCATCCATTTTCCTTACATGTGCAGTGTATTTTTACGTATTTGAGGAATGAATATATATTTTTTCTGATATAATTTGTACATGAGATCTTTGGACTCAACTTTTTACTATATGTTGAAACTTCATTCACTTCTTCTCATGGTTTCACAACACTTCGGGAGTCTTTGCCTTCTTAACAATGTCCTTCCATTCTTCTGTCTCCTTTACTTTCCTTCTCCAACCTCTGATTCGTAGGGCACTGATGTTTTCTTTTGCATTATCCGGCCATTGCTTATGTGGTATTCCTTTTAACCTTCTTCCTGTTGGTTTCCATTGCAAGACCTTTTTTGTAGTCCTTGTTACCACCATCCTTGAGGCATGCCCTAGCCAGGCTGTTCTTTTACTTTTAATTAACCTTACAATACCAGCTTCTTGTATGAGATGATCAACTCGTAATTGGTCCTTGCTCTCCAGGTACCATCATTATTTCAGAGCTCCCCATAAACTTTCTGTAGTAATCGTCATTCAAGTTGGTGTTCATCAGTGCTGGTTAGCGTCCATGCTTTACACCCATACCTAAGCATTTCCATTGGTTTTTTAAATGTATTCTTTTTCTTGCGTTACGGCCTCTGTAGGACCACGGGTAGCTCCTTTGTGGACTGCATTTTCCTCTTCTTCTCCCAGAGCCTCTTCATTCTTTCTCTTCTCCTCTCCCACTCTTCTTCCAAGATCTTCAGTTTCCGTTTCCCCTGGCGGCTCCACTGGTGACATTCTAATCTTTTCCTGTATTCTTCTCTGTCATTGATCTCTGGCATATTTGTCGGTGTATATTTGTTCCTCCAAATTTCCTTTCCTGCAACCTTGATCCCCAATTCCAACCAGTCCTTCCGAAGTTCAACAATCCACTTGGTTCCTGTCGTTCCCCTTGTCCTCCCTGTTGTTTCCCACACTCTCTTCGCCATTGTGTCCATACTCATCGTAACTACATGCCCAGCAAACCTTGCCCTTTTGAGTCTGATTTCCCCGGATATTGTTCTCATGTTCCGGTACAATTCTTCCTTAGATCTTCGCATCCATCTCTCTCCACCTCTTTTGGGACCTAGTATCTTTCTCAGTATTTTCCTCTCTTCTTTCTCTAGTTGCTCTGCCCCATTTCTTCCTAGTGTCATCGTCTCAGCAGCATATAATACTGCATTCCTCACTGTTGCTTTGTAGTGGCTTATCTTTGCCTCTGTGGATATATTCTTTTTATTGTATACCTCTCTCGTCATGCAGAAGGCTGACCTCATCTTCTTTATCCTCTCTGTTATTCCCTCCTTGCTCCCGTTCCTCCCTGTTATAAATTCTCCCAGGTATTTAAATTTGTCCACCATTTGCACAGTGCCTTCCGGTGTTTCCCAGTTTGCAGTGGTGTTTAATGTCTTTGTCGTGTTATAGGCGATCCTCAGTCCCACCTTTCTGGCTATCTTACTTAAGTTGTCAAGTTATGCCTTTGAGTCTTCTTCTGTCTCACTTACTATTGCTGTGTCATCTGCAAAGGCTAGGCAGTCCACTTGAGCCCTGTTGTCCTTTTTGTCCCCCACATGGGTCTTTGGTATTCCCATTTCCTCGTTTATTGCTCTCCATTGCCTGATCACTTCGTCCAGTGCTGTATTGAACAACAATGGTGACAGTCCATCTCCCTGTTTAACACCAGTCTTGATCTCAAATTCTTCTGACAGTTCTCCTCTGAATCTCACCCTTGCTTTTGTGTCTGTCAGAATTTCTTTTATGAGCTCTTGTGTAGTTCCATCAAGTCCTCTGTTCTTCAGGATCCTAACAAGAGTCTGTCTGTCGATGGAGTCATATGCCTTTGTGAAGTCCACGAAGGTTCTTAATGTCTTTTTGTTTTTTAAGGCCCTATGTTCTATCACTTGCTTCAGGATAAATACCTGTTCTACACAACCTCTTCCCTTCCCGAATCCCGTTTGGTAGTCGCCAACTGTACTTTCTACCTGTTCTTCTACTCTCTTGAGCAATAGTTTTGACAGCACCTTGTATCCGACCTCTAGTAGCGATATTCCTCTGTAGTTGTTTGCATCTCTCTTGTCCCCTTTCTTGTGTATTGGTACTACAATTTCGTTCTTCCATCCTTCTGGCAACTTCTTTCTTTTCCAGATCTGGTGGATTATGTTGGTCATGTTGTCTATTGCTTTGTTGCCTCCCCACTTTATCATCTCGGCTGCTATACCATCTTCCCCAGTTGCCTTATTATTCTTCAGATCACTTATGGCATGTGCGACTTCATCCCTGGTTGGAGGGCTTGGCTCTCTCTCTTCTGTGTCAGTTCTCAGTTCTAGCTCTTCTTCAGGTGGTTCACAGTTCGGTAGGTCGTGAAAGTGCTCTGCAAAAATCTGACAGTTCTCCTTCACACTGACAGCCATCTCCCCTTTCTTATCTCTTATAAACAGTTCTCTACCCTTGTATCCAATCAGACTCTTTTTGAATTTCCTGAAAAAGTGTCTGCTGTTGTTTTTCCTGAACTTGGTCTCAGTATCGTCCAGTTCCTGCTTCATCTTCTGTCTTCTGGTCCATCTTATTGTCCGTGCTGCTTCCTTTCTTGCTCCTAAGAAAACTTCCCATTTTTCTGGGTCCTTCTTGCTGCTCCAGTCTCTCCAGGTTTTCCTGCGAGTCTCTACCGCTTCCTCACATTCCTTGTTCCACTACCAGTGCTTCCGTTTCTTTTCTTCCTTTCCCCATAGTTCAGCCTGTTTCGCCATATTTCGCTTCATGTCGTCCCATTCATTGAATGATTCAATTCCTTCCTCATATCTGGATTGATTGTATCTTAATTTGTCTCTGTCTACCTTTATGTTTTCTGTTCGTCTGTGGCAGTCTGTCCCTGTTTGGAATCCAAAGGCACTTAACTTCTGTAAGATAGTGATCCGATTTTATTCTTGTGTTCTTCCTGACCTTTGTGTTCATGATCTCTTTAGCATTTGTCCAGCTGATTGCTATGTGGTCAATTTGGGATTCGCCAAGGTGGGTGCATGGGTTTGCCCATGTCTTTTTCTTACACGGTTTGGCTCTGAAGTGTGTTGTCATCAATCTCATTTTGTGTTCTCGACACTGTTCAGTTAGCCTTTCTCCATTTTTGTTTGTCCGCTGGTGTACAGAGTACTCGCCCACTACTCCTTTATGTTGCTTCTCTCTTCCAATCTGTGCATTATGATCTCCTACTAGTATCTTTACATGTGTATATGGTATGTTTTTCAGTGTATCATCTAGCTCATCCCAGAAACTATCAGCAACTTTCTTGTCTTTTCTGTTCTTCTCATTTGTAGGTGCATGTCCATTTATTATTGTGTACTTTTTGTTCCCTACTTGAAAAATCAGTGTTGATATCCTTTCAGACCTGCTCTTCATTTCAGTTATGCCATCCTCGTATCTCTTGTCTACTATGAACCCTGTACCAAAGCATCTAGGTGCATGTCTTTCCTTTGCCACTTTAACTCTTGGTTTCCCCTTCAGTATTATGAAGCCTTCTGACTCCACTGTGTCTTCGTCAGTGTATCTTGTTTCTTGCATCGCTAATATTCCGATGCTTCTCTTTTTCATCTCATCTATTACCTGTTTAAGTTTAGCAGTGTTAATCATTGTCTGTACTTTTATGGTTCCAATTCTGGAAATCTTTTTAGTTTTAATCTTCTTTGGGGTTCCTGGGAGCTTTGGCTCTTCCCTTATGCACTTTTTGGCAGGTCCCCCAGAATGTGAGTGCCTGCTTGCGTCAGCTTTGGTAAACGGGGGATTGTCCCCCTGGGGTAATCTCGATTCCATAGTGCGATCCATTCCATGAGCTAAAAAAATTTTTGATGGGACGGCTCATGTCCGTCCAGTTATACAGCTGAAGTTGTTAGCCCCAGAAGATGTGATGTATGATAACACCTGTTACTACTTACAATGTGGGCTTTCATTTCAGTGTATATGTAATTTATTTTATTAATATTAGCCCATAGGTATTAAAAATCCTCTACAAGCTGAAAATTAAAACCTGCTGCTGACTAGTTACACAGGTCGGTGTCCTCTGTTCTATGGAATTTCATATATTTAATTTTGGATCCATTAATTTCCAGTCCTGTACGTTGTGTAGTTGTGTAGCTTCATCAGCTATATTGGTTTCAGATTTATGTCTGCCTTATGGTATCCATGACCCACATACAAAAGAGCTGACGCAGTAGTGTACATTTCAAAAAAATTGACATCTCTTCAGCATTCTGGACATATTTGGTGGTGATGTCACAACCATGTTATATACATTTTATAATCTTTACTAACATTACACTGCCTATGAAGACACAAATAGAGTATTTTATAAGAATGCCATGATATTACAAACAATTTTATATACAAGGCATCTGCAGCTGCTGAAGGTAAAGATTAATGAAAACACCATTGACAGTTGGTAAAACTTGGTTTTAATTGACTGCACTACCAGTTTCATGACTTATGGCCATCTTCAGGTGCAACCTACATACTTAAAAACTGAAATATAATTCTGTCTCAAATTTGTGCTATTATATAAAGATTATTTGCAGAATTATATTCATAGATATTAATACATTAATCCATCATTGGTGAACCCAATGCTCTTAGTAAGGTATTCACATTCTGAGAATATTAATAATATTTAAAATGTCTAGACGAATGAAGGCTACTTGGGAATGTGGTCCATGTAATATCATCTACTAATGTTGCCGGGTAAATCGAATCAATATACTGGCTGTCCATTTCATGTGCTGTAAGAAAAAGAACCAGTGGTGAAGGCTAAAGCTGATTTCAAAAATAGTATAATGTAGTTAATGGAGCAAGCAGTGGAAGACCAAAGGTACAAGGTAGGATGAAATAGGCATGCCACTCTCTTACCATCTCAAACCAGACACTGAAGGTGCAGCTTGCAAGAATATTACCTGCGTCTATGTTGCACCTGAAGATGTGGCTGTAAGCTGTGAAATCAGACTCACGTGAATTGCAATTGCAAATGTCAGTGCCCAGTTGGATATTGCTATGTTAAGTTGCTGTTTGTCTGGAGAGGGGCAGAACAATATGGACTTTGCATTCAGTAACAAGCTGTAGAGTACACAATTTCAGCAATACTCTCCAAATTTGGTGTATGTATTTTGTATGCAGATTCTCCACAAACAGCGCTATATACAAAGGGAAGCTAAATAATTGTGCTTACCTGTGTTTGCTAAAAGAGGTGGGATGCACGTTCAGATAAACTGTGGTACCGGTATGTGCGTATGACATTGTGCTCTATAGTAATGTCAGCTTAGTAGGCAATTCAGTTGAAGCGGGACAACAACTCCAAAAAGAGCAATCATGGAAGTCTGAAAGATAAACATAGGTTCGCAGAAGCTAACTGCAAAGAAACCATTGGTAACAGAAGTAGTTCTTTGGTTGATCTACGGAAAAAGGAAGTACAAACATATTAAGGGAAGTTCAGGAATACAGAAATGTAAGACACTGAGGAATGAAATAAATAGGAAGTGCAGGCAAGCTAAGGTGAAATGGCAGCATGAGGAATGTGAAGAAATCGAAAAAGAGATGATTGTCGGTAGGACTGAGTCAGCATTTAGAAGGTTGGTTGGTTGGGTAGAAAAGGGAACAAACTATGCGGTCATCAGTCCCTCCGATCTTGGATTAACTAAAACTGATAAAATCTCACATTAGAAGAGGGAACTACAATGTCCAATGTCCATAAAATGATAAACTATTGACAGGGAAGGAAGGAAAAGCGCGGAAGAAGAGGTGGGAAAGAAAGTGACTAATGACAGGGGCGTGAAGGAAGAAGCACAGAGACAAAAGAGATGCTCAAGACATAACAGGCCCCACAATGAAAGGAGTGGATATGCAGAGGGCCGGGGTGAACCACCAAACCCAGTTGAAGCCAATCCAGTCGGAGCAAAGGGGGGAGCAAGAGGGCCAGCCAGCCCCGCCACTCACCGATAAGGTGGAAGGTCCCTCCTTTAAATAAAGTGATAAAAAACCCCATCACGAGTAAAACGAGATCTGCCACTGAGGCATTGTCAGCCGACACCAGGGGTAGCGAATCTGGAAGGCTAAAAGTGTTGTTGGGTGGCTAAGTTGTGGCAGTCCAATAAGATGTGAGCCACAGTCAACATCAATCCACGACGACAGAGAAGGGTGTCCTCATACTGGAGGAGATAACCGTGAGTCAGTCAAGTATGGCCAATGCAGAGCCAGCATAGGACGACAGAGGCCTGAAAGGAGGACTGCCCAGAGTTGTAGAATCCTTAATCGCCCTGAGCTTGTTTGGCAAAGAAAGTGTGTGCCATTCTGCATCCCAAAGACCCAAAAACCTGACAGCATAATGCTGAGTGAAGGTCTATTTCCAGAATGCCAATAGCAAGAGATGGCCTGGTAGTAGCTAATTTAGCCAGTTCATCAGCAAGTTCATTGCCAGGAATCCCAACATAGCCTGGGCTCCAAATGAAAATCACTGAGCATCCACGTTGAGCAAGAAGAGAAAGGGAGTCCCGGATAGCGATGACCAACAGGTGGTGGGGGAAGCACTGGCTGATAGCATGCAAACCGCTCAGTGAGTCACTACAGATAGTGAAGGATAGTCCTGAGCAGGAGCAGATATGATCCAGTGCGCGTAAGATGGCTACCAATTCTGCAGTAAAGACACTACAGTCATCTGACAAGAAACAAAGTTTTATGTGTCGCGCATAGGTGTCAGCAAAACTAGTGGACCAGCAACTATAGTATAGATCACTTCTGAACCCTGAAAAGAACTGAGGAGACAGGAGAACTGGTGGCGAAGAGCCATCAGAGGTACAGAATCATTTGAATCGATTGAGAGATCAAGTCAGAGACGCACCATTGAGGGGTATGTGCGTGAACAGAGGTAAGAGGCGGTAAAGGGAATTGCTGGAGCTCAGAAACGAGCGACTGAATGCGGACAGCCAAGGTAAGCCCACATTATGGCCACTGCTGCGACAGGGTGATATTCGTGTCTGGATAAAGGAGACCATAATTAGGGTGCTTTGGGGTGCGCATAAGATATCAGCTGTTGTTGACACAAAACTCGTAGTGGTGGAATCGCTGCCTCTGCGAGAAGACTAAGTATGGAAGTATGGGGCTAGTCCGGAAGGCACCAATCGCAAGTCGGACCACACAGTGGTGCATGGGGTCTAGTATCTGCAACGTTGAAGGTGACGCAGAACCATAGACAGGACTTCCATAGTCTAAACGAGACTGGACCAACGCTTGATACAATCGCAGGAGAACAGAGTGGTCGGCATCCTAGGTGGTATTGTACAGACACCTGACAACATTGAGATGGGACCAGCGTGTCCTCTTCAGCTGGCGAAGATGAGGGAGCCATGTCAACCAGACATCGAAGACCAAACGCAAGAAGCAATGGGTGGCCACCACCTTGAGAGGCTGGCCATCGAGGAACAGTTCCAGATGGGGATGGACTGTACGGCGACGGCAGAAATGCACGACACACGACTTGGCTGCCGAAAACTGAAAGCCATGGGAGAGAGCCCATGAGTGCGCCCGGCAGATTGCCCCCTGTAGATGGCGTTCTGCAGCACTCATTACGGAGGAAGCGGCATAGATACAAAAATCGTCAGCATACAAAGAGGGGGACACTGTCGGTCCAACAGCTGTCACCAGACAATTAATGGCTATGAGAAAGAGAGGGACGCTCAGCACAGAACCCTGTGGAACCCCATTTTCTTGCCGATGGGGAGCGCTGTAGGAGGAGCCAACTTGGACCAGAAAAGAGTGACAAGAAAGGAAGTTACGGATAAAAACGGGCAGAGCGCCATGAAGGCCCCATTCGTGAAGGGTGGTGAGGATGTGGTGGCACCAGGTGATGTCATAGGCTTTATGCAGATCAAAGAAGACTGCAAGGAGGTGTTGTGAATGGGCAAAAGCCGACTGGATAGCAGACTTCAGGTGTACCAAGTTATCCACCATAGAGTGGCCACACCAAAAACCACTTTGAGTCGATGACAAAAGGTCACGGGTTTCAAGGATCCAAAACAGCTGCTGACTCACCATGTGTTCAAGGAGCTTGCAGAGTGTGTTAGTAAGGCTAATTGGATGGTAGCTATCCAACTGAAGAGGTGGCTTACCTGGCTTCAACACTGGAACAACAATGCTTTCCTGCCACTGGGTGGGAAAGACTCCCTCACTCCACAGACGGTTGAAGAGGGTCAGTATACGATGGTGGCCAGCCACTGATAAGTGTTGGAACATTTGGTTATGTATCTGATCTGGTCCAGGAGCTGTGTTGGGACAAAGGGCGAGTGCGCTGGCAAATTCCCACTCACTGAATGGGGCATTATATGGATCCGAGCAGCAAGAAACAAAAGACAAAGGCAGTCGTTCTGAGCGCTCTTTCAGAAGAAGGAACTTGGGCAGATACTTAGACAATGTCGAAACTTGAGCAAAGTGTTGAACGAAATTTTCTGCTACAAAGTCCTGATTGGTAAGGACAACACCATGCACAGAAATTCCTGCAACTCCAGTGGGAGGGCAGTGGCCAAAACTTCCCCGAGTTTCGCTCAGACTTGTGAAAAGGGGGTGTGTGTTCTATGGCAGCTACATATCATTCCCAGCAAATTTGTTTCTGAAATCTGATTAGGTAGCGGGCGCAGGTGTGGAGTCGTTTAAAGACCAGAAGATGAGCAGTAGAAGGGTGCCGCTTGAAGTGTTAAAGAGCACAGCAGTGGTCTTTTATGGCTGCAGCAATTTCCGGAGTCCACCAAGGGACCATCTTCTGGTGGCGATAACCCGAGGAAGGAAGGACAGCCTTAGAGATGGCCCACCTGGGAGGGTGACGGAACAAGAGACACTGAAGGAACGTCAAAACAATCGGGTAATGGTCGCTGTCACATAAATCATCGTGGACACCCCACTGAATGAAGGGAAGAAGGCTGGGACTGAAGATGGAGAGGTCAGTGGTAGAGAAAGTGCCATGTTCCACACTAAAGTGTGTAGGAGCGCCTGTGTTAAGTAAACAGAGGTCAAGCCCTGTTAGAACAGCTTCAACTGTCCTGCCCAGGGCAGTAGTTGTATGACTACCCCAAAGAGGGTTGTGGGCATTTAAATCCCCTAGTAGCAGGAAGGGAGAAGGGAGTTGTTGAAGAAGGGTGGTTAGGGCAAGCGAGTGTGCGGCCTGTCAGGTGGGAGGTAGAGATTACATATTGTGATTGGAGTGGCCAGATGGACCCTGACAGCAATGGCTTCCAGAGTGGCATGGAGAGGAACCCATTTACTAACAATGCCCTTGCGGACCAAGGTGCAAACACCACCAGAAGCCCACAAGGTGACAATTCAGTTCTGACAGAAAGCGTGGAACCCACGAAGGGCAGGTGAGTAAGAATTGACAAAATGTGTCTCCTGGAGTGCAATACAAGTGGGAGAAGAAGGAAAGAAGGGGCTACAACTCTGGAAGGTGTCACAAATATCCATTATAATTCCACTGGTGGATTCTCAAACCGGAGTCCAAATGGGAAGTGAATGGACCAGAGTCGGTCACGCCGCCGAATCGCCATCTGTCACCAATAAGGATGGGGTAATAGGCATATAGGCAGGGTCAGACTCTGTTGGTTCATTGACTGGAGGAGGGGAAGGCTGCACCTCAGAGGGTTCCAGAGGGGCCTTGCCCTTTTTCTTGCGTTTCTGCTTCTTCTCTTGGGAAGGAAGAGAAGGGCAGACTTCAGTGAGGCTGGGCACGGAATTACACTGGGCAATCTTGGCACCCACCAGCTGCAGATTGCACTGCCGTGTGGAGCAGCATATCGCCTTTCAGGGGGTACCAGGAAGAGGAGTCCCAGGAGGGAGCTCCAGTATCGGTGGGCTGCTGAAGGAGGGGTGAACTTCTCCAGTCCAGCGGGGGAGGGGCACAGCACCCAAAGGGGTGGGTATGGTTACTGATGTGGAGGGAGAGGGAGGAGAAGGCTGAAGGCATGGGGCGAGTGGGGTGGGGTTGGGAAGATGATGGGGTAGGAGGGGCAATGGACGTAACTGAAGCAAAAGTAGAAGCCATGGACATGGGATGGAGCCAGTCACAATTTTTTCAAACCTCAGTGTAGGTGAGCTGATCTAAGGTTTTGTATTCTTGAATCCTTCTTTCACAAACACCGGGCATGCAGGCGAGTGTGAAGAATGCTGTCCATGACAATTTACACACACTGGTGGGGGAGCACAGGCACTCACCTCATGGAGGGGACGCCCACAGTCACCGCAGATGGGACCGGTGGTACAGCGAGAAGACGTTTGTCCAAACTGTAAGCAATTAAAGCATCTCATTGGTGGTGGAATATAAGGTTTGACATCACACCAATACACCCTGACCATGGCCTCCTCTAGGAGGACATCCCCCTCAAAGGCCAGGATAAAGGCGCACGTAGCAGTGTGATTGTTTGGAGGGCCTCGCTGCACCCAGTGGATAAAATGAACCCCTCGCCGCTCAAGGTTAGCACAGAGCTCCTCATCAGTTTGGAAAAGAAGATCTTGGTGGAAAGTAATGCCCTGTACCGAGTTCAAAGATTGGTGGGGCGTGACGGAGACTGGGACATCACAAAGACGGTCACAAGCACGCAGGGTGCCAGATTGGGCAGCAGAAGATGTCTTTATGAGCAAATCTCTGGACCACATTTTACTCATCGATTCCACGTCGCCACACTTATCTTCAATTGTCTCCAAGAAAAACAAAGGCTTGGTCATGGCAAAACTTCTGCCATCCATCCTGGTACAAACCAGGTACCGAGGGAAAGGTTTCAACCCAAGCCAGCGAGTTTGACTCTTCTCCCAGGGGGTCACCACGGAGGGGAAGGCTGAAGGATCAGAAGGAGTGTCACATCTGCTATCACTCTTACAGATGGCCACAGAATGGCCAGGATGGTGAAGCTTCTGTCGCTTCATGCATAAGGCGTCCGCCCTAGTACCACCCACTCCAATCAGGGGCTCGCCCCGTGGGCGCAACCCAACCACAACAAGGGCCGTCTGGCACAGGAGCCATTGCCGGGAGTTCTGGTGCCCCAAAGTGATGAGCTTCGACTCCTGGGCATACACGAGGCGTTAGCAGCTCAGGTACTAGTAGTGTGATCCCTGTGGTTTCAAGGGGATTAGCCCCACCATACGGATTGGCTACCGTGCTGGTGACCTAGCAGGAGAGGGGCCAGGGTGCAAAGGGAAAGGGGAGGGAAGGGGGAGAGGAACCTGCACCATGCAAGTTAGGTAGGGGGTTCCTCCCCAAATAGCTCACACTGAATGGAAAATTTCGGAAATGGAGGTCAAACCCCAAGGGGACCAAAAACGCCGAAAAGGAGATGGAAATAGCAAACTAAACAGTAGCACAGACCAAAACAAAGCCAGTTGGGTAGCCAGGTCGGCATAAAGTAGTCTACTAAGAGGTAAAAGGGGGCAGGGACAAAGGAGCAAGGATAGGTAGGGAGAGAAACTGGGATGGTAATGCAGCCTGGAAAGGAAAGGAGACTGCAATAGCTCGGGGCCCTGTGCACGCCACACACATACCCACAAAAGGACTGTGGGCCCACTGGGGGAATCATTTAGAAGTGCCAAATCATTCTTCAGTGAAATTAAAAGCAGGGACGGTTTCTGAAAGAGTTCAATGGGAATTCCAGTGTCAAGTGCAGAGAAGAGAGAGGATAGATGGAAAGAATACATTTGAAGGCCTGTATGAGGGGGAGGACTTGTCCGATGACGAGGTAGAAGAAGAAACAGGAGCCAACGAGAAAGAGATAGAGGATCCAGTATTAGAATCAGAATTTAAAAGAGATTTAAATGACATAAAATTAAATAAGGCAGAAGGAATAGATAACATTCAGTCAGAATTTCTAAAATCATTGGGAAAATCGCAACAAAACGACTATTCACGATGTCGTGTAGGATGTACGAGACTGGTGATATACTATCAGACTTTCGAAAAAACATCATTCACACAATTCTGAAGATAGCAAGAGCTGACAAGTGTGAGAGTTATCGCACAATCAGCTTAACAGTTCATGTGCCCAAGTTACTGACAAGATGAATGGAAAAGAAAACTGAGGATCTGTGAAATGACGATCAGATTGGGTTTAGGAAAAGTAAAGGCACCAGAGAGGCATTTCCGACGTTGCGATTGTTAATGGAATAAAGCCTGAAGAATAAGCAAGACACATTCATGGAAAAAGCGTTCACCACTGTAAAATGGTACAAGATGTTCGAAATTCTGAGGAAAATATGGGAAAGCTATAGGGCAAGACGGGTAATATACAATATGTACAAGAGCAAAGACTAAACGTGGAGTGGGAGACCAAGTACGAAGTGCTCGGATTAAAAAGGATTTAAGACAGGGATATAGTTTTTCGCCCCTACTGTACAATGTGCCTCAAAGAAACAATGACGGAAGTAGAAGAGAGATTCAAGAGTGGGATGAAAATTGAAGATCAAAGTATATCAACAATAAGATTCGCTGATGACATTGCTATCTTCAGTGAAAGTGAAGAATTACAGAGTAGCATAAACAGTCTAGTGAGTACAGAATACGGATTGAGAGTAAATCGAAGGAAGACGAAAGTAATGATAAACACCAGAAATGAGAACAACGAGAAACTTAACATCAGAATTGGGGATCATGAAATAGACGAAATTAAGGAATTCTCCTACCTAGGCGTAGATGGCACAACAACCGGCGATGGGAAATGTGGACTGCGAGAAAACCTGAACAGAAGAGAATCGAAACATTTGAGGTGTGGTGCTATAGAAGAATGTTAAAATTCAGTTGACTGATAAGGTGAGGACTGAGGAGGCTCTGTGGAAAACCGGCGAGGAAGGGAATATAGGGTAAGGTGGTACGATTTCGATCGTTTCGAACAAATGCTATTGTAACTGGAAACATATTGAGGAAAGAAATAAGTTGAATTATGGCACTTGTTCTTTGATGTTTAATGTAACACAAATATAACACCATTACAAGAGTTGGTTTAAACACAAGAAAAGGTTACAGAACTGAGTAAAATTGTTCGAAAATGTACCAATGTAGGTACAGTTCTGATCTGTTCTTGGTATAATTCTGATCAGTGACATCTTCCACATAAAAAGCGCTTTTTCCCTCGCGCACCGACACAAACTTCATGGTACCAAACATTACATTTTTGGTCTCAAATCCAGTCTCTCTTTGCCAATTATTTCGCACTATAATAATTCAAGAAACAAAATCCACAGTTATTCTCGTTGTTTGCTGGCTATTTGGTCATTTAATACTTCTTTCGTCGTTACTCATGCGTCTACATTTCTGTTTCTTCCTTTCTCCGCTGTTGAAAAAGATTTCCCTTGCTGCAGAGGTTTACCAGGTTTTCATTTGAAGTGAGTCGAGTTGATGTATATTGATTGGTGGAGGTTGAAGTAGCAGGAGCCTTGAATAATGACAAAGGTGCAAATTTGTCCTCGGGAACAATGTCTTCGCAGAGGGGTATTAATACTGTCCACTGGAACCCCATTATAGCACATCCAAAGATGCAGTTTTATATGTAAATTAACGGGGATAACAGTTGTTAGGTCACAGCCGATTTACACCCCACCGAGCGCTACCTATCCACAGTCCCTGTCCACTGTGGATAGGTGGCACTCGGCAGGAGTATGGATCGGTTGTGAGGCGTGCCGATATACGCCGTACAGTTGCGATAATGCTGTGTCCCAGACGGTACATTGGTTACCGGGCCAGCCTAGTGAGCAGGAGATCCTGGGTTTGAATCCCGTCCGGTACACAATGTTGTCGCTGCTGATTCCTCTTAATGTCGCGTAGCAGCTGACAGCAGTGATTCCCGTTAACCTACATACGATGTTTCGCAACTGCAACTTCTGCGTGGTGCCTCTTCTTTCGGACAGACACAGCACATTTATATATAATGCAGTTTTGCTCCAGGCATCACAGAAAACTTTACAGAATCTTCGTTTCGTAATGTTTTAATTGGAGTTACTATGAATTCAGTCAGTTGTATTTATGTGATATTGAGCCTTTAGAGACGTGAAGAAAGTTGCGTCTAATGGCTGTAGTACGTGTATACTGTGTGAAGGCAATCCCAAAAGTGCTACCCCATCGTCCCAACAGTACACTATTGAATCCAAGCTTGTATGGCTGAGATAATTGTCAATAATAAGAACTATAATGCAACCCATTGTTGTTTATTCCTTGGTGTGTTGAAGCGAGATCATAAATAGTTCTTCATTAATGTAGCCCGATTCAGGAATCTGCGTAATGGAACCCAGAGTAGGCCATCTTGAAATTCATTCATGGCGTTTCCTCACCCCTTTGAAAATTAAATACGTTGCAGATGCATTCATGCATGCCGCAACAGTCACGTTTTGTCCTCTTCCCGTGTCTGTCAGTGAAACAATTTCTCACTTACCTTTACGACTAACTATTTTTGGGGGTACGTTATTAAGAGGAAAGGTGGGCTCATCCATACTATAAATACACTCTGGTTAATTAAACAAATCATATCCCTTTACGATATCCTCCAAATTCTGGAAATATTCACTTACTCCCATTTTAATTAAGCCTTCAGCCGAGGCTCGTGAAAAACCCTTGGGTTTTCATAGGCTAAGGTTAGCATGTGTCTTAATAAATGCTTAAACCAATCGATTCCAGCAACGTTGGTTTCTGAGTTCCATGGATGTTTAAAATTATTTTTCTCAGCCATCAGAATGCAGCTCTTCTTAACTGAAGTGGCGCCAGACCCAGTCCTCACTGTTCTAGAAATAAAGTCTCTGGACCAAAGCATCTTCCATTTCAGAATTGCTTACCGTTGGATGACAAGTTGTGTTATCTATAGTTGAAGGTAACCCAGCTTGCATTTTCTTTCCAGTTCGTACTTTACCATGCAGAGTGCTGAAGGGACTGTTGTACAATTCTGATGCAGTATGAAGGCCCAAATGTCCATCCATTACACTCTTTATTGCCACATGTAATACAGTTGGACTCCATTTATTGCAGATTTTCTTTTCTGATCCTTTTTGGGGCATCTAAGAGAAAAAGTAAGGGTTTGCTTTAAAAATTTGCGAGAGAAAATATGTTTAAATGTTCATAACTCATTTGTTGTAATTGTATGTAATATGTCGACAGCAGTCAGTCTTGACATACTAAAGAAATGGGTTAGTCGAAGTTGTACTAGGGTATCGAAATTGTACCTTTTTTATGACTGAAAATAGCGAGAGTGAAACCACGAGTAAATAGTATTGAACTGTGCCAAGAGCTGGCAGCACATTTCATGCAGTCTTTCTCCACAGATGGTCCAGAACACGCGGGAACGGAAAACCTCACTAATAAAGAATTTACAAGCACATGAAAACTAATCAGTTAATAAAAACTAAGTAACTTCAGTTGCCTCTCAACAAGAAAAACTTTATATCTCTGCAGCATAAACTTGTGTATTCAGGGTAAAGACAGGAGGAGGTGCAGGAAACTTCCGCATTGCAATGTCACACAAAGACAAGTGCTACCAATACTACGAAATTGAAAAATGGTGCGAAATCTTATGTTGATCGGAATTGTACCAATATCGAGATTGTACCGCCTTACCCTATAGGAAATACTGACAGGAAGAAGGGACAGGATGGTAGGACATCTGTTAAGACATCAGGGAATAGCCTCCGTCATAACACTACTGGAGGGAGCTGTAGAGGAAGACAGAGATTTCAATACATCCAGCAAATAATAGAGGATGTAGGTTGCAATTGCTACTCTGAGATGAAAGGTTTGGCACAAGAGAGGAATTCATGGCGGTCCGCATCAAACCAGTTAGAAGACTGATGACAAAGGAAAAAAAGTAAGGTCACATTAGGACCGCTAGTGTTCTCAATATGCATAAAAATTTTATCAGATATGACCAGATTGTTTGCTGACAATGCTGTTGTCTATTGGAGATTATCGTTGTTGGACGATCGTAACAAAATGCAGATCTGAAACAGATTTATTATACGCCTTGATTGCATTAGTTTTTTTAAATGACAAGTTTCGGTTTAATATGAACTATTCGCTGATTTGAACGTATCGGTTAGGCTGCGGTCGCAGTGGCACCAATCTCAGTGGCTTCCACTGCCAACCGACATAGGCCGAAGAAGTCGGATCTTTTCAAATCAGTACGCCGCTGCGTATGTACACACGATGTAGCCCATCTCATCGCCCGAACCTACAGACTTTGGGCGAAAATCGGTGAAATTCAAACCAGTGTATTGTCTTCGGCTATATTGACCTACAGAACACGCAACATGGAGTGTTGAGAAATTGATAAGTTTAATCAAAGAAGTTTGTGGCATTCTGAGGATGAAAAATATAATCAGGATATAGTTCGGATTCTATGGAATGAAACTGCGGGTCTCTTGCAAAACATAAATAGGCAAAATCGATATTGGAAATTTTAGTTGTAAATTATAACCTCAAAAAAAAAATGGTTCCAATGAGAAGGATGGTGTATCTTACGCTTAAAGCAACTGTATTGGACTTTTTTTTTTGGTGGTGGGAGATGATTATTAGCTGTCTACAAATTATTGTTCCTGCTTACTGGCATTTTTATGCCAGTAGGGTGGTTTTTCTGTTCCATGAAGTGGTTTGCAAATATGATGAATGTTTTTCCACTTTTCAGTAGTTTAATTGATGTACACTACTTGTAACACCATAGCTCTAATGCTGTACTGATTTATTTTGCTTTTGTTTCATTTAATGTTACATTGCTGTGCTTCTGTAAATGTGTTTGTTTGAATCGATAACATTAAATTGTATACTCCTTTCTTTGTACAAACTTTGATGTCATGGTTTGTTTCTATGCAAATTAGTGTATCTGTCATTTAAATGCTTTGTCCCATTTGGAGGGGACAAAACTTACTGTTGTAAGTAGTCTGTTTATGTTTTCTTTATGTAAGTAGGCTGTTTATGTTTTCTTATTGGCAACGTTACGTAGCGCTCTGTATGAAGGTCACTGGCTGTGCTGTGTGCAGCCTGTGGCTAGTTTGCATTGTTGTCTGCCATTGTTTTAGTGTTAGGCAGCGGCAGCTGGATGTGAACAGCGCATAGCGTTGCGCAGTTGGAGGTGAGCCGCCAGCAGTGGTGGATGTGGGGAGAGAGATGGCGGAGTTTTGTAATTTGTCATGAACTGCTATATATATTATGACTATTAAGGTAAATACATTGTTTGTTCTCTATTAATATCTTTCATTTGCTAACTATCCCTATCAGTAGTTAGTGCTTTCCGTAGTTCGAATCTTTTATTTAGCTGGCAGTAGTGGCGCTCGCTGTATTGCAGTAGTTCGAGTAACGAAGATTTTTGTGAGGTAAGTGATTTCTGAAAGGTATAGTTTAATGTTACTCAGGGCCATTCTTTTGCAGGGATCTTTGATAGTCAGATTGCGTTGCGCTAAAAATATTGTGTGTCAGTTTAAGCACAGTTGTGTATAAATTTTTCAAAAGGGACGTTTCAGAGATGGCGGAGTTTTGTAATTTGTCATGAACTGCTATATATATTATGACTATTAAGGTAAATACATTGTTTGTTCTCTATTAATATCTTTCATTTGCTAACTATCCCTATCAGTAGTTAGTGCCTTCTGTAGTTTGAATCTTTTATTTAGCTGGCAGTAGTGGCGCTCGCTGTATTGCTGTAGTTCGAGTAACGAAGATTTTTGTGAGGTAAGTGATTTCTGAAAGGTATAGTTTAATGTTACTCAGGGCCATTCTTTTGCAGGGATCTTTGATAGTCAGATTGCGTTGCGCTAAAAATATTGTGTGTCAGTTTAAGCACAGTTGTGTATAAATTTTTCAAAAGAGACGTTTCAGAGATGGCGGAGTTTTGTAATTTGTCATGAACTGCTATATATATAATGACTATTAAGGTAAATACATTGTTTGTTCTCTATTAATATCTTTCATTTGCTAACTATCCCTATCAGTAGTTAGTGCCTTCTGTAGTTTGAATCTTTTATTTAGCTGGCAGTAGTGGCGCTCGCTGTATTGCAGTAGTTCGAGTAACGAAGATTTTTGTGAGGTAAGTGATTTCTGAAAGGTATAGTTTAATGTTACTCAGGGCCATTCTTTTGCAGGGATCTTTGATAGTCAGATTGCGTTGCGCTAAAAATATTGTGTGTCAGTTTAAGCACAGTTGTGTATAAATTTTTCAAAAGGGACGTTTCACTGTATATGATTGTAATTTTGTGTGAATAATTTTTTGTAGAAATACTAATATGTGCAAATGTTCTTTTTTATTTAATGTGTTTGGTTGCTGTTATGTAAACTGCTGGTCCTCACTTAGGGTTCTTAGTTAGTTTGTATGTAAAAGGTGTAATGGTTCCCCTCGGGAACGGAACTGTGTAGCGCGCGCAAATTGTGGTTGGCCTACATAGAAAAGGTGGAACTGATAGTCAGTCGGGGACGAGCTATGAGTTGGGGATGAGCTACCAAACTGTGCACTGCCATGTAAAAGATGCATATTGTGCTGGTTCTGGGAGAGGCTTTTTCTGCTACTTTCCAATGCCTCGGACGGATGGATAAATAGTTGGAACTATTCTGGAATTTGTATCTATCATCGCCACCAAGAATTGACAGAGTCCAGCAATTCTACCTGCAATTCCACCTACCAACATGCAGTTGCCATCACGTTGCGCAATCATTGCATCGGAATACAGTGAAGGATCAGCTTAATGGATGTGTTAGTGTGCTCAAATATAAGGTAATTTATATCTGAATTTATGTACCTACCCTGATTTTTCTCCTCATCATAACACCTCTCAGGTTCCTCTCCGTTTGAGCTAAAGTGATATCCGAGTGTCCTTACTAAAAGAACATTAAAGCCCAATATTTTGCTCATTAATGCCTCTTCAACATAGTAAAAAGAAAGTTAAAGTTAAGGTGGCAAGAGAGTGAGTTAAAGTAAATGTTGTTTGCTGAAAATATTCCTATTAAAACTGCTTATTAAAGTGCTGTTGTTAACTTCAAAATTAAAAGTTCTTAAGACTGAGGCTTATAAAGTAAATGATCACATTGTTGTCTGTAGTAAATTCTAAAAGGTGAGTCAGTTTCTTGCAATTTTGTCAACATTGTGTTTCGCTGTAGTAAAAGTGAGAAAGCTGCAGTTGTGTAACGTTATATACTCATGTTTGCTAAGTGTTTGTCTCTCTTGTGTATTAGAAGTGCATATTAATAGTAATGTTATAAAGACCATTCACTTTGTGTAAGCCCTGAAAGCAATAGTGTGTTTCGGTATCTGTTATAATTTTGCAAATTGTTTCTGCTGCTCTGTTAGTTTCAATCTTACCATAAACGTATGTATGTGTCAGAGTTCACTGCACTCGCGTGTGACAAAGTATAGGTTGTGTTTATCCGTTATAGTTACTTATACCTACTTTCTTAAACGAGAATGTTAATCATTCTCTTGCCTAGTTAGGCTGCGACCGTTTTCTTTATCAGTTAAACAGTGCAGATAGGCAAAATTTTGTTCGTAGTGTTCAAATATTTACGTAATTCTGACTTTCATTTCCGATAAGCCACCTCCGTTAGGTACAACACGATCAACATAACAAAATTCCTCTCAGAGGGTAACTCTGTTCTGTTGCTTTATACCATTATTACTCTAACAAAATAATTCTGTTTTGCAAACTGCCTCCAGTTTCGAGGTTATGGTATAGCAGTAGCAGACGGGAGTGTTATATACTGGCCATTAAAATTGCTACACCACGAAGATGACGTGCTAAAGATGCGAAATTAAACGGGCGGGAAGAAGATGCTGTGATATGTAAATGATTAGTTTTTCAGAATTCGCACAAAAGTTTGGGGCCAGTGGCGACACCTACAACGTGCTGACACGAGGAAATTTTCCAACGGATTTCTCGTACACAAACAGAAGTTGACCGGCGTTGCCTGGTGAAACGTTTTTGTGATTCCTCGTGTAAGGAGGAGAAATGCGTACCATCACGTTTCCGACTTTGATAAAGGTCGGATTGTAGCCTATCGCGATTGCGATTTATCGTATCGCGACATTGCTGGTCTAGATCCAATGACTGTTAGCAGAATATGGAATCGGTGGGTTCAGGAGGGTAATACGGAACGCCGTGCTGGATCCTAATGACCTCGTATCTCTAGCAGTCGAGATGACAGGCATCTTATCCGCATGGCTGTAACGGATCGTGCAGCCACGTCTCGATCCATGAGTCAACAGATGGGGACGATTGCAAGACAACAAGTATCTGCACGAACAGTTCGACGACGTTTGCAGCAGCATGGACTATCAGCTCGGAGACCATGGCTACGGTTACCCTTGACGCTGTACCACAGACAGGAGCGCCTGCGATGGTGTACTCAACGCCGAACCTGGGTGCACGAATGGCAAATTGTCATTTTTTTCGGATGAATCCAGTTTCTGTTTACAGCATCATGACGGTCGCATCCGTGTTTGGCGACATCGCGGTGAACGCACATTGGAAATGTGTATTCGTCACCGCCATACTGGCGTACAGCTGGCCTGATGGTATGCGGTGCCATTGGTTACATGTCTCGGTGAACTCTTGTTCGCATTGACGGCACTTTGAACAGTGGACATTACATTTCAGGTGTGTTACGACCCGTGGCTCTACCCTTCATTCGATCCCTGCGAAACCCTACATTTCAGCAGGATAATGCACCTCCGTATGTTGCAGGTCCTGTACGGGCGTCTCTGGATACAGAAAATGTGCGACCACTGCCCTGGCCAGCACATTCTCCAGATCTCTCACCAATTGAAAACGTCTGGTCAAATGTGGCCGAGCAACTGACTCGTCACAATACGCCAGTCACTACTCCTGATGAACTGTTGTATCGTGTTGAAGCTGCATGGGCAGCTGTACCTGTACACGCCATCCAAGCTCTGTTTGACTCAGTGCCCAGGCGTACCAAGGCCGTTATTAGGGCCAGAGGTGGTTGTTCTGGGTACTGATTTCTCAGGATCTATGCACCCAAATTGTGTGAAAACGTAACCACATGTCAGTTCGAGTATAATATATTTGTCCAATGAATACCTGTTTATCATCTGCATTTCTTCTCGGTGTAGCAATTTTAATGGCCAGTAGCGTATATCTGCACAACTTCAAATAAGTTCAGGAAAACAGTGTTGTAATCTTGCTTTTCAAGGTCGCTACGAGTAATTTCGATTATTTAACAGAACATTTTTACATCTCATATATATGTGACCTTGTCTTGTAGTTCCAATAATTGAGGACAGAGTAGACAGTACTCGTCACATTGTTTTCGAGACAGATAAATAGCTTATTCACACGAATTAGGCATCTTTTTAACAGCAAAAGCCGCATTGTAACACTCGTCTTCAAGCACAGAGGTGATATGGTGGCAACCACAACCTCGGGGATTAAGACCAAACCAACATAGAACAGATTCTAACTTTACCTAACCTAACCTCCTTGATCCCACCAAAAACTGACTGAGGAGATCGGACGCATTGTGATCAAGTTATCGGCCGTTGTTTTCCGGAAAACCCCGACGACAGCATCTGACGACCGTTGTCTGTTCCACTGTGAACGCAGCCTTACAAGAATAACCCACCCAACTACCAGAAAATTTACGTTCTACATGCACAATAGAAATAAAATAAAAATAATATTTTATTATGTGATGCAGCGCGTAAATTTACTCGCAGTGGAACAGGTCACTCTTGTAACCAATACATTCAGATCTGAGAATGGTTCATGTCGAACCGAAACATGTGATTCAAAGAATGAATGCAACAAGCATGACGGATAATAAATCTGTTTGGAAACCAGTGACTGCGGAGTTGCTCTCCAAGGACATTATGTAATTTTTTTTTTCAAAATGCAGATCTGTTTGGAGAGTATTTGCACTTCGTAAAACAGTGATCCCCCCTCTACACACACACACACACACACACACAGGGCAGCAGCAAAAACATTACAGCAATATTATACACCTCCTGCAATATTAACAGATACACAGAGGACGAATCAAAATCCATTGACGTAGATTTTATCGATAATGGATATGAGATCGTGGTTGTAAAACTGAGCGTTAAAATGTTGGCTCAGTCGTCTATTTATAGCGTAAAACACTTGAATTTACACGTTTGAAGATCAAGCTGTATCTTCAGAATTACTGTAGTAGAAACCTCTAAGGCGACCAATATGATACATAAAGAAGAGAAAAAAAAGAAAAATTGCTATTTCCCTTGAAGCCATGTCTTCTTATGATGTTATGTTTTATATTGGTGCTGTTAGAGGTTTCTTGTACTACAGTTCTGAAGATGAAGGCTTGACCTTCGAAAAGCGTAGATTCTACTGTTTTTTTATACTTTAAACAGATGGTTGAACCGAAATTTTAACATTGATCCGTGGAATGGGGTTGGCGATCCTTTGCAAGGAACCTGTCTTGCAGCTTTGACCTAAGCAATAACGAATTTGTGTGTAATGGAAACGTCGGTCACATATCTACGTTTAAGACTTCTGGATGGTTGCACATCACCTGAAGGACGCGAAGTGCTAAGTGTGAGACGCGGCGTCAAAAGCGATGGGAGAGCCGCCAATGTATTAATGTATAAGTTTCATTTACACCAGAAGCGTACACTTTCCTCAAAGAAAACGATTGACGCGTTGAATCTCTACGTGCAAGAACGGTGAAAAAAGATTCGAAAATTAAATGAGAAAATTTCAAGTTCCAGAATTGAATTTAAGTTGTAGAAAAGAAAAATTAATGATGGTGGTATCGACCAGCGTTTTCCCCTTTGCACCTCTCGGTGTTCTCCAGTGAAGCTCATTTATCTTAAGATATGAAATGTCTCTTTGAAAATTAACTGTCATGTCTAATCAAACTGTTTGAAAAGTACTTTCTAGCATAGATTCGTGACCCAACAGCCAAAGACCCATCTGAATTTATATCTTTAGAAGAAGAAAATCTTATCAATTTTTTTCTGAAAGTAGACAGAAGGAAAAAAATTGGTTAACATGTATCTTCATGATGTTAATGCCATTTGAAGAGCACAGGGAAAGAAGGTGCTTTGTCCACATTATCAAATTGTTCAACAGAAAAATTTTAAAGTTTGAAACCGAATTTCATTGATAATAATGGGCAAAATTAATGAATACAAAAGAAATTTGGAATGGCATGTTATATATATTAAATTAGTATAAACTGATTCACTAAATATTTAAATTGTAGTTTTATTGGCACAATATTTAAAGTAATCTCATGCGTTACGAGGGAAAAACGTGCTGTATATATGTAGTGGAATAGACTGTAATGGAAGTAAAACTATATTTTTTGTTAAACATTGTGTACGCTTATTTTGTAACGAAACACAGTATTTGAAACAATAAAGATACTAAAATGAAACTTCCTGGCTGATTCAAACTATGTAGAGAAATTGCCGACGAAAGGCTGAAGTCCCGAGTTCGAGTCTCGGCCCGGCACACAGTTTTATCTGTCAGTAAGTTTCATATCAGCGCACTCTCCACTGCAAAGTGAAAATTTCATTCTTGGTAAGCAGTTCCTATCTGCTATTTTAACTTCATGTGATAAAGTGGTAATAAGAGTAAAATATAATATCACTTTGTCGCAAAATGCACTTCTCGGCTTAGTGTAATAGGTTTGTGTAAAACAATCTAGCTCCTTAAAAACCTGGAAGTCTGATACTTTTCTTCTGATGTTTCCAGGGGACGTGTAAGGTATTTTATTATTATTATTATTAACAGCATTATATAAAATTATTATTATTTTTATATTTTGCCTCCAATGTGGGTGTTCTTGCGACCGCTGCTCTTGAAGTCGCTGTAAAGCTCTCACCACCGATAAAATCCAAGCTCCATTATAAGTTTCTCGATGTTGAGTGAGGCAGGGATGTTTTTTAACTGTCTCGATGTTGAATGAGGTAGGGATGTTTTTGAGATGACTAACTCTCTGATGCGTTTCGTTGGGAGAGAACATTCCCTCGAATATTTCTTTTTCGGTTCTGAGCACTATGGGACTCAACTGCTGAGGTCATTAGTCCCCTAGAACTTAGAACTAGTTAAACCTAACTAACCTAAGGACATCACAAACATCCATGCCCGAGGCAGGATTCGAACCTGCGACCGTAGCGGTCTTGCGGTTCCAGGCTGCAGCGCCTTTAACCGCACGGCCACTTCGGCCGGCCTCTTTTTCGGAAATGTCATATCTTGACTGACCACCACAACATCAAAAGGCTTAGGTTTACATCAAGCTTCGACCATCATCTGCATCCAATCCATTGGTTCCTCTGCTTGTAATGTTACCCAGTTTCATAATCTTATCAAATTCCATAAAAAAGAGTGTCATGTAATAGTGGAAGTTATTCCCTTTCTCTCGAAAAGTTTCAGTTCACCCACACCATAATTAAGATACTTTGGGACAGTGTAATTCTTTTTCTAGCCTGAATATGACTCACAAAAACTTCAAGATGTTTGACTTTCTTGTGCAATAATTCTATCACAAAGCGATTTAGTTAGGAAACAACTTCATTGGCCCCTTTTCTTCCATTATCTCGTCGGTGTAAGTGTAGACCACTGAAGTTGCATATTAAAGCTGAGAACATTGAAAGAGTAAATAGACAACTGCCTCTTGTAATAGATATTATTAGTACTTATGTTTGGTAGGCATATATATATATATATATATATATATATATATATATATATATATATATTGGAGGTTCATGCAGTTTGCTTCTGTTTCATTAGACGTTTGGCTTCTTAAATGATCATTTCGTTTTCTAGAATAAAATGTTTCACCTTTGACTTTATGTACATTCTGGTCAATAGTGATCTTTGAATTTCTTTCAAGATTTGTTTTTTCGTGTCATAATTTTTCAGATGACATTGCATTCAGCATTTTCATCTCAGCAGTGCCCTTACCGCAGGTTGAGCATATGTCATTCATTGGATAACGAGAAGCTATATTGAATTTGGTGTTATATGCTGTTCTATGCATTTCATGTCAAACGTCAAAATTTGGGTATTTTTTTCTGGAAAAATTCATGCAGTTTTTTTCACCAAAAGTTCCTCTGGAAGATACAGCCTCTTGGTACTGTCATTGTTGTAACGACTTGCTCTATCCTTAAATGAATGAATGTGATCATAAGCTGTCATTCATATCTCGTTCTTAATTTTCCATGGCTTCTTTCTATGCCTACCCCTTCCAGCACTAGCAGATTTGCCCAGCTTCAAAAGTTTCCGAACTGTCATTAATCATCGTCTTGTTACCCATGTACTGCCATGAAGGCTTTTCGGCATATAAGAATTTCATGTCGTCACCTATCAGTTTTACAGTGTATCTGAAATTACACCCTGAAGCTGTGCATCTTCTTTCTTCCCTGAAAGCAGTCTGTGAAGTGGAAGTATTGTAGTGATGCCTGTCACGTACAATGATTGTTCATTCCAGTCTACCATATCACTAAATTTTCGTATAATATTTGATCTTTCTTCAGCAATTACTACGGCAAAACACTTTAATTTAGTTGCAGTCTTTACCTAGTTCATGAGACTAAACCCTTAATTTCTTCATGACTGAACTCATACACCCTCGTACATGCCCTTTCCTAACACTGTGAGAATCTGAAGGACTCTGTCTTAACATAGCTACCCCACTCATACAATATAACGTCATCCGAAATTGTACTTAATGCTTTCTCAGAAAATTATTTTGAACAGTTAGTTCATAAGCTCTCTCGAAGCGTAAATGGTTGCCAAAGCATACTTGACCTCTTAGCAACAAATAATCCTGGACAAATAGTGAGTCTCGTGACGAATACAGTGATTAGCGTCCACAAGGCAGTTGCTGCTAGGCTGAATACCGTAACACCTACAACCATCAAAAAGAAACGCAAAGTATATCTATTTAACGAAGGTGATAAAAATGCTTTTAACTCCTTTTTAGGAGACAGTCTTCACTCCTTCCGATCTGATCATGTAAGCGCAGCAGAGTTGTGGAATGGTTTCAGAGAGATAATATCGATAACAATTGAGAGATATATACCACATATATTAATAAGTGATGGTACTGATCTCCCATGGTACACAAAAAGGGTCAGATCGCTGTTGCAGAAGCAACGAAAAAAGGGCGCCAAATTTTAAAAAAACGCAAAATCCCCAAGATTGGCAGAGTTTTGCAGAAGTTCGAAATATAGTGCGTACTTCAATGCGAGATGCTTTTAATAATTTCCACAGCGAAATTCTGTCTCGAAATCTGGCAGAAAACCCAAAGAGATTCTGTTCATACATAAAGCATACCAGTGGCAAGACGCAATCAATACCTTCACTGCGATAACAACGGTGAAGTCACTGATGACAGTGCCACTAAAACACAGTTATTAAACATGGTTTTCCGAAACCCCTTCACCAATGAAGACGAAGTAAAAATTCTGCCAAGGTGAGAAACATAGAAGTAGATATTCTCGGTGTAAGAAAGCAGCTTAAATCACTTAATAAAGACAAGGCCTTCAGTCCAGATTGTATACCAGTCAGGTTCCTCTCAGAGTATGCTGATACAATAGCTCCATATTTAGCAATTATATACAACCGCTCGCTCACAGAAAGATCCGTACCTAAAAACTGGAAAATTGCTCGAGTCACACCAATACCCAAAAAGGGAAGTAGGAGTTATCCGCTGAATTACAGACCCATATCACTAACGTAGATTTTCAGTAGGGTTTTGGAACATATACTGTATTCGAACATTACGAAGTACATCGAAGAAAACGCTTTATTGCCGGCAGGAGTGGCCGTGCGGTTCTAGGCGCTACAGACTGGAGCCGAGCGATCGCTGCGGTCGCAGGTTAGAATCCTGCCTCGGGCATGGATGTGTGTGATGTCCTTAGATTAGTTAGGTTTAATTAGTTGTAAGTTCTAGGCGACTGATGACCTCAGAAGTTAAGTCGCATAGTGCTCAGAGCCAAAACGATTTATTGACACATAACACGGTTTCTGAAACTATCTTTCTTGCGAACCACAACTAGCTCATGAAGTAATGAGTGCTATCGACTGGGGATGTCGAATTGACATACTTCAGCATTTCTTGCTTCAGCATTGTTTGGGGTTGGGTTGTTTGGGGGAGGAGACCAGACAGCGAGGTCATCGATCTCATCGGATTAGGGAAGGACGGGGAAGGAAGTCGGCCGTGCCCTTTCAAAGGAACCATCCCGGCATTTTCCTAGGGCGATTTAGGGAAATCACGGAAAACCTAAATCAGGATGGCCAGACGCGGGATTGAACCGTCGTCCTCCCGAATGCGAGTCCAGTGTGCTAGCCACTGCACCACCTCGCTCGGTTCAGCATTGGTTGGTAACCCATAAGGAATCTAAAATGTAATACACTGCATTGGACAAAGCACTTTTATTCCCTGTAGCGAGAGACATTAGCACATTATTTCCCTAGATGCCTAAACTAAAATGAGTTACAGAAGGTGGACTATTCATATTGTCACACTGGTCGATGAAAAGTATTAACAACACAGAAACCTACATCTCTCGGCATACATAACTCATTTTTGAAAAAAAAGTGGACAAACCACGTTCTTTTCCTGTACTCTTCATTCGTGACGTACTACAGACATCAAAAAATGTTTTCCATCACCTCGGTTCTGAGAGTTTTTGAACCTGTATAGAAAATTGGAAGAGAGATCAACATAAACATAATTTCCGCCTTTTTATTGCTCATGAAAACCACACATTGCATGTTGTACCACCATACAGCGAGACCTTCAGAGGTGGTGGTCCAGATTGCTGTACACACCGGCACCTCTAATACCCAGTAGCACGTCCTCTTACATTGAGGCATACCTGTATTCGCCGTGGCGTACTATCCACAAGTTCATAAAGGCACTGTTGGTCCAGGTTGTCCCACTCCTCAACGGCACAGTTATCTCGGCATAGTTACCTCAGAGTGGTTGGTGGGTCACGACGTCTATAAAGAGCCCTTTTCAATCCATCCCAGGCATGTTCGATAGAGTTCATGTCTGGAGAACATGCTGGCCACTCTAGTCGAGCAATGTCGTTATCCTGAAGGAAGTTATTCACAAGATGTGCACGTTGGGGACGCGAATTGTCGTCCATGAAGACGAATGCCTCTCCAATGTGCTGCCGATATGGTTGCGCTATCGGTCGGAGGATGGCATTCACGTATCGTACAGCCGTTACGGCGCCTTCCATGACCGTCAGCGGCGTACGTCGGCCCCACATAATGCCACCCCAAAGCAGCAGGGAACCTCCACCTTGCTGCACTCGCTGGACAGTGTGTCTAAGGCGTTCAGCCTGACCAGGTTGCTTCCAAACACGTCTCCGACGATTGTCTGATTGAATGCATTTGCGACACTCATCGGTCAAGAGAACCTGATGCCAATCCTGAGCGGTCCGCTGGGCATGTTGTTGGGCCCATCTGTACCCCGCTGCGTGGTGTCGTGGTCGCAAAGATGGTCCTCGCCACGGACGTTGGGAGTGAAGATGCGCATCATGCAGCCTATTGCGCACAGTTTGAGTCGTAACACGACGTCCTGTGGCTGTACGAAAAGCATTATTCAACGTGGTGGCGTTGCTGTCAGGGTTCCTCCGAGTCATAATCCGTAGGTAGCGGTCATCCACAGCAGTAGTAGCCCTTGGGTGGCCTGAGCAAGGGAAGTCATCGACAGTTCCTGTCTCTCTGTTTCTCCTCCATGACCGAACAACATCGCCTTGATTCACTTCGAGAGGCCTGGACATGTCCATTGCTGAGAGCCCTTCCTGGCACAAAGTAGCAATGCGGACGCGATCGAACCGCGGTATTCGCCGTCTAGACGTGGTTGAACTACAGACAAAACGAGCCATGTACCTCCTTCCTGGTGCAATGACTGGAAGTGATCAGCTGTCGGACCCCTCCGTCTAATAGGCGCTGCTCATGCATGGTCGTTTAGATTTTTGGGCGGCTTTAGTAACACCTCTGAACAGTCAAAGGGACTGTGTCTGTTGCACAATATCCACAGTCAACGTTTATCTTCAGGAGTTCTGGGAACTGGGGTGGTGCAAAACTTTTTTTGATGTGTGTATTTGTGCACAGCGGTGCTTTCGGCGGTCGCTGTAACGAAGAGTAATTATTGTGAGTAAAGTACCGTGAAACAGGAACTGATGTCTCCAGTTTGATTCCGAGATTTGAGAAGTTGTACAGTGAAAGCAACGTTATTAATTCTATTGATTATATTAGCGATACACTTTCTCGGTAAATTTTTCGTGTTTTTAAAATCCGTTGTTAATTTATTATTATATTAGGTTGGTGCATAAGTTCGTAGCGTTTTTGTTCTGCATGTTGGTATTCCGGTTGTTACGAGTTTATTTATCGATTGTCGATTTTTATTTGTAGTTCACTGTTCCTATTTGAGTTAACATGTAGTCGTTTTGTCATTTAGACAAATTGAGTGAGCTGTGTACACTATAAAATGGAGTGGCAAGTGGAGAAATCGGAACGTTTACGACCTGTTCTTCTGTTTGAGTTCAGTGGAGGCGTGACAGCAGCGGAGGTAGCTAGAAACATTTGCACCGTGAATGAGGATAATGCCATTGGAAGAGCACGACAAGAAAATAAGGATCGTTTTGACATTAGTGTGTCTCCACGTACGGAAAGACCTTTGGGGTTTGATGAAGATCTTTTAAACGAATTAATCAGCAATGATCCACGTCAGTCATCATTCCACCATCGGGCGACATTTGTATGCAGTTGGGAAGGTTCAAAAAGCAGATATGGATACCGCATGCTCTAAGCCAAAAGCACAAAAATCAGCAGGTGTCCATAAGTGCAACTCTGGCTCGTGAACAAACCCGACCATTCGTATCCTGTATCGTTACTGGTGGCGAGAAAAATATAAGGAAAAGAAGGGAATGGTTAAGTCCAAACAGAGCAGCAACTCCCCGTACGCAGAACTGCACACATCCACAAAAGATAATGTTATGCATCTGATGGAACAACGACGGTGTGGCGCACTACGAATTGCTTACCCGAGGTGTAACCGCTACTGCTACCATTTATTGTCAACAAACTGAAACGTTCTGCAGACGCAATCCAAGAACGACCATCAGGAAGACGCTTCTCCACGATAACGCCCGCCTGCATTCTCCTAGGCTGATAAAAAACACTACACAGGCGTTGGATTGGGAAGTCATTCCGCACCCACCTTATTCACCTGATATTGCGCCCTCGATTTTCACCTTTCCCGCTCTCTGTCGAACAACATTCGAGGATCTTCCTTTCGATAAAAATGCGCTCCGAACATGGCTTGACGAGTTTTCTCCTGATTTCTGCAGTTGCGGAATCGAAAACTTACCCCAGCGTTGGCAGATTGTTGAAAGAAGTGAAGGAGAACCTATTATTGATGACTAAAATATCAGTTATGTGTATCTGTTGTGTTTATTCAACTTACGGAAAAACGCTACGAACATTTGCACCAAGCCAACATTTTAATACTAACCCAGCTGCATCAACTACGCGCTTCAACTACATTAGATGCGCCTATGTTAATGGGATGCATGCTGGACTCACATGCGTGAGGACAACGGTTCAAACCCATGTCTGGCCATTCGGAATAGTAGATTTTGTGTGATTTCCCGAAATAGCTTCAGGAAAATGTCGGGATTGTTCCTCTGAAAGAGCACGGGTGATTTCCTTCCCCATCTTTAAGTCAATCCTAGCTTGTACTGCGTCTCTAAGGATCTCTTTGCCGACGGGGCGTTAAACCCTCATCATCTTTCCTTCCTTCCTTCGCACCAAGTAAGTTATTGAAAGGCGCTGTGGTGTAAATGCGAGATACTGCCTATGACAAAGAACCCGATAGTGTCCCAAGTTTAGTGCTGATCTTCAGGAGTACATTTGAATATATGGGTGTAATTCTGAGAGAGAAAGATGAACACATGAAGTCAGTTGTATGGAAGGCACGTAGAAGACTTGGCTCTTGTGAACAAAGAACTGTTCAACTCTGAAGGAAGTCACGGACAGCCTGCTAGTGCGACCAATTATAGAGTTCTGTTCCAGCGCTTGCAGTCCTTACAGAGTAGGCATGACAGCAGACACGAGACGAATTCAGAGACTGTATTCTGATGTGTAGTTTTAACACAGTGTACTCTATTTGATGTGTAGTTCCGATACAGATACGACAGGTTGCTTAAGCAATTATGTAGGGCTAAGGATGATTCAGGGAGATCGAAACTAGTTATACTGCACAAATTGTGTAACTGAGATTCAAAAGAGAAAACAGACAATAAAATTTTTAGAAAAGTAGTTTGTTTTTTATATGTCAAGCCTTGCATCAGGCCTAAAGTTCTAGAAAAAAAATGTGGAATTTAAGTTCATTCAGTTAATTCTGAAATATCAGAGATAATGTCCTAGCTATTCACCAGAAATCAAAACTGCCAGTATGCAATGTTTGTTTTGTGCGGTAGTGCTCTTACTAAGTAGCGCTCTTTTCTGGTATTGGAAACTACTCTCAAGATTTGTGCAGCTCGGCGAAATGAGTCTACCGCTGCCCTACTTCTCGCTGCTAAGTTCGGTTTGGGCTACAACTCAGGAATAGATCACACTGCTCGTAACAGTTCAGAAATTGTCTATGCAATGACAAGATTCTAGATTGGATTCTGGTAAGCATTATCCGTTCTAGGAAAACATTTAAAAAAAGGGAGGGAAACACTTTCGCGGTGAATAAAAGTCTCAAAGAAAAGTTCTGACCGTGCACACGCTCTTGGATTGCTGCGAAGTCCAACTGTCCGGAGGTCTGTTCCAATGGGCAAGACATCGCGATTCATATATTATGCTGCATCACTTGAAATAAAATTCGTAATTACTTCCTCACCAGGCGACAGGTGTACCCGCCGGGAGGCCCTAGCCACACATTACATTTCATACCTTGTTTGTTGTTGCGGTCTTCAGTCCTGAGACTGGTTTGATGCAGCTCTCCATGCTACTCTATCCTGTGCAAGCTCCTTCATCTCCCAGTACCTACTGCAACCTGCATCCTTCTGAATCTGCTTAGTGTATTCATCTCTTGGTCTCCCTCTACGATTTTTACCCTCCACGCTGCCCTCCAATGCTAAATTTGTGATCCCTTGATGCCTCAGGACATGTCCTACCAACCGATCCCTTCTTCTAGTCAAGTTGTGCCACAAACTTCTCTTCTCCCCAATCCTATTCAATACCTCCTCATTAGTTATGTGATCTGCCCACCTAATCTTCAACATTCTTCTGTAGCACCACATTTCGAAAGCTTCTATTCTCTTCTTGTCCAATTTATTTATTGTCCATGTTTCACTTCCATACATGGCTACACTCCATAAAAATACTTTCAGAAACGACTTGCTGACACTTAAATCTATACTCGATGTTAACAAATTTCTCTTCTTCAGAAACGCTTTCCTTGCCATTGCCAGTCTACATTTGATATCCTCTCTACTTCGACCATCATCAGTTATTGTGCTCCCCAAATAGCAAAACTCCTTTACTACTTTAAGTGTCTCATTTCCTAATCTAATACCCTCAGCATCACCCGACTTAATTCGTCTACATTCCATTATCCTCGTTTTGCTTTTGTTGATGTTCATCTTATATCCTCCTTTCAAGACACTGTCCATTCCGTTCAACTGCTCTTCCAAGTCCTTTGCTGTCTCTGACAGAATTACAGTGTCATCGGCGAACCTCAAAGTTTTTATTTCTTCTCCCTGGATTTTAATGCCTACTCCGAACTTTTCTTTTGTTTCCTTTACTGCTTGCTCAATATACAGATTGAATAACATCGGGGAGAGGCTACAACCCTGTGTCTCACTCCCTTCCCAACGACTGCTTCCCTTTCATGCCCCTCAACTCTTATAACTGCCATCTGGTTTCTGTACAAATTGAAAATATCCTTTCGCTCCCTGTATTTTACCCCTGCCACCTTTAGAATTTGAAAGAGAGTATTCCAGTCGACATTATCAAAAGCTTTCTCTAAGTCTACAAATGCTAGAAACGTAGGTTCGCCTTTCCTTAATCTTTCTTCTAAGATAAGTCGTAGGGTCAGTATTGCCTCACGTGTTCCAACGTTTCTACGGAATCCAAACTGATCTTCCCCGAGGTCGGCTTCTACCAGTTTTTCCATTCGTCTGTAAATAATTCGCGTTAGTATTTTGCAGCTGTGACTTATTAAACTGATTGTTCGGTAATTTTCAGATCTGTCAACACCGGCTTTCTTTGGGATTGGAATTATTATATTCTTCTTGAAGTCTGAGGGTATTTCGCCTGTCTCGTACATCTTGCTCACCAGATGGTAGAGTTTTGTCAGGACTGGCTCTCCCAAGGCCGTCAGTAGTTCTAATGGAATGTTGTCTACTCCCGGGGCCTTGTTGCGACTCAGGTCTTTGAGTGCTCTGTCAAACTCTTTACGCAGTATCGTATCTCCCATTTCATCTTCATCTACATCCTCTTCCATTTCCATAATATTGTCCTCAAGTACATCGCCCTTGTATAGACCCTCTATATACTCCTTCCACCTTTCTGCTTTCCCCTCTTTGCTCAGAACTGGGTTTCCATCTGAGCTCTTGATATTCATACAAGTGGCTCTCTTTTCTCCAAAGGTCTCTTTAATTTTCCTGTAGGCAGTATCTATCTTACCCCTAGTGAGATAAGCCTCTACATCCTTACATTTGTCCTCTAGCCATGCCTGCTTAGCCATTTTGCACTTCGTGTCGATCTCATTTTTGAGACGTTTGTAGTTCTTTTTGCCCGCTTCATTTACTGCATTTTTATATTTTCTCCTTTCATCAATTAAATTCAATATTTCTTCTGTTACCCAAGGATTTCTACCAGCCCTCGTCTTTTTACCTACTTGATCCTCTGCTGCCTTCACTACTTCATCCCTCAGAGCTACCCATTCGTCTTCTACTGTATTTCTTTCCCCCATTCCTGTCAATTGTTCCCTTATGCTGTCCCTGAAACTCTGTACAACCTGTGGTTTAGTCAGTTTATCCAGGTCCCATCTCCTTAAATTCCCAACTTTTTGCAACTTCTCCAGTTTTAATCTACAGTTCATAACCAATAGATTGTGGTCAGAGTCCACATCTGCCCCTGGAAATGTCCTGCAATTTAAAACCTGGTTTCTAAATCTCTGTCTTACCATTTTACATTATATAATCATACCTTAAGAAATGGTATATTTTCCTATATTCTTGTTACATAATAACAAATCTCATTTGTATCAATCTTTTTACGACTTTTACTTTCTGGTACCAGATTTAACGATAAGCCTATCAACAATGCATGAAATTAGCTTCAGAGAAGTTATTACACATCTACTCAGTCGGAGAACTAGTCCCAGAATGTCCTTTCATAACTCATTAATTTTGTTTTAGCAAAGTCCAGAGAGAAGCGCTGCGTGCCACAAAATGCATAGCTTCACTCTATTTACAGCCGCAGGCAGAGGAAAAGGGTTCTTCTCGTAGGCAGAAGATAGCAGCAGGAAGAGCATGAGCAAGATAGGGAGAAATTTAAAATGTGGCCCATTGCTGGCTAATGCGCGGCTATCGGCTATCAGTCACCGGGGATACAGCGGTGCCTCGGATTTCATTTCTCCGTTGCTCTTAGCAATAACGGTATCACGTTTGTGGTATATTTCTCCGATCATAAGCAGTAATACTTTGAAGCTCTGCTACATATGAAAACAACTACTATTCTGGCCAGTCAAGCTGAAAGCGCTCGCAGCCCAAAATCAGAGATTCTCCATTATATAGAAAATGTAGTCAATGTGTCCAGTCAAGCAGAAGTAGCTGAAAGCGCTCGCAGCCCTAAATCAAAAGATTCTCCATTATGCAGAAAATGTAGTTAATGTTTATGTGACTTGCTCGTCACTACGCACGTCTCCATTGTTTGGAAACTAACAGCGTCTCATTCGAATTTAATTCATAGAAATTCGACTTTAAAGATGGTAAATACCAAAGTTTCGGTATTACAATTGTCATTTTGGATACCATTAGTTTTGTTTTTGCTATACTTCAAGTATTCGAACTTCAGTGATAGAATAACAACTCGGAAATGGCAGTGTAACATTTGCGTATCATTAGTATCTTAGTGCTATTATTCTTTTAAACGTCATACATCTCATAAGATTAGAAGTTTAAAGCTACACTGCTAGAGAGCAGAAGGAAGGCAATGTGTCCAGGTCCCTCTGTAATTTTTTAGAGGGTAACTCCGTTGCCGCGACCGTCTATCTTGCTTAATGGTGCCGCTACTGCCTCCGCCAGCCATTAAGAAAAACCTTAAAGGACCCAGTTTATCACACGGATAAAGCAAATACTGTCGGGATGTAACCAGAGTTTTCCTGCCGTACAAAACCTATGCTGTTGTTCATCGTCATAATTGTTGTTGCTATTAGTAGTGACTAAACGTAACTCAAGTAAGAAACGTGGAGGCGATGGTTGTGTTGCATCAGTACATTTTAGTCGACAGAGCCGTACTAAGATGACTGTTGTTGTTGTTGTTGTCTTCAGTACTGAGACTGGTTTGATGCAGCCCTCCATGCTACTCTACCCTGTGCAAGCTTCTTCATCTCCCAGTACCTACTGCAACCTACATCCTTCTGAATCTGCTTAGTGTATTCATCTTCTTGGTCTCCCTCTACGATTTTTACCCTCCACGCTGCTCTCCAATGCTAAATTTGTGATCCCTTGATGCCTTAGAACATGTCCTATCAACCGGTCCCTTCTTCTTGTCAAGTTGTGCCACAAACTCCTCCCCAATTCTATTCAATACCTCCTCATTAGTTATGTGATCTACCCATCTAATCTTCAGCATTCTTCTGTAGCACCACATTTCGAAAGCTTCTATTCTCTTCTTGTCCAAACTATTTATCGTCCATGTTTCACTTCCATACATGGCTACACTCCATACAAATACTTTCAGAAACAACTTCCTGACACTTAAATCTATACTCGATGTTAACAAATTTCTCTTCTTCAGAAACGCTTTCCTTGTCATTGCCAGTCTACATTTTATATCCTCTCTACTTCGACCATCATCAGTTATTTTGCTCCCCAAATAGCAAAACTCCTTTACTACTTTAAGTGTCCCATTTCCTAATCTAATACCCTCAGCATCACCCGACTTAATTCGTCTACATTCCATTATCCTCGTTTTGCTTTTGTTGATGTTCATCTTATATCCTCCTTTCAAGACACTGTCCATTCCGTTCAACTGCTCTTCCAAGTCCTTTGCTGTCTCTGACCGAATTACAATGTCATCGGCAAACCTCAACGTTTTTATTTCTTCTCCATGGACTTTAATACCTACTTCGAATTTTTCTTTTGTTTCCTTCACTGCTTGTTCAATATACAGATTGAATAGCATCGGAGTCAGGCTACAACCCTGTCTTACTCCCTTCCCAACGACTGCTTCCCTTTCATGCCCCTCGACTCTTATAACTGCCATCTGGTTTCTGTACAAATTGTAAATATCCTTTCGCTCCCTATATTTTACCCCTGCCACCTTTAGAATTTGAAAGAGAGTATTCCAGTCAACATTCTCAAAAGCTTTCTCTAAGTCCACAAATACTAGAAATGTAGGTTTGCCTTTCCTTAATCTATTTTCTAAGATAAGTCGTAGGGTCAGTATTGCCTCACGTGTTCCAACATTTCAGCGGAGTCCAAACTGATCTTCCCCGAGGTCTGCTTCTACCAGTTTTTCGATTCCTCTGTAAATAATTCGTGTTAGTATTTTGCAGCTGTGACTTATTAAACTGATTGTTCGGTAATTTTCACATCTGTCAACACCTGCTTTCTTTAGGATTGGAATTATTATATTCTTCTTGAAGTCTGAGGGCATTTCGCCTGTCTCATACATCTTGCTCACCAGATGGTAGAGTTTTGTCAGGACTGGCTCTCCCATGGCCGTCAGTAGTTCTAATGGAATCTTATCTACTCCCGGGGCCTTGTTTCGACTCAGGTCTTTGAGTGCTCTGTCAAACTCTTCACGCAGTATCGTATCTCCCATTTCATCTTCATCTACATCCTCTTCCATTTCCATAATATTGTCCTCAAGTACATCGCCCTTGTATAGACCCTCTATATACTCCTTCCACCTTTCTGCTTTCCCTTCTTTGCTTAGAACTGGGTTTCCATCTGAGCTCTTGATATTCATACAAGTGGCTCTCTTTTCTCCAAAGGCATCTTTAATTTTCCTGTAGGCAGTATCTATCTTACCCCTAGTGAGATAAGCCTCTACATGCTTACATTTGCCCTCTAGCCATCCCTGCTTAGTCATTTTGCACTTCCTGTCGATCTCATTTTTGAGACGTTTGTATTCCCTTTTGCCTGCTTCATTTACTGCGTTTTTATATTTTCTCCTTTCATCAATTAAATTCAATATTTCTCCTGTTACCCAAGGATTTCTACTAGCCCTCGTCTTTTTACCTACTTGATCCTCTGCTGCCTTCACTACTTCATCCCTCAGAGCTAGCGATTCGTCTTCCACTGTATTTCTTTCCCCCATTCCTGTCAATTGTTCCCTTATGCTGACCCTGAAACTCTGTACAACCTCTAGTTTAGTCAGTTTATCCAGGTCCCATCTCCTTCAATTCCCACCTTTTTGCAACTTCTTCAGTTTTAATCTACAGTTCATAACCAATAGATTGTGGTCAGAGTCCACATCTGCCCCTGGAAATGTCTTACAATTTAAAACCTGGTTTCTAAATCTCTGTCTTACCATTATATAATCTATCTGATACCTTCTTGTATCTCCAGGATTCGTCCATGTATACAACCTTCTTTTATGATTCTTGAACCAAGTGTTAGCTATGATTAAGTTATGCTCTGTGCAAAATTCTACCAGACGGCTTCCTCTTTCATTTCTCTCCCCCAATCCATATTCACCCACTATGTTTCCTTCTCTCCCTTTTCCTACTCTCGAATTCCAGTCACCCATGACTATTAAATTTTCATCTCCCTTCACTACCTGGATAATTTCTTTTATCTCATCATACATTTCATCAATTTCTTCATCATCTGCAGAGCTAGTTGGCGTATAAACTTGTACTACTGTAGTAGGCGTGGGCTTCGTGTCTATCTTGGCCACAATAATGCGTTCACTATGCTGTTGGTAGTAGCTTACCCGCACTCCTATTTTTTTATTCATTATTAAACCTACTCCTGCATTACCCCTATTTGATTTTGTATTTATAACCCTGTATTCACCAGACCAAAAGTCTTGCTTCTCCTGCCCCGAACTTCACTAATTCCCAGTGTATCTAACTTCAACCTATCCATTTCCCTTTTTAAATTTTCTAACCTACCTGCCCGATTAAGGGATCTGACATTCCACGCTCCGATCCGTAGAACGCCAGTTTTCTTTCTCCTGATAACGACGTCCTCTTGAGTAGTCTGCGCCCGGAGATCAGAATGGGGGACTATTTTACCTCCGGAATATTTTACCCAAGAAGACGCCTTCATCATTTAACCATACAGTAAAGCTGCATGCCCTCGGGAAAAATTACGGCTGTAATTTCCCCTTGCTTTCAGCCGTTCGCAGTACCAGCACAGCAAGGCCGTTTTGGTTAGTGTTGCAAGGCAAGATCAGTCAATCATCCAGACTGTTGCCCCTGCAACTACTGGAAAGGCTGCTGCCCCTCTTCAGGAACCATACGTCTGTCTGGCCTCTCAACAGATACCCCTCCGTTGTGGTTGCACCTGCGGTACGGTAATCTGTATCGCTGAGGCACGCAAGCCTCCCCACCAACGGCAAGGTCCATGGTTCATGGGGAGGCTGAGATGACTATCTTATACTATTTTTTCACAATTTGCGGCAAATATTTGAAGTTGTGCTTTTGAATCTGTATTAGAACATACTTTTACTTTCACTGTGTGAAGGAGTCTTACTACTTTTTTAGCTTCTATCACGTCCAGCCTTTCCCGTTGACTGTGTGAAGCAAGCATATGTGGCACAAAGATTGCACTGGGCGGTGGCGGTGTGAATAGAATAACAAAATTTCCAATGTGAAGAAATAGCAGAAATAGCACCTCAGTTGCGTTACCGGTTCTTTACATCGGCGTTCTTAAAAAAACACAGTTGATGAAAATTAAGAACCAAAATCTAAATGGCAAGATTGGTCTTAACGGTGGATGGAGATGTGTGATGGGAAATACTGACACGTAGTCAGCGTTCTGCCCAACCAACAGAAACTGCAATGTTTAGCTTCACCACGCAATTTTGATACTACAACTGCTAGGTCGCTCTCGCTGGCAGAAAAAACAAAAAACAAAAAAAAAAAAAAAAAACAGGGAAGTCGACATGAAGTGTTCCGAACGAATCCGACCTGTGACGAGTTCATTTCTCAGTTTCTCTAAGCAGTAAGGGTATCACGTTTGTGGTATATTTCTCCGATCATAAACAGTTATACTTTGTAGCTCTGCTACATGTGAAAACAACTACTATTCTGGCCAGTCAAGCTGAAAAAGCTGAAAGCGCTACATAGTGACACTGTTAAAAATAGAATGAGACTGTTCAAATCAGCAGAACGTTGCACAAACATTTTTATTGTCCCATGGAGTTAGTTACGTTTACTGTTTGAAATAATTATCCGATCAGCACACCATTATACCAATGTTTCACATCACATATGCTACGCAGAAATACTTAATTTGTACTATACTCGCGCTATATGCTTTAATTTGTGAATAATGAAAGAGACTGACCCATTCGGCTTATGGATGTAGAAATCACAGTGATTTAGCGTTGAACCGTGATTACTTTCGCAATAGCCCGTCAGTTTGTTGTTTGGCCTCACAGTGAACTGCTAATTTGATGGACAAGCAGAGATGCTCGCCTCGGTACAATAATGATTCCGCAGGCAACCGCAAACATTTTTCCATGAAGGCACCGATCACCTCGTGTCACGTTAGGATAAATATGTTAACGGTTATGACGGTTACTTCTGAAATAATATAAACAGTTAACCTATTTTTTCCGCGTGTCTCTTTTTTTTGGTGCCCTTCATACATTTCGGCCAGCCGAGTACGTCTGTTAGCATGATGTCATTTCGCGGCCTCGGCTTCGAAGCGTATTGTAAATTTATATTCGCAACGAAATCTTAATTTAGCGTTTAGACTGTTTCTAATAAACCCCTGCGCTTAAAAATTGTTCCTAAACTGGGAAATTACGTCACCGTTAACACTACTGAGCATTTACAACTGTGTGTAAGTCCAAACTGAATTTTTTGTTAAAGGCAATCACATTTTAACTCCTAAGTTTAAGGTGAATATAGGCTTCGGCCATTTACCTACCACACATATACGACTATATCTCACTCCATCTTTTACCCACAGTTTACACACTTATATCCACCAAAACAATAGCGATTAATCAACATTAGGATGAGAGCAGCAATCAACTTACCATTAGCTCATCCTTCTGAAAAAAATAATAAAATAAGTAAGGTGGTCGCCAGTCCTGATGGGACAAATTTTGAACATTCTTTTGTAATGGAATGAATTTCGATAATGCAAGCTTTTCTTTTATTGCTGGAAAGTTATTCGAAAACACGATGGATGCAAGCAGATACTGTGACTATAGCTTTCTGGCTACCATTTTGGAATTTAATTTGACACAGTTATTGAACGTAATTTACGTCAAATATTGATTTGAACACAAGCGAAATTAACTGTTTCAAGTTTTAAAAAACTTGGCTACAGATTGTACACACTCGTGTACTGCCCGTTTTAGAGGCCATCTTCTCCTTCTCCCCCCCCCCCCCCTGTCTATCACCACCTATCCCTTTCTCTGTCCATCCCTCCTCCCTCCTTTATATATCTATTCTTTTCTCTACGTCTATGCAAACATACGTGGATACGGACTCCTCGCCCCCTCTCGCACCTCTCTGACCTCTTCTGCTGCTGGATCTATGACGATAGCAGCTTCAGTGTTTAGCGTGGTTTTAATCGGTGAATGAGTAGATTACAAAGTTTCGGAGTATTCAAATTCTGTTGTACTATTCTACTCCTAAGCAGATAAACCATACATTTAACTTCCCTGTTTTTTTTTTTATTAAAACCGACTGTGAGGAAAGAAACGTAACAGCTTTCTGTGTATGAAATTCTTAAAAAATATTTATATAAGGTTAAGAAGGTACATGGGAGAAACAATTCATCTAATGATTTAAAAGCCCTGATATAGTGATTAAAACTGACTGCGAGAAAGAAAACGAAACCACACATTTTCACTTTCTTGCAATCTTTAGAATGTCATTTAAAAAATACTTAGCGTATCTCCGTCTGAATGTTCAGTAGAATATCTTGTAAAAATATGAAGTTAATCGGTCAAGAACTTTCCGAGATTTTTGGTAACATTGTGCCCCCTGTACATGTTACTTATGTATTTCTACAGCGTGTTCAGAAATTTCCGTTGCAAACTTGTAGGACTTGTAGAAGTGAGTGAGTAGATAATCTTTTGAATAGGCATCCGTGTTCGGAAACGTACCGTTTCCGTTCTACGGAGGTTTCAATTCACATGCGTAACGCGTCCACGTCTGCTGAGGGAAAGAGAAAAGTATCTTAGTTGCTTGTTATTGTATGCAATAGGGTTGACAGGACGATGTGAACAACTTCTTGTGGGGTCATATGCGAAGTTTAATTTACGAGAATCCTGTAGAGACAGTGGATGATCTGCTGACACAAGTTCTGGCCGCTGCACTAGAAACTGAAGAGACACCAAGTGGGATGAAGAGTGTGTGTGTGTGTGTGTGTGTGTGTGTGTGTGTGTGTGTGTGCCAGTGTCCTCCGTAGGTACAATGTCTCTAACAACGTTGGTGGTTGCCGCATGGAGCCGCTGTTGTAATGCATCAGCACTGTTCTGTGCGTACAGTATGCTGGATTTTTTTTTTGCGGCCTAATGTAAACACTTAGTGTTCATACGAACAAGTGTGATTAACTGATAAGTGGGTTAACGACGACTTGTCTTTCTATGTTATTATAAATTACTGCATTTTGCCGTTTCAGATTTCTGCGTTTTGTGAAAACGTAGTTAAGCAACAAATTACTTCTTTTCAAAATGACGAAGGAAAAGGATTATGGTAGTTCGCAGTTACGCTGAAACATGTACCTACTGAAATTAAATCAACTGTATTGTCCGGAATTCAAGAAATAGAACATGTGCACTAAGAAAACTGTTACTTTGTATAAGAAGATAATTATTAGAGTACCTAACTGTTCTTGCCTTTTAGCAGTTGAGCCGTCATTGTTGGTGGTGACAAATATGGAAAACAGTTTCGTCACCTCACAAATATTGCAGATTAGTAATGGCTCGCCATGTTGCCTACCAGAGCCATGGTTCTGGAAGTGCTTGCGCTGTAATTATTTCACATACGACCTTTGTTCAGAAGAAACAGAGCACATTCCGTCGTCATTTGCAGCGTTTACAAATGCTTGCAGGCAACGGCAATGGACACTAATAAGAACTACTTTAGCTAAAATTCTACCTGTGGTCGGGCTAGTTGCAGTGAAGTAAGAAAAACTGCAAAACAATGGCGATTGGGGAACCAAGAATATAAACAAAGCCTATATAGATGGAGAGGTATGATACAGAATGACAAGTTGTAAATTAGGTTGCGTATTGCGTCTTCGAGCGCAGCGGGACTAGGTAGAGGAGAGGCGACCGCCGCAGATAAGAACAGGGCAAGCGGCGGAGGGAAGTTAATACACTCCTGGAAATGGAAAAAAGAACACATTGACACCGGTGTGTCAGACCCACCATACTTGCTCCGGACACTGCGAGAGGGCTGTACAAGCAATGATCACACGCACGGCACAGCGGACACACCAGGAACCGCGGTGTTGGCCGTCGAATGGCGCTAGCTGCGCAGCATTTGTGCACCGCCGCCGTCAGTGTCAGCCAGTTTGCTGTGGCATACGGAGCTCCATCGCAGTCTTTAACACTGGTAGCATGCCGCGACAGCGTGGACGTGAACCGTATGTGCAGTTGACGGACTTTGAGCGAGGGCGTATAGTGGGCATGCGGGAGGCCGGGTGGACGTACCGCCGAATTGCTCAACACGTGGGGCGTGAGGTCTCCACAGTACATCGATGTTGTCGCCAGTGGTCGGCGGAAGATGCACGTGCCCGTCGACCTAGTGAAACGTCCCCTTTGAACAAATTTACATGTGAAACGTCCACTTAGAACAATTATACAAGCCTGTGCTTAACCTGACACACAATATTATTTAGCGCAACGCAATCTGACTTTCAATAACCCCTACAAAACAATGGCCCTGACTAACTTTAACCTATACCTTTTACAAATCACTTACCTCACAAAAATCTTCGCTACTCAAGCTACTGCAAAACAGCGAGCGCCACTACTGCCAGCTGAATAAAAGATTCAAACCACTGAAGGTACTAACTACTGATAGGGATAGTTAGCAAATAAAAGATATTAATAGAGAACAAACAATGTATTTACCTTAATATTCATAATTGACATTCAGTCTTACAGATTATCAAAACTCCGCCATCTCTCTCCCCACGTCCACCACTGCTGGCGGCTCACCTCCAACTGCCCAGCGCCATGCGCTGTTCGCATCCAGCTATAGCAGTTCATGACAATAATGGCAGACAACAATGCAAACCAGCCACATACTGCACACAGCACAGCCAGTGATTTTCATACAGAGTGCTATGTAACGTTGCCAATAAAAAACATAAACAGCAAACTTACATAAAGAAAGCCTAAACAGCCTACTTACACTAGGACCGGACCGCAGCGATGCACGGATGCACGCCAAGACTGTAGGATCCTACGCAGTGCCGTAGGGGACCGCATCGCCACTTCCCAGCAAATTAGGGACACTGTTGCTCCTGGGGTATCGGCGAGGACCATTCGCAACCGTCTCCATGAAGCTGGGCTACGGTCCCGCACACCGTTAGGCCGTCTTCCGCTCACGCCCCAACATCGTGCAGCCCGCCTCCAGTGGTGTCGCGACAGGCGTGAATGGAGGGACGAATGGAGACGTGTCGTCTTCAGCGATGAGAGTCGCTTCTGCCTTGGTGTCAATCATGGTCGTATGCATGTTTGGCGCCGTGCAGGTGAGCGCCACAATCAGGACTGCATACGACCGAGGCACACAGGGCCAACACCCGGCATCATGGTGTGGGGAGCGATCTCCTACACTGGCCGTACACCACTGGTGATCGTCGAGGGGACACTGAATAGTGCACGGTACATCCAAACCGTCATCGAACCCATCGTTCTACCATTCCTAGACCGGCAAGGGAACTTGCTGTTCCAACAGGACAATGCACGTCCGCATGTATCCCGTGCCACCCAACGTGCTCTAGAAGATGTAAGTCAACTACCCTGGCCAGCAAGATCTCCGGATCTGTCCCCCATTGAGCATGTTTGGGACTGGATGAAGCGTCGTTTCACGCGGTCTGCACGTCCAGCACGAACGCTGGTCCAACTGAGGCGCCAGGTGGAAATGGCATGGCAAGCCGTTCCACAGGACTACATCCAGCATCTCTACGATCGTCTCCATGGGAGAATAGCAGCCTGCATTGCTGCGAAAGGTGGATATACACTGTACTAGTGCCGACATTGTGCATGCTCTGTTGCCTGTGTCTATGTGCCTGTGGTTCTGTCAGTGTGATCATGTGATGTATCTGACCCCAGGAATGTGTCAATAAAGTTTCCCCTTCCTGGGACAATGAATTAACGGTGTTCTTATTTCAATTTCCAGGAGTGTAGATAAAACTACTAAATAGATGAGACGAAGCTATAGCCATCTTTTAGGAAGTGCCGCGAAAGCGGCTAGCCTGGCCGTTCACATCAAATTGACAATCTTAAATGGAGGTTGAGAACGTATACTATGGAATGATGTAAATGACACCGAAGGCGCATAAATGTAAAAAGGTTTAACAAAATAAACGTCAAACTGACCATGAAAAATACAATGTTGAAAAAGTGTACTATAAATCATTGTGAATGACGCCAAAAGCACATAAATTGTAGAAGTATAATTAGATAGACTAACGAATCAGATAAAACGCATTATAATAAGAAAACCAATTTTTCACCTCCATAAATAAGAACACAGTGAACAAAATCCTAAAATTTCCTCCTAAGTACTAATAACGTGTCATTCAGTAAACAAACATTTCGTTGAGATGCAGTAAGACTGCAGCCAAATATAATAAAATAACTATCCGAAACCAGAAAGGAGAAGGGGTGAAGCTGGATGCTATTTCAACAAAGAAAAGTTATTCATCAGGGTCATATGTTTAAGCTGGGCGTGTTCATTCATAGTATGCACCGCGGTGGGGTTAATATTGTGAAATTTTTCGGTTTCCCAAGCATATTCAGGACACGTCGGAGGTGTAGGTATCTGAAATAAGCACTCCGTCGTCAGGCCACGATTGGCCTACTGTGACCATCCGACCGCCGTGTCATCCTCAGTGGAGGATGCGGATAGGACGGGGCGTGGGGTCAGCACACCGCTCTCCTGGTCGTTACTATGGTATTATTGATCGAAGCCGCTACTATTCGGTCGAGTAGCTCCTCAATTGGCATAAGCATTATTTTTTACGTGGTTGGTCAAGGCCGATTTTGAACTTCTAAGGTGTCTTGATGCTCTCCGCAACGATAGTTAAAGGCACGGCGGGTCTGGCCAACATAGATAGGTTGGCAGCATCTGAATCTGATAGATACCTGCCTGGTTGTAGCGGTTGTATTCTTCTGTTTCACTATGGTTCAGTGGAAGTCTAACTTTACATGTGACGTAGAAAGTGGGTGTAGTCCCTGCTTTCCAATCTATTTTCCGATCCTGCCAGATATCATACCCAGATAAGGGACCCTACAGTGAATTTTGGTTCAAATGGCTCTGAGCACTATGGGACTTAACATCTGTGGTCATCAGTCCCCTAGAACTTAGAACTACTTAAACCTAACTAACCTAAGGACATCACACACATCCATGCCCGAGGCAGGATTCGAACCTGCGACCGTAGCAGTCGCGCGGTTCCGGACTGAGCGCCTAGAACCGCGAGACCACCGCGGCAGGCAGTGAATTTTACAAGGTGGTTTGTGCTAAGGAGTAATAACGTAATTTTGGTAACGGTTGTTGGGTGGGACTTTTTTTTGGATGATCGAATCAATAACATTTGGTTGATAAACATTTGAATGCGCGATAAATCTAGTTGAAGTTCACACTGGTAGGCTTGCTCAGAAAGCGGGACATGATTGACATTGCAGAGAGAGCAGCCATTTTATGCTATTTTCAGTGATTTGAAGAGTAGTGAATGATGTAAGTAGTCGTTGTTTCCTTCGTGAATATATTAAAGTGGCTTTATTATCTCGCATGGTTATTTTCAGACCCAAATACGGAAGTGTGAAACCATTATGATGTTCCAAAGTGAACTGAATATTAGAATGAATTTTATTAAAGTCCCGGTCAAGAAGTCGTAAGTTGGCATCCGTTCCATCAGAAAGGAGTATAATGTCATCGATATATCTTTTGTAACAAACTATTCTTTGAAGAAGTTGCTGAGGATGAGTTGAAAAAAAAATCGATATTCGATACAGCTAATGTGAAAAAAATGAAATGATCGTATGGCATTGATGGTCGGGAGTCCAACATAGGGAAGTGCGGCCGCAGAGTTTGCAAGTTCTTTCAGCTGACGCCAAATTGGGTGACTTGTGTGTCGATGCTGATGAAATGATAATGAGAGCCGACAGGGGTGGCCGAGCAGTTCTAGGCGCCACAGTCTGGAACCGCGCGACCGCTATTGTCGCAGGTTCGAATCCTGCCTCGGGAATGGATGTGTGTCATGTCCTTAGGTTAGTTAGGTTTAGGTTAGGTTAGTGTTGTTTAACGTCCCGTCGACAACGAGGTCATTAGAGACGGAGCGCTAGCTCGGGTTAGGGAAGGATGGGGAAGGAAATTGGCCGTGCCCTTTGAACGGAACCATCCCGGCATTTGCCTGAAACGATTTAGGGAAATCACGGAAAACCTAAATCAGGATGGCTGGAGACGGGATTGAACCGTCGTTCTCCCGAATGCGAGTCCAGGTTAGTTAGGTTTAAGTAGTTCTAAGTTCTAGGGGACTGATGATCTCAGAAGTTAAGTCCCACAGTGCTCAGAGCCATTTGGGCCATTAGATAATGAGAACCACACAACACCAATTCCCCGAGCAGAAAAAATCTCCGACCCGCCCAGGAATCAAACTCGGGCGCGCTACATGGCAGTCAGACGTGTTGGCCACACAGCAAGTGAGGTGGACTATAGTTAATTTAAATGGCAATGAACCTTGCAAGAGGGGCCCTCATGGCTAGCCCGTCGATTTGTCTATGTATTATGTTACTAAAGGAGGCATAAATGAGGTTAAGAAATCAAACGAAATGTAGTTACATTGTAACAAGAGACTCATCTCTGAACAAACTTTTATCAGTGGAGTCTTGGTTTACCGTGCAGAACTATGAGTCTTGTTCTCTCAAAAGTAATAGGGAAAGACGAAGTGAGTTGTGGAACGATGTAGTGTGTCCACCAATTTGGCAGGACTGTACGCCATGTCAGAGTGAACAACAGTGTGACAAATGGGAAGCGCCGGCTTTCCGTGGACGCCGTACTTGCCCGCTTAGCCCCTGACAGATGACAGCCCAGTCGCTCGGAGAGATGACTTGCTGGCCGAGAACAGCGTTGGCCGCGGGCAGGGGGGTGGGGGATGAAACTTGGCGACTGACGCCGAAGCCACAAAACTACTGTGTGCGGCCGGCAGACAAATGCACTTGCTGGAGCGCGCTCGGCGTGCCAAAGGAAAGGGGCGGCAGCTGCAGGCAGCAGTTGACTAGCGCAGTAGAAGTAGCGACTAAATTTTATACCGCACGTATTCGGTGTTATGGGAGAGACATACCAGCTACAAAGCATTGATTGCTCATCACTTTCGTTACTGAAACTCATCTGTATTACTAAATAAAGACAAGTCATCGTTGAAAGTTGTAACCAAAAATCTCAAAGTATCCTTGACCGTTTTACTTCAAATTTTTACATGGTACTCTTATAAACGCTCGGATGGACAATGGCTACGTATTTGTAATAATATTAGGTATGTAAATAGATATATGAAGTCTATGTTAATGTACAAAGATAAATCGTTGTTTAGTGTTTAACGAAAAATCTCGACAAATCCTTGACCTATTTACTTCAAATTTGTACTCGATATGTAAGAAAACATTCGGACTGACATAGGCTGAAATGTTGACATTTCACTTCAAATTTTTACACGGTACTCTAATAATTGGTTGGACGAACATAGACTATATATATATATATATATATATATATATATATATATATATATATATATATATATATATATATATATATTAAAGGGAACTGTTGTTAGTAAAAATTGGTAGAATATATTGACCAATTTCGCTTTAGAATTTTATACAATAATTTGATAAACGTTTGGATGGACATAACCTAGATACACTGAAGAGAGAAAGAAACTGGTACACCTGCCTAACATCGCGTAGGGCCCCCAAGAGCAAGCAGAGGTGTCGCAACACGACGCGGCGTGGACTCGACTAATGCCTGAACCAGTTCTGGAAGGAACTGACACCGTGAATCCTGCAGGGCTGTCCATAAATCCGTAAGAGTACGAGATGGTGGAGATCTCTTCTAGGCATCCCAGATATACTAAGTAATGTTCATGTCTGGGCAGTTGAGTGGCCCGTGGGAGTGTTTAAACCCAGAAGAGTGTTCCTGGATTCTCTATGTAGCAATTCTGGACGTGCGGGGTGTCGCATTGTCCTGCCAACTCCGTCGGAATGCACAATGAACATGAATGGATACAGGTGATCAGACAGGATGCTTACGTACGTGTCACCTGTCAGAGTCGTATATAGACGTATCAGGGGTCCCATATCACTCCAGCTTCACACGCCCCACTACATTACAGAGTGTCCACCAGCTTGAACAGTCCCCTGCTGACATGTAGGATCCATGGATTTATGAGGTTGCCTCCATATTCGTACACGTCCATCGGTTCGATACTATTTGATACGAGACTCGTCCGACCAGGCAACAAGTTTCTAGTCATCAACAGTCCAATGTCGGTGTCGACAGGCCCAGGCGAGGCGCAAAGGTTTGTGGTGTGCAGTCATCAAGGGTACACGAGTGGGTCTTCGGTTCTGAAAGCCCATATCGATGAAGTTTCGTTGAATAGTTCGCCCGCTGACACTTGTTGATGGCCCGGCATTGAAATCTGCAGCAATTTGCGAAAGGGTTGCACTTCTGTCACGTTGAACGATTCTCTTCAGCCGTCGTTGGTCCCATTCCTGCAGGATCTTTTTCCGGACGCAGAGATGTCGGAGATTTGATGTTTTACCGGATTTCTGTTATTCAAGGTACACTCATAAAATGGCCGTACGAGAAAATCCTCACGTCATCCCAGCCTCGGAGATGCTGTGTCCCATCGCTCGTGCGCCGAGCATAATACCACGTTCAAACTCACTTAAATCTTGTTAATCTGCCATTGTAGCAGCAGTAGCCGATCTAACAACTGCGCCAGACACTTGTTGTCTTATACAGGCGTTGTAGACCGCAGCCCCGTATTCTGCCTGTTAACGTATGTCTTTATTTGAATACGCATGCCTATAGCAGTTTCTTTGGTGCTTCAGTGTATTTTCAATATATTAATGGATGCATACGTATAATGTATAATAGGGAAAAGCTGTTAGAAAAAACATTGAAAATTGATGACCGATTTTCTCCTGATTTTTATACGGTAATACACTCCTGGAAATGGAAAAAAGAACACATTGACACCGGTGTGTCAGACCCACCACACTTGCTCCGGACACTGCGAGAGGGCTGTACAAGCAATGATCACACGCACGGCACAGCGGACACACCAGGAACCGCGGTGTTGGCCGTCGAATGGCGCTAGCTGCGCAGCATTTGTGCACCGCCGCCATCAGTGTCAGCCAGTTTGCCGTGGCATACGGAGCTCCATCGCAGTCTTTAACACTGGTAGCATGCCGCGACAGCGTGGACGTGAACCGTATGTGCAGTTGACGGACTTTGAGCGAGGGCGTATAGTGGGCATGCGGGAGGCCGGGTGGACGTACCGCCGAATTGCTCAACACGTGGGGCGTGAGGTCTCCACAGTACATCGATGTTGTCGCCAGTGGTCGGCGGAAGGTGCACGTGCCCGTCGACCTAGGACCGGACCGCAGCGACGCACGGATGCACGCCAAGACCGTAGGATCCTACGCAGTGCCGTAGGGGACGCACCGCCACTTCCCAGCAAATTAGGGACACTGTTGCTCCTGGGGTATCGGCGAGGACCATTCGCAACCGTCTCCATGAAGCTGGGCTACGGCCCCGCACACCGTTGGGCCGTCTTCCGCTCACGCCCCAACATCGTGCAGCCCGCCTCCAGTGGTGTCGCGACAGGCGTGAATGGAGGGACGAATGGAGACGTGTCGTCTTCAGCGATGAGAGTCGCTTCTGCCTTGGTGCCAATGATGGTCGTATGCGTGTTTGGCGCCGTGCAGGTGAGCGCCACAATCAGGACTGCATACGACCGAGGCACACAGGGCCAACACCCGGCATCATGGTGTGGGGAGCGATCTCCTACACTGGCCGTACACCACTGGTGATCGTCGAGGGGACACTGAATAGTGCACGGTACATCCAAACCGTCATCGAACCCATCGTTCTACCATTCCTAGACCGGCAAGGGAACTTGCTGTTCCAACAGGACAATGCACGTCCGCATGTATCCCGTGCCACCCAACGTGCTCTAGAAGGTGTAAGTCAACTACCCTGGCCAGCAAGATCTCCGGATCTGTCCCCCATTGAGCATGTTTGGGACTGGATGAAGCGTCGTCTCACGCGGTCTGCACGTCCAGCACGAACGCTGGTCCAACTGAGGCGCCAGGTGGAAATGGCATGGCAAGCCGTTCAACAGGACTACATCCAGCATCTCTACGATCGTCTCCATGGGAGAATAGCAGCCTGCATTGCTGCGAAAGGTGGATATACACTGTACTAGTGCCGACATTGTGCATGCTCTGTTGCCTGTGTCTATGTGCCTGTGGTTCTGTCAGTGTGATCATGTGATGTATCTGACCCCAGGAATGTGTCAATAAAGTTTCCCCTTCCTGGGACAATGAATTCACGGTGTTCTTATTTCAATTTCCAGGAGTGTATAACAAACATTTGGACAGACGTAAGCTATTTATTTTTTAATCAACAATGTACAGGTTATCCGTTAAACTGACTGAGAGCAAGAAAATGTGCTATGCTGTGCTGCGAAAACGTGCAGTTTCGTTTTCTTCCTCTCAGTCTGTTTTAACAGGAAACAGTAAATTTGTATTTACGACTAGAATACTACTATGGAATCTGAATCACCAAAACTTTGCGACCCGACATGTTTGCCGATCGGAACTATGCGAAATACCCACATGGAAAATACTACCCTCACAGATCCAGCAGCAGAAAAGATTTCTCATATCCCATATACCAATGATCCCAGCCGATTTACTCATTCATTTTAAGCGACGTCAATTGCCAATTAAATGTCATTGGCAACAACAACAAAACAAGGCTCAAGGTCAGAAAGGGGGGACTAGGACATAGAGGAGGAGCAGGAAATGGAGATGGACAGAAAGAGGGGGGGGGGGTGATGAGATGGATAGAAAAAGGTGTAGAAGGAGATGGACACAGAGAGGAGGGAGAAGGAGATCAGGACGTAAATCCCATTCCCACAGATATTTAGCAACTGCAAAGAATTGCCGGGTTCGCTAGCTTTTAATTTGTTGTAGACCCTTCTGTGACTTTGACTGTCGATACAAGTAACACTGCATTATTTCCTTACCCTCCACTGAAAAAAACACACCATTTTCTTCTTTTCCGGTACATGGTGATTACACTTAATAATGAGAAAATGTACTGTTGTTGTTGCAGTCTGCCGGTCGTTGTGGCCGAGAGGTTCTACGCGCTTCAGTCCGAAACCGCGCTGCTGCTACGGTCGCAGGTTCGAATCCTGCCTCGGGCATGGATGTGTGTGATGTCCTTAGGTTAGTTAGGTTTAAGTAGTTCTAAGTCTAGGGTACTGATGACCTCAGATGTTAAGTCCCACAGCGCTCAGAGCCATTTGAGCCATTTGTTGTGGTCTTCAGTTCGAAGACTGGTTTGATGCAGCTATCCTGCGCAAGTCTCTTCTTCTCCGAATAACAACTCCAACCTATATCCATTTTAACCAACTTACTGAATTCATATCTTGGTCTCCCTCTCCAATTTAAGCCCACACTCTTCCCTCCAAAGGCATTTTTACCTGACTCGACATGACTGAGTGTTTGTGTTGTCCTCATCATTTCATCATCATTCCTGCAAGTGGCGAGATTGGACTGAGAAAAGGTTGAGAATTTGTACGGGCGCTGATAACCGCGCAGTTGAGCGCCCCACAAACCAATCATCATAATCATAATCGTAATCATCATCATCATCATCTTCCCTCCAACACAAAATTGACAATTCCATTATGTCCTATCAAACGATCGCTTCTTTTAGTGAAGTTAGGCCATAAACTTCTTTTCTCCCGAATTAGATTCAGTACTCTCTTGTTAGTTACATGATCTGTCCATCTTATCTGTAGCATTCTTCATGTGTAGCGTCAGATTTCAAAAGCTCCTATCTCTTCCTGTCTTAACTACTTATCATTCATGTTTCATTTCCATACAAGACTACATTCCAGACAAGTACCTTCAGAAAAGATTTCCTACCACTTAAGTTTATAAAAAATTCTCTTTTCCAGAAAAGATTTCCTTGCTATAGTCAGTTTGCATTTGAGACACATCGACAAAAGATTCACATCACCTCTATTTCGAAATTCATAGCACAGAAACAAAATTTGGTTCTGAGGCATACATATATATGTACATATTCATTTGCAATGTGTTCAGATCGCAAACTAAAAAAAAATTATCTAACGGTAAAATCATCTATTTCCCATGGGGGATTTTCACAGCACTCCTGAGAAACATTAGTAAATGGTGGAACGTCCCCTTGCTAGGACGCAGACTTGAATCCGTCGTTACATACCGTCGATGAGATAATCAGTCCAGCCTTGGTCCAAACTAATCCACTCTTCAATGGCGATTCTACATGCGTCGAGATCAGGTTGTCGTGGTCGGCACCCAGAAACAGCTCGTTTCAACTGATCCCACACGGGTTCGATTGGAGGACAGACAGGCAGGCAACTCCATTGTGGTGACCCTAGTATGCTAAGTGAACGAGTTTACGAGAACTTTGGACGCAAAAATGAAAAATATAAATCTAGTCCTCACACCCCAATGCAAGCCCCAAGCCCAAGATCCAAATATCATAAAAAGAGAAACAAAGTCCCCCTGTACTAACATTGCACGACTAGTGGCAATTAGACTCAAAAGAAAGTAAAATAAAAAGAAATAGAAAAGAATCTTGGTAGCAAAGTAACTTAATATTTTGAAAAAGAATAAAAAAGGGATAGAATCCATTAGTTTCAAGTAAAAATAATAGTAGCCGGCCGGAGTGGCCGAGCCGTTCTAGGCGCTACAGTCTGGAACCACACGACCGCTACGGTCGCAGGTTCGAATCCTGCCTCGGGCATGGATGTATGTGATGTCCTTAGGTTAGTTAGGTTTAAGTAGTTCTAAGTTCTTGGGGACTGATGACCTCAGAAGTTAAGACCCATAGTGCTCAGAGCTATAAAATAGCAATGTAGTAGACTTGTAGGTCACGGAGTATAACAAGTGACCTCAAAGAATACTCCTTGTGAGTACTCTTTGAGGAGTATTCTTTGAGGACACTGCGAAATACAGAAACTAAAGTTGTACATTGTTAATGTGCTTCTGGCACTTGTCTTGTCGTGTCGTAACTGAACTTGTGCGCTCGTACGTAATATTGGTAGGCGATACGAGATGATTTGTTACATTTTGAAGATTTGCCATCTGCTAGAAATGATTAAAAACTGAAAGAGGTAAATCAGCAACTTTGAAAATATCTTTGAAGTTATTCAAGATAGGAAAATAACCGAATAGGCTATATTGTTTTAATTTGATCAATATCAGCGAAAGACTGAACTTAGACCCAATACGATAGAAATTAATAGTTCAGTTGATAGTAAGTGATGAATATTGTAGACTGTGAGGAATATACTTAAACTGCGTTAAAGTAAATAACGTGATCTGGATCTTTCTGTAAACTGTTTGGCTGAATTTACGTAACTAATTCCACTCATCCGAAAGAAAGGTTACTTCTTTAAGACAATGACAGGATGCGCACAGACTAGAATAAACCGACATAAAGTGAATTTACTGTGTCTGACAGTTCTTTCAACCCATTTAATATTACGTGCTTATGAAACATTTATCTGCGCGACAAAAGATTGTCAACAGAGCGCAGCATTCATAGATATTCTTTGGCGCTGTAGAAAGTTATCGTACTGATTCAGACGTTTTAGCTCACGAGAATTGCAAACGTTCATAGATAAACTCTGGGCGTATATAGACTGTGATCATGATTAGGGCAATAATCTCAGTTTGTAGGCCTTTACGTGTTGCTAGGCTCGTACACGTTGGGGAGCAAATATTCATCTGAGTAAGGCGGTACAAGTAAAAGGCACTCAACGTAGATACAGTGCAGCAAGACAATTATTTTTTGTGAGTTTCCTCGCAAACATTCTACCGCGAGCTAGCCGGCGCCTGAGCATCATTCATTAATAATCAATCAATATAAAAGGGGAAATTACAACACGCGACTTATCATCCATCAAGATGAAAATGTCACCAAAATGTTGGCTATACCGTCCCACTATTGGTTGCAAAATCTCTTCTCTGTACAGCAGACCAGTGAAATTGCCCTCAGCAACCACGAGAGGTGTGCGATATTACCGAGTTGCCTGCAAACATATTGTCTGCGATTATCAGTGTAGAAACAGAACCGAGTTCCGTCCGTAAACAACAATAGATGCCAACCCTGGGGCATCTATTTTACATGATTTATTGTCAATCTGTAGAGGAGTCCATGATGCTGTGGTGTACGACGTGGTCCTCACCATTATCGTCAGGAACGAAGATTCGCACCACACATGCGTCTCCTAACAGTTTGATGCGATACATAACACCCTATAGCCTCTTTGAAGGCCGAATTCAGTTACTTTGACTAAACAGTCGTAGATATCGATCATCCTTTACACCTGTCGAACGTGGACGGCCTGTGTGATGTAAGTCGTTAACACCACTTGTCAGCTGGAACCAATACCATGTCCGCATCATCGCTCTTTGACCTCGGTGCACACGTCAAATAACTTCCCTGTTTGACAAGCCTTCTGCGAACAGCGTGATGATGCGGGCCCGATCATTGGCCGAGATTGCCGATCGTTGCGTGATGGATGTTCACTCCACTATTCCACAGTCACCCCTAATGTGTCCCTACTGGTGCTTATTTTCAACTGAAATGTTGCAGTTCATTCCGTAGGTAACTTCGTGTGTATGTGTGTGTGTGTGTGTGTGTGTGTGTGTGTGTGTGTTCACAACAACTCCAGAGGTGACGTACCGATCGGCACAGGAAAAGTGACAATACCAACACATGTACACGAAATTTTGTACATAGCTGCACGTTCAGAGACCGTGAATAGTTACAATTTAAAGAAAACAGCCCTCGGTCACTATTTTTAACGAGTTAACCGGGTTTCAACACTGCTAGGAGAGTCTTCAAAAATGGTTCAAATGACTCTGAGCACTATGGGACTTAACAGCGATGGTCATCAGTCCCCTAGAACTTAGAACTACTTAAACCTAACTAACCTAAGGACAGCACACAACACCCAGCCATCACGAGGCAGAGAAAATCCCTGACCCCGCCGGGAATCGAACCCGGGAACCCGGGCGTGGGAAGCGAGAACGCTACCGCACGACTACGAGAAGCGGGCAGGAGAGTTTTCCTCAGAATTTAAATCAAAGTATGGTCTATAACGTGGTCACAGAATTATGACTAAAAACGTATGATGCAGAGTATAAGTACAGAATCATCGTGAAAGACTGGCAGTACTTATATGTCATTTATAAGGTAATAAATATGCCAAAAGGGCAACCTGTAATCGCGTCAGTAACGAGCAGCCCTTAGTGGCTCGCCATCACAATTTTTTTATCTTATATCTTTGTGACTAATGTGCACGACATAATGAGATGATGCAAAACTTTTGTTGATGTGTGTATGCCTTCTCTGCTTCGACCATCATCAGTTATTCTGCTATCTAAATAGCAAAACTTTATGAACTGCCTTTAGTGCCTCATTTCCCTCAGAATCAGCTGATTTGACTGGACTACATGACATTATCCTTATTTTACTTCTGTGGATGCCCATCTCTTAATCATTTTTCAAGACACTATCCGTTCCATTCAATGCCCTTTCAAGTCCTTTGGTCTCCCTGATAGGATTACAATGTCATCGACAAATATCAGAGTCTTTATTTCTTCTACCTGAGTTTTAGTTCCTTCTCCAGATATTTCTTTGCTAATTTTACTATTTGCTCTTTGTACAGGCTACAGGCTAAATAGCATCAGGGATAGACAGCAATCCTATCCCACTTCCTTCTTAATTACCTCTCCTCCTTGATGACTTTCGATTCTTATAACTGCACTGCAGTGTTGTTTCTGTACAAGTCGTATAAAACCGTTTCCTCCCTGTATTTTATCCACGATAGCTTTAGAATTTCTAAGAACGTATTCCAGTTAACACTGCCAAAAGCTTTCTCTAAGTCTACAGATGTTATAAACGTAGGTTTTCATCGAGCGGGGTGTCGGAGTGGTTAGTGCAATGAACCCGAAATCGGGAGAACGACGGTTCAAAACCACGTCTGACAATCCAGATGTAATTTTTCCGTGATTTCTCTAAAACGCTCCAGGAAAATGCCGAGACTTCCTCTGAAAAGAGCATGGTCGATTTCCTTCTTCACCCTTTCATAATCTGTTCTTATTCTCCGTCTCTAATGACGACACTGTCGACGGGACGTTAAATTCTTATCTTCCTTCCTTTTCGCAGGTTTTCCTTTGTTTAGCCTATCTTCTAAGATAAGTCGTAGGATCACTATTACCTCACGTGTCCCTACATTTCTTCGGAATCCAAATCATCTTCATAGAGGTCAGCTTCTACCAATTTGTCCTTTCTTTTATAATGTACTACATTATCGTTAATGTGAACTCATATAGACAGAGTAATGAATCGTTGTAACGTAGACCTCATTTGTTCTCTCAGATCAGTTTACAGTTTAGTGTTACAGTCGAAAGGAGGCCTTTATGCGAAATTTAGGTAGGTAGAACTAAATGTCTACGGCGTATAGTCCTCGCACAATTAACTCACACCACCAACTGCCTAACCTGGCCTTTGAATTCACGTCTACATACGGTCGCCAAATGGTAACTGATGTGTTCCGGTCACTTGCAGTGACGTGCGGAAAACTCTGTTTAATTCTTGAGCTATTGGAAACCCGATCATTTACTTTACGCTGGAAATCTTAGCACATGGAACAGCGTAGCATGTGAAACGTATCTGGAAGAGAGCATGAAAGGAACCAAGTGAAGGCTTCCGAGTACTGTCAATTCGGCCAAGCCGGGCATGTAATGCACGTGGGAAAGTGAACGTAGCTAGTGACAAAACATACACGGTGCTCTGTGTCACTAGGAGAAACAGATGCACACAAGAAGTCATTTTAGGATTGCAGCTAGTATCAGACAGTAGGTTTATGAAAACAAGGAAAGACGCATTACATTCGCAATTAAAGAGCTTTTTGAAGTGTAAGGAAAACCTTTTCTATCCACAGTGGGTATCAGCTACAAGGATGGAAGGAATCAGGAACGGCCATGATAGGCACGTTGGCCGTGGCTTCTTTCAAGGCAACCCATTGAGAGTGTCCTCCCTTGGTCAAAGGGGCAGCTTGCTGGACAAAACTGGGAATGAATTAACGAAAAGAAAATGTATCATGCCTATGAACATAGCTACATCCTCTTTGTCCTCAGGAGGTGAACGGCCTTCCGCCAGACGCCAGATGACCCAGAAATGAAATCACCTACGAGCCAGGTTGACTTCAGTTGATATTACTACCAGCTCCGCTTCATGTAGACGGCGAATGTCTCGTCCTATATGGTCCAGGTGCTCTTGAAAGGTTTTGCTATAAACCACCACATTGTCCAAGTAGTTATAGACACATTTGAGTTTTAGGTCACCCAGTACAGAATCTAACAATTGCGACAGGTCGGTTGCTCCTGCAGCCAACTTGAACGGAACATTGTTATACTCGAAGAAATTCCGTTCTTTACAAAAGATGCGCAAGAGGCATCTAATGGTAGGCCTCGTTCAGGTCCATTACGGTAAAGTAATGGGCGCCAGAAAACCATGTTAAATAATTGTGCACATTGGGCTAATGTCCTGACTGAGGGCCAGATAGTCAATCACCGAACGGTCTCCTCCCCCACTGGATTTTGGTACCATGAAATTCGGCGATGGGTAGGAGTATACCAAAGTCCGGATTACCCTGTCAGCGTCAATAATTTTCCTCAGTTCCCTCATCTTTGCTGGGGACGACCGACAGGGAGACTATCAAACTGGAACCTGATCTGTTAGCAAAATCTTGTACAGTATCTTATTGGCTACTTCAAACCTAACTGGAAGTACCTCTGAATATCGTCCTAAGACCTCAAGCAAATCCTGCCCCTGCTCTGCGCCTAAATCAGAAATATTGAAGGGTAACCGCTTTGCCTCCACAGAAGACACTGCACGACGGCACTTAGTTTACACAAAGAATGCTTCCACCTGGCCTAAATTTGAATGTGATGACCTTATCCATATATTTCAGTACACATGCAGGTTGCTCGAGAAAATTGCACCCCATGAGCGCTACGTGCTCAGCCCTTCTATTATGATAATCTCTCGTATGCCATGAAAGCCTCTGAATTCTAAAATGCAGCTGAACCTTCCACATAGCAGGTAATGGCTTTCCATTTGATCATATGTGACTTCTACATGCCAGAAAACTTAGATAGATGAGAAAATTTGTTGTACTACCTTGAGTCCATACGTTACTCCCTGAATCCACTAACGTGCACAGTGGTTCACGGTTCACAGTAGCGCACACGAACGGTAGGTCAACTCATGCAAGAACTCTGACCTCACTGCCGCGTTTTAATAGCACATGCAGCCTCCTACGGCAACCTGCACCTGTATAGTGTCAACTATGCCCACCTTTCTCCTGTGGTACTGGTAAACCCCATGCCAAGTGCCTTGCCCGGTTGCACCCAAAACACACCCTTACGTAGTCTGACATGATTAGGTTGTCCATACTGGCCGATCGATTTTTCCATCTTTAGGTTGTAAGTAGATGACGCCTGACCACGCTTCTGGTCACTGAAACGGACAATTTCAACTCTCAACACTAACGTATCTAGCTAGCAAACTAGAAAGGGAACCAGGGTGCCCAGGGCCACAACATTTATTTATCAAATTCAGAATTTCTGTCTGTAGCTGGAAGTGGGTGTTCACCATAAAGTCCACCGACTTGAGGTAGGACAGGTTTCCAACCCAAGTTTACTTCCTCGAAATGGTTGAATGGTCGACAGTCTGAATTCCATCCGGCTTCTCGGTCCCAACAACACACCCCAAACCAGGCTGCTGACTGCACGCACTGTTCAGCCCACAGGATCTCAACACGTCTGCAACAGCCACAGAACCCGCAAGTATGTGACGCACGTCCATATATTGCTGCTCGGAGTCACCTCCTTGCCCTTTGGAAGAAGGCGTCCTCCGATACCCTGAAACTGGTCTGGGACATTGATCGTAAACGGCTAATGTCCATGTAAGGAACCGACACCGATGTGGAACGCACGCAGCTCAACTGTATCAGGGATCCATCCCATTATCACTCCTTTGTCTCCTATACAACGCTGTTGCCTCAAAATCGTCCCCTCCTGTGTATTACCCCTAAATACTGATGACATCATATTCGTCGCTAACTACCCCACCAACATCCATTCGTGTTGGTTAACCCTTCAACTCTACCTAAGCAATTTCACCATGTGGAGTAACCAGTGAAACCGCTCAGTCGAATGGTGCAAAAAAATAGGCAACAATTACGAAAAAAACGACCCAAGCATTCCATACCTTCCATCCTCCTCGCGTTCTCTACTTTACTGTCCAACATCGTCCAATTCACTCCAATAAATTACCGGGGACTTGTAATCCCCAACTACTAATCATGCAGAAGAAAGAGTACAATAGACTAAAACTATTAATTGGCCGAACATGGGGATTAAGCCTCATGTCAGCTACACACACAAGATACTCATCCAACCCATTCTCACTTTCGGTATCCTGCTCTGATACCGAAATACAAAAATCTAGCCGTCCGCCGTGGCCGAGCGGTTCTAGGCGCTTCAGTCCGGAACCGCGCTGCTGCTACGGTCGCAGGTTCGAATCCTGCCTCGGGCGTGGATGTGTGTGTTGTCCTTAGGTTAGTTAGGTTTAAGTAGTTCTAAGTCTAGGGGACTGATGACCCCAGATATTGAGTCCCATAGTGCTTAAAGCCATTTGAACCATTTGAACAAAAATCTATTAATGTGGTCAAGTCCGAATCACTATCCAGAAACGTCTGTGGTAAAGCAGAATTACGTTGGAAACAACTGGATTGTTGCTACGTGGCTGCGGCATTTATAGAGAGCTGAGTTGGTTTCACAATGCATTACATGTGTGAGGCTGTGGGTTTTCTGTGGTGAGGGTTGCAGGGACAGGGTGAATCAAGCAACTCGATAACAGTAGAAGCCTTTTATTTACTGTCTGATTGTGTCAGTAACTCATGCCCACATCTGGTGGGCAGAAAGAGATGGCAGCCGAAGCCGAGGGCGTCGGTGGCGAAGCTTTGCCCTGAAGACGCCAGTAATGCTAGTCCTCGTCGATAATGGCTTGACCGTGCGGCGCTAGCATTCCTGGCTGGGCAGCTGAGATGGGTCAGGAGCTGACTCAGCAGACAATTGCTGTTGGACCGTGTGGAGGACGCGCTGGCAGCCTCTCTTCTTCCCTGATGCAGCGGGCGACAGGAGCATAGACGTTCAGGACGTGAACCCTGGTCCGATGTCTTGTTAATGACATATGGAACCATTGGGCACCTAGTGGCTCGGTGGCAGGGAGGACCTCAGTTCGGCCCTCGGCCCATCAGTGCTGCAGCTGGAAATGTATGAAGGCAGTCCTACGAGGATGACGGCAAAGCAGTGGCGGCCTCATGTTGATAAACCATACTACGTCATACGACTATGACGTGTGGGGCCTGAAAATGGCATCAATGTAATGCCGAAACTGGTAGCACATAAGAAGTTCATAAAATAAATTTCTACAATACATACGGCTGTTGGTAAATTATTGCATCAAGAAATACATGCCTGCCGTTGTCCCACGGCCCATAATGGATCAACGAAGATACTACAGGGGACTCCGAGTTGATGACCTACCGATTTGATGCCCAGACTGGCCAGATGGCCAGTATTTTTATGCACCAAAGAGGGTTTGATGTGGAGTGTCTACGGTAAATGTTACGTATGTCCCATGCTGAAGTGCTCCTGTTTGTGGTAAGTCGCTGGTCAATGACTGGATGGGAGGGCAACGGTGCCTGGGCGGCCACCATAGTGTAGTGCTGTGCAAGTGCATTATGGCAATTGGTTCTCTTACTGCAGTGAGTCCTTGCCTTAGGCTCACGCCGTTAACTGTGTGTGTGATACTGTTTATGGACTGATGTGTTCAATAGTAGCTTCGTCTCTAAGCTGCTGACAGGATCAATATGCAGTGACGCTAAATCCTCTGTGGAAACGTTACCCTTGCCTTCACTCCTCCCACGTTTTTCCATTACATAAATTTAAGACATAAAAACTCTATACACAAATCAGAGATCATATTTAATAATTTATTCTTAATTGCTCATCTCGATCATACATTATTATATAATTCACAGTATGACCAATTTCAGCTTACTGCCATCGTCAGACCTGTTAAAACGAAATGAAAAAAAAAACAGTAATGCAAATAATAAGTTCAACTGGATGAAGGCCAAGTCTACAGAAAAAAATCTAAGGGTACATGAGAAGTATAACATGGACATGATATACCAGCCTGACAGGACTATTATCGTCAAAAGCTTTGTACATGCAGGCACATGGACAAGTCCTAACGATGGACTGAGAGAGTTCTGTTCTTTTCCAGATAATTGTTGTAGACATTAGAGGGATTACTGATGAGGTAAGTGTGTCCAGCATCACAGATTCAGTAGTTTGAATTATTATATTCATAATCAACAACTGAAATGATTACACGTGGCTAAAGTCAGCGTCTAACAGTAAAACATAAATGTAATACGGCACGTACCAGAAGAAAGCGTGAAATTCGTATACAGCCTACTTGTAGAAGACATTTTAGCACGCAAAATAAACATAACAACATTTGGCGTGATAAGTGAGTAAATGAAACAGTAACTGTTCAATTAAAGACTCGATGATCGACATCGCTTTGAGAGGAGAGTCCAATAAGTGCTGCCTCTGTTATGATGGTGCTTTTGGGGAAGTGGTCCATTCTTGGTGTCTCTGAGAACCAATGGACGTGAGCCAGTGTCGAGCTGCTTTGGCTCACAATGTTGTTCATAAAAATTAGTTTTTGAGAGTGCTGTTCATAAAAATCAGTTCCTGAGTAAATCTAATTAGACAATCGAGTTAAAGTCACTCATTTCATTAAGCTGCAACTGTATTTCCCGTTTTCTGTGTACATAGATGTCAATTTCCTGTAGTAAGTATAATAACTGCTCATTTGGTCCTCTATGCATCACTTTTAAATTATATTACATATTTCTTGCTTCATGTTTTCCCTTATCCAAATGGGTAGTAAATGAGCTTGTGTTTTGTCTATAGAAGGGTTATCTGAAGCGAATCTTATAATTGTTTCCTGTCTGATCAATATAAAAGCTTTTACAATCCTGGTAGTTGATCTGGTAGACCCTGCACTCCAATAATACCAACTTTATGTCATAGTCTAGAACCAATGGTGCATTCTGTCTGAAATCGATGCTTTACTTTAGTTTTTCTGGTAGTTTGTTCAACACTATCGGAAAGTAAACAATTTTATGACATGGAAAGAAACGTGTTACTACCGTCTGGATCTACCTCCTTCCTCTTGCCACGTATTTGTTATCACATATTTGTTACTTCAGTTTGCTACATAACTTTGTTACATCACGGTCCCTATGTCTGTTCGTTCTAGCTACTTGTTTACTTATCTTCAGCTCCTAATCTTCATTGTTCCCACCGAACAGCAGCTTGAACATCCCGTTAATCATGGTTGTAAAGCACGCCCATTTATAATTTTTGGGTTGTGACACTCAATATCTGTTGGCTTTGCAAATATGCTAATTTTGCTTTTCCATTTTTTTAGTTAACGTGAGGTACTGAAAGCTTATAATTCTCTCTGCCTCAAATTCATCCAAAAATTAATTTTTTGATGTATCGCACTCATTCTTTTTGCTAAATCATGAATTTCTTTTTCGTTACCTTAATACCGTGGTATGATATCCACATACCGCCTGTAAACAGAACTGTTTCGTGTAAATCGCATTTTATTTGAAAACCCCGTTTTCTAATTCGTTTATGAAGATTTCTGCTGAAATTGCTGCTAAACTATTGGCCATTGTCAGTCTGTCCTTTCGGTAAAAAACCTTACCGTTAAAATTAAAATAAATAAATTACAATACAAGATCTAAAATATGCATGAGCTGTACTATTTCCCTTTGATTATTCTTGTTCTGAGTTGAGAAGTTTCTTCTTATGATATCCACTGTTTCACTTCACTACGATGTGACGAAGGGCATTCAATAAGTATTGCAACATTTTTTTTTGTCTGAGAGCAGACTAGTTTAATCAGGATTCCAATACATCATATTATTCCCTACTCCTTAGGCTACAAAACTCTGTCTTTCAGCATAATATCCGTTCAATGCGATGGCCTGACGCCACCTTACTGCGAGAGCCCGTTTACCTACACGGCACCACTCTACTGATGCATCAGTAATCTCGCCATCATCCACGTACTGCTTTCCGAGGAGTGCATTCTTCATTGGGCCAAACAGACTGAAGCTCGAAGGTGCGAGATTCGGGCTTAGAGTGGATGAGGAAGAACAGTCCAACGATGTTTTGTGAGCTCCTGTCGACTGTGGAGACTTGTGTGAGGCCTTGCGTTGTCATGGAGAAAATGTTCGTTTAGATTTCTGTGGCGACGATCGAGCTGAAGTCGTTTCTTTAGCTTCCTTAGGGCAGCAGAATACACTTCAGGGTTGACAGTTGCACCATGAGGGACGACTTCAGACAGCAGAACCCCCTTACAGAGTCCAAGACGACCGTCATCATGACTTTATCAGCTCAGGGTGCGGCTTTGAACTTTTTTTCGGAGGTGGGGTGGTGCGGCGCCAGTACATGGATTGCCCCATGTTCCATCACCTGTGAGGCTATTCGCCCGACTGGTGGACTAGTGCGTCAGCCCTATCAACATATACGTCGAGGTGAGCAGCGAGGTGTTCGATTGTGATCCGTCGATCACTTCGAATCAGTGTCCACACGTTTCCAGAGAATCCACCTCGGTTACAAACGACGTTTGGAAAGCTATGTATAGTGCCACCACCTATCGGAACTTCATGAAACTTTAGAGGCTCGAGGGGGAATATTTCATGACGTCCCACAACAAATTCGCCATTTTTTCAACCGAAACTGGCTAAGAATGAAGTAGTGTTGCATTATGTACTGAATACTCCTTGTAGTATGTATATTTGCAGTGTTTAAAGAAGCTACCTGGAATCAGTATACTGTATCTATTTCAGACATTGTAGGTCATTTATAAGTATACGCTGCTGTCAGTCTTTTATTACAGCCTTGGATAACTTTGTAGTTGTAACATGACCTGTTGTTTACAGTCAGGTTTAGTGGTTTACCTGAGTTGTACCATTTAATTTTTGCATGGTTCATTGGAATAGATTTCTGTTTTGTAATTTCATGTTTCACCATTTTCCTCAGCTAACAATACTACTATTTTCAATTTTTTCCTTGTTCATGATTGAAATTTATTTATAGGTTTTTACTTTACTTCAACTATGCTACTGTTGTTGTTGTGGTCTTCAGTCCTGAGACAGGTTTGATGCAGCTCTCCATGCTACTCTCTCCTGTGCAAGCTTCTTCATCTCCCAGTACTTACTGCAACCTACATCCTTCTGAATCTGCTTAGTGTATTCATCTCTTGGTCTCCCTCTACGATTTTTACCCTCCACGCTGCCCTCCAATGCTAAATTTGTGATCTCCTGATGCCTCAGAACATGTCCTACCAACCGGTCCCTTCTTCTTGTCAAGTTGTGCCACAAATTCCTCTTCTCCCCAATTCTATTCAATACCTCCTCATTAGTTATGTGATCTACCCATCTAATCTTCAGCATTCTTCTGTAGCACCACATTTCGAAAGCTTCTATTCTCTTCTTGTCCAAGCTTTTCGTCCATGTTTCACTTCCATACATGGGTACACCCCATACAAATACTTTCAGAAACGACTTGCTGACACTTAAATCTATACTCGATGTTAACAAATTTCCCTTCTTCAGAAACGCTTTTCTTGCCATTGCCAGTCTACATTTTATATCCTCTCTACTTCGACCATCATCAGTTATTTTTCTCCCCAAATAGCAAAACTGCTTTACTACTTTAAGTGTCTCATTTCCTAATCTAATACCCTCAGCATCACCCGACTTAATTCGACTACATTCCATTATCCTAGTTTTGCTTTTGTTGATGTTCATCTTACATCCTCCTTTGAAGACACTTTCTATTCCGTTCAACTACTCTTCCAAGTCCTTTGCTGTCTCTGACAGAATTACAATGTCATCGTCGAACCTCAAAGCTTTTATTTCTTCTCCATGGATTTTAATGCCTACTCCGAATTTTTCATTTGTTTCCTTTACTGCTTGCTCAATATACAAATTGAATAACATCGGAGATAGGCTACAACCGACTCTCTCGCCCTTCCCAACGACTGCTTCCCTTTCATGCCCATCGACTTATATAACTGCCATCTGGTTTTTGTACAAATTGTAAATAGCTTTTCGCTCCCCGTATTTTACCCCTGCCACATTTAGAATTTGAAAGAAAGTATTCCAGTCAACATCGTCAAAAGCTTTCTTTAAGTCTACAAATGCTAGAAACGTAGGTTTGCCTTTCCTTAATCTTTCTTCTGAGATAAGTCGTAGAGTCAGTATTGCCTCACGTGTTCCAATATTTCTACGGAATCCAAACTAATCTTCTCCGAGGACGGCTTCTACCAGTTTTTCCATTCGTCTGTAAAGAATTCGCGTTAGCATTTTGCACCTGTGACTTATTAAACTTATAGTTCGGTAATTTTCACATCTGTCAACACCTGCTCTCTTTGGGATTAGAATAGTAAAGCTGCATGCCCTCGGGAAAAATTATGGCTGTAGTCTCCCCTTGCTTTCAGCCGTTCGCAGTACCAGCACAGCAAGGCTGTTTTGGTTAGTGGTACAAGGCCAGCGCAGTCAATGATCCAGACTGTTGCCCCTGCAACTACTGAAAAGGCTGCTGCCACTCTTCAGGAACCACATGTTTGTCTGGCCTCTCAACAGATACCCCTCCGTTGTGGTTGCACCTACGTTGCGGACATCTGTATCGCTGAGGCACGCAAGCCTCCCTACCAACGGTAAGGTCCATGGTTCATGGGGGGACTATGCCACTATCTGCAAGAAAAAATTTTTAGGTTTTTTGTGTGCGATCATCGTCGTAAGTTTTTACAACAGCATTTCCTTTCTTGACTTTCATAATTTTATTTCCCGTTTATCATTTAGGCTTTTAAATGCTTCTGTATCTTATTATGTTTGCAATATCTTGCTTCGGAAAAGGTTTTGGTAACTTTTACTGCAATGTTAATTTGTTCAAATTCATTAAGTTTAGCTGGGCCGTAAGCAATTTTTCCCTATCTTCAAATCATTCTCACTTATCAAACAGATGTAACTCTTGCGCTTATCCTACATCTCTCATAAACTGTAATTCAGATAACCCACTATACTTGGAAACTCTGTACTGCTGCTTCTCCTGCACAATAACATCCCATTTTGTCTCTCACATATCTTTAGCACCAACGGTAGAGCTCATACACATCACATGTTTAGTGACTTCAAGTAACTATCTGTTGTGTACATAGTTCCGCGTAGTCAGCGCGTACACAACTTTCCCACTAGAGCGCGCCCCGCTAAGCACAACAGCGCAGGCGCAGCGCTCGTCCGTCTCCGCACTACGAGATGGCGCTATCTTAGAGACGGACCAATTCTGCTTCCGCCGATCCGCGTATTAATATGTAACGCAGCCAATGAGATTGCTGCTAACGTAGAACCTTATCTCCTCGCGGATCACACTCGCGCAGTGATACCTGAACGCGCGAGGTATTATAACGAGTGTACAGACCTCCGATTAGTCAGTCTGCATCAGTCTGCATTAGTCGGCATTAGTCTGTAGTCAAGTTTCAGTCTGCACCTAATAAGATTATCATATTCCTGTACATAGCCATGACGAGAAATGTATAGACACTTCGTCAAGTATCAGAGATATGTGAGAATACGACTAATGTACCAAGACCAAAGGAACTTCAGATTGTCAATTGTAAACAGCATCCAGAATCAAGTTACGTAATATTTATGATTTTTATTATTTTAATAAATGTGTGTGAAAAGTAATCAAGTTCTGTTTAAAGTTGGTCACCGTCAATTTGCTACTCTAAGCGTGGAAGTGGCATTTCTATCGTCTGACCTAACGGCAGAAGATAAACGCGCCACGATAAGACCACGAGACATATTGCTGACACTCGCCTACTTCGTTAGAGCGACAAGTCAAATAATCTGATGATGTGTGTACCGAAGGTCTTACAGTACGCACACCACACTATCCATCACACAAGATGGCTGTCTGGGGAACTATGAAGGAAGCATCCAGCTGAAGAGCAGGTGTAAGTGTTTCTCTGTGGGTAGCGACCACGAGAGAATCCTCTCCAGCTGCACTACGCAGCCGTTTTCTCACCACTACTGCCACTGAACTCTGTTCACGAAAGCACTCTGCTTTGCTGTGCATGGCTGAATACATCGTCTCGCTTTACTGTACTGCCATGGGGCTTAAGACTCTGTCAGTAGTGCTCATCTACAGGCAATGGCAAACTCTGAAGTTGCTCACAGTGTGAAGTGAGACTGATTGGAATCAATGATAGACGCTGAAATCCAGAAATTTCAAATGCCTGTTCCTTGTGGACTTTAAATATTCCTTTTGTATCTGGCGATTTCAGTTGTATTATCATTTGATGACGAGTAAACACCAGTAAGTATTCATTTGCTGTACACTGCAGTATTCTCCATCTCCAAACACTTCGCTTTCTCTTACAAAGAAATTTTAATTTCCTTCTCCAACACAGATTGTGGAATCAGCCTGGGAATCTACGCGACATGTCAACCATAACCTGTCCCACATGTCCCTACGCACATTAAGGCTCCAGTCCTTTTTACTTTTATCCATGAAATGTATTCGCAGTTGTGAATGCGAAAAAACATCAGTTGTATAATGAAATGACGACAATGAAAATTTGTACCAGACCAACTCTCGAACCCGGATTTACCGCTTTACGTGGTCTATCGTCTTAAACACTTTGGCTGTCTGTGTACGACTCACGGCCAGGACCGAACGTCCAGAGGTCGTCGTTCATGCGTTACAACCTGCACTCGTACACATTAATAATTCCCACGGAGGGTCGAGACATTTTAATTGAAAGTCGCTGCCTAGTATTGGGAGATAAGTATGATATTGTAGTGCCTGTGCTGTTAAGAAGTACGATGTATAAGTAGCCTGTTTATATGTTTGTATGTTGGCAGCGCTTTAGACTGCACTAATATCACTGACAACGCCGCGCGCCCTCCGAAAGAGACTCTGTGGTTGGTCGGACGCACAGTTAGGCTCGTTTCACACTGGGACACTTGTGACGGTCACCGGTGACGGTCGTTTGAATTGGAGCGTTCACACCGGGACACTGCACTGAGTCACCGGGTCACGGTGACCCAACGGTGACTCACCCTCGCCACATGTGACGGACACCGACACTGTGTTCGCTGCGGTCACCGCCGGACATGCATTAGCTTGTATTGGAGCGTTCACACTGGGACACCGATCACAGACACAGCAGTGCAGAGTTGCCAACAGACAGGCAGCCGTTGCTGAGCCCAGTGGTTCTCCACACAGTGCAGCCATGAGTTTAGAGTTCATCAACACAGAAGATTTTATAAGTGAAGTGGAAAGTCGTCCCGTTATATGGGATATGAAAAGGGATGACTACAGCAACAAAGTCATGAAAATGAAAGCGTGGCAAGAAATTATTACGAAGTTTGTGCCTGATTTCGATGAAAAGATCATAGATAAAAGAAACAAAATTGGTAAGTTCTATATTCTTTTTTCACTTTAATACCGTATTTTTCGGACCACAAGAATAGAGAAATATATTTTCTACCCCTATACGAGGCTAGGAGGTTAATAACCTACAAGGAGAATGCTATCCCTCACCCCTTTTCTTTTGCATTACCAATAGCAAGTGTACTGTTATGCAGTCTCAATGCGAGAAGAATGGACAAAATGGATGAACGCAGAAACCATGTACTCACACCTACAGGGCGAATGAAAGTAAAATAAAATAAATAGTTTTATTTCAACATTTTCATAACAAAATTAAGGGTACGTCTTTTCGTAGTCTAATAAGGCGCTCCGCCTTATGGTCCGAAAAATACAGTTACAATATTATTCAAAACAACAATAATTTACGCTTATGTTGTTACTATAATAATGAATTTTATTTATTTATCATAATAATATTGTCTTACAAGTTTTTGACACCCGAATGAGAACAGTGCTCGTGCTTGGGTTCTGTTCAATTAGGTACACACAACTGTAATACAAAAAAGTGCATCGTAATTATAATTTTAATTGCAAGTTTTAATCAGTTCAGTGAACGCAACAGTATGGTTTGTTACAGTTAACATGGTAATAATTGAACACTGCACATTTCAAATACAATTCCAATGAACATTTAGGCCTAACGACAGTAATGTTCACATAACATTTCTAGCACTTAGATTTTTTGCAGCTGCCATGGCACTTCGCCTTCAGGGCTGATGAAGTAGTTTGCGAAATCTTCTCTGATACCGTTCGCAATATTTCCTCCACGGACCAAGCAAGGTGACTTGTCCTGCAATCCCTGAATAGTTAACGTATCCTCAAACTGTATTCCATCACGATCACGCACAAAGTTATGGAGGAGGCAACATGTCTTCACAATAGACTCTGCCAAATCTAATTTAACATCCAGTGGTCGATAGAAAATGCGCCACTTGTTTGCAAGAATTCCAAAAGTACACTCGATGTACCTTCTAGCTCTGCACAGTCTATAGTTGAACACACGTTTTTTGATGTCTAAATACTTTCCACCATAAGGGCGCAAAATGAATTTTGACAATCCGAAACCTTCATCTCCTACTAACATGAATGGCATAGGTCTTTCAAACGACAATGACAGTTGTTTTGGTGCAGGTAAATCTAGCGTACCATCTTGAAGTTTATTAATTAACACTGTATTACGAAACACAGTTGAGTCGGACGATTTCCCATATGCTCCAACGTCTATAAATAAGAATTTGTACGTCGAATCACAAACAGCTAACAACAGAATGGAAAAATAGTTCTTATAATTGTAGTAGAGTGAACCACTGGAAGTGGGTTTTACAATTCTGATGTGCTTCCCGTCCACTGCACCCACACAATGAGGAAAGCTGGCCCTCTTATGGAATCCTTCAGTTGAGGCAAGCCATAGATCTTTCGAGAGGTCGGGAAAACATTTTGACTTCATTTTACGCCATATGGCAGAGCAAACGTCTCGTATAATATACGAGATAGTTGACACTCCAATTCTGTACTAAAAATGTAAATCCATCATGGATGATCCGGCCCCCAAGTACCTGTAAAAAAAAGATAAAGCATATGGAGCAAAACTACAAAATTATGCAGGTTACACACAAGCATACACACGCACGCACACGTAGACATTATAGATAACCAGCTGAAACACCCGGCAACTATAATTTTAATAAATGTTAATAATTGCACTATGCCTACAACTTTCGCGCAAGTGACAAAGTTTCATCGCAATCGGATGAACGGTACGGCTGCGCATAAAATACGAACAAAACCAAACAAACATTCATTTTTATATATTAGATATTACAATACTATGGTGGTTTTTGTTTGTTGCAGGGACAATCCTTCAAAGGAAATGGAAGAGCTTAAGGGCCAGTTATACCAAAGAGTTATTAAGGCAAGAAACAGAAAAGAGTGGTTCTGTAGCAACTGGTAGGAAGAAGTATATCTACTTCGATCAGCTGCGATTCCTAACAACTGACTGTAAGAACACTACTTCTAGTATTGACAATGATGATGATGAAGACAGAAATGAGTTTGATGAAGGAGAAAATTTAGAGCAGGAGGCTCGTGAAAAAACTGCTGAGCGACGGCAAAAAAGGCCACGTGAAAAGAAGAGTCTTGAAGAAGAAGATATCCTATATAACATTTTGAAGGAAAAGTACGCCAGAAAAGACAATTCATCACAGCAAGCCGACGAAGATAGCTTGTTTATGCAGTCTTTAGTACCTGAATTAAAAAAAATTACCCAGTCATGCAAGATTGAAAGTGAAATCAGATTTGATGAATGTCATTATTAATGCCCAACAATATTACAGCGCTTCTGCTTCCACTTCGTCCCAAATAGGATTTGCGCCGGTATCAAATTACGCTACGGGGGATCCGCATCACGACCGTGCATATCATGGAACAGTTCAAGGCTACACTGGAGGACAGTCGAGGTTGTCCGATCAGTTACCAGCTGTGTGCTCGCCAGCGGCCTCCGAGTACAGTGACGAGTCCTTAATATACTTTTCAACAGCACAGGCAGAGAAACAATGAACTTAAAACCATCAGTGAAAGTTTTACAATATTTTGTAATGTATATTAATACCAGTTAAAATCTGTAAAATGTGCTTTCAATAAAATAATACTACAGTACCTACCTTAATGTAAGAGCAAGTTTTTCCTATGGTGGGATAGCCTTCCTTAGTATAGTGTCTTTTCCTGTGATTGCTTCTTTCACATTTTCTAGTAGTTCATCAAATGAAGTTTTTGGCATTCGGAAATACTGAAAAAACTACTTCTCAGATTGTCTCAGATCGTCATAAAAGGTGTAATACAATCCTTTCTCCAGCCGATCACGTAGCAATGGATGTATGTACGTATGTATAATGAACGTTTTGTCTTCATTCTCCTCCTCCTCCTCCTCCTCCTCCTCATTACAAGTACTAACAACAGTTCCTCCTCGCTCGAGTCCATTTCACCAACTAATCAGTTGGCAACAGCTGCAGTGTGGAACACCAGTGACCCAGGAGTGTTCGCCACAGTCACCGGTGACCGTCACAAGTGTCCCAGTGTGAAACGAGCCTTAAGAAGTTGGTAGTTAGCATTGATGGTGGTTTGAAGTGTTAGCGCGAGCGGGCGGTTTGGACGTGTGTCCGTCTGGAGATTTAGTATTGATTTGACATGGATTGTAAAATGATGATTGATGCATCTGCTAATGTTTGGATAATGGAATGATTGATGATTATATAATTTTTGGAAGTGGATGTCACATGAAAAAAGTAAAATCTGCTAAATACATTGTTCGCTGAGCAACAAAATGTTTCCTTTGCTAACCACATGCCTATTAGTAGTTAGAGCCTACAGCAGTTAGAATCTTTTAATGTAGCTGGCTGTAGTTGCTGCTTTCTGTATTTGCTGCAGTTCGTGTCATGATTTTCTGTGGGGTAAGTGACTTATGATATGTATGGGTTATTGTTAGGATTTCTTCTAATTCAGGGCCATTCTCTTGTGTTAACTATCTGCAGTCAGACTGGTTGCGCTCGTATACTGTGGGTCATAAATGAATAGAATAAGTTTGAATTGAATTTGTCAGGGAAAACTCTGTAGGTCAGTGTTGAAATGACAAAAACAAGCAAAGAGAGAGCAGTTTAAGAACGTTCAGTTGCATTCAGCAGTTTCAGAATTAAATAAAGAAGTTCAAATGTAATGCTCCTTCGGACGTGCATACATGTTCCTTCGGGTATGCGCGCATGTACTTCGTACTTCTTAAGAACACAGGCAATGAAATATCGTATTTATCTTCCGATACCAGGCAGCGACTTCCAATTAAAATGTCTTTCGCTTATAGGTGGTGGCGGTGGTTAGTGTTTAACGTCCCGTCGACAACGAGGTCATTAGAGACGGAGCGCAAGCTCGGGTTAGGAAAGGATATCGGCCATGCCCTTTCAAAGGAACCATCCCGGCATTTGCCTGAAACGATTTAGGGAAATCACGGAAAACCTAAATCAGGATGGCTGGAGACGGGATTGAACCGTCGTCCTCCCGAATGCGAGTCCAGTGTGCTAACCACTGCGCCACCTCGCTCGGTTTTCGCTTATATGGAAATTATTAATGTGTACAAGCCCAGGTTGTGAAAGATGAGCGACGATGTACGAAAGTTTGGGTCTGGCCGTAAGTCGATCACTGATAGTCAAAAGTGATCAAGACGACCGACCGGGTAAAGTAGGAAATCCGGACTCGATTCCCGGTCCGGAACAAATTTTCATTGCCACCATTGCATTGTACAGCTGATGGTTGTCTGTATTCGCAGTTGCGACTGTAGTCGCCACAGTGCCTATCCTTTCACCACACGTATCATACATCAGTTTTATGAACATACAAGATTCAGTCCTACCCACTTCCAAATACCGCAAACGGAGGGAGCGGAAAACGACTATATCCGTATGAGCTCTAATATGTCTTATCTTGTCATCGCGGACATTATTTAAAATTTTTGCTGGCGGTAGCAGAATCCTTCTGCAGTCAGCTGGTATGGCCTGTTCTCTAAACTTTCTCAACAGTTTTTTTGTTATATTGCAGTGCCTATGTTCATTTGCTGTGCCCTGCATGCTACACTTGCACAGATATTGCGAATTCCATACATGGAGAGACTTATGATTGAAGTTACGGCCTTGTTTTAGTTATGAAATACCATACTCCAAAGCCTAGGTTGGTGTTTTGTACTCTGCAATGACCTTCAGACACTTAAGTGATGTCAAAGGGGTTGCCTGCCCTCAGGCGACAGAGCAGCCACGAGGCACCGCTCAGCTGTTTTGGTGTCGAAGACTCTGACAGTAACGTTTTTAATGTGCTCAGTAAAGATGTGTGTATTGCCGTTTTATTCATGTACATTTCAGTGTTACAGCCCTTTTTGAACATGCCAAAGGAGGCCGCCAAAAAGGAGGGCTGAGAAAACATAAACACCCTTTGCTGCATCAGATCAGGTTCAAATTTAATTGAACGGTTTTGGACGGTTCCCATTGGTTCCACCCTGTATACCGGAGCCAAAATTGCGGTCACACTACACTCCAAGTGGGTCAGATCATGATCAATGGGGTTGAAAACCATATGATGTCTTCAGAGTAGGGATGAATTGTCTTGGAGGGTGTCAGCGATGTCGAATGTTGGTTAGAATGTGCTCCTGTTGTGTATCGCATTGTGAACTGTCGTTTTCGACTGCGAAATAAGTGGGAATCAACACCTCAAGGGAAGAGGTGATTTCATTGACGCCGTTTATGCCATCTCCCGAGAGCTTTTCATGTCGATTCTGAGCAGCAATGTGCCCGAAATGTTTTTCTCGGCCACCCGTAAGAAAACCGTGTGATTTCGACGCTGGGCGTCGCAGTTCTGACCTCCGTCGCAGAGGCGTCGAAAGAAGGGATGAAATGTGGTTAAGAGGTGGTGTGACGACCTTCCCATCGTGCGATACGTTCACGGTGGCGGCGTTGGGCGGAACTGTAGTGAAATTTGGTGCCAATGTGACGTTATTAACCCACCTTACACCTCTTTTGGACATTTGAGCTGTGACCTTTTCTTCGTATATGCCGACACCCTGCTATCCGAAGCGTCACTGAGCTCAAGGGTAACGTCACACGGCGCCGCACTTTTGCACCGTTACTGATAAAGATTGCAGGAACCTCTGAGCCACACTTCAAACTTATGCGTAACAATGGAAGACAATTACGGGGTTTCGAAAAAGTGATACGTTTTTCTTTTGCAGTGTATATGTACAAAGTGCAACGGACATAAGTGCAGATATTTCTGTTGGTGACTCAGAGAGGTCTACTGAACAGCGTTATAACCGGTTTTACGTCATTTACAGACTAATAATTGTAGCTATCACAAGTCGTATGTTCATGTGGCAAAGAGCAACCCATTAATGCCTTTTGTCCCCTTGGCACCAGGTAGCAGTCAGCGCGGTCCAGGGCGATGCTGATACTGATAGAGTACTCTTTATTTCTCGTGTTTTTTACTGTCTCTCTTAATACATATATTATAGACTAATTTGTGACCGCTGTGTCGAGTAGGCACGTAAAATTGCACTTTAAAACTAATTTTTTTGTAACGTGGAATAAACCAACGCCTTCCATCGACGCTATGCGTCACATGAAAGATGGAACGAGCAGAATTTGTTTGAACCACAGTTTTTAAGGTGCGGTACGATATAATATTTTCTGCAGTTGAAGCAGTATGAAACAAAACTTATATTCACACTTTTAAAATGCTCAGAAAATCGTTAAACTAACATTACAAGGAGTACAAAATTGTTAAGGCTTTCGTGGCCACTTGTTGACAAACTGCCTATTGGCTTCTGTCTCGGGTTCTTCGGCCGACATTCATCTAATGATTTTTCTGACGTTTCGCCAGCACGAGTGGCTGGCATTGTCAAAGCTTCACCCTCCATTGCCGGTGGTGAACTGGAGGCGAGCTCGCGGCCGCAGACTATTATGTACCTGGCGCGCCAACGTCCGAGGGCTTCTCCACGGTCATTTCCGGTGCGGTTCTCCTCTTGCTACCTGCGACGGTCGTTCGCTGCAGTACGGGAAGCCAGGATCCGTTTACCTTAAGGTTTTCCTCTTTCTTGTTGAAACTGTTCGCGTGTTTTTGGATTTCTACAGCTTCTCTGAACAAGCGCGTGTGATAGTGCTTCTCTACAGCCAGAACTTCCGTGTCGGCGAATTTTTTACGTGGTCGGTCTCATTCAGTGCGTGCTCTGCCACGGCCGATTTCTCCACCTGCCCCAACCTGCAATGTCGCTTATGCTCTTTGATCCTGGTGTTAATGGATCGTCCAGTCATTCCGACATAAACTTTTCCGCATGTGCAAGGTATATGGTATATTCCCGATATTGCAAGTGGGTCTCTTTTCTCCTTCGCCGATCTAAGACACTCTTTGATCTTCCTTGTCGGTTTGAAAATCGTCTTTAGGCCGTGTTTGCGCAATATACGGCCGATTCTGTCCGTCACTCTGGGAATGTATGGCAGAAAGGCCGTACCCCACATTTCTTTTTCTGCTTCCTTACTTCGCCGAGTGTTTGGCTCTGTTACACTTCTAATGTAATTTGTGGAGTATCCATTGCTCCTCAGAACAGTTTCCAGGTGTTGCATTTCTCGTTTGAGGTGTTGAGGCTCACATATTCGTCCTGATCTCGTTACGAGCGTACTAATCATGCCTCTTTTCTGGCTCGGGTGGTGGTTTGACAGTTTGTGCAGGTATCGGTCCGTGTGTGTCGGTTTTCGATACACGCTGTGTCCCAGGTTTTCGCCGTCCCTTGTGACCAGCACATCTAGATATGCCAGTTTCTTGTCCTTTACTACTTCCATGGTAAATGTTATGTTGGCATGGAGGCTGTTCAAGTGTCTCAGGAATTCACCGAGCTGTTCTTCACCATGGCTCCACACCACGAAAGTATCATCGACGTACCTGTACCACACCTTAGGTTTGCAAGTCGCCGAGTCCAGTGCCTGTGCTTCGAATTGTTCCATGAAGAAGTTGGCCACCACTGGACTGAGAGGACTACGCATGGCGACGCCTTCCAGCTGTTCGTAGAAATCGCCATTCCACGTGAAATAGCTCGTGGTGAGACATGCATGGAAGAGCTTTTTGATGTCTTGCGGGAACATGGAACCGATGTGCTCCAGAGCGTCGCTGAGTGGCTCTTTCGTAAATAACGAAACAACATCAAAACTGACCAGGATGTCGTTTGGCGCAAGTTTCAGTTTCTTCAGCTTCTCAATGAAATGTCCTGAGTCCTTAATATAAGTGTCGGTCTTTCCCACGTGTGGCTGGAGCAGAGAGGCCAAGTGTTTCGCCAGTTTATACGTTGGTGAGCCAGGAGCGCTAACGATCGGTCTCAGTGGAACGTTGTTCTTATGGATCTTGGGTAATCCATACAGCCGAGGTGGTAGGGCTTCTGTGTTGCGCAGGTTTCTCTGTATGTCCGCCGGCAGAGAAGACGCCTTGATTAATCGATTCGTATTCCGAGTGATACGCTGCGTCGGATCTGCGCTTAGTTTTCGGTACGTGGTCGGAACTAATAGGTCTCGGATCTTTTGCTCATAATCTTCGGTCTTCATTACGACGGTCGCATTCCCCTTATCGGCAGGCATTACCAATATACTCTTGTCGGCGTTGAGATTCTTAATGGCTTGTACCTCTTCTTTCTTCAGGTTGCAAGCTGGTGGTTTTGCTCGGCGCAGTATCCTGGCTGTTTCAGTGTGTATTTCCTCTGCCCTTTCACAAGGTAGGTTCCGAATGGCTGCTTCGGTGTTGGCAATGATGTCCTCCATAGGTATAGTCCTCGGGATGATAGCGAAATTCCCTCCTTTTTGAAGAACAGACACTTCCTCTTCGGTCAATTGTCGTTCAGTGAGGTTGACCACTGTGTGTGACATGTCGTGAATCGCCTTATCGGTCTGCTTCCGGTATCTTTCAAGCTTTTTCTTTTGACGCTCGGTGCAGCGCTCGAGTTCGTACTGCATGCTCCTGTGAGTGATGCTGTCGATCTTGTCCCAGTCGTCTCGATGCATTCTGCTACTTAGTTGATAGAAAATGTCCAGAAGTTCCTGATCTGTTCTTGCCAAGTCTCTCTGTGTTGTATGTATTCGCTCACGAAGAAAAGCTCGTTCCATTCTGTCGTAGATACGATGTGCTTGGGCGGTGGTGACTAGGCGCTTGCATCTCAAGAACTTCGGTGTAGCACATTCATCTCGGCACCGTGACAGAAAGGCGAGAGAGGACATCAGTCGCGCTTTCTTCTTCCGTCGTTGGTCAAGGCGTCGGTACAATCTGCAAATCTCCTCCCCGTAGAGGCGTAATACAAAATTCTGCCATTACATTCCCAGAGTGACGGACAGAATCGGCCGTATATTGCGCAAACACGGCCTAAAGACGATTTTCAAACCGACAAGGAAGATCAAAGAGTGTCTTAGATCGGCGAAGGAGAAAAGAGACCCACTTGCAATGTCGGGAATATACCGTATACCTTGCACATGCGGAAAAGTTTATGTCGGAATGACTGGACGATCCATTAACACCAGGATCAAAGAGCATAAGCGACATTGTAGGTTGGGGCAGGTGGAGAAATCGGCCGTGGCAGAGCGCGCACTGAATGAGACCGACCACGTAATAAAATTCGCCGAGACGGAAGTTCTGGCTGTAGAGAAGCACTATCACACGCGCTTGTTCAGAGAAGCTGTAGAAATCCAAAAACACGCGAACAGTTTCAACAAGAAAGAGGAAAGCCTTAAGGTAAACGGATCCTGGCTTCCCGTACTGCAGCGAACGACCGTCGCAGGTAGCAAGAGGAGAACCGCACCGGAAATGACCGCGGAGAAGCCCTCGGACGTTGGCGCGCCAGGTACATAATAGTCTGCGGCCGCGAGCTCGCCTCCAGTTCACCACCGGCAATGGAGGGTGAAGCTTTGACAATGCCAGCCACTCGTGCTGGCGAAACGTCAGAAAAATCATTAGATGAACGTCGGCCGAAGAACCCGAGACAGAAGCCAATAGGCAGTTTGATTACAAGGAGTCTAAAATTCAAAACCACCCCCTGAAAAGTCAGAGTACCTCAATGCTATAAATTATGTTGGCTATAGGAGGGTACAGTCAGTCGCTCTCGGGTGATTGTCGTTTAAGTTTTAAGTCTTTACGGGAGTTCTCACAGGGAATCATTTATATTAACGGAAAAATTTCTTTGATTATAGATGTAAATGTCGTGTGACTAGGGCCTCCCGTCGGGTAGACTGTTCGCCGGGTGCAAGTCCTTCGATTTGATGCCACTTCGGCGACTTTCGCGTCGATGGGGATGAAATGATGATGATTAGCTGTTCGAATTTCGTCACTGAATTGTTGCACGTTCTCTAGCGTAATTGTGCACCAAACAGTACGGTACTTATACAATCATGCAACCGCATGCACCGATAATGATTTTCTAATACATAAAATGGCGAGTGGTTCTGAATTCACCTACCCAGTCATATTGAACACGGACCAAAATGGGACACTTCAGTCAGAAACCATCGCAAAACTGACAAGCACTGCTTCGAGTTGTTAAGCTTGCACGATAGAGGATTTATAAAGATTTTTATCCCTCTTTTGATAAAATCCTGGAGCAAAGAGATTTCAGTTCTGACTTCTTCCCCATTCTGTGTTTCTCCTTTTTCTGCACTTTTAGTATTACGCTTTCCAGACTCATTTAGCCTACTAGATTATAGTTTCTGATTTTGTGGAGATGTTCACTCCATTTTCTTCTGTTGTCTTCAGTTCTATTTCTTGCATTAAATATGTTTAATTTTCTAATGTCGCTGTTTCTTTATTTGGTACAGTTTCAAGAAAGGGGATTTCAGCTGCCTGGACCTTACATTCTTGTCGTTTGTAAATGACCCACGACTAAGTTCCATAGAGTACTGTGGGGACAGCCTTGACATTGTAAAACTTCATTCAAGTTATTTTTTGTGTCTTGTTTTTGAAGTACTTGTTCTGTTTTTAAAATACTTGCTCACTGTTGCACGTGAGTGTCCAAATTTTGGTACTTTCCTGTCAATGTCTTCGTCATAGCCGAGTGTGATATCTCATTCCAGATAACAGAAATGGCTGACCTGATGTGTTACTGTACTGTTGTGACTTGCACAGTTAAACAGCGCTGTACTTGTGTAGGACTTTCTACAGGTTATTTATATCTTGAGCAGTTTTCTCTGGTATCAGATTCTTTTCGGAAGTTTTTCTAATGATCTCTTAGCTGTTTAAACTAGATTCTCAGGAAATGTCGAACACACTTTTCGGACCTATTTGATTTTCCACAGCGTGTAAATACGGTTGTGGAGGTTATTTGCTCCCAAACCCTGCGCTTCTCACCCTTCTCAGTAACTTTCAGCTTACAGAAGTTGCGATAGCGGTGGACCAGCATCCTTCGAGCCGTGAAGCAGCCCGTATTTCATATCTCTGTTCTGAATACACATGGTACACATTATGAACTAAACATTCTCTAGGGACTAAAAGCGAGATAAAGATGATCGTTGAGCCCGGAGGGCTTGTAACGTTATTGTACTCAAGTAGAGAAAAAATTAGTTATACCATCAAGATCTTATGTACTGTTGCCGTGTTAGATCTTGGCAGCGGATCGCTACTAACACTCTACATTTTGTAAATGATCTGGTTCTAAAGTTTGAATATACAGACTTTGGGGAGCAACGGTTTCTCTATTTCAGCCTCAGAAGTAACTGAGAGAAGCAGTGCCCTCAAGCACTTCAAAGCTGGAAAGCAATCTACAAACTCTAGAAAGTTTATTATGGTATGTTGTCAATTATTGTTTTGGGACCCTCTGATCACAACTGAGTAAAACAGTTTTTGTGCCTTACGTGTTTTCCCTTTTTGCGAGGCATCTTCAGTGGCCTGGAATATACACAGACTTTTGTTTATACTGTTTAATTTACAATTAAAATGCTGTATGTATAGGCTATGATGTTGAAAGACACAAAACACCCAGTCCCCTGCCGGAAATCGAAGCGGGCCCCCTGCGTGGTAGGCGACAACGCTACCGCTACGATACGGAGGCAGACTGTATAGGCTATAAACAGGTCTGGCACTTTTTCTTCTTCTATGATCTGGTAATAATTTAAAGTCCTGCTCACAGATTTCATGGATCTTGATCTCCATCCTGTGTTCTTGTTTCTTTTGTTATAGCTGTTCTTCTTCTGATAACTGCTATATATATATATATATATATATATATATATATATATATATATATATATATATATATATTTCTTTTTTTTTTTTACAGCATTAGGAATTGAACATACGTTTTGGGTGGTGTTTCCAACTCTTGAAAGTTATTGCAGACTACACACACACACTTACTAAAATAAATAAATTGTGTGTCCCACATAAAACTGATACGCCTCACTCACCCGTTAATCAGTTCCAGTCGAATTGCTTCATAGGTGGCAACCTGTTTAGGAAGTTGGCTACACTGCATTTTATGGTAAAATTGAGTGCATCTGTGTGTTCCTGCGTTAGTTGTTGTGAGAATCTCGTATTGTTGAGTTGTTGGAAAAGGGGCAGTTCGCATTAGAACAGCGAAGTGATGTTGTGGATTGTTACATAAAGACAGGCTCGATCACGGAATATAAAGAAATGTTTCAAGCGAAGTGTCCTGGTAGGAAACTTTCCACTACCAGCCCTATTCAAGTTCTCTACAAGAAATGGAAGGTTGTAGGTTCAGTTCAGAATGTGCAGAGGAGTAGGCGACCGATAATAAGGGCCCCTGGAATTATACACAGAATTCGCATGGACGTTACGAGAAGATCCGGCAACTCTGTAGGGAGGTTATCGCAGCAGGATGGTGTATCTCGTATATCGTATCATCGTGTACTAAAAGACATGAAATTAAAAGCCTATTGTGTGAGTGTGGCGCAAGAGTATTTGAAGTTCGAGGATCAGGAAAAAACAGTTCATTATTGTAACTGACTGTTAACATCGATTGCTAACCGTTACTTGGACCTCTCGCTTTATTTCATGTCAGATGAATTCTGGTTCCATTTATCAGGCTATTTAACTCCCAAAATTGCATATACTGGTCGCAGGACAACCTACACATTCGGCATGGAGATCCTCTCCACTCAGAGAGTATGGGTGTTCGGTGGCATTGTCCGGCATGCGGATTATTGGCCCCATATTTTTCAATTACACCGTTAACACTGCCAAATGTCTAGAGGCCTCTCACTCTTTCTATGCACAGTTAACAGATGCAGAGAAGCTTTATGCAGTATTCCGACAAGATGGAGCAACCGCTCACACGTTCAACGAAAGTGTGGCCCACATCTCCAACGTGCCGCTGAAAACAGATTTGTCAGTAGAGGCTTCTGGCCCCTAAGGTCCCCGGACTTAACATCGTGTGATTTTCATTTGGAGGGACACTAAAATGCAGAGTGTATGCTGACAATACTCGCACAATAGACGACCTTAAATGGAACTTTACTAAAGGAATTAACAATATCACTCCTGCGGAGCCGGCCGGTGTGGCCAAGCGGTTCTAGGCGCTTCAGTCTGGAACCGCGCGACCACTACGGTCGCAGGTTCGAATCCTTCCTCGGGTATGGATGTGTGTATTGTCCTTAGGTTAGTTAGGTTTAAGTAGTTCTAAGTTCTAGGTGACTGATGACCTCAGATGTTAACTCCCATAGTGCTCAGAGCTATTTGAACGGCTGCAGAAGTAGTGTGTTGCTGGTAATATCATCGCACGAAGTCAGCGATACCTGGATGCCCTTGGCCACCACTTCCAGAATCCCCTATAAAAAGATAATGACATGTTTTTTAACGTTACTGTTATCTATTCTTTTTTAGTTAGTGCATCATTACTTGAATCTCGTGCGTGAGGCGTATTGGTTTTATGTGGGACACCATGTAGATCAACATCCACGAAATCTGTGAATAGAATTTTACATTACTACTACATCACAAAATAGAAACCGTATCAGAACTGTTTTCAACGCGTATATAAAACGTCCTAAATGTAAGCCAAACAGTATAAACAAAAAAATGAGTACATATTTCATCCCACTGAAGATGCTTTGCAAAGAATAAAGGCAAAACGTGTACGTCACAAAAACTATTTTATTCAGCTGTGATTAGACAGTCAAAAATAATAATTATATACGTACCGTAATATTATAAACAACTGAGGACGACAGGACTACAAAAGATGATGTTAAGAAAGTTTGGAACCTAGTTCATTTACACAAAAACTTTGTACACTTTTACAAAGGATAATGAACAAAATAGTTGTACCAAAGTGGCTTTGCTCCAATGGTCCAACAGTGGAAGGTAATTTTAAGGACTCGGTCTTCAGGCCACGAGTGGCCTACCGGTACCATCCGACAGCCGTGTCATCCTCAGTGGAGGATGCGGATAGGAGGGGCGTGGGGTATTCTTGACCGAAGCCGCTACTATTCGGTCGAGTAGCTCCTGAATTGGCATCATGAGGCTGAGTGAACCACGAAAAATGGCAACAGCGCATGACGGCCTGGATGGTCACCCATCCAAGTGCCGACCACGTCCGACAGCTCTCAACTTCGGTGAGCTCACGGGAACCGGTGTAACCACTGCGGCAAGGCCGTTGCCAAGGTAATTTTAAGTGTTACATTTACAGAATGCTACTAAGAAGTCAACTGATACTAAAGGAGACTGTGATCTTTTTATCAAAGTTTAACCGAACGCGAATAGCAAAAATACTTGAGTTGAGAAGAATATATTTAATTAATTGACAAAACTTGCATATAACTTAAGGCGCGAAATACCGTGTGAGGTACCGCGCGAATTGTGGCGTGCCGCACGGGCCGCTCGACCAACCAGGGCCCGGCAAACACGTGGTTCCGAACGTTAGCCGGACGAGAGGGGTAGTCCCGGCGCATGGTCCAGCTGCGTGGCTGGGAATTCCATCTGTGACGCGTTGTTGCTGAAAGAGACTTGTATGCCGAGAGTGCCAAAGATGCCGGACTTTGTGAAACCATCATGGCAAGCATTTCACAGTTCGTATAGAAATTTCTAGTAGCCAAATGAATCATGATACCTCAATAAGAAACATGTACATTACCATTATTTGCAAGACGATTCTGATGGTGTAATCAAAAATGGTTCAAATGGCTCTGAGCACTATGGGACTTAACATCTATGGTCATCAGTCCCCTAGAACTTAGAACTACTTAAACCTAACTAACCTAATGACAGCACGCAACACCCAGTCATCACGAGGCAGAGAAAATCCCTGACCCCGACGGGAATCGAACCCGGGAACCCGGGCGCGGGAAGCGAGAACACTGCCGCACGACCACGAGCTGCGGACAATGGTGTAATCAGATTTTCAATATCTTTATTAGTTTAAAGTTTAGTATCTGACGGTAAATTACACAAGTAACACCCAGCAACGAATTTCCAACATTTAAACGTTTCATCCGATTTCGCCAATCGACGTGTCTTTAGAAAGCTATTAGTGTAAACCTAAATTGGTATGAATTACAGGCATATAACTTAAATAGTACATGAGTTATTGGAGGTCAAAGTGGCAGATTACTATCTTTTTTTTTTTAAAAAAATGGACTTGTAGTCCGGGGTGATATGTTACAATACAGCATCACCGGTCTATTGCGGTCTAACTATCGAGCGCGTCAGGCCATAAGTACTCCACAGTTACACAAAAAACGGTAGGAACATGCTTATAAATATATTTATTCATCTATGTCTTTGTTTATATCCGATATACGCTATTCATGAAGAAATTGGTTAAATATTTACTGTGTTTTAGAAAGCACAGAGACATTAGGCTACTGGCCTACCTGTTGTTGCTATTCCTTTGATATATGTATATTTAATTTGTTTATGTATTTAATAATGAGTGTTAGAGCGTGTTCATGGTCCATCCATAGGAATATTTATTTAATTTCAAGTTATTTAGATGTAAATCCAGTGTTTCGAATGTGTTGCATTATGTTTGTGTGGGTGCGTTAGGTTGAAGACGTGGCGCGAGCGCTCTAGCCAATCACAGCGCTTGTGATGAGGAGACTGGATGGAAGCGGGAGAAGAGCATCGTTTCTACAGAGGTCAGGGTAGTTCTGAGTAGAGGTGGGCAAAACGGTTATTCTGGAGTAACCGTTATCACAGTCCCAGTTATTATCTGATAACCGTTATTGTTAACGGTTATTACTAACTGCCAAGTTATTTTTCGCTAGTGAATACCGAATACTCCGAGAGTTAAATAACGACATAGTTGGAATCCATCAGTTTAGTTATCAGTATAACTGCGAGTAGTGTGAAATGGCAGGAATGTCGTATGAATCGTGTCATAACCTTAGCTTATTAACTCCGGGAACATTTCAGTTGATGTTAGAACGATTATTAGTGTTTCATATTATATGTTTGTAGGTTATCGGTCGCTATTGGAAATATTATCTTCGCAGCTGCATCAGAAAGTACGCGGAACTCCGCCACAGCACTGTTTAAGTAAAATGTTAACAACGTGCGTTTTTAAGTATGAAGTAATATGTAAACTGAGTACTGTAGGTTAAATTCGAAGCTTAATTTCTTGTACTGCTCACATAATAGAATAAAGTGTACAGCCTTGTAATACAACAAAAAATCTACGTAATGTGACAGATTCGTTTACTCCTGTGCTGTAAAAGATAGTCCTATTGGGGAAAGTGTGAGTACGCTAATCCAAGTTTTATGTGAGATTTGGAAACTGCTCGATTTCTCCAGCTACAGCATGTTTATAGCATATGAAGACATGCAGATGGAAAAGGTTGACAGTGTTACATTTCTGGGACTACAACTCGATAATAAATTCAGTTGGTAAGGGCTTACCACATTTCTTCACTCTATTATTTCATAAAGGAGCATATTCTGTGGTAACTCATCAAACGTAGCAAAAGTTTTTTGCATGTAAAAGCGTGTCTTAAAAATCGTTTGTGGTATAAATTCAAGAACATCATGTAGGAACCTGTGTCAAGGAACTTTGTATTCTAACCACTGCTTCCTAGTATATTTATTCCTTAATGAAATTTGTTACAAGTATTTCCAACCAATAGCTCAATACATAATATCAGTACCGTACTAGAAATAGGAACAGCAATCTACATAAAGACCTAAAATCACTTACCTTGGTCCAAAAGGGGTCCAATATTCAGGAACATGCATTTTCAATAAACTACCAGCAAGTCAGCAACCATTAAAAACTTGGTTTCAGATAAAGCACGGTTTACAGTGTGTTTGAAAGACTTTTTGATACAGAAGTGTCTGATTCCACCCGTCATCAATATGCCGGAAATGGCTATTTTAAGTGTGTCCATGACGTCACTACACACACACACACATGGCAACAAACACGAAGATACATATAAATAATACAATAACATCAACCACCAAAAATACAATCAAACCAACGGGACAACTGCGGGAAGTTGGGGGTTTTAGGGTGAGGACAAGGTAGTAAAAAAAACACACCATGATCCCAAAACACAAAATGAAGAAAAAAAAAAAATACAGCATTCTGCTACACCAACAAAAATCTCCAGGAATCGGACACTTCCCTTGAACACTATAGGTCAACCATAGGTGACCATACCAAAACACCAATACCCACAACTAAAAGCAAAAAAATTAGAATCGGACATTTCCCTTGACCTACATAGGTAAACCTCAGATGACGATAGCAAAACATCAACACGTACGACTATGAAAATGGGAATCGGTCATTTTCGGTGACCTATATAGGTCCACCACAGCTACTGATGCCAAAAAACTAACACCTACAACTGCGAAAAATAAAACCACAATCCCAAAAGTCCACAAATCAAACATCCCTACATAAATTAAATCACATTCAATACTCCATAAATACACAAAACATCACAGCTAGTAAAAAAAATTAATTACCACCAGCAAATTCCGGCACTGCAAACTAGATCGGCAGCCCCCCCCCCCCCACACACACACAAAAAAACAACTCATAAACACCGTGCCGTAATGACATTCACACACAACAACACCTTTTTACGTCGAAGCAGACGGGTGGAATCAGACGCTTCCATTGACCCCTCCTTCTACTCTGTAGATGAATATCGTAACAGAGACTGATAGACCAGCTTAGGTAAAAATTCTGCTATATTTCAGTTTTGACAGCACTTGGTTGCAACAGTCAAGATCGGGTATTCTGTGTATGATAAATTTATTAAAAGTGCGTAACTGTTTTATTCTGACAGTGTATCAATTCTGTATATATTAGCAGTTACTGTAATATATTCACATATTTTGACAATCTCCTGACAAATGATGAGGATAATAATTATTACCCCCCCCCCCCCCCTCCATGAACCATGGACCTTGCCGTTGGTGGGGAGGCTTGCGTGCCTCAGCGATACAGATAGTCGTACCGTAGGTACAACCACAACGGAGGGGTATCTGTTGAGAGGCCAGACAAACGTGTGGTTCCTGAAGAGGGGCAGCAGCCTTTTCAGTAGTTGCAAGGGCAACAGTCTGGATGATTGACTGATCTGGCCTTGTAACAATAACCAAAACGGCCTTGCTGTGCTACTACTGCGAACGGCTGAAAGCAAGGGGAAACTACAGCCGTAATTTTTCCCGAGGGCATGCAGCTTTACTGTATCGTTAAATGATGATGGCGTCCTCTTGGGTAAAATATTCCGGAGGTAAAATAGTCCCCCATTCAGATCTCCGGGCGGGGACTACTCAAGAGGATGTCGTTATCAGGAGAAAGAAAACTGGCGTTCTACGGATCGGAGCGTGGAATGTCAGATCCCTTAATCGGGCAGGTAGGTTAGAAAATTTAAAAAGGGAAATGGATACGTTAAAGTTAGATATAGTGGGAATTAGTGAAGTTCGGTGGCAGGAGGAAAAGACTTCTGGTCAGGTGACTACAGGGTTATAAACACAAAGTCAAATAGGGGTAATGCAGAAGTAGCTTTAATAATGAATAGGAAAATAGGAATGCGGATAAGCTACTACAAACAGCATAGTGAACGCATTATTGTGGCCAAGATAGATACGAAGCCCACACCTACTACAGTAGTACAAGTTTATATGCCAACTAGCTCTGCAGATGACGAAGAAATTGAAGAAATGTATGATGAAATAAAAGAAATTATTCAGATAGTGAAGGGAGACGAAAATTTAATAGTCATGGGTGACTGGAAATCGAGTGTAGGAAAAGGGAGAGAAGGAGACGTAGTAGGTGAATATGGATTGGGGCTAAGAAATGAAAGAGGAAGCCGCCTGGTAGAATTTTGCACAGAGCACAACTTAATCATAGCTAACACTTGGTTTAAGAATCATGATAGAAGGTTGTATACATGGAAGAACCCTGGAGATACTAAAAGGTATCAGATAGATTATATAATGGTAAGACAGAGATTTAGGAACCAGGTTTTAAATTGTAAGACATTTCCAGGAGCAGATGTGGACTCTGACCACAATCTATTGGTTATGACCTGCAGATTAAAACTGAATAAACTGCAAAAAGGTGGGAATTTAAGGAGATGGGACCTGGATAAACTGACTAAACCAGAGGTTGTACAGAGTTTCAGGGAGAGCATAAGGGAACAATTGACAGGAATGGGGGAAAGAAATACAGTAGAAGACGAATGGGTAGCTTTGAGGGATGAAGTAGTGAAGGCAGCAGAGGATCAAGTAGGTAAAAAGACGAGGGCTAGTAGAAATCCTTGGGTAACAGAAGAAATATTGAATTTAATTGATGAAAGGAGAAAATATAAAAATGCAGTAAATGAAGCAGGCAAAAAGGAATACAAACGTCTCAAAAATGAGATCGACAGGAAGTGCAAAATGGCTAAGCAGGGATGGCTAGAGGACAAATGTAAGGATGTAGAGGCTTATCTCACTAGGGGTAAGATAGATACTGCCTACAGGAAAATTAAAGAGACCTTTGGAGATAAGAGAAACACTTGTATGAACATCAAGACCTCAGAATGGAAACCCAGTTCTAAGCAAAGAAGGGAAAGCAGAAAGGTGGAAGGAGTATATAGAGGGTCTATACAAGGTCGATGTACTTGAGGACAATATTATGGAAATGGAAGAGGATGTAGATGAAGATGAAATGGGAGATACGATACTGCGTGAAGAGTTTGACAGAGCACTGAAAGACCTGAGTCGAAACAAGGCCCCCGGAGTAGACAACATTCCATTGGAACTACTGACAGCCTTGGGAGAGCCAGTCCTGACAAAACTCTACCATCTGGTGAGCAAGATGTATGAAACAGGTGAAATACCCTCAGACTTCAAGAAGAATATAATAATTCCAATCCCAAAGAAAGCAGCTGTTGACAGATGTGAAAATTACCGAACAATCAGTTTAATAAGCCACAGCTGCAAAATACTAACACGAATTCTTTACAGACGAATGGAAAAACTAGTAGAAGCCGACCTCGGGGAAGATCAGTTTGGATTCCGTAGAAATACTGGAACACGTGAGGTAATACTGACCTTACGACTTATCTTAGAAGAAACATTAAGGAAAGGCAAACCTACGTTTCTAGCATTTGTAGACTTAGAGAATGCTTTTGACAATGTTGACTGGAATACTCTCTTTAAAATTCTAAAGGTGGCAGGGGTAAAATACAGGGAGCGAAAGGCTATTTACAATTTGTTCAGAAACCAGATGGCAGTTATAAGAGTCGAGGGACATGAAAGGGAAGCGGCGGTTGGGAAGGGAGTAAGACAGGGTTGTAGCCTCTCCCCGATGTTATTCAATCTGTATATTGAGCAAGCAGTAAAGGAAACAAAAGAAAAATTCGGAGTAGGTATTAAAATCCATGGAGAAGAAATAAAAACTTTGAGGTTCGCCGATGACATTGTAATTCTGTCAGAGACAGCAAAGGACTTGGAAGAGCAGTTAAACGGAATGGACAGTGTCTTGAAGGGAGGATATAAGATGAACATCAACAAAAGCAAAACGAGGATAATGGAATGTAGTCGAATAAAGTCAGGTGATGTTGAGGGTATTAGATTAGGAAATGAGACACTTAAAGTAGTAAAGGAGTTTTGCTATTTGGGGAGCAAAATAACTGATGATGGTCAAAGTAGAGAGGATATAAAGTGTAGACTGGCAATGGCAAGGATAGCGTTTCTGAAGAAGATAAATTTGTTAATATCGAGTATAGATTTAAGTGTCAGGAAGTCATTTCTGAAAGTATTTGTATGGAGTGTAGCCATGTATGGAAGTGAAACATGGACGGTAAATAGTTTATACAAGAAGAGACTAGAAGCTTTTGAAATGTGGTTCTACAGAAGAATGCTGAAGATTAGATGGGTAGATCACATAACTAATGAGGAAGTATTGAATAGGATTGGGGAGAAGAGAAGTTTGTGGCACAACTTGACCAGAAGAAGGGATTGGTTGGGAGGACATGTTCTGAGGCATCAAGGGATCACCAATTTAGTATTGGAGGGCAGCGTAGAGGGTAAAAATCGTAGGGGGAGACTAAGAGATGAATACACTAAGCAGATTCAGAAGGATGTATGTTGCAGTAAGTACTGGGAGATGAAGAAGCTTGCACAGGACAGAGTAGCATGGAGAGCTGCATCAAACCAGTCTCAGGACTGAGGACCACAACAACAACAACAATAATTATTATATTCAACTATATTATGTTATTCTTCCTGACATGTTATTTGTCATTCGCGATGGCCAGTGGCTATTTCCGAAGTATGTAAATATTTGTTCGCTCCAGTAACTATCGTCTCTGAAATATCACCGGGGTCTAAGACTGGAGTCACTGTCAGGAACACAGACACACAGTTATTTCGTTACCAACTTCCAGCCCGATAACCGCCAAAGAGCGAGAACTGTGAGCCAATAACGATGACTGCCAGAGGAAATTTTTTTTTTCTCTTTATTGAATTTCATGTCCCCCCCGAAGGGGGCGAGCTGGCAGCAGCTTAGTATGCCGCTCTTCAGCCTACAGATTTTGTGAGAAAGTTCTAGAGAATAAATAATTAAAAACAGGCGATAAAATCGGAGACTTAAAGAGTAACATGGCGAAAAGAAATCGTGGAACTTAAAACAAACAACAGAGGGATGATGATGCTAATAAAATACATACGAAGCAGACAGGGAAAACAATAGACAGACAATTAAAAAACAAGGCGACAGTCTGGATTCTGTTCGCAAAAGACATAAAATTCACACCTAGCGACAGCATGGTTTCTGTTCGCAACACGGGAAAGACAAACAACACTGAATAGTCACTGGAACACTGCACTAAAAAGTTGGCAAATGTGACATACCACAGTCGTGAGCAGGTGGGGGGAAACTGGACAGAAGATGGGAAATCAAAAAAGGGGGAAAGGAGAGTAAAAGCGAAGGGGGAAACCGGGAAAGGAGCTGATGGAGGATGAGGACCCATAAGAGGGGTGGGGGGCAGACGCGACAGGGAGTGGGGTAGGCAGAGGAGGGGAATACAAAAGGACTTGGGGGGGGGGGAGAAGGGAGGTAGGGAGAGGTTTATTGGGGAGAAAACAGGACGGGAGGGGGGGAAGATAGTACCTGCAGATTTTACTTAATTGCAATATTTCATTTATAAATTTATATGTTACATTCATAATTCGCAATCGCCGAGTGATAGAAACCTTCGACCATTCGATTAATGTGTGTATTCTTATCGTATACTGTAGAGTCAGCAGCATTTGGCCCGTAATGCGGCAACTACATATCCCAGCCCCTAGGCAACGAAACCATCCAAAACTTTTAATACTGCTAGGTTTTTTTCCCCTGTGCGGATGATATCTTCAGGGCTTTGATTGTGTGTGCACAGTGAGTCTCGTAGAGAGGTGCAATCATGTTGGGGAGTGACGTCACCTGCTTCTGAAATTCAAACGCAGTTGCTCTATGGCTCTACTGTCCCACAGCGGGAAACATACTCTTCTATTTCAGAACAGGAAGCTAGAAATCATAGAGCTTCCTCTTTCCGACTGGAATGGCCTCCCTGTACGGACCCGTGTTTTATCAAATTGAATCTTGTACTTGTTTATTGCAGCGCGTTCCCCACTACAGCAGTTATACCCATGTTCTCGCTTCAACAGTTGTCTTTATACTTCTCTGCTGGAATTCCCGCCATCCTCTTGCGGAAACTCTTTCCTGTTCCACGCTCAACAGCAAAGAAACGTGTCAAAATCATACGAAAGAGGTTCAGAAAAGGAGGAGAGACTCTGGAAATTACTGTATCAGATCTGAAAAACACAAGTTTTCTACTCCATGCAGTTTAGTATCCCATTCAGAAAATCAGTTTATGGCATTCACAAACAGGAATTACTGAAACACTACATATATTTATTATGCTGATGATGGAGGTATTTTGTGCTGATATTAGGCGAAAGGACGTCGGCTTGCAGAGTATATCCTGGGATTTTTGTTGGATTTGTAAATGGGAAAGTGCCTTGGTTGTATGTATTAGGAATGCATGGGGCTACAGCTAGGCATGGAAGTAGTAGGTCAGAGTATTCTTTTGGGATGAAAGAAGTAGCGGAGGTTATGGCTGATAGAAGGAAAAAGTATCCGCATCCGGCGACGTCTAAGGTCTGAGGATGACACGGCGGCTTGTCGATACTGTTGGCCCTTCAAGGCCTGTTTAGATGATGTTTGTTCGTTTCGTTTTATTTTAGATTACAAGTAGGGTAACTTTGAATCACTGTATCCAGGAGACGGATAAGGATATGAAGATAATTTTCAAGGTTGTTCGAGATAGGAATCTCAGGGATGCATAATAAAAATTACAGCCATTTGCTGTGCGTAACCTTCTAGGAATCAGCGGCTGGCTATGGGTACACAAAAACCAAGTTTTTTGTGGTGTTTCTCGATAATCGATAATGATTTTTGAAAACGTGATGATGGCACTTCTATATAAGTACCTAGAGAACTTCTATATACATACCTAGAGAATCTATTGAATCTATTGAATTGAAAATCTATTAAATTGTGAGGAGCCTAATGACAGGTTACAGTTTCAAAAACCACAACATGAAAATCCACCGTCGGAACCACCTACAGTAGAAGAAACAGAAAAGATTATCAAAGCATTGAAGAATAACAAAGCACCAGGTGAGGATGGGACAGTGGCAGAAATGTGGAAACTAGGGGGCTTATCCGCATGTCAGAAAATTCGCAAAGTAATTAAAGACATTTGGACAAAAGGTGACTGGAAACAAGCATTGATCCACCCTCTCCATAAAAAAGGAGATAAAACAGACACCAACAACTACAGGGGCATATCATTGTTACCAGTGACATACAAAATACTTTCTAAAGCACTTTTAAATAGAATAGAGGAACAAGCAGGACCTAATATAGGAGATTATCAAGCAGGATTTAGAAAAGGTAGATCATGTGCAGAACAGATTCTTAATTTAAAAACAATTTTGAGAGTGAGAGCTATACAAAATAAAAATACAGTAGTTACTTTCGTAGACTTCAAGAAGGCCTACGACTCAGTTGACAGACAAACACTATTCCAGATACTTTATGAATCAGGGATAGATGAAAACAGCAGAAGACTTGTTGAACAAACGCTCACAGATACAACATCAAGAATTAAGTTTCAAGGCGAAATTTCTGAACCATTCAAAATCAAAACAGGAGTTCGACAAGGTGACGGACTGTCCCCAATTCTCTTTAACTTGGTTTTAGATAAAGTAGTAAAAACATGGGAAAACACATTAAAAAACAGAGGCACAAATGGTATAAGCATGGGACAAGGAAAGAACAAATTTGAAGTAAAATTTTGCGGATGATATGGTATTGATAACTGAAAACCGAACAGACGCAACAGTTATGCTTGATATGTTACACGAGATTGCTGAAAAGACTGGGCTAAGAATATCCTACGAAAAAACCGAGTATATAGAACACAAACATAATACAGAAAAGTTTATGAAAACAAAGTATGGAAAAATTAAAAGAGTTGATAGATTCAAATACCTGGGGGAGTGGATCCAAGCCAATGGACTGGATAACACAACAAATAAAGAAAGAATAAAAAAGTTGGAATTTGCATATAAATTAACACAAAACTACTACAATAAGAAATCAATATCCATACAAGCAAAGATTAAACATTGTAATTCAGTTATTAGGACACAAGCAACATATGGATCAGAGTGCCTAACATTGAATAAGAAAGGCGAATTAAGAGAACTAGAAAAAAGAGAGAGAAAAATATTAAGAAAAATTATAGGTCCTGAGAAAAACAAGAAAAATAGGTGGATTAAAAGAAGAAATGAAGACCTATACAAAAATACAGAAAAGATCACAGATACAATGAGGAAGAGACGGCTAAAATTTTATGGACATTTAAAAAGAATGGAAGAAACACGTATTACAAAGAAAATTTTTAATTACGTTAGTAAGCTGAAAAACACTGTAGGATGGATAGAAGCAGTAAAGAAAGACGCCAACAAAATAGGTGTTACAGAAGAAATAATACGTGACAGGAATAACTTTAGGCTACTTATAGAAAACGCAAACTATGAAGAAGATGGGCCAAAACCTCGACCCAAGAGAGTGTGGACAGATGAGCAGAGACGAGCAGTTGGCGAGAAAATGAAGAAGTACTGGGAAGAACGGAAGAAAAAGAAACACCATAAGTCTTAAGTTGTATGCGGTCCATAGCTGGCCAAATTCATAATAATAATAATAATACCTAGAGAATAATTCCTTAAAATGTGAGCAATTTGCTGCGATTATTTGTTATTTAGATTTCTTCTCATACCGGATTTTACGTGTAGAAATAGGGTAACTTTGAACCTCTCTAATCTGGAAACACATAAGGATAGCAAGAAAATTTTCAGGGTTTAGGACCATATCGTAAGAATTTCAGCCATTTGCTCTGCAAAGCCATCTTGGAATCCTCTGATCCTCTGGTGATGGTGACAATATACTAAATAAACTAAATTATCGAGGAGCCCCTCATGAACTAATGCTGCCTGCATAATCCCCACCCACCTCACCGTAGACCACATAAAAAATTTTTAAAAAATTGCTCCATTTGCCTAAGCAGCAGGAAGTGTGTAATACTCATACTTTTAGCCTGTACTGTATGATAGTGACATCAGACGATCCTTCTGTTGGGTACGCAAATGTTCTCTTACCCAAGGGCTGTCCGAAACACTTGAGCCTTCTGTTTATCATAAATAGAACCCGAGGTATGAGCAATGCAAAATCCTGTTATTATACGCGACGTTTGATACATAAGAACTACGGATGCTCTCAGATGTATACCGATACTGCACCATCCATTCGGCGTCCCCACGGTGATTGCTTCGAGTCGCTGCTTGTCTGTTTGACAGAGCACCTGCACACGAGCATCGTGCTGACACAACAGAAAGCGCGGCTCATCATACCAGACGGCAGGCCAAGGTCCAACCTCGATTATCCTCTGCCCAATACAATAATAACTGATAATGACGTCTGTGAACATGGGAACACGTAGGGATTGCCCGCTGTTGACCTCATTCTCAACAATGTTCACTGAATGGTGTGTTCTGAAACTGTACTCATTAGATCTGCCATGGGTCTCTGCCTACACTGCTTTACAAAGCTCCAAGTTCTGTGACGAGGCGTTGAAGTACAACACCTAGGTGCCTACTGGTGATTTTACTGTCCTTCAACCACTTTCCATTGTTTCTTATAGCAGCAGTACTCTAACAGCCGACCAGACTCGGCGTTGCCGAAAATCTCGTTCCGAGGCGCCGGGCCATAACAATCTGTCCGTTTTTCAAAGTCGGCTATGTCAGGCAATTTCCCTTCTTGTAAGTCGCCACTGATCCGCTTTGCAGGGTGTATGATAATTGCGTAAAAGCATACAGTTCAAAGTACATGATACTAGAACCAAAACAGTCTCAGTAAATAGAGGTCAACAAAAGAACAGTTTGCGAGATGATTGTGACTGTGTTTACCAGCCACTACTGACGTAATTCTGCATGCCTGTCAAGATTTTCGAGATGTGGGGCAGTAAGCAGAATGGGTACGACAGTAAACGGTCAGAGTGCCACTCGGGTCACTTGTTTGCGGAGCGTCAGTGGTGTTGGTGGTAACAAGGTCCTAAATTACAAACAGATGAGATGAGATGAAATGATCGTGTGGCCTTGATGGGAAGTTCGTCCGCCGGGTTGCAAGTCTTATTTGAGGTGATGCCACACTGGGCGACTTGCGTGTCGGTGAATGTGAGATGATGATGAAAAGAACACAACAGCCAGTCCTTGAGCGGAGAAAATCTGCAACCCGGCCGGGAATCGAACTAGGGCCCGCAGCATAGTAGGCAAACACGTTAACATTCAGCTATGCAGGCGGACGGTAACAAGGAACATTACAGTAACGAGGAGTACGCGGATAGTCGTTTCTTGTACGTTAGGGCTAGCTGCAATGCATGAGAAGCTGCACGCTCTTATCAAGAAGCGTAATCTGTCGAAAAGGTATGCCGACAATTGAACATTTACAAGGGTGTATCACCGCCTCCGAGAAACAGAGCTTTGTACATGCTGCGGGAGGGGTAGGCCTGCACGAATTACACCTGTGCGTGAAGATGTTGTGCTGGAAACAGATGAACACACTACATATCTCGACAAGGAGACTTGCCATACAAATTCCTGGAATGAGCCACTGTAGTGTTTCGAGGGTAATATATCGCTATGCAATGTACTGGGGTGTGTTTTTCCCTCTTCTACTGCTGATGTATATTTTGTAGGCTTTGCGGTGGGTCTTATACCAGCATTAGCGGGAAGTTGCGTCCCTCGCCGATATAACAGGGCAATATTTTGCCGACCCCAATACACCGCCAAGTTCTCTCTAGTGCGCTACTAAATAAACAGCCTCACTTCTCACAAGCATGGGTATATTTTGCCCAACATTTTCACTATTACTTTTAACAACAGAACTAACAAATGCAACGGTAATACCACTCTCTTGAGTACATTCAAAACACCCGTACATGCGTACTTTAGGACCTGAGAGAGCAAACAAAACACAGATAAAAAATTACTGCTGTTCAGAAGTTCATTACGCCCTTGTTGGTGCGTCGTTTACTCCATGGCTCTTGCTGCACCATGGCCCAAATTACTCCCGGACGACCTGTGGTTGCAATACTATTTTTACTGGTCCCCTTTTCGCCGGCTCCACCCCTGCTCCACATCCACTGCATACAAGAGAGGAAAACACACAGATTCCCTTTCCAACTACATTTATTCTTATTCAACTTACTCACGAGCATCTCTTGGAGCATCTCTTGTCGACGGCTTTCCAATGATGTGTTGGGATGTTTACAAATATCCCGAAACACTACAAGTTGAAGAACTGTACAGAGACTTCTCAACGCTTGTTAAGAATTACGAAATGATCTACATCTGGGAACGAGAACGACACTCTGAACGCTTGCTTTAACTACGAGTACAATCATGCAATTGTTGTTGTGTTTATTCAAAACATCTTCACTTCCACCGAAGTATTTCTAATAACTTTTCTTATCGTTTTACCATATCGTTACCTTTTCGTAACTTGATTTTTTTTAATCATCAGTCTTCTAACTAGTTTGATGCGGCCCGCCACGAATTCCTCTCCTGTGCCAACCTTTTCATCTCAAAGTAGCACTTGCAGATTACGCCCTCACTTATTTGCTGGATATATTCCAATCTTTGTCTTCCTCTACAGTTTTTACCCGCCACAGCTTCCTCTAATACTGTGAAAATTATTACATGATGTCTCAGCAAGTGTCCTATCATCCTGTCCTTCCTTCTTTCCAGTGTTTTCCAAACATTCCTTTCCTCGCATTAGGCACTGGTCATAATGTTTTGGCTCTGTAAATATATCCAAGAAGTTGTGGAATTGAGAATCTGATGATGGGGCTGATTTTTTTAATGCCAAAACAACAAAACATTAATTAGCTATAGAGACCATTGGAATGAATGGAGCATGATACTATCGGCAAAGAAATGCGGTGCCAGTAGCATACTGGTGTAGCCACGCAATACCTCCCCTTAGCTAAGTCTTTTTTTTCCGAATGTAATTACGGACATTCTGCATTTGTCACTGTTATTCATTATTCAGGAGCCGGTTACCGTGGAACTCGGTTTTAACGTACGATGATGTGAGAAACGCGTAACACCAAAAAGAGGTTTGTTGTTCACAATATCGTCTGCGGTCAATGGTTATCCACTATAGTACCATTATGACACTCAGCTCGACTACTAGAGGTCTACACTTTTTTTGTCGTTATAACGAACAAGTAGGAACTACGGATGTAAAAATATCAGATGCTGTGAGATGAGGAATACATCGTCACAAAATTTATTTTTGTTAGAGAAATCGGAAATGAGATTTTTTACGGAGTGTCACAGGGCGGCGAACAGATTACTTCTTTTTTAATACCCCACGCCGACAATTTCGTTCGCAAGCGTAGGCAGGGAGAGAGGAAGGAAATAAATTTCTGTCTAGCGCCTGGAAACCTCACACTTACTCAGCGGTAGTTGCTATCGCTGACTCTAGCAATACTTTCCTCCAATGGGAAACTATTGTCTGGGGCGCTTCTGTGATTTATCATTCTTTCTCTAAGCGTGCCGTATGGCCGTCGTGTCAGGCTGCAGTATTACATAAAATCGAGAGCAAATAACTTATTACGTCCGGTGTGTTTCCATACGCATTCTCTTTCCTCCATATTTTTATCAACATCTATTCCCGGCCATTGTCACTGCGAATACCCTTCATGCATATCACTTGCTTGCCACCGCTAGCCAAATTCTGAAATTAAGCTGTATAAATGTGTAACAGTCTTGCCATCTAAATTAAGTGATACCAATTTCTTATATATCTACTTTTTTTTAAAATTTGTACTTGTGGCGTCTTTAGGAAAGAAACATATCTATATTAGTTTAAAATTTAATATTCGTATCATTTGACTTGTCACATACACTTCAAGCATTTCCAACTGTGCTTCTCGCAGTTTCCTACTTTCAACCATTTTGATGTATGCCCTAGTGCTCTTATTTTCAAGCAAACGATCTTTCAGCCTAAGATATTACTGCAAATCTTAGTACTAGACCTTCCAGCTTTGAGAAATTTTTCTATTTCAAATGGCTCTGAGCACTATGGGACTTAACTTCTGACGTCATCAGTCCCCTAGAACTTAGAACCACTTAAACCGAACTAACTTAAGGACATCACACACATCCATGTCTGAGGCAGGGTTCGAACCTGCGGCCGTAGCGGGCGCGCGGTTCCAGACTGAAGCGCCTAGAACCGTTCGGCCACTCCGGCCGGCAATTTTTCTGGCTTTAAGACACGGTTCCAAGGCTCCATAGCATCACTACAGGTTGTGAAAAGGCAAAACACCCTGTAGTCAAGTTACAAATCTGAAGTGAGAAACAATGGTTGTTCTTGAAATCAGTTAGCCATATCAAGAAGCATAGAGTGATACGTTCGGGTTTTTAAAAACTACGCTTTACGTAAAAGATAAAGTATGTCTTTTTTCTGTACTGTACCCAAACATATTTCGACACCAATGCGTCAACTTCAGTGGCTCACGTTCTATTTCTGTAACGAATTTCGTGGTTGGTTTTTCATTCTACGTCTAAAAACTGTAAGATGTACATTTTTCTTATTGCTCAACTGAAACTCTCTTTCTCTCTCTCTCTCTCTCTCTCTCTCTCTCTCTCTCTCTCTCACGCGCGCACACACAGTTAAAATTAGCGCCACACTGTACAAAAACACAACCGCGAAAAAAATGGCGAAAGTGAAAAACAAGCACTGTATATAGTTACAACCGATGAAGAAAATATGCTAAAAATGTACAAAACGACGGAAATACGTATAAGTACGGAACATGCACCACTCTTACTGTCGGAAAAAAATATTTATAAATTATAACTCTGTAAGCAAGTTCTTTCGATAACTTTTCTGATGAAATGTTGTAAAAATACAAAAACGGATAACAGCAAGCAAGTGTGTACTATTTAGTCTGCGCAGTTAGTGTAGTTTCAGGTGAACAATTACAAATTTGGACAGATTGCAGTTTTTAGACTTAAAATAGAACTCAACCACGAATTTTGTGTGGCATTTTTTGCAAGATTAAAACGAAACGCGTTGAAGATGATATCCGGTGGTCGAAAAATGTTTAGGTAAAGAAGAGAAACAAAGAAATACATTTTCTTTTGCAGAAGCTGGAGCTTCGAACCATAGCAAGATTATTAACACTATACTTGTTTCGAAGACAAAAGTTGAAGAGTGTGGCGAATCTGCCATCGTGCGGCCCTATATCCGGTGGTCGAAAAATGTTTAGGTAAAGAAGAGAAACAAAGAAATACATTTTCTTTTGCAGAAGCTGGAGCTTCGAACCATAGCAAGATTATTAACACTATACTTGTTTCGAAGACAAAAGTTGAAGAGTGTGGCGAATCTGCCATCGTGCGGCCCTATATTGTTCTCATTTCATATCGGACAAACAGGTAATAATTTCGGCATCAGATTTAAAGAACACACACGAAATTTCAAAAGCAGCCCTATCCACATTTTACTTGGATTTAAAAAGCCAACAACAAAAATCAGGTTATACTGAAAATGCTCTAAAAATTTTACACGAAGTACGTAAAGGACAAGCAGTGGGCCTTTTGGAGGATATGGAAATTTACACTCGTATAGAAAAATAACCAGAAGACATCCTCCACGAATAAACAGATTTTAAACATAAAAATTTTATTGACATCCTTAAAGAAAAAGGCTACGTTATTGCGATAAACACAGAACAATAGAACACTTATCATTTACGTAAAAACCACAAAAATACTATCTCTAAAAAGTAAACATAATCACTGACTTTCCACGAAACAGAAATTCCATTGTAAACATATAGCATCGGTGGAACCGAAGCTGTCAGAAAAACTGCCAAAAAGTAACACTGGTCCTAAGTGGAAGCAGCAGCTATTACCTAAATTCGGTATGCTGACTATAGAAATACCAATAAAAATTACTAACTGGTTTTAATTTCTGAGATATCATGTTATGTTAGATTAGTTATTGCTATAATGAGACCTTAATGTACTTTTATATTATATATACATATATAACAGGTTACTTTCATTTCGGATTTGCTTCATTCCATGTGAGCCGGTGATTAGTTTTGTAATAAAATGTGACGCTCGTGTGTGAACAATAATGACAATTTCTGTTACGTCTGTGGCGATTTCGTATTTACTGCTGAGAAGAAAAAGCTCACGTCTGTTGTCTTGCACTTTGGATGCAATGTGTGTGATCAGGAGAAAGGATGAGCTCCTCAGTTCTACTGTAATACGTGTGCTGTTCATCTAAAGGGAATGGTTAATGGGAAGAAAAAATCTATGCGATCTGCAGTGCCTATGGTTTGGCGAGTATCAAAGAACCATACTGACGACTGTTATTTTTGTGCAACACCATCAACAAAAAGCATGACAGAGGCAAAGAAAAGGAGGGCTGTGTATCCGTGGTACCATCAACAGTTCGTTCTGTTCCCACAGCCCAGAGTTGCCTGCATCTCAACTCCCTGTACATTGGATTATCGATCAAGAAGAACGTTTATCATCTCGTGATGCATCTTAGATAAAAGATGAAGATTTTACAGTTAATGAGTTAGAGATTCATCGCCCTACACATCGTCTTGCCGGATGGTCTAGTTCGGGTTCTTGAACTTAGCAACGCCGAAGCTGAACATTTGGGTTACCGGCTGAAACAGTGGAAAGTAATTCCTACAGGCGTCAGCATTTCATATCAACAGTGGCACAAGGCATTTTTAGGCTTATTTCAATGGATGGAACCGTCTGTTTCTGGAGTCGTATTGATGGGTTTCTAGCAGCCTTGGGAATTTAACACAACCCACAGGTGTGGAGGCTTTTCATAAATTCTCCAAAGGTGAATATAAAATGTGTGCTTCTCCTTACTGGAAACGAAAAAGCTCTATTCCTGTTGCGCAAGCTGCACAGATAAAAAAGACATAGCACTCATTGAATCATGTTCCATGATACGCTACCCATAAGTGGACAATCTTGCTGATGTGAAGATTGTATCGCTCCTCCTACGTATGCAATTAGAATGTACCAAGTTGTCGTGTTTCATTTGCGAGTGGGACAGGCGTGCAACTGACTAACATTACATCGTGAAAGAGTGGCCAAAACGGAACAACCTAGAACCAGGGAAGAAGAACTTATTGTGTAATCCTCTTGTCGGTAAGCTACAGATTCTGCTGCATCCACTCCACATGAAAGTCGATTTTCGTAAACGCCCTGAATAGGGAGAGTGCAGCCTATCAGTACCTTCAAAATGGTTCAAATGGCTCTGAGCACTATGGGACTTAACATCTGTGGTCATCAGTCCCCTAAAACTTAGAACTACTTAAACCTAACTAACCTAAGGACATCACACACATCCATGCCCGAGGCAGGATTCGAACCTGCGACCGTAGCGGTCACACGGTTCCAGACTGAAGCGCCTAGAACCGCATGGCCACATCGGCCGGCTCAGTACCTTCAAGAAATGTTTCCTCACATGGAAGATGCTAAGCTCAAGGGAGGTATCGGTCCACAAATTAGCACAGTCATGAGGAGCAATCTTCTCGCTGAACTACTGGACAAAAAGAAAAAAAACAGCATCGTACTCTTTTATAGATGAGATCATCAATTTCCTTGGGAACAAGAAAGCAGAAAAGTATGTGGAATTGGTGGATAATATGGTGACATGTTTCCAATGACTCGCTACGACGGAGAAGCGTTACCAGGGAAAATGGTATCCTAATATGTTAGCAGACTGGACAATCACAGGAAGACTTCAGAAATTACCTAAAAACGAAAATCTCGAAAGAGGAAAATTTGAGAGTATTATACATACTTAGGGTGAACATTAACAAAACCGATAAGATGCCGGAAACGATTCCTGACAGGAAATGGAGGGAAAAAAAGGTCCTGTGAACGTGTGTACAGAGCTGCATCGCATCCACTTCACAACAGATGTTCGAAGTGGTCTCCATGGGATGCAGCGAACGCGTTCGCACGTCGCATCATGGACTGCCGCACACTTTCGCACTTTGGCTTACACCATATTGGCGAGCCACTTGCCTGGAGATCGTACTAGTGTTCGTCTCACTATCCTGTAGAACAGTGGTTCTCAAAGTGTGTCTCAGGGCGCACTGGTGCGCCCTAGAACATTTACGGGTGCGCCCTGTAATATTTTAGGAAAACATATGGCCAAATACAAAAGAACATATGGTTACTCAGTTTTATCCATTTCACGTCTGGTATAATACGGAACGAGTCCTTAAGTTTCGCCAAATAGTTCAATTTGTAAAGATGGTGGCTTACGCTCCTTGTAGTGTCGAAAGTATTCGGTACGTTGCATGCCGACTGTCTTCTCTCTTTCATTGCTGCTAATCTTAGCTGTCCAACAGTAGCGACTGTTTGAAAACTGGGAAAAGGTATTTCAAAATAATGAGTGACGGTAAAGCTATTGCTGGCCCTTCGAGGTCATCCCTTACACCACCGAGAAGTGTAAGGAATTCTAGGGAAATGTGTAACTGGCAGTGGGGCGAGAAAAATAATTATTCGGATGGCAGAATGCTGCTGTCTGGAGAAACAGAATGGCCAAATAATTGTCACATTGCAACAGCCTTACCTTAATATCACAATTTTTGATAGAAATAATGCGCTTTTATCGAACCCTTTTTAGTTTTGTATCTAAAGTATAACTAAATTAGTCTCTGGACTGTACCAGGCGCGCAGGCGTCCCTGGACGCTAGTACTGGTCATGAAATTTTTCTAACCATCCCCCCCTCTCACCCCCCCCCCCCACCCCTTCGCCCTCTAGGCGCCTTGCAAATTATTTTCGCAGGCCTCGTTCCGTGCCTTCTTACCGTAACCAAACGGTAGGGCACGCTCTTAAAGTTTGTCAATAAACATGGCGTTAATTCACAGTGTTGTGAAGCGTTAACGAATTTCTGGTCAGATCTAAACGTTCAGAATCAGGAGAAAACGGTGAAAAAATGTTTGACGACTGACGGATATTATCTGATAGTGTCGTGCTTTTGTTTTGCAGTTGATTTGCCTATGTACGTTTTTATTTTATGATGGCAGCCATGGTGAAATTGAGTCTTGTGCGCTATGCATGTGATCGCAACTTGTCCGTAAAATTTGGAGGGTTTCGTGTCGTTCCCAGTGATTGCAAACCTGTTCCACCTAACTCCGAGTGGCGCTGCAACATGTAGGAAGTGAGTTTTGCATATTATTATTATTGCGCATTATGACCTATTTTGGAACCGCGACAGTGTATCAAAAATTATAAATAACATCTGCAACCAGTCACTTTTTAACAATATCTTATTGAAAATGGATACCTTTCTGTTGTCAATAAAATATTACTGAAAAGAGAAACTGGGAGAGGAAATTATCTATGAGAACTGTTTATTGTTTGACGTCGATCTGTACGTGACTAAAAGAATTTCATTTTATGTTCTTTGCTACAGATGAGTAGCACACGTGAACATGATCAACATTGTTCATGAAGCCTGCTGCTTCTGAGCGTCATTTCCATTGCAGTTTAGTGATCCAACAGATTCATGACAGAAGCTTCTAGCAAGGTTAACGGAACTTGAAAATTATCGTTGGCAGCACTGTTAACCCAAGGAGGCACAAGAATTCAGGCCCAAAATGAAAACGCGGTTCCATTGTTGTGCGCTTGACATTTCGCAGAGCTTTCAGGTGATATGTCAGTGAAGTGTTGTTAGTGTTCGTGGGGCTCCTGTTTTGTGTACAGCGTACTGCGTATTTTCTAAGTGCTAGAAGTAATCTTATATGGAGAATACAATCGAATAAAATGGACAGATTTCTGAAAAACAAGCATGCCGTCGAAAAATCCGATTCTGGAGGCGAACAAACGGTAAGTACAAGTGAAAAAGCAAAACAGCGGCCTACTAGTAAATATAATGAAAGCTATGGTTTCACTTGAACTGGGAGTGAAGATCATCCTTTTCCACTATGCTTAGTATGTAGGTATAAAATGGCAAATGAATATCTGCTTCCTAATAAACTGAGCAAACGTTCTAAAACAATGCATTCACATTTGCAATATACACCTGTAAGCTATTTCAAGAGATTATCTGAACAGCAAACAAGGCAGCAAATTCATTTAAAAGTGTAATGTCTGTTTCTGATAAAACTCTGATCGCTTCCTACCAAGTCTATGAACTAAAAGCAAAGAGTATAAAATGTCATACTATAGGTGAGTCACTTATTTTGCATGTTTGCAAAATAAATGGGCATGACGATGGTAGGAAATGAAGCATATATGAAAATAAGATAGATTTCTTTGTCAACTGATGCAGCTCACAGGAATATTATAGAAGTGTCTACTGATATTTAGAAAAATGTATGCAGTAATAAACTCAAGCACTCAAACTTTGCATTGCAAGTTGATGAATCAACAGACATTACCAACCAGTCGCAGCTCTTAGCATTTGTCTGTTTCATTAATCAATATCAAATAGTAAATCAGTTTCTTTTTTGCAAAGAATTAAGTGTGCCTACTAGAGGTGAGGACGTACTCAACATTTTAAATGATTATCTAAGTAAGTGACAGTTAACATGGAAGTCGTGAGTAGGCATTTGTATAGATCGCCCCCCTTCAATGGTAGGCTGTGTTAAGGGCCTTATTTCTTTTGTAAAAAGACTAAATGAAGGTGTTGTCGTAACTCACCACTTTCTTCATATGGAGACCTTAGTAGCAAACACATTGGGAGAAAATTTGAGAGAAGTCTTAGAGTATGTTGCTCAGATGCTAAATTTTATTAAGACAAGACCTGTCAAAACCCGTTTATACGATAAACTTTGTATCGATATGGAGTCAGAACACAGACTATTGCATTTACACACAGAAGTCAGGTGGTTGTCGAGGGGGAAAGTAGTTACCCGTGTGCATGAGCTACAACAAGAACTTCTCGTGTTTAGAAATGAAACATTTACATTTTAGCAACCTCCTTCGGAGTGAATTTTTGACTGCCAAGATTGCAGTATTTGGCCGATATATTTCACCAGTTCAATATTTTGAACACTAGAAATGGGAAATAATAAAGTATCCTCACATTCACGGACAAAATTAAAGCATTTCACAGAAAACAACAAATATCGAAATGAAAAGCTGTTCAAGGTAACTTCTAAATGTTCCCATTGGTAAGGAGCACGTGCAAAAATGAAATATTTCAAATAGTAATAGATTATTTAATAAGTTTAGAAGAGAAACTGAGTTCATATTTTCCATCCCTCAACACTCTTCAGTACGACAGGATTCGAAACCCATTCATGGAAGCTTCAGGTGTTTTCGGGTTAACATTAACAGAAGAAGAAGAACTGGCAGCTTTTTCTACTGATCCTGGATCGATGATTAAGCATAACGAACTAAGGAAGACTATGCGTCGATATCTAAAAAGGCTTTGAACATTTTACTTCAATTTTCGACGTCATATTTATGTAAATTACTATTTTCTGCCCTCACTACAATTAAAAGTAAAAAGAGAGAATGCATTGACCATCAGATTTACAGAACACATGTGAAGCTGCGAAACCAACCAATCCACATTTTACTTGGATTTAAAAAGCCAACGACATAAAGCAGAAAATACTGAAAATTCCCTAAAAATTTTACACAAAGTACGGAAGGGATACACAGTGAACATTTAGGAGATAATGGAAATTTACACTCAACAGACAAATATCCAGAAGACACCCTCAACGAACAAAAAGATTTTAAATACAAAAATTTTATTGACATCATTAAAGAAAAAGACTATATTATCGTGATAAACACAAAACCATAGAACACTTATCATTAACGTAAAAACCGCAAAAATACTATCTTTGAAAAATTAGACGTAATTACTGACTTTCCACGAAACAGAAATTCCCTTGTAAGCATACAAATATAGCATCGTAAGAGCCAAAGCTGTTAAAATATAAGTTTACAAGAGCACGCAAATGAAAAATAAACATGCAACTGACGCGATCGTGTCATAACAAAGAGCCAACCGACATTTACGCTGCAAGATGCCATCTCGACCATGTCACACCAGTTAAGACGTAAGTTTTAAGCATAAGTTTCCATATGTAAACATAGTCGAACATAGACGTAGGGAAAAATATTATACCTATTATACCATCTTCACAGGTACACTTCATAATGCAAATCGCCGAAATGAGCTCGTTCTGTAACTTGTATCACTACGAGTAAATAAAAAAAATAGTAGAGCAAAAAACTATTACTTAAAATAAAATACGTTCTTCCTCGACCTAATTACAGCTCACCTACGTGCACACGATCCTGGATACAGTAAATTCTTTTAATCGAACCGGTTCAGATACCACAAGAGAGGGGCCTAAGTTAATGTCCCTTACATTGATAGTTAATAAGCACTGAAATCTTTCAATTATCTAACTCCATATGATCAAGTTAGAGACAAATTGCAACTACTGTGGTTGCTAAAATGACAACTCCCACGGAACGTACACCTTTTCCAAGAAATAAATCGCTTTCACGTTGTTCTCATAATCGTATAAAAAATGAAACCTCTCAACATTAAACTTCAGTGCAACTAAAACACTGACAAATCCACATCAATCAGATTCAAACTACTAAACATAAATCACGAAATTATCGTATCTCGAACACGTATGTTATTCTGACTTCCATAAAATATTTTGAATCCCTGGCTATATTTAGTTAATATCAATTCCATTAACATAAATACACTACTGGCCATTAAAATTGCAGCACCAAGAAGAAATGCAGATGTTAACGGGTATTCATTGGACAAATATATTATACTAGAACTGACATATGATTACATTTTCACGCAATTTGGGTGCATAGATCCTGAGAAATCACTACCCAGAACAACCACATCTGGCCCTAATAACGGCCTTGATACGCCTGGGCATTGAGTCAAACAGAGCTTGGATGGCGTGGACAGGTACAGCTGCCCATGCAGCTTCAACACGATATCACAATTCATCAAGAGTAGTGACTGGTGTATTGTGACGAGCCAGTTGCTCGTCCACCACTGACAAGACGTTTTCAATTGGTGAGAGATCTGGAGAATTTGCTGGCCAGGGCAGCAGTCGAACATTTTCTGTATTCAGAAAGGCCCGTACAGGACCTGCAAAATGCTGTCGTGCATTATCCTGCTGAAATGTAGGGTTTCACAATGATCGAATGAAGGGTAGAGCCACGGGTCGTAACACATCTGAAATGTAACGTCCACTGTTCAAAGTGCCGTCAATGCGAACAAGAGGTGACCGAGACGTGTAACCAATGGCACCCCATACCATCACGCCGGGTGATACGCCAGTATGGCGATGACGAATACACGCTTCCAACGTGCGTACACCGCGATGTCGCCAAACACGGATGCGACCATCACGATGCTGTAAACAGAACCTGGATTCATCTGAAAAAATGACGTTTTGCCATTCGTGCACCCAAGTTCGTCGTTGAGTACACCATCGCAGGCGCTCCTGTCTGTGATGCAGCGCCAAGGGTAACCGAGCTGATAGTCCATGCTGCTGCACACGTCGTCGAACTGTTCGGGCAGATGGTTGTTGTCCTGCAAACGTCCCCATCTGTTGACTCAGGGATCGAGACGTGGCTGCACGATCCGTTACAGCCATGCGGATAAGATGCCTGTCATCTCGACTGCTAGTGATACGAGGCCGTTTTGATCCAGCACGGCGTTCCGTATTACTCTCCTGAACCCACCGATTCCATATTCTGCTAACAGTCATTGGATCTCGACCAACGGGAGCACCAATGTCGCGATACGATAAACCGCAATCGCTATAGGCTACAATCCGACCTTTATCAAAGTCGAAACGTGATGGTCCGCAGCTCGTGGTCATGCGGTAGCGATCTCGCTTCCCACGTCCGGGTTCCCGGGTTCGATTCCCGGCGGGGTCAGGGATTTTCTCTGCCTCGTGATGACTGGGTGTTGTGTGATGTCCTTAGCTTAGTTAGGTTTAAGTAGTTCTAAGTTCTAGGGGACTGATGACCATAGATGTTAAGTCCCATAGTGCTCAGAGCCATTTGAACCATTTCGAAACGTGATGGTACGCATTTCTCCTCCTTACACGAGGCATCACAACAACTTTTCACCAGGCAACGCCGGTCAACTGCTGTTTGCGTATGAGAAATCGGTTGGAAACTCTCCTCATGTCAGCACGTTGTAGGTGTCGCCACCGGCGCCAGCCTTGTGTGAATGCTCTGAAAAACTAATTATTTGCATATCACAGCATCTTTTCCCTGTCGATTAAATTTCGCATCTGTAGTACGTCATCTTCGTGGTGTAGCAATTTTAATGGCCAGTAGTGTATATATTACTTGATACAATCCAATCACGCTTTTCGAAAGACAAGGCTTTCATCAGGTTGTTACACTCAGTTTGTAGCGTTCATTAAATAAAATGTAACAGGACGGTATAGAGGACGACATGGAAATCATGCACATGAAAAGGAAAGAAAAACAAAACATTTCCAGGAAGAATTTCAAATAGTCATTCGCGAGAAGAAAATCGACAATGTTCTGGACGTGGAAACGAATAACAACAGTATGAGATTTTGTAAATAGTTTTTTAGATTTATTTTAATGCACCTGGATAATTGTAAGTGTTTAGTATTCCTTGGAAAATAACTCGATTTCGGCCAAAAGATCTTTGAAAACCCCCTAAACAGAAACTGCGTATGCACAGTGGTATTTCAGGTATAGCAGTCCAAAACTAGCTCTGGACATCAGGAAAATCTTCAAGTGAACACTGCTGGTATCCGTAGTTGAAGAAGAGGATGTGGGCGGCTGCGAGGTTGCGGTGTGCGAAGTAGACGATTTTATGTAAGACGAGGATACAGTCCATTGAGTTTTTCATTTTATTTAATGTAACGCACGCGACAAACTGAGGATGACAGTATTGTCTCTTGAAACGCTTGGATGAATCATTATCAAGTGCTATTAAAGTGGTAGAATGCAAATAATTACTACTGTTGACAGCGAGGCAATCGCATTCAAGGGAAAGTGGCGGTGAAGCTGGGCACGCTAAAGAAAGGAAAAGCGCTTGGAGCTGATCCCGTCTACCCAGAAGACCTCTGGCAAACAACACGGTAGATTTTACCTTGCGCAACGTTTCTACTGTATGTAAGTGAAACGCTCCGAGGGAGTAGGATGGGGCGGTGGGAGGGTGGGAGTGAGGGGTGCTTGTATTCCGGTGAGAGCCCCAATTATCGAATGGAAACATTTATATAGCACCTGTCATACTTCATTTATTAATACCTTAACTAAAGTCACCTGTGTAGCTGACTATGCATTTATTAATACCTTTACTAAAGTCATCTCTGTAGCTGACTAGGCACAGGGAAATACATGGACTTCACTAGTTTCAGTCGGCTTTAGACAAAACTGAAGGACGGCACAGGACAAGATGAAAAGATATGCTTGAACGAAATCGTTCTGTACATGACCAAAACCACAGTTGCCTTGGATAACATACGTAGGGCAGCATTGTTACTGCACCTGCACACCTCCCTGAGATTTTTTATGCGAGTACTGCAGGAGACGAATTATGTAGTGATCTGCGGGTAACGGGAAAGTGATTAAACGCGCCACGAAGGGACGCCCGCATGAGACGATCTGAGGACGTGTCTACTGAGAGCTCGCGATGGATTCCTCCCTTTAATCTGATGGACGAGGATAGTGTTTTCTTACAAATACCACCAGACGTCTGATGGAGGGAGAGGGGAAATTCTATGCTGTGATTAACGATAATCACTTTCTCTACATAAACAAAATCTCCTTAACTAGAAGAATGACCCGTAGTCACCCTGAGCTACAAATTTATGAGAAACTTAGTTGCAGTGTACAGATATCAATACTACTGGAAGAGATATAACGATTAAGTTTACATTCTATGAGAACAAACAGCCCAGGTAATCCGTTTTGTTGCCGGCATGTGGGTGTTTCGCTTCTGCTTCGACCGACGTTGGATTACGTTGTCAGATTGTTAGTCCAGTTGAATTGGCATTCAAATCGTAAATAATTGCTACAAAAGGTTTTATTGTTTTAATGGCTTCGTTTGTGTCCCAGTATGACTAACATAGGTTAACCCCTCGTCAGAGTTGTGGAAAAGTGGTGGGGGCAAAACTGTACCCGAAAAGGGGTATTTTTTCGGTTTTGTGATTATATCTCGTAAATGACTCCCAATATCGAAAACATAGTGGAATTAAAAATTGTAGGGCATGAAATTCAGTATTGAATGAGACGATCTGCATATTTTTTGGACCACCCGTTTCCATACTACTGCTCTTCAAAATTGGACCAATTTTACATGTTCATGAAAAATTTCGTTTTAACCTCTGTTTTTTGGTAATATCGTTGAAACTAACCCATCTATCAATAAAATGGCTCATACAAACGATGTAGAGGAATAAATACTGCGTTTGATGAGACCAGAATTGAAATGGACCACCCGTTTCTGTACGGCTAAGTTTGTACTCTCACTGCTTTGCATCTGAGGTACTTCACATTTACAAATCTAGGTCTCTAGATCAGTTTTATGCAGAGAGCTCAAAAATAACATTATCATGAGTAAAGATTGAAAAAAAATTGAAGAACAGTTCAAAGTCAGGGGTCAATTCGTGACAAGATATTTAGGGTCAACTTTGCCAATCCCTTATTAAACGGCAAAGCCTTCTGCATCTTGTTATTCTGCCTTTGTGTATATGTTATGCTTGGCAAGCCAGTGTAATAATGACAAAATGTATCTTTTGCAATTCCTAAGGTAATCGTCGAGAAAGTTACCTTCAAAAATGATGAGGATAACAACACTGCTAAAATACTAATAATAGTAGCAACAAAAAAAATTAATAATGAATATATGGAATTTAAGTATGTCCTGGTGGTATAGCAGTAAAACTGTTGCCTGTAAACTGCAAGGCCGTGGGATCGAGTCCTGATCGGCCCAACTATTTTTCTGTCTGTTTTCTATCGTAGCCTTCACCCCTCAACGACGTGAAGACTCGCCACAAACGACATGTGGTTCAGATTTCACGTTAAACTGTAGGTCCCTTTCTCCTGGTTGGATAACTGGGTTTAGAAGGAACACGCAAGTCGACGAAGTGGTGTCCAATAGATAGACTTGCTCCAGGTCATTAAGCCACGTGAAATTTTACTATTATTATTATTATGGAATTTAAGAAGTGCCTACCCTAATCTACTTAATAAAGATCTGAAATATAATGCACGTCATTATAATAGCTACTAAAATGTAGCAGGCACCGCCAAACTAGATAAGAGCGCTAAAATTGCTAAAACAGAAAAAATTAAATATCTGCTTGAGCAATAAATTACAATAAGATCAGTTAGAATCATATTCATCATTAATGAGAACAGAGTACTTAATTACTTAAACTGAAAAACTATATAGCAATTGTCACAAAAGGAGACAAAGGAAACTCAGCAGTATTTACATATTAAAATGCATACATAAAAAAAATCAAAATTTTTTGGAGAATGTGATAAAACTTCTTGCTTACTGAAAAAGGAAAACATCACTACATATGCATGAGTCCAGTAGCACCATGCCTGAGATCTGAATTAAAAGCTGACAAGAAATTGCTCCATAAGACTAAGCGCAAACCTATCAATAAATTAGCCTACGTGTAAAGTTTTATAGAAACTCAATAAAATTCTACAGGAAAAACTTGTATTTGAAAGCAATTACTCAATAAGCATAGCCTCTCGTTTGCCAATGATCTGAAAGACATACACAAATTACTTTCAGGAAGTTCAGTTCTACAGAATACATGTAAATGATACATTTCTAATTATTGAAGGGGATCACAAATGCAATGTCCAAGACACCCTCCAAACATCCAACCAAGTAGTCAGGAACATTTAATTCTCCAGTAAGCAGGAAATAAATAACATCATTAACTTCTTTGATGTAACTGTATGTTAGCAAGATAACAAATATGTTTCCCAAATTTATAGGAAACCAACCACCACCGACATCAACATGTGTAGTCCCTCCGCCATCTCAAACATCACAAACTAGTAGAATACCACTCAATGATTCAGATAGCTCTAAAAATCCCAGTGAGTGAAGAGAATCTCCAGAATGGAATGAGAATCATAAAATAAGTAGCAGCAACTAATGGGTACAAACCGACACTAAGAGGCAATGTAGCTACGTAAATTAAAATGAAAAATGAATAAAGTAAGCACCAAGAAACAGAAAAAAGGAAAGGCACACTAACAACACACATTCCTTCCTCAGTAACATATTCAAAAAATTGTCAATATTTTCAAACAACATAAAATAAGAACATGGTGTCTCATTACTTAAAAACCAAACAGGATAAATTTTCGTCGTCTCACATATGTAAAATCATGTGTAGTTAACGTCCAAAAGAATAATAGGTCAAACAGGCCTCAACTTCCACACTAGATTCAAAGAACATACCAACAACTTCCGATGCACTGCTTCACAGAAATCTGCAGTAGCCTCTCATATATAATGTACAAAACAACCTTAAGATACTAGCAGACTGTACAAAGTGCATGAGGTATCTCTTTATGAAGAACTACAAATCTATATCCACGAAAGAAACTAGTGGAAAATCTACTCAATGGGAATAACTATTTGTACTGAACCAACTCCTTCAAGAGCTTTGAGAAAGTGCTTGAAGGTTTTTCATAACTCACAACAAATTTCAATCCACAGAAATTCATTTAACGTTGCTGTTCATATCCTAGTAATTCCCACCGGCACATACATATCATCTGTTTTAATGGATTTTAACCTACCTATAGTATGTAAGTATGGTCAGTTTTAATCCATACTTCAAAGGTAAGAAAGAGATAATGAAATACAGGCATGTAATATAACGAAAACTCTGTTAATATAGCAATGTAAACATTCAAAACCTGGCACCTGTAACATTAAATTGTTAGTTGTTTAGCCACTGCGTTATCTAAATTCATAATACAGATATAATTCTTAATTAATCCAAACTCAGTAACAATCTACTCATTCAAATTAATTTTGCTCCTGCTTATGCACAGCTCCACATTCTGTTGTAACCCATCCATATATACTCTTTTAAATACAAGAAAAACGTTTTTATATATATGAAGCATTTAATACAGTAATGGAATTTTGATGTACATTAAACAAATAGCCAAGCTCCAACAGTTATACTTTTCAATTATCTTTGCACTCAGTGTAAGCAAGCATATCCCTGACATGTATAACATGTTTGATGTGACAGAGTAAAGATAATGTGCACTGAAGAGCACACGCGACAAGTAGCAGAGTGCGGCATCTTTTTGACACTGCTTCCCTCATAAGCAAACTTTTATTTTTGGAAATTCATTTTTTAACTGTAACAGTGCCTTTTCTGACTAATTTTATCACCAGCAAAAGTTAAAATATAACCTACCTTATAGTTGGTCTGCTACTGTGAAAAGGCGTCCACGCTCTTCTCTAGCACCAGGAATATAGCTACACAATTCTTCATCTCAAGATGGTATGAATCATCGAAGCATGTAGTGGGAAAATAGTAGAGTGACTCACAAAGTAAACAGTTTTATTTAAATTTCTTAACAGTCACAGCTTTTCGTTATGGAAGAAATATTCATATGTTCATCAGTCTGGCAACAAAACTTTCAATTAATGATGCATTCTATAAGTGACTAAGAATATTATATATTATAAGGCCACAACATTTCAGTGTGTTGTTATAGATGTTCTTCACACCATATGAACCGTTATTTCGTGACTCGTGAAAATTTTCCTTGTTTCAGATGGGGATCTGAGATTAATTTTTATTTCACTACATCCTCACCTTATTGTTTCTCCAATGTACTGTTTTGATATCTGTACTGAACTATATGCACCAATTTTGTGACCCAGTTATAAACAGTAATAATTAAAAATTTCTGCTAGACATGAAGTGTCTTTACAGTCTCCCAGACTCTTCGATACACATAATGTCTTTGTCTATAGCTTGATTTCAAGTATCTGTGTTAACAATATTTCGCACTGACATTTCGAAGAAAACCGGCCGTTACATCGAAGTTTTTGGAAGGCTCGAGAAGGACCGATATTGATCTCTACATATCGAAGTTCAGCGGACAAAGTCTTTTATATCGAAGTCACTTCTATATATCCAAGTGTTTCATACGGTACCCTTGTATATCGAAATGGTCAAAAGTGGCGGAATCCCAGTCCTCGCTCCCCCCACCCCCGAACCCTCCCTCCCTGCGTCGACGTGTCAGTGAGATCCTGGCGCCTTGTAGCTCCCAGGCCCTACGTACAGGTGCGCTTTGACGCAATGTTTGTTTTCATTGAGTGTCAGCCATTGGCTCTAAGCGGAAATGTCTGACAGTCGCTGACAACCAAAACGTAATTGACAAAGCTGAAGCAGGAGCGAAGAGAAAGAAAGACATAGCTGCAGAGTTTGGGATTCCGACAAGCACACTGTCGATAATAATCTAGAATGAAGACTACGTGATCACCATAGATGAAGAAACAAATCGGAAACGACAAAGAAAGGCTGAGTTCCCAGATTTATAAGAGTCTTCAATGCAGTGGTTCCGACAATATAAGAACAATAATGTGAACATTGGTGGCCTTTTTTGAAAGAAATGACCATCATTTTGCAGCAACTTTGAAATACGATACATTTAGTGCGAGTAGCTGATGGTTAGAAATTTCAGTAAAGACACGGAATTGTTTTCCGAAAAGTGAGTGGGGAAAGTACGAGTGCAAATAACTAAAGTTGTGATGAGTGGAAACTAGAATTGGAAACGATCCTTTAAGATTACAAACTGGACAATTCTTTTAACACAGACGAACTTGTACTTTTTTTACAAATGTCTTCCTGACAAAACATTGACTTTCGGAGCAGAAAAATGTCACTGGGACAAGCTAAGCAAAGATCGTGTTACAGTTCCGTTAGCAGCAAATATGACCGACACAGAAAAACTCAAGCCACTTATCAAGGAGAAACCTAAGAAACAGCAATGTTGGCTCCTGTTGTCCGTGTCGTGGCAGTGTAACACCTCGCGCGCATCTCGTGGTCGTGCGGTAGCGTTCTCGCTTCCCACGCCCGGGTTCCCGCGTTCGATTCCCGGCGGGGTCAGGGATTTTCTCTGCCTCGTGATGGCTGGGTGTTGTGTGATGTCCTTAGGTTAGTTAGGTTTAAGTAGTTCTAGTTTCTAGGGGACTGATGACCATATATGTTAAGTCCCATAGTGCTCAGAGCCGAGTGTAGCACCTCGCTCATTTGCCGTGATAATAAGTGCAATTTGTTGGCGAGAACATCATAATCCGCACGCGAGACAGTTGTCGCCGCGCAGGCGCACGCCGCGGTGGCGGAGCTAACTATTGACGGCGTCATTGCCTCTTGGATCTTATCGGCTAATTCGGCTGCTGCATCTAAAGACGCGTCAGTCTGCGACGCCACGATTGTCTTCACTGGTGGTGGTAACCGGCTGCTGCAGATCGTGCGCAGCAAGCTGTCCGGGACTGTACCTGCGTCTTATACTTTACTCCGCAGATGACGTAGGTACTGTGGTTTCTTATCGCCGATGTCCTCTTGGGTAAGCACCTGCCGGATTCGTTCTTCTTGCGAAGCGGACACGCGCCGAATTAGTTCTGCTTTCAATCGGTCGTAGCTGTTCGTTCCCGGCGGGCTAATTATGATGTCTTGAGCCTCAGCGGCGTACTGGTGATCTAGTTGGCTGACCACCAGAGCGAATTTCGTGGCGTCGACCGTGATGCACGCGTAGGAAACATTTGCTTCGACTTGCGCAAATCACAGGGATGGATTGTGCCGCCAGAAGGGTGGTAGTCGCACCGCTAGACGCGCCACAGAAGTATTTGTCGGCTCTGGTGGATTCGCCATCTCAATTTCTTGTTAAGGACTTCTCGTAAATTCAGCGTGCACGCAGGTGACCACGTCGGAGTCACCACCTTGTCGGTACCGGTTTGAATTACCGCGATCGACGGTTTAACATCTGCCTCTGCTTGTTGGCTGGATAAGAGAAGTGGGCTTGTCTCAGCTTGATGGAATAATTTATTAACGAACGGTCGGAACAGACAATAATACACTGCAACCGATAACTCGTGCGAAGGAATGAGAAAAGTTCAGTATGATAAATTATACCGTAGCTAACACACTTGGATTCACGCTTTCGCCACGGTGTAGAACGTGGAACAGAAATCAACAATCAAAGAGTAAATCACAGAACATATGTCGTTTGTGTATAGCGTCTCTGGCGTCCAGCGGGAAAGTTTCGCGGCACTGTACTTTCAAACATCCGCACATGTCACGGCGCTGGACGATGACAGAAGACGCCACACCGGGTGTAAGTCGTTCCCTGTGGAGTAGAATGCGAACAAGAAAGCATTGGTTACAGGATTTCGGTAGGTAAGTGAAAATGGAAAAGGTGTGTTGTTTGTGGAAAGTTGCAGTGCGCACAATGCTATCTCTCCGTTAAAATTCGTGACAGTACCATTTTTGCCACCTAACAATACGTCGAAATCGGAGCCTCTTAGATCAAGGAGTAATCAAGAACGCTAGAGAAAACTACAAGTATGAAGTGGTCTGAATGGCAGTCCGCAATACTGACGACAAATATCAATATTTTAGATGTTATAAGAATACTGGATAAAGCGCGGAGAAACGTGAAGGGGCAAACAATCGTCAGTTGTTTCCAAACAAGTGAATGACAGATGAAAATGAGCAGCTTTTGGGTTTAATACTTAAGCATGTAAAATCTTAGTTTGATTATGACAATGGTTTATGGGAATTTTGATCAAAGTTGTTAGTTTACACAGTACTTACAGGAGACACGCCCTGTCAGTATTCTCGAGTCCGTATGGACGAAAGTGGTGACTTAGTTTAACATCGCTCATGTCCGTTTTGAAGGTTTCGTGGATGTGGACAACGACGTCGCAGGAGCAGAATCAGTAACTGAAGCCGAGATTGTTGACTGCTTGAAGACAGCGAACGAAAAAGAAGGGGGCAACAATAAGGAGGAGGAAGTAGGAGAGGGGGAGGGGGAGGTCCCAGAAGCACCGCCAGGCACGCCAATGCAGTTCTCGACACAATCACAGGGTGCTTGGAGAAGTGTGAGGAGGTAGAGAATAATGTGTACCCAGCCGTCATAATCATGGACAATGAAAGTGACTCACAGGTTATCAAAAATTTAAAGCAAGTCAAAATTATGGATTATTTTTAAAGCCAATGATTTCTGGAAATTTTCATGGACGTACTGCGTATTCTTTTACTCAGTTTAATGTTTTTACGATGAAAGTATTTTATTTTAAACTTATAAATTATTGTCTATTTCAGCAGAAGTAAAACAACATGCATAACAATCTACCTTGACTTCTTTTTTATATTACCAAAACTAAACATAAGCCTATATCGAACACAAAAGCATTACAGTACAGTAATAAAAAATCTTGGGTTGTAAACCTTTTTTTCGGAAAATATATCGAATGAATTTTGCTCACCCTAGAGATTCGATATATCGAGGTTTAACTGCACTGCAACATGGCAGTGATGGATTATCTCAGCGTGTGTATAAAAGTATTGGACGACTGTAATTACAGCTACGCTCTGTACGGACATGAAGAGTGATGTGCTGCCTCCGGTAAATATAAATGTTATTGGAATCCGTGCAACGAGTTTACAGTTGCTCGTATGGCAAGCAATAATCTGTGCGGAGACGAGCAGCAGGTCTATTTAATGACAGGCTCAATGGCGAGAAGATGGGTTTCGGATCTCTAGCAACTTTCAGAGGACATCCTGAGCAGAAGCACAGATCTGCTCCAACAAAAAGCTTTAATAGAATACTTTTCGGGAGGTAAACGTAAATTCATAATTTTGTGTAAAACACTGTTGATATATTTCGATGGATACAAGATTACAGAATTCATCTGTGGCCACTTGTAGTTCAAACAGGAAGAGAATAAAAAAAAAGAACGAACACTCCAGTACCGTTGGGATAGACATGTTTCTTTGATACAGATATACAAATGGATTGACGTGTCTTAGCATTGTATACAATTAAAAAGCATAATTTGGTTGACATACTTTGATGTAACTGAACGATTATACATTATATCAACGGTTTTCTGATTACTTGCGTTCACTGTTCCGCAGTATTTTACAAAAGACAATTTTTTCCGTCTGCACTTTTTTTATCATTACCACTTTTTTGACTGTTTAGATTCGGCCCGCCACGAATTCCTTTCTTGTGCAAAGTTCTCCATCGCAGGGTAGCACTTAGACCAGTACTACTCAAATAATAAAAAGTTTACTTTTTTTCATCTGTCTCGTTTTCATTTGACTGCCCCGTATACAAAATAACATAACACTACATGTTATTATTTAAATCAAAACCGTAACGTCTGCGCGTGAAACATTCGTTAGTAATTATTGCCTGCAGCGGTACATTCTTTTGTGTAAAGAACAAAGAACCCTGCCTTATTGTGCTCATAGAGTATGTAAAGATGGTTGACACGATGAGAGTGTCCTCTTAAAAGGAACAACTATGCATTGATGCACTTCGTAGTGAGCAGTCACCTGAGAGTGATGTAATAGGTCGAAACCGCGGTCGGGAGTAAACAGTTTTAACAAGTGTCCAGGCGGAAAATGCTGGCCATTTCTATTATATCAGTTTTAGGCCTGTTGTTATTCGTGAAATGCTTATGTTACTAAACCGCCAGAGGTGCATGTCTCAATAAACTTAGACTAAAAAAGAACAAAAGTCACTGAATAATCATGCTGGTTGTTGTGGATGTAGTAGAAGTGATACGAGGTGCCCAAGTGATCCTTTACCGTGAACGTAAATCGTGTAAGCGTGTCTTGTAATGTAATGTACCGACCTTCCATAAGTCGTCGCATCGGCCTGTCATTTCATTTGCTGCCCACCGAATGACTGTCTTCAGCAACCATAAATACAAAACTCATAAACTGGTTCTACGACTTCATCACCAGCTCTTAGTAGTTTCCATCCACATGTTGCTTATACATTAGTATCTTTAGAGTTGGTTGTCAAGTACACCTCCATTCTTAGCGTATTAAATTCTCCATCGATCGCTGTTGTTTAACTGCACTAGAGGAAAACAGCACTACATTAGCAGCAAAATTAAGACCATTCAGACAGTGTCCATTAGCACGTATCCTACACAACAATATCATTAGAGTTGATTTTCAATTCCACCTCCATACATACGCTATTCAATTCTCCCATCAATAGCTGTTGTTTATCTGCTCTAGAGGAAATCAGTACTATATCAGCAGAAAAATGTAGACCATTCAGAAAGGTTCCATTAGCACTTATCCTTCTTCTTTTTCCCTGTTCAGCTGATTTGAAAACTTCGTCTCGGTCTCCTGCGAGTGGTTTTACCAGTAAGCACTCTCCTTTCCAGATTCCTCTTTCAGTTCTGTATTTCACTCCATAATGATGAAGTCTTTTGGAAGCTATAGCATTTAAGTGTAATAGGCGTATACGCAGGAATGCAATGTGCAGGTAGAGGACAATGAAACAAGCAAATAACAAATGAAAGTCCAGAAACCAATGGTTTTTACGATACAACCTATTACGACTGATATATGAACACGTTATAACAAGAGTCCCCGAGGATCCAAACTGTAGATATGTACTTCAGGACGACATGTATTGACTGAAATGATCCACACTGGTGGAAAACACTTTTTATTAAAAGTTGCGGTCGGTTTCGCTCCAATTAAAGACACGTTCTCAGGTGAGAGAGATTCTTTTTAACAAGACATAGGCTTTCTCCATCATTCACGTCAAGTTATAGTATAGACAAATAGCGCGCTTAAGGCGGTAGTCTTTCGTTAAAATGAGTGGGGTAGCAGAATCGTGCCACAAGCAGGAATGTGATTGAGCGGCAGCAGGTAAGGCGGTACCGACAGCTCTGCTATGAGAAAGATGCTGAAGATCACAACCAGTCTTCCGCATGGGCACAGTTCATGTGGAGGTAGTAGGCCTTCAGCATGTCTCCTCATCGCCGACCGTACGCGTTCAAAAATACCAGGTTAGTTCCAAATGCATTGACAGTCATTTACAATGAGGTCGAGCGCATCGTTCTATTAACAAGACTGGGATACACCAATGCATTTGAATATCCCTCACAAAAAATACTATGGGTTCTAGTCAGGGGACCTGGTAGTTCACTTCATAGTCGAACCACGAGCAATACACTTGTTGCTACGTAGTCACGCACTGCCACGTAGAAGTGTGTCGGCGCACCATCATGTACGTGCGGCTTAAGCGTCTTTTACCATAATGAACATTATCAAAAACGTAACCTTAGTAATTAACAGTAACGTAAGAACGGCACTACTACACTTGTGCATACCCTGTACTGGGAGAATCATTGGTTTCCGGACGGTAGTCCACAATCTCTAATGATAAGTTTATAATTGGGTGTTCCTATTCTTTTATGGATTTTTGTAGTTATTGATTTCATCAGCCTCCGACTTCCGCATCTCTTCGAAAACACAAGGGTGAGCTGATAAGAAGTCACTTCAAATTTTTATGTGAAAACTCTTAAATCCTTTTAAATAAAACAAACGTTATTAACATTTTACAGCCTGCCGGGGTGGCCGAGCGGCTCTAGGCGCTGCAGTCTGGAACCGCGCGACCGCTACGGTCGCAGGTTCGAATCCTGGCTCGGACATGGACGTGTGTGATGTCCTTAAGTTAGTTAGATTTAAGTAGTTCTAAGTTCTAGGGGACTGATGACCTCTGCTGTTAAGTCCCATAATACTCAGAGCCATTTGAACATTTTACATCTTTATTTTTCATGTCTACGTATTTCTTTGTTAGAACATAAAATTCACCCCCGGCGGCAAACACATTTCTCCCAATGAGAGACCAATTTGTTGGTACTGCCATTGTACAATGTTTGACTTCGTTGACGCAGCCACAACCTCACCTCTGCTTGCACCGCTTCATTACCATTAAAGTGAAATCATTTAACGTGGTCTTTAAGTTTTGGAAACAGTTCTAAATCGGATGGAGCCAAGTCAAGACTGGAGTACGATCGATGACAGTGAACCCAAGGCGTCGGATTGTTGCAGTTGTCGTAGCCCTCGTATGTGATGTAGCATTGTCACGCCGAAGGAGAGCATGCTCCATATGTGGACGAACTCTTCGAAATCGAAACTTGATTACAGCACGCTGTTTCTCACATACCGACATTGTTACGTTACCCACCGTCATGTTACATGCTATACTCTGAGGCATTACCTATAAACACACCCTCGGGCTGTGGCGCACGCAGTGTCGCGTGGTGATTAACATCGCTGCTTGGCGCGCTGTCGAGTCGCCAGTTTAAACCCGACCACCCGCAATTATTTGTTATATAGTATCTTTGTTTCTGGAATGTTCTTGAAATATCATGTGTTTCTAATGTTTGTATATTCTGGAATACTGATGTCTCTATAAATACCAGTACTCTTGAATATTCAATGAGTGTATGCCTACCTGTACTCTCCACTTGTGTTCTGGCAGTACATTGGTATCAGTAATGGTTCAAATGGCTCTGAGCACTATGGGACTTAACATCTGAGGTCATCAGTGCCCTAGAACTTAGAACTACTTAAATCTAACTAACCATCACACACATCCATGCCCGAGGCAGGATTCGAACCTGCGACCGTAGCTGTTGCACAGTTTCAGACTGAAGCGCATAGAACAGCTCGGCCACAGCGGCCGGCGTATCAGTAATAAACGCGCTTTCATTTCTAAGTGTTCTGTTTCACTGACGACCCAGTCTTCGGATTTGGACTTGATTGTGGTTTCGACGTGACAACATGGAGCAATGGACGGATATGGATTTATAAAGTAGACCTCGAACTATTTCTGAAAAGAAGCATGTTTGCCCCTAGCGTCTAGATCTGCTTGTTTACCGATTATCAAATGGCTCTTAGCACTATGGGACTTAACTTCTGAGGTCATCAGTCCCCTAAAATTTAGAGCCACTTAAACCTAACTAACCTAAGGACATCACACACACCCATGGCAGAGGCAGGATTCGAATCTGCGATCGTAGTGGTCGCGCGGTTCCAGACTGTAGCGCCTAGAACCGCTCGGCCAACCCGCCCGGCACCGATTACCAAAAACATTTATTTTGTGGATGTGTATGTTTTATACTCATAGGCTGGAAGTACTGTACCTAGTTTATCTTCACGCCTTTGTGAAGTGCAAGTAACGCTGACTCGAACTTCTTTGCTATAAGATCATAAATAAGCTGATATTTGTTGTAGAAGCCATTGTCCTCCTCTTACGAAGGTATTTCTAGATGCTAGCAGAACGTCCCAGACAGGGATACTTTCTCAGTGTAGCAATATTAGATTTGGAAACCTTGTTTTGTACGGCAGATGAAATATGTCAGCCGGCCTGCTTCGTCTCGTTTCGCTGTGCTTAGTCTAGAAATTACGTTTCTGCTGTAATTGAGACAAATGGCACGACACTTCCTCTCAGCGGCAGGCCTCCAACCAAACTGAGTTTGGAGGATGAATGTAGACGTGTTGTGCAGCGGCGTAATGAATTGCATCGTGAGGACGCCATATTCAACTAAATCCCACTACCCGAAATTGGACGGGACCGTCATGTAAGTAGTAAACCGCTTTATCATTCCTCTCGTGTGAACGGTAACGTGTTTTGCCATTTCTGCTCAAGTGAATCATTTCACAAAGAAAGAATGTTATGTAGGGAAATTCACCCCTAATCACTTAAATCACACTGTTGTAAAGTAAAATATACGTATGTCTGTAATGAACTTCAAGAACTCACTATCTCTCTCTCTGCCTTTACATGAAGATCATTTCGTATATTATATGGTTTTACTCAGTGACTACGAAGTAACGTTAAAACAGAGAAACGTGAAACAAGCAGCAGCCAAGCAAATGTCGCTTAAGAGAGTGTCCCACCCCTTCCTTGTTGAAGTTACAGCAGTGTTACGTTCTTAATTTATCGTAGAGTCCCGCCACAACGCAGTAGCAATAAGCAAGTAAATGCAGTAGAACTGGTTGAAAGTCCTTATCGCGTTTTCACTAAGTTGTTTCAGAATAGTCTCTGTTTGGAGGCATCTTTTCTCCTAAACTTTCTTCGTGTTGTATTTGCAGTGACAACTTTGATCAGGAGACAGGATGATGACTGTAACTTGAACACGGACAAGGAAAACAGGTGTTTCTATTACTTCCTCCCTGAATTTTGCGGAATTCTCAATGTAAGCAAGACGAGACAAGATATAAACAGTTTTGATGGTTGATCTGTGATAGTAACTTAGGAACTTCCAGGAATTTTTCTACCGGTACTCACTTCCAGTTCTGCAATGGATTATGACACGGCCTATGTGTATTACATTACTGGCAGACATGTTAGATGTTCATGGCTATTTTCTTACCAGTAATTTGTCTCTCACTGTGATGTCGTCTGAATCATGTAGTAACTGAGTATGTCAGATCCTGTTCTTACTTTTTTTTGTTATGGTTGTCCGAGATGTGAAAGGATTTGTACGAGTATGAATAACGTTAGAACTTCGTACAGCGATGCCATTTGTAACAGTTCTTTCCTCTAACAGGCGTGCATGATTACTATGAGTGTGTGAAATAAGTAATGATTCATCTACATCATATTCTGCAAGCCATCTAACGGTGTGTGACGGAGAGTTTTTCGAGTACCACTACCTGATACCCTCTACCCTGTTCCACTCGCAAATGACGAGCGTAAAGGATGACTGTCGGTAAGCCTCTGTATTGGCTCCAAATTCTCAAATTTTCTCGTCGTGGTCATTATGTGAGATGTATGTAGGAGGAAGTAGTATGTTGCCCAACACTTTCCAAAAAGTGCTCTCTCGAAGCCGGCCGGTGTGGCCAAGCGCTTCTAGGTGTTTCAGTCTGGAACCGCGCGACCGCTACAGTCGCAGGTTCGGATCCTGCCTCGGGCTTGGATGTGTGTGATGTCCTTAGATAGGTTTAAGTAGTTCTAAGTTCTAGGGGACGGATGACCTCAGGTGTTAAGTCCCATAGTGCTCAGAGCCATTTGAACCATTTTGAGCTCTCTCGAAATTTCAATAGTAAACCTCGCCGTGATGCAAAACACCTGTATTGTAACGTGTCCCAGTAGGGTTTCTTGTGCATCTCGGTGACTCTCTCGTGCCGACTAAATGATCCCGTGACGAAAGGCGGCGTTCTACGTTGTATCTTCTCTACCACTTCTATCTGTCCTACTTGGTAAGTATCCCATATCAATAAAAAGTACTCAGGCGCCTTCTGAGCCACTTACTTCGGGATCAATTACGTTTCCTCAAGATTCGTCCTATGAGTCTGGCATCTGCTTTTCCTACTGTTTGTGTTATATGGCATTTCACTTAGGTTCGCTCTGGTTAGTTAATCCTACATATTGTACGGTAGATACTGATTCCAGCAGTTTCTCGTCGACAGTATAGTTGTACAGTAGTGGGTTTCTTATCCTATGTATACCCATTTTGTTACTTTTATTTACGTTTAGGTCAACTGCCAGAGCCTGCACAACTTATCAGCCCTCTGTCGGTCATTCTTCAAATACATTCAGCCATCTGAAGTTGCTACTTTCTTCCAGACAACCGTATCATTTGCGAACAGTCTTAAAGAGCATCAGATGCTTTCGTCTAGATAATTTATATACTTTGTAAACAGAAACTTGTCTTATCACACTTCCTTAGGGTACTCTGGAAATTTCCTTTAAATCTGTCGATTTTGTTCCGTTAAGAGCGGCTTGTGCCGGCCTCGGTGGCGGAGCAGTTGTAGGCGCTTCAGTCTGGAACCACGTGGCTGCTACGGTCGCAGGTTCGAGTCCTGCCTCGGGCATGGATGTGTGTGGTGTCCTTTGGTTAGTTAGGTTTATGTAGTTCTAAGTCTAGGGGACTGATGACCTCATGTGTTAAGTCCCATAGTGCTTACAGCCATTTGAACCATTTGAATTAAGAGCGACTTGCTAGGTTCTATCTGCTAGCAAATACTGAACCCAGTCGCAAATATTGTCCGAGGCTCGATAAGCATGTCTTTTTCTTTCACTAATCGGCAGTGCGAGACGGTGTCCAACGCCTTCTTGACGTAAGGAAAACCGCATCAACATGAGTGCCCTTGTCTACAGCGCTATGTATCTCGTGGAGGAACAGAGCGAGCTGAGTTTCGCAAGATCTGTGTTTGAGGAATCCAAGTTTGTTTCCATAGAAGAGATTTTCGCTCTTCAAAAGCGTCATAGTTCTTGAGCATAAAATGTGTTCCATAATTCTACAACAGACTGACATCAACGATATAAGCTTATAATTATGAATATCTGCCCCGTGATCTTGAAAACGGGAATAATATGCACTTTTTTTTGGTCGCTAGGTACCCATCGTTGTTTCATCATCTACGATTAATTGCTGCTAGAAGGGGAGCAAGTTCTTTACCGTAATTTTTGTAGAACGATATAGGTATCACAATCTGGTCTTGATGCCTTTCCACTACTAAGCGATTGTAGTCGCTTTTTTATTCTGCAATTGGTTATTTCAGTATTTGCCATTTCGGTGTTATTACGATGAATGGAAGGAGGGACCATGTCATGTGATCTTCAGTGGTGAAACAATTTCGCAAGACCGAATTCAGTATTTCGGCCTTCTCTGTGTTATCTTCGGTTTCGGTGTCAGTATGGTCTCCGAGTGAAGGAATAGATGACTTCAAACAGCTTAATGATTTCACATAAGACCAAAATCTCTTAGGATTTCTATTCATATCGGATAACAAAATTTTATTTTCAGAGCCAATGAACGCTTTTCCAATTGCTATTCTTACGCTCATTTTCTCTTCATTCAGCTAAGCTATGACTTTTCTAGAATCTAAAATGAAGCTCTCTTTGCGTTTCTCACGCGGCTACTAATCCACGTTAGAGTCTCCCATCCCCTAAGACCTTATTCGGGACTTACTTGTGTAACAAGGAACCCCTTGAGTGCGAAGTCGCAAGTTCAATCTTCAGTAAGGCTTATTTGAAACTGTTGTGCTAACCATCTGATAGGAAAGATACACCGAAACGACAAAGAAACTGGTATAGGTATGCGTATTCAAATACAGAGCTATGTAAACAGGCAGAGTACGGCGCTGCGATCGGCAACTTCTATGTAACACAACAAGTCTCTGGCGCAGCTGTTAGATCGATTACTGCTGCTACTATGGCAGGTTATCAAGATTTAAGTGAGTTTGAACGTGCTTCTATAGCCGGCGCACGAGCGATGGGACACGGCATTTCCGAGGTAGTGATGAAATGGGGATTTTCCCGTACGATCATTTCAGAAGTATACCGTGAATATCAGGAATCCGGTAAGACTTCAAATCTTCGACATCGATGTGGCCGGAAAAAGATCCTGCAAGAACGTGACCAACGACGACTGAAGAGAATTGTTCAACGTGACAGAAGTATAGTCATTCCGCAATTTGCTACAGATTTCAATTTTGGGTCATCAACAAGAGTCAGTGTGCGAACCATTCAACGAAACATTAGCGATATGGGCTGTCGGAGCCGAAGGCCCACTCGTCTACCCTTGATGACTGGACGACACAAAGCTTTACGCCTCGCCTCTGCCTGTCAACATCGGCATTGGGCTGTTCATGATTAGAAAGATGTTGCCTGGTCGGACGAGTCTCGTTTCAAATTGTATCGAGCGGATGGACGTGTACGGGTATGGAGACAACCTCATGAATTCATGGACCCTGCATGTCAGCAGGGCACTGTTCAAGCTGGTGGAAGCTCTGTAATGGTGTGGGACATGTGCAGCTGAAAGTGATGTGAGACCCCTGATACGTCTAGATACGACTCTGATAGGTGACGTATACGTAAGCATCCTGTCTGACCACTTGCGTCCATTCATCTCCATTGTGCATTCCGACGGACTTGGGCAATTCCAGCAGGACAGTGAGACACCCCACACATCCAGAATTGCTACACAGTGGCTCCAGGAACACTCTTATGAGTTTAAATACTTCCGCTGGCCACCAAACTCCCCAGACATGAACATTATTACAACATGCTGTTCAGAAGAGATCTCCACCCCCTCGTTCTCTCAGGGATTTATGGACAGCCCTGCAGGATTCACGGTGCAGTTCTTTCCAGTACTACTTCAGACATTAGTCGCGTACATGTCACGTTGTGTTCCGGCACTTCCGCATGCTGGCGGTGGCGCTATACGATGTTTGGCAGGTGTACCTGTTTCTTTGGCTCTTCATTGTATTAGATGTTAATGACCCACCATGTGCATCAGAAGAGCGACGAAAAATAAGTGTCCGGGAGACGCAGAGATCAAGAAATGTTCAAAACAAACCACTAACTTGCACCAAGAAGACCGAAAGAAAAGTGGCCCGCCACAGTGGTCACAAAGGTTCGCACCATCAAGGTCGAAGGTGAACTCCTTGGGAGTTACGAACCGTGCAGGACGTTCAGCTAGGCATCCCTTTTAAAGACTACGTAGAGAAGCATACTGGGATAACGGGATTATGAGAACTGATGAAATGCATAATATGCAACCGAATGCGAAACAGTCTGTCGTGAAGCTGAGGGTCAAACTGGCTATCCTTTAAGTAGTAGCGGCAGACTGGGATAATATGTGTTATAGACACAGAGAAAACAAACATCCAGAGGCTAAATTTGTCCAGTTGTTTCAGATGGTATAAATTTCAATGTCATACGCTTTTCAGGTGTTAAGTTTATTCAAACGAAGTATGATTTTTATACGCAGACCAGGAACCACCAAAAGCAAATTATTTTGACTAGTTGTTTCCAAAAAGCAGAGCTCGTACCTTAGCTGTAGTTTTCTTACGTCTGTTTTCCCACTATTTATTACTGTGACGTAAATATTTCTTACTGCCCTTGCATGATCACTTCCATCAGAAACAATTGTAGGGGGCAGAGCATCTTCAACTATTCGCAGCCCAATAAATGACTTTCCAGCCAATTTACCATCCAGATTAACAGTCGACATAATTGTATACGAATGCATTGAGGCTGATCTTGATACAACTTTCTTGGTGCCTCTCATTTCCAGGTTACCTTTTATATGTATTTCTTCTTCAAATACCGATTGCTCGGAGTTGAAAGTAAATTCCTTACTGGACGGTGGGATACGTTTGTTTATCTCACCTACAAATTTTCGGGCCGCTTCGTCAAGTTGACGCTTTGTTTGAAATTTCGTTATCTTACTTCTTCCAATTCTGTAGCACTGGCGCCGGCTGCAGTGGTCGAACGGTTCTAGGCGCTTCAGTCTGGAACCGTGCAACCGCTACGGTAGCAAGTTCGAATCCTGTCTCGAGCATGGATGTGTGTGATGTCCTTAGGTTAGTTAGGTTTAAGTAGTTCTAAGTTCTAGGGGACTGATGACATCAGATGTTAAGTCCCATAGTGCTCAGAGCCATTTGAACCATTTCTGTAGCACTGTTTGATGTTACTCAACCATACACAACTTCCCTGACATCAGTGTAATCCATGACGCGCGCAAATTGATGTGCATGACATAGGAGGTCACTAACACATCCTGTAAATTATATTAAGCATCCTTGAACATACAAACACCAGTTTTTGTAACAAGTGCCCCTTGTCCTTCCTTGAATATATTCAGTTTTTCTTATGCACTACACGGTCATATTGCTGCGGACTTATTCGGAATCTATTCATAACTGTTTTTCTTACTAAGCTGCGAGTGATCTTCCATGTACGCAAATGGGTTTAGTACCCGCTCCTTGGACAACGATTGTCCTTTACTACACTTCACCGGAGACACGATTGGTGGCTCCCTGTCCGACAAGGATGATGAACTACACGGCTTGACAACTGTTTCAGTATCACTTTCAATTGTTAAGCACATATCTTCATCGTTGTTCTCCTTATGTACATTGTCCGCACAGTCGTGCGCATAAGACACCACATATTTCACTAACTCATTTCGCAGAAACGCTAATATTTCGTCACTTTTTTTTTACTCGGCGAAATTTCTTGGGCTCCTGTCTGTCGAAATGGTAACTTCGGAAACTGTTATTGTAGCTATAACATACTGCTTACTTTGTTTATCGTTGCCATTGCTCTGCTTTGTATCAAAACCACTAGCACTGTAGCACTATTGTCAGTCACTCATAGACTAAGCATTTTAACTACGCTCCGTAACCTCTCGCTGTGCTCACTATTGGATACTCTATTGCCATTAGTAGCCACTATATGGCAGACAATACGTGGGGCGGCGAATGCCGTTAACATCGTTGGCCTTTAGCGACTTCGCACTCAAGGGGTTTCTTGCAAGGCACGTTGCACGATACTTGATACTAACTACGAATATATTCTGAAATTTGTAACTACGAATATATATTCTGAAATTTGTAACCTGTCACTCTTGCTAAACAAAAATATCTTTCCATGTTTCTTAGCATTCCTTGTAAAACTCGAAGTCATAGTTATTATCACATCTTACGATCACTAATACCTTCTTCTACGTTAACTGATTCCACAAGTTCTGGTTTGTACGTTGGTGGGAGGTCTAAGACGTTACCTTCACGGGTTGGCTTTCTATCTGTCAAAGCAATTTTCTTACAAGGAATTCAGAGTAACGTCACACGATCCCATTTCTATGACACCAGTGCTGATTCCATGACTCTCCCAATCTATACCTGGCAAGTTGAACTCACCCCGCGTTGCAACAGAATGATCAGGAAACATGTCAACGCTGTTCTGTAAGTCCTTTCGAACCGCTCTAACACGACAGATCCTGACCCAGGTGGGTCATAAAAGCATCCTATTACCATCTTGGAGCGAACGACCTTTCGCGCTGAAGTCCACCCAGATTAATTCTCATTCGGTATCGGTGATAACCTTTACTGCAATAAATACGCCATCACCATTCCCGAATAACCCATACTTACGATAATTATTCTAATCTGGACCTAGGATTTCGTTGCTGTTAACTCCTGGTTTCAAGAAAATTTATCTTCCTAATACTACCTGGGCATTATAACCGCTAGTAATCGGTTCTAATTCTCGCAACTTTCCTTGGAAGCTCCTAAATTTTACGAATAACACGTTAAGATTTTCTTTATTCGATCGTTGAGGACGAGCTTTCTCTGAGACACAGCGACTGATGTAACTTCGATTTTGGCACGCAATTTGTCTTTGATATCAAGGAGAGACGTTTCGCTAACTTAAAGAATCCTCATGTGCACGCCTTACATACTTACATACTACTATGGTTTGGGCTCATCTGACTATGTTGTCACCTGTGTCCAATCGTGGATTGTACTGACCGTTCCTTATTGTAAAGCCATATTTTAATATCAGGAAATTTGTTTAACAATTATTTTATGTACCATGGTTTTGGCTCATCTGAAGGTTGTCATCTGTGTCCAAACATCGATTGTACTGACGTTTTCAACAATTGTTTTGTGTACCATGATTTGGACTCATCTGACTGTTGGTACCTGTGTCCAACCGCGGATTGTAGTGACTGTTCCTTATTTTAAAGTCATATTTTAATGTCAGGAAATTTGAAACTTCCTGGCAGATTAAAACTGTGTGCCGGGCCGACACTCGAACTCGGGACCTTTGCCTTTCGCGGGCAAGTGCTCTACCAACTGAGATACCCAAGCACGACTCACGCCCCGTCCTCACAGCTTCACTTCTGCCAGTACCTCGTCTCCTACCTTCCAAATTTTACAGAAGCTCTCCTGCGAACCTTGCAGAAATAACACTCCTGAAAGGAAGGATATTGCGGAGACATGGCTTGGCCACAGCCTGGGGGATGTTTCCAGAATGAGATTTTCACTCTGCAGCGGAGTGTGCGCTGATATGAAACTTCCTGGCAGATTAAAACTGTGTGCCGGGGCGAGAGTCGGGTTAAAACTGTGTGCTGGGCCGACAGTCGGCCCGGCACACAGTTTTAATCTTCCAGGAAGTTTCATATCAGCGCACACTCCGCTGCAGAGTGAAAATCTCATTCAGTCAGGAAATTTGTTTAACACTTGTTTTATGTAGCATAAATGCGGTATCTGCCATCCTGTATTTGTGTTTTTTTTCTCTAGACTTTTGACTGAAGCTGTTAAATGCTCTGCTTATTTTATTTTTTTATTATGTTACTTGAGGAAGAGGCGATAAAAGGGCTTTCCAAAATAGGGGAATCTAAGAGAGCACTCGTGTAACGAACAGGGAGTGAGCCGTCTGCATTAAAATGGGTACATCCAGTGGTTTAGGAGAGGCTCACTTGGACAAAATACTATCCAGATAAAAGAGAGAGAGAGAGAGAGAGATGCAAGTGTACTGGTTTTGTATGCCCAACAGAAAAATTTGTGGGGAACAATGGACGATGGTCATGGCATCATGGCATGTCACCCGACATGCTGTTATAGAAAGTTAACGCTTGTGCGACCAGTAGAGGAAGCTGTTAATCTACGCAGCCTTTGCGCCAACGTCATTCACCACTGAGACTTGCCATAGGAAGACTAGTCATTACTGATCACAGTGTGCTTCTTCGAATGGGTAGTAGTGACACTGAAAGTGGAGGACGTCACAAATCGGCAGGGACCTCTGTGACATAAAAACGATGATGTCTGCCAACCTCCATCTGACTAGGGAACCACCTCGTCCTCGTCAGCAGATTCTGCCCCGACTTACTGCTAGCCGTGAAGCAGTCTCTCGACGACCCACTGACTGGTGCTCTTTCTTGTCCCCTGCTATACATACTCCCAAAAAATGTGAGCCAATGCCTGTGCTCTAAAAACAGGATTTTACGCATGTGAACTGATAACGTTATCTCTGGGAAAAACCGTCAAACTAGACTTCGATTTCGTTTTGTTGCACGAGAAACGCAGTTCGTTCACTATTATTTTTCAATTCTTTTTTTATCCAAGACATTAGGATTTCTTTCTGTGTGTATTGCAGATGGATGGTAACATTTGAAGCTCCTTCTGTCTGCTTTATTTGTGGTGACTCAGAATTGTCAGCGAAGACTCTCATTTGTTGTTATCGTACATGTATGGTTAAGTTTTTCATGTTACTATTTTGTGTGGCTTTATGTTCTTTTATAGTCTAAAGAATGGGGACATTTTCGACTTGTATGCTTCACACATTTTCAGAGTTTAATATTAGAATTGTTTTGATAAATGTTCATGTATGCATCTGTTATTATTGTTTTCATAACAGTAATTTAAGGCGAGAAGTGGAAGCGATAGTGGTAGGTGTAGTTTAATTCATCTGTGGATCACTTTTATAAGGGTATTGGACGTGCCTTGGTATAACGGTTTAAGAACTACAAAAAATAAAGTAATTCACTTACACAGAAAGTTAGAGGCTTTGAGGTCTAGAATGACAAGGAAGGGAATTTGCCGGAAATAATTTAGGGAAGCGACAAAAAAACCTATATCAGGATGACTGGGTGAAGAATAAATCCTACACCATCACGAATACATGACCACTCCGTTTAAAACTGTGTATATCGTTCAGGTTACCCCTAGCGTGCAATACTACAGAGCTATTACAAATGATTGAAACGATTTCATAAATTGACTGTAGCTCCATTCATTGACATATGGTCACGACACACTACAGATACGTAGAAAAACTCATAAAGTTTTGTTCGGCTGAAGCCGCACTTCAGGTTTCTGCCGCCAGAGCGCTCGAGAGCGCAGTGAGACAAAATGGCGACAGGAGCCGAGAAAGCGTATGTCGTGCTTGAAATGCACTCACATCAGTCAGTCATAACAGTGCAACGACACTTCAGGACGAAGTTCAACAAATATCCACCAACTGCTAACTCCATTCGGCGATGGTGTGCGCTGTTTAAAGCTTCTGGATGCCTCTGTAAGGGGAAATCAACGGGTCGGCCTGCAGTGAGCGAAGAAACGGCTGAACGCATGCGGGCAAGTTTCACGCGTAGCCCGCGGAAGTCGACGAATAAAGCAAGCAGGGAGCTAAACGTACCACAGCCGACGGTTTGGAAAATCTTCCGAAAAAAGGCTAAAGCAGAAGCCTTACCGTTTACAATTGCTACAAGCCCTGACACCCGATGACAAAGTCAAACGCTTTGAATTTTCGGCGCGGTTGCAACAGCTCATGGAAGAGGATGCGTTCAGTGCGAAACTTGTTTTCAGTGATGAAGCAACATTTTTTCTTAATGGTGAAGTGAACAGACACAATGTGCGAATCTGGGCGGTAGAGAATCCTCACGCATTAGTGCAGCAAATTCGCAATTCACCAAAAGTTAACGTTCAAATGGTTCAAATGGCTCTGAGCACTATGGGACTCAACATCTTAGGTCATAAGTCCTCTAGAACTTAGAACTACTTAAACCTAACTAACCTAAGGACATCACACACACCCAAGCCCGAGGCAGGATTCGAACCTGCGACCGTAGCAGCCTCGCGGTTCCGGACTGCAGCGCCAGAACCGCACGGCCACCGCGGCCGGGAAAAGTTAACGTGTTTTGTGCAATCTCACGGTTTAAAGTTTACGGCCCCTTTTTCTTCTGCGAAAAAAACGTTACAGGGCACGTGTATCTGGACATGCTGGAAAATTGGTTCATGCCACAACTGGAGACCGACAGCGCCGACTTCATCTTTCAACAGGATGGTGCTCCACCGCACTTCCATCATGATGTTCGGCATTTCTTAAACAGCAGATTGGAAAACCGATGGATCGGTCGTGGTGGAGATCACGATCAGCAATTCATGTCATGGCCTCCACGCTCTCCCGACTTAACCCCATGCGATTTCGTTCTGTGGGGTTATGTGAAAGATTCAGTGTTTAAACCTCCTCTACCAAGAAACGTGCCAGAACTGCGAGCTCGCATCAACGATGCTTTCGAACTCATTGATGGGGACATGCTGCGCCGAGTGTGGGAGGAACTTGATTATCGGCTTGATGTCTGCCAAATCACTAAAGGGGCACATATCGAACATTTGTGAATGCCTAAAAAAAACTTTTTGAGTTTTTGTATGTGTGTGCAAAGAATTGTGAAAATATCTCAAATAATAAAGTTATTGTAGAGCTGTGAAATCGCTTCAATCATTTGTAATAACCCTGTACTTTAAAAATAAATTATTTAATAATAAATTATTTAATAATGAAAACGGCTAATGCTATATTGTTCATTCAATTGTCACTGCCAGTCACTGCACACATTATGCACACCGTACACACATTATTTCACAATACTCACACCATCAGCAGTTGTCAGGACAATTTTGTGCACTGCAACTTCCCATTTGGTAGCTTGAAGACCTGGGTCGCATACCTCTATAACGAATGACATGTTGAGCTCAAATAGAAGATAAGTGATTAGTAGTACACTTTGCATAGCTTTTGGGCTAAATATTTTCAGGAAAGAAAAAAATAAGGAAGTGGAAGTGTTCTGTTCAATGTTAGATGTTTTGTTATCTTTATTATTATTTATTTGTGTCACTTTTTTACCAAACTCCTACTCTCTATTAGCTAAGTAATCCTTCAATGTATAGAATGTATTGATTAACAGGGATTACTTAACTGTACTTTTAAATAAGTTTATCTGAGGAATTTCTTTAATCACCTTTATTGTACAGTTTTATTCCTTGGTAGGAAATGCTGTTTTGAGTTTTATGTTTATTTTTTCTTGTTAATGTAAGTTGAGTCTATCTCTTGTTGCATGGTCACGGACAGAGTAGTTTGAGCAAAAATTATCAATGTTATTTTTGATGTGTACATCTGATTGATAAATGTATTCATATGGTACAGTTGAAATGACTAGCATTTTGAACAGATCTTTACAATGAACTCGACTACAGTTTTTAGGTATTATCTTTATGGCCCTATTCTGCAGTTTGAAAACCGTGTTCGATTTTGCACATTTGTTTCCCAGAAAAGAATGCGACAAGTAAGAATTAAATGCCGGCCGGAGTGGCCGTGCGGTTCTAGGCGCTACAGTCTGGAACCGCGTGACCGCTACGGTCGCAGGTTCGAATCCTGCCTCGGGCATGGATGTGTGTGATGTCCTTAGGTTAGATAGGTTTAAGTAGTTCTAAGTTCTAGGGGACTCATGACCACAGCAGTTAAGTCCCATAGTGCTCAGAACCATTTGAACCATTTTAAGAATTAAATGTACATGTCAATAGCACGTAACTAAAAGACACAGGCTGGTACACACTGACGACGGGACTCTAATAAAATGATGATGAGATTCTCTTTGCAAGTATCTTTCTGTGTTCATACCACTTCAACGGAGAATTGATATTCATTCCTAAAAATTTTGCATTTGTTACACAGTCTACAGAGGTGCCATCTACATTTAATTTCACAGTTTCATTTTTCCTCTTCGAACTGAAATTCATGGCGGTGTTTTCTTTACGTTCAATGTCACTTTATTGCTTATTTACCAGTCTCACACTTCCTTGAGGATTTCATTTGCCTTCTTTGCAAGGAGGGGGTGGGGGGAAGCAAAATCAATGTAACTCATGACGCTCGAATACCCAAACTTTATTCATCCAGTATTTGAGAATGAGAGCACTTAGAGTCTTGCGTATACATATAATTTCCAACCATTACGAAACTTTTTCTCACTGAAAACCCCCACAAAATAAATGAAAGGTATGAAGTTTGTCGCTTACTACATTTTTCACTGTTCATGCAGTAAAACTGTCGCAAGATGCTTGACCTTTTAATTTGTTCCTTCTGTACTACTAATTGTATTCGCGACACATTTTACCGACGCTGCCGGCCGGTGTGGTCGTGCGGTTAAAGGCGCTTCAGTCTGGAACCGCGTGACCGCTACGGTCGCAGGTTCGAATCCTGCCTCGGGCATGGATGTGTGTGATGTCCTTAGGTTAGTTAGGTTTAATTAGTTCTAAGTTCTAGGCGAATGATGACCTCAGAGGTTAAGTCGCATAGTGCTCAGAGCCATTTGAACCATTTTTTACCGACGCTATTCTCATGTACCGCTGAATATACCGGCAAAAATTCAGGATAAATAACATCATATACACCGAGATGCGTGAAAACCTGACGCATTATTAATTTATTACTTCTTTACTACGGCCTATATTTAAGAGATACTTTGCGGACAGTGTTCACCTATACCACTGACTGCCGCTGCAAAATTCCATAACGCATAGTTCAGGAGTTATGACGTCAAATACACTTACATCCGTGAAAAAGAGCCGCATCATTTATATTTTAATTTATTAAGTCTTTGCTACAAGAGCTATTCGTAACACATTTCACAGACAGTATCTAAATATATCACTGAATGTACCTGTAAAATTATATCATTGTACGACACATGGTTTAGAAGATAAGACTGAGGCGTGGTTGGCTCGCGTTAATGCCTTTCTTCCTTTTTGGCATTTTCTCACCATCGAGTGGCGTCTTATTCCTCCCTCAGTTACTATCTGAAGGAGTTGCTCACTTCCCTCCGTCAGTAGCAACAGCAGCGTTTATCGATACTAGTACTGCTGTAACTTCTTTGGTGTGGCAGTTATATTTCCGTGTCATGGTGTGTGTGTTGGCAGTTGGCAGGTTGTGGCGGAGCAGCGAGGAAGTCTCTGCGGCGTGTGATCAGGCTGGGGCCGCTGTCGGAGTTGTGTGGCACCAGCTGTGATAACTGCTAAGTTCGTCGCCCACCACACCTGCCTACTGGAGTTGAGTAATCAGTGAACCTGTCATGAAAGCTCAACCGTTGTGACATCTCTTTGTTGATGGCTGGTTGTTGCATTCTGGGCTGTCCCCCCCGCAAGCAGCAACGTGATTTTGTATTGGAGTCGGCAAAATTTTGCAGCCGTCTCCCTGTATAATGTTTAGCCTTTGAAACGTTTATAATTTATTAGTGAGGTACACTAGTGGTATCTTCTGCCTTGCAGCCGTTAACGTTCCGGTTACCTACTCTGGTCGTTAGCGTAGTTTTGTGCCAGCGTGTTTTCCTCGCCGTGTTGATGCTTTCCGGCACGGCGTGTAGTTCGACAGCTTGATGTTGTTCTCCTTTTTTCTTTGAGTGTTTATTGTGCTTTGACTGTGTTTATACACCAATTATTAAGACATAATCCTGCTGCGATCCTCGTCTTCGCTGGTACTTTTGGTTGTAGTGCTGTTGGTCAGGTGGAAGGGAATAGATTAGGCAGTTGGTTCATCAGCCGTCCGTATTTCATGCTGCAACCCATTTGTTTGGAGTTATGCTTGGCTGTCTGTCTCACCTAAACTATGGCTACAGTTTCCTCCCCAGGCCGACCCTGGGAACACTTCTGAGCACCACTGTTTGTTGTTTGTGATTGTCATTTTATTTGGTCGCAGGTACTGTGCCAGGCCTTCAGCCTTGTATTAATACTCATATTTTCTGTTTTATGTTTAGTATATGGCCTTCAGCCAAACTTCATAACAACTTTAAGATTAGGCTTTCAACCCTGTTTCATTTAAAAATTCTTATTGCTCTGCATTTAGGCCTTCAGCCGCGTTTGTTTCAGAATCTGTGGCTTTAATATGTAAATCCTTGTCTGTAAGGTTTCTCTTTAATTATCATGAATTCGTGAGTAATTGTTTGGACCTTCAGCCGACAAGATCATTCAAGTTTTTTAAAGATGTTTTTCTGTTGTACTGTGTAACGGTTTATCTTTAAAGTCTCTCTTTTATTATGTAAAGAAAATTTTTTAAATTGGGCTTTCAGCCGAAGAATTAACTTGAATTTTCCTTAATATGGCCTTTAGCCGGAATTTGTAAATGCTCGGCTTTTAAAGAATTTCCTTATTTGATCTGAAATGTTATTTCGGCCTTTAGCCGAGAAAATATTGTAATTTTACTTAAGTAAGGCCTTCAGCCGTTACTCTAAATCCTGGTGTCTTAAAAGCAATCATTTAAAATTCTGGAGAAGTTACTTGGGCCCTCACCCGTGAATTTATCTTTCTTGTTTAAAGAGAAAACTGTGCATTGGTTTGAGTAATAAAGTTGTGTGTGTTCTTGTATAACTAACAGTAATTGAGCTTGGCCCATTTCCACAACCTGATCCGCTCTGTCCCTCAAAAAGCAGATTTCAAAGGCGCGATGGAGATTGAATTGCATCAAACGGAAACAGTGATACGAAATTCGTTGGAGATACAGTTGAAACATGTGTAGAAATATGTTTGAAATACGTTAAATACATGTGAATTTATGACACACTTGAATACTCTGCCAAAGTCATGGGTAAAAAGCTCCTTCTAAACCCCTGGATCGACTTCATCCAAACTTGGTACACACGTTACTTACTGTCTGGAAAGAAATACTGTGGAGGTAAGAGCCAGCAACTTTCAATAGGCGTGGAGGTGATAACGTGGACACAGAAGGATGGAGGGAGAGATAGATAGACAGAGTAGGGAAGGAGGACATGAACGTAAATGTGAGGGAGGAGGAGACGACAAAGGGGCAAGGAGCTGATTAACAGAGGAGGCAGGTGCAGATGGACAGAGGAGGCAGGAGCAAATAGAGAGAGTCGGGAGGAGCAGATGGAAAGAGAGAGAGAGGAAAAGAACTATGTAGACTGAGAGTGGTTGGTGGAGGACATTGACGGGAAGAGAAGGAGGTGGAGATGGACAGAGAGGACTGCGGAGTAAACGGACAAAGGGAGGGTAAAGGAAGAGGTGGGCTGATGGATGAAATTCATACCAAGGCAACTTCAGGTACTCAGCTACACTACTAGCAATTAAAATTGCTACACCAAGAAGAAATGCAGATGATAAACGGGTATTCATTGGACAAATATATTATGCTAGAACTGACATGTGATTACATTTTCACGCAATTTCGGTGCATAGATCCTGAAAATCAGTACCCAGAACAACCACCTCTGGCCGTAATAACGGCCTTGATACGCCTGGGCATGGACTCAAACAGAAATTGGATGGCGTGTACAGGTACAGCTACCCATGCAGCTTCAACACGATACCACAGTTCATCAAGAGTAGTAACTGGCGTATTGTGACGAGCCAGTTGCTCGGCCACCATTGACCAGACGTTTTCAACTGGTGGGAGATCTGGAGAATGTGCTGGCCAGGGCAGCGGTCGCACATTTTCTGTATCCAGAGACGCCCGTACAGGACCTGCAACATGCGGTCGTGCATTATCATGCTGAAATGTAGGGTTTCACAGGGATCGAATGAATGGTACAGCCACGGGTCGTAACACGTCTGAAATGTAGCGTCCACTGTTCAAAGTGCCGTCAGTGCGAACAAGAGGCGACCGAGACGTGTAATCAATGGCACCCCATACCATCACGCCGGATGATACGCCAGTATGGCGATGACGAATACACGCTTCCAATGTGGGTTCACCGCGATGTCGCCAAACACGGATGCGACCATCATGATGCTGTAAACAGAACCTGGATTCATCCGAAAAAATGACGTTTTGTCATTTGTGCACCCAGGTTCGTCGTTGAGTACACCATCGCAGGTGCTCCTGTCTGTGATGGGTAACCGCAGCCATGGTCTCCGAGCTGATAGTCCATGCTGCTGCAAACGTAGTCGAACTGTTCGTGCAGATCGTTGCTGTCTTGCAAACGTCCCCATCTGTTGACTCAGGGATCGAGAGGTGGCTGCACGATCCGTTACAGCCATGCGGGTAAGATGCCTGTCATCTCGACTGCTAGTGATACGAGGCCGTTGGGACCCAGCACGGCTTTTACGTATTACTCTCCTGAACCCACCGATTCCATATTCTGCTAACAGTCATTGGATCTCGACCAACGCGAGCAGCAATGTCGCGATACAATTAACCGCAATCGCGGTAGGCCTCAATCCGACCTTTATCAAAGTTGGAAACGTGATGGTACGCATTTCTCCTCCTCACACGAGGCATCACACCAACATCATACCAGGCAACGCCGGTCAACTGCTGTTTGTGTATGAGAAATCGGTTGGAAACTTTTCTCATGTCAGCACGTTGTAGGTGTCGCCACCGGCGCCAACTTTGTGTGAATGCTCTGAAAAGCTAATCATTTGCATATCACAGCATCTTCTTCCTGTTGGTTAAATTTAGCGTCTGTAGCACGTGATCTTCGTGGTGTAGCAATTTTAATGGCCAGTAGTGTAGTTCTTTACCGAGCGATGTGGTGCAGTGGTTAGCACACTGAACTCGCATTCGGGAGGACGACGGTTCTGACCCGGCTATCCAGATTTCGGTTTTCCGTGATTTCCCTAAATCGCTTCAGGAAAATTCTGGGATGGTCCTTTCGAAAGGGCACGGAGTATTTCCTTTCCCATCTCCACTAATCTAAGCTTGCACTCCGTCTCTAATGATCTCGTTGTCGACGGGACGTTAAACACTAATGTCCTCCACCTCCTGCTGTTCCTCCTCCTCGGGTAGTCCTTTTATTAAGGAGGCGACCGAAATCAAAATGAACAGCAACAATTTTAACAGAGACAAGGGCTACGCACTTAGTGGAGCACGGGGGCGTGCTGTGGATATTAAGCGAAAGCGAAGGCGGAGCCTTGGCGCCTGTAGCGAGACAAGAGCAACAATTTCAAACGTGGTGTCCTCCACTCGCACCACTGACGTCACTCTGTCTTGCAGGAGGCCGGAGATGTTATGAGCTGCCCAAATCGCCTTCCGCACATTCGTCCGTTTAGCCCTCTCTGGAAGGTTGTGATTTTAGCTCCTGATGAAAATGGCGGAGACAGCTATCGGAACCTGAGGCATTTTACTCTAAGTGACTTGGTTTGTAAACCGAGAATATTTTATTGATTCAGTTCTCACATTTTGTGTATGAATACTTGTTGCATTAGAGGATTTCCTTTGTCCATACGTGGCCCTATTCATTCACATCAATGCGAGATGGCCACTTGGGATCTAGTCTAATTTCCCTGTGTGGTTTGTTTTGAAAGAAGGGCACCTATTCACTTTGCAATGCTTGTACCAGTTATATTTCTTAGTACTTTCCTGCGATTAGTTAAGGACACTGTGACGCAGTTCCGAGGATGCAGCTTGAAGCAGTAACTAAAGCTCACTGATTAGTAATTTTTCAGTTGATAACTGTAACAGACGGCAGGCACATTTGTCCTGCACGTACCGAACCTGTTAGGCAAAGTTCATTACACGTTGTCTTTTTCAAGACAATGTGTACACTTAATAGTCAATCAGTGCTACATTTAGAATCATGAAAGACGGTGGTCGAGTATAGGCTCGCTCTGTATATGTCACGTGACGCAGTCTCCGACAGGTAATAAGCGTTCTATAGTGTTCTCAGCGCTCTACTGCGATTGTCGTTGCTAATGCGAGCATTAAACGTGATCATGAATAATTGTTTACATAATTTGTGTTCCATTTATTGCGAGTAGTCGTCGCTGATCGTGATACCAAAACACAAACTAAACATAAGGAAGCGAGAGACATACACTCCTGGAAATTGAAATAAGAACATCGTGAATTCATTGTCCCAGGAAGGGGAAACTTTATTGACACATTCCTGGGGTCAGATACATCACATGATCACACTGACAGAACAACAGGCACATAGACACAGGAAACAGAGCATGCACAATGTCGGCACTAGTACACTGTATATCCACCTTTCGCAGCAATGCAGGCTGCTATTCTCCCATGGAGACGATCGTAGAGATGCTGGATGTAGTCCTGTGGAACGGCTTGCCATGCCATTTCCACCTGGCGCCTCAGTTGGACCAGCGTTCGTGCTGGACGTGCAGACCGCGTGAGACGACGCTTCATCCAGTCCCAAACATGCTCAATGGGGGACAGATCCGGAGATCTTGCTGGCCAGGGTAGTTGACTTACACCTTCTAGAGCACGTTGGGTGGCACGGGATACATGCGGACGTGAATTGTCCTGTTGGAACAGCAAGTTCCCTTGCCGGTCTAGGAATGGTAGAACGATGGGTTCGATGACGGTTTGGATGTACCGTGCACTATTCAGTGTCCCCTCGACGATCACCGGTGGTGTACGGCCAGTGTAGGAGATCGCTCCCCACACCATGATGCCGGGTGTTGGCCCTGTGTGCCTCGGTCGTATGCAGTCCTGATTGTGGCGCTCACCTGCACGGCGCCAAACACGCATACGACCATCATTGGCACCAAGTCAGAAGTGACTCTCATCGCTGAAGACGACACGTCTCCATTCGTCCCTCCATTCACGCCTGTCGCGACACCACTGGAGGCGGGCTGCAAGATGTTGGGGCGTGAGCGGAAGACGGCCTAACGGTGTGCGGGACCGTAGCCCAGCTTCATGGAGACGGTTGCGAATGGTCCTCGCCGATACCCCAGGAGCAACAGTGTCCCTAATTTGCTGGGAAGTGGCGGTGCGGTCCCCTACGGCACTGCGTAGGATCCTACGGTCTTGGCGTGCATCCGTGGGTCGCTGCGGTCCGGTCCCAGGTCGACGGGCACGTGCACCTTCCGCCGACCACTGGCGACAACATCGATGTACTGTGGAGACCTCACGCCTCACGTGTTGAGCAATTCGGCGGTACGTCCACCCGGCCTCCCGCATGCCCACTATACGCCCTCGCTCAAAGTCCGTCAACTGCACATACGGTTCACGTCCACGCTGTCGCGGCATGCTACCAGTGTTCAAGACTGCGACTGAGCTGCGTATGCCACGGCAAACTGGCTGACACTGACGGCGGCGGTGCACAAATGCTTCGCAGCTAGCGCCATTCGACGGCCAACACCGCGGTTCCTGGTGTGTCCGCTGTGCCGTGCGTGTGATAATTGCTTGTACTGCCCTCTCGCAGTGTCCGGAGCAAGTATGGTGGGTCTGACACACCGGTGTCAATGTGTTCTTTTTTCCATTTCCAGCAGTGTAATTTGCAGAATTATACGCTTTCTTCAAGCACAAAACACCCGCATGTGCGCCCCGCAACTGTCGCTTGAAATCGATAACAATGCAATGCCTGTTCGTGCCTCGACCGCCATCGTTCGTGAGTCGTAGTTAGAAATGCTTCACAAAAATCCCTATTGCACTTTTGAAGGTTCTGATAAGTAGGTAAGTAATATTTCGTGTCCGCTTGCGTTTTCAAAGGTTTCACATTTGAAAATTTTGTTTAAAAATTGGGGTGAAACTTGTTCGAAACTTCTTTTGAACATTCAATTAGTTATACATGACGGGTGAACTGCAACCATGATTACTTCATTACAATGTTCTGAGCAGTCATTGTGCAACGGCGCGGTTCAGTGTTCCTCCTACAGAAATGTTCACTCACCTTGTTGTGATTTTCTTCTTCTGTAAAGCAGCCCTGTTAGAAGACGAAGAACGTCTCTGTACTGGATAAGCTGTACTAGAACCAGTCACTTTACACACCTCTAAAGTGTACAACTATTTGTAATATCTGGTAAACTAAGCTGTTAAAGGGAAGATAGTTTGTGAGTGAAAATTTCGATATATTGCTACTTCTTTTATCCAAAGCACTACCAAGTCCGTGATAATCTTACAGTTTTGATACTAGTGCGCAACCACAGTCACTAGTATAGTCAGGTTATTGTATCAAACCAATCTAATACCAGAAAGGTCTGCAAAACAGATTATCTGCGAAAGAATGCTCGCTCACATAAACACATTGACCATTACGAATGTTCAGTTCGCGATCGCGGATTTCGATTAACTCAAAGGACACAATTTACGTACACAAATCGAAATTTCGTACGTTCATCTCTCTCACGCGTTCGCGTTCACTTTGCGGTACTCTACTGTCAAGTTTAACTCAATTCCTCAAAATTATCGCATCTGTTCAGAGCTTCTAATAAACGCAACTGAACGTGGTGACGGCTGAGCTCAGTATTTCTTTAGACTTCAGAAAGCAATTTTCTTAATCCACAAAATATGTGCCAACGTACCATCCTCTAACTGGCTAATACACATCATTGCCAGTCCGATATTAGTTTTAAATCATGCAATCACGCGTCTTTTACATCTGACCAATCACAGCTTAATAGTCTTTGCGATTAATTTACTAAATGAACAAATTTAGTGAACTCACAAATGTCCAGGTAAATCTCTCATTAACTAACTGAATTACCGTAAAATGTTTCTTGTTTCCCTAGTCCCATAACTGGGCAGTTGCACTGAACAAATGTGCCCCGATAGTACGAGTGTTGACTGAAAAGCAATGCCTCCACCTTCGTAACTCTTCGACAGTTGGCAGCATTGGCATGCGGCAGGTACTGGCTTGTTTCGTATCCTCTTCTCTACAGCTCCAGTTGGCGGGAAGCTTTAGCATTAAACGGTTGTGTTTTTAGAGTGTAAAATATGGAACACTGAGCAGACGGTCGGTCAGTGCGATTTAAGCAACGTGCAGTCATTGAATTCTTGACAGCAGATGGTGTCGCCCCAAAGGAGATTCATCAGAGAATGAAAGCAGTTTATGGTGATTGTGTTGATGTGAGTACTGTGCGTCGTTGGGCGAGTAAGTTTAAAGATGTTGAGGCGGTAACATCTGACCTGTGTGACAAACAAAGAATTGGACGTCCTGTGACAGCAACCACCGAGTTTCACAAGCAAAATGTTGACTGACTGATTCAGGACGATCGTCGTATCACTCAGAGAAATTGCAAGCACAATCGTCATTTCCCAAGAACATGTGGGTCACACGTTTTCCTGCAGCATGACAATGCCAAACCACACACTTCACGTGCCACCACAGCAGAACTTGAGACTGAATCTCACCACCGTACGGCATCCTCCATACAGTCCAGATTTATCACCGTCTGACTCCCATCTGTTCCCGATAATGAAAGGCTATCTGTGGGGATATCTTTATGCTTCTGATGAAGACGTTGAGAGAACTGTGAGACTGTGGTTGCGGAAACAGTGTGTCGACTTCTTCCGTGACGGTTTCAGAAAACTTGTTCGTCGTTGGCAGGAATGTATCCAACTGACTGGTGATTATGTGGAAAAGTGAACATTGGTAATTAAAGATCACATTCTAAGGATTATTTCTACGTTTGATTTATTAAAATATTCCCATCCAAATCAAATTATCGAAGATGGAGGCATTACTTTTCATTCAACTCTCATATGATTCATTCCCTCTGTACAACCACAGTTGTCACGCTAACGTATACTAAATTAATGGACATAACAATATCCATTTATTAAGTTCACGTTCAAACCATCGTTCACACTAATAATTAAAATTACTAAATCATCAATAATTAATAACAGTCGTAATATTTACAGAGGATACACCTTTGTTTCCAAAATATACTGTTTTAACTACGTGCGATATAGGTTCTAAAGACATTGACATCTTTCGGCCACAGACGTAACTGCTGGAAACTACCGCTGGAACAGAGCGCACATCTGTCATGTTAGAACCACAGTCTGAGTCTGTCTGCACGCTACCATCTGACTTACATAGGCACGATACAAGGCGCTATGCCTCAATAGGTAAATTGACCAGATTAACTGTAAACTTCGATGGTTCATATGTGAAATCATTTTAGGGTAATCTTCCAAGCGAAGAGAGCTTTCCCGACAGAAACTCGATCATTTCATAAATCTTGCGAAGTATAAAGACCACTGCATCATATTTCTGGCTTATAGAAAAATGAAATAAGGCAGGGACAGGGGTAAATGGTCCTAAGTCGCAGAGTAATAGAATACTTAAAATCTTTTCTCCAGAGCATCAGTGGTGACTCTTTCTCGCATTCAGAAAACGTAATCAAATATCAGATACAAAAGACAGTATCCATTCTCTCATTAGCCTCGTAATTCTTTCCACATCATACAGTGCCGGCGTACGTTTTCATCGCTGACTGAAATTCGCTGTTAGAATGGCGGGAAACCTGTTTTAGCGAGGCGACCACTTCATCTGTCTGTCAAGTTTCTCTCTCTAGCTGAAATGCTTTTGCTGCTCATTAATCGACATTTTTTAAAGATCAAAGAGTGTTTTTCAGGACATTAATTGGCGTGAAATACTTTTTTCATGCTAAACTGATTATAACGGATAACTGCAGATGAATATAGCGTCTATGAAGTTAATTATAGTACTGCAAAATTCAATGGACGGTACGGTATTCAGACAAATGTCGTCATTAAAGTGCTCTGTGGTTTATCATTCGTAAATAAAGTGACTTGCTGTTGACTGTTCATTTTGAATGAATTAAATCGAGAACAGCCTCTATTTATTGATAGAGGTGTAGTCTTATTTACACGTTTAAGCAAAAAATATTGTTTAGAGAGAGGAGCAATGTTTCACTGATGTGTAATTTTGAGGACAAATTTAGACTTTACTGTCTATGTCTACAGACGTAGAGAAGAAGATTTTAGTTGAATCTGTGAGGAGCTATCATTTAATTAGTTAAGTTGAAGGCCAAGAGAAATTTCGTTATAATTGAAAAGGTAAGAATTTTTGTTTCGTTATAAATCCAGTCATGGATCGCAAAACTTTTATTGATCAGGTAATTAATTTCGGTCAGCTATGACCATTTTCAGACCCGTGTGAATACAGAACATTACATAGTTCGTGGTATTGCGTATGTGGATGGTACAGTCGTATTAATCAGCCATACAACCTTCGTTATAAGATCTAAAAAAAAAATCTGAGTACCATGGATACTATGACGCCAGACATGCTGGCACTTAGACATGAGGTACTGTGTACACGACTTACGTAATGTATTGGGTTCACCCAGGTCTGAAGATGGTCGTGGATGACCGGAATTAATAAAACTTTTGTGATCCGTGACCGATTTTATAACAAAACAAGTATTTGGTGGATCGCTGTGAAACCTTATTGCGAATATGTCGCAACTTGCGAATGTAGGAATGGGTAATCTATATAATAGTTTTGTCTTGTGTAGTGCCAGGGAATGACTTCCATGGTACTAGAGTGAACTGTAGAGGGCAAAAACTGTAGAGGAATAGGGAGCTGGAATACATCCAGCAAATAATTGATGACGTGGGTTGTAAGTGGTTCTCTGAGATGAAGAGTTTGGTACAGGAGAGGAATTCGTGGCGGGCCGCATCAAACCAGTCAGAAGACTGAGACCCCCCCCCAAAAAAAGGTTGTGCTTACTGATTTTGTAATATATAAGATGCAGTTAACTGTTAAAGAACAGTTAGTTACCTTTAGCTACATGGAGGAGAGGAAACAGAAAGCTGCGTCAATGAGAAACCGCCAAAATGGAGAGGAGTGACCTTTGGTTCAGCCGAGAAAGTAAGCTGATGGTATGGATGCTTGTCCTGGTCTGGACTTATTGAAAGAGTGGAAACGGTGTGGAAACTGTTCCTATTGCAATAGAATGCAGCCTTCAGGTGACTGTAGTGCTTGGCGGATTTTGACCGACGTACACCTCACACAGAATACCGTCTGGAGGCAGATCGCGTCAGAGAATAGATCTGCAGCTCTGTCATCCTTTTGCAGAGTTGGCCCAGTTACCTTGCCGGCATTGGGCGTGAACACACACACACAATCTCGACTCTCATGGAGGCCAATAACTTCAGGTGGATTAGATCTTTCTCGTTTGTTACCAGCCGAATACAGAAAATGGAAGGGGCTTCGACAGAAAAACGGATATTAAGTAAGTTCTATTGAGATAAAGAAAAATGGCATACAAAAGTAGGAGTTAAAAATGGGAACTTAATGAAGGTAACCGAGATCATAAAAGCAGCAAGGCATCCAAAGGAAAGAATAAAACAAATAATTAAGGAGAGAAATCAGTAGTGATAACCAAAGTGACAAAGGGGGTTGATACGAGCACATTAGATTGTTCAGCCAAACCCATCATTTAGGGAAGGCAAAAACAGAGTTGTGGGGTCCTGACATAAAGGGAGAATAGCTGGAGACAATGGCTCGACATTCACGAGGGCTGTGTTGGTTCTTGCCGTCCGTTCAGTCAGCGACACTAGGAAATTCGGAAAAAGATAACTTCCAGACATATGTTGAAGGAACATTGTATCACGAGACACCTTGTCTAATTGCAAACGACTCTTTATAGAAGCCATGGAGGCGATGACTGAAGACCTTTTAAGCTGAGAACAAAAGGAACCCAATTAGTTAAGCTCCATTCTACCAAAAATAGCGAAAGCTAGTTTAAGTATTAGACGTTAATTATGGAAAAAGGAGGTATATATCTTTATTTTATGTGTAAAAATTGATTGAATGTGTAAATTAAAAGCGCTACAGTCAGGAATTAGTGGGCGAAGGCAATCTGGTCGAAAGACGATTTCAGGAAAAGTAGTGTTTAAGAGCTTTTTATTGTTTACATAGTTTGCGTAGAAATCAGTCCTGCAGCCTGAGGGAAGTCACCACGCAGGTGAACCAACATTGCTAGCATCTCGTCAGCAAATCAAGGCAAACTTTATTAACCTAAACGACTGAGAGTTACGGATTTGCTCGAGGCGCCAGTGGCTGCGTCATGGCGGGCTGTCGTAAGGGCGCCGCGGTGCAAGTAACCTGTCTAGTAATACACGAGCGTTGTTTCAGTCGATCGCACTCACAGATACCCACCTCACAGCCAGAAGTCGCCAGCTGCCGTCAGCCCTGTTCTTCTTCTCCTTCCCCTAGCTTGCGCGAGCAACCAGCGGATCGTCGATGCTACCTATTGTCCCTCCCTTCCTTAGCAGACCTATTGGTAGTTCAGACCACTCAGCCATCAACCCCTCCACGGGGACAACACAGCTGCCCACTTACCGCTGCACCTGTTCATCAGTGCGGTGTCAGTAAATGGTGATAAGGTAGAAAGAGTCAAGTCCCTTACGAATGATGAGCACTTCAGTACTTAATTGGTAACATTACCAATTACATATTCATACAGGAGACAAAACTACAAACCCAGTGACGGCAATCACAAGCTTGTTGAGTGAATATTACGTTGTGTGGGAGTTGCCAATCTAGCAACACTGCAGAATGAACAACCTAAGCCCAATGGAGTCTTCCCCAACCCCTCCAGTCAAAAAGCCGTGGAAATGACAGAGCTGTCTCCACTCCTCGGGAGATAGGCTACGGGAACTACTTTGAACTGTGTCTCCTCCAGGGCAAGAAAATCTGAAGAGCTGTCCTCCGGGCTCTACTCAGTTGTCGATTTCAGACGGAATGCATACGGACACAGGTTCTCAAAAGTGCTGTTAAATCGTTAATGCAGAAGTCGCTGCCATCTTTTGTTAACATAAAATGGCTTCCATGACTTTGGAATGAGGCATATGTAACATCAAATTGCTAAAATTCCGCTCACACGAAGAGAATACGCAGGCGCCTATCTCCACTGCTATTAATTACAGAAGTATATAGCTTGCTTAGCGAGCTGTCTGCATACCACTCACCGAAGTTGGTAGGCTAAGAGTTGCCGCAGTTACCACCGTTTCTACTCGAATCTCTTATATCTCGTGATTAACAACAATTTCTTCTGTGTATGGTTTCCAAATTTCACTAGAGAGGGTTTTCTAAGAGCTGGACAGACGTTTACACTACAGGCCATTAAAATTGCTACACCAAGAAGAAATGCAGATGATAAATGGGTATTCATTGGACAAATATATTATACTAGAAATGACATGTGATTAGATTTTCACGCAGTTTGGGTGCATTGATCCTGAGAAATCAGTACCCAGAACAACCACCTCTGGCCGTAATAACGGCCTTGATACTCCTGGGCATTGAGTCAAACAGAGGTTGGATGGCGTATACAGGTACAGCTGCCCATGCAGCTTCAACACGATACAACAGTTCATCAAGAGTAGTGACTGGCGTATTGTGACGAGCCAGTTGCTCGGCCACTATTCACCAGACGCTTTCAATTGGTGAGAGATGTGGAGAATGTGCTGGCCAGGGCAGCAGTTGAACATTTTCTGTATACAGAAACACCAGTACAGGACCTGCAACATGCGGTCGTGCATTATCGTGCTGAAATGTAGGGTTTCGTAGGGATCGAATGAAGGGTACAGCCACGGGTCGTAACACATCCGAAATGTAACGTTCACTGTTCAAAGTGCCGTCAATGCCAACAAGAGGTGACCGAGACTTGTAACCAATGGCACTCCATGCCATCATGCCGGGTGATACGCCAGTATGGCGATGACGAATACACGCTTCCAATGTGCGTTCACCGCGATGTCGCCAAACACGGATGCGACCATCATGACGCTGTAAACAGAACCTGGATTCATTCGAAAAAATGACGTTTTGCCCATTCGTGCACCCAGGTTCGTCGTTGAGTACACCATCGCAGGCGCTCCTGTCTGTGATGCAGCGTCAGGAGTAACCGAAGCCATGGTCTCCGAGCTGATAGTCCCTGCTGCTGCAAACGTCGTCGACCTGTTCGTGCAGATGGTTGTTGTCTTGCAAACGTCCCCATCTGTCGACTCAGGAATCGAGACGTGGCTGCACGATCCGTTACAGCCATGTGGATAAGATGCCTGTCATCTCGACTGCTAGTAATACGAGGCCGTTGGGATCCAGCACGGCGTTCCGTATTACCCTCCTGAACCCACCGATTCCATATTCTGCTAACAGCCATTGGATCTCGACCAATGCGAGGAGTAATGTCGCGATACGATAAACCGCAATCGCGATGGGCTGCAATCCGACCTTTATCAAAGTTGGAAACGTGATGGTACGCATTTCTCCTCCTTACACGAGGCATCACAACAACGTTTCGCTAGGCAACGCCGGTCAACTGCTGTTTGTGTATGAGAAATCGGTTGGAAACTTTCCACATGTCAACACGTTGTAGCTGTCGTCACCGGCGCCAATCTTGTGCGAATAGTCTGAAAAGCTAATAATTTACATATAACAGCATCTTCTTCCTGTCGGTTAAATTTCGTGTCTATAGCACGTCATCTTCGTGGTGTCGTTTTTTTAATGGCCAGTTGTGCGTTTCTTTTTAAATTGTTTCTCTCTTGTAACTTTTAAGTTTTTCTCTTCCCTTTATGACAGTAATTCTTATAATACCATTGCCGCTTTCGAATCTTCTAACGATTCATCATCATACAGTATAGATTTCTTCGTGATTATTTAAAGCACATTGAAGGTAATTGTGTAAAGTTATTTGCATCCATGGGATTAATCCTGGTACAGTGGAAGTAATTAACTCTATGCAACTAACTTCACAATACTGTGAAGAGTCACTAAGACCTGCACATCATCTGTTGATGAGGCGCTACGTAATTTGAAACCAGTGAAGGTAAAATAACAATTATTACCATCAAAAAATACTTACTCAACACATTCAATGAGTTCCACATTCTTGGTGGATAAAATTTTAAAGTACTGAAGATTGCATGGGTAGATCTAACAACAAATGGGGAGGCTCTTGTAGAAAAGAAATCTATGGTACAAAATTAAAAGAAGGCATCGGTTGACAGGACACAGCTTAAGTCATTAATGAATGGGTCGTCAGTTTGTTGATAGAAAGAAGAGTCGGGGCTAAAAATTGCAGAGGAATACGAAGGCTCCACTGCATTTAGTTGAGCTTGAATAAAACCGCAAATAGCTGTTAGCTGATGATGTATTCACGATCGGTGTCGCTCCGTTAAAGCAGCATCTTCAGGTGATTAGTAGTGTCACATAGATTAGCACACAGAGATGCCCCCTCCCCCCCCTCCCCCCCCCCCCAACATTCGTGGTCACAGAATCCAAACCAATGAAGAGGGGAAGTCGTCAACAAATAATAGCCGGCAGAGCGTTGGGACGAATAGCGCAAGGGATGAGGCACCTGTAGCTGGTTGACCCGAGGGTAAAGCACTTGGAGAAGGGCCTCAAGTGCTGCCGGTTTTTACTTGTTGACGACTTTCCCTCTTCATCTGTTTTGATTCAGTGACTACGAGCGTTGGGGTTGGGTGGGGTGGGGGGGGGGGAGGAGAGACGGGGCGTCTCTGTGTGCTAATCTATGTGACACTACACGCACCTGAAGATGCTGCATAGGGCAGCGAAACCGATCGTGAATAAATATCTGTTTGTGGTTTTATTCAAGTTCAATTTACCATGAATTTCAACGGTTCTGGCGACACGTAGTATAGAGCTGTATGTGCCCATTATAATAAGCAAGTGCAAATGGATGTTGGTTGCTGTAGCTACGCAGAGATCCAGAGACAGTCATCAGTAAGGGCCGGCGTGGAGAGCTGCACTAAAACGGCCTCCGAACTGGTTACAACAGGAACTACAACACACGCATGGTTCATCTTCGCACTCTTATTAATTAAGGAGTAATGGAGGTACTACGTAAATAATAAAACTATAGTATTTACTATAATTACTGTCGCGAATCTGATTTACGTTATTTTTCATGACGTCGAGTTGCCGTGAGTTGCTCACCTTTATTGACTCTTTGACGTAGAAATGTCTTACATACGTGCATACCTAAACTGAATGACACTGTTATTTCTCACATAATCAAAAAAAAAGGTTATGAAGGAAACTTATCTTCGCCGATGTTTATTATTAACAGATACTGCAATATAGTAAAAAGTAGCGCAAGATGCGCAGAGCAAATTCAGCGCAATTTTATCCAAAAACATAGTATTAGTACGAACTATCATCTTACTAATTTCATCGCAAGAGCTAGTTCTAGCAGGAATTCATCTCTCCCCCCCCCCCCCTCTTCCACCCCACCTCCCCCCCACTTTTGAAACACAATTGATCTCAGCGAATTAAGAGCTATGAGCTAAGAACTTTGAGAGATTAGGTTATGAAAACGATAGGTACAGTAAAAGGAAATGATGATGACAATGAATCATTTTTAATTACACGTAAATATTCGTTTACAAATTTGATAAGAATGACGTTTAATAATTCTAAATTTCTCAGTGTGTGGTTGGCTAATTCGAGACAAATTCCTGAAGCTTCGACAGTTTTATTTGAAACACGAATTGGTAAATTATATGACATCAGGCCTTCCCCTCCCACATTTCTACTGTCTCATTCACGTATAAAAGTGTTCCTGTACACACAATCTATTTTGAATTTCTGTCAATAGTTAAACCATGCTGATACACAGAAACGATATTCTCATCCTAAAGTGTTACTGCTTTCTTAAGGACTGCAGAAGTTGAAGTGTCTCGATACTGATTAATTCTCAGATATGTCTGTCCTATCCGACAGTCAACTATAGTAGGTATTTGCTTCAGAACTGCATATCTGATCAAAAACAAATATATTGTTTTGTTCATTTTATGTTAAGACTAGAGTCAAATATCCAAATATGATGACGTGAAACACCAAACCTATGAGTTTGCAACATTTACACTGTGTGTCTTTCTGTCTACTTCTTCTCCTTATTGTCATTTTTCTGTTTTCTTTCTTTTAGAAAAACTTAACAAAGACCACACTAGTTAAAAAAAGCCTTGTACTTGTGGCTATGAGATTTATTTTCTAAAATTGATAATACTCCTGAGAAGTCATTTAACGTTACATGACATCCCAGTAACATGGCGGAATTTTATATTCTGAAACTGCAGGACAAAATGAATCTGTGCGTAGGACAGGAACTCAAACACAGAGTGTTACATATCACAGTTTCAGTTCTGCTTGTACCTTCCACCTGTCGTAAAAAATTTCACTCTGAATCTCCGCTGTATGCCTGCTGGACTAGTACACGTGCGAAAAACTGAAATTGTAGAGTGCAAGAGGCTGGCAATGGTAAGGTGCTGAACTGAAAAAGCTGAAAAACATTTACAATCTTTACTTGCCTCAGCGGAATCTAAATAATACTGAGGAAATGAAGAATCCAAAAAGCGTATTATAAGAGCCTCAGTAAAATTATTAATGAATCCGACAGTAAGAATGACAATTTAAGGTATTAGACATTTAAAGTAAATTTTAGGCTTTTGCACAAATGAATAATGATTACCGTAAAAAGTGAAAGAATAAATATTAACAAAATTTGAACACTGAAAACAATGACAATATTGGATCACAATTCAAGGAGCTGAAACAAATACATTTGGTTATTAACCTGGCGTTGACATCGGTTTGATCATAGCCCCGACATCGCTCGGTCTTTTAATATTTAAAACCACGTAGCCACAAGGTGACAACAGAAATGAATTACAAATCGTATGGTGAAAAATTTTTGGGTTTAATTTAGAGTCACTAATCTTGAAAATAATTGCGGCAATAAGGCTTTTCGTAAGCCGAGGAGTGATTATTATGGTAATTAGAGATCCCATCGCGTGAAAATCCAGCTTTATTAATGAGTAAGGTACACGCTTAGAATTGTAGAAACAGAGTACACTGCCGTAACATCCGTTGACAGAAAGTATGGTTGTAGAAAATTTCCCCGTAGAATGTCCCAGACCGTCATGAGATTAACGCCTTCCCTTGTCGCAGTTCTTGTACTAGTTGATGGAAATTAATCCGAAGTATTAAGCACCCGTTCTACAAGCTCAGGCGTTCGTAGATAGTATGGTCTTCCATCATTTGCAACTCTCCCCTCAAATGAGCCTATCTCCCTCAAAGATTGGCGTAATCATACAGACGTTCCTGCACAAGGTAACTGCCTCCCAGGGTAACGTCCAGCATCAAGCTGACGTGTTGCGTCTGGATTCCCAGTTGCTAGGTCGTACAAGTATTGCATTGCATATCCGTTATTCCAGGCACTTGAAACGTGGTTTTGGTACGTGGTGATGGAAGGTATCCTGAAACAGAACAAATGATAATCAGACAAAAAAATAAACGCCATGAACAACTGTAAACAAGGAAGTGAGTGAAAATGTACATATGAAGTAAATTACACAATTAGGAGTTGTTACAGGGAATTCATACCTCAATAACGAAGAATTTTCAGATACATGTTAATACTGACTTTCTGCAATGTTTTAGTGTCAAGTATAAATCCATAAAGTTTGTGAAATGTTTTTATATTCACTGAATATAATTTGAAGAACAGTCATTCCCCTCTCAAGAAATGCTATGTCTTTAATGCCTTTCTTCTTATTTTCCTCATTTTCACTATCAAATATGTTTTGACAACAGTCTCCCGAAATGAACTGTAGTTATTCATCTGGGATAAAAATGTGTGGTTCAGACAGTGCATCATGGTCGCTAAAACTATCAAGATTCCTATCTTACATTAAATCTTGCACACGACTGCGTACCACCGAGTGAGGTGGCGCATCGGTCAGAACGCTGCCCTCGCACTCCAGAGGACAACGATTCCATTCCACGTCCGGCCATCCAGATTTAGTCCGCTGAAGTCGCTCGAGGCGAATGTCGGGTTGGTTCCTTTGGAAAGTCACGGCAGTTTTTCTTCCCCATCCTTGAATCTTTCCGAGCTTGTGCTCCGTCTAATTACCACAAACTCAAGGGCACGTTAAACCCTTATCTTCCTTCTTTCTTCGAGCGCACACCTTCTGACGGAATCCGTTAAAAATCGTGCGCCTGTGTTCAGTTTTTTTACACGTTGGTATTCACTACAGCGAATAGCGTATCAAACGCATGCGACGTGTGTAGTTGCTGATGAGAGGTCCCTAAATGAGCGCATTCTCGATCTTGAAATTACTCTCGCGTCGTTGATGTTTGCTGCTCTGAAGGCGCGCTGCCTGTGCGCATACGACACGGTGGCTGGGGCAGCCCGTTACGTGGAGCGAACTGGTTCAGGGCAGACAAGACGACGTAATTTAGCAGTTTATGTCTCCCTGATGGGAAGCAAAATTTCATTCTGCCCTCCCCTGACGGCCGTGCGCTGTAGTTTGAGAACCGTTGCCCGACGCAACAGCAAAAACGTTTAATGAGGTCCTACAGCCCAGGCGCTCTCCAGTGTGCGGTCTCTCGCTCCTCCGCCGCCCTCTCCCGTCCTGTGGCTGTGTTAATCCTTTGAGAGCAACAGCCGTCGTAACTTCCCTTTTTCTCCTTCGTTGCTGCAAAAAGCTAAGATCTAAGGGACGAAACGCACCAAGTGCTACGCTACGAATTCTTAAGGAAAAAATTTTCTTGATTGACTCTCCATCTGAGAGTCTCTCAGAAACTTTCTAGATGAGAGATAGGCAGAGGATAAAATCTAATACCGCAATGGGAATTTGCTGCCCTGCGCGTGGTTATATCTCCAGAAATTAATCGCGAAGCAGTGATGACAGCAGTTATCAACAATGGCATTCAATTAATATGCTACTCTCATTACATCTACCACAGACAGACAAAAAAAAAAAAATGAAGCACCCAGAAGACATGGTCGGACGTCAGTGTAACATAGTACAGGTTCACGCCGTCGATAGGTGTGTAAATGATCAGAGTTTCAATTCTCTGTAACAAATAAAGCGGCCACCAATGTCCACTGGTGTCATTCGTTCATTGTTGTTATCAGCTCTGGTAGGGTAAATAAGGTACGTCAATGGCGACATATGTTCACTGACCGCTATGAAGCACATTTATATTCTGTATACTAGAGTGAGACAGCTGTTGCGCCACAGAGACATCAAGGGCAAATGGAAAATTTACTTTTTCTCCAGCCAGCGCTAAGCCAAGTCATCCAAGTCATACCAGGCCAGCACACCATGTAGCAATCAGAATGACAGACAGGTAGAGAGACGGTAACGCAAATAATATGGCCTATGCTAGAGGCTACCGCTTCAACTCGCTCAAATGAGAAATCAGAGTCATTAATTCACCAACATGACCTTACTGAGAAGGGATCAGAATGTGCTCGCAGCGCAGCACGATGTGACAGAAAAAAAGTAGATGTTCCACAAGAACGCCAGCAGCCCACTGAGAAGGCGCAAAACACCAAGCTCAAGCACTGAAAGCCACTGTCGTGACACCGAGGTGTAGCGAAGAATGCTGATGAGCCCAGAAACTGAGGACACGTACAGAAATCATTGGCAGGACAAAATGTCATTGCCTCAGACCAACAGCAACAAGTACTCAGGCGTTGAAGCCCATGTCCTACTCGAAGCCATGAAAACTACGCCCAGTGAAATTTGTGCCCAACCAGAAATTTGTTAAATATGCGCCCAATCCCTGCTCCTTTTGCATCACGGCTTACCTGCGCCCAGACCGTCTAGCGGCGCCCCGATAGATCTACTCCATCATAGCATCTGAGTGCCTAAAAAAAAAAGCTTATTACTGCTCTAGCTGTTGTAGAGTTGACATAGTGTGATTGTGAATTTCTGTCACAACACTTCCGATACGGAAGTTTTAACTATCATTCGTGGTAAGCCGTGATACCACTATGTAGGTTATTCTTAGGTAGTGAAGAGAACGAAACAAAACAGGACTGTGACGTGGCGCTGTTCAAGACATAAAGCAAACCACTGCCAAGGAATGCATAAAACAAGTGCTACTACGGTCTTTCTTCAAGTGTGAAGATCTGCATGAAGCTCGGTTGGAAATAAAAAAGATTCTGAACCAAGCAAAGAAAAGGGCACGAGAGAAAGAGACTTCTATATCCAAAACATATTCAGAGGAGCTGGGTTGTCTGCATAATCGAGGATGTGATTTCGCCATTGAAATGCCAGAGGAGGAAGCAACGAGGAGAACTTTATACGACCAGTGGCCAAAATCACAGGCAAATGAGAGACAGCCGCAGATCAGAGAAGAAATAGACTTCAAAGCAGAGTTACAATCTGTGAATAGGGGCAGCAGTTCTATTTTATTTTATTTATTTACACGTCTACTTCCGTCGTACCAAATTGAGGAGCAAATCTCCAAGGTCATGGAACGTGTCCGTCGATGAAGCCATAACATAGAAGTAATAACAGACAAAATAAAATACACTCCTGGAAATGGAAAAAAGAACACATTGACACCGGTGTGTCAGACCCACCATACTTGCTCCGGACACTGCGAGAGGGCTGTACAAGCAATGATCACACGCACGGCACAGCGGACACACCAGGAACCGCGGTGTTGGCCGTCGAATGGCGCTAGCTGCGCAGCATTTGTGCACCGCCGCCGTCAGTGTCAGCCAGTTTGCCGTGGCATACGGAGCTCCATCGCAGTCTTTAACACTGGTAGCATGCCGCGACAGCGTGGACGTGAACCGTATGTGCAGTTGACGGACTTTGAGCGAGGGCGTATAGTGGGCATGCGGGAGGCCGGGTGGACGTACCGCCGAATTGCTCAACACGTGGGGCGTGAGGTCTCCACAGTACATCGATGTTGTCGCCAGTGGTCGGCGGAAGGTGCACGTGGCCGTCGACCTGGGACCGGACCGCAGCGACGCACGGATGCACGCCAAGACCGTAGGATCCTACGCTGTGCCGTAGGGGACCGCACCGCCACCTCCCAGCAAATTAGGGACACTGTTGCTCCTGGGGTATCGGCGAGGACCATTCGCAACCGTCTCCATGAAGCTGGGCTACGGTCCCGCACACCGTTAGGCCGTCTTCCGCTCACGCCCCAACATCGTGCAGCCCGCCTCCAGTGGTGTCGCGACAGGCGTGAATGGAGGGACGAATGGAGACGTGTCGTCTTCAGCGATGAGAGTCGCTTCTGCCTTGGTGCCAATGATGGTCGTATGCGTGTTTGGCGCCGTGAAGGTGAGCGCCACAATCAGGACTGCATACGACCGAGGCACACAGGGCCAACACCCGGCATCATGGTGTGGGGAGCGATCTCCTACACTGGCCGTACACCACTGGTGATCGTCGAGGGGACACTGAATAGTGCACGGTACATCCAAACCGTCATCGAACCCATCGTTCTACCATTCGTAGACCGGCAAGGGAACGTGCTGTTCCAACAGGACAATGCACGTCCGCATGTATCCCGTGCCACCCAACGTGCTCTAGAAGGTGTAAGTCAACTACCCTGGCCAGCAAGATCTCCGGATCTGTCCCCCATTGAGCATGTTTGGGACTGGATGAAGCGTCGTCTCACGCGGTCTGCACGTCCAGCACGAACGCTGGTCCAACTGAGGCGCCAGGTGGAAATGGCATGGCAAGCCGTTCCACAGGACTACATCCAGCATCTCTACGATCGTCTCCATGGGAGAATAGCAGCCTGCATTGCTGCGAAAGGTGGATATACACTGTACTAGTGCCGACATTGTGCATGCTCTGTTGCCTGTGTCTATGTGCCTGTGGTTCTGTCAGTGTGATCATGTGATGTATCTGACCCCAGGAATGTGTCAATAAAGTTTCCCCTTCCTGGGACAATGAATTCAAGGTGTTCCTATTTCAATTTCCAGGAGTGTATTTATAAACCCACAAAAGTCAAGCCATACGTTTAAGCAAACGCAGTCAACAATACAACATAAGAATCAGCTTAATTTTTCAACAAACTCCTCAACAGAATAGAAGGAATGACCCATGCGGAAACTTTTCAATTTCGATTAGAAAACGCGTGAATTGCTGCTAAGAGTTTTGAATTCTTGTGGTAGCTTATTGAAAATGGATGCAGTGTTATACGGCACACCTTTCTGCACAAGAGTTAAATAAGTGCGATCCAAATGCAGATTGGATTTCTGTCGAGTATTAACTGAGTGAAAGCTGCTAATTATTGGGAATAAGCTGATATTGTTAACAAGAAACGGCAGAGAGCAATGTCAAAATACACAGACTAGTGAACAGGGATCGACAAGAGGTTCGCGAACTTACATCACTTATTGCCCGAACAGTCCGTTTCTGAGCCCAAAATATCCTTTTTGAATGGGAAGAGGTACCCCAATACAAAAATCAAAAAATTTTTTGCATCACCCCAGTTCCCAGACATACTGAAGATATACTTTGATTGTGGATATTGTATCACACACACACACACTTTCACTGTTCAGAGATGTCACTAAACCTGCCCAAAGATGTAAACAACCATGCATGAGCAGCGCCTATTAGACGGAGGGGGTCCGACAGCCGATCAGTTCCAGTCATTGCACCAGGAAGGAGGTACACGGCTCGTGTTGTCTGTAGTTCAACCACGTCTAGATGGTAAATACCGCGGTTGGATCGCGTCCGCATTATTACTTTGTGGCAGGAAGGGCTCTCAACAAGGGAAATAACCAGGCGTCTCGGAGTGAACCAAAGCGATGTTCGGACATGGAGGAGATACAGAGAGATAGGAACTGTCGATGACATGTCCGCCCCATTACCTGAGTGGTCAACGCGTTGGATTGCCACGCACGGGGGCGCGGGTTCGATTCCCGGCTGGCGAAGGAGATTTTCTACCCTCAGGGACTGGGTGTTGTGCTATCCTCTTCTTCATTTCATCCCCATTGTTGACGTGCAGGTCGCCCAATGTGGCATCGCACTCAGTAAGATCTGCACTTGGCGGCCGAGCTTCCCGTCTGGGAACTCCCGGCCACTGAGACCATGCGATCATTTCCATTTTGTCGATGACATGCCTTGCTCAGGCCGTCCAAGGGCTACTACTGCAATGGACGAGCGCTACCTACGGATTATGGCTCGGAGGAACCCTGACAGCAACGCCACCGTGTTGAATTATGCTTTTCGAGCAGCCACAGGACGTTGTGTTACGACTCAAACTGTGCGCATTAGGTTGCACGATGCGCAACTTCACTTCCGACGTCCATGGCGTGGTCCATTTTGGAACCACGACACCATGTAGCGTGGTACAGATGGGCGCAACAACATGCCGAATGGACCGCTCTGGACTGGCAAGTGATTTACAAACAGTAAATGTGGTGCACACATGTTAACTTCGTTGATTTTAAATGGGGCTGGGGTGTGGGTGAAGCAATTGTCGCTAGGAAGAGGAGTGGTGTATAGGAAGCATTTTTGTAAGAAGTGTCTGTCCTCAATGTGGATAGTTGAGAGTGAAGGAATTGTAGGTAGGACTCGCGATACATTAAGAATTGCTTCGTCATCCTGTAAAAAGACGTTGTTAGAAATAAACAGTACCTGACGAGACTCACCAGTCACTTAAAAAATTTAAGGAAAATCAAGTAGGAAGGATTGGGCCCCACTTTCATCTCTATTTTCAACACCTTTCAGCGTGATTTGCATAGCCTCACAAAAGGCTAACATCTAATTTCGATTGTTGACCCTTCGCAACGTTGGCCACTCTGAAATTCCGACACAAAAAAGGACTTCTATTCACATGGGCGAAATTTAAAGAAAAAAGCTGTTGGTGAAGTCACACCCCAGAACAGGAGGAGGTCGATGGACAAATTCTTGTCCACTAACAACCTAGTAGACCAGGGAAAACCCACAATAATAAGTTTGTCCTACAGGTCACCTACCAAAAATAACATTTGCCCATTGACAGCCCAACGTCTATGGACGAACTTGCGTGTTGGTTGGTTGGACGTTCAAAGGGACCAAACTACTAGGTCATCAGTCCCTATTTCCTCGAACAGGCAGGTCTACATGACTCTAGAACAGAGACAGCCCATCACGCAAAAGCCAGGGGAAGAAAACCCCAAGATGTATGAATGGTCAATGAAGGTGTGATAAGGGACAAAAAGAAGAAAGGGAGACAGTGTAAGAAAGGCAGGCAAGATTCCCCATGTAGGGAGCAGCCGCAAGCCCCTGAAAGCAGAGCGCAATTAGGGGACATACATCCCCAGCCACTTACTAGGCGCGCCACTCAGATATTGCCTACGAAAGACTCGCAACACGGACAGGGCAAGAGGAGTACACAGAGACAAAGGGTGAGCAACTGTAAAAGACCACATGAGAGGGTGAAAGAAGCTCAGACAGCTGCAGCCCTCAATGGGCCGATAATGTTAAGTGGCCCCTCTTAAAGAGAGGGGTAACAGCCCCCTTCACGAATAAAACGTAAAACTAACTCAGCCTCTGAGGCAATGGCCCCTTACATTAGGGGTGTCGAGTCACGGAAATTAAAGAGTCGACTACAGGGCGGCTAGGTTGCGACAGTCCAACAAAATGTAAACCACCGCCAAAGGGAAACCACACTGACAGTGGGATGGGTCCTCGCGATGGAAGAGATGACCAAGAGTCAGCCAGATATTGCTGATGCGGAGCTAGCAAAGGACGGCAGAGTCTTTGAGAGAGGCCTGCATGGAAGACCTCCATAGATTCTTAGTCTCCTTCATCATCTGAAGTTTGTTTAGTGAAGTCAGAGTGATCCATTTTGTATTCCAGACTCCTAAGACTTGACGGCGTAATACTGACCAGAAGTCTGTTTGCGGAATACCGATCTAAAGAGTCAGTTTCTGTAGCCAGTTTGGCCAGGCTATCGGCGAGTTCATACTCCAGGATCCTGACATGGCCCGGGGTCCAGACGAAGGTCATTCACATTGTTGAAGAACATATAGGGAATCCTGACTAGCAATAACCAATGGATGGCGAAGATAACACTGATCAAGAGGAACCGATATGCTCAAGAGCACGATAGATAGCTACCAACTCCCCAGTGAAAATACTACAGCTATCTGGCAAGAAATGTATGTTCAGTATGTCCCATGTGAGTATAACCAAATCCAACATGACCAGGAACTATCGAGGCATCAGTATAGTCACTTCCGAACCCTGGGATGCGATAAGGATGGAGAAAATATGGAGGCAGAGGGTCTCAGGAGGAACAATTTTTCGAACCTTGTGATAGATCAAGACGAAGCTGTGGCCATGGGATGCTCGACGGAGGAGTACGTGAGCGGACCCAGAAGAGAGGTGGAAGAGAAGACAAATTGAGTTCAAAGAGGATGGACAACATTCAGATTGCGATCGTAATCGCTGATCTGTGCCGCCGGTGTGGGAGACAGATTTCCGTGTTTGGACACAAAAGATGGTGGTTCGGATGCTCAGGGGAGCTGCGAATGTGTGTAGCATAACTGAGAATCTTTTGGCTCCTGTTCCGCCAAGGGATCCCACCCACCACGAATAAGATTGTTCGAAAGGCTCCTGTCGCACTTCAGACCCCACAGTGGTGTATCAGATCCAGTATCTGCAATGCTGAAGGTGAAGCCAAACCATGTGCCAAATTCCCATAACCAAGATGAAATTGATCAGGGCCTTGTGAAGCTGCAGAAGAGTAGTGCGACCTGCACTCCAGGGTGTTGCTCAGGTAGCGAAGTGTATTAATGTGCATCCAGCAATTAAACTGCCAAAGATGGGGAGCCCACATCAACCGAGAATCAAAGGCCAGTCCTAAAAAGCGATAAGTCTCCCCCACATTGAGTTCTGGTTCTGGGTGAAAGGTATGACGCCAGCAAAAGTGCATGAAGGATGACTCGCATAATGGAGGCAACTTACACTCTCCCCTACATTCAAGCTTCCAGTTATAGTCTAACAAAGAAACAGCACTTCCGGAATGAAGAAGGGTGCACACAGATTCCTGGTTAAGTTGGACACAAGTGTAAGACAGGAGCTGATCTTTCGCTGCCCTGATCCAAGTGCACTGTTTCAGAGGCTTTGGAGCCCGCCGTACCGCCCGTTTCTGATGGTGTCTGCTGTTCGGGGCACTCGCAGTCGAGCAGCCGACCCGAGCGGAACGCTGCTCTCTGCACCTGGCGTAGCTGCCCGCGGATAGCTCCTTGGAGTAGTCTCTAATAAGCTGCAACTGGCGTAGCTGCCAGTGACGCTCTTCTGAGCGGCACGAACCCGCGCAAGCTGCTTACGATTTCGGGCGCTAAGTGGCAAGAGCTTCGGCTCTACTTCCTGCAACTTCGGTTGCAAATCTCCCCAGCGGGACTCTCCTGTTCTTTGGTAGGGTAATCTCAGTGTCAGGGGCCCGTTCACGTCGGATAACCCCGCGCACTGTAGGCCGCTCTCTTCAACCCGCGCTCTCTTGCGCCGCGCATTGCACTCCGCGCAGATAGGTCGTAGGGACACCCCTCTTCTGTAGGAACAAGGTACACAGCGCTTTCGCTAAAAAGCAAATATTGTCGCTCCTTAAAAAGAGCAAAATTGTCGTGCATCCATCCTTCCCTATCCAAATAAATAAATACTCCTGAAACAGCAAAGATGTCCGATCTTTCCTGTGCTTCCCCACCACTCACCCGCAGCAAAGCTGCAGCACAAGAGGCGGTAATGCCGGCTACTCCCGCCATCATTTCCGTCCCACTGTCCACCTTCCAGGAGCAGGTTGCCCTGAAGGACAAGCAGATCGCGGAACAGCTGGAGCTGATCGCAGAGCTGATGGGCAGCGAAAACACACGAACAGAAACACCCACACCACACACACAGGCACCTGCTGAACAACAGAAGGACATGCCCCCTATTTCACCTCTGGCGGCCCAGGCACCGACGGAACCGGATCCAGAGCCGACAGAGGACACAACAAACACAGATGAAGTCGGGCCGTGGCAGCAGGTCGGCCCAAGGCGCAAACAGCAGCCAACTACGCAAACAAGTGAGCCCACAAACTCACGAGGCAACGGCCGAGCGCTGCTGCCAACACCAACTACGTCGCGAACAAACAACAACAACACAGGGACCAACACAAACAACCCTGCGACTGCAGCAACCACAAACATACACGCAGCTACGCAGAACACAAACAACACCGCGACTGGCTTCCCACCGGTCATCATTCATAACTATGGAGACCTAAGTCTCCTAAACAAGGAATTTAACAATAAGCACAGCCCCACAACATACTACTCTAAGCTCACCGGGGAACACGCCGCACTGTACGTGGCGAACAAGGCAGACTACACGAATCTACTGGACTTTTTCAAAGAAAGGAAGGTAGAACACTTCACGTACAGGACAGTCTTGGAAAAAACACAACAGTACGTGATTAAGGGGATAGACTCACGAACCCCGACCGACACGGTACACAATGAACTCTCTGCTCTCGGGTGGGAGTGCATTCGGGTAAACCGAATGTCAGAGTTTGGCACAGCGAGACCGTCACATAACTACATGGCGGAGCTGGCCGACACGGCCAAATCCCGCGACCTGCTGAAGTTAAAGTTATTTCTTCACATGGTCGTTAATGTAGAGGTGTACAACACGCCGCGCACCCCCCAACAATGCCACAACTGCCAGCGCTATGCGCACGCGGGTATCAGATGCGGTCTCGCACCCCGCTGCCGCATTTGCGCTGGCGGTCACACAACCCAACGCTGCAAACTCCCCCATACAGCACCTCGCAAGTGCGCCAACTGTGGTGCTGCCCATCCGGCAAACTACAGAGGGTGCATTGCATACAAAGCAGCTCTGAGGCGCAAAATCGCGAAACATGCGAAACCAACCGCTATCACAGTTCCAAAACCGCCCCCGCGCCCAGTAAGAAGTGGAATATCCTTCGCTGGAGCGGTCGCTGGCAGCCCCAGCAGCGCGGGACGGTCAGAGGAGCCCCAGAGCTCAGAACACGCTCAGCAAACACCCCCCAGCAACAGACACACGACAGACAAGCACAACAAATGACACCACACCCGCACCGGGCACATCACACGAAACAAGCAACAACACCACCCTACCCCCTGAGATCGCGAACTGCAGCCCACCACAGGCTACAGAAAACGCACCCACACAGGGACAACCACAGCGCCAGAGGAGGAGGAGAAGGAGAAACAGCCGCAGCACGAGGAACACGACCGCACCACAACAAGTACACAGGCAACAGAACACCAACACCCACGAACACATCCCGGACACCAACTCAACAACCCACATAACACACCCACTCACCACAGAAAATACACAGGCGCCCACAACTGCCACACGAACAACCGACTCGCAGGCCAGCGCTCACCAAACGCCAACACTGGAACAAGCGGCCGCTAACACGACCAATAACTCGCAGGCCGACATGACCAACATTACAACAACATTCCAGAGAATAATGGAAACATTATTCCCCGGACGCACGACCACCGAAATAGTCACGAAGATTATGGGGTGTGTCTCACAACTCTTCATGCAGTTCATGTCGGGTACGCTCAACTGGACTAGCTTCCAAGCCACTATCACACCGCTTTTTACACTACTACATGAATAATACACCACATCAGCCCCGAAACGCAGACTTAAACACAATCACACAGATCCTGTTTTGGAATGCCAACGGGATCGCAAGCAAAAAAGCCGAGATGGCCGCGTTCATGGAGCGAAAGGGTATCCGAATCGCTCTTGTGAACGAAACACTGCTTACGCCTCGCAAACAACTAAACCTCCCAGGTTATTGCGTCTATCGTACCGACCGAGCGGATGGCAGGAGGGGAGGCGGCACGGCAATCATTATACACAGAGACATAGACCACACGAACATCGAGCTCCCAGCACTTGAAAGACTAGAGGCTACGGCCGTCAGGGTCAAGTTCAACGGAGCCAACACCACACTGGTATCGCTATACAATCCTCCTAAAAACATAGTAACACGCGATATCAGCACAGTGCTCAACATAGCACCGCGGGTAATAGCCGCTGGAGACCTCAACGCAAAACACCCCGATTGGAACTCACGAATACGAACCTCCAACGGCAAGAAACTGTACGAACACGCACTAGGCCGAAACTACATTATACTTGGGCCGGACGTTCCCACGTTCGTGCCTACACAGGCCCGACATAGGCCAGACGTGTTAGACATAGCCCTCATAAAGGGCATCACATGCACACTCAGCCTAACGGTTGAAAACGATCTGGACTCAGACCACATGCCTGTAATACTGCACATGGAAGAGACACTGCAGGACATCGAACCACGCAGGATGCTCAACTACAAGCGTGCGAACTGGACACTGTTCAAGGAAACGCTTGATAGTCGCATTCCTGACACCCACGAAATTAACAACACACAGCAAATCGATGAGGCTGTGGAGGCTCTCACAACTGCCGTCCAAGACGCAATGACTGACGCCATTCCATTTACAACACCAAGACAACACTCGACGGCCCTGCCCCAGGAAATCCTGGGCCTTATCTCAATGAGGAACCGCCTCAGGAGATACTGGCAGCGTACCAGGCGCCCGTTCTATAAACTGCACGTCAACAGACTCCAGGGCATAATACGGAATAAAATCCAAACATTCAGAAACGAACAATGGGGACAGAAACTCGCTCGGCTGGATACCACACGTCCTGGCGTGTGGCAGCTGGCCAGACACTTCACCAGGGAGAAACATTACATTCCCACGTTACAAGGACCAGACGGCCCAGCCTACTCCGCGACGGAGAAGGCAGAGCTTATGGCCACAACACTTGCAGCGTCCTTCATGCCGAATCTGGTTCCTTCAGACCCAGCATTCACACTTGAAACGGACCAGGAGGTTACACGACTTGTAGCCCAGCCCTCGCGCGACGAAATAAGACGTACTAGCACAAATGAAGTCACATGGGCTATCAAGAACACCAACACTAGAAAAGCCCCTGGGCCTGATGGCATTCAAAACCGTGTCCTCCAGGAGTTCACGGATAAAGCCGTAGAATACCTCACACACCTAACGAATGCCATCCTGACACACCAACACTTCCCTGACTTTCGGAAGGCGGCCAAGGTCCTGATGTTCAAGAAGCCAGGGAAAGACCACTCCCTCCCACAAAATTACCGACCCATCAGTCTGCTGTGCTCGCTCAGCAAGATTGTTGAGAAGGTAATACTAAAACGTATCACTAGGCATTGCATCGCCAACGACACCCTAAGACCGGAGCAATTCGGCTTTAGGAATCACCACTCGACAACACAACAACTCCTCCGCGTAGTCGAACATATAACACACGGCTACAACATGAACAAAGCCACAGGGGCCGTGTTCCTAGACATCGAAAAGGCTTTCGATCGTCTCTGGCACAACGGACTCATACGCAAACTAAGCGAAGCTGGTTTCCCAGACGGACTCGTACGTCTCATACACTCATATCTCACGAACAGATGTTTCAACACTAACGTGCAGGATAAACAATCAACACAACACGGTATCCAAGCTGGAGTACCCCAAGGAAGCATCCTGGGGCCCATCTTGTTTAACCTGTACATTAATGACTTCCCAGCGACACGAAACACGACGTTAGCCGTCTACGCGGATGACACAGCCATCCTCGCGCAAGACTGGAAACCGTCGAACATCAACTCACGAATACAGACAGCACTCAGAACAGCTGAGCCTTGGCTGGAGCGATGGCGTATTAAAGTAAACGTCGACAAGTGCGAAGCAGTTCTGTTCACACGCAGACCGAAACTACTGCGCAAACACCAACACTGTAAACCGATAACACTACATACACGCCCAATACGTTTCCGAGAGAAAGTCAGATACCTTTGTGTCTGGCTGGACCGGAAACTTACATGGGGGGACCACATCGAATACGTTGCCAACCGAGCGCACGCGAGGCTCAGACAGCTCTACCCAATGCTCAACAGGGAAAGCACACTGAATAGGAGGGTGTCGAGGTCCTTATACATGACACTGATTAGACCTCTGATGACGTACGCAGCTCCCGTCTGGGGATATGCAGCTCCCACACGACTGCGCCGCCTGCAGATCATACAGAACAAAGTGCTACGAATCATTAGCAATGCTCCACGCTACACACGCACCGTGGATCTTCACCATGAATACCGCCTTGATACCCTCAAGGAAGTATTCAAGAAACACGCCACACGACTATACAGGAACTCGAGACACTCGAACAATCCTTTCATCCTCACTCTGGGAAACTACGATCACAACCACAGGTGGAAACACAAGCGACCAAAGACACTGCTAGCTAGGGCATAACCACCTATGGTAAACTAACATACGCAAACAGCGACAAACGTCGGTAAGCCCCTGCATATCAGCAACACTGACTGGCAACTACCAGCTGCTATTAGAGCCGACCAACAGGCCACAGCAGGGACACCGACGAGCTCGCCCACAGACGCACGAACAATCTCCCAACACTCCCTCACACTGTGCCTCCGGTATATGACCTATCGGACACAAGACCGATAACAAACATAACTGTTGCAGGTTGCAGGACGCTGAACGAGGACTCTGTACCAGCACCCAGCGCCAGCCGCCGAGCAGCACAAACGCACAACGTCAAGGTATCGACATGCATGATACCCACTACTAACAAAGCCTATCCTTGCACAACCTATCGCAGGCAGCAAGACAACCGCTACTGCTCTTGCCGCCCGACCTAACTTTCGCAGAGGTTTTTTTTCCCTTGGCTCTTGCCTTGGCACTTTTTTTCCTCTGCCCTTCAAACCGCTACCCTTCGTCAGATTTCGACCAATCTATCTCCAGATGAGCGCGTATTAATGGTTAATCCTAACCAGACGTACGCAAACATCGCAGTACCCACATCCTGCGACACCTCACTTTAGTGAATACTAACCCTTATGCAGAGATGGCAGTAGACCTTTTGTGTTGGCCATCATGCCGGTGTGGGCGTGGAGGGGCTCCACCTCTATCAAAAAAAAAAAAAAAAAATGCTGTTCGGGCGCTGCCAGTGCTTAATTGCGCATTCCCGCACCAAATGTGCAGTGTCCCCACATCGAAAACACCCTTTAGGTGTAGTCTCCGGCGGCCGCTCGCAGATACCAAGTCCCTAACCTGAGAAGAACAAAAAATGCCACCCTCGTCCCTACGTTGTTCGTCAGCGAATGTAGATGCGTCGGTACTAGAAATCAATGCTTCCAATCTGGCGAACGTAGTAGGATACTTACAAACGATCCTTGGGCTTCATGTCCACTAATATTTTATCAACCATTTCTCTTTCAGTGACCGGTAATTCTAAGGCGGCAACTGCACTACGAACCTCCTCAATGTAATTCCCTTAAGTTTAGTTCAAGGCCTTTACAAGCCAAAAATGTCTGCACTCAAGATCCCGTCTAATTCAGGGTCACAATTTCTGCTGAGTAGTACACCCCTGTAAATTACCTAATGATCCTTCTTTCTGCAAAATCTCGGAAAATGTTCTACTTAACACGGGCCAAAGGATTCAACAGCTGAAGAATCACACTATACAATATACCCAAGGTATCAGCGTGAAACTGGAAACGAACGGTACAACAAAAAATAGACCCCACCTGCTCTACCAGCTCCATTGAAAGTTCGATGATTCCTTGCAGTAAATGCTTGTACAGCAGATCCCTTCTGCTACATGATTACAATATTGAGTGATCTTATTGCTCATTGGATCACCCACTTACTACTACCCCATCATTCGAAACCAAGACGCTTCCTATCACTTGCACCTTTTCTGCTTGTGTAAGCTACTGAGTAATGGAGCCGTCCTGCTCTGCACTAACCTGAAGCAGGTTTAGATCGCAAGAAGATGATTCAAATGAGAAAGCTGTGCCTGAGCGCTGTACACATGTTTACAAGTGGATTGACTAGCCTTAAGGAACTATGCTGCGATGCAATTCTTCAAAAGCATCCAATCAACAGGTGAGTCCTGCGCCTACTTCGCCAATTGTGTCTGGAGTGGGGCTTAAGGATTTATCCAAAGTGGAGCGCAAACATTTTGTCAAGTCCGCTACGCTACCACCTACGGCTTGTTGTCGAATCCTAGGTTCATGCTCCAGGTATGGCCTCCATGTTTTGCAATGACCTCCGGCAACACAATCAAGCAATAATTAACACAACTGGTTAACAAATAGTAACTTAACGTGCAGATTAACAACGTAATAAGCATTGAATTGTGTTAACAACGGAAAACAAGTCCCTCCTCCCCCACCTACAGATCGACAACATCACTCTGAACTAACAGTTGACGGCGCTCACCAGCACCTTTAACAAACTTAAGATAAAATCGAGGTTGAAGGACTGGGCCTCAGGGTCACCTTTACTTGCAATACCTCTCACCGTTTTCAGTTTCTCAAAGCACACATAATTTATTCAAAAAATCATAAGATTTACAAAAATACAAACCATACCAAATTAGCCAGCTTTATACGAAACCAAGGAGTTTTGAAATGGGCGATTAGATGAAATTTTCAGCAATAAGAAATTCTTTACATAATTCATAATTTGTTAAATTCGATTTTACAAATTTCTAAAATAATGAAGAATCAGTGCGAATAATAATCAAACTGTAAAGATCTATGGAGCAGGCATCCAGGTTAGATTTTCAGCACCAAATACTTTAGACAATACACAATTTGTCAAATTCAGTTTTATCAAAAATTCTAAAATGATGGATAATCAACCCATTTAATATTAAATAGTACGAATTGGACATATAATTTTAAATTTTTAGAAACAAACAGCTCCCTAGGCCATGTAAAAATCAGTGACATTAAAAGTATACAACATTTTCAACTCTGAATGGTCATGCATGGGGAACTTCAACCTTGAACTAAGGAAACCCTCGATATCAATTGGGGCCACACAGGAATAGTTCTAAACAGATAAAATAAACCCAGACCCCTGAAGTAAACAACGTTTAATTGCGGCACGCAAGTACCGAGTATATCTGAACAATGAAAGGACTAAGTTGGCTCTAAGGGGAAAGGCAGTATAATTTATAGAAATAAATATTGCTTACTGAAACACCAGGTAACTCAGATCTAAATGCGGCGAGCTGGAACAAGTATCACAGGCATAAGCTATCGCGCCGCGTACCGTTCCCACACGCCCGGGTTGCCAAGGGCAAACCACACAGCCGAAATACGGGCCAAGGCGCAGTCCTGGCATTCAGCCGATTCCGAACACATTTACCACAGGACAAACACAGATGAGCAGCGGCGATGTGCCCGTGGTACTGGCTGCTACAGCAACCAATTTTCCATGTGTAACTACACTGCCACTCTCAATCAGCGTGTACTACGACAATTATACAGGCACATCATAACCAGCATATGAAGTCACAATATATCTTTGTGGGACCAAGGCGTTTTTTTTTTCCTTTATTGGGTTTCGATTCCTCCTAAAGGGGGCGGGCTGGCAGCAGCTTATTACGCCGCTCTTCAGCCTACAGAATTTGTTTTAAAAAGATGAAGATAATAAAAAATAATAACGGTTGGCGATAAAATCGGTGACTTAAAGGTAAAAATGGCAGAAAATTCTGGAGCATAAAACATAAAACACAGGGTCGATGAAGCTAATAAAACACACAGGAAGCAGAAAAACAATAGACAGACAATTAAAAAAACACGGCGACAGTCTGGGTTCTGTTCGCAAGAGATATAAAAAGCACACCCAGCGACAGCATGATTTCTGTTCGCAACGCTGTGGAAGGACGCACAACACCGAACACTCACTTAAACACTGCGCTAAAAGTTGGCACAAATACGACATACCACACCCGAGAGCAGGTGGGGGGAAACTGGTCAGATGACGGGAAAAAGGGGGGGGGAAGGAGAGGAAAAGTGAAGGGGGAGGGGGGAAAGGAGCCAATGGAAGAGGAGGATCCATAAGAGGGGTGGGGGTGCTGAGCAGACGGGCCAGGGATTGGGGAAGGCAGAGGAGGGGAGTACAAAAGGACTCAGGGGGGGGGGAGAGAAAGGAGATGATAGGCGGGGAGAAAACACAGGATGGTAGGGGGGAGGAAGAGGGAGCCCAGGGAAAGGACGGAGGAAAGGAGGGGGGGTTGAGGATCAGAGGTGATAGGAAGGATAAATGGAGGGAGAGAGGGCATCATCCGGGAGGGGGAGCTGATGGAAGCCACCTTGGGAATGGAGATGTAGGGTGAAGAGATGGAGGGTAGGGGGGACTGGGACCAAGGCTTGACAACAACTTTATGCCTATCTACGTACATCGCAAATGCGACGAGATGATGAGGTTTCAGCCATCAGGGAGGCTCTGCACCACCGGTTCTTAACTATCGCCATGTTACACGGAGAAAACAACAACAGGGCTACGACACCTCCCAAGCGACCAATCACTTGCCGAGCAACTCCGCACACAGAAGCTCGCCGTCGACCCACGCCAACGCCGCTCTACACTCGCCGCGGCACAGCTCTCTCGCCGCAAACGCCATCTGCCTACTGGCGCAGAAAGTGGCCGAAGATCAAGGTTTGCAGTTGAAAATCGACTGGACCGAACTGCCCCAGCTCAGTATCAGTTGTCTCATTTACTCACTAGTCCGTGGCTTATTAAAACAACAGCAAAATTTAATATAGTATATTTTGTTATTTTAAAAAGGAAATTGTTCAAATAAAGCTATTTTTAATTCTCCAATTTAGTTAGGGGCTAATGCTGATGTTGGGAGCAGAGAGGATGAATGGGTTGGAGGGAGTTACCAGCCAATATCTGACTACATCAAGGATAATGGTGTCAGAAAAGTTGGGAACCGCTGCATTAGATATATAATATACTACATACATATCATATGAAGCTTTCTCTCTTAAATTCCTGCTGCAGTGGCCTGGAAGCTTGTTACTAAAATAAAATGGGATGTTTTTGCACTTCCGACTGATCAGACGATCAAACAAGAAACAGCCGCACACGGTCGGCGTTCGCAAATATGTTTCCACCGCTGATTATAGCTATATGTTACATCACAAAAGTAAACATATTGTTATAATTAGCGACTACGAACGGGGACATTTATAACTGTATGTTTATGTATACACATTACGCAAACATATCGTTATAATTGGCGTCTGAACAGGGACGCGAATTAAAAAAAAAACTCAAAGGAATAAAAATTTATATAAGATACGCATTGTGGGAATTTTCATAAAGAATTGTAGCTAATCTTGTGCTTTTTATTTGTTACATGGCATCAAACACCCTCCCATAAAATTTCCATTGAGCGAAAGAAACGAGATATTCAGAGTAAATTACGGAAGAGAGATTATGTGATTGCCTTATCATTTTAAATCATTCACTAATCGAGCAGTCGCTCGGCAACAGCTACAGTTAGCAAATAATGTTGCGAGAACGTAAAAGGTGAACGACCTGTCACGTAACTTGTTTATCGTCGAAGCGCAGTCAGAGATGCAGTGAGTTATTGACTTTGAAAACCGCGGCGCGAAAAACGGACAGAAGAAGAACACTTTTACACATTTTTTTTTGATGTACGAGATATTCTCGATGAACAGTTACTCATTCTTCTCTTGTTTCTTGTAGCTTGTGTCGGACGCGCATGTCCTGCCGCCGTATTATTATCGTTAAAAATAATATTGTTTTAGTCTAAAGTAAATGTGTAATACTAAAAGTGCCTAGCAGTAGATTTATTGTGCGACGTGTATGTGAAAACGTCAAAGGAATTGTTTTCATTACGAGAAGTGCCAGTCAAAACGGCATCCATGTTAAATCCTTCATTGCAGTGTAAGTTCGTCTATTAGTTGCCATAAATTCAGAGTTAAATGGAACTGGTGTATGGACTATTTATTTAATATAGAATCTATGTCTCACTCCTTCATGAAGTTATTTAATTTTCTTTATGTTTCTGCCAAATAGAGAGTTCACAGTCACGAATTCTTTCGTCGAGTTCAGACGGAAGTTGCATGCGGCGAAATATTTTCTCCGCGTCATATTCTACTGGTAAATGCATGATAAACTACGGTCCCTTAGGAAATTCATGTTGAGCTATCCAAAAATAATTATATTTTGAATAGGCATTTTCTCTCCTCTGCAGTGCAACTTCCGACTGATCAGACGATCAAACAAGAAACAGCCGCACACGGTCGGCGTTCGCAAATATGTTTCCACCGCTGATTATAGCTATATGTTGCAGCACAAAAGTAAACATATTGTTATAATTAGCGACTACGAACGGGGACACTTACAACTGTATGTTTATGTATACACAGTACGTAAACATATCGTTATAAAGTCTTCACAACCTGCTTGTTCATTTTCAGATTAAAGCAGTACACAGTACTGGACGAACTGGCAACAAAACTATTCACGTTGGTGTGTGGAATGTATGAGTCTGCCGATATATCATCTGACTTTCGGGTAAACATCGTCCACACAGTTGCGAAGATTGCAATAGTGCTTATCTTAGATGACGATCAGTTTGGCTTTAGGAAAGGTATACTTACCAGAAGGACAGTACTGACGTTGCAGTTGTTAATACAAGCAAGACTAAAGGAAAGTCAAGGCACGTTCATAGGATTTGTCGACCTCGTAAAAGCGTTCGACAGAATCAAATGGTGCAAGATATTAGAAATTCAGTGAAAAATACGGGTAAGCTGTAGGGACAGATGAGTAATATATAATATGTACAAGAGCCAAGAGAAAAAATAAGAGCCCGGCCGTTGTGGCCGAGCGGTTCTAGGCACTTCAGTCTGGAACCGTGCGACCGCTACGGTCGCAGGTTCGAATCCTGCCTCGGGCATGGATGTGGATGATGTCCTTAGGTTAGTTACGTTTAAGTAGTTCTAAGTTCTGGAGGACTGATGACCTCAGATGTTAAGTCCCATAGTGCTCAGAGCCATTTGAAAAATAAGACTGTAAGACCAAGAACGAAGTGCTCGGACTAAAAAGGATGTAAGGTGGTGATGTAGTCTTTCACCCCTATTGTTCAATATTTACATCGATGAAGCAATGTCGGAAGTAAAACAAAAGTTCAAAAGCGGGGTTGAAATTCACGGTGAAATTATATCAGCGATAACATTCACTGATGTATCGTCATCCTGCTATCCTCAATGAAAGTGAAGAATTACAGGATCTGCTGAATGAAATGAACATTTTAATGAGTACAGAATATTGACTGAGAGTAAATCGAATAGCAGCACGAACACTATGAGGAAATTATAAGGATTCGTGACCACGAAGTAGATGAAGTTAAAGAATTATACTACCTAGGCAGCGAGTAGCCCATGACGGACGAGCAAGGAGGACATTGAAAGCAGACTGGCACTGGTAAAAAGGGCATTCTTGGCTAGGAGAAGTCTACTACCATCAAACATGAGCGTTAAATTGAAGAAATTTCTGAGAATGTAAGTGTACTGTGCGGTAGTGAAACGTGCACTGTGTGAAAACGGAAGTAGAAGAGAATCGAAGCATTTGAGATGTGGTGCTACAGAAGAGCGTTGAAAATTAGATGGACTTACAACGTAGGGAATGAGGAAACCCTCCAGAGATCGGCGAGGAAAGGAATATGTGGAAAACGCTGACAGGGAGAAGTGACAATAACCTGTACCTTTCATGAATCACTTACCTCACAAAAATCTTCGTTACTCAAACTACTGCAATACAGCGTGCGCAAATACTGCCAGCTAAATAAAAGAATCTAACTACTTGCCGGTCGGAGTGGCCGTGCGGTTCTAGACGCTACAGTCTGGAGCCGAGCGACCGCTACGGTCGCAGGTTCGAATTCTGCCTCGGGCATGGATGTGTGTGATGTCCTTAGGTTAGTTAGGTTTAATTAGTTCTAAGTTCTAGGCGACTGATGACCTCAGAAGTTAAGTCATATAGTGCTCAGAGCCATTTGAACCATTTTTTTCTAACTACTGAAGGCACTAACTACTGATAGGCATAGTTAGCAAATGAAAGATTTTGATGGGGGACAATGTATTTACCTTAATAGTGTTCAAAAGTCATAATATATATGTGAGTTCATGACATACAGTCTTACAAATTTCCTTTTTCTGACGGACACATGTCCTGATCGTCCGCTCTCAAAACTCTGTCATCTCTCTCCCCACATCCATCACTGCTGGCGGCTCACCTCCAACTGCACAACGCTACGCGCTGTTCACATCCAACTGCAGAACACTACAATAGCGAATATTCCAACAATGCCAAACAGCCACAGACTGCACACAGTACAGTCAGTGATTTTCATACAAGGCGCTACGTGGCGTTACCAACATGAAAACCTAAACAGCCTACTTACACGGTTATCAACTCCTATAGTCAATGGGTTTAATTTGAGTCTCTGTGCTGAGCGAGGTAAACATACAAGGGCAGCAGTATTCATAGTAACACAGTTCTTTATTGTCTAAACTGAATAACTTTTTCATCGGAATTTATTGCAAGGTCAAGAACTATGCTCTCAGGCCATTCAATTGTGAACTGTTAAATTCATCTAAACTGTTAAATGATCTGCAAGCATTAAAATTCCATCTGATTACTGAGCTGGTTGGTTCAAATGGCTCTCAGCACTATGGGACTTAACTGCTGAGGTCATCAGTCCCCTAGAACTTAGAACTACTTAAACCTAACTAACCTAAGGACATCACACACATCCATGCCCGAGGCAGGATTCGAACCCGCGACCGTAGTGGTCTCGCGGTTCCAGACTGTAGCCCCTAGAACCGCACGGCCACTTTGGCCGGCTTACTGAGCTCCAATAGAAGCATTATATAATTACGTAAGTCAGTTGGGTTGGGTTGTTTGGGGGAAGAGACCAAACTGCGAGGTCATCGGTCTCGTCGGATTAGGGAAGGACGGGGAAGGAAGTCGGCCGTGCCCTTTCAAAGGAACCATCCCGGCATTTGCCTGGAGCGATTTAGGAAAATCACGCAAAACCGAAATCAGGATGGCCAGACGCGGGATTGAACCGTCGTCCTCCCGAATGCGAGTCCAGTGTGCTAACCACTGCGCCACCTCGCTCGGTCGTAAGTCAGTCCTTTTCACCCAAAATGACGATAATGATCACAACCAGAGAGTTGCTGTAATTAATAAAAGCACAGAAGGACAAATGTTAAATAATTCTATTATTAAAAACAGTTTCCAATTCCATAAGTATTAAGCTTGAAAGAGACAAATTATACTCCCAAATGGCGGTAATAGAGAGACCAGAAACTCTCATTTAGAAATTCTGGGCATTCACTTAAACAAACAAGATGTTAAAATCGTAGCTCCAGAAAATTAATCCTTGGCAGTCAGCCAGTTATACACTAAGGCATTACAATAACCAAGCGATAGAACAGACGACCTCCTCGAAGTTGCGGCCAGACGCTTCGACTGCACGACGAGGCGCCGTCACTCCCCGACGGTTGAATAAGTCACACAGATGCAGGGATACATCTACAACACACCAAGGCTCTGCCTGAACGACGAGTGATGGCCAGGATACCATAGCAAATTACACAGATACAATGCCATGTAGAACAGATTATCACTTGAACTGTTTTAAGATACAGAGCGGAAATCAACAAGCCTGGAAATGTATCGCACATAAATGTCAGTGACGGCAACGACGTGACAAGGAAGCACAACACAGCTAGCGCGGTCCTCAAGGTGGACACATGAGCGCGCGAGAAGCGAGTAAAGCTACGAGAACGCACACGACAGACTGAGCCTCATTTACTGCAAACTCAGCGGTCCACCTCAACCATACAATGGCGGGTCAAGTAAAGGTTGTGTGCAACCAGTCGTGGTCGAAATAAGCATGGCATCAAGTACGAGTAACTCTTCCGGATAACAAGAAAAATACTATGACATTTGATTTAAAGATATTACATAAGTCAATGTAATTTACCTTTGCATGGCAGGATTGAATAATTAATGACTGGTAAATGCTCCAACCTGACACAGGCCAGCTAGATATTTCAAGATTTTAAACGTGGTTGAAGCGGCAACTGTTGAAATTCTTTTTTACCTAGCATGTGTTCTTTATACCTTACTTTAATGGATCTACCTGTCTGTCCAATGTAATAGTTTGGGCAGTCGTTACAAGTAATTTTATAAACTCCGGATTTAGTGTCAAGTACTTCCCGTGCTCCAGTAGTATGAATAATTCTTTGTTTCAGGCTATTATTTACAGAAAAGGCAACTCTGTAACCGTCTTGTTTCTGTGGAAGCCTTCTTATCTTATATGATACGTTCCCCAAAAATGGAATAGATATAAAGTTATTACCCTCATTCTTTTTCGCCCTGTTATCTCCTAAGGTTGAACAGCTGTAAAATGTTCAACCTTAGGAGATAACAGAGCGAAAAAGAATGAGGGTAATAATATAGTCTGGCTGACTAGAAGTTAGTTTTCTTGCCTGTTGATGTCGGTGAAATGCGCTTATCCTGTCTTGCTGGGATTTTACGTATTTTTGATGTTTGCTGTTTGTGATTTTCGATGTGTATGTGTGGTTAATTGACTGGTATGTTTTTATTCACAACGACAGATGGTTTCGTTTTACTGTAACATTTTGGTTGTTTTCGCTAGTATGTATTTTACCGCTTACGTTACGCGAGATTCTCGCGCATTACCCTAGTGCCCCCTCTCGTTAGATGTGTTCCATTGCGCAAGCTTCATCTGTTTGACACTAGGACACAGGTAAATTGGTTCCATATTTTCTATTTTACATAGATATTTTTAAATGGTCTGATATGTTTTATTTATTAAGACAGAAGGTTTGAATTAGCACAACTTTTAATAATTTTGATGCGCTTGTGTATGCATCCATGGATTTTAGCATGCGCGAGTGTCTGGCACATACTACAAGTGCCCTCTCTCGGCGAAACCATCTGCCCTAGTGCTTTCACACTCTCGTCACGATAGTTTCATAGGCGAAGTACTGATGCTAAACTGTGTTCGCATTGACCCTGTGTCCATAATCATGTTGTAGAAATGGAGGTGATGTCTTAACTACTGACGACGCCTTTTGGCACAATTGTTTTATTAATATCCATTGCAGGATGTAATTTTAGTAAGTAACTAAAAGATTTTGTGCCTGTAATACTCTGGTAATTTTACGGTTACTTAAGCTTTAGTGTTTTTTCTTTCGCATTTTGCCCTCCTACCCTCCATCTACCCCTCCTACCAACTTTGATCCTCCCACCCTCCCTCCCTTCTCTCTCTTTTCCCTCCCTCCTCCCCCGGGCTTCCCCTCTCCTGTCCCTCTCCTCCTGCCCCCGTATCAACAGCCATTGGCATCCTTGTTCTCCCCTCTCCCCCACCTCACCCCTGTTCCCCTCTTGGCAGGTCCCCGGACTCGCACACGCTACGTGGACTTTCGCGCGCCGGAGATCATCGCCATCTGTGTCTCGTATGTGTGACGTCGTTTTGTGTTTTTAGTGTCCGCCGTCCCGCTTCTACGTTCACTTGTGGCGTCGGATTCATCAGTGTTCTGTGCGCCGTGTCAACGTGTTTTCAGTGTTGTTATCGTCGCGTGTGAACGGCTCCGTGTTTTTTGTGTCCCTGTGACCACTATTTTTTGCCCGTCACTATGTTCTTTCTAATTATCCATCTTGTACTGTTATTGTCAACACTGTGGCTGAAGAGCAGCGTAGCGTGGCGCTGACAGCCTACCTGATTGTTCAGGTATTAAAATAACAATAAAGTAAAAAAAAAAAAAATTCTTTCTCATTTCCGATGCTAAGTTTTTGTTAATGAAAGTGTCTTCCTGTTCAGGATTTTTTACTTCTGATGAAGGTATATTTATATATACCGAAACCTTGGTCAAGAATTTTAATCTTTATCCTGCAACTGTTTTGGCTGTCATTTTTTACCGTGCAGCTAGATATTTACTGCAACTGTCACTGTGCCTTTTAAAGGAATTTAATGACAGTTAAACCTCGCTCTTGTAGCACCACGTAATGATATGTCCAAGTCACTGTCAAGAAAACGTATTATCAATTGAAGCCCAACAGGAACGGCCAACCAGACACCAAATATCCGTACTAATTGCCCACAGCTCCATCGCCAGAAGACTTTTGCCTATGCATAAGGCTGAACAAAACTCAGTCGTTTGCAAGCCTCAGCATAACATTCTTAACCGCACTCAGTTGACAGAATCAGCGTCCAGCAATTCCGTGGGAGCAATTCCTTCCAGCACATCACTCTAACCGCCACGCTGAAAACACCAGAACGCGCCACTCCCGCTCCCTGTGTGGTTCGACCCACTGAAGAAGTACCAAAGAGCAGCTCTTGCAACAGCCTTCCCGCCGCAGAACAGTGGGGAATGTAAATACCAGGCGGCACCCGGAAGAAAGTGAGGTCTGCACTTGACCGGTGTCCTCTGGCTCCGAGTCAGCTCCCTGCCGCCCTGATGCGCAGAAAGGCTGGCAGGCGGCGCAGCAGACCCACCAGTATACGCAATGGAGAGACAGCACAAAGCCGAAACGACACATTGCAGGCGAGCCATACAGCTCATTCATATATCTTCAAAGAACGAGGTATGTTAAAGAAAAATATTGCGATTTTAAATTAAGTATCCTTAGTGCCTGCTATAAAGATTTTTATTACTCTAGCTCATTTTATACCTCACTTTACATACATTTATGTAATTTTTACATCATTTCATCGATATTTGGATACCATAGAAATGTTGGAACACGTGAGGCAATACTGACCCTACGACTTATCTTAGAAGAAAGATTAAGGAAAGGCAAACCTACGTTTCTAGCATTTGTAGACTTAGACAAAGCTTTTGACAACGATGATTGGGATACTCTCTTTCAAATTCTGAAGGTGGCAGGGGTAAAATAGAGGGAGCGAAAGGCTATTTACAATTTGTACAGAAAGCAGATGGCAGTTATAAGAGTCGAGGGGTGTGAAAGGGAAGCGGCGGTTGGGAAGGGAGTGAGACAGGGCTTTAGCCTATCCCCGATGTTATTCAATCTGTATATTGAGCAAGCAGTAAAGGAAACAAAAGAAAAGTTCGGAGTGGGTATTAAAATCCATGGAGAAGAAATAAAAACTTTGAGGTTCGCCGATGACATTGTAATTCTGTCAGAGACAGCAAAGGACTTGGAAGAGCAGTTGAACGGAATGGACAGTGTCTTGAAAGGAGGGTATAAGATGAACATCAACAAAAGCAAAACGAGGATAATGGAATGTAGTCGAATTAAGTATGGCGATGCTGAGGGAATTAGATCAGGAAATGAGACACTTGAAGTGGTAAAGGAGTTTTGCTATTTGGTGAGCAAAATAACTGATGATGGTCGAAGTAGAGAGGATATAAAATGTAGACTGGCAATGGCAAGGAAAGCGTCTCTGAAGAAGAGAAATGTGTTAACATCGAGTATAGATTTAAATGTCAGGAAGTCGTTTCTGAAAGTATTTGTATGGGGTGTAGCCATGTATGGAAGTGAAACATGGACGATAAATAGTTTAGATAAGAAGAGAATAGAAGCTTTTGAAATGTGGTGTTACAGAAGAATGCTGAAGATCAGATGGGTAGATCACATAACTAATGAGGAGGTCTTGAATAGAATTGGGGAGAAGAGGAGTTTGTGGCACAACTTGACTAGAAGGAGGGATCGGTTGGTAGGACATGTTCTGAGGCATCAAGGGATCACCAATTTAGAACTGGAGGGCAGCGTGGAGGGTAAAAATCGTAGAGGGAGACCAAGAGATGAATACACTAAGCGGATTCAGAAGGATGTAGGCTGCAGTAGGTACTGGGAGATGAAGAGGCTTGCACAGGATAGAGTAGCATGGAGAGCTGCATCAAACCAGTCTCAGGACTGAAGGTCACAACAACAACAACAACAACAACAACAACAACAACAATGATATTTCAGGCCATTTTAGTGATACTTTTCCAGTATTTTTTTATTCATCCGGCTTCTCACTGGTTTGATGTGGACTGCCACGAATTCCTCTCCTGTACTAACCTCTTCATCTCAGAACAGCACTTGCAACCTATGTCCTCAATTATTTGCTAGATGTATTCTAATCTTTGTCTTGCTCTACAGTTTTTACCCTCAAAAACTACCTCTAGTACCATGAAAGTTATTCAGTGATGTCTTAACAGATGTCCTATCATCCTGTCCGTTCTTCTTGTGAGTCTTTTCCATGTGATGTCGTCGGTCATTCGCCCACACCGCCGCCTGAGAGTCTCGATAAACGGAACAGAAGAACGTCTGTGCTAGCCAAAGTGTACACAGCCAGTCGCAGTACCTATGCTCGCCGCTAGGCCACTTCATGTGCAGCAGGAGAGTAGTGGAGCTGTGCCAGTCAACAGTTAGTAGCCGCGCTCAGTGGTCAGCTAGCGCCGATGTCAGTCATCGTCTGCAGCTCAGTCATTGCTGCCATCAAGTCTTTGTAGTTCCGTTCCAAGTTAGTCTTCAAATTCACCGGATTCGTCATTCAAGATTACGAGAGAGTAATTCGTAGTGACTTGTAAATTATGCCATTTACAGAAGCTTAGTCTAGTCGTGTCTTCTATAATTGTCAACCAACTGATCATGGACTACAGCAAAGTTAAGTAATAAATACTTTCTTATCTTGTACTCCTGCTGATAAATTGTGTTTTCCTGTTGTAGCTACCAAGCAGTCTTGGCATAGTAGAACCCACGTTTCCACCTCCTTGGCTACCATATATTTTCCGCCTCATGTTGATGGACTCGATTAAGGTGGAAGATCGAGAGCCATCATTCCACATACTCCAGCCGGCCGCTGTGGCGGAGCGGTTCTAGGTGCTGCAGTCTGGAACGGCGCGACTGGTATGGTCACAGTTTCGAATCCTGCCTCGGGCATGGATGTATGTGATGTCCTTAGGTTAGTTAGGTTTAAATAGTTCTAAGTTCTAGGGGAATTATGACTTCAGATGTTATGTCCCATAGTGCTCAGAGTCATTTTGAACCACATATTCCTTTGGTCCCTCCACATGCCTTATCTCATCAGTCCACCCAATTTTCAACATTCGCCTCTAGCTCCAGATCACAAATGCTTCGAGTCTCTTCTGTTCCGATTTTTCCACAGTCCTCGTTTCACTACCATGCTCCAAACGTACATTCTCAGAGGTTTCTTCCTCAAATTAAAGTCTATGTTTGATGCTAGTAAACTCCTCTTGACTAGAAATGCCCTTTCTGCCAGCGCTAGTTTGCTTTTAATGTCCTCCTTGCTCCGTCTGTCATCGGTTATTTTGCTGCCTAGGTAGGAAAATTACTTTCGTTTTTCTTCGATTTACTCTCAATCCATGTTCTATACTTATTAGACTGTTGATTCCATTCGAGAGATCATGTAATTTTTCTTCGCTTTCACAATGACGTCAGCGAATCGTATCATTGTTATCTTTTCACCTTTAATCTTAGTTCCACCCTTGAACCTTTCTTTTATTATCCTCGTTGCATCTTCGATACGTACACTGAAAAGTACTGCCGAAAGCCTACAGCCCTATCTTACATCCTTTTTAACCCGGAAACGGGAGAGAATTGCCAGAGCATGTGCTTCGATAAGTGCCGAAGTGATAAGGAATACCACTCAGTCCATGATAAGAAGATTGCAGCACTGCATTGATTCCAATGATCACCACCTCGAACAACTTCTGTAAATGGACGTTCATGCCACCTTTTTGACCTTCGTTGACCTTCAAAGACCTGTTACACATCATTGGATTTGTCTCGATAGCCGCTATCGGAAAATAAGTACCAAACTACAGCATCCCATCTAAAAAAAACAAAGTTGACCTTCATATTTCTGACGTGATCCCACCTAGCAACAAAAAACCAACATCATATTATAGCCCTTGTTGCCCCATGCGACATTTGTCCCACAAACTTTTGAGCTACTATCATACTTTCGGAGTTACTTTAGGTGACAATAATTAGTGACTCGCCCTGTATAGCCTTATAGAACTTCAAAGGTATCTCTTTATTCCTTAGAACTTCATTATCCCAGTTCATTGCCTATTGATTTTTTCTGACTAATCTCTCAAACTGCAGCGTACTCATTTAGTCATAAAATCCGTATTCTGCAGTTACCGTTCCTTGCTTATATCCGTAAATTAAATGAATTCTGCTCCCACTGCCTCCTTACCCCCTGTACAGCACTGAGAATATGAACACACGTTTTATTGTTGTAAAAAAAAACATTAAAACCCAGCATAGCAAGCACAAATGTAGAGCATCCTCTACAAATGTTGCCTTTCGAAAAATATAAGTGAAACGGATATGGAATGATAAAATTGTTTTTATTCAGTTACAAATAGACGGACCTGAGAATTATCGACGTAAGCAGTAACGAAATACCAGCCATGTGCATGTGCCATAAATGCAGTTTTGAGCGGCTGGATGAAATCTTCGGCCTAGGTTTGACGATTACCAGCCAGCCGATTTGAGTTACTGTTCGGAAAGGTTGCTGCCAGAAACAATTAGTAGTTGAAGGTGCGCTTCAAACGACGTTTTTCTGAGTGTTCATGGGCGTGACATTTTGTGGATACCACTTTTTGTATGTGTCAATCGTTATGTACATCTGTGTCGTTTTCATTGCTTACAGAGATACAATTGTTTGAATTTAACTACAGAAATACTAACGAGATGTGTTAAGCAAAAGCAAATGGTAAAGTTCAAAATTTTCATATTTTGCACCTCCGACTTCAGTGCACATTCGAATTCTTTTGGCAGCGCCACGTGTAGCTTTTCTGACACCATCTTTTTATTTTCTAATTTTTTTACGAGGGCAGCACTATCGACAATATGAATGGTAAGTTCTTCACTTGTTTCTATTGTAATCGTATCAAACAAAAATCTAGAGAGATAAGGTCTGGAGAGCGCAGAAAAATGGTCTACCTCAGGGAAGCGTCTTGGCTCCACTTCTCTTCAACATCTATACCAATGACCAGCCATTGACCCCAGGCACAAGGAGATTATTATATGCAGATGACCTAGCCCTTGCTACGCAAAGCTCATGCTTTGAAAGAGTGGAAAGAAACCTGACAACAGCACTTAAAACACTGTCAAGCTACTACAGTCGGAACCAACTCAGACCAAACCCTTCGGAGACACAAGTGTGTGCCTTTCATTTAAGGAACAGGGAAGCTAATCGTGAGCTACATATTGCATGGTCAGGCATCCAACTCCAGCATCATCACGCACCTAAATACTTGGGTGTCACTCTCGATAGAACTCTGACATTCAAAACTCACTGCAAGAACACCAAAATGAAAATCTCCGCTCGAAACAACCTAATTCGCAAACTAGCGGGGTCACAGTGGGGATCACATCCACAAACTACTCGCTGTTCTGCAATGGCCCTGTGCTTTTCTACTGCTGAATATGCTTCTCCAGTCTGGTACAGGTCATCTCATGCCAGACAAGTAGACATTGCTCTGAACGAAACCTGCAGGTTGATCACAGGTTGCTTAAGACCTACCCCAACTGATAAGCTCTACTGCCTGGCTGGAATAGCGCCACCATGGATACGCATAACAGTGGCTGCTAACAAGGAGAGACTGAAAATGGAACAGGACAGTGCCCATCCACTGCACGGACGTAATCCACCACAGCAACGGCTGAGATCGCGAAAGAGCTCCCTGAGAACATTCGAGAAGCTCACCATTTCACCAGAGAAGGCAAGGCTGGAGTTGTGGAAGAAGTCGACGCCTCACCTGCAGACGCCAGAAGCTGAAGAACTACCACCTGGACACAACGAGAGCTGGCTGGTGTGGAAATCTTTAATCAGATTACGATCAGGAGTTGGATGATCCAGAGACAACCTGAAGAGATGGGGCTTCATAACAGAAGATATATCCTGTGATTGTGGACGAGAACAAACCACAAGCCACATGCTCCATTGCCTGTTGTGCCCTACATCCTGCACGAAGATTGATCTCCTGGAAGCCACTCCAAGCGCCTTGGAGGTTGCAAAGTACTGGGCACATGTAATATAAATACAATTTGTGTATATATATGTTCATATTTATTGATGTGTATGGCTACTATAAATTTGTACGTTTCTGTCCCGAGAATAAATAAAAGGTCTGGTAACCTTGGTGGCGAAGGAACGTATCCGTTTCTGGTGATCCCTCTTCCGATGAAAGGTGAAAGATCTGCCTCAGGACGACTATAATGTATAAGGACCCCGACATGATGGAAGAACATAGCACTACTTCTAGCCAATAAAGCAGCAAACTCGTTTTCTAGTAAATCAGCTTACTCAGCATTTCTCAACACGTGCGGAATGCTTAAAAGGTACAGTGAAATTGGGCAACAATTTATATTCGAAGTTAATTATGTAAACTAAACTTGACCTTCAAAACAAAAGACACAGGCGACAATTAAATAAATAGTAACTGGAGTACCAATGTTCGAAATGAATCTCTGAAACTAGATGTAAATCTGTAACTACAAATATTGGACGCTTATTACAGGGAATGTTTTATGCAAATTAGTCAATACTACTATTTCTTATAATATTTACTAATCCTTCTGAAACTCCCTGTATAATTGTGTGTATCTATCCATGCTGCTAGCTTTGTAAGAAGTTATCCCCTCATCGTCAAAATCGTCGCATCCTCGCAAGTTAGTGTAGCGTGAGAAGACACATCAGGGCCCCTAACGCAAGAGTTCCTGCGATGTCGCTTTTCCAGCCAGAGTGAAAGAATAATGGGGCTAGGTGCCTGAGGGAACTCAGACAGGACACGCTAAAGTACTTCGGCGCTCGTACCTTGCTGCTAAACAGGAAGAAAAAAATATCCTTACAAAACCAATTCATTCCCCTTCATTTTATTTAAGAACAACATTTATTCATTTATGCATCATGTCACCTGTGAAAATTAGTGCTTTCTGGCCCTCTCCTACATCTAACCGATCATTAGAGAGTTAACGCTGCCATGTGCACAGTACATACCGTAAGTTCATCATCGTCGTAAAGGATTATGCGTTTTGGCCATTCAGCCTCAGAATTGTTCACGCCATCTCTTAAGGCAATTCCACGATACTCTTAATTAGATTGTACAATATTACAGCTTTAGTTAAACTATTATTAGACATACATTGTACATGGTCCATCTACGAAGGCGTGCTGAAAAGTAATTTTTTACGTGAAAACTCTTAAGGCTTTTAAAATAAAATAAACATTATTAACATTCTACATCTTCATTCTTCATGTCTACATACAGTCATGCTCATAAATTGAGGATATTGCTGATACATGGTGAAACAACGCTCTGGTGGGCGGTTTGCGGGTTTAAATCACCTCGGGGTATGACCATGCGATGCATTTGACCTGCGGTCGTCTCACGGTGGCGCTGGCAGCAGTGCACATACGCAGAGGTGTGTTAGTGCATGTCGGAATATGGTGCAGCGAGTAAGTGTGCACACGTTTTCAGACGTGCTAATGGTGACTGTGTGTTGAAAATGGCTCGAAGAACACATATTGATGACGTTATGAGGGGTAGAATACGAGGGCGAGTGGAGGCTGGTCAGACACAGCAGGTCGTAGCACGGGCCCTCCGTGTGCACCAAATTGTGATCTCAAGATTATGGCAACGATTCCAGCAGACAGGAAACGTGTCCAGGCGCTACAGTACGGGACGTCCACAGCGTACAGCACCACAAGAAGACCGATATCTCACCATCAGTGACCGCAGACGGCCACGGAGTACTGCATGTAGTCTTGCTCGGTACCTTACTGCAGCCACTGGAACAATTGTCTCCAGACACACAGACGACTGAACAGACATGGTATATTTGCCCAGAGACCTGCAAGGTGCATTCCACTGACCCCTGATCACAGGAGAACCGTAAAGCCTGGTGTCCCAACTCCTTAATGTCCTTAAAAGGGACCTGTGTGGAGGTCGTGGTTTGATGGTGTGGGGTGAGATTATGACTGGTGCACGTACATCCCTGGATGTGTTTGACAGAAGAACTGTAACAGGTCAGGTGTATCGGGACGTCATTTTGCACCAGTATTTACACCTTTTCAGGGGTGAAGTGGGTCCCACCTTCCTCCTGAAGTATGATAACGCACGGCCCCACCGAGCTGCCATCGTGGAGGAGTACCTTGAAACAGAAGATATCAGGCGAATGGAGTGGTCTGCCTGTTCTCCAGACCTAAACCCCATCGAGCACGTCTAGGATTCTCTCGGTCGAGGCTATACACCAGCAGCTGCTCGACCACCTGATCCAGAGTATGCCAACCCGTTGTGCGGCCTGTGTACGTGTGCATGGTGATCAAATTGGTTCAAATGGCTCTGAGCACTATGGGACTTAACTTCTAAGTCATCAGTCCCCTAGAACCTAGAACTACTTAAACCTAACTAACCTAAGGACACCACACACATCTATGCCCGAGGCAGGATTCGAACCTGCGACCGTAGCGGTCGCGCGGTTCCAGACTGTAGCGCTAGAACCGCTAGGCCACCCCGGCCGGCCATATTGATCATATCCCATATTGATGTCGGGGTACATGCGCAGGAAACAATGGCGTTTTGTAGCACATGTGCTTCGGGACGGTTTTCTCAACTTAACACCAATACCGTGGACTTACAGATCTGTGACGTGTGTGTTCCCTATGTGCCTATGCTATTAGCGTCAGTTTTATGTACTGCCACGTTGTGTGGCACCATATTCTGCAACTATCTTTAATTTATGAATATGAGTGTATTTACTTCTCAACATCGTCATCCTGGCTACCAACCTATTTCTCCCAACGAGACACCATTTTGTTGATACCGTTAGTGTAGAATGTTTGACTTTGTTGACGGAGCCACAACTTAAACTCTCTTGCACCCCTTTATCACTATCAAAGTGATGTCCACAAAGGCAATAGATGGAAATCGGATGGGGTCAAATCAAGACTCTATGGCGGATGATCCATAACAGTGAATTCGAGGATGTCGTAGCGTTCGTGATTGGTCTGGCATTTCATGCTGAAGGAAAAAGTGCTGCATGTGTGGACGAACGTTTTGAATTCGAATTTCGATTCTGCACACTGTTTCTCACGCACCGACGTAATTACGTTGCTCACCACCATGTTACACGTTGCAATTCGGAGCCCTGTGGCGGTACAGGGTTGCAACGAAGGCGAAAAGTTGACCGAGTAAGCTGCATGCATACCGCAACCGATATTGAGAACAGAATAAATATTCGGAGGTATTACTTTTCAGCATGTCCTCGTAGTTCAGTGTGTATTTTGTAATTATGGTTGTAATGGGTTCAACATTTAGTTCTTCTCTAATATCACTGTTTCTTTTATGATCCAGTAATGAATATCCCGGTACAGATCGCAGAACCTTTTATCTAATGATTCGATTCGTCGTAATTGATCAGACATTAGGGTCCAACATTCGCTACCATGCAGTGGCAATGGCAAGGTCATTACTTTGCAAGTTCAATTAATGTTTATTTTCGTATGTTTTAATGTACTTCGTATGGTTCCACAAAGTTTAGCTCTACATATCTGGCTTGAAAAAAGTAATGTTGCGTCCTAGATATTTTAACCCTTTTACGCGTCCAATTAATTATTTGTCCTTCTCCAACAATTTTTGGTCATATTGGTTCCATTCCCTCAAATACTGTCGCGTTTTTTCTGTCTGTCGAGTTTCTCACTCCGTGTTGACAGATAAAACAAAAGTAGGGCATTCCAAGGACTGGGTACTGATAACAGTAATTATTATTTACGTTTGGGCCCTCCTGAACTTCACGATGTGCAACGAAAGTCATTTTCAGGTTTTTTTTTCTGCTTGTTTTTGTGTCTATATTACTTTCATTCTCTCCGAATGGACTCTCTGCTTCTCGCCAGACCAAGTTGTTCTGGTCTTCTTTAGTTTTTCTATCCGGCTAACTGACATGTTGTGAATTTTATGCCTAAAAAGTTTCCGCCTGGCATATCAAGATATGTTGTTAATCCTGGTACTTTCGGGGCTTTTTTTACTGCTATGATCCATTTTATTGACTCAATTGTAGCTTTACTGCGACTTTTGTAGAATCCGATTATTTCCGTTCCGATGTGCACCGAATTTGAATCTGTGTTTTTACTTATCGGAATAAATGCTTTATTATTTTTCATATTTTCATTTTTTTTCCCTGCACGTTCGCTCTTCACTAAATTCAACTAAAATTTTCGTTTTTTATTTCATTCACTCTCTTGGATTCCTTAGACGTCTCTTTCCCTGTTTAAGAAATGAATATTTCGGCCACATAAAAATATCTGGATTTATGACTGCTTCTGATGTCTATGTTATGTGTATTTTGAAATGCTCTTGTTGTTATACACACCTTTAGTAAATTTGTTTGCATTTTATGGCAACAAAAATAGTGACCGCATGGTTTCCAGGCCGCCAAAATATTTGAACTAATAAATTCTATCGGTTTTCTAGTATTTAGTTTTCAGAATTTTTGGTATCAAGTTGTTACTAGACATGTATTTTCTTTTTTAAAATAGTGCTTGGCGATCTACTCTTTCGGCTGTTTCCTTTTTATGCTGTTGGAATGTCTAGACAAAACTGATCGATAGTCTGCAAAAGCTAGGCAGTTTATCCAAGTACTGCTTCTTCCTAAACTGATTGGTTCGTCAATATGTTAACCTCCGATTTTATTTCTCACCCGTCTTGGATTACTTTTTCTTAGAACGGTTGGAAAGTATTTCGAAAATTCCATTAAGTAGTCTCACTCCTGTTTTGATTTCAAAATGTTCCATTAATTTCTCTTCTGCATTTTACCTTAGATTTCCTACCATTTCGTGTCTCTCAAATAATTGCAGTTGTTTTGAAGTGCAGCCCTCTTCTTTCAGTACCTGGATGAAAGAGGCACTCTCCACTGAGTCGTTCCGGTTTTTTTTACATCTGCAAAGGTGCGAAGTACTTTCTTATTATTTTGGTACCTAAAATGCAAGGTGTGATACGATGAAACATCCCCGATGCCCTCTGCAGCAGAGGCTAACTTGTGCGACAGCAGCAGAGTTCTGTGACCGCAGCTGGCTTCCGCTGATGCTTTGCTCGTCTCCTCTGAAACCACAGGCAGGGTCTGCCGAGCGGTCTTGCTTTGTGACTGACTGATGACGGATGATGGTCGCTAATTTTGGTGGGTCCATTAACCTCTATTAGTCGCGACACAGCCTTGTTCACTGTTGTGTCTGTGCGACAGCTATACTGCTCCACTCCTATTAAATCGTCTGCTTTGATCTCGCAGAGACTGTGGTTGTTGCTATTATTAAAATGGCGGTAGCAAACAATTTAAAAGAAGTCTATTCCAGTTTTATTTTATCGTTTATATTTTTTTCTGTTATACACAGAAGTGTGATGAAAACACAAACCACATTTCACACAGATTCCTTGTGTGATAATTAGGCCAACAGTAAGCTCATATTTATTTCTCGTAATTTCAGCACGCGATGTTTCCCATAATAAGGACCATCCTTTTAAAACAGGCGAAGTTCACAAAATTAGATTCGAAAATAAAGCAGTTGATGGATTCTGTTGTTGGACCCACAAAATAACAGACTGCAATAGATAGAGTATAAAATGCAGGTTGGCAGTAACGGGAAGAGGGTTTCTGAAAAAGAAAAATTGTCATCACCGTTTATAAATTGGCGCTAGGAATTCTCTGAAGGTATCAGTATAGCCTTCTGCGGAAGTGAAATGTCAAAGATAAACAGAGATGAAGAAATAACGCTTCGGAATGTTGTCATACAGAAGAATGCAGAAGATTAGATGTGTAGATCGGATAACTGTTGAAGAGGTAATGATGATGATGGTGATGTGGTGAGAACGCACGACAGCTAGGCCGTTAGTGCCCACAGTAAAATGTAATGAGATGCGTGTGGATAAAGATCTCAAAATATTTAAAATGGGAACTGCAAATAAAGACATAAAGAAATTCTAAAACCTTACAACCCCTGAACTTCCCCTCCCACACACAGACACACAAAAACAAAGAAAACCTCGGCGTCAGATCTAACCCATAGGAAAATGAGAAAATCAGTAGATACAATTAAAAGGAAACAGAAGGTACCTTGCGGTCAACTGATAGCTGGAATAAAGGGATGAGCCAGCCACTTTGCAATGCACTAAAATCTCTAGCCTAAAAGCATAGTCCAGAGTCCAGACACGTTACAAAATTTAAGAGCTTACCCATATTCGTCTCGTCATCAGCTAAAATAGAGGGCAGATCGCCACCTAAATTTGGTTCGCCGCCCGCTTATCATAAAATAAAATGCACTCAGTTGGGTTAATAAGCCTCATCACTAGCGACCGGATTACATGCATTTGCATGTTGCATGTTGCATATGCATTTGCATGTTGCATATGCATTTGCACATTTATCTCCTTTTCACCGGTTATTGCGTATTTTAACTAAAAACTAGTGACGATGCATATTTTAGCTCTAACTTCAGAATATTTTAAAAATTTAGACGGACTGTCTCTAGCCCGATCTAGTTTTGACGTGTCAAAGATTGATCGCGACCTAGAACTGCGAGCAGTCGCTAACCGAGAGGCCACTGCTTAGCGAAATCATTACAGAAGAGGAACACGAACAGGCAGAGAAAGTCAATGATCCTGCGCCCGCGCCTCCGATTAATCCCCTCCCCTGTCATACCTTATGCGTGGCAACAATTAAACTAAACTACGCAAGCTTTTAGTCACACGTCCATTGTTTCTGTTTAGCTTTCTATTTACTTTTACACAGTTGAACGTGTTTACGATGTGTAGTGTGTAACGTGTTGTGCACCATGCTGCCCCAAAAAGGAAAAGTTGTTTCGTGGATAGCTGACCATCCTGGAACATTTACATATGACGGAATTGTTTTATATTGTCGAGTCTGCGAGAAAAACGCGTAGTGCAAAAAAACAGTTTCAAATAGACCAGCATGTCAAGGTAAGTCTTCATATCGCAGGAATGCCGAAGAAAGGACCACGACAACAACTTCTGACATCAGCAAGTTGTCTTAGCAGGGATTTGTCCAAAGGTAACCAAAAATTTCGGTTTACATGGATCTATGTGCAGCATTCATTGCAAGCAATAGTCCTCTGCATAAACTTACAAACTCTATCCTCAAAGGCTTCCTGCGCAATACTGCTTAAATCAAAATATACCAGCTGGATCAACATTGCGTAAAAATTACATACCGACAATTTACGTAAATATTCTGGAAGAAATACACAATGAACTCAAGGACAGAATTATCTGGATTTCAATTTACGAAACTACAGACACTTGTGGCCGTTACATTGCAAATTTAATTATTGGTGATTTAAAAAAAGAACCTTCTTCTTCCAATTTAGCGGCCCGCAAAGAACTTGAAAAAGTAGATCGTTCTAGGATCGCCCGATTTGTGAATGAGGGTATTAGAGAAATAGTTCCAGAATCTTCTGCAGATGAAAGGGTTTTTGTGTTTATTTCAGATGCTGCTCCCTATATGATCAAAGCAGAAGCTCTCCGAGTATTTTATCACAATTTGATTCATGTGTCATGCTTTGCTCATATAATACACTGTCTTGTTCAAGAAGTATGTTCCACTTTTGTAAATGTGAATAAACTGATTTCATCCACAAAGAAAGTATTTCTAAAGGCTACTGCTCGCATCAAGACCTACAAAGAAAAACTACCAAATGTGTCTTTACCTCCCGAACCAGTGGTAACTCGTTGGGGTACGTGGGTCGAAGCTGTGTTGTTTTACAGTGATCATTTTGAGGCCATTAGAGGGGTAGGAAACGACTTCGATAGTGTAGAGGTTTCGTCAGTTTGCCAATGCAAGGAAGCTTTTAATAATTCCGGTATTAAGAAAGACATTGCGTTGATTAGCACTCATTTCTCCCATATACATCCAAGTATTGAAAAGCTTGAAACTCAAGGTTTGGCGTTGAAGGAATCTATTAAGTTAGTGAATAAAATTATTCTAGTGAACTCCTCATTGACGGAGATATTCCCATAACACTTAAAGAAAAGTTTGGAAACATTTTAAACAATAACTCAGGCTTTAAACCCTTGTGCCAAATTGATAGTTTTGTTAATGGGACAGGTGAACTTTTACCAGAAACAGTAAGTGCCAACATAGCACCCAAATACAAATACTGCCCTAGTTGATGTTTTCTGTTTATAAAATGTTTTTGAGTGATCGAAGGCGCCATCTTACTACCGAACATTTGGAACAGTGCTTGGTCGTTTATGTTTACAGTAGTAGAAAAATGTAAAATAAATTGTGAATAATGTTTTGGTTCAATAGCATTAATTAAAAGTTAATTCCGTTAAAAAAATCAGGATTGTGTGTTGTTTTTTTTAATAAAACGTTACGGAGTTTTTGAGCGTGCTCCTGTGCGTGCGATAATCTCGAAGTTGATCCTGTACGTACGGATTTTCCGCTGCGACTCATTCGCATAGCATCCGCTTGTTACCGACAACAATAGCAAAGAAGGAACAATCCTTGAGGTACGGTATACGTCCCTATTTTGCAAATTTTTAGAAAACAATCTCAGAAATGCCCCCTTCCTAACCTTTACCAGAAAGTATTCAGAAAATGATATCAGCGTTCTAAATGTACCGATTTTTCGCGTGACCGACGCTCTTCCTCGCAATTGATATGCACAGGTTCGACTTTGAGGTATAATGCACGCAGTAAATACAATGTTTTTTAATTATTTGATCTTGCATATTTCGACACTTTTCATGCATTATTAAGAATTGTTCATGCATATTTGCATGCATGTTTTAAGGTTTTTATGATGCATGTAATCCGGTCTCTATTCATCACGAAGCATGAAGGAATCATCAATTTGGCAACTGAAGGAGACAGGCGAGGAGAGATAAAAATTTTAGAGAGAGACCAAGGTTTTAAAGTGATGTGAGTTGCTCTTGTTATCTACAGAAGCGAAGCGACTTGCGCAGGATAGACCTCCGTCGAGAGCTGTACCAACCAGTCTCCAGAATGAAAAGCAGAAACACAGCCACAACGACTTTTCAAGCAAAGAATTTTATAGTAGTCTCACTTAAATGAGAATTTTGTAAGTGTAATGTGAAATAGAAAATAAATGTAACGAATACAAATCCGCAAGTCAGAGAGACAACAATGCGCTGCTCTTTTCATGAATGTGTGGAGATACACTGATGAATCAAAATATTATGACCACCTGCTTAATAGCTTATTTGTCCACCTTTGGAACGAAATGCATCACTGATTCTGGGTATCAGGGATCCGACAGCTGCTGAGAATTTTTCTGGGTTGTATGGCCGTGGTCCATGGAATGCTTCAATCCCTGATGTTTCGTCCAAGGCTACGTTGGACATCTTCGGAGGTGCTCCTGGTTGTGCTGAGTCTTGCCGACTGATGCGTTGTCCAACGTAGCCTTGGACGAAACGTCAGGGATTGAAGCATTCCATGGACCACGGCCATACAACCCGCAAAAATTCTCAGCAGCTGAAACATCCGGTCGTGAAAGCCTTCATTGTAGGGATCCGACAGTTCGTTGGTAGGTTCATGGAGTTATGTGGCATTAGATGTCGACGCACAGGTTATGTAATTCACGTAAATAACGGATCCCGGTTTTGAGTACGCAGTGACCACGCCCAATAGCGACCTATATGGGTTCCATAGGATTTACATCAGGCGAATTTGGTCGCAGAGGCATCAATATGAGGTCACTATTATGCTCCTCAATCCATTGCAGCACTGGCTCCGAGATATGGACAATTGTACTGCTGAAAGGTGACATCGTCCTCGGGGAAGAAGCGTGAAGAGATGAAGGTGGTTCGCAGCTGTTAGCGTGCCTTCGATTACTATTACAGAGCCGATAAGTTTCCACTGATCGACGGCCGAATCCCGATGGTCCCGTGTCCATTGCAATCTAAATTTGTGATGTCGTTAGGTCAACATATGAACAGGCAGGGATGGTCAGCTGAGGAGCTCCAAGTTCAACAATGTATGGTGAACGATGTGCTCGGAAACAATTGTGCGGGCACCAGCATTGTGCTCCTTCGGCAGAGGTGCCACAGGTCAGTATCTATCCTGCTTTGCAGGGCAGACAAGCTTCCGAACCACACGTTCTGTAAAGAGTTGATGAAGTCCAACAGTTTAGCACCTAGTGATAGTTTTACTGTCCTTCTAAGTTTTTCCATAGATGCTCACGACACTAGCACGTGAATATTCGACTAGCTTCACCGTTTTCTAGATATTCGTTCTCAGGCTCTGCGTAATAATAATTTGCCCTTCTTCAGAGTCGCTTACCTCTATTGATTCCCCATTTGTAGCCCGTATTTTCGCTAGGTTGATCACCCACCCGTGTCTGCCCCGCTTACATACTTTCGTTACCACGTCACGTGCCCGCAACGCCACCAGGCGGCATTCAACGTCGCGGTGGGCAGTGGCCATAATGCCTTGGCTTATCAGTGTATACAGTACATAGTTTCATCAAATCTTTGTCAGCAAAGTATAGCACCAACCGCATGGGAGTTTTGTAAATGTAGTTTGAAATAGAAAATAAATGTGGCGAATACAAATCCGCCAATCGGAGAGACAATAACGCGCTGCTCTGTTCATGAATGTGTAGAAACATACAAAATTTAACTAACTCTTTGTCAACGAAGTATAGCGTCAGCCGCTTAATAAGCTAATTTTTGTCTTTGTTGGTCTTCAAGCTGGTAAATCAAGACTTTAAAATTCTGTTACACAACATTTGTAAATGTTTGAGTACTTCACTCAAAGTAAACACAATATTATTTTTATTTTTTCAGATGCGTAAATCTGCAAAAAGAATCCACACTAACGACTATAAATTAGAACTTCCTGTAAAATTGAAATCGTAATTTGCAGAGGCTTTCGCCCAGATGATATTTTGTGTTGCAAGCTACCTGGGACGGTTTTACATTCATCCCTGAAGCTACAAGCCGAATATGATTTTATTAGGAAACGTTTTTTGTACTTATGTAGTAGAAATAATATGTTCAGTTTCAGCAAATATTAATCTATTAAACCACAAGAGGAAGAAAAAAGTGAAAGTTTGTGATGAGTTAGTGAAACAAGTTGAAAATTTCTGGTGCGTGGGGTGGAAAATAAGCAATAACAGAGATAGCTGTTGTGATAGAAATGTTGTAGAAGAAGAAGTATTTGCTGTGGTCCATTAAATAACCAATTAAGGAATAGGATAGTGATGGATTTTACATGTTGTGCCGCTCTGTATGGAGTGGAAGCACGCAGACTGCTACGAAGGGAGGAGAAATACTTAGAAACTATTGAGATGTGGATGTGTGGGGAATGTAAGGAATGAAATCTATACAAATCATAAAAATGTATGTATGTATGTTTCACATCTCCTCCTGAACCTCTGCACCGATTTCAACCAGTCTTGGAACACATATCGTTTACTGTCTAGAAAGAATAACTTTGTGGGGAGGGGGGGGGGGGGGTAATAGCCACCCGCCTATCGAAAGAATGGGGGTGGGGGGTGAAAAAGAAGTGTAGCTCACGACGCGAGAATACCCATGCGTTAGTCACCCATTGAGAATGAGAGCAGACTTGCAACAAATTTAACATATAGTTTCAAACATTTACGAAACTTTTTCGCGCTGAAGACCTCCACAAAAGGAAGAAAGGAAAAAAGTTTATCGCTTAGTTCATTTTCGTTGTTCATGCAGTAAAACTTCTGGATGAAGTACGAAGTTCTAATTTATTATTTCTTTAGTATTAACGTGACGTATTTTGCAGAAATAATGCCCCATATACCACTGGATGTACCTGCAGAATTATGACATTATCGTATAGTACCTAATTCAGAAGATACGACAATACAAACTTTTGAGCTGCTTGAAAATGAAACTGCGGGGTGAAATTCGCTAGGCACACAGGTGAAATATGTGTACAAATACGAATGAAATTGTTGAATACGTGTGAAATATATTTGACATGTGCATATGCGAGCAATGCGACGCGCAAAAAGCTATCCTAAACCTCTCGAACGATTCCAACCGAATTTGGTGCGCATATTACAGTGATTACAGTCTGGGAAGAAATGCTGTTGAGCTAAGAAACATCAGCCTCGTATTCGGCTGAGTGCGGTAGCGTGGAGAGGGAAGGGAGGACGAGGAGATGGAGATACAGCGAGGGGGAAGGAAGAAATAGGCGCAGAAAGAAGTAGGAGCGGGAGGGTAAATGGAGATAGAGAGGCTTGAGGGGAGACGGACATAAAAGGGAGGGGGGGGGGCAGGAGGAGACGGGCAGAGAGAAGAGCAGTAGGATATGGACAGAGAATGAAAAGGGGTGGAGGTGGACAGAGAAAGGGAAGGAGAAGAACGACGGACAGACAATTGTAATAAGTACATACCCGGTCAACGCCTCATATTCAGCTAGCAGCTATTTAAAAAAAAAAAAAAGAGGTTATTTTGCTAAGGCTGTATGACGAAACGCAAATTCTGGAAGCAATTAAGGAGACGAAAAGTAATCGGCCAGGATAGAACCAGAGGAAGCAGAGACACACCAGTTCATTGGAGGCATAAATGCCTGATTCGCAGCTACGGAAAGGATGGCGGGAGATGGGAAATGCTAAACTTGCATTTGATGGACCTGAGAAATGGGAAAAATAGATCATCATCATCGTCATGAACTTCATTAATTTGTTTGAGCCAAATTATTGTCTTAAATTGCTCCAGTGTTACTGGAACGGCTCTCTGCGACGAACTACACGGCTGGTAACCACCCTTTCGCTAGATTTCTATTTACTTCATAAACTTAATATTTGTTTGACGGTTTTGATGCCATTAGAGTGTCCGCGAGCTCGTTAAATTTTTTATTATAAATATTGTTAATCAAAGTTATAGTAAATTTTATTTGTCGACTAAACCAGTTTTGATTCTTTAGTCATTTTCAGTTGCTCTATGGACCAATTAAATGTATAAAAATGTATAAAATCAAAATTGTCAACATTACTTTAGTAGATTGATACATTGATACCTAATACGTTTGAAAATGACCTGTAAGGCCGATATTGGCCAATCGAGCAAGATGTAATAGAGTGAACATTTGTCAAAAGCAGCCGAGGTGTAAAACTGCAAAAGTCTTTTATTCCATTAATAGTGTGTGTATTGTGTGTACCTAAATTATGTTGGAATAAGCATCTCCGAAACCAATGAAAAAGATGCTTCTCTTACACTCACGTACCTCTAGGTAAATCGGATCCTCAAAAGTATTCGCCACTAAACTTTCTTTCCCTGCAGCATCTAGCCAAGCGATCGTTACCTTAACCCTCAAACGACCGGTTATCTTCATAATGCTAAAAATTGTGACGTGGCTACTTTTTATTTCATCTTTCTTTACTCTGCTAATCCGCTACATTCAATCAGTCGCGTCTGTTAACTCGCGTCATCTTCCTGCGACCTTCAAGCCGCATCCGACACGCAAAGTATGTACTCGAAAAGTGTAGTAAAGTTGTGGTTTGATATTGTTTATGATTAATTCTAGTGGAACTGGAAAGTAAGAATAAAAATAATTTCATCTGAAACAAAATTACAGTACATCAAATTATTACATACATTTTATGTACACAGTAACAGTTTATGCTTCGTTTCGTAGTTAAATTACACAGATTATAAATGATATTGAATTATCATGACAAAAAGCGAAAGCTATAGAGTCAGGAATCGGTATGCCAATCAGATATGTCGGCAATTGTTGCGCAAACAAGTTCTCCACGTACGCGTACAGCACCATTACTCTACCACGCAAACATAGGGGCTACACTCGTCTGGTGTCTTGTGTGAGATGTTCCCTGGGAGGGGGGGGGGGGGGGGGCACAGGAGGCCGAACCGCACAATAACCCTGAAAGAGTGGTTCGGTGTGGGGTAGCGGACGGGTGAAGTGGACTGCTGTAGTCGTCGTGGGGTTGTGGACCACTGCGGCTGCGGCGGGGACGGAGCCTCTCCGTCGTTTCTAGGCCCCCAGTTAACATACAATACGAGGTGCATTCAAGTTCTAAGGCCTCCGATTTTTTTTCTAATTAACTACTCACCCGAAATCGATGAAACTGGCGTTACTTCTCGACGTAATCGCCCTGCAGACGTACACATTTTTCACAACGCTGACGCCATGATTCCATGGCAGCGGCGAAGGCTTCTTTAGGAGTCTGTTTCGACCACTGGAAAATCGCTGAGGCAATAGCAGCACGGCTGGTGAATGTGCGGCCACGGAGAGTGTCTTTCATTGTTGGAAAAAGCCAAAAGTCACTAGGAGCCAGGTCAGGTGAGTAGGGAGCATGAGGAATCACTTCAAAGTTGTTATCACGAAGAATCTGTTGCGTAACGTTAGCTCGATGTGCGGGTGCGTTGTCTTGGTGAAACAGCACACGCGCAGCCCTTCCTGGACGTTTTTGTTGCAGTGCAGGAGGGAATTTGTTCTTCAAAACATTTTCGTAGGATGCACCTGTTACCGTAGTGCCCTTTGGAACGCAATGGGTAAGGATTACGCCCTCGCTGTCCTAGAACATGGACGCCATCATTTTTTTCAGCACTGGCGGTTACCCGAAATTTTTTTGGTGGCGGTGAATCTGTGTGCTTCCATTGAGCTGACTGGCGCTTTGTTTCTGGATTGAAAAATGGCATCCACGTCTCATCCATTGTCACAACCGACGAAAAGAAAGTCCCATTCATGCTGTTGTTGCGCGTCAACATTGCTTGGCAACGTGCCACACGGGCAGCCATGTGGTCGTCCGTCAGCATTCGTGGCACCCACCTGGATGACACTTTTTGCATTTTCAGGTCGTCATGCAGGATTGTGTGCACAGAAACCACAGAAATGCCAACTCTGGAGGCGATCTGTTCAACAGTCATTCGGCGATCCCCAAAACAATTCTCTCCACTTTCTCGATCGTGTCGTCAGACCGGCTTGTGCGAGCCCGAGGTTGTTTTGGTTTGTTGTCACACGATGTTCTGCCTTCATTAAACTGTCGCACCCACGAACGCACTTTCGACACATCCATAACTCCATCACCACATGTCTCCTTCAACTGTCGATGAATTTCAATTGGTTTCACACCACGCAAATTCAGATTGCACGCTGTTCAAGTAAGGAAAACGTCGCCATTTTAAATATTTAAAACAGTTCTCATTCTCGCCGCTGGCGGTAAAATTCCATCTGCCGTACGGTGCTGCCATCTCTGGGACGTATTGACAATGAACGTGGCCTCATTTTAAAACAATGCGCATGTTTCTATCTCTTTCCAGTCTGGAGAAAAAAAATCGGAGGCCTTAGAACTTGAATGCACCTCGTACAATACAATACAATACCAATCAGACAAAATCACCGTGAGCATAGGGGCAGTCATCTCACCGATGCAAGAGACTGAAGATACCTGTGTGGTAAAATAAACTCCTGTTTAAATAAGTCTGTAACCCCCTGTTGCACAGACTCCAGAAGGCATCGCGTGAGCAGAGGTCAGGACTATAGGGCGGCTACTCGAGTGCCTTCCACATGAGATGGCGTAACTTGTGCGTTACGATATTTCTGATGCAGAGTTTCAGCCTCATCATGAGGCAACAGCACCATTATCACAGTTTTCCCGAGCGTTTCACCTTATTTGCATCGGTGTTGGACAGTTTGAGCAGTGGGGAAAATTGCTGTTTTGAAGAGCCCGCCGCAGCGCGTAGTGTGAATCAGTTGCCTTCCGTTTCTGACGGTGGCGTCGCTGTGGCAATCGCAACTTTGGTGTCTCCCTTTGGTGGGAAAGGGGAAAGGTTGCTTGTTCACGTGCATTTAAGCGGCGCTATGAGCTCGCCAGGGAGTCAGTTGGTCAGTCGGGTCAGTGTGGGGCAGTCAGTGTCTGTCTGTCGTCCGGAGTGCTAGTATTTGTTAGGCAGCCAGTCTGCTCGAGTTTGTTCAGGCAATGGTCATTGGCGGTTGGATCGATCGGTTGGCTGTCGCGCACTGGTACACAAGATGACTTGTCCGTCTTGAGCGTCGGCGCATGTGAGGTCGCCACGTCAGTCCAATGGGCCGCGCCGTATAGCGAGACCTATCGAGGTGGCGCAGTGGTTAGCACACTGGACTCGCATTCGGAAGGACGACGGTTCAATCCCGCGTCCGGCCATCCCGATTTAGGATTTCCGTGATTTCCCTAAATCACTCCAGGCAAATGCCGGTATGGTTCCTTTGAAAGGGCACGGCCGATTTCCTTCCCCATCCTTACCTAATCCTATGAGACCGATAACCTCGCTGTTTGGTCTCTTTCGCGAAGCAACCAACCAACCGTATAGCGAGGGGTAGTGGCTTCGGGGCCGACACGAGAGAAACAGGAGTCAACCCACGACATCGGTCTGGCCGGGGCGAGCTGCGATGCCGTGAGACGGGAGATCGGCGCGCCTTCCTGCGTCCGTTGAAGCGGCTGGCAGCGGACGGTTCGGGAGACCGTTTTGGGGGTGCTGCGCCAGGTCTTCGCCAGAAATCCAGTTATTAGAAGTTAAGTGATTCGTGATATGTTGTTTCGTTTACTTGTTAAATTCTACTTGTTTTCTTGGTCAGACTCTCGTCCCCAGCTTGCTCGTCTGTCTCTCGTCCGCATTTGTTACGCAGTTAGTGTCCGTCTGTCTATCTGTCTGTCGGTCTGCCCTATGTTAATAGCTGTCTCTGTCATGTTTGTCGGATTCGGTGTTAACGAATTTATTGCTTGAAGTGTAACGACCGAATTCCTGAAATATTTTTTTATCTTCTCTACGATCTTGAGAGGCGGTATATCTGTAATGTAGAGCATGTTTGTATATTTTATGTAAGACTACATATCATGGGTTTTTATTTAAATGGTCATTTTAGTATATAAAGTTGCCATCCTTCCACCGTAAGAGTTTTTTTTAAAAAAATTCAAGTTGCACCTTCGGTAGCAAGTTAATTTTTTTAATGTTAGTGTTTTGTACCATTTTCATCCCTCCGAGGGGATGCATAGTTTATGTGCTTGTGTGAGTTGTTAATATTTTTAAAGTAATCTGGTGTGTTGAAGATTTGCACCAGTGTTGTCTTTCAGAGGTTGTTGTAAGCAGTCGTAACTACGGCCGTGCCAAAAGGCAGCCGAAATCTCATACTGTCAATATTTGTTCTTTCTGCCTCTGAATAAAATTGTAACTTGATATTTTGAGGGTGATTTCTGATTATAATTTTAAATATGTTTAAAAAAAGGGCTTTTAGGAATAAAATTTCCATTTGTTGAAAGAAATTTAATTTGTTTTTATCAGTTACCCACTGGCAACTACTTTCACACTCACATAGTGTGATTAAATGTCTTAATGTTCTTGATGAATCGTTAGTAAATAAAGTAAAGTCTTACGGAAAGGTTTTGAAAGTAAATTCACGGTTCACAGTTGCTTGTTCCAGCACAGTTCAGGTGCACAGCATGTTGGTCCAGTTTGGACGCATATAGTAACAACGTCGCCATAGTTTAGTAGTCAGTTCAGTTGAAGAAGAATCTACATAACTGACAAGGGCAAGCATAGAAGTTGGAAAGAAAATCATACGTACAAGGAAGATAACTAAAAGGAAATCTTGGGTAAAAGAAAAATATTTCCGTTCATTGACGAAAGAAGGAACTACAAAAATGTTCAGAGAAATTCAGGAACACAGAAACACAAGTCACTCAGGAACGAAATAAATAGGAATTTGCACGGAAGCTAAGGCAAAATGACTGCATGAAAAGCTGGAAGAAATCGAAAAAGAAATGACTGTAGAAAGAACTAGTTCAGCATACAGAATAATCTTCGTTGAAATTAAAAGCAAAAGCGGTAGCATTAAGAGTGCAGTGGGAACTTCACTGTTAAATGCAGGGGAGAGAGCGAACAGGTGGAAAGAGTGCACTGAAGGCATCAGTCTGATGACGTGACAGAAGATGAAACAGGAGTCGACAGGAAAGAGATAGTGAATCCAATATTAGGATCAAAATTTAAAAGAGCTTGACGACTTAAGCTCAAATAAGGCAGAAGATGTTCGAAATCCCGAGAAAAATAGTGGTAAGCTATAGGGAAAAACGGGTAATATAAAATATGTACAATAACCAAAGAGTGAACAGAAGGAGTGTAAGACCAAGAACGAAGAGCCCGAATAAAAAATGGTGTAAGACAGGAATGCAGTCTTTCTCCCTCACTGTTCAATTTATACATCGAAGAAGCAATGAGGAAAATAATAGAAAGGTTGAAGCGTAGAATTAAAATTCAATGCGAAAGGATATAAGTGGTAATATTCGCTGACGACATTGCTGTCCTCAGTGAAAGTGAAGAAGAATTATATGATCTGTTGAATGGAATGAACAGTCTAATGAATACGGTATATGGGTTGATAGTAAATCGAAGAGAAATGAATGTAATGAGAAGTGGCAGACATGAGATCAGTGAGAAACTTAACTTAAAAAATGGTGATTACGAAGTAGATGAAGTTAAGGAAATTCTACTACCTAGGCAACAAAATAACCCGTGATGAACGAAGCAAGGGCATAAAAAGCAGACTAGCATGGCAAAAATGGCATTACTCGCTAAGAGAAACCTACTAGTATCAAACATAGGCCTTAATTTGAGGAAGCAATTTCTGAGAATGCACGTCTGCAGCAAAGCATTATATGGTCGTGAGATGTGGACTGTGGGAAGGCCGGAACAGAACAGAACCGAAGCGTTTGTGATGTGATGCTCCAGAAGAATGATGAAAATTAAGTGGACTGATAATTTAAGGAATGAGGAGGTTCTCCGCTGATGGGCGAGGAAAGGAATCTATGGTAAACACTGATAAGAAGAAGGATCAGGGTAATAGGACATCTGTTAAGACATCAGGGAATAACTTCCACAGTACTAGAGGGAGCTGTTGGTAAAAACTGTAGAGAAAGAGAGAGATTGGAATACATCTAGCAAATAACTGAGGATGTAAGTCGCAAATGCTACTCTGAGATGAGAAAGTTGGTACAGGAGAAGAGTCCGTGGCGGGGTGTATGAAACCAGCCAAAAGACTGATGAGTAAAAAAAATAAAATCGCGTTTTCGTATTTACCGCACGCATGTTAGCAAGATATGAATGCCACATCATTTGCGTACGTATTGGCGCTTATATACTCGCATCGGAGTCTCGCGACGTTACATATGAGCTGTAGCAACACCCTCAAACGGAAACTTTTTGATCGCCCCTTATATAATAAGTGAATGTAGTGAAGGTATGTTTAAAACACTTTGGAAACTGCACATTTGTTGGTTGTGATTTGTCCATCTGCACGCTCTGATTTTAGACTTTTACCAGTACCCTTTGTGTACGTGTAGGAAAGCTTCCGTATTTCCTTCTGCGTGATTACCGCCAACATAAAAGGCCATATTTGCTGGAACTGTAAAGAGCTGAGTTTCAGCTAGCTGCGTGCTGCCGTACTCGTTTTCAGCGCTACACGTTCGCGTCAGTGTTTGCGAACTGCACCGGCAAAGCGGCGCAGTTAGAAATTACTCTGGCAAAATAGCCGCTCTGATTTGAAATTCTGATCAATCGCGTGATCCAGTTCAGCACATTCAGCATGATGGCAATTACTGTTTTGTGGCTAATTGTTTCCCGTCGCATAGATATACGTCCAATATTTCATTTCATAGTATAAATCACTCAGAATTCAAACAGCGTTTACTGTATTACTTAATATTCACGTCATTAAACCTGATACAGTTGTTGTTTGTGTGGAATCGTTTGTTCGGTAAATGCTGCGGCGATATGCAAACAAACACAGAATTATCACGAAAGAGAGTGTTGCGGCTCACCGCGATTTTAAGCCGGTGTAATTTCCATTACACACGTGTCGCTGATTAATTGTGAAAGTAGAGTACTAAGCTGACATACCTCATTTTAATTCTTGTTACTGTTAGTTACGTTGCTCCCAAAAGAACTAGTGAAACGGCAGTGTAGATGTTTTTCCATGCAAAATAAACCCCGTGCGTTGAAAGTACCTGGTCGTCTCTTTTCCAGTAGGAAGTATATATATGTTCGGCCCTGGTAACCGAGACCGACGGCAAGCGTAATCGATTTGTGTGTTAACTGGATCAGCAATGTTTAACCGTGACTTCCACTGGACGAATCCGTACCAGTTTGACGTATCGTCAAGGCAAGCGGAGGCTTGTTGTCCATCTCCTGACTGAAAATGGATAAGATCACGGAGACCAGCAGGTGCCGGACTAGAAAATCATCTTCAAATTTTCAAGTCCCGTCGCACTCAGTTGCGTGTAATATGACGGCATGCTGATAACTTTACTTTTGGACCGTCTACTTACAATTGAATGAAACCCATTTTTCGTGCCGTATGCGTTTCGCCTTTATTCTTTGCAAGGCATCTTCAGTGGCCTGGCATATGTACATATTTTTACTATTTACTTTAAATGTTGCGACAATGTATATATTGGTTACAAACAGGTACTTTTCTACGGCTTCAAAAATGGCTCTGAGCACTATGGGACTTAACATCTGAGGTCATCAGTCCCCTAGAACTTAGAACTACACTACTGGCCATTAAAATTGCTACACCACGAAGATGACGTGCTACAGACGTGAAATTTAATCGACAGGAAGAAGATGCTGTGATATGTAAATGATTAGCTTTTCAGAGCATTCACACAAGTTTGGCGCCGGTGGAGACACCTACAACGTGCTGACATGAGGAAAGTTTCCAACCGATTTCTGATACACAAACAGCAGTTGATCGGCGTTGCCTGGTGAAACGTTGTTGTGATGCCTCGTGTAAGGAGGAGAAATGCGTACCATCACGTTTCCGATTTTGATAAAGGTCGAATTGTAGCCTATCGCGATTGCGGTTTATCGTATCGCGACATTGCTACTCCCGTTGGTCGAGATCCAATGACTGTTAGCAGAATATGGAATCGGTGGGTTCAGGAGGGTAATACGGAACGCCGTGCTGGATCCCAACGGCCTCGTCACTAGCAGTCGAGATGACAGGCATCTTATCCGCATGGCTGTAAAGGACCTTGCAGCCGTGACTCACTCCCTGAGTCAACAGATGGGGACGTTTGCAAGACAACAACCATCTGCACGAACAGTTCGACGACGTTTGCAGCAGCATGGACTATCAGCTCGGAGGCCATGGCTGCGGTTACCCTTGACGCTGCATCACACACAGGAGCGCCTGCGATGGTGCACTCAACGACGAACCTGGGTGCACGAATGGCTAAACGTCTTTTTTTTTCGGATGAATCCAGGTTCATCATGATGGTCGCATCCGTGTTTGGCGACATCGCGGTGAACGCACATTGGAAGCGTGTATTCGTCATCGTCATACTGACGTATCACCCAGAGCGATGGTATAGGGTGCCATTGTTTACACGTCTCGGTCACCTCTTGTTCGCACTGACGGCACTTTGAACAGTGGACGTTACATTTCAGGTGTGTTACGACCCGTGGCTCTACCCTTCATTCGCTCCCAGCAAAACCCTACATTTCAGCGGGATAATGCACGACCGCATGTTGCAGGTTCTGTACGGCCGCTTCTGGATACAGAAAATGTTCGACTGCTGCCTTGGCCAGCACATTCTCCAGATCCCTCACGAACTGAAAACGTCTGGTCAATGGTGGCTGAGCAACTGGCTCGTCACAATACGCCAGTCACTACTCTTGATGAACTGTGGTATCTTGTTGAAGCTGTATGGGCAGCTGTACCTGTACACGCCATCCAATCTCTGTTTGACTCAATGCCCAAGCGTATCAAGGCCGTTATTACGGCCAGAGGTGGTTGTTCTGGGTACTCATTTCACAGGATCTATGTTCCCAAATTGCGTTAAAATGTAATCACATGTCAGTTCTAACATAATATATTTGTCCAATGAATACCCGTTTATCATCTGCATTTGTTCTTGGTGTAGCAATTTTAATGGCCAAACCTAACTAACCTAAGCACTTCACACACATCCATGTCCGAGGTAGGATTCGAACCTACGACCGTAGCAGTCGCGCGGTTCCGGACTGAAGTGTCTATGGCTTAGTAATATTTTAAATTCTACTTGCAGGTTAAGTGGATGATACTGTACATGTTGTGGTTTCGTTCCATTTTTGAGGATGTTCTTGTTTTAACTGCATTTGATTTTTTGTTTTCCAGACCTCACAGCAATAGTAAATGAACACTTGTTTTGATGCTATGTTTTGGTTTGTGTTACCGACTATCGGATGTTATTGCCAAGGTTCGAATGTTTTTGCCAACTTTTGAGTGTAATTTTTTTGATATCAGTGATCTGTTTGCGTGTGCATGTGTGTGTGTGTGTGTGTGTGTGTGTGTGTGTGTGTGTGTGTATGTATGTGTGTGGTGCGAAATAGTGTTAGTTTTGGTACGCTTTTATTTAAATATAATTTTTGTGTGTATGTGATCAGATCTGATCACAGACAGAACACACACACACACACAAAACGGTATCTAAAAAAAGCGTACCAAAACAAATACCATTTCACACACACACAGACAAACACCCACACACACACACACACACACACACACACACACACACACGCACACACGCACAGACACAAACAAATCACAGACATCTAAAAAAATTAAAAGATGGCAATAACATTCGATCTTTGGCAATAACATTCGATAGTCGGCAACACGAACCAAAGAATTGTTCAATTCCTAGTGCTATAAGTCTGGAGCACAAAGACTCAAATGGCAATTATGAGAAGAAGAACAGCGTCAAAATGGAACAAAAACATAGCGTGTAAAACATTATCCACGGAATCTGTAAGTAGAATTTAAAATATTACTACGCGATGGAAAAGCCAGCAACCAGAACTGTTTATAACCTACACATACGCTGTCGCAAAATCTAAACTAATAGTAAAAATGTGTTCATATTCCAGCCACTGAAGATGCCTTGCAAAGAATAAAGGCGTGACGCATGTGGCACAAAAATTTTATTTCATTCAGTTGTAATTAGACGGTCCAAAAGTAAGAAAATTATCAACATACCGCAATATAGGGTGGTCCCGGCGGAGGTTCGAGTCCTCCATCGGGAATGGATGTGTGTGTTTGTCCATAAGATAGTTTAGCTTAAGTAGTGTGTAAGCTTAGGGACTGATGACCTTACCAGTTAAGTCCCATAGGACTCCACACACATTTTTGAACGTAATATAGGGAATCACCATCCAAGGTGTAGGTTGCCGTTAACGCCTCAATGTAAATGGCTGCATATGGAATGGTGCTGTGACAATGAAACATGGACTACTGATGACTGGCGTCGTATTGTGTTCAGCGATGAATAGCTTTTCTGCGCTACTACAGATGACCGTCATCGGCTAGTATATTGTGCTAAATTCTTGATCGCTACGTAACTACCACACCTGATAATTTCTATAATACCAATAACGCCCATTCCATCCCCACACCTACTCTTCAAAGAAACGAAATGCCCAATTGCTTTCCAAGTGAATTAATGTTTTAAATATATGACATCCAAGGGGCTTACTTACTCACCACTTCTAGTTACTCATAGTGTATATTGCCTCTTTGTGAGTACTTGTATAACACTATTTGTTTATGGTTCATCTGATTTTTTATATATTTTTTGCTTTAAAATAATCTCATATTGGTTTTATATTTTCTGCATATGCAAAGTAAAGTGTGCTCTTCTGGAGGTTGAAATTCTTTGCACTGTATGTGAGTAATGTGTCTAAAATACTATGTAAATTGTTTATTACGTTAGATAGTTTTCTGATGACATTTTGTTCTTGAAATTATTTGTGTGTATAAACTGTTCATGTTGCTGTAAATTTGACAATTGTAGGAAAAGGTCACGCTTAGGAAAAATGAAAGAGATAGGTGTTATGTAGAAGACAGTGTGCTTTTGTTTGAAACGGAAGTGTCTATGTTGAGTGGGAAAGGTCGTAAGGGCGAATTGGCGCGCTACCTAGAGCAAGCTTGGGAAGTAAGTCACACAGTCTGTAGGCAGCAGTGATTGAGGCAACATCCTTGTGGAGCAGGAGAAGCTTTGCCTGCAAATTTGCACAAAAATGCCTCAGATGAAGACTGCAAACGGCTTACGGTATAGCTGTATGTAAAATTGAACGACGCCAAGAAGAGAAATTGAGCCCAAACAGCAAGATACTTGATTACTTCGTTGATTATGCTAAGTACTTTTCTAAAGCTTCCTTGAAGTTATCTACTGAGCTTTTTCTCTTTTAAAAACGTGATGTATAAGGGTGTAGTCCAACATTGTTTAAGTGGAGTAATATTTAATTGAAGAACCAAATTAAACAATAGCAAGAAGGTAGGGGAAATTCATACTTCTGCTTTTCCAATACTACACTGTTACGTTTCTGGATAGGCTGGCGACCGCTAGTATTTATTTTAAGCCACTAAATGAACTTGGAAAAGAATTGAATAATCTGATTTACTTATCCATTATACACAACACACGGTCAGATCCGGTAAAAAGAGTAATTCTATTGATTAGCTTTTCCTATTAACAGTACTATCCTCTTGTAGTGTATTTTATTTGGAAACTAAACTAAATTTAGTAAGAGGGTTATAGGTGGCAACATGGCGACAGGGTTTTCTGTTATTTAGGTAAAAGCATACTAAATTACAATAGTAATGCTAGGATTACACACGGCGCCTGATGACAGGATCTTTTACAGCAGTTAAGAGTCCATAATTAGTTAAGCACAGTTATACATTTTACAGATAGGTAGGTTTCTTTTGGAAGAAGTATAAAGGTCTCAGAAGCACGAAGTTGTTAGAGCAGTTATGAGAAAGATACAGCAGGATAAATAATCATACATGTGGTTTAAGCAATTAAAAATGGATAAAGATAAGTATATGCAGTACAGAGATCTAAAGCAGGAGGATAAGATTGTTGACACTTGTTTTAACAGGGATCTGGACCAGGACAGAGAGGAATTGACTTTACTGATGGAAAAGCAGGTAGAAAATATTGATTTGGGGCATGAGACTTCTATGTTGCAAACACATTACATTTGTGGAAATAATATGTATTTAAGGATACCTTTCACAGAATCAGAAGTATAAATCAAATGACAGTATAATTTAGCATTATAGAAGTCTATTATTAGACCTGAAACGATTGAATCATAATGAACAGTTCAAGTATTCAACAAATACTGAGAATGTCTTTATAATGAGAATTATAATAATTCTTTAGAATGAAGTTTTTATAGATGAGATGTTGAATATCGTTTGCTTGTTTTCAGGCAGAGGAAACTGATTAGAAATTTTCTGACCTACATGGAACAGCATTAATATCTCTTCTATCTGAATCAGAATTGGCAACAGTAACAAGTGATCCTTCTTTATTATAGGATTTCATTATGGCTGATGTATTTCTTTAAGAAAGTATCTCATGGAACATTTTATTATATTCTTCCTATACTACCTCAACACTTGTATCTGTCTCATGGGCTTCTTTACCTTCAATACATACTTCTTAGCAGAATGTCCATCCTCTGTATTATCGTAAAATATGACAGGTGAACACACTGATGAAAACATCATTATTCCACATAAAAAGGGAATAGAAACTGAAATCAATAAAATAGTCTTAAAAAGTATCACAGTTCAAAATACTTTAATCCAACTGAGAACGTTAGAAAATAATTCTTCTAAAATGATGCAACTCACAATAATAATAATATGTAATCGAAAATATAGCAATTCACTCTATAGGCCTAAGCAACAGCATTCTGTTTACTTGGCCAAGCTAATGATGGCTACTTTAGAAAATGACGAAGTTTTTGTGGCCTAAACCGAAAGAAAGTGGATCTGAGCACTACGGGACTTACCTTCTGAGGTCATCAGTCCCCTAAAACTTAGAACTACTTAAACCTAACTAACCTAAGGACATCACACACATCCATGCCCGAGGCAAGATTCGAAACTGCGACCGTAGCGGTCGCGCGGTTCCAGACTGTAGCGCCTAGAACCGCTCGGCCACCCCGGCCAAAGCCGAAAGATGGGACTTTTCAGTTTATTGATGAAAACTGAAATAACTCTAAATTCCGTGAAATGATTTTTCATAACTGGCGTAATCCAAATTACTTAACAGTCCTGTTCTTGACTTGATCAACTTAAGTGATGCAAATAGAAGTATCACTGCTTTTTTGTGATTTGAATCCTAAAGAACGACACAACTCAAAATGGCAGAGTTCGCTATGGAATGTACTCCTCAACTAACGATGCAACGCTCTTGTTCTTATGAGTACGCTCCTACTCCAAACAATTAAAGTAACACAACTGCCCTCTAACGGCCAAATTATGAAATTATAGAAACACACTCTTGATGACTGGTGAAACATCGGTGCTTGAACTCTGCCATAATGACAACTCATAAACGAAAATTTTTGAGTTTTCTCGCTTTTGTAGCAAGGGTGCGATATGCTTCTTCATATATATGCACACACATCCGTGTTTCAATATCAAGCATGTAAAACCTCTATAGCTAAAGAAGAGCTTTTAAGACGGTAACTCTTGTGAATACTGCTGGACAGCTGTTCCTGACTTTTGACGTGGTACACAGTCCTTAGTTCATCAGTGGCGTTAGGCAGATGAAAGGGACGGAGATCGCGTGGCAAAATGACATTTTGTCTGACAATAATGTATCAATTTACAGTGAAAAGTTTTATAGGTTGGAAAATACATCAGATGCTAAAAAAATTAATGTGCTTTATTTTGCAGTGGCTCTGATACACAGTTTGTCATTTTAATAGCTGACTTATTTTGTTAAACATGACACAGATTTTCAAATTCGGTCAATAATTATGTAAAATACCGAAAACCAAATTTTTGTGGCTCCTGGGAGCTTTCACAGAGACAACCAGGAACTATGATCTGGTGGCTGGGTTACCTTGCTAGTAATTCGCTAATATCGATGTTCCGTGTATTCTAATATTTGCCTGCATATCTATTTTGCCCCTCTGTCAGTCCTTCCAGCATGAGGTTGACTACTCGTGGAGGTCCCACTAAGGTGTCCCTCCTTCTGGTAAGGATCTTTTATACACATTTCCGTCAGCTGTTCTTATTACTTTTGCTTCCTTCCACGATATGTCTGCTCACTTGATTTTTAACGTCCTTCGATAACACCACATTTCAGATGCATTCTTTGGTGGGCTGACAAGACAGCCAGTCCACAGTGACGGGTAACCGAAAGGCACGCGTACACACACGCCGACTGGCGTGAAGTCTGGAACAGGATAAGTTATGAATGCACTAAGGAAAAGTACGTAGCTTTTATAATACTTATCTTTAATCCATCATTGTGGTACATCGCTCTTGACGATACAAATGAGACTTTAATTACAAGCACTGTAAGGCTAATGGCGCCTTGCTAGGTCGTAGCCATGGACTTAGCTGAAGGCTATTCTAACTGTCTCTCGGCAAATGAGAGAAAGGCTTCGTCAGTGTAGTCGCTAGCAAAGTCGTCGTACAACTGGGGCGAGTGCTAGTCCGTCTCTCTAGACCTGCCATGTGGTGGCGCTAGGTCTGCAATTACTGACAGTGGCGACACGCGGGTCCGACATGTACTAATGGACCGCGGCCTATTTAAAACTACCACCTAGCAAGTGTGGTGTCTGGCGGTGACACCACATTCCTCCCCCGCAAATCGGCGAACGGTCGTGTTATAAGGCTTCCGCCCGCCGTGGGGAGGGCCCCATGTTGACGTATGCGATGAGGTGGGAAGCCTGACAACAGGCGAGGCTGTGCCACCCGCACCCGGCCATTCGGTCCGAGGGGAGCTAGGAAACGCCTGGAAACCTAGTCCAGGGTGCACGTCAACATGCGGTGTATGCGCCCGTAATGAGACAGGAGGGGCCGAAGGGTCGACCTCCATTGCGTCGGGGTAGCCGACGCGCGATGACGCCATGCGGTCCGGAGCGGGCAAGAGTTCCATGGCGGAGGACAGCTGGTCACGGGAAGCGATCGGCGGCGCGTGACCCAGGGAGGCGGTTGGCGGCTGCAGCGAAGCGTCCACTGCGGGCGGCGCCGGCGGCGGCTGCGGCGGCGGCGCGACGCCATGGGGCAAAATGGAAGGCATCTTCGGTAACACCTGGGGATGAGGCGAGCCAGTAGATGGGTCCCCAGGGCGCTGACCGGACGGCACCGTCGCTGAAAGCAGACGGGGAGCGGCAGAACCCAGGCGACGACAGAGGCGCAGCTGATGGAGATGCCGACGCACGTCACCAGAGGCCCCCAAAACCAAATACATCGCGCGGCCGAGGCAGCGAAGAATGCGCCCTGCGAGCCAACGCCGTGAACCGCGATAGTTGCGATAGAATACAACGTCGCCTGGAGCAAAAGCAAGAGTCTGCCGCTGCACAGGAACCTGATGCGGCGGATGCAGCAAAGACATCAAGGTTCGATGAGGACGACCATGAAGCAACTCAGCCGGCGAGCGACCATCACGGGGCTAAGAGCGATACGAAGACAAAAAGAGCAACAACGCGTCCTCCCGAGAATGCGACTCTTTCAACTTCAACATCTGTGCCTTGAAAGTCCGGACCAATCGTTCAGCGGCACCGTTTGACTGAGGCGAAAACGGCGCGGATGTCAGATGTTGAATACCATTGGCCTTGCAGAATGACTGAAATTCTGCGGACATGAATTGTGGGCCATTGTCGGAAACAATAGTCTGTGGAAGACCTTCAATACAAAAGATAGCAGACAACGCTTGGATGGTGGCAGAAGACGTCGTGGAAGACATCCGGACAACAAAAGGAAAATTACTGAAGGAATCGACAACAACCAACCATCGAGCATTCCAGAATGGACCAGCAAAATCGATATGTAAGCGTTGCCAAGGGGAAGTGGCTTTCGGCCATGCAAAGAATTTCCGCAGCGGTGCGGATTGTTGTTCGGCACACGCCATGCAAGAAGAGCACATATTCGTAATCGCAGCATCGATTCCGAACCAAGTACAATGCTGACGAGCAAGTTGTTTCGTACGCACGATACCCCAGTGTCCTTGGCAGAGAAGCTTTAAGACAGAGGACTGTAACGAACGTGGGACCACGACCCTATACTGATCATTATCAGAACGCAACAACAAAACACCACGTCGTACAAAAAGTCTCTCCTTGTGAGCAAAAAATCGGCGAACCAACGGATCCTCGATCCGGGACTTGGACAAGGGCCATTGCGTAGCAACAAAACGCAAAACGGTAGCAAGGACAGGGTCAGCAGCTGTGGCTGTAGCTACACGACGAAAATCAATCGGAAACGATTCGACCACGTCATCAGTTTCCGCATCAATGAACATGCAAGCAAGTTCGGAAGAATCGAATGCTTTATCCTCAGCAACAGGCATACGGGACAATGCATCGGCGTTTCCGTGCTTAGCAGTGGACCGATACAAGATATCGTAGCGGTACTGCGAGAGGAATATAGACCAGCGAATGAATTTCTGCGCTGTACGCGGAGGTACAGGCTTGTTCGGATGAAAAAGCGATGTCAAAGGTTTGTGGTCTGCGATGATGGTAAAGTGACGACCATACAAGAAATCATGGAACTTGGTAACACCAAATACGAGAGCCAAAGCTTCTTTCTCTATAGCATTCACAAAGTATCCCATCCTCGTCGCCAATGTGGTGGGCTGACAAGACAGCCAGTCCACAGTGACGGGTAACCGAAAGGCACGCGTACACACACGCCGACTGGCGTGAAGTCTGGAACAGGATAAGTTATGAATGCGTAGCTTTTATAATACTTATCTTTAATCCATCATTTTGGTACATCGCTCTTGACGATACAAATGAGACTTTAATTACAAGCACTGTAAGGCTAATGGCGCCTTGCTAGGTCGTAGCCATGGACTTAGCTGAAGGCTATTCTAACTGTCTCTCGGCAAATGAGAGAAAGGCTTCGTCAGTGTAGTCGCTAGCAAAGTCGTCGTACAACTGGGGCGAGTGCTAGTCCGTCTCTCCAGACCTGCCATGTGGTGGCGCTAGGTCTGCAATTACTGACAGTGGCGACACGCGGGTCCGACATGTACTAATGGACCGCGGCCAATTTAAAACTACCACCTAGCAAGTGTGGTGTCTGGCGGTGACACCACACATTCAGTCCTTCTCTGGATTTCCAACGGTCCAGAAGTAAACTTTCTAGAACGTTTTCCTCATTTCCACATCAATATTTGCTCTTTTATCGAATAAGCTTTTTATCGCATATGTCAGTCTATTACTGATGCTTCACTCTGCGTGGGAATCTTATTTCCTGGACGGGAGAATTCTTTCATTTCTTCCACTACTCCGTCGCTCCCAATTTTGATGGTGTTGAGGATATTCTTATTCTCATTTGTACTGCTCTGTTGCGACCGCGAGTCGCATGGTTGCAAAGCACAGGGCAGCCAGCTTTCCAGGCGGAGTGAGACCGCTGGAATTATTCGAACAACCTATAACAGATCGTCGCCAGCATAATGGGAACTAGGTAGCACGTCAGCAATGACCTGGAACAAGCAGACGCAGCTCTGTATCACTGCGGAAACCGATAAGTAAGCTGCGTCCCGTGACACAGCGTGTTCCAGATCCACCGAGTTCAGTAGTTCCGCCACAGTAAACCTGCCTAGGACCATCGACCTATTTGCCAAATGAATCGCTACGCTCTCCGACTTGAAATCAGCATCCCTCCAGCACAACGAGACATCGCCATGGAGCAGTGTCTACATCGGGAAGAGGACTGTCGTATTCACTGATATGGACTTAGTATCTGAATGGGTTACTGACATGGCCTAAGACTCTTCGTACAACCATCAGTGAGAGGTGAATATCTGAGTTGTCCTATAAATCAGCGTTTTGAATGTAGGCATTTGTAGTTATTTGTGTGTGTGTGTGTGTTTGATACTGTCTGCTGGTAGTATCGTCACTGTTTGCCCAGGCATTTCAGCGGCACTTGCTAGGCTCTTGTCGATGTACTGAAGTCACAGCCGTAATATCGATTGGCGAATAAGTGAAGTTACGTCATAATTATTGTTTTTTGTATTTTTTTCTTCACAAGTGGGCCAAATTATACGCAAAACATGCTGTCCATACCTTTCGACAGGTCTGCATAAGAATCCTCAAAATCATGTACTGAGCATGAAGACACCGACCAATATTTGCAGTTACTTAGTTCCTTAAGGGGTGACCAGTATCTTTGTTTGGAATTGTAATGGGTTCAGTGAGCTCGTAGGATGCGGGATGTATCCTGCGAGAACTTCCCAGCTCGTCGAACGTGAAACGCAAGCCGCGTACCAGTGTCGGAAGCCGGCCTTTCAGTGATTACGAACGGCAGTAGCTTATAGAATTGCGTCTGGTCCACTACTGTACATAAATAGCAATTGCTGGTCACCAGGCGGTCATAGAATAAACTACTAGCAGTGGCGCATACAGAGAATTTGCTGGACCCATCAGGAAGCGTTTTCTGTAAAGCGGATACCATTCGCCAGCATTCTCCTCACACGTCACCACCTTGCAGTACCTGTTCAATAATGCATTGTAACAATATTTTGACTTTTAACTTCCTTTTGGCCCGATGAAAAGCCACTGCAGTGCATCTCGTGGATTTCTTTCTTTAAGCAGTGAGTGTTAGTAATCGGACTCTGCGTTTCAAATTTATTAATTAATACTTACTGCACTTGCTATTAGCCGATGTAATTGAGGTTTTGTCTCAAATTGATTGCAGGGTAATATTACACTTACAAGCGAGGTAATCGTAAGACGACGACTCTGAAACAATAAACTAACACTAATACGTCCTGCTCGGTTTTTCTCAAAACCAATAACTGAGGGCTTTCAGCGCCGCAGGTAACCACATGCTCAGCGTTACAACCTGAAATTTTGTTTTTCTTGTGAATATGTGGGACGATTCCTTCACGATATCAGTATGACAGACTGCAAAGGTAATATTCGGTTCTGGAGTAAGATTCCATGTAATTAAAAGTAAGCACATCGCGAACTTCCATTTCACCACGCTGAAGGATATCATTACAAGTATGAATGAAGCGAGTTAATTGTGCAGATATTTTGAATGCACTTCTGAAATAACCTATGTATTCGCCTAATAGTCACCACAGCATGTAGCTGGAAAGACCTCACCCATTTTCTTCAACATTTCAGAAACTCCAAAGTAGCTTACACCAACAGCAGACAAAGGCAGACTGTGTTCCCAATCGGACAGAACAGACCTTACGAAAATCAGCACCAGAATGGCGAAAACGCATTCGAGCTACAGCAGCTCATAGTTGCAAAAACCGCGAACGATTGCCCTCAGCTGTAGTCCTAGACCATGAATTCTGTCCAGTTGTGATGCCCGTCCGTGCATTCCAGGCTCTCTCAGCAGTTTCCCTTCTACCACGTTACGCTGTTTGAACTAGAAGAGGGGGAAGGGGGCAGCGAACTGCGAAAGCGCCGCATGTCGCTTTGTTTCATATTTCAGATTTCTGAACAACATAGGTCACAAACAAAACAAATTTTTAATATCGTTTATTTTTGTCGCACTGGCGCCAATAAAATTTATGTGTGACGCAAACTGTCGGCGTATGAACGCGTGCCATCAGTTTGACAGATCTCCGTCACTCAGGTTGCCACATAATCGTAACTTACTTAGTTTGATAATCGAAGAAAGCCTTTCACGCTCGTATGTTGATCGAAACTTTGATATCACGTTCACAACCTCATTATGGAGGCGTGGAAACTCTTCCCGAGGAAAACAAACTACAACTTCTGGACAGTTTTAACGTAAACAAAAATTATCTCTTTAGCCGGAACTACTTTGCAAATCGACCAGCTCCACCTGTAGATCCACTGGGGCACGTTCAGCAGAAATGACAAACGGTCTAGAAAACAGCTCAAAAACAGATGTAAGACTGGCGGTGGCCTTAAATGTTCATAAAGCTATGCCATGAATTTTTTCAACGCCACAACTGATTTTTCTACACTCTCGTTTTCCTTAACTCCAGTGAATTTACCGAAATGGACGGTGTTGCTTGTCAAATGTTTTCCTTCTTCTTAAATGCACCAACTTTCGTCATGAAATCAGGAATAAGTTGCCTCTCACTTTGGAATATTTTACTGAGGACAGTCTGCAATAAACTCCAACGCAAGGTCAGCAGCCCATTCCAGTTCTTATAATTTTCGTTCTTACTTTTCTTTGTCCTTCAGGAATTCTAAAATAGCAGGACGTAAGTCAAAAACTCGTTCCAGGCATTTCCTTTGAGTTATCCAACGTATTATGAATTATTGTACAACATCTCCATACTCTTCGTTCAGTTCCATCCAAAATCGTTGCAGCTGACAATTTAGTAATGCGTGTGACCCCGTAATATTTACTATTCCCACTACCAAATCCGTCATGAGTTCCATGCCTGCATATTTAACACAGTGCTTCTTCATGTACAGAACAATGAATCCTGTGCCAGTCATCTGACGATTGTTACAATTTTTAGCTATTTCACCGTAAGCTAAATCATTAAAAGCTTTCTGCATGGTTTTGTAATGCCTTTATGTATCAAATTTGCAGTAACTGTCGATTATACAACTACTTAATAGTTATTGAGAGTTTTCGCCCTTCTCCTGTGTGATTCCCATTCATTTTTAAAGGACTGCGGTGATAGATCGTTAGACTGCCACTTTTTACGCAAGCAGAAACATGACCTGTGAACTTGATTTATATTACGAACAAATAGCGAAGGACAAACAGCGCTTCCATCATGATTCTGCCGAATCGAAGAAAGTCGTGTGGACCTAAATAGCGGAACCACATGGTGGAAGAAAATGCTGCATCGCGCTGCTAAATGAAATGTCATACTATATCGAGAAGGTCTTAGGGATGGTGATTATCTCTGAAAGAACCGGTTTTCGGTTATACCCGTTTTAGCCACCTCTAGTTTAATCTGACTGTTGAAACCGCTCTAAACAATTTCCAGCTTAAACGTAAACATTGAACAAAAATTGAAAATTTCTGAGAATATCTTAGATTTGTCCATTACATGTTCCAAGATGTATAGACTCAAACTACCGAAAAAAATAGATAAATAAAAGAAAAGTTTGCCTTTACATTGTTTGCGCCTTTTCTCGAAAAGTAATGAGGGGATGAGTACTATAAAAACATTCACAAGTCTTCTCTGATTCTTTTTAAATCTCTGCTCAGTACTCATCTTGTAACGGAGAATCATGCTAGAATTTGGGAATTATGAATAGTCATTGCTAAAGGCTGAAAATTCAGGTTGGAGAACGCTGTTTTTCGTATTTGGTTGTCCGTTTCCAAGGGCTACAACCAGGTAAAAGCATATTATGCAGACGCAGACAGCTGATCAGCTTCTTTTTATTTTTACTGAAAACTAAGTTTGTATTTTATTACTATTGCCGTAACTTCCTTTCTCTTTCATTATTTCTTAGAAATGACACACCAGTAAGAAGTTTTTGGGTAATATGTCTAGCGCACTTTTTCCTTTAAGTATGTCGGAGAGATGGTTCAAATGGCTCTGAGCACTATGGGACTTAACTGCTACGGTCATCAGTCCCCTAGAACTTAGAACTACTTAAACCTAACTAACCTAAGGACAGCACACAACACCCAGCCATCACGAGGCAGAGAAAATCCCTGACCCCGCCGGGAATCGAACCCGGGAACCCGGGCGTGGGAAGCGAGAACGCTACCGCACGACCACGAGATGCGGGCATGTCGGAGAGAAAACCAATTTTTGTCCAATATGTATCTTTAATTTTTAACTGGAATTTGAGAGCAACTGATATTTTGACTGACAATATCAAAAACGCTCCTAAAAAGGATCCAAATGAATAATTTATTTAGTAGGCAAAATACAACAGTTACATATCTGCCACAAACAACTACACAGCAATAGTTAAAATTTCAATAATAAACTATACCATTGGCCAATATTTACGGCGCAGTCTGTGTTAATAGGTAAGTCGACTCCTTTCATCAATATCAGTCAAAGGTGGAACCAATCTTTCGGAAACCACAGACCTTCCTACTGAACTTGTTTTTAAAGAAACAAAAATTTTAGCACTAGTGCTGTGGCAAATTGATGTATCAGTTTTGTACCTGTTTAGCAGAAAAAAATTTAAAGACCTGTCATAGGCGAGACCAGATCGATAGCAAAAAATACCGATTATTCAGGAATAAAATACCGGTATCAGTTTTAAGTGGTCGTTTTTTCCCATCTTTATGAGGATTGAGCAAAGCCGAGACATACCGAGTAATGCCGAGACAAGCCGATCCTCGGTCTGCGTGCGTGCAGCACATTGTGCACTCATGAAGTATTGTACGCCGTGGCCGACCCTGGCCTAAACCGACCCCCAGTGATACGAAATGAGTGAGTGGTGACATCAAGGTATTACTTGTAACGGGACGCGAAATTGTAGCGTCACCCATCCACAAGGATCAGCTCAGTTTGCAGGTAAATATAAGTTTAATTTAGTGTTTTGTTTATGTATTTGTAATATTTTGTTATGTTTGTAAAATATTTAAAGTTATGTTTCATGTTTGGAGAGAGCAGCGCAACTCGCGGAAACAGTATGTTCACTGCCGGAACCAGAAAGAAAATTGCTGGCCACTAGACGTCGCGGGTCAACGGCCAAAGAGTAGCAGAAGAATCTCTGACCGGGTTGTTGCGTCGAACCTCCAAAATTCAAATAAAAAAAACATTGTAATTTTCCATTGTACTGACGTAACAGAATGTTTAGTTCATGTTGTATTTTGTTCAGTTCTGTTTTGTCGAGTCTCATGTTCACATCTGTATGTAACATATACGAATACAATATAACGGTGTATGCTCTAAAGCTTAAATACGTATTCGAGAATTATTTATGAAGAGTTAAATTGACGAAGAATTATTATTGAATTTTTCCAAGATATTAATTTTCAGAAGAGTTTGATTTCGATTTTTGAATCTTAAAGGTTTTACAGTCTCATTTTAATATGGGAAAATAAGATAACTTGCAAGAACATAATTTCCAAGAAGAAACAAACGACATCTAAATTTCAAAAGTTTGCGCAAACCAGTTGAACTGAGTGACTTAATTTTGCACAAACGACTCAACTGAAGGTGTTTTAAGTACAGTTTCGTTCAAGAATCTTTTATAGAGAACTTTAAAAGAATCTAAATAATTTTTTTGAAGTGTTTTCTAAACGACGTAGGTGACGAAGTCTGCACATGGTCATATTTCGAACAAAAATCATTGAGTCATACGCGTCGTTACACTACATACTCAAAGAGTTTATTCCGACTAATCGAAGCTGTTTGTAGCAGAAACACGTAAAACATTGCAAAGACAACTCACGACTGGAGGAAAACAAATATGCTTACAGCGAAAAATGAAATTGCAAATGGACAGGTGACTTTCAATGCTTCTTAGAAAAAGTACAGCGAAATATCTATCCTTTCTTTTGCGAACTCTACGAAAAAGGAAGTAAACTGTTTCGGAAAGAATGCCCCTACCGGTTTCGTCCAAACGTCACTCGCTAGCTTTGCCCGACAGACTTCCTGCGGAAGTGGTGACGCTTTGACGCAGGCAGGCCGGCAGGAATGTCGGACATTTGCCACGCCGGACAATTGCCACGCCGGACATTTGCCACACTTGCCCCTTCGCCAGGTAGCTTGAGTAGCGGTCCCTCAGGTAAGGGACGCCCTTCCTCGTACTTCTTCTGTCCGCTTTCAAACCGTCGTCTCCACGGCTTACTCGATACAACCAGTACGTAAGGGACCTTCTTCTTCGACATCTTGGCGAAATACAGGGCTTCTTTTCCGAAATCGAAATATTTATAACTTTTGGGAAACGAAAGCAATACCGACGATTATGTCAGTATGTAATTCGTTCGTATAATCTCTCTGTCTGTAGGGTAGCTTCCTTTCAAGCTTACTGATTGCAATAGAAACAGTCCATCGGCATGGGAGCAACAAGAATGGAACGATGTAAAGAGAATGCGAATGTAAGCTAATTATTTCTTTTTGATCACTGCTTTTGTGCCTACGTTAATTCCTACAACTGCATGCCCAAAAGACAATAAGGAAAGAAGAAATGGGAATGCGAATGTCTGAAAAGAAGAATGACATACTCCATATTAATTTACTCTCTAAAATCCGATATCGCTTGCGACGAAACATTAGTTAATAAAGTGTAGCGGGACAATATTCAAAACATGACTGAAAATACGTTCATTAAATAGAGATGAGAACATCTATGTTTGACATATCCTCTAAAGTCGACGTACAGTTTTAAAATGTTAGAAATAAGGAAATGAAGTAATACAGACTGCTATGCTTGTAACGTATGTTGCTGTTCTACATTGTTTTAGCTCTGGTATTTACAGGGTCACAAGGAAAGCATCCTTGGTATTGGAGGGAAAAGCCCTAATTATAATGACCTGCACTACAACAGAAACAAGAAGCACAACTTAAGGAAAAGTAATGTAATGTGTGTTTCAGCTCACAAGCGACATTGAAGCAGATAGTTCCTGTGACTTAGTACGAACAGAGGTTATATTCGACAACCGGAATAAATTAATAACTGGCTCCTTTTACCGACCCCCGGTCTCAGATGAAATAGCTGCTGAACAGTTCAAAGAAAACTTGAGTCTCATCACAAATAGGTAAGTTACTCATACAATTATAGTTGGCAGTGACTTCAATCTACCTTCCGTATGTTGACAAAAATACATTTTCAGACCCTATTGTAGATAAAAACAACTTCCGTAATTGTTCTAAATGTTTTTTAAAATTATTTTGAACAATTAGTTCACGAGGCAATTCAAATTGTAAATGGTTACGAAAACACACTTGACCTCTTAGCCACAAATAATCCTGAGCATCACAATGGATACAAGGGTTAGTGAACACACAGTCGAGCGAGGCTCAATTCCGTAACAAAGAAATTCACCAAAACTAAACGCGAAATATATCTGTTCTTAAAAGCAGCTAAGAATTCGGTTGACCTCTTTCTAAGAGACAGTCTCCAATCCTTCCAAACTAGGAAAGTGAAGACCATATGTGGCTTAAGTTCAAAGAAATAGTATCAACAGCACTCGAGAGATTCATTATTTATTATTTTGAGCTTTTCCTCATTACAGAGGCTTATCTCCAACATAATAATTTACTTGGAAATTACAATACAAACAATAAACTTTCTTAAACTATACTCTCAAAATATTCCTCCAGGTGTTTCGATCTTGCGTGTCCTCTTCCTCTGCGCCCATTCTCCTCATTGTGTGCTGTACATTTTGGAGCCACGTGGTCACAGGTCGTCCTCTTCTTCTTCTCCCCTCCGGTTCCCACTCCCGTATCAATTTTGGTATTCTGGCTTCCTCCATTCGTCGTACATGCCCGTACCACTGTAATTTCTTCCTATCCATTACGTCATATATTTTTTCTTTTATTTCCATTCTCCTTATTACTTCGGTGTTCCTTATCTTTTCTTTCCTGGAGATTCTTGCCGATCTTCTCCAAAAGTCCATCTCTAGAGCTTGTAATTTTTTAATGTGCTTCTTGTTAATTGTCCAGGTCTCCGTTCCATACAGAACCACACTCTCTAATATGGATTTGTATATTAATTTTTTAGTTCTGCTCATTACATTCCTGCTCCATAAGACTGAGTTAAGCATCCCAATGACCCTCCGTCCGCTACTAATTCTTTTATTGATTTCTGACTCTGATTTTCCTTCGATTTCTAAAATGGATCCCAAATAACAGAAAGTGTTTATCTTTTTGATTTTCTTTCCTTCAATGTATAGCTCATCTGAATCATTAGTCAAGTATTCTGTTTTTTGGTAATTAATCTTCAAACCCCAAGTTTTGTATGCTACTGCTAGTTGATTGCACATATAGTTAGCATCCTCCCCATCTTGTGCTATGACTACTTGATCATCAGCAAATAATAAATGATGTAGGTAAACTCCATCTCTTATTTCTAATCCCATACTATTACATTTACTAGACCATGTTCTAAGGCTAATATCTATATAGATTTTAAATAATGATGGTGACATGGGACAGCCCTGTAAAAGGCCTTTGCTTGTTCTTAATTTCTGTGTAAGTTTATTACCAACTTTCACTTGGCAAATGTTATCTTTATACATCCGTTGTATTATTTTAATCAAGGAAGGGTTTATGTTTGCCATATGTAGTGCTCTCCAAAGTAATTTTCTTGGAACAGTATCATACGCTTTTTCTAGATCTATCAAAATTAATCCTATACTTTTTGATTTTTCCCTATGTTTCTCCAAAATCTGTCGTAATGTGAAAATATGGTCTACGCATGATCTCCCAGCCGTGAATCCATATTGTTCTTCTTGGGTTCAAAAATTTTTTTCCAGTTTGTTTTTAATTACTTTTGCAAGAATTCTGATTAATGTGTTTGTAACACAAATTCCTCGATAGTTTGAACAAATTTTGCGATCCCCTTTCTTAAATATTGTATTAATGTAACCTAGCTTCATCTCGTTGGGTATTGAATCTCCATGTATCGTTTTGTTGAAGAGCTGTGTTATCAGTTTCACAATTTTGTCACCACCATATTTCAGACACTCCAGATTGATATTGCCTGGTCCCAGTGATTTACCATTCTTTCCTGTTCTCACCGCCTGAAGTACTTCATTTTCTAAAATCTGGATCTCATCATCTTCATGTCCTTTATCTTCCCCTGTTCCATCTTCTAGATATTCTACTCTGTCCTCATTTAATAATTTTTGGAAATACTCTTCCCATTCCTTTTGTGTTATCAGTTGGAGATTAGTTTTGCTTTTTGTAACCTGTCGAAGCCCTTTCAATACTGATCATGCTTCTTTTGCTCTCCCAAATCCTAATTTGCTATTCGCCTTGGCACATGTTCTTTCCCATGTTTCATTTTTTGCCATCCTTATTTTTTTCATCACTTCATTCTTCTTTTCCTTGTATATTGACCTTGTTTCTTCTGATTTATCATTCAACCACTGAAGGAACGCATTTCGTTTTTCTCTAACGAGGACCTCTAGTTCCTCTGACCACCACTCTGCTGCACGGTTGTGGTTGCTATCTTTTTTACCCAACACCTCTGTTGCTATGATTTTCACATTAGCTTTTATATAGTCATATATTTCCTCTGTACTTCCTTCAAATGATTCAACCAGTTTCCTTTCCATCCTGGCCGCAAAGAGTGTTCTGATACTTTCGTCTTGTAGGCTGTGAATATTAAAAGGTAAATTTTCATCTTTCTCAGTCTGGTTCGTTTTTTTATGTTACTTGTATCACTCCTTGCATTCTTCTATGGCCAGAAAGACTTCATTTTAACTAGATAGTGGTCTGATCCACACTGGGCTCCTCTATAAGATCTGACGTCTACTGCCTAGAAACTACTTGTTTGCCTAATGATAATATAATCTATTATAGAACCACGTTCTTTGGTGTTCTGTTGCCAAGTATATTTATGAATGTCCTTATGTTTGAAAAATGTGTTGGTAATTTTTAGATCAAATTGTTCAGAAATCGCAATCAATCGATCCCCATTGTCATTATATTCGTCCTCTCCATGTTTTCCTACTATTCTACAAGATTGTCTAATTCCTACCCTTCCATTCAGATCTCCCATGATAATCAGTTCCTTTCTTCTTGGGATTTTTTCAATAGTCTCCCTGAGGGTGTCCCAAAATGTATCTTTCTCCTTATCTTTTGTGTCGTTCGTGGGTGCATGTACGCCAATAATCACAACTTCCCTTGCAAATAATGTCATTTCAACAGTTATAATACGTTGATTGATGAATGTCCAATTTGTGATTCTTTCTTTCCATGATTTCTTTATCATAATGGAGACTCCTGCTTTGGCTCTTACTGCTTTTGATACCCCACTCCAGATATGTACATAATTATCCAGTTCTTCTTCTCGAGAGATTCATACCAAATAAATTAATAAGAGGCGGAACTGATCCCCTAATGGTACAGAAAACACGACAGAAAGCTGCTGCAGGCGCATCGAAAAAGGCACGTATAATTTAGACGAACGCAAAATATCCAAGATTGGCGAAGTTTCACTGAGGCTCGAAATTTGGCTCGGATTACAATGCGAGATGCATTTAATAGTTTCCACAACGAAAGTCTCTCTAAAAATGTGGCAGAAAATGCAAAGAGATTCTGGTCCTATCTTAAGTAAACCAGCGGAAAGGAGGAGGGGAGACAAGGGACCCAACCCTTCGGAGCAGGTAAAATCGTGGCAAATGTCCGCACACCGGCCAGCAGCTCGTCGGCAGCCTCCGGCCCTTCCCAGAAGCTTCCCGTCCCCTCCCGCCAGAGGCGCCCTCCAGCTGCGGCAGATGGAGCTCCCTGCTACGCACCTGACCCCTCACCGGCCGAGATGGAGCCACACCACGCGCCTCCCGGCTCGGGTGCAGAATTCCAAGTAGCCGTTCACCTGAGCCGAGCCGAACCCTGCGGACCCCACACCCGCCGATCGATGGGCGGCTAGCAGCATAGCCCCAGGTAGCGGCTCGAGGCCGCTTTGTCTGAAAGCGGTTTCAGTTCTGCTTGTGTTCCGGGTTTGCTGCCAGGTGACGAATACAACGCAAGTAAATGTGGGTATCAGCCCCCACTCTTCTGGGTTCTCATCCTCCATCGGCTCCTTTCCCCCCTCCCCCCACTTCGTTTTTTCCTCTCCTTCCCTCCCTTTCCTTTCCCGTCATCTGTCCAGGTTCCCCCCATCTGCCCTCGGCTGTGGTATATCATATTTGTGCCAATTTTTTAGTGCAGTGTTCAAGTGAATGTTCAGTGTTGTTCGTCTTCCCAAAGTGTTGCGAACAGAAACCATGCTGTCGATGGGTGTAAATTTTATATCTCTTGCGAACAAAAATCAGACTGTCGCCGTGTTCTTTTAATTGTATGTCTATTCTTTTACCTGTCTGTTTCATATGTATTTTATTAGCATCATCAACCCTTTGTTTTATGTTTCAAGTTCCACGATTTTCCGCCATATTACCATTTAACTCACCGATTTTATCACCTGCTTTTATTATTTATTATCTTCATTTTTTTAAAACAACTTCTGTAGCCTGAAGAGCGTCGTACTAAGCTGCTGCCAGCCCGCCCCCTTCGGATGGGAGGGGGGGGGGGGGGGACCGAAATTAAATAAAGAAAAAAAATGAGTATCAGCTGAAAGAGTTCATAGGCAAAGTGCTGCTATTAAGCTGTGTTCGCATCGACCCGTTGTCCATAATCATGTTGCATAAATGGAGATGATGTTTTAACTACTGACGACGCCTTTGGCACAATTGTTTTATTAATATCCATTGCAGGATGCAATTTTAGTGTATTTTACTTCTGATGAAGGTATATTTAGATATACCGAAACTGTGGTCAAGAATTTTAATAAATCTTTATCCTGCAACTGTTTTCGCTGTCATCATTTACTGTGATGAAAGAGAATGCTTGTAGTGGAACAACGTCCTCAAGTATTCTCCGCATTTCACCACGCATGACATATTTCATGAAAGGAAAAAAAAGAAAAAAATAAAGAAAGAAACTTTTGGTTTATTGACTGATCTTACTAGCTTGTGCCATAGATAGAAGCGTTTAGTATTATGAACTGTAACTGATCAGATCAACTTGTTCAGTGACCTTGAGAATTATTCTGTGAGCATCTCCTTGGAGTATCCTACCTGTTTCGTTCATAGAGCTCGTATTAAGCGGGCATCAAAAAGAGTGGACTGATTTTCTACTGAGACAAAGGCTTGCCCTTGCTTTAGTGAAGGGGTTCCAACCTTTTAGCTTACCTGTGCTACATCGGAAGAAGACAAGTATTTTTGGTTCGCACATAATACGAGGTGCGACAATAAAGTACTGAGACTGATTTTCTTTGCAAGATGTGGCAACCCTGCAGGCTTGTGTAGGCACAATATCTTTTACCTTGGTCTATAAGCTGCTTCTAGTCCAAGCGGCACATCAAAGCATCTGCTCAGTCGTGAGTTGTGCTGTAATAATTAATACGTGTTTGTGTCTCTCGTCACGGAAATGGAACCGCATAATATTGCGTAACGGTATGCAATTCCTTTTGCGTTAAATTGGGTGAAAACACGACGACAACTTACGGTAAGCTTCAGAAGGCTTTTGGAGCGGAGGTTATGTCAAGAGCTCAAGTTTTTCGTTGGCATAAAAAGTGTAGTGAAGGCAGAACGAATACTGAAGATGAAGACTGCAGTGGATGACCATCAGCCACATGGACGAATGTCAACTTGGCCAGGATGGCAGCCGATCTGTTAGAGGAAACAGAAATCAATCCAGAATTGTTGAGCCGTGTTATCACTGGTGATGAAAGTTGTTTTTTTGAGTGCGATCCATAGACAAAACGCCCAAGTTCGCAATGGTGCTCAAAAGGATCACCCATAAAAAAAAAACCTCGCATGTCAAAATCAAAAGTGAAATGCATGTTTGTGTGCTTCTTTCAAATGGTTCAAATGGCTCTTAGCACTATGGGACTCAACATCTTAGGTCATAAGTCCCCTAGACCTTAGAACTACTTAAACCTAACTAACCTAAGGACATCACACACACCCATGCCCGAGGCAGGATTCGAACCTGCGACCGTAGCAGTCCCGCGGTTCCGGACTGCAGCCGCAGAACCGCTAGACCACCGCGGCCGGCGTGCTTCTTTCGTTCAAAGGGAATTGTTCATAAAGAGTGGGTGCCTCTTGGACAAACAATTAACCAACATAGTCACAGTTAACTAATATTACTACAAATAAATTTTGGAAAGACTTTTGTAAAAGAGTTCTTTGTGTCCGTGCCAACATTGCTGATAATTGGATTCTGCATCACTATAATGCGCCATCCCATACTGCTCTGTCAGTACAGCAATTTTTAACCTCAGAGCCGGCCGCGGTGGTCTAGCGGTTCTGGCGCTGCAGTCCGGAACCGCGGGACTGCTACGGTCGCAGGTTCGAATCCTGCCTCGGGCATGGGTGTGTGTGATGTCCTTAGGTTAGTTAGGTTTAAGTATTTCTAAGTTCTAGAGGACTTGTGACCTAAGATGTTGAGTCCCATAGTGCTCAGAGCCATTTGAACCATTTTTTAACCTCAGAACAAATTTCAGTACTACCACAGCCACTTTATTCACCATATATCGCTCCGTGCGACTTTTTTCTATTTCCAAGAGTCAAAACGGCGGTCAATGGACCCCATTTTCAAAAAACACAATATGTCCAATAAGCTGTGACGAAGGTCTTGCAGGATATTACAGAAGATGAGTTCCAGAAATGTTACCATCAATGGCAGAAGCGCTGGAAAAAGTGTGTGCAATCAGAAGGGAACTACTTTGGTTGAGACAACACTAAACTTGACTAAAACGGTAAGCAAAATTTTTTTCACATCAGTCTCATTACTTCATTGTCGCACCTCGTATATTTTACACTAATAATAACCGCTGGAAAAAAGAGACGGTCGGAAGTATATACGCTGGTGACCAAAATTAAAGCAACAAACGGAATTTTGCAAGGTTGTGTTTATTTTGCCGCAAAACGGTATAGACAGGTGATTGTTGCATAGAAAAATGTAAAGAATACAGAACGTAATCAACCGCAACATATATAAAGGTAGACAAAAGTGTTCTTCATTTTTTTCCAACTTAATGGATTTGCACACCTCTTCTGACGGCTATTTAAAGCGCTGAGTATGGGATGTGATCACCTCTGGCAGGAATACAGGCCTGACAACGTCGGGACATGCTGTGAATGATGTCATCAATCTCATGTTGAGGCAATAACACCCATTGTTCCTGCAGGGATGCTCACAAATCTTGGAGAGTGGTTTTGGATGCTGATGTTATGCAACCCGTCCCCTAGAGCATTCCAGACATGTGTGAATATGTGTGTCCAAAAAACTATCAGACACCCATGCTCTATGAGGCCGAGCTTTATCGTTTATCAATACTAAGTCTGGGCCAACAGCACCTCGCAACAACTGCACATGAGATCTCAAGATCTCCTCAGAGAACCTGACAGCAGTTAAATCTTGCTGATTCTCCCGTCCAGTTTCATTAAGGGGTTTTTGAGTGGTCAACATCATCCCTGCCCACACCATTAGGGATACTTCTTGATACCGGTCTCTTTCTACGATGTTTGGGTCTCGAAATCGTGTTCCACGAGCCCTCCAGAGGCGAACCCATCGAGAATCACTCTCCAGACGAAATCGGCACTCATCTGTGGAAAGATCATTAGCCCACCGTTCGACCAAGCAGGTGGCATATTGACGGCTCCACTCTAGACGTTCCCTTCTGTGAAGACACGCCACAGGTAAACAGACAGTAGATCTCCAACAATTAAAGCCTTCTGTATACCGTTTGCCTCGATACAACACGGCCAGCGTATGCCTCGAGGTCAGATGCCAGTTGCAGTGCAGTACTTAGGCGGTAACATCGTGTCCTTACAGCCAGATAGTGGTCCTCTCTATCCGATGTCACATGTGGGCGGCCCTGCCCTGGTCTTCGGGATATAGTTTCGGTCTCTATAAACTATCGCCTCATTCGCAAAACAAGAACGATTCACATTAAGCTATCGGGCCAAATCAGTTTGCGACTCTCCTTTCATTCTTGATACGGTCCTCCACATCAAAGAGTCTGTAGGCCTCTTTTCTGTGCCATACTGCACCGTCTGTGACTGTACACAGCGATTATGGATATGGGACTATCCTGCAAATACTACCCCGCTTGATAGGTGGCCCTTGGCGTGTAGTCCGTTGATCGAAATGCGTTCTTCCGTGCAGAATACGATCGCTACGACATCTCTTGACAGTTTGATTGTATTGTGAATTACACACAGGATGGGGAAATAGCAGCTCGTTGCCTTACTTTTAGACACCAGTGTGGTTAATACATTTGAGGAATTTAGAATTTATTTGAAAAAAGCAAGATGGAATTAATTTGATGTTTGATATATAAAATTTTATTAATAATACATAAGTAATGACAAATCGTAAATTAATGTGAAATTTGACTTTAATTTGGGAAACTAATGAATCAATATCAGGCTCGATCCAAGTGGTTACAAGGTGGCATTTCTCAGGGTGTTGTCAGGGTGCGCATCTGAGATTTTACTCTTTGTGTGCTTTACTCTAGCAACTAACTATTAACAAACTTACGTGCTTCCAAACAAAGATGAAACATGTACCGCATGACTGTACAGCAAGGGTTATTTGTCTCTGGGCAGGTATGATTTGTGAAAGTCCAACAAAAGCACGTGAACAAATTTTTCTTTTAGCTTGATGTCTCACTGCAGTTCTATGCATTGCATCTGAAAATCTTCTGGCAACGTGGTCTCTCATCTTCAGTCATAGTTTTAATCATGCTGGTAATAATGCAGCACTATCTACTGTTAGCTAGCACCGGTTGACACTAGTTCCAAGACGATGACTCACGAGATCTACCGACAAATACCGACGAGAAAAAGTACAAAGTTGTTGCTGCCAGACAGTACAGTACAGCCACGTTGTAAATAACTTTCTCTACTGTCTGTAAGCTGTGAGGGGAATGAGCATGATGACCGGAGCGGGGCGACGAAAGGCAAGGAAGGCAGCTTTCGCCATCAGGTACAGTACTAACACATATCGGTTTGTACCGAACATCTACCATGGTAAAAATTACACACAAAAGTAAAATGATTTCGTGAAAGCCCATTACAGGGATGTTAATTTTCAAATGTGATTCTTTTTTTTGCAATGGATATGTTATGAAAGTAAACCTGTTATAACAGAATTACGGTACTGTTAGATTCAAAACATTGCAGTTGTTGCAAACCGAATGAACATTTCAAACTTCTACGGACTTACAGAGATCAGATCTACGGTGAAAAGATTCTTTAACATAGATGTAAGAAATAAGACGGAATTTCCCTGTATTTCCTTAAATTAATTTTATTGTAAGTCTCTAGATCTCTCGTTTTGCAGCTGTAACTGAAGCGCTGCTCATACAATGCATCGATCTTAACGTGTTGTGCTTGAATGCTACACAGTCCACTGCCGAAAGCAACGACACACCACCGACACACTGTCGAACATGTGCAACAATACGTCGGTCTGTCAGTCCAGATTCTTGCTGGCCCACAACGTGACCCCATTCAGATGGCTGAAGTTGTTCAACAGGATGCATGGTTGTACCCTAGAATGAACTTTGCAAACACTGTTTGACTCTAAGCCCAGCGTAGTTACTGCATGAAGAGTGAAACCAGAGGGCACTCAGGACTGCCTCCTAATCGCCATCTGATCGCCGATGATCGTGACAGATCACAATTTGACAACAAAAGTGATGTTCATACCTACCTACATCACTGGGGGGGGGGGGGGGGGATGACCTTCATTACCCGTTGTTAAAGCTGTCAGAAGCTCAGAAAGGAGTTCAGTATGCAGCAACGGAAAAGCTACATAATTTTGACAAAAACATGAAATGCCTGACAGCGAAGCAGGTTTTAAATTTAATTTGAAATAAATTCTCCTGGACAACTCCTTCTATTCGAATGACGAATTTCTGTTTAAAAACTGGTAGCAGAAAAAAAAAATTAGGTGAAGGTATGAGACGATGAGTCTAAGATGACGAATCGTTAATTTAATAGGGCTGCCGAGAGGAAGCAGAACTTGAAAGACTTGTCTTGCTAGATGGTAGCATAACATGTGTGCTACAATAGGAACTACAGCTACCTGCCACCATTTTGCCGTGAGGCTCCATCATTTGTGTTGATAAGCATATTATTTTTAATATTTCAGTGCATCGATATAACACCTGGACTACATGTGGTAAGTTTTCCATCCTAGTTTCAGTTTTTTTGTAAACTATAAACTGTGCTGTTTCTTTAATATCTATAGCAATCTCCAAAGAGAATTTAGTGAACTTTTGTTTCTAGTTTTAGAATATAAATGGCCGCTTCGGGCAAGTCGACGAATGTACTTGGCGGACAAGATGACGAATTCGTCATCTTATCCAAACATTTCGTAAACTATTTTAATAATCTTTTCAGTTCCATTTGCAGCATTCAAGATGGGTAACAAATATAAAAGAATGGCCAATAGACAGTAATGGCCCCAGTAATCTATGGTCCTAGCTATGCAGGAGGTAAAGAATGGTGCGGCAGTGTATGGAACTGCGAAAAACTACATCCTTCCGGAAGCTATATTGCGTTACACTAAGAAATACACGAAAGAAGCAAGTATTTTTAAACGTAATACCTCAGTTTTAAGTTGGAGCCACCACAGAAGCTAAATATAATGGTATTTAATTAATGTATTACGTTCGAAAAAAATCAATTTCATTTATTTTTCAGACTATGCCGACCAACGCAGGACAGTTTAGATGTACATTCACTGATGAGCAGCTGCAAAACCTCAATGAATATGTCCAGGACTTGGACAGAAGGGCTTTCGGTTTAACAAGAAAACAGTTTGCAAAACTCACCTTTGACAACGCTGAAACACTGCAGATTCCGCACCGCTTCAACAAAGAAAAAAAGAATGTGGGTAACGACTTCATCCAGAGCTTTAAGGACAAATTCGACTCTTCCGTCGGAAAACCAGAGGCTACATCTGCAGCCAGACTGGCAGCTTTTAACAAAACTAGCGTTCAAGCGATCTTTAATCTATAGTCACAGATTCCAGTTGAGAAAAAGTATGGACCTCATCGATTTTATAATGTAGATGAGACTGGCTGCTCAACTGTTCCCACTAAAAATTTGGGTATCTTAAGTCCAAGAGGAAATCGTAGGGTTATCAAATTCTATTCTTCTGAAAGGGAAGTGAACGTTAGCGTAGCATGCGATTTCATTGTTGTTGGTCATTATGTCCACCTTTCTTCATATTCCCCAGGGTGTGGATGCAGCAGCACTTTATGAACAAGTCAACGTCCGGTTCTGTGGGTGTGTGTAATGAATGTGGGTGGTTGAACGCTAAAACATTTATCCTGTGGTTAGAATATTTCATAAATAATGTAAGGACAAGCAAGGAGAACCTAATTCTGCTACTGACGGATAACCACACATCACATACTACACCGAATGCTGTCAATTTATGTAAAAAAATCATATTAGTTTACTGGGTTTTCCCCCTCATACCAGCTATCATATGCAACCACTGTATTCGGTTTTCTATGGCCAATTTAAAACTGCCTCAGCCGGGCTAGTGATGATCAGTTAATGGGGCTTACAGGACAAGAGATAAGCATTTAAAGATGTTGCTGGGTTATTTAATGTAGCACACAGCAAGGTTGCTTCAATAAGTAATGGCGTAAACGGTTTTAAAACAACTGGATTAGTTTCACTGAATTCCCAAGTACTCATTGATTCTGACTTCAAGCAATCGACGACAACAGAGAGACAAAACAAAGCCTCATCGGTTTGTCTGGATGAAAAAGAAGTAGCTGGATCATTTGGCGCCTCTGCAGGTAACGCAGATGACGCCGCAGTTGGCCTAGCTGGACCGTCCTGTGGTCCTGAAGTTAACACTGATGAAACTGCAAAACCTGGACCATCTTGTGTAGAATAATCTTACTTCGCCCTACCTCTTTTACCTAATGCTGCTGGAAAAGAAAGAAAACAGAGGAAAAATTCACCCTCATTCCACATCACAAGCAACCCTGTCAAAAGAGCTTTACAAAATAAAGAAACTGAGAAGAAAACCAAAGAAAAGAAGAAAACCAAAAGAAAAGAGACGAAAAACAGAATGCCAAACGGTTGCTAAGAGAAAAAGAAAAAAATTAATGTGATAAGGACCACTTTCTGGAAGATTCCTCAGATTCCTCGATATCAGTCAATTACAATGAAGATGACGACGATATTGATCTCGTCCGAGAACTTCGTACAATCTACAATGACCATAGAAAATCAGAGACATGGTATCCTTGTTCTCGCTGTCAAAAATGGGCCCATACTGCTTGTAATGGGCTCACCGGTGCAGAAGCAAATCGTAACGCATATGTATGCAACCACTGTGCTTAAAATAAAATGATTTTTTTATATTTATTCACTTGCGTTTTCTTTCGCTATCTTATCCACCACTTACGTCATCTTACCTGCAAACTATGGTAAGATGACGAATTTGACATCATTAAATAAAAAAAGTTGAAGAAATCGCCTTAAATAGTAGATTTGGAAAAAATTGTAAAATCAGTAGTTAAAAATAAAACTATCTCGTTTGCTTTAAATTATTGATATAAGCAATCGGTTCAAAAACATAGAGGTAAAGAAATTTCTAAAGCTTACTGTCTTCGTCTTACCCTCCCTTCCCCTGCTTGTAGTTCATGAGTAGGACTGAAGGTAGTGCCGGCCGGTGTGGCCCAGCATCTCTAGGCGCTTCAGTCTGGAACCGCGCGACCGCTAAGGTCGCAGGTTCGAATCCTGCCTCGGGTATGGGTGTGTGTGATGTCCTTAGGTTAGTTGGGTTTAAGTAGTTCTACGTTCTAGGGGACTGATGAGCTCAGATGTTATGTCCCATAGTGCTCAGAGCCATTTGAACCAACCACTAAAGGTAGTAATGCGTCCCTTTATTGTAACAGTAACCACTTATACATCTTCTGTGTACTGACGCTCATTCCGCATCATTTCGATTAAAGAATCGTTCAAACGGTCTGTGGAATATAAAACTAACTAACTAACTGAATCACTAACATTGCAACCCCTCTCAATATGCACATACCCTGATGCCACTGAACACAATGTTGCACTATTTTTTCCGGCAAGGTACTTTCATGTTTTTAAAATGACAACACACCTCGCGTCTTCAATCTGGCCCACATCCCTCAAACCACTTACGGTTGACTCTGTTAATGCCAATCGTATGCAGTAGCTGTGCGATAGTTCAGAAAGAAAGGGTACAATGCTGTGGCTTGGGTGACCAGTACGCGTGCAACTTCAAAGAGACATGAGACCTCTACCGTTCATAAGAGCGCTCGAGTTTCGTCACGTATGTCGCATCTAGCTGAAGCCACTAATTGTTGATTGGATCCCGTAGAGCTACCAGACGGCAGTGTTGACGCTTGCTGCGGTTCCGTATAATTCCAGGTATTCTCAATGACGTTAACACAGGTTGATTTAGCGGGACATTTGATGGGCGATATGGTGCCTGTGTCCTCGAGTCAGGAAAATACGCGTACAGCTCTGTGAACAAGGCTGTTGTTATTGTGGAGGACTGGAGTGTCCTCAGGATGCTCATTATGAATGCGTAGAAGGAAGGGCAACACCGGTTCACCAGAAATCCTGGTTCGTCTTCACGGTAACCGAAATGAGTCGAGTCAAGTCATGCTGCGAAAAAAATCCTCAGAGCATCAAGAGACACCTTAAACCTCACCTATATACAAAATGCAGCTTACATGCCTTACTGGATCCTCGGTGCATTCTACGCGTAGGACCATTTGGAAAAAGAGGCAAATTTGCAACTCGTCGGAGAATACTACACGTTTCCATTCAGCTACTTCCCAGTTAGTGTGTCGTTTGGAACTTTGACAAATTCAGTTCTTTGTGCTACTGTGGGCAATGGTTTATTGAGAGGTATGTAATGAGCTCGTCGTCACGCTGTGAAGGCCCAAAGGATGTCTAACGGCCGCAATGTCATCCTTTGCCGAAAATGGTGTCATGCAGATGCAGTGTGTGTGTGTGTGTGTGTGTGTGTGTGTGTGTGTGTGGCGGAGGGGGGGGGGAGGGGGGGGGAGGGGGGTGGAATGTTGTCAGGGCACCTCTATCCGGGGCGTTTTGTAAGACTTTCCATATCGTGTAACCGCTACTACTCGGTCAAGTAGCTACACAGTTGGTATCACGAGACTGAGTAAACCCTGTGCCAGTCCTCCCATGAAGGAAAAATCCTTGATAGTACCGGGGATCAAACCCGCGTTCTTCATTAAGCAGCCATCTATGCTGACCACTCAACTGCTTAGCGGTTTCCAAATGTTCACCGCATTAATTTCGCCTCTCAGTGTACTCTAGCAAACTGGTTTAAATGGAGCTGCATTCATTGACAACAGTTTCTGTCGGGTTTGCAAATGACTGACTCGTCTCCAATCCCTGTCAGTCATGGACATGTGCCAACGCATCAGCTCTGGCAGCAGCCCAGGTGGGGACCGAGCTGAACACAGCTTGGATGATGGACACAGGTACATCATTCCTCTTTACTTCATCTCACTGCCATCTTGGTTATGAGCTAACCAAGCATGACTCACTTGAGCCATCCTTACAGCATTACTTCTGCCAGTACCTCATCTCCTGCCTTCCAAACTTCCGCCTGGTTATTGGATGTTGAGACATTACAACGCCACCACGTGTCAGGCACTACGATCAGTGACTTTGGCACTGGGATGAAGTAAACAAGAATGATGTACCTGTGTCCATCATCCAAGCTGTGTTCGGAAGAGCACTTGCCAGTAGAAGGCAAAGGTCCCGAGTTCCAGTCTCGGTGTGGCACACAGTTTTAATCTGCCAGGAAGGTTGAATAACACGTGTTTTCAATAGGTGATAGATATATAGGACGTGCTGGTAAAGGAAACAGCTTAACATACAACGTATCGTGGGTTAGGACAGAATGGGGAACATACTGTCTTCCAATATTGTGTTGAAAGATGTCACGGAGACCTCAGATATAGGACACAGCGGCCGGCCTTAAGCCTCACAAATAACCATCTGTCCATATTATCGACTATGAGAAATAGAGGTGATAATGTTGGATACCCAGTGTCACCATGCCAGGTCGTTGACATGTACAGTGATGAAAAGTGTAGTGTGCCAACACTCCTTTTCCTCACAATCTCCACAAATGGATACATCCAGAGTAACGATGTACGCGACTGGAGAGGCGCCGTGGTGGCAGCGTGTTGATGGACGCATGACTGTCGGCACCTCTCTCTCTGTTGTGGCTTCAGCGAAACCGCAACTATGACGACCATGCTGACAGGCATTGACGCTCCAGGTATTCTCGCACTGTCCGTATGACTGCTTGTCTTGCTGCAAACAGTCGCTGATTCAAGGTACTTGACTCTGGTGTACAGCCCTGCATGGCCGAGCGAGTTTGCCTGTCTTCTGGTCTGCTAATCCTGTGAGGCCGTTCACGCTTTGGACTGCATATTAACTGTGAGATCCCGATCGACGCGAGCAGTAACGTCACGGATTGACGAACCGCAGCATAGATAGGTCACAATCCTGACTTTATGGATTTCTGATACGTGCTGGTAGAAGTTTCTCCTCCTTATACAAGCCAAAACACGACAGTCTCGCAATCAATCAACATTCAGGTGCGATCTGTGAATGAGAAACCCAAAGAACAGTTCATCATTGTACAGAGTGATTCCATGATGATGCTACAAACTTTCAAAGATGGCGGAGAAGGATCAGAGCGTCGTTATGATCTAAGGGACCCTGATACGGTAACTACTGAGTCACCGGCTCGTACGTTTTTAAACGATTCACACGGCTGGAAGTCCGAGTGAATTTTTTCACTATATATGGATCTGGAACAAGCGTACCGTAGGGAACTTTAGCAAGTAATCCTGTAGTTTCTGCTATACTCCAAGTCTTCCAAGCCAATATGTTAGCATCAGGGAAAGCTTCAAGGCCTCCATAATCAAAATCATGCATACGACCGAGATGTATCTCTTTATCTCGTTATTTTGTTGACAATTCAGAATTTTTTTGGTTGTAAATTACGTACAGATAAATTACCCGTTTTTTGTTGGTGGCAAGGGTATGCTTTGACTGAATTTACTTTTTGAATGAGATTTCAACTAAACGAATGGTAACAGCTGGTGGATAGCGGGCAGCAGTTCTTTGATGAGAGTCACATGCTCGCTGTGGGGTTGTTTGTTTTGTAACTACATTTGGAGCCCTGTCATTTATGGCTAGCTGCACACTGGTAACACAGCGTACCCTCCCCCCCTCCCTCCCCTCCCTCCCCCGCCACCTGCCATCAACTACATACACTCCACGCCGTAGCAATCTGTCGATCGCAAAGTAACTTTATTAGAGGTTTAGTTAACGGTTTACGTCAGTGGGATTCGACACTGCGTTTGGATATCCCCACTGCCCATAATTGACGCTACGGCGCCTGTAGGTAGTCAGCTAGAAATTTGCATTCTGCACTGGGTAACAGTGATAGACAATAGAACAGTTATCGTAGTCCGTCTGTTATTCAAATGTTGAGAGTTTTTGGCTTCAGCAACGTCGATGTTACGACGCTTCTATTGGAACTGCACAGGATAGTGTTGTTTAAAATCTAGTTGCGTTTTTTACCTCCCTTCTGTTTTATGAATACGGCGGGAATGAATGGTGGGCGGTACTGTCCTTTATATCACTCGTTCGAAAATACAGTTTATTTGACGCTGTAATCCCCTGTTACCACAATAATTTTTGCACCTTCTTTACAATTTATTTGAGGCTGCTAAAATTATTCCTTTCATCTGTTGATAACGGGACTTTATTTCGGCTAATGGTCTCCTCATCCAATGCTAATTTTCGTGTTAGTGAGCTGATTCTTCATGTCTTCTGTGAAGGAAAGGAATATTATGGATAAGGTAGCGTTTGGTAAAGTATTCCCTCAATTGTGCGCATCAAACAGAAGTCCATGGATCAGTAGATGTACTTCCTTGGGTAGGGAATCCATTTCTCCGTCAAATGATCTAGTTATTCATTAATTTCTAGCTAAATGTTTACGGTGAAGATTGGTCACTGACCTTTAATGTTCATCCCTTTCCTAGACAAGCGACAATGTTCGTACAGCTTCGTCCGAAGGAAATTTTACTATTTTAGTTTTTGGTTGATCAAAGGTTTTCGGCTTAATTGGAGCGTGTTGTGCAAGGTGAATCCATTTCTTTGATTAGTCTTTGCTCTCACGATGTAAATTATTTATCTACGTTTTCTTAGCTGCGAAAACATGTTTGGAAACTCATTTAGATTATGCGAAACAGAGGTGATGGTGCTGTGAACCCAATGGCAGCCTATTACTCCACGCCAGACCTAGGCCCCAAAGACAAGTGCTCCTCGAAGATTCAGCGAGAAGTTGTACACAAAAAAGGTACTTGTCTCTTACTTTTAAAAACTCTGCAGGAATATTGATCTTCCATTCCGTGCAACAGATAGCAACTGCATCAGCTATGTTGTCTTCAGCTTCCTCATATCGAAAATATTGTGCAAGTTATTGAATACACGTTATTCTAAGAGGTTTCCACGTTTCATTATATTAAGAGTGTTAAGTTAGCTATCAACCATGACAATGACGTACAGAATGCGTTTTGGAATGGTTAACCTGCTGGCATTCAGATGGAGTCACTCGTGAAACTTGTGAATTTTTCTTTAATCACACCATGTTCTACTTTCTTCACTGTCGTTGTTGAAATGAGTCAGTATAATTAGTTAAACATACAGTGGAATACATAAATATTCTTGAGTAAATTACAGGCAGGCGCTGTATTGGATATACACTGCAGGAAAAACTTTAGAACACCCATTGAGAGGTTTGCAGTTCATTTAAAATTTATTGTATGAGTAGAAACAAAAAGTATGGACAACGTGGAATGATTACATGTACAGATCAGTAGCTCAAGCGGGTCTGAGGTATCAGACAAGGATCCAGGCTGAAGCACCCACGTTAGAACACAATGTAGACTTCCCGGGCAGCAATGCGGGCACTGGCTCTGGCAATCAGACGATCATAAAGGTGACGAATACTGTCTTGCGATTCTGTATGCCCTAACTGCTCGATCTGTTGGCATAGCTTTTTAAGATTTGTGAGTAGACTCTGTAAGAGTTGTGGGTAGATGAGTCGCACGATGCAATTATCGTCCCATTATGACACATAAGTGCTCGATTGGAGGTCTGCTGCGTGTCTTGCATCGCACGTCGATTTTCATGGGTAGTGTGTGAGCGAGCATTATCCTGCTGGAATAGCATGTCACAGTCCTGTTGTAAGAAAGGCAGAAGAACAGGTCGAGCAACATTCTTCACATATGGAACGCTCGTCAGCTTTCCCTCCACTGACACTGAAGACATATTGCGTATTGCTCTCGATACTATACAGCTTTGTGTGGGACCATTGAATGTCAGACATGTGCGCTGTTTGAGACAGCACTCACCACATCTACGCCGTGTCTTTTCAATTATGTGCCGTGCTATTGTAGTATTGTCACTATTCGATCGGCCGTTCTTAAAACCGCTAAGAGGGCATGAACTATTCTTTTAACTCCGTTGTTAATTATTCGTGCCTGTAATTTATGGCTAGTGTTCATCTTCCATTTCCAGAATTCAATTAATAAATGAAACAGCCTCAGTTCTAACACTTTTAATAAGTTCTGCAATAGCCGGCCGCGGTGGTCTCTCGGTTCTAGTCGCGCAGTCCGGAACCGCGTGACTGCTACGGTCGCAGGTTCGAATCCTGCCTCGGGCATGGATGTGTGTGATGTCCTTAGGTTAGTTAGGTTTAAGTAGTTCTAAGTTCTAGGGTACTGATGACCACAGCTGTTAAGTCCCATAGCGCTCAGAGCCATTTGAACCATTTTTTTTCTGCAATAATATTATTGGGTCCTGCTGCTTTCCTGTTCTTCATCTGCTTTAATCCTTCTTGTACCTCCTCCAATGTAATATTGTCTCCTTGGTATATTTCATCACCTTGTTCTTTGCCCTGGCCTATTTTCGTTAGTTTAATTTTATCGTTGTTTTCTACCCATAATCGCTGTTTTATCTAAGCTTCTTTCTCTGCTATGTTTAATCGCGTGGAATCTTATTCTTGTTTGTTATTTTGTTTCAGGAGTTTGTAAGCCATCTATTGTCTTCCGTACATATCATTTTCAATGTTTGGTACCATTCTTTTCTAGGAAAAGCTACATTTTTCTTTATACTGACCTCTGACCTTTCGTTTCTTCTGTAGATTTGTAATTCATCTGCTGTATGTTCATTACATCTTTTTTTCATGGATTTTCTTAGTATTAGTTTCTTAGTGTTAGTTTCAAGTATGGTGATAGTGCTATGAGGAAACCGAAGAATGCGCAGATCTGGAAGCGTAGTTTGACGGTGAAAGACGTCAGCAAATGTCTGTGTTTAGACTGTTTAGTGATGGAATTCTGGTGCCAAGGACTATTTCTATTCTCTGTTATGTGGGATGAGCATAGGTACACTTGTCACGTGATGCGTTCTGTGTCATATCTCACCAGATGTTGTTGAACACTCAATCTGTGAGTGAGTTCGCTGTGGCACGGCCACCTGTTGCAACACTGCCTGACAGAAAAGTTAAGGACGATTAAGTTAAAAAAATGGCTCTGAGCACTATGGGACTCAACTGCTGTGGTCATAAGTCCCCTAGAACTTAGAACTACTTAAACCTAACTAACCTAAGGACAGCACACAACACCCAGCCATCACGAGGCAGAGAAAATCCCTGACCCCGCCGGGAATCGAACCCGGGAACCCGGGCGTGGGAAGCGAGAACGCTACCGCACGACCACGAGATGCGGGCTGACGATTAAGTAGTGGAGTAAACGAAATGAAGCTTCACTGACTAAGAGGGTACGTGATTTCCTTTCAGAGGTTACTATATCACATGAAATGTACGACAGACTAGCCATTATGAGGCAACTTATCAGCATGACGTTGCACGCCCTCTGTCCCGGATACATACACTAATTCAGACGGGAAGGGTATCATAAAGGCCGGCCGCTGTGGCCTAGCGGTTCTAGACGCTTCAGTCTGATACCGCGCTGCTCCTACGGTCGCAGGTTCGAATCCTGTCTCAGGCATGGATGTGTGTGATGTCCTTAGGTTAGTTAGGGTTAAGTAGTTCTAAGTCTAGAGGACTGATGACCTCAGATGTTAAGTCCCATAGTGCTTAGAGGAATTTGAACCATGTTTGGTATCATAAAGCCGTTGTATTCTCTCCTGAGGCAAGCTGACCAGCACTGGTGCTTTATATCCCGGATGCTGGCGCTGAGATCGAGTTCAAGTCCTAGCTGATCCCACACAAGTTCCAGCGGGGACAGATCTTGGGCTCTTGCTGGTCACAGGTGAGCCGTGGCTGGCTCATGTTATGGGTTGGATTAAACCTTGGTTGCTATTCTGTGTCTAGTCTCCCACGGTTATCGCGATTGTGCTGTTATCCTCTCTCTCCGCGAGTGACAGAAGCGGTGTGTACCGATATTCGCACTTTGTACTATCTTTGGCCTGGCGCTTAATGTTTCAGGCTGTGCTGTGTGCGACCAGTTGGTCGGTTGGCGGGGAGCAGCGAGCAAATCTCCGTGGCGCGTAGTTTCGCCGAGGCCGCATGGCGGCGTCCACGCGCGGAGTGTGTGGTGCTGTTCTCATTGCTACGAGGTCCGTGGCTCACCGATCCTGGACACGAAAGTTGAGTTTTGACTTAATCTACCAGCAAGTCACGACTGTTCACATTGTGTCGTTTGAATTTCGTTGTCGGCTGTTGGGACATTCCTGCGAGCAACAATGTGTGTTTTCAAGTTGGTAAAATTTAGCCACCCTCTGGTGGAGTTTAACTGTACTTCGTTATTTTGAAAAAGTGAAGCGCACCAGCGGAATCTTCTGCCTTGTAGCCGTTAACGTTCCGATTACACGCCCTGGCCGTTAATGTAAATTTAGGCAGTGTATTTTCCTCATCGTGTTGTCGCTGTCCAACAAGGTGTGTAGTTTGACAGCTCAATGTATAATTTGTTGTGGGCACCAATACCTTCTACGTTGTTTCATTGAAATCCCTGTTGTGTGCTGCTCGGGTGGAGCGGAAGTTATCTTGTTGGTGGGTCCGTTGACTGTCTGTCGGTTGGGTTGTTGTCGGTTCGAGAATGGTTGGGCCGACTGCCTGTCTCACATAAGCGAGCGTTTGTGTTTGAATTCCAGGCCGACCCTGGGAAACTTCTGAGCGCCGTTGGGTGTACTGCCTTTTCTTATTTGTTCCGGTTGTTTGTATTTGAATGGCCTCCAGCCGTTTTTTTTAAATTAAGGTAGTTTTACCCTTAAGGAATAAGATTGTTTCGGCCTTCAGCCTAATTAAAGAACTGTTTTAAGATAAGGCCTTTTGGCCTTTTAAAAATTTATTTTGGTTTGAGTCTTAAGTGATGGGCCTCCAGCCGATTTCTAAATTAAAGTTGTTTTGCTCTTAAAATTTGAGATTGTTTGGGCCTTGAGCCTTATTGAAATAACTGATTTAAGATAAGGCACTCTGTTTTTTAGATTTCTGATTTTGGTTTGAGTCTTAATTTATTGGCTTACAGCCGATTTTAAATTAAAGTGGTCTTGCCCTTAAGACATGAGACTGTATGGCTTATTCAGCTGGTAATGAAATTCGAAAAGTTAATGCTGTGTTTTTTTAAAGTTCTCGGCTCTTGTAATGTTTGGTCAAATAAATAATGTTGTATGTTCTACTGTAACTGACAGCCGCTTACTTTGGCCCCTTTCCACAAATTAAATTACCTGTCCTGTCCTGCAGCTTTAGCAGGGCGTCTCAACAGGATTATCTGAACATCACGAAGACAGATTATATAGAGATGTGCTGTCTGTGATCTAGCACTGATCTGCTGAAAAATGTCAACACAGTACTGTCACGCCAGAGATGATTCATAAGGACGCAGGATGCACACGACACACCGTTGCATTAGTAAAATTTTCACAGTCACTATCAGCGATGACCTGAAGCCATACACGGTGGTTCTCTACACCATGATGTAGGCGGAACACCGCTGTGCTTCTAGAAAACATCATCAGTCCTTACTTCCCCGTCATGGCACCACTTCAAACACAGCCTTTTCTGCTGTGGCTTCCCTAATCCAGCTGCGGCTAGGCTACGACCAATGGCGTATAATGTGTAATGCCACTACGAAGCATAGCCAAGGCGCAGCAGTTGAATAAGTGAACGCTCATGCCATCTGTTGGATAGTTGTGCAAACAAAAGCACAGGTGCTTCCGCCTGGCGGCAGTCAAATGAAATAGCGCTACGAGTAAGACAGTATCTGAATAGTGCTGCGCTTGGACGACGAAACAAAGAAGCATTAAAATAGGATAATATTATTATGTATAGTAAAAATATTATATATATATATATATATATGTGTGTGTGTGTGTGTGTGTGTGTGTAAAATGACTGTAATTGAATATGGTAATGTTATGGTATGTCCATTTGTAAATAGAGAACTTGGCATAGTGTAAATTAATATTTAAATGTGAGGGAAATCCCCGAGAACGCGAACAATGCAGGGTGGCGCGCGAATTTAGCAGTAGAGAGAGATGTGTTCTGGAACTGTTCAGATGCAAAACAGAGATTACGCGGCGCGAAAGTGACGGTTTTAGTACGGTACGGTAACGTGGCTTATAGACAGTTAAAAGTGAGCTTACAACAAACACGAACTGGATTTATGGTGTGACAGCAAGTCAAATGGATAATAAGGCTTGCAGGATGCAACATTTCGACGGAGACGGCTTGTGAGCGATATAGTTGCTGTTCCCGCTCAAAAAGCACATGCTATGCCTTGCGGAAGTCTGCGTAATTTACGACGGACTGCAGCGACCAGCAGCAAGGTATGAAGTGACCAGTGTCTGCAGCTAATGTTGCAATTTGATCTTACTACCATATGAGATCCATTGATGAGCTCACGCCAGCACAAGCAACGAACTAGTAGTTATCGTATGTCAGTGTTTTTATGAACAGTGCATTTTATACCGCCGCCATAACAGGTACATTTATCCGTAGCGAACCAGTTTATGTATTTATCAAGTCAAGTTCTCTACAGTGTAATGTCTGAGTGAAATAATAAGTTTGTGATTCAAAGTGCATTCCACGAGTGTCATCAATTATTTACAGAAAATAGTTCATTATTATTCCAAATCCATCACTGTGTATGCAGTAATACTAGGAAAAAGGCTATATTACGTGAGTATCGGCGTATTAATGCAACAAGAGGATATAATCGGAGTTAACGCCGAAAATTTCCAACAAACGCCGGATTATAAAAAATGGCTCTGAGCACTATGGGACTCAACTTCTGAGGTCATTAGTCCCCTAGAACTTAGAACTAGTTAAACCTAACTAACCTAAGGACATCACACACATCCATGCCCAAGGCAGGATTCGAACCTGCGACCGTAGCGGTCTCGCGGTTCCAGACTGCAGCGCCTAGAACCGCACGGCCACTTGGGCCGGCGCCGGATTATACAACTGACAGAAGACGCCAGGTACTGTGCCACATTAATTACAGTTCAACTCGATGTGGTGGCTTTTCAGTACATTATCAACGTAAAAACTCATTCAGTTTCATTAGAACAAAATGATTCTAAAGTAATGTTTTTAACATCTCTATTAACCATCAATTCTATCGTGTTCATTGATTATTCAATTAAAGAATTTATTGGCACCACAGTACTCATTGTACCTTCATTACAATGCAAAGTCAGTAACATTAAAATCATTACTGACAGTTGGTGTAGATCAATCTAACTTACAGCAAGTTCAAGTGTTTATCATATGTGTGTGTATATTGTGTTACGTAAATGTTGTTCGCTTGCTAGGCGTGATTAACGTACACCAGTTAGTGCATTCTGTTCAGTCACTTCAAAGAGGTTATTTTTGTTAATGAAAATCAGAATTCATTTAACATTCGATTTCTTGTACGCCATCGCCAATATTTATTCAGTAATTCCGTGTAGTAGTCTGAACTACATAGCAAAGCTATTCATGCCCCTCACTTTTATTAGGTGGCAAGCACAGATATAAAGGGATTACGATGCTCTTGGTGCAAATACGGAGATCTTCCCTTGTGGTAGCCAGTCGAGGTCGACGAGAACCTTGACTGACTAAAGTTTGTGGTTCGACATCAGGCCACTGTCCCATCCCAATGATCTTGACGATTGGGTACTGGACGATTCGACCAGCCGGCCAAATGGAGCCCACAATGTCATGTGCTGATAACGCTATCTCAGACGTCTGTGCGGCATCTCTGTGTCCTTCACAGTGATCACTCAACATCTGGCGCTGTTCGCGCCCCTTAGACAACCTACCAGGTCTGGTGACATTAATAATCACGAACAACGCTAACGCATTTTGTTGGCCGTTCTTCCTGTCACAGAGATTTGCAACTCTAGTAATTTACATATTCGCCGATGACGTGTGCGTTTACGAAGTTACATTGAAACCAGACCATGTCTTCTCCGTGCTTTAGTTCCTAAATGAGGAAGTCATAATCCGCAAGTTACTCATCATAATTTACCGGGACATTAGTACATGACATCCCGCTGCCTTGCATGTTCTCATCTAGACATTATGGTTATCATCGTACACTGACTAAAATGGAATTTTTACACCATGGACACCTCGACCAAACGCTTTCAGTCTGATACCGCAGTACTTGGCATATTTTCACCAAAATTTTAATTGTTACGTGAATCTATTTTTAGTGCTTTCAGCTGAGAGGAAAGTCAGTTGTATAGAAGGAGAACGGCGTGACTGCATGATACTTACTGGACGTGTCGAATATTACCGTTAGTTTTCAGGTGGAGATGGCAACGCAGAATAGAAAGAGGATGTACACGTGCAGTTATCCCCATCTTTCAGATTTTGAGAGTAGTCGAATAGTATAAAGAAGACTGGTGCATCATACCGACAGATCAGAAATCCAGCTTGCGGTATTTCAGTAATTGCAGAACGAGTGGTGATGAGACGAATTCAGGGCAAGTTTGGAAAGAAGAAGAGGCAGGGATTCTTCCGGAAGGACTACAGCGAGAGTATATCTTTGGATTGTTCGGCTGAGTCTGACGTATAGACGGATGACAACAGCTCAAATGCGGACTGGCGACCGTGGGAGGTGGTGCAGTGGTTAGCACACAGAACTCTTCGGGAGGACGACGGTTCAAGCCAGCATCCGGCCATCCTGATTTATGTTTTCCGTGATTTCCCTAAATTGCTTCAGGAAAATGCCGGGATGGTTCATTCGAAAGGGTATGGTCGACTTCCTTTCCCATCTGTCCCTAATTTTATGGGACTGATGACCTCACTGTTTGGTCCCCTCCCCAAAATCAACCAACAACGCGCGGATAGGTGTGTCACAAAAGCGGTCAGGCGCTGAAGCAACACTGCAACACACAGCCGTCGGGCAGGTTGCCCACTCAGCCCCTGCTACTACACGGCTTCCGGCTCCGCCATTTGCAGCACGACTTGCAGAGGACCATCAAGTACACAGAACCAAAGCGCAGAGGGCGTGTGAATCAGCTGGAGAGATCGCTCTTGGTACGAACCTTTTGCTCCATCCGCCAATGTACACCCACTCACGAAGAAGTGTACCTACGTCATGCGGGTATTCGGATAGCGCCCGCGTCTATCATGGCAGTTACGACCCATCCAGCCAAGAGAAAAAGTCTGCTCCGGATCCAACACCGCCTCCACCGCACGCCGCCTTCGCCGCCAAGGAACCTCGAGAACGTGCTCGCGAGCTTATTGGCTTCGGAGCCTGTTAGTATTCTGTCAGACTCATTTGGTAAGACTGTAGAAACTGTGAACTCGTACAGATCGTAACTTACGTGTTAGTCCGTTGCAATATGCTCCGCTCAAGGAGAGCTAGGTCTTAAAAATTTGGTGGCCAAATTAGTGGAGAACCAACTCTGATTGGAGAAGCTTTCAGTTTATTGTTTCCTCAACCAAGACTTGTATAACAAGTAAGATTTGTATTCCAAGTGCTTGTTTTTTTTTTTTCGTTAAGTTACTTTGCTGTAAGAACTAGTTGCAAAGTTTGTTACTTATTTATAACGTTCAACGAAGATAATTTGTGTTGAATTTATTGTGTTCTTAAATGTAGAAGAAGAACTACATGCTCGAGGGTTTCTTGTGGAAGTGTTCCAAGTCCTGGACACATCGCGGACAGAGTCTAAAGGCACAGAGTCACCACGAACAGATTACGGAGAGCTGGATTGATATCTCAAGTTGTCATGCGTCGCTGGCCGCTGATATCGCGCCACAGACAACACAGGCTTGCGAAGTGTAGAGACAGGCGCATCTGGAACTCTAAGTGGTGTACTGTGCTTTCAGCGATGTGTCTCGCTTTTGTTTCTGGCCGCCACATCAGCGCCATTGTGTCCGTTGACGACCTGCTGAAAAGTCACTGGAAGCAAAGATTCTCGAGACCCATACCTCCTTCTCTTGGAATCATGGTGTGGGGAACTATTGGATACGAGAACGCGACTGATTTGGTTGGTGTTGAAGAGATGCCGAATAGTCGAGTGTATGTGGAAAGCAAGGCAAACCCTGTTATCAAACCCTCCACGAGCAGAGGACTAAATAGAATATTCCCGAAGGATAGTGCGAGACGCCATACTGCAGTTCACACCACAAACTCTTTAACTAATGTACAGATCCGTGAGTGGCCTGGCGAGTTCCCTGATTTATGACCCACAGAGCGTAACGTTGGGGTAGCGTCTTTGACAAGTAGTCAGGAAACATCATCGGTTCCACGATCGATCTCAACCACTGCTGAAATTCTGAATAAAAATCATGAAAAATGCCGACCGATAAGAGCCAGCCTCGTTCTGCCAAAGGTCTTGTCAAAGAGGGTGAAGGAATGGGCGAAAATTCGGAGCACCGTAGTTTTCTCGTTTTCTCGAAGGGGCACCAAAGCCAGAAATCGCTTCCCATACCGAACTTGAAGCACCACACAGTATTGTGTTGATTACCTGGCTGTTGTTACTAGTGCTATAGCCTGAAATAAGCGATGGACATTTTTAACATGATAACACTTGATATGTGTAGTAAGGGTCAGAGGGAGGGAAGGGGGATGGGGGGAGGGACAATGTGGTTGGGTCACTATGCCCGGAAACTGGCGATGGTTTTTGAGTATCGGAAATGTATGAACAGGAGGTGGGAACTGAAGAAATATGGCGCGAGGGTTGTCAGTTATGCTACCGTCTCATTTTGTTGACGGGGCTATGGCACAAATAAAACCAATGTAACAGCGTTGCAACCAGAGTTCTCCCCTTTTCTTGTTTATAAGCCGATTCAAGAACGATGGCGGTCCGCTCTTGTCGAGCTGCTGGTTCCAAGAAACAGTAGCAGTAGGCACACAGAGAAACTTTGCGCTTGAAAAAAGAGTGTATCTCGCAAATTATGTCTCTCGTTAACCTATGCGGAATTTGTCGCTTATCAACCTTATCAACCATCAAACTTCGCTACAAATGGAATAATAATTCTCTAAATAACCCGCGACTATCACGTTCAATCCTCGCACTGTCTAAGACTCCACAGTAGACCGCTCAGAACACTACTGAAATCGTCGCTGGCTGGCGGAGAATTCGTGACGACAGGTACGCAGAACGAGCGTAAACCCGAAGACTGTTGTTCATGAGTCCAACTGTAACCATTGGTATACAGCGAATATGTTTGTGTGAGCACTTCAGTGTTTTATTGTAGCATTATAGTGGTACGATCTGTAAACGACATCTGTCATTTTGTAAATGTACGTATGTATCTAAAAGTTAAAGCCTCTGCCATTGTTATCATTTGGATGTGGTATGGAGGGCGTGGAACCGGCACGCCGCCCTCCCGCCAGTTTTGCAGACTCTCCAGACAGTGGAGCCGCTACTTCTCACTCAAACTGGTCCTCAGGCCAGCACCACAAGGCTGAGTATAGCCCATTTCAGCACTCCCACCAAGGAACAATAAGTGGTGATACTGGGAATCGAAGCCGGCTCTTCGGCATAGCAATCAGAAACACAGATCACTTTTTTATGGCCACATTCCTCCCATTCAGTCCCAACTTACGCTCTCCAAACTTTGTCTTCATCGGAAATGAAATTAAATGATCGTATGGCATTGTTGGCTGGGAGGTCCCATCCGGGTTCGGCCGCCAAGTGCAAGTCTTATTTCATTCGGCGCCACACTGGGTGACTAGCGGCCGTTGATGAGGATGAAATGATGAGGAGGACAACACCTAGACTCCGACCGGAGAAAAATGTCCAACCCGGCCGGGAATCGAACCCGGGCCCAGTGCATTGGAGACAAGCACGTTACCAACGAGCTAAGCAGCCGGGATTTATTCCTATCTGAACCTCCTTTTTAATCCGGACACTTCGTTGTTGGTCTGCCAGTCTTATTTCTAGGTCAACAAATCGTATGACCGTGCCTTGGTTTGTCTTCAGTCTTGCTTCCATCATAATCGCTACGTCAGAACTTCTTCCCTGAAATTTCCTGGCAGATTAAAACTGTGTGCCGGACCGAGACTCGAACTCGGGACCTTTGCCTTTCGCGGGCAAGTGCTCTACCATCTGAGCTACCCAAGCACGACTCACGTCTCGTCCTCGCCGCTTTACTTCTGCTAGTACCTCGTCTCCTAGTTTCCAAACTTCACAGAAGCTCTTCTGCGAACCTTGCAGAACTAGCACTCCTGAAAGAAAGGCTATTGCGGAGACATGGCTTAGCCACAGCCTGGGAGATGTTTCCAGAATGCTGCTGCTACGGTCGCAGGTTCGAATCCAGCCTCGAGCATGGATGTGCGTGATGTCCTTAGGTTAGCTAGGTTTAAGTAGTTCTAAGTGTAGGGGAGTGATGACCCCGGATGTTAAGTCTCATAGTGCTTACAGCCATAATCATGAACATTTGTGGCTGTGAATTTTTAAAGTCTTGACAATATTTGCAAGATTTAAGGAGAATAACTTGGTGGGCATGAAGTAAATAATAGGGAGGAATGTAGGGAGTAGGTGCCGTTGGTAAAATTCATACAACAGTTCACATCATTTGCAGTGCATTAAAAGTGTCAGTGACCTAGGTGAACGATCCATGCATCAATTATCTATTGCATGCGCCCCGCGTTTTCCGTTGTAACTCTTATAAATATCGTTATAGCTATTAAAAATTCACAAGCATAAGTTCTCGGGACTGCGTGCGGGGTTAGGTATCTATGTGGGGCCATGAGAAATTTTTTATACTTTTTCGTTCATATTGAAAACAGAGTACCAGGCGTTTCAAAATGAATGTCGGCGTTTTAAGATATTGTAGTACATATTACATTCAAAGCACAATTATGAATAACTCATCAAATGGAAGAGAATCTCAAATAGTTTTTCTTTCCATTTCAGTGAAGCTTTGTGCGCTCCTCTCAAGTGCGCAGACTTATGTTCGTTTGTATTTTTGTGGCAACGAACAAGCTGAAGTCATTTCTTCAGTTCCCTGAGGGTTGCACAGTACACTTCAGAGTTGATCGTTGCACCATAAAGGAGGACATCAAATACAATAACCCGTTCAAAGTCCCAGAAGACCGTCATCATGACTTCCCCGGCTGAGGATGCGGCTTTGAACATTTTCTTTGGACGGGAGGTGGTGTTGCGCCATCCCATGGATTACCGTTTTGCTTCCAGTTCGAAGTGATAAACACGTGTTTCATCGCCTGTGGCGATGTTCGACAAAAAATTATCACAATCAGCTCGCAATGTGCAACCAGTTCCGTACAGATGGTTCTTCATTGCTCTTTATAGTCTTCTGTTAGGCGGCGAGAAACTGAGTGAGCACACACCTTTGACTACCCCAATTGGTGGACGAATGTGTCAGCACTACCAGCAGAGACTTCCAGTAGAGAAGCGAGGTGTTTTATTGTGATCCATCGATCACCTCGAATGAGAGTGTCCGCACGTTCTAACACTGCAGGTGGCACAGCTGTGCGCGGCCGGCTGGAGGTCGGACAGGTTCGTGCGACCTTATTGCGATGATGACAGACGCCTCACCCAACGTCTCATTGTAGTTTTATTCACTGTCAAGTCTCAGTGGACATCCTGCAAGCGCCTATGAATATCTGCGATGCTCTGGTTTTCTGCCAAAAGAAACTCAATGACAGCTCTTGGCTTGGAACGCACCTTCGTCACAGACGCCATTTTGAAACCTACAAATAGCGCCGCCACCTTTCGGGACTTCATGAAACCAAGGGGTCTGAAGCGAGAATATTGCAAGGTGTGTAAGTGGGGTGCTTCTGTGTTGGCAACGCTATGTAGCGCTTTGCATTGGAGCTCTGACTGCGATTTCTTTGTAAGAGACTCTCTGGCTGGTTGGACTCGTTGTTGGAAGTTAATCGCCAGTGTTGGGCAGTTTGAAGTTAGTCGCCAGTAGTGATGGAAGTACTGTTTGGCAGTTGGAGGCGAACAGCCAGCAGTGATGGATGTTAGATGTGAGAAATTAGCATTGATGGAGGGTAGAGGTCTGAAGTGTTAGCCCTAGACTAACGATCTGGACATGTTCGAATTGGCGATTGAATATTATTCCCCAGAGCCGGAATGTTGTCCCCAAAGTCCTTCTCAAGGACATCACACACTCTCCGCTTCAATGGGGTCGAGCTCCGTCTTGCATTCAACCTTTGTACTAGACGTCAATGACGATTTATATTCGTGTTTGAACTGTATGTCACATTATTAAGGTAAAAAAATACATTATTTGGTTTGCAACAAAATCTTTCCTTTGCTAACCGCATGCCTATTAGTAGTTAGTGGCTTTAGTAGTTAGAATCTTTTATTTAGCTGGCAATATTGACGCTCGCTGTATTGCAGTAGTTCGCGTAATGCATATTTTTTGTGAGCTAAGTGCTTAATGAAATGGACAGGTTATTGTTAAGATTTCTTCTTAGTCAGAGCCATTCTTTCGAATTAATTATTTGAAGTCAGGTTGTAATTTTTTTGAGCAGTCAGACTGCGTTGCGCTAGAATACTGACATGATAAGAAAAAGTAAAGAGAAAGTAGGCTCAGTACGTTCAGTTTTACTCAGCTGTTTAGGGATCAAATAACATAGAAGTTTCATCTTCTCAGTCATTCTGCAATTTAAGTACAGACACACTCATTTAAATAAAGAAGTTTCAGATGTCCCACAACAAATTCCGCGTTTTTTTAAGCTACATTCGCCGAGAAGAAAAAAGTGTTGCATTACTTATTGATCGCCTCGTGGAGCAATACAGTAGGACTTAATACGGAACTGACGATGCATTGTAACAACAGATTCAGTCCTTGAAAACTGTAAAACCCAAAAAACTTTCTGTTCATTAGTTGCCATATTTGCTACTAGGGCTCTCTAATGGAACACACAGGAACACACAGGGAGGAGTGCACGTGCGCAGCTACACAAACAAAACTGTGAGTTACTCTTTCATTCTATGTACCATGTATAATTGTAAACTCAATGTAAGAAATGCTAGAAAGCTATAAATCTCCGATATTCATTTTGAAACACTTATTAAAAAAAATTAAATAATTCTTTTCTCCAGTTTAATGTTGTTTGTGTGAAATTTTTCTTTGATGAGATTGCAAGAGGGAGACACGTGTTGAATTTCATATTTATTTTAGTGTCTTTTCACCTGATCATATCTAAAACAGAATAGTATTTTACCTACAACGCGACAGTTATTTATACATATGAAAAAACGTAAATTAGTTACAAACTACATGTGCACACACTTGATTCGACAAGTAAACATCGCTACAAATATTTGGATTTAGGTTATGACATGTTCGACATGCCGGCCATCATTGGCGATGGTGTGACGCAGACTAATAGCGAAATTCTGCATGACCCACTTTAAGTGTCGGTATATCGATGCTGTCGATGACCTCCTGAGGGATGGCTGTTCTCGGCTTAGCAATGGATTTGGGTTTATTGCGGTACACCTTCTCTGTAATATAGCCCCACAAAAAGGAGTCGCATGTGTTCAGATCCGGAGAATGCGGCGGCCAATCGAGGCCCATTGCAGTGGCCTCTGAGTTCCCCAGAGCCAGAATATGGTCCCCAGAGTGCTCCTCCAGAACATCAAACACGCTCCTGCATCGATGGGGTGGAGCTCCGTCTTGCGTGAACCACATCGTGTCGAGATCAGGATAATGAGGATGAAATCATCTTCCAAAACCTTCAACTACCATTCGGTATTTACCGTGCCGTCAAGGAATATCGCACCGAATATTCCGTGACTGGACATTGCACATCACACAATCACCCTTTGAGGATGAAGAGACTTCTCGACCGCGAAATGTAGATTCTCGGTCCCCCAAATGCGCCAATTTTGCTTATTGACAAACCCATCCAAATGAAAGTGGGCTTCGTCGCTAAACCAAACCACACTGACATCAAAGTCCTGTTCGTCAATTCTATTTACAATAGTGTTGGCGAAACACAAACGCTATTCCATGGCCCTAGTGGCCGATGGGTTTGAATTTTGTGTGGAAAGAGATGCAGGTCTTCAACAAAAATTTGTAGCAGTGTCTCATTGTTGATTCCCATGGGTTGTTCACCTCGTCTGATCGATTTTCTAGGGCTGCCTTGAAACACAGCGCGTGTCTTGTCGATGTTTTCAGGTGTCCTCGCTGTCATCACGAACACTATCCGCTCTCTCAAACTTGCGAAGGAATTTTTTTATTGTTAGCACACTTGAACCTGTTATCTTCAGTTTGAACTCGGTCGCAAACTTCCTTTGGGCCGCAGTTGGGCTATTATTACTCGCACAGTAGGTCCTCACAATCGCTGTAAGCTCAGGCACGCTGTACAGTGACACTTTCACGTACAAATGCCGACTATAACAAGGCGCGTGCGCATGCGCATACTAATTACCATCATGCACCGCGGTCAAACGTGCAGTTTTAACCTTCTAACGCAATCCGTTTAGAAGTTATGACGATTTTATTTTATATAGTTCAATAATTGTCACCATCTACCTTCTAATAATATATCAGTCTGCTTAATTGTTATTTTGCTGCGCGGGATTAGCCGGGCGGTCTAAGGCGCTGTAGTCATGGACTGTGCGGCTGGTCCCGGCGGAGGTTCGAGTCCTCCCTCGGGCATGGGTGTTTGTCCTTAGGATAATTTAGGTTAAGTAGTGTGTAAGCTTAGGGACTGATGACCTTAGCAGTTAAGTCCCATAAGATTTCAGAAACATTTGAACATTTTTTGAATTGTTATTTTCCTAAAAAAATAAAATAAAGGAGGAAGTCAAATTAATTTATGCAATTATTGTAGGCTTTCTTTTGTATCAAGTTCCTCTATTCATAATCCATCGAATTAGCTGACACGACGTAATGCGACATATGTCTGTCCTTTAGCAAATTTTGCAGATGTGAGGTATACGACAGTACGGTTCACTGTACGTCCATGATTTTCATGGACTGTGAAGTCTAGGCATAATATTAATGGGAGCTAGTTTGCTCGATTGTTCCACAGTTTGGGAGAGCCGGTAACTGTACTGATTTTGACTTGCTCAAATGAATTTCTTCTCCTCCAGAAATACAAACAGATGGAATGTTGATATGTTGCTGCCTGTCGTACAACTGATCACGACGGAATGAAGGTCAAGCAATTTCAATGATAGTTCCGACTGCACTATTCATAACTGCTTGCTCTATGTTAATACTTGAGCGTAGCATAACTTTTTCTCTGGTTAGAATGTCGCTAATGCTCTAATCACTATTAATATAATCATTTTATTCGTGTAACTTCAACTGTCACCCATTTCCGACAGATTATTTCATTGTTGCAAACTGCTAACAAATCCGCTTTCTTCAGTTGTCTCCAATTCTGCGATGTATTTAAAGTTACAAGTCTATATCTCATCTGGGAGTTCGTACTCGCAACAGACACACTCGCCAACAGACAAGAAAGCGAGTTAGCATTGTATTGTCATCCAATTTTGAGCTATGTTTAAGATTTCAGGTCTCTAGCTTAACAGGAAGTTAGTTTAAAATCACTTACATAATTGGTACCAAACAGACAAGCTGACATACAAGACAGCGACTTAATAATAGTTATTTAAATAAGAACCTTTCTTAATATGACGGTCTTCCAATGGATTAAAGTGTAAAACAATTTCGCCTAGTCCCGTATAGGTTCCTACCCCATATAGACAGACCCGAAAATTTGTGGTAGTGAATTTTCAACAGCTATGAAAATAGTTGTAGAATTGAAAACGAAAAACGTGAGGTGCACATAATAGATAACAGTAAAGAGATAGATTCTTCATGCATCTCTTATGTGTTGTATGTGCCCCACGTGTTTCATTTTAAATTCTACAAGTAATTTTACAGCTATTAAAAATTCACAAGCACAGAAATTCAGTACTGTATGTATGGGATTATGAATATGTACGGGGCTAGGATAAATTATTTTATGCTTTTAGTTCATTTTATATTAAAGTTTTTTATTTTAAATGATTATTTTCTGCTTTTCAGTCTTGTGTGTGTCAAATTATTCAGTCAATTTCAAAAATTCGATGAGATTACAAGAGAGACATGTGGTAAATTCCAGGATTATTTCGGTTTCTCTTTCATCTGAGTCAACCAACACATTGCTCTTCTTCACGAAGTGACCTCGAAGGTAAAATTAGAGAGAATCGAGCTCAACATTCGCAAGTGGAGCAGGAAGAGGGGTGAAGCGAGATCATATTGCATTCTCATCCATTTCGGAACTTTGTTGAAAGTTTCAAGTCTCCGGCTCATTAGGAAGTCAGTTCAAAATCAACTGCAAAATTTGTACCGAACAGACGGAGAAGAAACGACCGAACAAAAACATGTTAAAAAGTTCTAAAATCGGCCGGGAGCGAGCAGGAAGTTCGAGAACCTGTAATGGACGTTACAAGTGAAACTAAAAGGACTGAAATACGATGTGTGGTAGCGATATAACTTTCGAATAACATCAATATCATTCTACCGTCGGGAATAACAAGGGTATATCTGTTGGTTCCGAGTGAGAATTCTTAAACATTAAACACTGAAATGAAAACAATGTTCCTTGTTTCTGGAGTATCAAGTAGAAAGTTGTGGGCACATGTGACTATTATGAATACTGGAAGAAGAGAGAGCCAACGGCCCTGCCGCAGTGGTAACACCGTTTTCCGTCAGATCACGGAAATTAAGCGCTGTCAGGCTTGGTTAGCACTTGAATGGGTCACGGTCCGGATGTGCCAAGTGCTGTTGGCAAGCGGGGTTGAAAAATGGTTCAAATAGCTTTGAGCACTATGGGACAACATCTGACGTCATCAGTCCCCTAGAACTTAGAACTACATAAACCGATCTAACCTAAGGACATCACACACATCCATGCCCGAGGCAGTATTTGAACCTATGTCTGTAGCGGTCGCGCGGTTCCAGACTGAAGCGCCTAGAACCGATCGATCACACCGACCGGCAAGCGGGGTTCACGCAGCCTTTGTGAGGCAAATTGAGGAGCTACTTGACTGAGAAGCAGCAACACCGGTCACGAAAACTGACAACAGTCGGGAGAGCGGTGTGCTGACCACATGCCCCATCGTATCCGTATCCGCATCAAGTGACGCTTTAGGGCTAAGGATGACACGGCACTCCGTCGGTACGATTGGACCTTCAAGGCCTGCTCACACGGTATTTGTTTGCTTTGGAAGAAGAAAGAAACGGCACGGCGAATACACGTTATGAACAGGCACGTGGAATAGGCGCCTGCCAACAAACATTACTGAAGTAGTTTACTATGCCTTCCTCCTTATAACGAAGCAGATAAGAAATAAGAAGAAACAGCGCTGTACTGACACGATTTTTATGATTTAGTTTTGTTATGTACTATAGAAACAGACACGCAAGTAGTCTATTTGAGTATAATCTACGCAAACATTCTCGGCAACAGTATTTAATTATGGGTGTGAGTGTTGTCCTTAGCGTTAAGTTAGTGTAAGTAGTGTGTAAGTCTAGGGACCGATGATCTCAGCCGTTTGGTCCCTTAGGAATACACACACACACACACACACACACACACACACACACAAGTATTTAATTAAACAGCGCAGATAGATTCAGTGTATCATTCACTCTTGTTAAGGAGTTTAAGCAACAGAGAACGGTGTAGGAATCCGATAAATGAGCATACGGATTACCTAATAAAGACAAGCCTTTTACTGTCAGTTTAATGGTATGACACAGAGCTGAAAAAGACGTGCAACTGCTGCTGAAACTATTCCTCCTGTTTCCGGCAAAAATACGGATGTAAACACAAATGTGATTGCAAATTTTATAGCGGATTGCCGAAATAACTCTTAGCGAGTGGGCGCTGCGTCGTTAAAACTTCCTTCTGTGGTTACTGGAAACTTGTAGACGCTGTGCTGCCCATAAATCAAGAAAATATCGTCCTGACGGTAATAATTCGTTGAGATGAGTAGCAGTTAATATGGTTCAAGCCGTAAAAAGATATTTACTTGATGTATATACCTATAACTGTTGCCATTATGTTTCGGATATAGCGTAGTGGTACGAAGCGCTGTAATTTATTTCTGTGAGCTTGAAGTGGTCTTCAGATGCGATTTAGCCGTGTCTAAATCACTTCTATAGCTGCCATAAGACCGGAAAAGATTGTGTCTGGAAAACAAGCAGTCACCACAACACGATTTGGCATACAATATATTGATGTTTGGCGTCCCAATATAAACTTTAATATTCTAAGAAACTATTAATATTTTTTGTCGTATTAATATTGCACAGCAAACAATATCGCGGTGTTTCATAAGCAGGAAAATACACTCCTGGAAATTGAAATAAGAACACCGTGAATTCATTGTCCCAGGAAGGGGAAACTTTATTGACACATTCCTGGGGTCAGATACATCACATGATCACACTGACAGAACCACAGGCACATAGACACAGGCAACAGAGCATGCACAATGTCGGCACTAGTACAGTGTATATCCACCTTTCGCAGCAATGCAGGCTGCTATTCTCCCATGGAGACGATCGTAGAGATGCTGGATGTAGTCCTGTGGAACGGCTTGCCATGCCATTTCCACCTGGCGCCTCAGTTGGACCAGCGTTCGTGCTGGACGTGCAGACCGCGTGAGACGACGCTTCATCCAGTCCCAAACATGCTCAATGGGGGACAGATCCGGAGATCTTTCTGGCCAGGGTAGTTGACTTACACCTTCTAGAGCACGTTGGGTGGCACGGGATACATGCGGACGTGCATTGTCCTGTTGGAACAGCAAGTTCCCTTGCCGGTCTAGGAACGGTAGAACGATGGGTTCGATGACGGTTTGGATGTACCGTGCACTATTCAGTGTCCCCTCGACGATCACCAGTGGTGTACGGCCAGTGTAGGAGATCGCTCCCCACACCATGATGCCGGGTGTTGGCCCTGTGTGCCTCGGTCGTATGCAGTCCTGATTGTGGTGCTCACCTGCACGGCGCCAAACACGCATACGACCATCATTGGCACCAAGGCAGAAGCGACTCTCATCGCTGAAGACGACACGTCTCCATTCGTCCCTCCATTCACGCCTGTCGCGACACCACTGGAGGCGGGCTGCACGATGTTGGGGCGTGAGCGGAAGACGGCCTAACGGTGTGCGGGACCGTAGCCCAGCTTTATGGAGACGGTTGCGAATGGTCCTCGCCGATACTCCAGGAGCAACAGTGTCCCTAATTTGCTGGGAAGTGGCGGTGCGGTCCCCTACGGCACTGTGTAGGATCCTACGGTCTTGGCGTGCATCCGTGCGTCGCTGCGGTCCGGTCCCAGGTCGACGGGCACGTGCACCTTCCGCCGACCACTGGCGACAACATCGATGTACTGTGGAGACCTCACGCCCCACGTGTTGAGCAATTCGGCGGTACGTCCACCCGGCCTCCCGCATGCCCACTATACGCCGTCGCTCAAAGTCCGTCAACTGCACATACGGTTCACGTCCACGCTGTCGCGGCATGCTACCAGTGTTAAAGACTGCGATGGAGCTCCGTATGCCACGGCAAACTGGCTGACACTGACGGCGGCGGTGCACAAATGCTGCGCAGCTAGCGCCATTCGACGGCCAACATCGCGGTTCCTGGTGTGTCCGCTGTGCCGTGCGTGTGATCATTGCTTGTACAGCCCTCTCGCAGTGTCCGGAGCAAGTATGGTGGGTCTGACACACCGGTGTCAATGTGTTCTTTTTTCCATTTCCAGGAGTGTACATGGCAGGGGGTATGTAATGAAAGGTCATCGTTTTTGCAATACATGAACTCCGTCTTCAGGCCACAAGTGGCCCAACGCCGTGTCATCCTCAGTTGAGGATGCGGATTAGAGGGGCGTGTCGTCAGCAACCGCTCTCCCAGTCGTTAAGATGGTTTTCTTTGACTGGAGCCGCTAGTATTCGGTCGAGTAGCTCCTCAATTGGCATTACGAGGCTGACTGCACCCCAAAATATGGCAGCAGCGCACGGCCGCCTGGATGGTCACCCATCCAAGTTCCGGCCACGCCCGACAGCGCTTAACTTCAGTGAGCTGACAGAAACCGATGTACCCACTGCGGCAAGGCTTTTGCCTGCGCAATGCATGATCACCCATTATGTCATCATGTCTCCCCTCCACCCCCCACCTTCTCTCCAGCCAATAATAGTTTTAATTTACTTTGAAATGTGTTAAAAATACAGGATGACTATGATATCTAGGCAATTATTAGAAAGGAAAAGTCTCCATTAGCCATTTTAAAAATACAGGTCTACACATTATCAACGCATTCGCAAAATAATATTAATTCAAGTAATGCATTTTATGTGTAAACATCAAAACTTCTTTAATCATATGTAGCTCTCTAATTTCTTATGGATAATTGTATAAAAACTTGAGAACACACTTATCTCCCATAACCGTACTTAACACGTAAATACTGAACACGTAAATGTGTTCCATCGTAGCCTAAAAGAGTGCAAACGTATAGACCCAAACAAATCCATGTCAGAGGATAGTGCTAACATTGAAATATATCATTTTCTGTTACAATAAAATATAGGTAATTAGCTCACAGAATAAATGAAGTTAACTTGTAATGAAAAGAGATAGTTCCATGCGTTATAACGTAAAGAAAGTAATGTGGACGGTATTGTTTAGGTGCAGCAACAATAAAATGAAGTCTTAGAAATAAAATAAGTAGGTATTACCCTCTAGGGCAATCTGCAATAGACGGATAAAACAAGAGTCATTACAAAAGTCATGCACCCTGTATATGCGCGTACGTTACGGTGGAGTGATAAAGCTGAAATTCCTGTCAGTTGTGAGCGAGACTTTAGGCGCGACGGTCGTACGCTATGTGATAAAAAGTATCTGGACACCCCCAAAAACATACGTTTTTCATATTAGGTGCAGTGTGTTGCCTCCTACTGCCAGGTACTCCATATCAGCGACCTCAGTAGTCATTAGACATCTTGAGAGAGCAGAATTGGGCGCTCCTAGGAACTCAAGGACTTCGAACGTGGTCAGGTGATTCGGTGTCACTTGTGTCGTACGTCTGTACGCGAGAGTTCCACATTCGTAAACATCCCTAGGTCCACTGTTTCCGATGTGATAGTGAAGTGGAAATGTGAAGGGACACGCACAGTACAAAAGCGTACAGGCTGACCCCATCTGTTGACTGACAGAGACCGCCGACATCTGAAGAGGGTCGTAATGTGTAATAGGCAGACATCTATCCAGGCCAACACACAGAATTCCAAACTGCATCAGGATCCACTGGATGTACTGTGATAGTTAGGCGTGAGGTGAGAAAACTTGAATTTCATGGTCGAGCGGCTACTCATAAGCCACACATCACGCCAGTAAATGCCAAACGACGCCTCGCTTGGTGTAAGGAGCGTAAACATTGGACGATTGAACAATGGAAAAACGTTGTTTGGAATGACGAATCATGGTACACAGTGTGGCGATGCGATGGCAGGGTGTGGGTATGGCGAATTCCCGGTGAACGTCATCTGCCAGAGTGTGTAGTGCCAACAGTAAAATTAAGAGGCGGTGGTGATATGGTGTGTTCGTGTTTTTCACGAAGGGGGCTTGCACCCATTGTTTTTTTGCGTGGCACTATCACAGTACAGGTCTACATTGATGTTTTAAGCACCTTCTTGCTTTCCACTGTTGAAGAGCAATTCGGAGATGGCGACTGCACCTTTCAACACGATCGAGCACCTGTTCATAATGCTCGGCCTGTGGCGGATTGGTTACACACAATAACATCCCTGTAATGGACTGGACTGTTCAGAGTCCTGACCTGAAACCTATAGAACACCTTTGGGATGTTTTGGAATGCCGACTTTGTGCTAGGCCTCACCGACCGACATCGATACCTCTCCTCAGTGTATTTCTCCGTGGAAAATTGGCTGCCATTCTCCACGAAACCTTCCAGCACCTGACTGAACGTATGCCTGCTTGAATGGAAGTTGTCATCAAGGCTAAGGCTGGCCTAACAGCATACTGAATTCCAGCATTAACGATGGAGGGTGCCACGAACTTGTAAGTCATTTTCAGCTAGGTGTCCGGATACTTTTGATGACGTAGGGTATATGCGTCCGGAGGTTCGCTTGGCTGTGTCGTGAGTAATTGAGTTTCAAAATGGAAGCTGAGACCGAGTCTGGTCGCATTACACATGACCAGCGTTCCTATATGAAAATTGAATTCCTACTTGGAAAGGACCCAACAGAAATGTAAAACGCTTTGAGAGAAATGTGTAGAATTTGTGTAGTGGCTCTTGCTACGGTACCATGGTGGTCTGCTAGTTTCTGTGAATGTCAGTAAGCGCTGTGAACACCCAAGAAATGGAAGGCCATCAGCTGCGGTAGACTACGCCCCTCAGGTTATTGCTAATGAGAGGGTGAACGAAAAACATGTGAAGACATTGTATATTAGGTTAGAATGTCTATCGCTTCAGTTTACCGTACAGTTACTGGAAAGTTAAAGATGAGAAAAGTTGCTACCCGATGGGTTCCACATGATCTGAGAGAATGGCAGAAAACAGGCCGTAAAAGAGCCGCAAAAGAATTGCTTCAACGTCACCGAACAGAAGGAAAACAATTATTGAAAAGGACTGTTGCACCTGATGAAACCTGGGTACGAGATTTTGAGCCAGATCTGAAGTTTCAATGGAAATGTTCCACGTATCCAGCCTGAAAAAATTGCACCGCCAAGATCAAAGGTGAAGCTGATGACAATCTTCGTGTGTGACATGAATGGAGTCATAGCTACATACAGAGCGGCCCAGGGGACGTCTGAAAAGACTATTTCTGCTAGATGTTTTGGCCTAGAAATTATTCAAAGAAGGAATGAAATGCTTGTAGGTGGTGTCCTCATTTTATACTATAAGGCAAGACCGCATGTTGCCCTACTAGCGAGAGAAGCGCTCGACAAATAGGGATTGGAAATACTTTCCCAGGCATCATACAATCCCTTGACTAGTTTCCTAAATTAAAGGAAAAGCTCCGTGCAAAACGTTTTGATACAAAAGATGAAACTTCCAGTGAAGCGACCCCAGTAATCTGACAGCTCATATGCAAGAATGGAGATTGTACTGAAGTCTTGTATAGGTATTTTGTAAAATAAATTGTCTTCTTCAGTTCTGTGTTACGATGTGCAGAACTTTTGAAATGACCCTCGTAGAAAGGGGCAGAAGACTCAATAAACATAAACTAATTTCATTGTTGATTGGACTGTCAACACAAGGAGGGACGGTCCACAAGGTAAACAAAATACACAATGTTAAGATTAGCTGCGTAATCGTTATGCACAAGAGGAAAACATTCATCCTCACCTGCAGGACTTTATGGAGGACAATGAGTGTGAATGAATCTTAAAGGAAGTACACAATTAAATCCTACATCTAGATCAGGTTTAACTAATACAGTAGTTCAACTGGAATGATTGAAATGCAAACTAATCGGATCATCTGATAAAATATCACTGTGTCAACTTGGGTCCACTTACCTGGGGAGACAAAATGCATATACACTGAGGTGACAAAAGTCATAGGGTACTTTTTAATATTGTAATATCCTGTCGGAAATGATTTGCCCTACATAGTGCCGCAACACGACATGGCATGGACTCAACATGTCGCTGGAAGTCCCCTGCAGAATTATTGAGCCATACTGACTCTAGCCTCTATAGCTGTCCATAATTGGAAAAGTGCTGCTGGTGCAGGATTTTGTGCACGAACTGTCCTCTCGATTATGTCCCGTAAATGTTCGAAGGGATTCATGTCGGGAGATCTGGGTCACCAAACCATTCGCTCGAATTGTCCAGATTGTTCTTCAAACCAGTAGCGAACAATTGTGGCCCAGTGACGTGGGGCATTGTTTATTGACAACATGAGATCCATGAATGTCCGCAAATAGTCTCCAAGTAGCCGAACATAACTATTTCCAGCCAATAATCGGTTCAGTTGGACCAGAGGACCAGTCCATTTCAGTAAACACAGCCCACACCATTATGGAGGCAGCACCAGCTTGCGCAGTGCCTTGTTGACAACCTGTGTCCATGGCTTCGTAGGGTCTGCACCACAGACCAAACCTACTGCCATCTCCTACCAGCTGACCAAGCTACCGGTTGCCAGTCAGCTAGGGTCCAATCCAGCCCGAGAGGCGCTACAGTCCATGTCGTGCTGTCAGCAAAGACATCCACGTCAGTCGTTTGCTGCCTTAGCCCATTTTGCCCCACTGTCATAACGGACACGTTCATCGCACGTACCACATAGATTTCTGTGATTATTTCACACAGTGTTGCTTGTCTGTTAACACTGACAACGCCGCTGCTCTCGGTCGTTATTGGATGCCGTCGGCCACTGCGTTGTTCGTGGTGAGAGGTAATGTCTGAAATTTGATGTTCTCATCACACTCTTAGCACTGTGGATCTCGGAACATTGAATTCCGAAACGTTTTCGGAAACGAGATGTTCCCTGTATCTAGTTGCAGCTACCATCCCGCGTTAAAAGACTTTTAATTCCCGTCACGCGGCCACAATGACGTCGAAAACCTTTTCACATGAATTACCTGAGCACAAATGACAGCTCCGCCAGTGCCCTGCCGGTTCATACCTTGCGTAAGCGATACTACAGCCATCTGTGTATATGCATATCGCTATCGTATGACTTTGTCGCCAAATTGTATAAAAAGTGGCTGGTTAGTGTTGATTAAAACTACAAAATTCATACTACAAATGAAGAATGGCGCAACATCAGAGTGAATGAAGTCATTATCCTACGAAAACACACATACAAATTTCTGTTTGGATTGGCCCGTGCCAATAGTCATACTCTCTTTAACTGCCCTGAAATAAAGTTGCAAAATTCTGCAACAGCTAAGCAGCATAATATCACTCGCAAAACTGCACCTAATTCTTAATCACATAACTTCTATGGCAATGTACGTATAGTAGTCCTTTCCTCAACATATGTCTAGGAAAGATTTCTAGAACACCACTTTTCGTATACTACCTTGAGCTTAAACACTTGATTCACATCTTACTTTCTAAATACAAAGTTTGCAGTGGGAAGCTTTCTTATACATAAATGTAACAGCTACAAAAAATTAATACTATTATTCTAATCATCGTACCAACGTATGAAGCTTGAGCCATGCGGAATTTATTGGCCATTGAAAGAGAATAAGTATTACAAAAACATAGCAACTGTCCCAAGATTATGAAATAAATGCACAGTAGAAAAGTAGCTAGTTTACAAGCAGTCCACGAAGTATAATACGCTATGCACCATTAAAAACATTTCAGATCACCGACCAAGAAGTCACCCGTGACCAGGAACAGTCAGATAGCGTTTAAAAGCACGTGTCAACAAGGACCATGTGGGCGATAAAAGGTAGACAGCTGTGATAAGCCAACATACTATACACATCAAAAAAAGTTTTGCTTCACCCCGGTTCACGTTGACTGTGGATATTGTATCACAGACATAGTCCATTTGACTGTTCAGAGATGTCACTAAACCTGCCCAAAAATGTAAACAACCATGCATAAGCAGCGCCTGTTAGACAGAGGGGGTCTGACAGCTGATTAGCTCCAGTCCTTCCACCAGGAAGGAGGTACACGGCTCATGTTGTCTGCAGTTCAACCATGCCTAGACAGTCAATACCGCGGTTAGATCGCGTTGGCAGTGTTTCTTTGTTCCAGCAAGGGCTCCCAGCAAGGGAAGTGTACAGGCGTCTCGGAGTGAATAAAGCGATGTTGTTCGGACATGGAGGAGATACAGAGAGACAGGAACTGTCGATGACATGCTTCGCTCAGGCCGCCCAAGGACTGCTACTGCAGTGAATGACTGCTACCTGCGGATTATGGCTCGGAGGAACCCTGACAGCAACGCCACCATGTTGAAAAATGGTTTTCGTGCAGCCACACGACTCAAACTGTGCGCAATAGGCTGCATGATGAGCAACTTCAATCCCGACATCCATGGTGAAGTCCATCTTTGCAACCACGACACCATGCTGCGCGGTACAAATGGGCCCACCAACATGCCGAATGGACCGCTCAGGATTGCCATCACGTTCCCTTCAATGATGAGTGTCGCATATGCCTTCAACCAGACAATCGTCGGAGACGTGTTTGGAGGCAACCCGGTCAGGCTGAATGCCTTAGACACGCTGTCCAGCGAGTGCAGCAAGGTGGGGGTTCCCTGATGTTTTGGGGTGGCATTATGTGGGGCCGACGTACGCCGCTGGTGGTCATGGGTGGCGCCGTAACGGTTGTACGATACGTGAATGCTATCCTCCGACCGACAGTGCAACCGTATCGGCAGCATATTGGCAAGGCATTCGTCTTCATGGACAACAATTCTCGCCCCCATCGTGCACATCATGTAAATGGCTTCCTTCAGGATAACGACATCGCTCGACAAGAGTGGCCCGCATGTTCTACAGACACGAATCCTATCGACCATGCCTGGGATAGATTGAAAAGCGCTGTTTATTGGCGACGTGACCCACCAACCACTCTGAGGGATCTACGCCGAATCGCCGTTGAGGAGTGGGACAATCTGGTCCTCAGTGCCTTGATGAAGTTGTGGATAGTATGCCTCGACGAATACAGGCATGCATCAACGCAAGAGGACGTGCTACTGGGTATTAGAGGTATGGTGTGTACAGCAAACTGGACTACCATATCTGAAGTTCTCGCTGTATGGTGGTACAACATGCAGTGTGTGGTTTTCGTGAGCAATAAAAAGGGCGGAAATGATGGTTATGTTGATCTCTATTCCAATGTTCTGTACAGGTTCCGGAAATCTCGGAACCGAGGTGATCAATGTAGGAAAGTGAAAGTAGCTTTAAATGTATCGAAAAATTAGAAGTGACGAACCAGATAGGTCATGGGAGCTGACAGGATTTTTGTAGGAACGCCACCACAAAAAAACATACAAAGGTACAGTGACTATGGCGGTGTAACCCTAGCTTAACTAACAGTACAATGAAGACCGATCGCAACAATAGCTACTGTCGCATACTCATCTCCTTATATCTACTATCTGCATAATGTTGACTTCATTGATTCTGGACATGCTGCATGATTCAAGTACGTTGCGTTATTATAACCTTCAGCCTTACGGCTAGTTTGATGCACTTCTTCACGCTACTCTATCCTTTGCGAGTGTCTTCATTCTTGCGTAACTACTGTGCCGCGTGTGGCATTATTTCGACTTACTCTTGTACGTTGGTACCACTAACGAGTGTGGCTTTTCTCTCTCGTAGGAGAGTATTTCTCTGTCCGCAAGGAGTGTGCTGTGGGGAGTGAGCGTAGTCACGAGGACCAAAGGCCTTGTAGGAGTAACTAGACTCCCACGGGGCGCTGCAGTCGCAAGATATTTCGAATCTTCGGCTGGACGCCATTATAGTGGTAAGAATCTGGTGACAAAAAGTTTATTATGGCTTGTGAAGACAAAGGCTGAGCACTATATCTTTATCGGGGCATATAATTATACAGTATTTGGAAACCGTTATTCTATTGTCTACACATTCAAGTTTGCGTGAAGAAAAATGAGCCGTGCGCGGCTCGCGGTCATGCCGTTTATTACTCGTCATCTTGTTTTTGTGGTTCTGTCGCCACGTTTTTCTTTTAATTCGATTTACTGGCGTCACTAAGTTGCTGGTTTGGTTGTCCATGAGTGGCAGCAGCAGCGCTTATCGATAAGTGCACTGTCGTACTGTCTCTGGAACGACCGTTAGTATTTCCGGGTCGTCGTCTGTCAGGAGTTCAGTCAGGGACGGAGCGCCAGTAGGGCGCGGACAGCCAGTACTTGCCGACCACTGGCCACACACATGAACTGTCCGACAGAAAGAGATTGGAGCGGGAACGCCTGCTGGTTGGTCGTTCGGTTGGTCGTCTCATTTGCAGACGTGTATTTGGTCTTTTGACCGTTTCTGGGCCTCGTCAGTTGGTCATATTCCCGGAAGTGGGTCGGTTCCTTCCTTCTGCAGAGATGTCACGGCCAATGAGCAAGAATTACCTCTGCATGGGTGGGTCTTTGACAGTGTGTCCAGGTCGCCGTGTCTCCGAGTTCCGAACGGACATGGAGTTGAGTCGGTTGGAGCTGCAGTGAGCTCCAGACAGCGAAGACTCACTCAACCGTTGCCGACACTCATAACCTGAGTGGGGACGACCTTGGTTGGTCGTTCGGTTGGTGGTCTCATTGCATGACGTGTATTGGTCGCCGACCTCTTATGGAAACTCTCTGTGTGTGTGAGACTTGTCATTTCTCCTTGTTGTTCCACGGTGATTGGTTTTAGGATTGTCAGAGGTTTTGGTGCAAGTGTTTATGTGGAATTCACGTGGAATTGTGTGTAGCTTCTGTGATTTCTGCTGAGCAGATGAATGCTGCCTGCGTACTGGAGTAGCAAGTTGGTCGGTTGCATTGGAGCAGCGAGGTAGTCTCCGTGGCGGAAGGTCAGGCCGGGACCACTGGCGGCGTGCACGCATAGTCGGAGTTGTGTGGCACTAGTTGCGAGAGCTGTAAACTTCGTCGTCCACCGAACCTGCATACTGGAGTTGAGTAATCAGTGAACCTGTTATGAAACCTCAACCGCTGTGACATCTCTTCGTTGTTTACTGGTTGTTCCTTCATGGGCTGTTCCTGCAAGCAGCAACGTGATGGTGTTCTGGAGTCAGGAAAATTTTGCAGCCATCTTCCTGTATGGTGTTTAACTTTTGAAATGATCATAATTTATTAGTGAAATGCACCAGCAGTATCTTCTGCCTTGTGGCCGTTAATGTTCCGGTTACCTGCCCTGGTCGTTAGCGTAGTTTTCTGGCAGTGTGCCTCGCCGTGTTCATGCTGTCCGGCACAGTGTGTAGTTCGACAGCTTGATGTTGTTCTCCCCTTTTCTTTGAGTGGTTATTGTGCCTTGACTGTGTTTAGATGCCAATTATTAAGACATAGTCCTGCTGCAATCCTCATCCGCGCTGATATTTTTGGTTGTCATCCCGTTGGTCGATGGAAGGGAAGTGATTTGGTTGTTGGTTGGTTCTTCAGCCGTCCGTAGGTCGTTTGCTGCCACCTGATTATTTAGTGTTATGCCTGGCTGCCTGTCTCGCCTAAACTATTGTTAGAGTTTCCTCCATAAGCCGACCCTTGGAACACTTCTGAGCACCACTGTTCTGCTGTTTACGGTTTACTGTGGCAGGCTTTCAGCTGTGTATTAATTTTGTCTGTTCTGTGTTCAGTATATGGCCTTCAGCTGAACCTTACGTGAAGTATTTTAAGATTAGGCCTTCAGCCATGTTTTATTTAAAATTCTTGTTTGCTCTGTATTTAGGCCTCCAGCCACGTTTGTTTTAAAATCTGTGGCTTTCAGCCCATACCCATAATGTGTAAATTCCTGTCTGTAAGGTTTCTCTTTAATTATCTTGAAATTTTAAAATGGCCTTCAGCCGTACTGTGTAAATGCTTGTCTTAAGGTTTGTCTTTAACTATTTTGAACAATTGTTTGGGCCTTCAGCCAACTAGATATTTCAGGTTTACTTAAGATGGTTTTCTGTTGTAGTGTGTAAATGCTTGTCTTTAAAGGTTTTATTATGTTGAAATATTATTGGGCTTTCAGCCGAGGAATTAATTTAAATTTTCATTAATACGGCTTTTAGCCGAAATTTGTAAATGCTTGCCTTTTAAGAATTTCCTTTGCTGATCTGAAATATGATTTGGGCCTTTAGCCAAGAAGATATTTAAACTTTATTTAAGTAAGGCCTTCAGCCGTTTCTCTAAATCCTTGTGTTTTAAAAGGAAATATTTAACCATTATTACTGAGAAGTTACTTGAGCCCTCAGCCGTGAATTGATCCTTGTTTTAAATAGAAAACTGTGCACTGGTTTTCGAGGAATAAAGTTATGTGTTCTTGAGTAACTAAGAGTAACTTATCGTGGCCCCTTTCCACAACCTGATCCGCTCTGTCGTGCTAAAACAGATTTCAAAAAATAGCGAAGAGCTGTGCAGTATTTAATTGCACAAATAAATTCGAGAAAAGAACCATTACTATCTTTCACATGTATGTGGATCATTTTAGGTTCTGTATGTTAATGCACTTGCCTGATGAAAGTGTGTACAACATGATACTTATGTAACGAATGTGTATTTATTTGCAGGTTTCCTGTTTCAAAACCAGAGCTTTCAGAATAATGGTTGCGTGCTGTTAGGAGTCAACTTTCGAAACAGAAATCCCTTTTTCTGTAATCGGAACGTTTCGGGTGAGCTACGTAAATGCAGAAGGCTGAAAGATGGTGCTTCTCCAACTATCTTCAGGTTTCCGAATGCAGCAGGAGGTAAATTATTTTTGTAAACCATAGGACCTATCATATTTTATTACAACTGTAGAACCTTAAGTCCGCACTCGTGATCTCGCAGTAGTGTTCTCGCTTCCCGAGCGCGGGGTCCCGGGTTCGATTCCCGATGGGGTAAGAGATTTTCACCTGCCTCTAGATCACTGGGTGTGTTGTGTCGAATTCATCATCTTCATTCATCTCCATTACGGCGGAAGGCAACGGCAAACCACCTCCGTTAGGACCTTGCCTAGTACGGCGGTGCGGGTCTCCCGCATCACTCCACGACACTCTGTGAAGAAGCGTGGGACTTCATCATCATCATCATAGAACCTTAAAGAAACTGAGATACGAGCAACAGAAGAATTCTCGCATAAGTTTACCGCCACACTGGACGCTATTAAATCTGTCAGCTTTTCACCATAGACCACTTACAGAATTGTGGGAGCTTGACGAGGACAGAGGCGGTTTATCGGCCGCTGGGCCACAAGTTGGGAGTGGGCTTGTTGATGTGTGGCCATCCGTACGCGCGAACCTATGGTGGGATTCCAGAACTAAGCAGTCTTGAAGGTCTGCAACTTGTGGTTTAGGGATTTGCTGGTGGAGAGTCTGCGTCTCATATACGTCAAACACACCGAATATGTTGTGGCCACAATGCGTGTCTCATTGATCTTGGCAAGCAACTTTCAATTCTGAACTGTACTGTAAACTGATGGATACTAGACGGAAACCCAAAGAAACCGATACTGGCATACGTATTCAAATACAGAGGAATGTAAACAGGAGGAATTCGGCGCTGCGGTTGGCAATGCCTATATAAGACAAAAAGTGTCTGGCACACTTTTTAGACCGGTTACTGCTGCTACAATGGAAGGTTATCAAGATTTAAGTGAGTTTTAACGTGGTGTTATAGTAGGCACACGAGCAATGGGACAGCATCTTCGAGGTAGCGATGAAGTGGGGTTTTCCCTTAGGATTATTTCACGAGTGTGCCGCGAATATCAGGAATCCGGTAAAACACCAAATATCCGACATCGCTGAGGTTGGCAAAAGGTCCTAAAGGAGGGGACCAACGCCGACTGAAGAGAATCGTTCAGCGTGACAGACGTGCAATCCATCCGCAAATTTCTGCAGATTTCAATGCTGGGTCATCAACAAGTGTCAGCGTGCGAACCATTCAACGAAATACCATCCAGATATGGGCTTTCGGAACCGAAGGCCCACTCGTATACTCTTGATGACTGCACGACACAAAGCTTTACGTCTCGCTTGGGCCCGTCAACACCGACATTGAACTGTTGATGACAGGAAACATGTTGCCTGGTAGGACAAGTCTCGTTTCAAATTGTAAGAAGCGGATGGACGTGTACAGATATGGAGACAACTTCGCGAATCCACGGACCCTGTATGTCAGCAGGGGACTGATCAAGCTGGTGGAGGCTCTGTAATGGCGTGGGGCATGTGGAGCTGGAGTAATATGGGAACCCTGATACGTCTCTCACACGTCACAAGTCTGTAAGCATAAGTACAATATTTTGTGTGCGTGCAGACTCCAAGGTGGCATCCAACAGTGGATCCTCCCACGTTCGGTCCGAGTTTATGTCTGGAGGGAGGTCCAGTCACATTACGTCTGGGATAGCATCTGGCAGCTGCTTCACCCGAATTAATAAGGGCCAAGTGTCCAGAGGTGGACCCAACATCAATAGGTTTGGGAGGGGGGGGGGGGGGGGGCGGTCAGGGAGCCCCCAAGAGGAACTGTAGAGCATTTCTACGTTCAGGTCACCTACACCAACAATGACGAATCCTCTGAAGGTATTCCTACCATTCGCTGCAGTCTTCTTATAGACAAGTGAATCACCTGCAAACCTAAAACAGCCAAACAAATTCCCTGCGGTACAGTGCACGGTGAAGGGTGCATGTTAGCAACATTAACGATTTCGCTTCTACTCCACTCTCACACACTGATGGTGTAATTCTCAATAGTCTGTTGCACATGTCCTGATTTCTCATACGTATTGCAGGAAATATGTGCTCTATTCTCTTAGATTTTTCCATTGCTTATTTGAGTAGAGTATACAACCCTAGCATCCACATGATGTTGCTGATTCGCATGTCAGCCAGAAACACACACTCAGCACGATTTTATCAGTAGTAACATATTTCTTTTTTCTTTTCTTTGGAAACCACATCGTTCAAGTATGAATTACAATTCCCTCAGCCTGGCACCTGCTTCCACGTTTTTAGGTCAGTTACTTCTAAGTATTTTTTGTTAACTACTGTTTCAAGTGTTGGTGTAGAAGATCAGTAACGGGCTTTTTCTTTCCCTGTATGTGAATAACATGTTGCATCTGGTGCCAACTCCATGTGGAGATCACAGAAACCCACTAATGTCGTAGTTGTGAAATGAGTGTAACACTATAGGAGAATTATGAATGAATGGGCAGTTTCCCACTTGTAAAGATTTTAATGATGCTTGATTAGGGGAAATAATCGTGGGAATCCTCATCAGTATTTCATCCTCATCTCTGGCCAAACTTCCTCGAATAGGGGCCTCCCGGCCAACCATGTCATATGCTCATTTCATTTCATTAGGGCGATTTATAAAATCTCTATACAGCTCTGCTGGTTTCTTCACCCGGCGACAGGAACTGGCCTGTTGGTCTTATTGCACCAGGAGTGTTAACTTGACCATTGGCAGTCTCATATATAATTGGCAGAATGACAGAGAGCAACTATTTTCCACCTCTCTCTCTCCAGTAGCGTTATCTCTCTCTCATACCAGTGGGATTGTTATCATGGCTGGAGCTTTGGCTGCTGGTGAACATTGAGCGGCAGTGATGGCCGACCCTTTACATGCTATCTGGAGAGAATCGCCAATGTCCCACTGAGGCAGCATGACCCACACAAAGTTACATGTGGGATTATTCCTACACTAAAAATTCGTCCAACTATATCTTGGCAGCTAATGTAAGGCGTACCACCTGAGTCAGTGACCAGTAGACTGCCAGATAGGGGGAAATGCTGAACGAGTTGTGGTAAAAACGGAAGCTATTGGAGCTTAGGAGTGTGAACGAGAGCCAAAGTCTGCATGTGAAGCATAATGACATCATGGAAGCTGACAGATACCGTCGTACTAGTGACAAAGCAGAGTGACGAAAAGAAAGCTAAGTAGAACGCAACAATAAGTATTCAGCTGTCAGTAGAAAAGAGCCCTTAAAAGGTGAAGACGAAATCTGAAGTCACTAGGAGAGAGACAGTGAGGGAAAACCAGGACACATGTCACAGCCATCCCCACTGCTGCAGAGCGCATGGGAAGCGCCAACTCCTCTTAACAAGTGTCTGACTGCTGAGTGCCGATTGTCCATTGTGTAGTCTCAGCTCGTCACCTGCAGCTATGTAGTTAGATGGGGAACTATGGAGGTCGACCCCAGGACGCCTATCTGACTTCGATCGTCTATGGAACCATGAGTCTGGCTGGAAGGACGCTGTTGCTACCAGCTGCACTGCGAACTTCTGAGGCTACACTGACGGGTGACAGAGGCCACCATCACCCTGTCGGCATGCTGAAGGCTTGACCTGTGTGATCTAATTGCTGTCTATCATCCACCTTCAAGACGGGGGCGAGGTGTGGGGGGGGGGGGGGGGGAGCCACTGCTGCTGCTCATTCCATTTCTGTGGCAGACTTCGATGCTGCCACCTCCTTTCTCCAGGGCTGAGAGGTGAGCCCTGTGAACTGGCGAGTACTTCTGGTGGACATGGAGCTAGACTCCTGAGTGAGAGTAATTTGGAGATCAGTGGCCAATGTAACTATTTCCCCATAATGTATTTAATGAGGGGATATCATTAAACAGAAATAGCGCCAGAAGACCAACCACAGATAGCGTTTTCTGTTCCAGGGGGTCATTTCGAATAATGACGAATGCCAGCCAACTCAAGAATGCACCTGACACCTTTAAGAGATTATTGAATAGAGCACTTAGGAGACTGAACCCAAAACAACGTTTGATATATCTGGATTACATGATAATGTTTACAAAGAACATGGAAGAAATTGTACAATGGTTGTAGGAGATATTTAAAAGACTGAGTACAGCACGATTAATGCTAAGCATCGATAAATGTCGTTTTGTATCAACAGAAGTAAATTATCTGGGCAATATAATTAGCATTGAAAATGTGAGGACAGATCCTCGTTTGGTCTCAGCAGTCCAGAATATTTCGCCACAGAAGACAGTTAAGCATTTGCAAAGTTTTATCGGTTTCTGTAATTATTATCATCAGTTCATAAAGGACTCTAGTGAAATGGCCAGACCTTTGAGCCATTTGTTACGAAAATGAGCAAAATTTTAATGGTCTTATGTTAGACTGCATTCTATACTTTAAAGTGAGCACTAACTCAGTTTTGATATTCGTGGATTTGACAAAAAAATTTATTGTGTTTTTTATGCAAATAATACAGCTCTGGGGGTTGTCCTAGGACAGAATATAGATGGTAAAGTGCGTCCTCTAGTGTATATATCCTGAAGAAAACAGAGTGAAATTATTCCACAGCTGAAAGGAGATAATAGCAGTAATCTATGGTGTTACATCCTTTTATTGTTATTCTTACATTCAAAAGTTTAAGATAGTGAGGGATTACGTTGTTCTCAAATTATTATTAGGGTTGAAGGACTCTTGTAGCAGATCAAGAAGGTGGGTACTCCATCTGAGTGAATTTTGTTACAAGGTAATACAGAAGCCAGGGAAAGGCACCCTGTCGCCGACAGTTTGAGCAGAAAAATTCCAGTTCTACAAACACTAGGCCGGAGTGTTGCAGAATGGCAAAAGGCTAAGCTGCTGATGCTGACTGTCAATCGTTCAAATCACTACCTCAGCTCGTGACACATATTGGCTTGCTGTGCAGAAGAAAGAAGTGCAGATTATGAGTAGTAGTACCTGTAGTTTTCTGGTCTTCCCACAAGCACATGATCAAATGTTGTCAGTTAATGGTGGGCAAAGGGCAACTAATAGACAAATTGCTGAAAAATTTTGGTGGAGGACTAGAAAACAAGATGTCATGCAGTATGTCAGGAACTGTGTACCTTGTGTGCAATGAGCTGATTGCATTGCAACATCTACCAAGACCATCTAAATCATATACATGGGATGGACATTTTGGGTCCATTTAATAAAACACCAGTAGGAAATAAATGTGCATATTGATTATAATTGACCATTCCTCACGTCATACAATAACAGTTGCAATTCCTGAAGGAAAAACGAGTACAGTTGCTGAAGTGTTTGTTGTGTTAGCTGGTGTGGGAGTCAGCACAAACACAAATGAGGAAGGAGGGAATTTGCAACGGCCAGTGACAGGAATCCAAAATGATCTGTACATAGCACTTGCATATTAATAGAACAGTTTATTTCTATAAAGGAAAGAAACATAACTTCTCATTATTAGGGCTTGATGTGATTCTTGTCGCTCCTACATGCAATTACTTTTACACATTGTTACTACTTGCAGAATGCAGGATAAGTATCATCTTCATATTACTCAGTACTGATGCCCTCGAAGTCTGTGACTGAACTGGCCTGACCAGAAATGGAAACATTGACAAGGGGTGCTGAACTCTGTCTTCCTGGAGGTGTGGCACTGTCCACTCTATCCGTTGGTGTGTGGTTCAGCGACGTTTTGAGACATGCTAACGGTGACTGTGTGTTGGAAATGGCTCAAAGAACACATATTGATGACGTTATGAGGGGTAGAATAGTAGATCGACTGGAGGCTGGTCAAACACAGCAGGTCGTAGCACGTGCCCTCCATGTGCTACAAACTGTGATCTCAAGATTATGGCAACGATTACGGCAGACAGGAAACGTGTCCAGGCGCTACAGTACGGGAGGTCCACAGAGTACAACACCACAAGAAGACCGATATGTCACCATCAGTGCCCGCAGACGGCCACGGGGTACTGCTGGTAACCTTGCTCGGGACCTTACCACAGCCACTGTAACAGTTGTCTCCAGACACACAGTCTACAGACGACTGAACGGACATGGTTTATTCACCTGGAGACCTGCAAGGTGCATTCCACTGACCCCTGGTCACAGTAGAGCCCATAAAGCCTAATGTCAAGAACACAGTACATGGTCATTGGAACAGTGGTCCCAGGTTAGGTTCACGGACGATTCCAGGTATAGTCTGAAAAGTGGTTCTTGCCGGGTTTTCATCTAGCGTGAACCAGAACCAGATACAAATCTCTTAATGTCCTTGAAAGGGACCTGTATGGAGGTCGTGGTTTGATAGTGTGGGGTGGGATTATGATTGGTGCACGTACACCCCTGCATGTCTTTGACAGAGGATCTGTAACAGTCAGGTGCATCGGGACGTCATTTTGCACCAGTATATCTGCCTTTTCAGAGGTGCTGTGGGTCCCACCTTCCTCCTGATGGATGATAACGCACAGCCCCACTGAGCTGCCATCGTGGAGGAGTACCTTGAAACAGAAGATATCAGGCGAGTGGAGTGGCCTGCCTGTTCTCCAGACCTACACCCCACGTCTGGAATGCTCTCGGTCGGCGTATCGCTGCACGTCTTCAAACCCTTAGGACACTTCAGGAGTTCCGACAGGCACTGGTGCAAGAATGGGAGGCTATACCCCAGCAGCTGCTCGACCACCGGATCCAGAGTATGCCAACCCGTTGTGAGTCCTGTGTACGTGTGCGTGGTGACCATATCCCATGTTGATGTCGGGGTACATGCGAAGGAAACAGTGGCGTTTTGTAGCACGTGTGTTTCGGTACGGTTTTCTCAACTTATCACCAATACCGTGGACTTACAGATCTATGTTCCCTTTGCGCCTGTGCTATTAGCGCCAGTTCTGTGTAGTGCCACGTTGTCTGGCACCACATTCTGCAGTTATCCTTAATTTATGATCATGAGTGTAGATGGAATGCAAAAATGGAGAATTAGAACAGAAGAAATGTTTCAGCACATACAGGAATACGGCGATAGACATCATCATAGTGTCATGACATCTGCTAGCGCTGTAGCGGATTGATTGCGATTTGTGTAACCTACTTTTGTTTTAAACGAAAGTCAGAACACCGCTCAGATTTACCGATGCACCAAATACCCACTGACTGGTTTGTAAATAGAGCTCAGACATAATAAGAGAATTACGTGTAAGCTAATAGATAAACCTACAAACAAGTATATGAATAATTGTTTTAGTGTGTACGAAATGACTTCTGGAAAAAAACCTAAGTTATTGATTCATATATCAACTATGTAAAATCATGTAAATTAGCTGGTATGGTAATGAATAACTATAGTTGTATGATGTGTAACTACTGGCGCAAAATATGTAGGAACGAGTTATTATTGGTAGTCCAAACTGAAAAATCCTAGACAAATTTTCTCAAGGAATGGGGATATATCACGCCCCAGGACAGTATCCCCAGCGGACCTTAAAAATTCGTTCAAGTTGTACTTCAGCAGCTACCAGAGTGCGAACCACCTGTGTCAGTGACCAGCAGACTGTCAGCTAGGGGGAAATGCTGAGCGAGTTTTGGCAAACATGGAAACTATCGCAGCGAGGGGGAATGACCAAGTGCCCAAGTCCACAGGCGAAGCATAATGACATCATGGAAGCTGATAGATTCCGTGATATTAGTGACAGTAAGTAGTTAGATGCCAAACCGACAGAAAAGAGCCTCTGAAAGCTGAAGCTGATAAAGTTGTTGATAGCAAGGGAAAACCAGAACACATGATGTCATAGCCATCCCCCCTCCACAAGGTGCACGGAAGCGCCAACATAAATACTTCACCCTTCTTAACAAATGTCTGATTGCTGAGTGCTGATTGCTGACTGCCCAGTGCTTAGTCCCAACCACTGTGTCATCTTCAGCAGTCCAATTAGAGGGTACGCTCGTTTAATAATAGATGTGGGGATAACACATCTGTTTTTTAATTTCTAAAATTTCTAATTGGTCGAGTTTGGCCCCCTTTTGCTCTGTGTGTAGGACTTGTACATCTATTATGTATATGTGATTATTGTTCATGCAATGTTCTGCAAAGGCTGAATCAGGCTTCCTCATTTCCCAGCTTCTGTGGTGTTACTTAAGCCTGGTACAAATTGACCTCCCTATCTGCCCAATGTAGCAAGACTGACACTCACGACATGTGATTTTATGAACCCCACTTTTTGTGATAGCTGATTGTTTGTCTTTTGCATTGAACTAGAAGCCACCTATTGTCTGAGAGACATATAAAAACACTGAGAAACCTTTTGCCTTCAAGATATTACTTATGCTGTTAGATGTTTTCCCTACAAAAGGTAATCTGCACCATTTCTTTTCCTGTTTGTTTGTTTTTCGTTGGGGACAGTAGGAACCTGGCTTGCTTCTTCATCTTTTTACCTAAAATTTCATCACTGGTGTTGGGGTCAAATTCATTATTTATGGCTATTTCTTCTATTATGTTAAGTTCCTGATCAAAGTATTCTTGTCACACAGGGACAGAAAGGAGACGATGGATCATGTGATGGAATGCTGCAAGTCTGTACGTTGTAGGATGTTGGGAGACAGCCGGGATGAAAGTGTCAGTGAAGGAATCTTTTCAGTAAATTTTAAATTTATAGTTACTGTCTCCCATCTTTAAGCTAATGTCCAGGAAATTTATCTTGCCCCTCCTCTCCTTTCCCCTCCTCTCCTTTCCCCCCCTCCCCTACCCACACCATGCAGACCTTTATGTTAGTGTGCCACTGGTTCATAATTTCCATCATACCCCGCGGCCAACCGTGCAATTTGAACGTCCTAACGCAAACCGTTCAGAAGTTATGACGATTTTATTTTCTATAGTTGAATAATTGTCACCCTGTACAGTGTGTCAGTGCCTTTCTACGTTATTTAACCGTGTGACCTTCACTTTTATTGTATTTGTGTGTCTTTTATTAAAACTAACATGTTTGGCACTAATCGCCTCAGTTAAGTAGTGTAATCTTGGTGTCCATATCATCTTCTCCAGGTTCAATTACGGCTGGACCAAGATATGAATTCGATGCTTCAGGCACGGTTTTCAAGGCGTAGTAAAAAAAGATTGAGAGCACGGTATCACCTTTTCGCAATTTTTTCTTTAACGTTCATCACGACATGCTGTTTAAAACGGCCACCCATGTAATTCGTTACAACATCTAATCGGACTTAATTACGCAGTTTATTGTATGACTGACGGCGTATATTGAGCTGACAGGATTGAGAGAGTGCCTGTGTAATTATATTTTTAATTAACAGTTTATTTTCGTCGTTTCTGCGAGATTGATTGCTGCTCCCAGTGTTGCTACACAGTTATGCATAATAAACCATTTAATAAATTTATTTTAAAATTTTTGCGTTGCACTTCGTTAAAAGGTAGTAATTCATTTTTGTGGTATTAATTTAGCTTCTCATAGCTCGCGGGGTTTTGAAATTACCTAGTGTAGTGGTGAGACGAAAGTGATCTATTGCGATTAGGCAGTTCATCTAACTGAAGTACATTATCCAAGCATAGCACAGCCTAGACGTACAGTCGGCTTACTGAAGTGTAATATAGTGTACTATCGTGCTCCGTAATTTGTCAATTATTGAAGCCTAAATTAATTTTCCAAATGCTTCTAAAAATGTCATTGTACAGTTTAGCTTATCTCCTGTTCGCATTTCCGACAAATAATGTGGGGTTCGTGGGACAGTCTTTAGCTAATACTGCGATTGTGTTTGTTTATCCAGTCTGGTTTCGGCGATAATTTCCCCATCAGCAGTGAGTTTTTATTTCAAAAGTGATTGAAACATAAAAATTTTATGAGTGTCTGTCGTTACTGAAATTATCATTTGATCTTCAATAAAGTGCATTCTGTCATTTATTAAAGCTTAACCAACACGTCATGTACTCTATTAAGGGTAGCTAGTTAACACACCACTGTCACAATTTCGCAGCTTGATATAACAGAAGTTACTGAAAGTTGAAGGGAAAATTTCATGTTGCAGACGAGATGCTACGTGAGGTACACATGTTTACAGTGATGAGACATTCAAGGGACAGAAACGGAAAAAGGTACGGTACTAACACATAAGAATGTAATTAATCACAACATATTAAAGTGAAGGGAATTTCACTACATAAAAGTACATACTTCAAGTGATTTTAGATAAATACCTACTGGAGCGGGAATCATCTTTGGAACCAATCTTTGAAGAGAAATGTCAGCAGAAAGCTCTATCATTGACATCTTTTCAGCCTGAACATTAATCCCACCTCTGTACGTTTCATTCTTTGTGTCGTAGCTATACAGCCTGCATAGTAGAAGAGAAATACTTGATGCCTACCTTACGATATTTATAATATGAGAACTTCTCTCATTCTTATCGATCCCTCTTGGTTTTTGTACATATTGTAAATTATCCATCGTTCCCTTTCCGAGATTTTTAGCAATCTGCGTACCTATAAGCTGTCGGAAACGTTTTATTGATCGAAAAATTATATGGAAGTGTCGTTCATTTTCTTAAGTCTTTCTTCTACGGCTAAAAGTATCGTAAGACTTGCTGTCACTTTTCCTTTCCTTTCCGGTCAGCAACTTCAATACATGATCTGCGAAGCTGATTCTGCTATAGTTCACGAACTTCTCTGATTTTTCTCTCTTGGATATCGTGTGGATGATATTCTTCCGAAAGTTCCATGGTACATCTCCGGTTTCACAGATTATAAACTCTAACGTGAATAATCGCTTGGCTGCCACGTACTGCCGAGAGATTTTAAGAATTACACAGGAATGTTCAAAATGTTCTAATGTGTGTGAGTTCCTAAGGGACCAAACTGGTGACGTAATCGGCCCCTAGACTTACACGCTACTTAAACTAGCTTATGATAAGAACAACATAAACACCCATCCACGACGGAGGACTCGAACCTCCGGCGGGAGGGGCCCCGCAATCTGTGACATGGCGCCTCTAACTGCGCGGCAACTCCCCGCAGCCCACAGGAATGTTATCTGTCCCTTCTGCCTTGATTGATCGTAAGTGTACTAAAGCCACATCAACCTTAATTCTGGGTTTCCTATGTCCTTCAAAAGAACAGTTATTACTTTTTATATAATTTTAGCAGACAGTAACACACTAATCACAGAGGCTCTCTCAATGTAACCTTCCCACCCATCTGCTATGTCTTCAACAGTGGAATTCCTTTGGGACTCTTAATGTTGAGGCCTTGGATTTTAAATTCTGTGAAAGTTATTTTGAATTTTCTATTTGCTCTTTCTGTCTCTCTGACGACCACATTCTGTTTGACTACTTCACATTTTAGCTGAAGCTATTTCGCTATTGCTTCCTTGCACTTCATATTTTTACATGTCTGATTTTGCCGGATTTCTTTCTTCCCCTGGACCTCTTTACATTTTTATCTTTCGTCGATCAATTTAAGTATTTCTTATCTGCAGTTTCTTCAGTACTACTTTTTTTTCAACTGTGTTTGTCTCGTTAACTTCTCAGGTGAACTTCCTGCTATGGTACTCACATTCGCATTTCCTCCAGCCGCTGTGACCTTTGAACGTTCATTATCATTACTCATTATTGCAATATTCCACTTCTTTGTATCGTCGTAATGTAATTCAGCTGGTGTCTTCCTGTGACCACTGGCATTTTCCACGTATATGTCCTCGTCAAGATTTTTGAACATTGTATTTGCTACTAAAAGCTGAAATTTTCTACAGACCTAAAGGAATATTTCTCCTCCCTCATTCCTACTTTTGAGACAACTCCCATATCTCCGGTATCCGCTTCAGCCTCATCCATAGTGTTTCAATCCTACATTCTTGTTAGTCGTATTTCTCCTTTTAGATCCTGAGCTACTCGTTCCATTCTCCCATATACAACCAAACAGTCTTTTTCCTGTAACTTCTGCAATTATACTTTAACCACGGTTGTTGACATTGGTTTTGTTTAGATATGATGAAAATAATTTTATCACTCAAGTTCACATTACCTCACTCTTTGCCTGTTAATCACAATTATTATTCCTGCTGTATGATTTAGTATGCGCAAATGCAATCTACTTTTCATTTCAATGTACTGATCTCTATTACGTCATGATTTAGCCTTTTCATCTCCATTTTGAGATTTGTTAGTTTACCTGGTACACGCAGACTTCTGTTCCATATTCCCACACAAAGAATGTTATCCTTTCATTGGTTTTTCTGTCTCTTTCACGTGATCATCTCCTCCTAGGCAGTCCGTAATTGAAACTAACCTTCAAACTTTTGCCAGAATTGAGGGCATCATAACTGTTTTTGAGTTAAGTTAAATGTGTTTTTATAGACCAGTGATTTCTATTGCTTTCAGTATCCGCATGCTATTGACCCATGTTGATTTCTCAGCAGCCACGCGATGAGCAGGAGCGTGCTCTGAAACTCTATCCGCTCCTCTGTCCTCTTTTGCTAATGCCGTTGGCAGAATGAATGCATATTCCCGAAGTGTTTGGCTGCAATTATTGATGATTTTTTATTGAAAACCTAAGGGACCCAGGACATTGGATTAGTGTTACCGCTAGATCCACGGTACCTGGATATTTGTCGACAATAGTGAAAAAAAAAGTAATTGATGATAGTGAGTCTGTAACGTCTTAGTTTTAAAAGATTAAAAATACAAGCATCGCGTTTGCCTTCACATCAGGAAACAGTATTAAGTGCTTAAAGAAGTGGCTTCTGCTGCAGCTGTTATGCTGTAGGGATCACAGTGTCTGTTGTACTCTGTGCTCCGTACGATGGCGAAAGACGGTAATAGTAGGATTATGCGTGGACAGTTATCGTTCGCTATCGTTCGCCGCTCTCCACATGCGTCGTTCTGTTAATACTGTAGGAAAGCCATCGGCGGGCGAAATCATGGCGATGGCCATTATACAGCGTGCCGAGAGCTGATGGTAGTGCTCGATGCGTGGGTCGTTTCAGATAACCGATTGTGACGGTATCGGTAGGCTTTTCGTGTCCGCTCCGACACATTCGCCCACCTGACACTGGCCTGAAATTTGAGCTATTAAGCGCAATCGGAATGAGGATGACAGCTCGTTGCCGTTCCTGAAATGAGACGGCCATTAGGTGCAGAGGTGTTCAGAAGAGAGAAGGGTAAAATGACACAACAGGCTGCAATGCTGTAAATCAATGGATTTAACCGATTAAAGTTTAAAGAGAAAAAAACCAAGGTTTAATCTGATCCGAGGCAAAAAGGGTCTCCAAATATATTATTTTTCACTTCATAAACTCACTTTCTCTTTCTTTTTTTCGTGGTAATTTTCCTCTTTCTAAGAGGGTTCTACTGAGACAGAATTCACATTTACCTTTGTTGAGGCAAGGCTGAAAATACAAATCGTCCTCAACATTGTACAAAGAGAAAAAATAAACATATTATTTAATAGATTCTCAACAAGCCATACATATTATAAAAGTATGTATACTCCACATCTCCTCCTAAACCACCGATCTATTTTAACCAGACTTGGTATATGAATGATATCGCTCACTGTTTGGAAAGAACTACTGTCAGGATAAGAACCACCTACCTCTAAAAGGAGTGGCAAAAATGAAGCGTATCTCACGACGTGCTTATACCCAGACGATATTCCTCCAGTATTTGAGAATGAGAGAACTTAGCGACTTGCAATAAGCTTTACAGACGATTCCAAATTTTTAAGAGGCTTTTTCTAGCTGACATCGTCCCCTCCTTCCTCTCACAAAATGATGAAAGGAAAAATTTTTAACGCTTACTACATTTTTGCTATTAATTTATTACTGTTTTATCACTTAATCTATCCGCAACACATTTTGTAGACGTCATTCAAAGGTGTCACTGAATGTACATGCAAAAATATATCACTGTACAAGACATGTTTCAGGAGATAGGGCGTCGTAAAACGTGAAAAACTGCCACAATATGCATGACGTTTTAATTAAGTACTTTTATACTACTAACACTATGCAGAAAACATTTTACAGACGCTATCCACATATACTACTGAATGTCCCTACAAAATTATATCATTATACGAGATAGCTGCGTGAAAACGAAGCCATTGGGCGAAATTCGCCATTGATACAGGTGAAATATGTGTACAAATATGTTGATGTATTTTGAATACATGTGAAATATATGTGGCATGTGTATAAGTGACCAAAGCAGGGAGTAAAATGCTCCTCCTAAACCCCTGAATCAATTTCAACCAAACTTGGTACACATATTACTCACTCTCTGGAAAGAAATACTGTAAGGGTAAGAACCAGTAACCTTATTTAGGCGTGGGAGTGATAACGTGGAGAGAGAAGGGAGATGGACAGACAGAAATGCAGACAGAGGAGATGGACACAGATAGGGAAGAAACAGACATGGATGGAGAAAATGGAGGAAGAAATGGACAGAGAAAGGGAAGAGGATGAGTGGACAGGCAGAGGTGGTAGGAAGCCATGGAGAGAGGAAGAAAGAGGAGATGGGCAGAGAGAAGAATTAGGATAGAGAAAGGAAAGAGGAGGAGATGGATAGGGGTATGAGGAGATGGGCAACATGAGGAGCGATGAGTAGAGAGAAACTGGAGAGAAGGAGATGGACACAGAGAGGAGAAGGAGAAGATGGGCAGAGAGATATAGGGGTTGAGAAGGGAATGGATTTAGACGATACAGGGGGGAGGAGGAGAAGATGGACACAGCAGGAGGATCAGATGGAGAGAATTGGGGGAGAACCAGTTGTTATCCCAGAGAGTGGTAGGAGAAGATGGACAGACACTGGGGGGTGGGGGTGGGGGGGTGAAGGAGCTGGACAGAGAGAGACAGTGACAGAGAGAGAGAGAGAGTGAGAGAGAGGTGGGGGGCGCGGAGGATGGACAATGACGGGACGAGGAGATGGTAGGGGAGAAGGGGAGATGGACTAGAAGAACTTCGGTAAATACGTACCTCAGCAATTCTGGGTACTCAACTAATTACTATTAAAATACAGTACGAGGCGAGCGAACAGTTATTTACCTACAGATAAGGGCAGTAATGCGCTATATATTGTGTAGGAGGAAACAAAAGGAGCTAAAGAAAAAACAAAAATGGCCATTTCACACCCTAGCTTGTTTTTCATTACTTATTCTTAGAGAATAAGTAATAAATACACCTTGGTCATGCTGTAACTCAGTTAATTCCAAAATACACCTTGATCCTCAAAGAGAAACAATTCGACTGCTCTGATCCTTCAAAACAAAAATTTCCTATTTGAAGTGTTTAAAGTTTCTAAATGTGACCTCTTTTAATGATGCTTTCATAGGCCGTTCAGGAAGTAGTTAAACTGATTGCCCTTCTCTCTGTTGGTTGAAACGGTGGGTGCTGCAAACGACCAGCAGGCTAACAAAAAACTCTTTTCGCAGAAAAGTCTAATATAGAAGTGCGAAACGAAAATAATGGCAGTATACTCTTCCTCGATTTGGACGCCAAAAGAAAAGACAGCGTGTTCCAGTATTTAATGTTTGTCGGAAACTGACGACGTCTCATTTTATGATATTCTATATAGCAGTCAATGTACTCAAGAGTAGTGACAGTAAGCAGATAGAGCTAAGCTTTTTTTTTATGTCTTCAGTAATTAATGGGTTGAAAGCAAATACGCTTAACCAACTAACACACAATACGAGGTGGAAAGAAAGCGGTCTTTTGACACCTTTATCACGTAACGGGAACATTTCGCAAATGATGACAACTGTCTTTAAGCCATACAGTGTTGAAATAGCTTTTCAGCCTGAGGTATTATGTGAGGGTAAATTTGAAAGATCGTGTGTGTACAAATCACAGAGTTTTTCTTATGATACAAAACACTTTGGATAAACCTGGAGGGCTTCACTGTCAAATAAAATGAGCAATAAAGGGGGTGGGGGGGGGAGCGGGAAAACGCTGGACGCTCTTTTTCTTTATCAGTTGGTAGCATTGGTTTATGACAGTTAGACCATGAGGACAGCCGGAAGCTTCCGTGCCGCCATGAAGTTTGGTGGTGTCAAACGCGTTGTTGATGAGCAATATAATTTTTTAGACATTTGTGGTTGTGTATCTTACTATGTTGTATTTTGTGTTAAATAAGGAACTGATACCGTCACATTACAAGTCCAAACAAGTGGTACGACGAATAGTACTTTTAATAGGCTTTGTGAATATATGCCATATTAAACGATTCTTCACCTTCTTTCATATGCAGAAGGAACTTTACATACACTCACAAAAAAAAGCTTTTCATTACCATGGTTCCCAGACTCCTGAAGATAGACGTTGACTGTGGATATTGTATCACGGACAAAGTCCATTTGACTGTTCAGAGATGTCACCAAACCTGCCCAAAGATGTAAACAACCACGCATGAGCAGCGCCTATTAGACAGAGGGGGTCCGACAGCCGATTAGCTCCAGTCCTTCCACCAGGAGGGAGGTACACGGCTCGTGTTGTCTGTAGTTCAACCATGCCTAGACACTCAATACCGGGGTTAGATCGCGTCCACATTGTTTCTTTGTTCCAAGAAGGCCTCTCAACAGGGGAAGTGTCCAGGCATCTCGGAGTGAACCAAAGCGATGTTGTTCGGAGTTGGAGGAGATACAGAGAGACAGAAACTGTCGATGACATGCCTCGCTCAGGCCGCCGAAGGACTACTACAACAGTGGATGATCGCTACCTACAGATTATGGCTTCGAGGAACCTGACAGCAACGCCACCATGTTGAATAATGCTTTTCGTGCAGCCACAGGACGTCGTGTTATGACTCAAACTGTGTGCAATAGTCTGTATGATGCGCAACTTCACTCCCGACGTCGACGGTGTAGTCCATCTTTGCAACCACGACACCATGATACAGATGTGCCCAACAACATGCCGAATGGACCGCTGAGGATTGGCATCACGTTCTCTTCACTGATGAGTGTCGCATATGCCATCAACCAGACAATCGTCGGAGACGTGTTTGGAGGCAACCCGTCAAGCTGAACGCCTTAGACAAATTGTCCAGCGAGGGCAGTAAGGTGGAGGTTCTCTGATGTTTTGGGGTGTCATTATGAGGGCCCGACGAACGCCGCTGGTGGTCATGGAAGGCGCCGTAACGGCTGTACGATGCCATCCTCCGACAGATAGTGCAACCATATCGGCAGCATATTGATGAGGCATTCGTCTTCATGTACGACAATTCGCACCTCCATCTTGTACATCTTGCGAATGACTTCCTTCAGTATAACGGCATCGTTCGACTAGAGTTGCCAGCATGTTCTCCAGACATGAACCCTATCGAATATGCCTGGGACAGACAGAAAAGGGTTGTTTATGGACGACGTGACCCACCAACTACTCTGAGGGATCTACACCGAATCGTCGTTGAGGAGTGGGACAATCTGGACCAACAGTGCCTTGATGAAGTTGCGGATAGTATGCCACGACAAATACAGGCATGCATCAATGCAAGAGGCGTGCTACTGTGTATTAGAGGTACCGGTGAGTACAGAAATCTGGACCACTACCTCTGAGGGTCTCTCTGTATGGTGGTACAAACTGCAGTGTGTGGTTTGTATGTGCAATAAAAGGGCGGAAGTGATGTTTATGTTGATATCTAATCCAATGTTCTGTACAGGTTCCGAAACTCTCGGAACCAAAGAGATGCAAAACATCTTTTGGTGTATGTATAATGCTCAGTTGGGGTAAAACTGTGTAGAAGCAATTGGGTGAAACCTGAACTACCTGATATCCTATTATTTCGTTATATATAACTTATTAATGTGATGTAACGGCACGCTACTTTTGTGTAAACGTTTTAATGACTGCTATTTGATAATTACATACAGAATTTTCTATTATTTTGCGCCAAATTTTAGATTCTTTCTGTCACTAACAATCTTTGTCAGCTACTTAAGATGTATATTTTCAGTTGAGGTGGGGCTGTTAAGTGCTTTATAAGGTCAGGAAATGTCCGTCCCGGGTAACTGAGTGGAAAAAAAATGTGGTCATCGCGACAGGCTGTCAATCCTAAGGGCCCGGGTTCGATTCCCGGCTGGGCCGGAGATTTTCTCCGCTCAGGGACTGGGTGTTGTGTTGTCCTAATCGTCAAATCGTCATCATTTCATCCCCATCGACGCGCAAGTCGCCGAAATGGCGTCAAATCGAAAGACTTGCACCAGGCGAATGGTCTACCCGACGGGAGGCCCTAGTCACACGACATTATTATAGGTCAGGAAATTAAGGCATGGCTTAGCAATCATTCGTGAAGAGTGGCAACCCACTAGCAAATGGCTCAGTTGTTCGCACTTGCATGTACTAGAACAGCAGGAAACCAAGATGTCCTATTTGGATTTTAAAACACGGGTATTTTCCGGCTTAATGCAAATGCATTTGGTGAGGAGGAATTTGCGTCATCAGATACAACAGAAAGAGTACTGCCAGACTACCAGAACACCACAGAATCAGTTAGTACTTTTTCTCCACAACCTGGTCCATTGACTGACGCGCAAACACAGTATTGGTTGACTGTATCACTGGAGATTGTGGAAGCAGTTCCGCATTACAAGAGACCATTATCAGTCAGGTGAAAACACTCTTAGATCACGGAGTCTGCCTACAAAAATGAACTCAGTGCAACAAAAGCTTCAATGTGTTGGACATCCACTCCTCATCACAAGCTTTGGAACTCGGAGGTTCTGAAAAGCAGGACAGGCAGAGATCTGTGGCACACCTAATGAAAGAATTGAAAATGTGGCACGTGGTTAGACGCACTTCCTACTACACCAGGTCGATGGTCGTGTCTGGATACACTGTCATCCGGACGTATTAATGCTACGGTGAATATTCAACTGGGCTTCCAAGGGACCTGTGTACAAGGCACCTTGATACGCTATGTGATCAAAAGAATCCAAACACCTGACTGTAAATGACTTACAAGTTCACGGCGGTCTCCATCGGTAATGCTAGAACCCAATATGTTGTTGGCCCACATTTAGCGTTGATGACAGCCACCACTTTCACAGGCATACGTTCAGTCAGGTGCTGCAAGGTTTCTTGGGGAATGGTAGCCCATTCTCCACGGAGTGCTGCACTGAAGAGAGGTATCGATGTAAGTCGGTGAGTCATGGCATGAAGTCGGCATTCCAAAACATCCCGAAAGTTTTCTGTAGGATTCAGGTCAGGACTCAGCGCAGGCGAGTCCATTACAAGGATGTTATTGTCGTGTAACCACTCCGCCACAGGCCATGCATTATGAACAGGTACTCGATCGTGTTGAAAGATACAATCGCCATCCCCGATTTGCTCTTCAACAGTGGGAAGTAAGAAGGTGCTTAAAACATCAATGTAGACCTGTGCTTTGACAGCGTCACGCAAAACAACAAGAGGAGCAAGCCCTCTCCATGAAAAACACGACCACACCATGACACCACCGCCTCCGAATTTTACTGTTGGCACTACACACGTTGGCAGATGACGTTCACCCAGCATTCGCCATACCCACACCCTGCCATCGGATCGCCACATTGTGTAATGTGATTCGTCACTGCACACAACGTTTTCCCACTGTTCAGTCATCCAATGTTTACGCTCCTTACACCAAGCGAGGCTCGTTTGATATTTACCGGCGTGATGTGTGGCTTATGCCGCTCGACCATGAAATCCAAGCTTTCTCACCTCCCGCCTAACTGTCATAGTACTTGCAGTGAATTCAGCTGCAGCTTGGAATTCCGTGTGCTGGTGTGGATAGATGTCTGCCTATTACACATTACGACCCTCTTCAACTGTCGGCGGTCTCTGTCAGTCAACAGATGAGGTCAGACTGTACGTTTTTGTGCTGTACGTGTCCCTCCATGTTTCCGCTCCACTATCACATCTGAAACAGTGGACCTAGGCATGTTTGGGAGTGTGGAAATTTTGCATACAGACGTACGACACAAGTGGCATCCAGTCACCTGACCACGTTCGAAGAACGTGAGTTCCGTGGATCGCTCCATTCTGGTCTCTCATGATGTCTAATGACTACTGAGGTCGCTGATATGGAAGGAGTACCTAGCAGCAAAGTGCACCTAATACGAAAAAGATTTTTTTGGTGGTGTCCGGATACTTTTGGTCACATAGTGTAGCGGTAGATTATCTGAACATTTGTGCGGAACACCTGCGTCCATTCATGCTTCATGTCTTTCACGGCGACGGCAGCTTCTAGCAGGGTAACTTGTAATACTTTTAATACAGTACTTCATAATTTTCACAGTTTATCACATTTTTGACAATCATTTCAGATTATTAATGTATGTTTTTGGTATTTTACTGTTAACAATTATTATTTGAAATTCTGTAACGCAAATTGATTACATATTATTTAGAAAGAATGTTGTATACATATGTGGTAGAGCTGCACGACTGGCGGCCCCTGCAACAGCTACATATATACTCAGCTCCTGCTAATCTCGGCCGCAGAAGAGCGGCCCGAGTCTGCAACGTGATTAGTGCACGCAGTCAGTATCAAGTGTTTCCTTGGACTCTGTGTACAGCAAAAACTGTATTGTTTTCATGACGCCTCTTGCTAGCCACATTTGCTATAGTCAAGTTAAGTATTGCCAATTTCCTTTTCTAGAAATAAAACTACTAATGTTATTTCTTTGAAATTGTTGAACAGTATTCCGAGAACGCTGCATCCCGTAGGCACCCTATTAGCGACGAGTGGACAAGACCCCACAGTAATGCATTGAGAACGGGCTGAGCACAAATGTAATCACGTCGAAGGGACACGCGTACCACAGCTATCAGATTCGAATGCGGCTTAGATTACCTGGCTGACAGCCATATTTTATTATAGTTTTAAAAAAAAACCTGGTAGGTCTCGAGAGATGGACACTAGATGTCAATGAAACTCCTTTACTTTTACAACTTGTTTTAAGCGTGGCACATCATCAGATGACCTGCTAAATTAATAACACATTTTTACGTTACAAATGCAAACACATTGTACCGATGGTATCATCGCCACATGTCCGGCGCCTTTGAATGCCGCGCGCCGGTTCTACAGTGTGGCGTGACCTGCGCCACTCAGGTGTCGCCCTCTGCCGACTGTCTGAGGGACGGCCGGAGCCAGAGCTACGTGGAGAACGGTTGCAACCAGGGAGCGAGACGGAAGAGCGGAGCCCCGGACTGCGTCAACCTGCTACACGACGTGTTCCGGACAGAAGATGCCTTTGGTCGGTATCGGGCATACCGTGAATAGTACCGATCATTAACCTTTTTCAGTTATTGTGTGCTGCGGTGATTGGAATGGTCGTCTCCCAGGTGTCTGAATACCAGGCGTGTTCTATGTGGCTCAGCTGTGGTGTATACACTTCTGGAAACTGAAATAAGAACACCGTGAATTCATTGTCCCAGGAAGGGGAAACTTTATTGACACATTCCTGGGGTCAGATACATCACATGATCACACTGACAGAACCACAGGCACATAGACACAGGCAACAGAGCATGCACAATGTCGGCACTAGTACAGTGTATATCCACCTTTCGCAGCAATGCAGGCTGCTATTCTCCCCTGGAGACGATCGTAGAGATGCTGGATGTAGTCCTGTGGAACGGCTTGCCATGCCATTTCCATCTGGCGCCTCAGTTGGACCAGCGTTCGTGCTGGACGTGCAGACCGCGTGAGACGACGCTTCATCCAGTCCCAAACATGCTCAATGGGGGACAGATCCGGAGATCTTGCTGGCCAGGGTAGTTGACGTACACCTTCTATAGCACGTTGGGTGGCACGGGATACATGCGGACGTGCATTGTCCTGTTGGAACAGCAAGTTCCCTTGCCGGTCTAGGAATGGTAGAACGATGGATTCGATGACGGTTTGGATGTACCGTGCACTATTCAGTGTCCCCTCGACGATCACCAGTGGTGTACGGCCAGTGTAGGAGATCGCTCCCCACACCATGATGCCGGGTGTTGGCCCTGTGTACCTCGGTCGTATGCAGTCCTGATTGTGGCGCTCACCTGCACGGCGCCAAACACGCATACGACCATCATTGGCACCAAGGCAGAAGCGACTCTCATCGCTGAAGACGACACGTCTCCATTCGTCCCTCCATTCACGCCTGTCGCGACACCACTGGAGGCGGGCTGCACGATGTTGGGGCGTGAGCGGAAGACGGCCTAACGGTGTGCGGGACCGTAGCCCAGCTTCATGGAGACGGTTGCGAATGGTCCTCGCCGATACCCCAGGAGCAACAGTGTCCCTAATTTGCTGGGAAGTGGCGGTGCGGTCCCCTACGGCACTGCGTAGGATCCTACGGTCTTGGCGTGCATCCGTGCGTCGCTGCGGTCCGGTCCCAGGTCGACGGGCACGTGCACCTTCCACCGACCACTGGCGACAACATCGATGTACTGTGGAGACCTCACGCCCCACGTGTTGAGCAATTCGGCGGTACGTCCACCCGGCCTCCCGCATGCCCACTATACGCCCTCGCTCAAAGTCCGTCAACTGCACATACGGTTCATGTCCACGCTGTCGCGGCATGCTACCAGTGTTAAAGACTGCGATGGAGCTCCGTATGCCACGGCAAACTGGCTGACACTGACGGCGGCGGTGCACAAATGCTGCGCAGCTAGCGCCAATCGACGGCCAACACCGCGGTTCCTGGTGTGTCCGCTGTGCCGTGCGTGTGATCATTGCTTGTACAGCCCTCTCGCAGTGTCCGGAGCAAGTATGGTGGGTCTGACACACCGGTGTCAATGTGTTCTTTTTTCCATTTCCAGGAGTGTATTTAACTAAGAGAACTCTGAGGGAGGGGAGTCCGAAAACTTGTTATACTACTCATATGTACTGTATTCAGACGGTTATTTTCGTGTCTCTTCGAGAGGCAAATTCTGACAGTTGTGTTTTCTTTTGTAACTATTTGCATTGAGCAAAGATAGACGAATGAGGAACTGCAGTAATTTTGACAGAATGAACGCATGTGTTATATTCACTTCTGGTTATAAAGTTTCGCACCGTCCGGTGTGGCTGAGCGGTTCTAGGCGCTTCAGTCTGGAACCGAGCGACCGCTACGGCCGCAGGTTCGAATCCTGCCTTGGGCATGGATGTGTGTAATGTCCTTAGGTTACTTAGGTTTCAGTGGTTCTAAGTTATAGGGAACTGATGACCTCTGATGTTAAGTCCCATAGTGTTCAGAGCCATTGGAACCATTTGTAAAGTTTCTCTGGGCTAAGATACCACATTAAATTAAATTAAACGTTTCATTGTAAAGTTTTGGCATATTGTTTTGAATGAATTAGTTCGTGTTGATTTCAGAAGTTTGGTTTTAAGAGTATCAGTGGGTTTTACTGGATGGTTAGTTACAATAAACTAAGATACCACATTAAATTAAATTAAACGTTTCATTGTAAAGTTTTGGCAAACTTTTTTGAATGAATTAGTTCGTGTTGATTTCAGAAGTTTGGTTTTAAGAGTACCAGTGGGTTTTACTTGATGGTTAGTTACAATAAAATTATACTGAGAACTGTTGTATTACGCCTACCTCCTCATCCCTGCCCTTCCACTTAATGCTCTGTTACAACATGCAGAAACGTATTTATACATGCACAACGGTATGAAACCAAATATGGAACTTTTTTTTAGGGATGTACGTAGCACAGTGGAATGGTGGAATATGAGTACAATGCTGTGAGGAAAGTCTTTAGATTTAGAAAATATGATCTTACTATATTCACGTAAGGACAGAAATACTGATATGAGATTTAGACATCTAACAGAAGCATGAATAAAGCGGCTCTCAACTTTGCATAAGTAACTTCGCTTACGCTAGACGTCGCATGAGTGGTGACGATGTAGCCCGGCAGTACAGTATAGTACAGCAGTACTTTTAACAACATTTATTTTACAATAAGAACAGATGCTTATACAAATTTAAAGGGGTGTGTATTTCAACCCAGCATGTAGCCAAAGTGAATGTTATTTCAGACAAATTGTAAAAAACAAAAAATTAAAGTAAAGAGGTTTAAACTTAGGCATAAAATCGTAGTTACAAAGTAACTTGCTTTATTTTACATTATGCGTTCGTCACAAATATAAAGGAATATAGTACCTTTGTACTAATGAAAAATATAAAAGAGAAATTAAGTTAGCTGCACGTAAAAAATCTTGTCTTCCACTTGTTACTTGTTCATTGATTACATTGTCTGCGTTAGTACGACGACAAGCATAAATTTCAAGGTCTTCTAAAATGTAGAAACACCTGTCTTTGAGTTCGAAATGAAGAAGATTTAAACCACTCTCAACATGACGTAGCCTGTGGCCATTTTCCCTCAAACGATAGCCCAGAGTACTGTAATTACTTGCACAATTATTCTCTCTGAATCTGGTTTTGAAATCACTTTCCGTTTGGCCTATGTAAACATTATCACAGGACACGACGTAATCCTGTAGACACCTGAATGACTGCATTTATTTAATTTTCATCCAAGTTATGGCGCAGAAAAAATACAAGTTTCTTCTTTGTACAGAACCCAACCTGCACTTTAGCCTCCCTATAGGCCTTAGCAATTTTGTCGCACCGACGGCCAAAATATGATATGCAAATGTGAGCTGCTTCTCTACTTCGTTATAAAATCTTTTTACTCAAACCTCGAACTGTTTTTTTCTGCAAACCGATTCTAACAAGTGTGGGAGTGCTTCTGCTCTATCTTCCTGCCACACCTGCACAAAGACTCTCAGTGAGTGTTTTAGGAATTTGCGTTGAACCTCCGGCCTGCACCGTACGAAGACACAATCTCACCTCGCAGAGTTACCGCTAAGAGAAATTAGTGTACCGGTTCAGGCGTAATATATGTCAGAAAAAATGAAAATCTTAGATTTTCATCATTCAGGTTTATATTTGACTCAAAATATGACTTTATTGCATATTAATCATAATTTTAATACGTACAGGATGGTAAAAGATCGATACTGGGTGTTCACAACTGTGAAGCAAAATTCCTAACTGTTCTAAGGTTCTTTAATAGTAAGATAGTTGATGACCATGTGTGGGGGTCGATAAAATACAAACAAGTTAATTATAAATGGGGGCAGAGATATCAATTAAGCTAAAATTTCACAATTAAAATAACCAGTCAATGGATGGGGGTCGGTAACGAGCAATAAAAAAGAAGTACACAATTAAAACAATTCAGTAACTTCTGAGTATAAAGCACTCTAAAGTGACTGATCAGATCTTTTCGTTAAATCGGATATCTCACGTTTCTGCTTCAATTAAGCCCTATAATCATAAATATGTTTACCTATAGGTCATGGTTGAATGTACAAAAAGAAAAAAAAATAGGGGAGACGGAGACGACCGCAGTTCTGAGTGTCAAATGACTTTTCGGCGTAGCGCGAGCGTGCGTGTCTACTTTTCGTCGTCGGCGGCAGTGGCTGCTGTCGGCGCGAGCTGTGAACCCGAGAATCTATTCTAAATCTCTCTAGATTTTTAAACACGAGTCTGATACATTTACTATCGAGACTCTTGGTTGTTCCCTAGTTAACTGGCATGGTACACGCTATTTGGCTGGAATAGCACTACATCGTGCCCTTAAATCGCTCGCAAGTGTTAACTGTCAGTGCTCAATGCAATTCTCCGTACTAGGAGACTTTACAGTTTAACTCCTTAAGAGATAAGACGAGTCTGTGAAAAAATGTTCACATTATTACTCTCGCAATCGTCTCAGCGCGGCGCGAGTCGCCTTGCTCAAATACTTGACAATTTGCTGCAACAGAAAGAGCGAATTTCTGTGTCTGCTATTTGCCTATATCAAAGCTGATGGCTACGAGCTTTCTTCCTAGCCAATCAGAGTGTTTGTACTTGTTATAACTCCACCAAGTAGACTTTCTGTAGCCTGTCACAGGCGTCTTTTCTTTTGTAGGGCAGAGTTTAACTTTTGCTACGTAATACTGAGATAAACAGCTTCTTTCCACTTGAGTTTTTACGCAAGTGGACACTGTGAGTCACAAATATTTTGAGTTGGATTTCTCCAGACGTTTATGTGCCATCTCCAGCCATGTTCCTGTAGGAAGGCTTTCTGAAGGGTTGTGGTTAAAAGCAGGGACAAGGCAGCTTTTTCTGATGGTCTGCACAGTGGCTCCGGTATCTCATTGCGTCCACTAGCTGTCCCTCAGTGAAGATTCCGCACTACACGGGACGGGTGTTGCCGTCGTAAAATTCTCCTTCCCTCAGAACTGCATCTCGTAGGTCGGGTCTGGGATATTACTTGCATTGTATTACTAGTGTGAGTGTTAGTGGTCTATATTCACGAAATGACAGCTTGTTTATTCGATCTGCACATCAAGAAAATTCGTACTTTTCATGTGACTATGTAGTGTGACATATCGATTTAACCAGAATTGTCTCAGGAATTCAATGTAAGGTGTGTTATTTGTCTGACATCTTATGGGATTATCTAAACCAACTTGTAGTATCCTATTAATTTCTTTTTTAACTATAACAGTATCTGGTGAAATGTTCGCCACCCGATAGAACACTGAAGAAGAATGGACTCGTTTAAGTGCAGCTGAGTGACAAGAGTCAGCCTCAATAATTAGATATGTTGTAGGTGGATTATGATAAATCTCTGTATTTAGTTTTGAACTCATCCTCGAAATATGCCGATTTAAGTAAACTTACGAACACTCTACTGTAAATTGGTTTTTCCATGCTTGCTATTAAAAGCTTGTGCTAAACCTCAACTTCGTCATAATTACCCAGATAAAAAATGAATATATCATCAACATACCTGAAGGAAAGGAGAAACTTTATTGCAAAGTTGTTTGTGGGCACCAAAGAGATTTATTCTCTAACTTATAAATAAGAATATCTGAAAGGAGCGGAAGAAATGAAATTGCATAGGGCATTGTTATTTGATAATGCTTACGTCGCATTTATGAACTTAGGGAATACTATAGGTTTGTTTAGGATATCAGTTTTTGAATGTTCATGTTTGGGATCACCCTAGTATCAAAACAAATATCGTTCCAGAATCAGACTCAATTTAAAGTCGAGCAACAATAACTTCTTCTCATTTGTAAGGGTTCATAAAATATTATTAACAATTATAAAATTTGGCGATCGGTATCTTTCTAATGTATGGCACCATATGTTTTCCTAATGGTCTGTGTTGTAATGGAATGGTCAGATGGCTACACTTTATAAAGCAGCGGGATTCCACCATACATGGTGTGACATTAAAATACCCCTAGTACAGTGCTGGTAAGCGCAATATGAGTTTCCAGGTAAATCTCCTCTGGCAGTGCCATCAGCCACCAGCGTGTAGAAGTGAGTGCACTACTATCAGAAATATCCGAATACCCCCATGTAATGTGGAATTGACCACTAGATATAACGAGGCGCAGACCTAGCAGTGTTCAATATTGTGTTGTCAGTAGAGATGAAGCAACAGCTGAATGAGTCGATCAAGACAGCTGAGTGATCTCGAACGTGGACTACTCATTGGACGTCGCCTGAGTAACAAACCAGAGGCGATACAGCCTTTACAAAGTTGCCCAAGTCGACTCTCAGTGATTGTGAAGTGAAAATGCGGAGGAGCAACCAAAGCTAAACCAAGACCAGGGAGGCATAATGTTCTGGCGACAGAAACCATCGAGCATTGTGGGGAGCAGTTGTAAAATACCGACTGAAACCAACAGTAGGAATCACTCGCTCTACCAGCTGGCCAGCTGGTGCAACGGCAGTGCGTAGGGAGTCATAAAGAACGGGATACAGTGGTCCAGCAGCTCCTCAGAAGCCACCTATTTCTGTGGTCAATGTTAAGCGACGCTTGAGGTGATGTAAAGAGGAAGCCACTGGACTTTGGATGACTAAAAACGACCGATTTGGAGTGAGTAGGAATGCCTGGAGAACATTACCTGCAGTCATATCTGGTGCTAAAAGTCAACTACAGACGGGGTGGTGATACGGTATGGGGGCGTTTTTGTATCGCGGTACACGGGTAGTTTGAGGTTCTTTTACTTATCGCGGTAGTTAATAAAAATATCCATTAAATACTGCAATATCATTTACTTTGTTAAATATTGTGGGCTAGGATGAGACTTTGAAATAACCCAATATCACGATAATACGTACGTACCTCGGCTAGTCCGAATTAGGTACGGAATAATATTTTAAACACAACGCGCGACTCACTGCCTTCTAATAGATAGTTCGCGTGGGCGCTGCTATTTTGAAAAGAAAATGTACGTCCTTTTACGCAACCTGTAATAGTCAGTTTGGTTCTCAGGGGGCTACTGGTTATTATGTACCAAACTCCATAAAGTAACTGAGATATTGTTATGCTCGTTGAATGGAATATTTTTCATTATTTATCATTCGTTATTTGCAAAGAAAAACTGGAGATAACCTCATTTGTCGTTAAGCGGCCAAACTTAAAAATTACTGAACTCAATGAGAATTCTAAATATTAATAAATGAAATATATTTTTACTCTGTTAACTCTGAAACTATTGGAAGATCAAAATAGAGAACTCTTTCACATTTACATTTAATATTATGACACGAATTTCTAATTATAAAATAATGTCAGCGTAATGGGCGACCAAATGCTGCTAGGGGAGATGAGCTCCCTGCAACACCAAGTTCTGAAAATAAATTTGTTAATTAATGATTACTATCATGAGAGGTGCATACTAAATCAATAATACACACTTTCTCATAACAATTATAAGTATATTTTGCTAAATTACGGCCAAACATACATTAAGTACCAGACTGCAATACAATGGCGGCCTTCCGACAGCCGAAACAAAAAAGGAGAGTGAGTTCAATAAAACAATAGTATCTGGTCATATTCATTTTAATTACACAGAGATTATAGACAAAAAATGTTCTTTGTTAATAACATCGCTGTTTGTGAGATTTGGTGGTAATAATTACACTTTTTAGTATTTATTATACATCGCACACAATTACGCAATCTTGAAATAATTTATAGTTCACAAGTCACACGAGCAAAAACCCTTTCCTTTTCTAAATTGTCAATTTGTGTGACGTACCGTCACATTTGCTAGTTATATAACACTCCCACTCCCGTACTACCCTTTGTCTGACACCTGTTCCTAAGGATCTCTGTAATATGGAATAAGGCATCTGATCCGAAGTAAAATTATCCTGTAGTAACGTAGTGGGCGTTGTAACCGATTCGTCACTAGCCCACTTTTCTACTAATGTCGATAAACGACGTCTCGCTTAGTTAAAATATTATTCCATGGTCGATTTCAAATTTCAGTAGTTTGTTGTTCTGATTTACTGCTTATTAATATGCACAGTTAACTGAAACAAACTTACGGTAGCCATATTTCTGCACGATCAACTCTATTTAATTGAAAATACTGAAATGACAATAGCAGCGTAAGTCACCTCGTTTTATTATTAGCATACGACACCACTCAGCTTCTCACAATACGCTGACGCAGCTATGAAATGGAAATGCTACATCGAAATGGAGGTTTCTTTGCTGGCTGTTAAAATAGCTGCTCAAAGCACTCGTTCTGCCCATTAGATTCTCATTAGCAAACGCGGAGTTAGAAGCAGAATATTTTGACATTGCTCACTTTAATGCTTAATGTTGCTGTCGTCGATATACCCGTATGAGAATATGTTTGTATTTGTAATAACTAAATATATTTTAGGGTGTAGTGATTTTAGCAATAACTGAAGCGTAACTCTCACTGCAATGTTTAAGAAGTTTATTTCCTTAATCAGTAAGAAATAATGTAAAATCTAAAATTAACTTCCATGTTTTGACAGTTGAAATGTAATGCCCTTTCTATTTAAGAAGTAATGTTTAACAAAAAAGCCTGAAAGCTATCTCTGGAAACGTGATAGTACTGGCGATTGATGATTGTTAAAATCATTTAATCTGAGCATGACCAGTTAGTTTCGTAAAATAATTTTTGAATAGTCTTTCCAAGAAATTAAGGTCATTACCTTGATTTCAGAAAACATAGATCACACTGTGCTATTTGACTGTTGTTCAATTGTGAGCAGTTACCATAAAGCACTGTAAAAGTTTCGACTGTTTCAAACTGATCACAAAAAGAGTTATTAGGTTATCGTTCACTCTTTTGAATAAGTTTCTGCCTCTTAATACAACTTGGAATTTCACTTAAGGAAAGAAAGGATCCTATCACAGAAAATGTTCGGATTGAAACATAACAATCACTATCACATAGAAGAACTATAATTTGACCACTATCAGTTCTAAATGTCTGCACAAACATGAACAATAAACTGGTTGCACCTTATTTGTGCTGAATCTTCTTAACTGCTTCGGTGCATAACATTATCTAGCAATAAATGGTACAGGCTCTTCGTGGCGTCGATTTACAACATACACTATTGGGCTCACAGTACATTTTGTTGCCATTTAATCTCTTGAAGTTTTGTACTGTGTCCACATAATATCAAATTCTGCCTGTCCATCCGAAATCTTCTCATTGCAGTATAACGATGAACATTTCAGCAATCATTATAAGTACACACTAATCTCAGCTCACTTTGACTATAATACATTTTACGTCTGAACCAGAAGCAATCTAGTAACACAATACAGTGGTTGCCTCTTCAGCTACGACTTAGAGTGCAGGCGCTACCGATCGACAGTCTTATGAACAATGCTACACCCGTGAGTATTCCAGTGTGTCTACATACAATACTTTAAACATCTATCATTAATGTATTATCATACAGCTCACTGAATTAAATAACACTAATAAAAATAATCACAGCACAAACATTACAGGAAAAATGTATGCAATCCTAATAATACAGATTAGATTAGATTATATTAGTACTTGTTCCATAGATCATGAATACGACACTATGTAATGATGTGGAACGTGTCAGGTTAATAAAAGGTGTCTACACAAGATATTACATTAGAAAAAATATTACATGACAGTCAATTAATTTTTTTTTGGTAGATTGGGGAATTACCCACTTACTATATCCAAAAATTCATCTAATGAGTAGGAGATGCCATTAAGAAATTCTTTTAATTTCCTTTTAAATGCTATATGGCTATCTGTCAGACTTTTGATGCTATTGGGTAAGTGACCAAAGACTTTTTTGGCAGCATAATTTACCCCCTTCTGAGCCAAAGTTAGATTTAACCTTGAGTAGTGAAGATCATCCTTTCTCCTAGTATTGTAGCCATGTACACTATTCCTTTTGAATCCGTTCGGATTGTTAATAACAAATTTCATAAGTGAATATATATATTGTGAGGCTACAGTGAAGATTTCTAGCTCTTTAAATAAGTGTCTGCAGGATGATCTTGGATGAGCTCCAGCAATTATTCTGATTACACGATTTTGTGCAATGAACACTCTTTTACTCAATGATGAGTTACCCCAGAATATGATGCCATACGAAAGCAGAGAATGAAAATAGGCGTGGTAAGCTAATTTACTCAGATGTATATCGCCAAAATTTGCAATGACCCTAATAGCATAAGTAGCTGAACTCAAACGTTTCAGCAGATCCTCAGTGTGTTTTTTTTCCAATTCAACCCCTCATCAATGCATACACCTAGATATTTTGAATATTCTACCTTAGCTACCGACTTCTGATCGAAGTCTATATTTATTAATGGGGTCATTCCATTTACTGTGTGGAAATATATATACTGTGTTTTGTCAAAGTTTAGTGAGAGCCCATTTCCAGAGAACCACTTAATGATTTTCTGAAAAACATCGTTTACAATTTCACCAGTTAATTCTTGTCTGTTGGGTGTGATAGCTATACCTTTATCGTCGGCAAAAAGTACCAGCTTTGCATCTTCGTGAATATAGATTGGCAAGTCATTAATATATATTAAGAACAGCGCCCCATTCTTGATTGTTCCCCAGTTTGAGAAATCACCAGTTTTTTGCATTTTATGTGAACTGTTTATTTCAACTTTCTGCACTCTTCCCGTTAGATATGATTTAAACCATTTGAGCACTGTCCCATTCATACCACAGTACTTGAGCTTATCTAGAAGTATTTCGTGATTTACACAATCAAAAGCCTTTGATAGATCACAAAAAATCCCAACGGGTGACTTCCGGTTACTCAGAGCATTTAATATTTCATTAGTCAAAGTATATATAGCATTTTCTGTTGAAAAACCCTTCTGGAAACCAAACTGACATTTTGTTAAAACTTTATTTTTACAAAGGTGTGAAGCTACTCTACAATACATTACTTTTTCAAAAATTTTGGATAAAGCAGTCAGAAGAGAGATTGGGCGGTAGTTGTTGACATCAGACGTGTCCCCTTTTTTATGCAGTGGTATAACAATGGCATTAAAGCGAAAGTTCGATAATCCATTGTTGTATGGTGTTATAGTTAAAGTGTTGTCAACTTACTGCGCTTAAGAAAAACGCTAAATATTGAAGGATGTAACCACATTTTGAAGCACTGTGTGCTGCGTGCAGTAGAGGAAGAGTCTGGAGACGATGGCTGTTTGTACAACTCCGATTTCACAACATTTTTGCTAAAGCTAGAGGAGGTTTTTGGCTCACTTTATAGGAAATACAAAAAGTTAGTTGTATGTGGTGACTTCAATAATAATTGTATAAGTGATTGTGCAAGGAAGAGGATGCTGGTAGACCTCCTTAATTCATATGATCTTATGCACCGTATTCTTTTCAACGAGAGTGCAAGGGAACAGTAGAACAACCATAGGCAACATTTTTGTTCATTCCTCATTACTAGAAGGGCATTCTGTTAGCAAAAAGGTGAGTGGCCTTTCAGATCATGATGCACAAATTTTAACTCTAAAAGATTTTTGTGCTGCAACACGTGTTAAATATAGTCATCAGCTGTTTAGGAAAGCTGATCCAGTTGCTGTAGAGACCTTTGTAAACCTTATCAAGGAACAAGAGTGGCAAGATTTTTATAGCGCTGATACAGTAGACGATAAATATAATGCTTTTCTCAAGACTTTTCTCGTGCTCTTTGAAAGTTGCTTTCCGTTAGAACGTTCAAAACAGGGTACTAGCACAAACAGGCAGCCTGGGTGGCTGACTAGTGGGATAAGAATATCTTGTAGAACAAAGTGGCAATTATATCAAAACGTTAGAAACAGTCAAAATCTAAATGCGGCAGCCCATTACAAACGGTATTGTAAGGTGCTTAAAAATGTTATTAGGAAGGCAAAAAGTATGTGATATGCGGATAGAATAGCTAAGTCTCAGGATAAAATTAAAACCATATGGTCAGTCGTAAAAGAAGTGGCTGGTCTGCAGAGACAGGTCGACGATATAGAATCAGTGCGTAGTGAGAATTTCCGTGTTACTGATAAGTCGCATATATGTACAGTATTTAAAATCACTTTTTGAATATAGCAGGTGAACTAAATAGAAACCTAGTCCCAACAGGGAATCATATAGCGCTCTTAGAAAAAAGTGTTCCGAGACTGTTACATGAAATGCTCCTCCATGATACTGACAAGAGGGAGATTGAGTTAATAATTAAATCACTAAAGACCAAGAACTCTCATGGATATGACGGGGTATCTAGCAGAATACTGAAGTATTGTTTTATGTATGTTAGCCCAGTACTTAGCCATATCTGTAACTTTTCCATTAGGAGTGGTCGGTTTCCTGACCGATGAAAGTACTCGGTAGTGAAGCCACTTTATAAAAAGGGAGACATTGATAATGTTGTCAATTTTAGACCTATTTCTATGCCATCGGTGTTTGCTAAAGTTATCGAAAAGGTTGTACATACAGGGTTACTGGAGCATTTAAATTCACATAATTTGCTGTCAAATGTTCAGTTTGGTTTTAGAAATGGTTTAACAACTGAAAATGCTATATTCTCTTTTCTCTGTGAGGTTTTGGATGGATTAAATAAAAGGTTGCGAACATTACGTGTTTTCTTTGATTTAACGAAGGCTTTTGACTGTGTTGACCACAAAATATTACTGCAGAAGTTGGACCATTATGGAGTAAGGGGAGTAGCTTACAATTGGTTCGCCTCTTACTTTAGGAACAAAAAGCAGAAGGTAATTCTCCGCAATATTGAGAGTGGTAGTGATGTTCAGTCCCAATGGGGCACTGTTAAGTGGGGCGTTCCCCAAGGGTTGGTGCAGGGCCACTGCTGTTTCTTATTTATATAAATGAAATGCCTTCTAGCATTACAGGTGATTCAAAAATATTTCTGTTTGCTGATGACACCAGTTTGATAGTGAAGGATCTTGTGTGTAATATTGAAACAATATCAAATAATGTAGTTCATGAAATAAGTTCGTGGCTTGTGGAAAATAATTTGATGCTAAATCAAAGCAAGACTCAGTTTTTACAGTTTCTAACTCACATTTCAACAAGAACCGATATTTTGAGCAGACAGAATGGGCATATTATAAGCGAGACGGAACAGTTGAAGTTCCTAGGCGTTCGGATAGATAGCTGTTGTGGAAAGCCCATGTCCAGGATCTTGTTCAGAAACAAAATGCTGCTTTATTTACCATTAGAACAGTATCTGAAATAAGTGACAGTTCAACACGAAAAGTAGTCTACTTCGCATATTTTCATACACTTATGTCGTATGGTATTATTTTTTGGGGTAATTCTTCTGATTCAAAAAGGGTATTTTTGGCTCAAAAACGGGCTGTTCGAGCTATATGTAAGTTCGAGAACCTCTTGTCGACCCCTATTCAATAGTCTGGGAATTCTGACATTGCCCTCATAGCATATATTTTCTTTAATGGCGTTTGTTGTTAGCAATATTAGCCTATTCCCAAGAGTTAGCAGCTTTCACTCAGTTAATACTAGGCAGAAATCCAGTCTGCATGTAGAATGCACTTCCTTGACTCTTGTGCAGAAAGGAGTGCAGTATTCTGCTGCATCCATTTTCAATAAGCTACCACACGAACTCAAAAATCTTAGCAGTAGCCCAAACTCTTTTAAGTCTAAACTGAAGAGTTTCCTCATGGCTCACTCCTTCTATTCTGTCAAGGATCTCCTGAAAGAGCTAAAAAATTAAGCAAATTCCAGTTTTACATTGTTGATTTACTTTATTTAAACTTACGACTTGTCACCTGAATATGTTTCTTTATATTTCATTTTATCTGTTTCTAATATCGTGTTATAATTCCATGTATTAACTCGTTCCATGAACTTGGAGACTTCTCCTTAATTTGGTCCCACGGAACAATAAATAAATACACCGAAACCAGTTATGATTGTATAAAAAGAACTGATTGAAGATATCTACATATCAACGTATTCTTAAAGGGAATGTCGAGCCTCCGAAAAACGTGTATGGCCTAGCGGTATCGCAACCACTTGCTACGAGCACTTGTTTACAGATAGTCTGGCGCTCGCTTCGCGGGGCGTGCCGGCTACGCGCCAGGGCGATGTCCGACCAGGCGGAGCGCGCCCACCTGGGTCCCACTGTGCTCATCTGGCGCAGCTGCCGGCGCCGTCGACAAATTGCCTGCGGCTCTGCTGCCTGCTGCGTGGAGTGCCGCCCATTTGAATGTGTCCCTAACGCGATTACTTCGCAATTCCAGAATAGCTGACACGCTCCGTTCGTTTCAGCACTTCTCGGAAGGGGATCTACTTTGCAACCGGCAGTTAGGTCTATAAACGATTATTATTGGGGCTTCCGCGTCAAAAGGAAAGGATATGGAAGCTCCAAGATGTTAGGGGAGACGTTTTACACTCTGCTGAAATGTTTCTGAAATCTGAGATGTGCCAGTTCCGCTATTGTACTGAATGACTGCAGTTTTCTTAAGTACAAGAGTTTCGGCCATTAGCTCTCGAACGTATCGTACAAGTTTAAAAATTTCCTTTTGTTCTAACGAGCCTGCTTATTAGGAGCCTAACATAAAAAAATTCGCTTATACACTCCTGGAAATGGAAAAAAGAACACATTGACACCGGTGTGTCAGACCCACCATACTTGCTCCGGACACTGCGAGAGGGCTGTACAAGCAATGATCACACGCACGGCACAGCGGACACACCAGGAACCGCGGTGTTGGCCGTCGAATGGCGCTAGCTGCGCAGCATTTGTGCACCGCCGCCGTCAGAGTCAGCCAGTTTGTCGTGGCATACGGAGCTCCATCGCAGTCTTTAACACTGGTAGCATGCCGCAACAGCGTGGACGTGAACCGTATGTGCAGTTGACGGACTTTGAGCGAGGGCGTATAGTGGGCATGCGGGAGGCCGGGTGGACGTACTGCCGAATTGCTCAACACGTGGGGCGTGAGGTCTCCACAGTACATCGATGTTGTCGCCAGTGGTCGGCGGAAGGTGCACGTGCCCGTCGACCTGGGACCTGACCGCAGCGACGCACGGATGCACGCCAAGACCGTAGGATCCTACGCAGTGCCGTAGGGGACCGCACCGCCACTTCCCAGCAAATTAGGGACACTGTTGCTCCTGGGGTAGCGGCGAGGACCATTCGCAACCGTCTCCATGAAGCTGGGCTACGGTCCCGCACACCGTTAGGCCGTCTTCCGCTCACGCCCCAACATCGTGCAGCCCGCCTCCAGTGGTGTCGCGACAGGCGTGAATGGAGGGACGAATGGAGACGTGTCGTCTTCAGCGATGAGAGTCGCTTCTGCCTTGGTGCCAATGATGGTCGTATGTTCCAGTACAAAAGCTACACTGGAGTCGTAAAATATACGCTCTGACCGCGTTTTACTGTTATAACTGCCCACGATAATTAATGCATACCAACAATGGCTTAACTGACGTATTTCTGTACATCCATATTTTGTTGGATATTGTGACAACAATTGTTTTAATTTATGTGTAGCAAGAACAACACCATCAGCTGTGTATTTGCCTTTATTTAATTGCTACCAGTTTCGGTGATACAAACCCGAGTCTTCAAGCCTGTATATGGATACATAGAGCAAACACATTTGTTATTGAATTTTATTGACCTAACCTAACTTGTATGTGTGCTTGTGACTACGCTAGCACTGACACTGTAAAAGGCAACAACGACTGATAGCCGTCCAGTGCAGCATTCATTTTACACCTACTAAAAAGCAGGCAGCCTACATAACGAATGTACTAGTCAGTAAGGGAAGTACATGGATACTGACTGGGACGACGAACCTACTTGGCTAAAATAACTTTATAAGGAGAACTGAATTCATTTTTTGTGACATATATAAACAGGTAAAATGCTTTGCTGCATAATGCGTCATCATTGTTGTTTGAGATATAGACGTATAATGAATACGTACAGTGAATTTAGTTAAAACTGGGTGATACGGCGAAATTCCGTCTCTATAGGACATAAATAATATTGCTGATGGACTATCTATTACGCATGGCTACCTCTGAAGCGCCACTCACTTCATCCAGGTATGGCGAATTGCAAACAAGATAAGGACTCCTATTTGCAGAGTGCCGTGTAACAGTGAGACAGTAACAGTAACAAGCCAACTGCGTAAAACGTCTGCCTGCTCTCTGCTAAGCAGTGCAAACGTATATATCCAAAGAGTGTGCTTGTGGCGTGTATGACATGGTATTTAAATGTAACACCAGAAGACAAACGACAACAGATGAGACACTTTAATGGAATGGGCGGTAAAAAGAACATAGAGTCAATATAGTAAAACTGAAATACTGCTGGCAAGCTACCCGTGTCGGGCATCTACAGAGTGTGACGGGTATAGGTAGATATACTGTGATGGTTGCTACGTTAATATGTATCCACTTCAGTGCTTTAGTTATTTCTTCTGTGCATCTAATAGTCTTCTTGCAAACACATCACATTGTATTGTATTGTATGGAACTGGAGACCTAGAAGCGACGGAGAGACTTCGTCCCCGCTGTAGCCCTCAGTGGTTCACAACCCAACAACAGGCTACAGCAGTCCACTCAACACACCGCCGCCCCACACCGAACCCAGGGTTATTGTGCGGTTCGGCCCCCCAGTGGAACCTCCAGGGAACGGCTCACGCCAGATGGGTGTAGCCCCAAATATTTGCGTGGTAGTGTAATTATGGTGTACGCGTACGTGGAGAAAGTGATTGCGCAGCTATCACCGACATAGTGTAACTGAGGCGGAATAAAGGAAACCCTTACGCATTCACCGAGGCAGATGGAAAACCGCCTTAAAAACCATTCACAGACTGGCCGGCACACCGGAGCTCCATACTTAGCCGCCGGGTGGATTCGTGTCGGGGACCGGCATGCCTTCCCTCCCTGAAAGCCGTGCATTAGACCGCACGGCTAACTGGGCGGGCCAACACATCACATAATTTGCTGCCTGGTGTTTTCTGTGTGATCGTAATTGCACCACTGAGTGGACTATCCCTGCCAATGTAGACTAACCGTTTTGCTTCCACACTCCAGCAACCGACCTGCTCCCGAGGGAAAAGAAGCAATAATGGCTTACTCTTGTCACATGTACTTAGGGTACCAACGAACCTAAAACATACATGTCCTAATACCTAAATTATTAGTCTGCAAATGATGTAAATACTAATTTTATGTTGTTCAGTACACTGTACTCAGTAAGCAACAGAAATATCTGCACTTACACCCATTACACCCTGTAGATGTAATAGCTGCTGAAAAGCAAATAGCCTAACTAGTAGATGTATTATTCAGTAAGAGGAGTGCATACACGTTGACGAGAAGGTTTACGCAGGATTATTTAATAAGGTCTAAAAACCTACAAGGTTAAGATAACCTTATTAGAAGAACTGCATTCATTTCTTTTCTCGCATATAAAACAGATAATATGCTGTGGTGCATAATTTGTCATCTGAATTGGATGTGATATAAACGTATAATCCTATATCTACAGTGAAGTTACTTAAAATGAATGACATTATAAAAATATATCTGTGCAGAATACAAATAACATTTCTGATGCAATGTCTGTTACACGTGGCTATCGATGATGCTCCGCTCACTTCACATAGCTAAGGAAAATTGCAAACTAGGTAGGGACTCCTATATGCAGAGTGTGATGTAACAGCGAGATAGTAATAGTAACAAGACAACAGAAACAAATGAATGTCTGTCCTCGGAAGTACGATGCAAACGCATGTACCGTGAGCAACCTATCCTTGGGGGCATATTCAGGACGTTAAGGATACAGATACACATATTGTGATCATTCGTATCTTAATGTATATCCACGGCAGTGTATTTTTTTTCTGCATCTAACTGTCTTCCTGCAAACACATAACATAATTTACTACCTGGTGTTTTCTGCACTGTTGTAACTATAGTGGGAAGTAGACTACGCCTATCAGTGCAGATGCATCCAACTTCAGTACCTGACCTGCTGCCCAGGGAAGATAAACATTAATGGCATACTTGTATCGTGTGTACTTGGAGGTACTAACCAACCCAAAAACAAACTGCTCGTATTAGCTGTAGTTATTAGGCTGTAAATGAAGTAAATGCTTAAGTAATGTTGCTAAGAGCACTGTCCTCAGTCATCAGTGGAAATATGTGTACTTACACCTCTAACATACTGTATATTTAAAATGTAATACGTTAAAAAAGGTTATCTGTGAATTCCAAATAGGTAAATATGGGATGTGGATCAGGGCTCTTGTATGCATGGTCTGACATAACAGTGGGGTGCAATTAATAACAAGAAAATAACGTATCTGCATTTCACCATTCATTATCCTATTTACCTCTGCAGCAATACACATGTCCTCTAGTGAGTACATTACGATACCGAAACGGGTTGCAGTTGACGGTGTTATTGATACCATACATAAATTAAAACAGCTACTGCTCCATTATCCATTCGGAGATGTATTTACGGAAAAAGGACGGTCAAGATCCAAGGAGCAATCTGCCACAATATTATAAAAATAAACAACTCTCTCTACTTCACGTAGCAACTACTAATGAAAAAGAAATTCTCACCTGTAATTAACTGAAAATACTTCATCACACTGGTGCTCATACCCTCTCAGTTTGTAAAAGAAAGTAGTGGACTGCATAACACAAATATATCCTTATATTCTTCTAGAGAAAAATACATTAGCTTCACGTCATAATAACTGATTGCTGTCAGTCGTTAAATGAGAAGCAATTAGTATTAAGTTTATTATGGGAGATTAAGTTCAAGTGTCCAGGCCTGGCACAAACAAAACCACCGTCAGTCAGAAGCGAACTCAAAACAACCATCTTTGTGTACATAGTTTGAATACATTTTCTTTTGGCACTGCAGTAGCTTCTCTAGACTGCGTGCTATCAGCCTCATTGTACATGTACTTCGCCTCTACCGCTTACTCACTCATCCTCCATCCAGGTGTTGCCTCCCTTGAAGAGCGCATTTGCGGGGGGAGGGTACTCGGAAGTTGTTAACAATTAGCCACTGAAGACCACGCGATGTCAACCGGCGAACGTGTCACCCTCTGCCATATGGTGTCGTGCTGATGCAGCATGGCGGGAATGTCGTCAGCACACTGTTCTTTCTGCCGATGTTGACTTTCAGTGAAGTAGCTCCTTAATTGTAATCAAAGGCCTTTCCATTCCTCCCACCGAGGACAAATCTCTAGCAGTATAAGACTGGAACTTGGTACTCCGAATGAGAGTTAGACGCAGTCACTACGCGACTATGGAGGCCAACCTTCATAACCACAATTTTCCAAAAAAAACAATTTAATAAAAGATTTTTCCCCACTTGTAGCCCTTATCCCACCTCTCATCAATCGTTCCTAACACGTTTCAAGTTACTATGTTAAAGGAGAACACAAACAAAAATTTAACCGGACTGTTACAGCTGAAGCACAATTAATTTTACTTTTGTATTGATTCCTAACACTGCAACCTTGGCTTGTATTTTGGTGGCAAAAGTCATGGGGTAGCGATATGCACATATGCAGATGGCGATACTATCGTGTACACGAAGTATGAAGGGGCAGTGGAGTAGTCATTTAAGTGATTCAAGTGAAAAGCTTTCCGACATGATTGTGGCTGCACGACGGGAATTAATTAACTTTCAACGGGGAATGGTGGTTCGAACTAGAAGCATGGGACATTCCATTTCGAAAATCGTTAGAGAATTCAGTGTTCCGAGATCCAAGTTTCAAGAGTGTGCGAGAATACCAGTTTTCAGGAATTACCTTTAACGACGACAACCCGACAACCCTAAACGACCGAGAAGAACGGCTATTGCGTAGAGTTGTCAGTGCTAACAGACAAGCAACTCTGCCTGAAATAACGGGAGAAATCAGCGTGGGATGTATGGCGAACTTATCCGTTAGGACAGTGCGGCAAAATTTGCCATTAATGGGCTATGGCAGCAGACGATCGGCGCAACTGCCTTTGCTAATAGAACGAAATCGCCTGCAGTGCGTCTCCTAGGCTCTTGACCGTATCGGTAGGAATCCAGACGACTGGAAAACCGTGACCTGGTCAGATGAGTCCCGATTCGAGTTGGTAAGAGCTGATAATAAGGTTCGGGTGTCACGCAGACGGCATGAAGCCGTGGGCGCAGGTTGCCAACAAGGCACTGTGCAAGCTAGTGGTGGCTCCATAATGACGGGCAGTGTTTACATGAAATGGACTGAGTCTTCTGGTACAAATTAACGGGTCATTGTCTGGAAATAGTTCTGTTTCGCAAGTAGGAGACAATTTACAGTCATTCATGGACTTGTTGCTCCCAAACAACGATGGAACTTTATAGATGACCATGCTCAATGTCATCGGATCACAGTTGTTCGCAATTGGTTTGGAGAACATTATGGACCATTCTAGCGAATGATTTAGGCACTCGGACCACCTGACACATATCCCACCGAACATTTATGGGACTTAATTTACAGGCCGGTTCGTGCACAAAATTTTGCAGCGGCAACACTTTCGCAGTTATGGATGGTTATAGAGGTAGTATGGTTCAACGTTTCTGCAGGGGACTTCCAAATACTTGTTGAGTCGAAGCCACGTCGAGTTGCTACTCTACGCCGGGCAAAAGGAGGTGCGACACGATGTTAGGTGTTATCCCATGACTCCTTTCACCTCAGTGTAGGCTGTTTTCATTTCGGTTATTGATTATTAGCGTCATTCAAAAAGAAACAAGTCGGCGGCTGTAAAATGAAAACCGTTGGGGTTATCGTAAACTCGTCGAGGCACGTTCTCCCATTTCCAGTGGCATTAAGATTCCTTCAACGTCTTTCATTTTGCAGCCTCCGACTCATTTCGTTTTGAATGACCCTAATACAAACTGTTTTCATTCTCGCTTATTCATCAGTGTTTGGTTTGATCTCTCAAGTTTTCTTGGCGTGATTGATTAATGGTGAGCTTTTTGTTTCTATTTGCTGCACAATGTTTCGACGACCGACCCAGGCATCTTCTTCAGGTGTTGCGAATTTGGCTTTCATGTGTACTCGCTGCTTTGACTCCACCTAGACTGTGAACTGTTGTTGGTCTCACGCCTCTACTTATAGTCTAGTTCGATTGCCGACGCCCGCTACGCTCATTGATGCAGTTTTTTTCACAGCTCGCAGTAATATTCTCTCAGTATTTTCCAACTCTTGTGGATGTGACTGCTGGCGAGATTCTAATAACTCCAAGCCTAATGTAAATTGAAACGGCCGTACCTGTTTATTAGGTTTTCTGACATTTTTATTTCGATTGACTCCTTAATTATGCTGCCCCAGAAACTAGGCGTTAGCACATTTGATGACGAAAGGTAATATTTTTCTATTTTCATCCAGCTTTATTTATACTCCTATGTTAGAGAGTGTCAGTTTCAGATCGTATCGATAGCATATCAACCTAACATCAATAAATTCAGCTACATGCCGCTAATATTGACATGTACTTCTACTTTCCTCTAACACGGAAGGAGGATATTGCTGAGTTAATTTCGCATAGTGCGCTGTTTTCACCATTTATTTTGATGTTTCAGTGTCACAGTGAATAAACCCTAGGTTCCTTAGTAGAGGAATTAAGATCTGGATGTTCCCTAAATTTATTTTCAACTTCTTAGCATTTCTGTAATCTCCAGTTCCTCCTAGTACATAGTACCGTATAGTTACGCTAAGTCTCCTTGTACTATCTGCGTAGTACGAGCATTATTTAAGATGGCTGCTCGAAAACATAAACGACTTTGATGAGAAAAAATGCTCTGATTTTCCTTCCGATGCGAAAAAATTTTATTTCAGTTCCATATTTAGCCCAATAAAGGTAATCAGGAAAGCGAAATGTAGATTATTTTTCTCTTTATTCATTTTTCTATACTTCGACACTAATAATAAATAATTTTCGAGCGTTAGGTGGAGTAACAGACACTAAAGGAACCACAGTACCTGCGTCGGACGCGTTTCACGCGTCGCTCTCAAGGACTTGCCACGCGAATGCAGCAAATGCGGATACTTCGTTAGATGACAGCGCATAGCTACTGGCGCTATCTGCTTAGAGTACAAGGAAAGCTGTGTGTGAATGCTGTCGGCTCGTTCCGCTCCACTGACTACTGTCACTGAGGCAAGCTGAATATTACAGAGGTCAGATTTACTGACCCGTCTATTCAAAGATAATTCCTGATCGGTTTCCGACAATTGCGGCGGTAGCACTGATTGTGCTCTTTCTGAACAATAGCTTACGGAGGTTGCTAGTCAATGGGTGTACGGTGGAACAGTTCCACTGAAGGCAGATTCGGTACGAATCGAAGCGTCATTCGTGTTAGTACCGTAACGCCCTTTTCGCATGTGTGAATTGCCTTTAAGCATGTTTGCACTTAGTACAAACGAAGAAGCTTAAGGATGTGGGACACGCTGTCAAAACATAAATCATTATTTGAAGCCTATCAATCGTTTGTTGCATCCGAAACTTACTATGCTTCCAGTCTTCTCTTGGTAATTCTCTACTTTATGCCGTCTATCTGTTGGTAGCCTTCTACGTATTATTCTTTGTTCATAAATCTTAAATCCAATTTTACCGCCAACAAAAGCTGCACACACATTTCTAAAAACATTATTATGTTTCCGGGTTTGTAATTGGCCTTTTGTTTCTTTCCAAGAATCTGTTTGCTTTAGATGTGTTAGGAAGACATACCTTTCATCTTTTATACACTCCTGGAAATTGAAATAAGAACACCGTGAATTCATTGTCCCAGGAAGGGGAAACTTTATTGACACATTCCTGGGGTCAGATACATCACATGATCACACTGACAGAACCACAGGCACATAGACACAGGCAACAGAGCATGCACAATGTCGGCACTAGTACAGTGTATATCCACCTTTCGCAGCAATGCAGGCTGCTATTCTCCCATGGAGACGATCGTAGAGATGCTGGATGTAGTCCTGTGGAACGGCTTGCCATGCCATTTCCACCTGGCGCCTCAGTTGGACCAGCGTTCGTGCTGGACGTGCAGACCGCGTGAGACGACGCTTCATCCAGTCCCAAACATGCTCAATGGGGGACAGATCCGGAGATCTTGCTGGCCAGGGTAGTTGACTTACACCTTCTAGAGCACGTTGGGTGGCACGGGATACATGCGGACGTGCATTGTCCTGTTGGAACAGCAAGTTCCCTTGCCGGTCTAGGAATGGTAGAACGATGGGTTCGAAGACGGTTTGGATGTACCGTGCACTATTCAGTGTCCCCTCGACGATCACCAGTGGTGTACGGCCAGTGTAGGAGATCGCTCCCCACACCGTGATGCCGGGTGTTGGCCCTGTGTGCCTCGGTCGTATGCAGTCCTGATTGTGGCGCTCACCTGCACGGCGCCAAACACGCATACGACCATCATTGGCACCAAAGCAGAAGCGACTCTCATCGCTGAAGACGACACGTCTCCATTCGTCCCTCCATTCACACCTGTCGCGACACCACTGGAGGCGGGCTGCACGATGTTGGGGCGTGAGCGGAAGACGGCCTAACGGTGTGCGGGACCGTAGCCCAGCTTCATGGAGACGGTTGCGAATGGTCCTCGCCGATACCCCAGGAGCAACAGTGTCCCTAATTTGCTGGGAAGTGGCGGTGCGGTCCCCTACGGCACTGCGTAGGATCCTACGGTCTTGGCGTGCATCCGTGCGTCGCTGCGGTCCGGTCCCAGGTCGACGGGCACGTGCACCTTCCGCCGACCACTGGCGACAACATCGATGTACTGTGGAGACCTCACGCCCCACGTGTTGAGCAATTCGGCGGTACGTCCACCCGGCCTCCCGCATGCCCACTATACGCCCTCGCTCAAAGTCCGTCAACTGCACATACGGTTCACGTCCACGCTGTCGCGGCATGCTACCAGTGTTAAAGACTGCGATGGAGCTCCGTATGCCACGGCAAACTGGCTGACACTGACGGCGGCGGTGCACAAATGCTGCGCAGCTAGCGCCATTCGCCGGCCAACACCGCGGTTCCTGTTGTGTCCGCTGTGCCGTGCGTGTGATCATTGCTTGTACAGCCCTCTCGCAGTGTCCGGAGCAAGTATGGTGGGTCTGACACACCGGTGTCAATGTGTTCTTTTTTCCATTTCCAGGAGTGTATTAAGGACCTTAGGTTAGATCTGCTTCCAGCTGAACAAACGCTATTTGTCTGACAACAGGCGCTGCCTCAGTTTATTATGAGGCATTGTTAGTGCCCTGAGGCCTACCCTCCACCTTAAACGCAATACGTTTAAACTGTATGAATGCATGGTGTCTGTTCTTTCGGACGTGTCCGAAAGACCCGCCTCCCTCCTTCAATTTCCATACACTATGTGATCAATAGTATCCAGAGACTCCCAAAACATACGATTTTCATATTAGGTGCATTGTACTGCACCTACTGCCAGTTACTCCATATCAGCGACCTCAGTAGTCATTAGACATCGTGAGAGAGCAGAATGGGGCGCTCCGCGGAACTCACGGACATCGAACGTGGTCAGGTGACTGGGTGTCACTTCCGTCATACGTCTGTACACGAGATGTCCACACTCTCAGACATCCCTAGGTCCACTATTTGCGATTTTATAGTGAAGTGGAAACGTGAAGGGACACTACAGTACAAAAGCGTACAGGCTGACCTCGTCTGTTGCCTGACAGAGATCGCCGAAAGTTGAAGAGGGTCGTAATGTGTAATAGGCAGACATCTATCCAGACCATCACACAGGAATTCCAAACTGCATTAGGATCCACTGCAAGTACTATGACAGTTAGGCAGGATGTGAGAAAACTTGGATTTCATGGTTCAGGGGCCGCTCATAAGCCACACATGACGCCGATAAGTGCCAAACGACACCTCGCTTGGTGTAAGGAGCGTTAATGTTAGACGATTGAAGAGTGGAAAAACGTTGTGTGGAGTGGCGGATCACGGTACACAATGTGGCGACCCGATGGAAGGATGTGAGTATGGCGAATGCCCGGTGAACGTCATCTGCCAGCGTGTGTGGTGCCACCAGTAAAATTCGGAGGCGGTGGTGTTATGGTGTGGTCGTGTTTTTCATGGAGAGAGCTTGCTCCCCTTGTTGTTTTGCGTGGTACTATCACAGCACAGTCCTACACTGATTTTCAAAAATGGTTCAAATGGCTCTGAGCACTATGGGACTTAACAGCTATGGTCATCAGTCCCTTAGAACTTAGAACTACTTAAACCTAACTAACCTAAGGACAGCACACAACTCCCAGCCATTACGAGGCAAAGAAAATCCCTGACCCCGCCGGGAACCGAACCCGGGAACCCGGGCGTGGGAAGCGAGAACGCTACCGCACGACCACGAGATGCGGGCCCTACATTGATTTTAAGCACCTTCTTGCTTCAAACTGTTGAAGAGCAATTCGGGGATGGCGATTGTATCTTTCAACACGAACGAGCACCTGTTCATAATGCACGGCCTGTGGCGGAGTGATTACACAACAATAATATGCCTCTAATGGACTAGCCTGCACAGAGTCCTGACCTGAACCCTATACAACACCTTTGGGACGTTTTGGAACGTCGACTTCGCTCCAGGCCTCACCGTCGACATTGATACCTCTCCTCAGTGCAGCACTCAGTGAAAAATGGGTTACCATTCACCAAGAAACCTTACAGCACCTGACTGAACGTATGCCTGCGAAAGTGGAAGCTGTCATCAAGGCTGTTTGGGCCAACACCATACTGAATTCTAGCATTACCGAGGGAGGCCGCCACGAACTTTTAAGAAATTTTCAGCCAGGTGTCTGGATACTTTTGATCACATAGTGTAATTTAAATTAAATAGGCCTACTACAGCTGTGAACTGGATCTCCCTTCTTAATATGTATTATATCACTTCCGGTGTGAGTCGATGCTGTGCAACATGTGCGCTCCCTATTCTGTCGGCCAGGGCGTTCTCTTCATTGCAATACAACTTGTCAGCACAGTACTCAAACTTCTCGGTTGTTTTCTGTGTGTGCTTTATAACTTTCACGTTTTCCGATGTTTTAAAAGCGAGCCTTTTTTGTGTTTTGTCATTTATGTTGCTTTCTCTGTTATGTGGCCTTTAGGATATGAAAATCCTGTTGTACTGTGATACATACCGTATTTATTTACTCTCGTAATTATCTCTGTTTGTGCAGTGATAGCTACACTGCTTTACTTTAATCAGCATTTCAAAACATGTCAGCTTGCATGTCAGGTACTTTATTTGCATGTGTAGATTGTGCAAGAGCTTTATTTCCTTTCTGTGTCGACGCTATGTCCACTAGTGAGAATAGCAAATGGTTCAAATGGCTCTGAGCACTATGGGACTTAACATCTGTGGTCATCAGTCCCCTAGAACTTAGAACTACTTAAACCTAACTAACCTAAGGACATCACACACATCCATGCCCGAGGCAGGATTCGAACCTGCGACCGTAGCAGTCCCGCGGTTCCGGACTGAGCGCCTAGAACCGCTAGACCACCGCGGCCGGCTGAGAATAGCAGTCGGTTTGCTTTTGTAGTATTATATTTGCGGAATATCGTCTTTACTTTCGATCTCAAAAGGATTAATGCAAGTCTCCTTAGTGAATTAATGTATTGCGAGCTTGTTGTTACTGTTCCAAACGGCTTGAATAGGTGCCTGGAAGATTTATATGTGTGAACTACACACATAACATACATTTGCACAATGAATTCTTTTCCTTAAGTGATAAGTTTCTACAAAATATCATTTCAAGACATTTTCACTGAAAAAAGCTTGCTGAATTATGTGTCACTATAGTTAGTAAGTATTTTTGTTCGAAAAGTAGCCGGTTTTATGAATAATTACTAGTGTTCGGCAGATGAGGCTATTTTATCTGTCGTTGTACTAAGCACTGTCTTCAGTTTGTGCTTGAGGATTACTGTAAGCTGAAACATTTTGTGTAAGTAATATTAAGCAAATTAAAGTGTGATCTAGTTGTAAGCTGGAATAAAGGAAAGTAGGTTAAAGTACCCGTTTTAGTGCGTCGGTTGTACGGGGGACGGCAGCCATTAGGCATTTTTCACACTTTAAGCTTTAATTAATGTGTATACATAACAACTTAAAGCTTAGTTTCTTGTTTGTTGCTGATACAGTGTGTTTAAGGGTGCGGTACAAGATTGGATGAGATGTTATTTATCAAAATTAAAAAGATAAATGCATGTCGTGTTGTACAGCGGCCTGGTGCACGCCTTTCAATTGCACACCACTTCGGGGACTTGAGCTCCCTGAAAACCAACGGCACCAGGTGTTCCCCGAACGGTCACCTATTCAAGCATTAGTCGAGCCCAATGTTGCTTGACGTCGGTGATCGGGCCGGCGCCAGTGTGACCAACGTTGCAAGGCTGTTGGCTTTATCAAAGTTTAAAGTTAGTCAGTTTTGTAAAGACAGTTAATCATTTCCAGAAAAATGTAATTTTCATTTTTTCCATTGGTTATTCTCTGCTTGGTTTTAAAACAAAATTTACAATATCCGCAGAAAGGATTAATTCTACCCCTTGATACAAATGGTAGTTCATTAAATCAGAATAAGAACAGCTGTGGTACCGTCATCGAAACATGCCGAACAACCATTGTAATTTCTCCCTCTAGCCGGCCGCTGTGGCCGAGCGGTTATAGGCACTTCACTCCGGAACCGCGCCCTGCTACGATCGCAGGTTCGTGCCAGTCCTTGTGAAACTTACCTTTATGAAAAAATTGGAAAACTACGTGAAAACCAAGACTGCCCGGTGGAGTCACCAATCTTAGACAGGGATAACAATTGCTTATTTTTGAATCTGTGATGTTTGACACCTAAGATTGAGAGTATTAAATATTATCGGGCCACAAGTTTTAGGTGATTTATTCTAAATATCGTGACCCTAATACAAAGTTTTGCTTTTGAATGTGTTAATGATTTTCGTTGTTTCGTAAACTGAAATGACATCAGATTTCAGTGTACTGATTCTTTTATGTACTGTTTCGAATTTTGTTCTCAAATATTTAGACCATTTTTTAAAAATCTTTTACACATAAATTGTCTTTTGTAATCTATTGTCTTTAGTAAAAATTTGCTATGGAATATTTTCTGTTTCTCTCTTTTATTAATATTTCGCACTGATTTTATTTTAGTCTCTGCGCTGCCGACTTCAAACTATATTGCGTACTACAGTTTTATTTTACAGCTATTCGTAACAGAAAGAAGTTCTCGAACACCACTCGTTTCGGCTGTATTGTCAATTTCCATTTCCGTCCTGAGGGATCTTATTAAAAATGTAGGTAAAGGTTTCTTTGATGACTTTCTAGTATTTCAGTTAATTTATTTTGTGCAGAAACTGTTGTCAAAAATAGAAACAGACTTGTTGCTTATTTGATGACTTAATTTTGTGAAGAAACTGTTGTCAAAAATAGAGACAGACTTGTTAAGAAATATGTAGACTTTATGGTCGACAAAGGGCTCATTACACACTTAAGCCTCTTCACTTGCCGTAAAAAGTTCTATTGCCTTGTCAGATGTATCGAATAGCTTCTCCTTGTACGACCAGCAACTCGCCTGCACAAAAATTTTGCTGCACTTTTTGTAGTCTTTTATCTAATATTTAAATGTCAATTTGTGATCCTAAAGTGCCAGGATAAAGAAATGAAAAAATATTTACCTGTCTTCCCTAAACGTGTCTTTTTCATAACATACATGTTAATACTTCTGCAGGCATACTGCTGCTGGATGTAATTACCATTTGTCCCCAAACTGGGTCACCGAGGTGTTTATGTGGACACCTACAGTTTAACACGGGATGCGAACCAAGTCATTGCTTGGATTTTACCATACAAGCAGAGCAGTGACAGACAAGAAAACTGCATATGAGTAACGAACGAAATTCCATTAGACGAGCAGTATTCGCTCTAAACAGTTTGAGATGGCATCTGAGGAAAAATGGCTCGAAGTAACTACGAAAATCAAATCTTAATTGACTCACAGAACTCGAAATATGCTATCCACGCAACCATCTAGCCACATTTCAGAGGGTAACACTCGTTTCAGAACACTTCATGCATGACGTCAGCCGGCCGGTGTGGCCGAGCGGTTCTAGGCGCTACAGTCTGGAACCGCGTGACCGATACGGTCGCAGGTTCGAATCCTGCCTCGGGCATGGATGTATGTGATGTCCTTAGGTTAGTTAGGTTTAAGTAGTTCTAAGTTCTAGGGGACTGATGACCTTAGAAGTTAAGTCCCATAGTGCTCAGAGCCATTTGAACCATGACGTCATTTTGAAGTCACACACAATGTATCGAAGACAGTAGGAACTGCCATCGGCTTTTGTTAGCGTTCGATACTGGATCTTTGGCAGTCATCATATTGGATTTCAAAGGTGAAAATTTCCAAATTCGAACTTGCGTATTACGAATGTATTCCGTTTCAAGACAGCGGCAAATAGAAGATTTATAAAAAGACGTCGTTGTCGGTACGATTTGTATAATTAAACGTCACATATTGACATGTAAGCAGTTAAAGTTTTCTTAAGATTTATGGTACAGCGTAAATACTAAGATTCTGTCAGGTCATTGTGGTGAAGTGGTTATGACGGTAGAGTTGTGAAGTGTAAATTAGGGGGTTTGCGTTCAGCCCTCGCATTTTGAAACATTCTGAGACTTCGATGTTAATTGAATGGAAGAATATATCTGTAATATTTTATGTTATGTATACCAAAGTGAGTGGTCACTGTCAGTAGTCTACAAATTAAGCATGAAACACAAAAAAGTGAGTAAATATTCAAAATACGTTGATCATATGGGAAATCAAACTACCACTCACAATAATAAGGATGGAAAAGGCTGATACATTTGCAAAAGAATTAAAAGGTAGCTTAGTCTCAGCCATCTATAAAGTGCAAAAGAAAATTTACGAGTAAGTTTTCATAGGATACTTCTTTGCCAAGCAAGAACGTCTTCAGTTACAGTACGCCTTTAATCATCTATATGAAGTTCTTCGTCATTTTATTACAAAAAAATGTATCAATTTGCTGGTGTTTTGAAAGAGCATTTATGCAGAGAACATAAGTTAAATGAGCTGCCACCTCAATTTGTCTGTTGGAATGGCTATCCAACCTTTTTAATTACAGAGCGACTCCTGAAATTAGTTTTCAGAGTTTTCAAAAGGAAACTTACATTGTTAAGATACTTTAATGAACAATGTTGAATATACACCGTACGTTAAATGGATTCAGTACTCCAGCTGTTTTCTGCTTGTAAATCGACTAGTCGTCTCACTTTTGGGGTTGATGAAGATGTGTAAGGAAAAATGGTTAGTACTACTTTTCCAGTAAATTTGAGAATTAATTCTTGCATACACCTCAGTACTTTACAGAATTATTAAAACGTAACTTTGAGGTTAATGCACCCTGCAATAAAGGAAAAGCGTAATCTCCGGTTCTCTCTAATTGAGAAGAATGATCGCCTCACGTGTTGTGAACAGTAAGAGCACGACAGTCGATAGACAGTTGTTTCCGTCTTCGATACAGCGTGCGAAATCAAAATGACGTCACGTCTACACGAAGTCCTGTGGAATAAGTGTATTACCCATTTCAGATTGCTCAGTTATCTGCCTTGTTACAGATTTAGTTCTAACAAACTGAAAATGTTCTTTACGTTCTTTACGTCTCTAGTAACAGATGCACTCAGATCAACATTTCTACTCTATTTAGATAAAATTTACACAAACATAAATGATTTAGTGAGTTATACTGTAATGATGGAGGAGTCGCTTTCATCAAGGATTGTTGTTTTGCTATCCGCCTTCATAGACAATTCCATCGTTCTTGTGCAACACAGCTAGCTCTTTATTCGCAAGAAGTAATGGCCGCTATCGACAGGGGATCTCAAGTTTATTCCGTATTTCTAGATTTCCGGAAGGCTTTTGACACCGTTCCTCGCAAGCGACTTCTAATCAAGCTGCGGGCCTATGGGGTATCGTCTCAGTTGTGCGACTGGATTCGTGATTTCCTGTCAGGAAGGTCGCAGTTCGTAGTAATAGACAGCAAATCATCGAGTAAAACTGAAGTGATATCAGGTGTTCCCCAGGGAAGCGTCCTAGGACCTCTGCTGTTCCTGATCTATATAAATGACCTGGGTGACAATCTGAGCAGTTCTCTTAGGTTGTTCGCAGATGATGCTGTAATTTACCGTCTAGTAAGGTCATCCGAAGACCAGTATCAGTTGCAAAGCGATTTAGAAAAGATTGCTGCACCGTGTGGCAGGTGGCAATTGACGCTAAATAACGAAAAGTGTGAGGTGATCCACATGAGTTCCAAAAGAAATCCGTTGGAATTTGATTACTCGCTAAATAGTACAATTCTCAAGGCTGTCAATTCAACTAAGTACCTGGGTGTTAAAATTACGAACAACTTCAGTTGGAAAGACCACATAGATAATATTGTGGGAAAGCGAGTCGAAGGTTGCGTTTCATTGGCAGGACACTTAGAAGATGCAACAAGTCCACTAAAGAGACAGCTTACACTACAATCGTTCGTCCTCTGTTGGAATGTTGCTGCGCGGTGTGGGATTGACGGAGGACATCGAAAGGGTGCAAAAAAGGGCAGCTCGTTTCGTATTATCACGTAATAGGGGAGAGAGTGTGGCAGATATGATAAGCGAGTTGGGATGGAAATCATTAAAGCAAAGACGTTTTTTGTCGCGGCGAGATCTATTTACGAAATTTCAGTCACCAACTTTCTCTTCCGAATGCGAAAATATTTTGTTGAGCCCAACCTACATAGGTAGGAATGATCATCAAAATAAAATAAGAGAAATCAGAGCTCTAACAGAAAGGTTTAGGTGCCCATTTTTCCCGAGCGCTGTTCGGGAGTGGAATGGTAGGGAAATAGTATGGTTGTGGTTCGATGAACCCTCTGCCAAGCACTTAAATGTGAACTGCAGAGTAATCATGTAGATGTAGATGTAGATCAATGTGACGTGAGGTACTATGTGCTGGTAGTCGGTTCGAATGCTGATGTAGGTGCCAATATTTAGACTGAGCCATTATAATTATATTGTTTCTTGAAAACTAAGGTCTGTGTCGGGTCTCGTTCTGATGTGTTTTAAAGTCGTCAGTCTGTTGACTGGTTTGATGCTGCCCTGTATTTTATCCTATATAAAGTTGTTCTTTTCATATTTCCCTAACCAATACAACCAACTTTCTCAGTAATTTGTCCTGAACCTTCAAGCCTTGATTAGCCCCTATTATTTTTCCTTTATATTGCTGCTTCGAGTGCCAGGGTAAGACAATCGCCCCTCTCCGTTTACTAAGTTGTTGGTATTGATTGTAGTGAATATAAAAGACCAAAGAGAAAAAGACCGATTGTGATGATGAGTTGAACGAAAGAAATCTGCGAAGTCAGTGTTGCTGGTCTATCTTTAACACGATGATGCGTGACTGTGGAAAGATGATTAATCAGGCATGTGGGTCAGAATTAACTTTGAAATCAAATGACGCTCATGAACAGGCATCGGACTTCGGTATCATGCAATTGAATGAAACGTTGGTTCTCTAGGACGTCCCATAAGCAGTTAAACTGTAACAATGGTGGCCGATCCAATGCATCGTCGTATTAAGATGACCAACAATGAATATTTACGAAAAACATTAAAAGTTACCAGATGAGGACAAGGATGAAATTAAATAATACAAATTAATAAAAAAAACGTCATAAGACACCACATTTTTATTCCATATATTCACTAATACAGCAACAACGGAAGAGTATGCAGGACAATATCGAGAAACTAGCATCTGTCCTAAAAATAAATGCGGAGCGAGAAATATCATAGGACATGTCACTGAGGTTGGGAAGCAGTGATGATGACAATAAGTTGTGGGACTGCACTAACTATGCATGGATGTGTTGTCGGATGTACCGTCAACTTTACCATTCTTCAAGCAAGGGTTTTTAGTATTCTTTCGTCATCTATTCCCTGTATTACCTCTTCATTTCATACGTTATCTGTCTACTTAATTTTTAACATTCTTCCACAGTACCGGATTTGAAATGCTTCCAGGTTCTTCTTTTACAGATTTCTGATGGTCTCTGTTTCACTCACATGTAATGTTAGTCTAAATGGTTCAAATGAGTCTGAGAACTATGGGACTTAACTTCTGAGGTCATCAGTCCCCTAGAACTTAGAACTACTTAAGCCTAACTAACCTAAGGACATCACACACATCGAAGCCTGATGCAGGATTAGAACCTGCGACCTTAGCTGCCGCGCGGTTCCGGACTGTAGCGCCTCGAACCGCTCGGCCACCTCGGCCGGCATAATGCTAGTCTCCAGACGTGCACAATCAGGAACTTCTTTCTTGGCTCCATGTCAACATCTGATATCGGCTGATCTCTTTAAAGGAGCTTTCTTCGCCTGTGCCAGTCTGCTTCCGATTTCATTCGATATAAGACGCTATTGTCTTGGTGTAGCATTTTCCACAACTAGTCAGCATGAGACTGGGACGGATAGTACAACGGCTGACGGCAACGAAATCACGCGCCACACTGCAGAATTTAATTCAACTTTGGTTTAGGAAACAATGAAGTTTAAGGTTTAATATATTGTCAGTGGCGGGGCTTTGGAGACGGGGCACCAACTCAGGTGTGGATGGAGAAGTAAATCGGATGTGTAAGTTTCTAAGGCACCAAGCTAGTTTTCGTTAAAGATGTAAGGAAAATCTGGAAACCTAAATCGGGATGGCCGGATGGAAGGCAAATCTAGTTTGCTAACAATGGCGCCACGTCTCTCAGATTACGAGATAGAAGTTGCAGTGCATCAAATTGAAAACTTATATAAGGGTGGGAACTTAAATAGTGGCAACTATTTATTCACAACCAATAGAAAAGAGTTACATATTTGAACCTGTTACAATCTTTCAAAGTAGTCACCAGAATTGTGTGGAACCCGTTGCCAGCTATGTGGAAGGCGTAGTATACGGTTAGCAGAGCCTGCTATGTTGATGGTGCGAATGGAGCAGTCTACTGCCTGTCGAATCCCTGGAACAGTTCTGAAGCGAATGCCACTAAGTAGTTCCTGTATCTTCCGAATCAAATTAAAGTCACAAGGACTTAAGTCCGGGGAGTATGGTGGATGATACAGTACTTTCCAGTCCCATCGACCGAACACGGCAGCCACAGCTTGCGCTGTATGCGCCCGCCCATTGTCGTGCAAGATGATGGGTGGGCTGCACAGAAAGTGTTGCCACTTCTTTCGCAAAGCTGGTCGCAGGTGATGATGCTCCAAAAACGAACAGTAATACTGTGCATTGACGGTCTGCCGTGGAGGAACGTAATGCGTTAGGATAACATCATCACAGTCGTACACGAGGAATCACCGTAGCTTCCACCATACTGGGGCTCTGACGCACTTTCGACTTTCGCGGTGACTCATAATGACGCCATTCGTTGGACAGGCGTTTTAGTTTTGGCTCGTACAAAGTGGACCAAGTCTCATCTAGTGTTACGATACGGCGTAAGAAAACCTCTCCTTAGTGCTCGTAGCACTACAAGTCAGTCTGAGCAGAGTCGTAACGCATCCATTTCTGCATTTCCGTCAAGTCATGCGGATCCCATCGTGATGTAATTTTTCGCATGCCCGGCGTTCCTTCAGGATGCGAAGCACAGTCGTATGCGCTAATCCGGTTTCGTGGGCGAGCTCACGAATCGTATGGCGTCAATCACTGTCCACTAACGCGGCAACAGCATGCACTTCTTCTTCAGAGACGCTAGTACGACATGCTGGTTCAAATGGTTCAAATGGCTCTAAGCACTATGGGACTAAACATTTGAGGTCATCAATCCCTTAGACTTCGACCTACTTAAACCTAACCTAAGGACATCACACACATCCATGCCAGAGGCAGGATTCGAACCTGCGACCGTAGCACCTGCGTTATACCGGACTGAAACGCCTAGAACCGCTCGACCACAACGGCAGGCTGACGGCATGCCTGATGCATGTCTGCCACAGTTTGCCGACCTTCGTTGAAGGCTTTTATCCAATGTGCCAGTGTTCCGTACTCGAGTGCCGATTCCCCGCACGCCTCTTGAAGACCTTGATGACACTGTCGTGCTGTACGACCTCTGGCACATTCAATCTTGATCCAACACCGTTGTTCCTGTTTCGAAAACATAGTGACACCGTTACGTTAGACTGCTCGCTCACTAGTGACTGTGTTTCCCTCGATTGTGCGCACGCCGGTGACGTGGGACGGGAGAGTCCATTTGCTCGGAGGTAAGGTAGATATGTCAACAACGTGTGCTATCAGCGACAATAGTAGATTCCATTGCATAGTGTCTCCACAGCAGTGTTGCCACTATTTAAGTTCCAACCTACTTAATTATATGTAAGTATTAACGTTTATTATTACAATGACGGAAAAAAATCACAATACCAAGAAGGAATAGTGCGTTATAAACGAAAGTTGATAGGCGTATTTCTACATCTGAAAAAAAGATAGTGTCTATTCAAATTTCGCATAAGTCACATAAGAGTGGTGCCTGTAGATCTAATATAAGGATGCAAATCAGATTTGCTTTAAATACACGCTGTAATCGACATGAAGAGCATTAGTAGTTAAGATCGGACGTGGTGAGTTGAAGTTAGTCAAGAATGCCTTTAAGGCGACAAAGATACCATTATTAACCCGTCATCGAGTTCGAACGAGGTCCTGTAACAGGACTACTGGAAGCTGGAAGTTCCTCCTGCGATACTGCAGAAAGACTTGGCAGGAACGTAGCCACTGTCATGATTGTTGGCAGCGGTGGTCACGAGAATGTACAGTCGCAAGAAGACTGGGCTTCGGACGGCCACGTGGCACTATCAATAGGGAAGGCCACCGTGTTCAGCGTACGGCTTTGTTTCATTTGCTCCATCTGCAGCAGCACTTCGAGCAGCAGTTGGCGAGACAGTGACACAACGAACTGTTCCAAATCGTTTACTTCAAGGACAGCTCCGAAAAAAATGGTTCAAATGGCTCTGAGCACTATGGGACTCAACTGCTGAGGTCATTAGTCCCCTAGAACTTAGAACTAGTTAAACCTAACTAACCTAAGGACATCACAAACATCTATGCCCGAGGCAGGATTCGAACCTGCGACCGTAGCGGTCTTGCGGTTCCAGACTGCAGCGCCTTTAACCGCACGGCCACTTCGGCCGGCCGACAGCTCCGAGTCAGTCGCTCTGTAGCGTGCATTCCACAGACAACTCCACCGTTGTGACTTCAGTGATGTCAAGCGAGAGCTCATGGGAGGGCATAATGGAGATCTGTTGTGCTTTCTGAGAAAATACGGTTCTTTTCCGTGCCAGCAATGACCGTGCCGAGGCCAGTTAAGGACTTGCAGCCAACCTGTCTGCGTGTTGGGCACACTGACCAACATCTGGAGTTGTGGTCTGGGGTGCGATTTCGAATGGCAGTAGGATTACTGTCGTGGTCTTGCAAATTTTTAAGTCCATATCGTCATTCGACCTGTTGTGCTACCATTCATGAACAACCTTCCAGGTGGCGTTTTCTAACAGGATAATGCTCGCTCACATACCGGTGTTGTAACCCAACATGCTCTGCAGACTGTCGACATGTTTCCTTGGCCTGCTCGAACATCATATTGGTGTCCAGTCGAGCACGTATGGGACATCATCGGACGACAACTCAAGCGTCGTCTACTAACAGCATTAACGGTCTCTGTGTTGACCGACCAAATGCAACAGAAATGGAACGCAGTCCTACAAACTGACATCCGGCACCTGTGCACGTTTGCATGCACACATTGAACATTCTGGCGGTTAAAACGGTTATTAATATAACTGCAGTTCCCATTTGCAATGACATATCTCTCGCTTACATTAACCTGCAATCTTGCAGAGATAATCACTTAATTGTGTTGTTCTTTTTGTTGTGGTCTTTAGTCCTGAGACTGGTTTGATGCAGCTCTCCACGCTACTCTATCCTGTGCAAGCTTCTTCGTCTCCCAGTACCTACTGCAACCTACATCCTTCTGAATCTGCTTAATGTATTCATCTCTTGGTCTCCCTCTATGATTTTTACCCTCCAAGCTGCCCTCCAATACTAAATTGGTGATCCCTTGATGCCTCAGAACATGTCCTACCAACCGATCCCTTCTTCTAGTCAAGTTGTGCCACAAATTCCTCTTCTCCCCAATCCTATTCAGTACCTCCTCATTAGTTATGTGATCTACCCATCTAATCTTCAGCATTCTTCTGTAGCACCACATTCCGAAAGCTTCTATTCTCTTCTTGTCCAAACTAGTTATCGTCCATGTTTCACTTCCATACATGGCTACACTCCATACATATACTTTCAGAAACGACTTCCTGACACTTAAATCTATACTCGATGTTAACAAATTTCTCTTGTTCAGAAACGCTTTCCTTGCCATTGCCAGTCTACATTTTATATCCTCTCTACTTCGACCATCATCAGTTATTTTGCTCCCAAAATAGCGAAACTTCTTTACTACTTTAAGTGTCCCATTTCCTAATGTAATTCCCTCAGCATCAACTGACTTAATTCGACTACATTCCATTATCCTCGTTTTACTTTCGTTGATGTTCATCTTATATCCTCCTTTCAACACACTGTCCATTCCGTTCAACTGCTCTTCCAAGTCCTTTGCTGTCTCTGACAGAATTACAATGTCATCGTCGAACCTTAAAGTTTTTATTTCTTCCCCAATGATTTTAATACCTACTCCAAATTTTTCTTTTGTTTCCTTTACTGCTTGCTCAATATACAGATTGAACAACATCGGGGAGAGGCTACAACCCTGTCTCACGCCCTTCCCAACCACTGCTTCCCTTTCATGTCCCTCGACTCTTATAACTGCAATCTGGTTTCTGTACAAATTGTAAATATCCTTTCGCTCCCTGTATTTTACCCCTGCCACCTTCAGAATTTGAAAGAGAGTATTCCAGTCAACATTGTCAAAATCTTTCTCTAAGTCTACAAATGCTAGAAACGTAGGTTTGCCTTTTCTTAATCTAGCTTCTAAAATAAGTCGTAGGGTCAGTATTGCCTCATGTGTTCCCATATTTCTACGGAATCCAAACTGATCTTCCCCAGGGTCGGCTTCTACCAGTTTTTCCATTCGTCTGTAAAGAATTCGCGTTAGTAATTTGCATCCGTGACTTATTAAACTGATAGTGCGGTAATTTTCACATCTGTCAACGCCTGCTTTCTTTGGGATTGGAATTATTATATTCTTCTTGAGGTCTGAGGTTATTTCGCCTGTCTCATACATCTTGCTCACCAGATGGTAGAGTTTTGTCAGGACTGGCTCTCCCAAGGCTGTCAGTAGTTCTAACGGAATGTTGTCTACTCCCGGAGCCTTGTTTCGACTTAGGTCTTTCAGTGCTCTATCAAACTCTTCATGCAGTATCATATCTCCCATTTCATCTTCATCTACATCCTCTTCCATTTCTATAACATTCCCCTCAAGTACATCTCCCTTGTATAGACCGTCTATATACTCCTTCCACCTTTCTGCTTTCCCTTCTTTGCTTAGAACTGGGTTTCCATCTGAGCTCTTGATATTCATACAAGTTGTTCTCTTTTCTCCAAAGGTCTCTTTAATTTTCCTGTAGGCAGCCTCTACATCCTTACATTTGTCCTCTAGCCATGCCTGCTTAGCCATTTTGCACTTCCTGTCGATCTCACTTTTGAGACGATTCTATTCCTTTTTGCCTGCTTCATTTACTGCGTTTTTATATTTTCTCCTTTCGTCAATTAAATTCAATATTTCTTCTGTCACCCAAGGATTTTTAGTAGCCCTCGTCTTTTTACCTACTTGATCCTCTGCTGCCTTCGCTACTTCTTCCCTCAAAGCTACCCATTCTTCTTCTACTGTATTTCTTTCCCGCATTCTTGTCAATTGTTCCCTTATGCTCTTCCTGAAACTCTGTACAACCTCTGGTTTAGTCAGTTTATCCAGGTCCCATTTCCTTAAATTCCCACCTTTTTGCAGTTTCTTCAGTTTTAATCTACAGTTCATAACCAATAGATTGTGGTCAGAGTCCACATCTGCCCCTGCAAATGTCTTACAATTTAAAACCTGGTTCCTAAATCTCTGTCTTACCATTATATAATGCATCTGAAACCTGTCAGTATCTCCAGGCTTCTTCCATGTATACAACCTTATTTTATGATTCTTGAACCAAGTGTTAGCGATGATTAAGTTGTGCTCTGTGCAAAATTTCACCAGGCGGCTCCCTCTTTCATTTCTTACCCCCAATCCATATTCACCTACTACGTTTCCAACTCTCCCTTTTCCTACTACCGAATTCCAGTCATCCATGACTATTAAATTTGCGTCTCCCTTCATTATCTGAATAATTTCTTTTATTTCATCATACATTTCTTCAATTTCTTCGTCATCTGCAGAGCTAGTTGGCATATAAACTTGTACTACTGTCGTAGGCGTGGGCTTCGTGTCTATCTTGGCCACAACAATGCATTCGCTGTGCTGTTTGTAGTAGCTTACCCGCGTTCCTATTGTTTTATTCATTATTAAACCTACTCCTGCATTACCCCTATTTGATTTTGTATTTATAACCCTGAATTCACCTGACCAAAAGTCCTGTTACTCCTGCCACCGAACCTCACTAATTCCCACTATATCTAACTTTAACGGATCCGTTTCCCTTTTTCAATTTTCTAACCTACCTGCCCGATTAAGGGATGTGACATTCCACGCTCCGATCCGTAGAACGCCAGTTTTCTTTCTCCTGATAACGACATCCTGTTGAGTAGTCCCCGCCCGGAGATCCGAATGGGGGACTACTTTACGTCCGGAATATTTCACCCAAGAGGACGCCATCATCATTTATCCATACAGTAAAGCTGCATGCCCTCGGGAAAAATTACGGCCGTAGTTTCCCCTTGCTTTCAGCCGTTCGCAGTACCAGCACAGCAAGGCCGTTTTGGTTAGTGTTACAAGGCCAGATCAGTCAATCATCCAGACTGTTGCCCCTGCAACTACTGAAAAGGCTGCTGCCCCTCTTCAGGAACCATACGTTTGTCAGGCCTCTCAACACATACCCCTCCGTTGTGGTTGCACCTACGGTTCGGCTGTCTGTATCGTTGAGGCACGCAAGCCTCCCCACCAATGGCAAGGTCTATGGTTCATGTTAACTAGACAAATTTACTCCTGAAATTTCATTACTACACATTAATTATTTTTTAGTACTGCGATTTTTTTCCGTAAGTGTATTATCATTTACAGATTAACAACAGAAATGAAATCTGAGGGCCGGTTAGTCTGGGCTCAGACACGACTCTGCAACTGGGCAAGTAAGATGAATAGTAAACCAATCACCTCACCACTCTATGTGTTCACAGTCACTTGCCGGTGTGTGTAGCGTGGTGGGATGTCGGCTTGATGTGTCGATCTCCTCCCGTGCTGTTTGGCTTTGACTGACTGCTGGCAGCCTTCGCTTCCTCTGGCCCTTAGATCCAAGGCAGAGATCAGGGTCAGCTTTAATCCTCTCTCCTTCCGCTGGTTGATGGTCGTGGATGGTTGTGGAGGCCGTCTGTCTGCCAAAGGGCTTCGTGGAAGATGTGCAGCTGCAGCAAACATGCGAAAAAACAATTCGGCTTCTTCATCTCTGTATTTCTGCGTTAATCCTTGTTTTTGTGCTTTATTGGCATTGGCTGCAGGCATTGGCTGCAGTGAAAACAGCAACCGGAATGGGACGCTTTAAAGACCACTGTTTTCATAGCTTTAGTGGAGCCATTTCAAAGTTTATCATTGCAGTTTTCAGTGACCACCCTGGCATCTTATTTTTTAATACAGAGAAAATATTTAATATGATTTTGACTTTCGTTTGGGAGCAAAGTAAATGAAACAGGAATTACGTTCCTCTCATCTTCTGCGCTTACAAAATCAACGCAGATGGTCTATAGCTATTTGAATTGTATCTAACAACTGTCTAATGTCCCGTCCGTAAGAACAGTTACATTCTCAAACAGGTTTTCCCCACTTCTTCAAGATCGATCACCAGGATTGTTTTGTCAGGAATAGATCCACCGTCAGTTTTCAAAAACTGTTACTTTCAGGTAGTCAGATAATCCGTATCTCGGCTTCACGTTCTAATGTCAGCAGTCGTCAGCTCGGTGTTCACAATGTGCGGCGGCCACTCACCTTACGATTCTTGTGCGCCACAATGCGCTTATAACTGACAGAAACTGGTCGTGATTTTTAATCAACAGAACTATTTACAGCTGAAGCGTTAATTATCTGGCTCTACTATGATACTCATTTGATGATGTCCTTCTGCCCAAATCTGATACTTTCGGCTAATTCAAAATGTCTTCGCTCAGTCGAATCTCCGAACTAATGACAGTGTTCTGGGTCGTCCCAATAGCTTTACCATGCAGTGTTGACGTTCTCAAAATCTCACATGTTTTCATTGAAATCTAAAGCCTTATCTTTAAGATCTTGAAATTTCAGTCTAAAAATTTGGAAAACAGATACTATCTTTTCTTTATGGACTCTTTTCCTGCAGCATGCCTTCATTTCTCAGTCTGTACATCCACGCTCAGGTGAGCAAGAATGTTGTCGTTCAGCCTACCAGTCGTCGTGCGGGGTACTCAAATTTCTCACCTTGCGGCAGTCAACGTGTAGCAATTTTGATTGGCCTCGACAGTTACTCCGTTTGGAATTCACGCACAGCCAGTTCGTATACTCATCACATGTTCTGTGCATGCGGTAACGACAACCATCATTCAGAAGATATAGCTTCCCTTTCGTTATTCTAGTTATTTCCGTTGCTGGCAGTGAATAGATCACAAGTAGCCTAGGCATGCGAAACTATACGGAAACGACACTGCGTAACTGACCGTGATAACGTACCCGCTGATGATGAATGACTGATCAGCACTGGGAGAAGCTCTGCTCGGAGAACCCAAGGTGAAAAACTGCTTGGTCGGAAGTCTCACTGTACCTGCGGCACCTACAAAAGGGTCGGAAACACCATGGTCGGAAAGCCCACGTAACCTGTCAACGCAGTGCTGTTGCCCTTGGGCTCGGTGTGCTCTATCTGCAGTGTTTAGCTCCCTGAGGCGGTGCCACTTTTATACCTAGATGGGGAGGTCGGACCAGAGAACGGAAAATGAGGATGTCGCAAAGTGATGACAGACTTCGGAATGAATGTGGGGAGCCGACTCAAAATCTGAAAACTAAGTCGACATCACGATGATATTCCTACAGAATTAAAAATTTGAACTCTTAGTCCGATGTAATACGCAAATCACTTTTTATCAGGCATCTGTGGGTCCTCCTCTCACTCACCGATCCATCATTATCTTCACTCACTGACTGTACTATCCGTGGCTGCCACTGTTGGCAGTTCTGTTTCCCCAAACTTTCCTCCAGGGCGCTGAATTTCCCATAGCGTCCTCTCTGTTATTGGAGGGCTCAGTTTGGAAATCTGTTCCAACAAACGATCGACATCACGTAACTACACCCACTAGTCTTCGCGCGGGTTACCAAAATTTCTGATTTTGTGATGGCTATCATGTAGCATGGGAGATCGGGTATTGTTCGCACTCTGATTCGTGTTGCGGCACTTCACATTTTAGTTTTTGGGCACCCTAGCCGCCTCCAAATCAGATATAATCAAACCAATGCAGAAACATAAAACTCAAAACTGAAATAAAAGTACGAATTAAAATATGTCATTAAAACTCCGTCACACGGAGTAAAACAGCAAAATTTTGGTGTATATTCATAGCGTATGCGTTTCGAATCGATAAAATTTTAAGGTACCAGGATCGGGGCAGTATTAAGCATCGGAAACAAGAGGCAAATATATACTTAGTCATTAAAGAAACGTAAGCTACAAAATGTAAAATAGTTACAAAATGTAAAAAAAAGTTATTAAAAAGCCCCTTTAAAATATGATTCCCTCAACTTACCACACAAAAACCAACAAATTGAGAATGGTGCTGTCGATATAAAATAATCATTGCAACAACGCTCGAAGCACTGCTAACGTTGATTAGTGCTAATGAGTTGATTGTTCAGCAATCTTGTCAACATCGAGATGTTTAACAATTTCCTCCAGTAGATTCACCTTCTTCCACTTCTAAGCAAGGTGTAGTGTCCTCGGTTTTTCTAGTGTGGGGGGGACTGGTGCCAGATGGACTTAAGATGCTCAGCAAATGCGGAATTTCGTTTAACCCTACCTTGCTTAGTTAATAAGTGCTACCTGAACCTGGTCACATATTCGCACTTCCTCTGTGTTATTCTGGCTGTTTCTCTCCTTCCACTAGGTCCACTTCATGGTGTAGATGTTTTGTGAGGGACGGACTATATATCCGATTATCTTGGTGTCTATTTTACAATATACTTGGGTTTATGACCGATGAGTCACGTATCCAGCTACTTTTACGCAAGTTTTTGTTGCTTTTAGATGTTGTTGGCGTAGCCGTACAAGTAGGACCATACTCTTTTCCTCCATTTGTATCTAACTGATTGTTTCTTCTAGTTTTTGTAGACAATCGGATGATGCCCCAAAATTGTGAAACGCGTTATTGACATTAAACAATTTCGCAACCGACACTGTTTTGTTCTGAATAGCTTTTAAACCGGTTGCTGTAACAGCCTGCCACGATGGAATGGGAAAGGTTTTATTAAATTTACTTTCTTGTGCGTCTGTTTGAAACTATCTGAGTGCTATATTTGATGTGTTCTAAAATTTCTTTTAATTGCAACTTGTTCAATGTCTGCTTATCTTGTCATTCGGGCCTCAAATTAATTTGGCATACGTTCTAGGCCGACACGTCCATTAGTGACCACTGAGGTCGAAACTGAATCTTATTTGTGCTGGAAGTTGTTGCTTCCTTGACTGATGTAACGACTATAAAATTGCCTGTAGCAGCGGTAAGCAAACGCTAGCGGTCTAGTTAATCTTGGCTGATATGGATAATTTAGTTTCATAATTTTGGGAGATTTTGCCCCTTTCAAACAAAAAAAATCAATATTTATTGTTCTAAACACAATTACTATTGTACTTTTTTGAGTGTTATCCCTCATGATTTGTCTGTTACCTTTTAAGTCACTTAAGTTACCATGTTTGAGTAGCTATGTGATTTCTTGGTTATTACATTAACTAGTTGTTATGTTTTACTGTAAGATTAGCCAGTTAATACTCTTAATTACTCTTATTATAATATTCTTGTTGTAATACGTTAGGTTAAAAAATGTTCAAATGTGTGTGAAATCTTATAGGACTTAACTGCTAAGTTCATCAGTCCCTAAGCTTACACACTACTTAACCTAAATTATCCTAAGGACAAACACACACACCCGTGCCCAAGGGAGGACTCGAACCTCCGCACAGTCCATGACTGCAGCGCCTTTAGACCGCTCGGCTAATCCCGCGCGGCAATACGTAAGGTATTGGTTTGAGTATTTTCATATGTTCTGTGATTATCATACATGAATTATATGTGTGCTTGCTTGCTGTCGGCTTTCAGAGCTGTTCGTAGAGTTTGCAAGCGCTGCCCGGGATGTCATCTGTTACCCGCCAGTTCATCGGGCATAATTTGTCCCCGTTGGATGTGTACGTGCGAGCGGCATCCCTCATAACTTGAGTTTCTATCTCGTAGAAATCGGTTGTTAATTTAACCTGAAGTGCCCGTTATTCTAAAGCATCTTACTCAGACTTGGTCTGCCGTATCTGCTCATTTCATGTTGCACTGTTTGAAGTTTGGTTTTAACGTAATCGTTTTAATATTGGTGTAATTCTCAGTATGTTAAATGGTAGTTCATTATTTTTCGATGTCAGTATCTTGATTATGCCAAAGGGGCTTCCCTGATTCATAAAATATTGGATATTTGCGTTGAGAATTGTTCCTCTGCTCGTTGCATAAAATATGATATTAGTACTTAACGGGTCTCAGATCGTCAAATACTAGACTAGTGAAATTTCATGTTACGACACTTCTTGTAAAGCTATATTTATTACTTTCAAGCACCCCCTTTGACCAGTCAAATGTTGGAATTGTAATCTTTAGCATTATTGTTGACATTGTTTGCCCAGCGGTAAGCGCGTGTTTTATATTTGATTGTACTGCTTGCTTGTTAGTCATACCTAAATTAGTGCATCTTATTCGTTTAAATTAACTAATTAATCATAAATTGGTTTAATAGAAGAAATTTTGGAGTAACTGCTAGAATGCCTTTCCTTAATTATTTTACCTAATTTTCTGCTGATATCTGAGCTGCTGGTAACATTTTAAGTCTGTTGCTGGCGCTAATTATTGTCACTCATCAGTTGCGCCTTCTTAATTAGGCTCACTGCAAGCAGCTGTTATCATTTGTATTTGATTAGTGTTTTTGGTATCTGTGCAATGAAGCCTTGTGAAGTAACAAATGACTTGTGATAAATGGCCTGCAACTTTCCCAAGCCCGTTTAGTTGTCCCTCTATCCTGGGGTCATCACTGACATTTCACTTACCACAGACCTGCGGGTGTCGGCCGTGCGCCGAACAGTGAGCCTCAGCATCGCTGCAACTATTGACCTCCGTCACCGCCCCAGAATAAGGTAGTGGGACTCCAGATCAAACTCGAATATACGATCAGAGTACCCTAGCGGCCAACATCTGACCGAATAAACACATGAGGCCAAGAGCCCACGTCAATGTACCCGTGGACTGAGCCCGAATCTTTCCCTCCAACTTCTTAGACTCTCCACTATCATTTACAAAAGCACGCCACGTGGAGTCTCTCAGAAAGCTAAAACAACCAATCACAATGTGGCAGTGTCTCAATATGCCACTCGCATATTTCTCGACTCTCAGTACACCCTCTCTCCAGAAAAAGGTTGAATTCCGTTGCTCGAACCATATCGTTTTCCGTGACGTAGAACAGGCTTCCCAGGTGCTTTTTCTGACAGCACCGTCTAGACACTGTTTCTCAGTTCACTTGGGAAGCAGCTTGACGTGGATGCTCATGTGACTCTTAAAAACCGCAACAGCTATGCCGGCCACATTCTGTCGTGCGTCCTGCTATACCAGCCCATTACAGTCACTGTGGCGAAAAGTTTTCTCGATCCTAACACATACGAAAATGGCAGGAAGGCCCACAGGAAAACATGAGATGGATACCTCCTAAATGCACTGTCCACGACAGAGAAGAATCATTAGGGCAACGGTCCGTCGCGATTCGACTAAAAATGTTATAAAAATCTCTGCCGCAAGAGTCTGGCGCACTGTATTGTGGCCGGCTGAGAGTACTTCTCTGCCGCTGACTAGGCTCCCCCCCCCCCCCCCCCCCCACCTGCTGCTCAGGCCATGTCGGCTAGTGTGCATTCTGCGTGAAAGCGGACACCAAGGCTACCAAGCCCCATCGCCAGAACTGACTCCATTTCCTTTTCTTGTTCTCCTTACTGACACTAATAAACTGGCATTTTCGCCGTCTTGGTCCAGCTGCAGCTACGTCCTGTGACTTCGAAATTACTTCGTGCAATTAGCTACCAACTAACTGAGTACACAACCACTGTACACCCTGTTTCATAAACGTCATATCGGCCTCAGTGTCATCTTAATTCGATGCAAGTGCCTTATCTGCATGTGACCACATAAAATAAATAAACAAAGTGAAAGGAAGGCTAACCCAAAGGATTTGCCCTCTTTCAGTTTAGGCTCATTTCCGTCATACACATCTTCGGTAAGCAGTCACTTTCAGTACCACAAAGTGGGCCTGGACCCCCCAGTTCAACGTTTTATAGGTAGCTGAAAAAACCTGTCATTGTCAGAGCAAAGTCACCATCTGGGGGCTATCCGCAGGTCGGTATAGCATAAAATCTCCTCTCTTTTTATAAGTGAAATTTAGCACCGTCGACTGAACATTGAACAGAATCAGTAATTAGAGCGACATCAATTCTCTTGGTATTTAAGACCAATACTGCAAGCTGCCCTTTTTCCTGCGTGTTTACCGATAATACTGCCACTAAAAAGTGCACGTGGATGTGGCGTGTGCAACATAACCGTCTTCACTGATTCCCCAATAATAAAATATTTTGCACAAAATCTTTCAATTACAGCAAAGCGTACCTTCATTATTAATGGTGAGGCTCATGGCGTGAACCAAGGCCAACATATACATATTGTAGCAACAAAAATTGGTTGTTATAGTAGTTTACACCTAAAAGTTGTACAACTGATTTACTTGCATATTTGTTCTGCAACATCTGCCCCTCCATGCAGTAATATAATACTTGTCCCTGAAAATAAAGAAAAAAAAATCAGTTGATTCAACTGTGGACTTCAGCTGATTCTTGACTTACACCTATAATCGCTCTTTTAGTTGAGAACAATATAATCAGGCTTCTTCTCATATAGGGGAGAGGTTATAGATAATATTGGAAATAATTAATACGTTTAAAAAGTTTTAATTAAAGTCATCGACATTTAATCTCGCATCAGAAAAACGCACGCAGAAAAGTAGCGCCTCAGGAAAATCAAAGAGGGTTCAACGATACTACTTTTGTTTCTAAATTGTACTATATAACCCATGCGCGGGTATTGTTAGTTCTCTTGTTTTCTGCGCTCTGAATAAGTCTACGTAGCTGCGGTGTGCGATATAGCTGTAATTTCCGTGTGATATGCTACGGAACGGATCAGGGCGCTTCTGTTCAACTGCAAGAAAAGTGACTATAGTTAATTTATACGGGACAGACTTAGGTTGAAATTTATACTGAGGTCTAGATAGATCTTCACCATAAGGTGAGGGACCATCTGAGGAATTGTGTGCACGAAAAATAGTAGCGCTCAGTACTAAACTCTGTTACATGCTGAATAACAGATAATAGGATCTGCGGACTGTACGAAGAGACGTTAAGTTGAATATAAGAACGGAATTGGACACTTAACTATGTGAAAGTAAAAGCGCACGAAGTTTGAATGACTGTATCGAAATATAGTAATGGACCATAGTCCTTGCTATAATATCTTTGAGTGACGAACTATAAAAATGACGTACATTTTAGTTGCAGTAATTGCTGAGTGTAATTGTAGGATCAACCCTCCTTTTCTCTATATACAAAACGCAATCATTTATGAACATTTAATTATCATTAAATGTTGTTAATAATGAAACTAAAGTGATTTCTATAATAGCGTGTGTATTAGTCAACGACAGTCATAGGCAAGCTGCAAACTGTATCTCTGGATGACGGAAGGTTCAATTATGAAATATTACGAAGCGTAAATTGTGCCTTAGAAGCTATTTAACATTTCATTTCCAATCGGACAGAAGTAATATAAAATCAGAAACAGTGCGGATAAGTAGTAACGGTGGAAATAGAAAGTTGAAATAATAACCAACATACAAAGACGTTATTAACTATCTTGTCTTCGGTAACGCAGCAGAAAATGAAGGATGATCGACTGCATAAAAAGTCAACATTAATTATTATTATGAAAACCCGAAATTTAGTCGCCATTACAGTGAAGATGTTTGTGGCTGCTCCATCTGATATGTAGATACAACGAAAAGTCGGGCATATACAGCAGACACAACATGAATATCGTACTTCAGAGAAGTCGATGACAGCAGATTGATGGAGGGCGAATACACACCGTCATAGTTACCTCTGTTCAAAAGTTTGACAAAATTACATATGGATTTACAGAATTCATTACGACAGCGTTTACAGTAACTATGTCTACACATTTTCACAAAATGCTATTCTAAAGAACTTTTTAAATCGATATCTGATTCTGGCAGGATTGTCATGAGAGATAACTTTTGCAGTGTAAGTCAAGAACAAATATTGTAAAAAGTTTACATATTTATTTTTGCTTCGTTCTCATCTTTTGGGTCAGTTATGTACTAGAATATCGGATTATAAGCCGAAATCTAGATCGTACAGCAATAATAAAGTTTGTGAGATGAGGCAAGGCAGAAAATGTTTAGTTTAGTTAATACAAACAGAAATACTTAAATAACTTTATTATTTTGTGGTTATGAAGAAAAAAATTCCACTCCGTTGTGGCAGGGTGCTACAGCGACCAGTTGCGAACCATTTAAGAATAAATACAGTTTTTATTGTGAAATTATTTACCATCAATGACATATTTCACCCTTTTGGAGCCTCATCAGATTGCGTAAAAGTACTTGGATACGTAACCCATCCGTCATAAAGCCATATAAAATGGAAAAATGGACGCAACAGTAACTCTACATGTAATCCACCCGTCATAAAAACACATAAAATGCAAGAAGGATCTTGGGCACACCAGCTGATTCCACCACAGCAGTGCAAAATAGCGCCACGCTTAGAAAATAAACGCAGTATGCGCCTTACTTCTCATACATATCTGTTAGCTGAAATACATGACTACAGAAATGTAAAAATATGGTTAAATTAAAGAAAGGTTTCGAAATAATCGATACAGTAGCCATCCGTGGCCAAGATCACGGGTATATTGTGATCCACAACAAAAATCGACAGCTTGTATATACTACGAAACCCAACGAAAATGTAGATAAAAGGGAGTTTATAGAAGCATACAGACAGTAGCTAGCAACGCACATTAATTGTACACAAACATATGTACTGAGCTGTGTCGATAACTATGTGAGCGGAAGGCTCACACAAGTGATTGCACAACTAGGTAAGACATGTATTACGTTTCAAATATTATAAATCAAGCGTTTAAAATTATGCAAATCTCCCACGTACGTGCGCTGTGTGCCACTTAATTGTGTACACGGATCGGAGCTGTGAGTTTTCCATGGGTGTGGTTCTGTGGCCCAATGGGACTTGTGTTGGCACAAATAAAAAAGAATAGGGAATATAAAAGCAAGTGATAAATCACAATTTTATAGACTTAAATACTAATGTAACCAAATGTCATGCCACTACAGAATATTAACAGTTAAACAATAAGTTTTTTATTTTATAGAGCACTCATGATTCACAATAAGACTCGATCTGGAAAGAAACATTTTTGGTTGAAAGTAAAATAAATTTTAAGTTGGAAAATATGGTTAATGTTTATTCGTTTCTGGCCTTGTATTTATGTATCCAAGACGTAATCATGGTGGCCTATATCAATAAGGTTTTCTCTGTCAAGAAATATTTGGGTTCAAAACTAATCGATTTATAAGTATCGAAATTACGAATCTAACAACATTAAAAAAACACGCATTCGCAACAAGGCGTTGTCTATAGCTCGGTGGTACTTGATTGGAGTATGTACAGAAATTATCTGCATTATGAACTCAATTTTTTCGGCAGAATTTCATCTAAGTGAAACATAGTTTTTAGTAATCCTGAATCTTTACCCTATAATAGTTTTACTGATATTATCAGTTATCAGATTATATTTTCAAAACGTGCACATCTTAATATTCTGGGTCATATTCCTGATATTTTTGTCTTCGTTCAACTGCATTTTTTAAATTAAATTCTGTTTCAGCGTAATCATTTACTAAGGTTTCCTCCACAAGGAAGAGGAACCACTTCCTAATAAGTAGATGACCAAACTATTCTGCACCTGCTCAGAATGTGGCATGCTTTGTTTAAGCTGCTATAAGCCATGTAATTATATGTTAAATTACTAGCTGTGATCCATTGAAGATATACTTGATATGTGGAAATCTCTCAGTTCGTCGAATCCAGATCAAAATTTTTGCACCGATATCTACTTGAATGTATATTTACGTATGTGGAAATTTTTGATGTCAATATCATAGATGAATGAATGACAAGTTCAGGAATGCAAGCCGATTCAGTAGGCTATAAAATATTAGCAGTTAGATTCTCCCCCTTATGATGGGGTCATGGTTAGTTGTCGAAAACAGAGATATTAAGATGGATCTATGTTACTTGTATGTCAAGGAAGTTCCATTCGATACTGCTGTGATTGTAAGTTTCGTAGTCGCAAATGATACATTTGACAATGAATCGAATAGGTACTAATGTCCTGTGTCTGTGTGGATGACGTTGGACATCAACATCATAGTTTACTAGATAATTAGTTTATAAATAGAACTTTCTCTCTGTAAAACATACTTAATTTCGTTATGAAATTTCTTGGAATTAAATTCCTGAAGATGGGTAAGTAGATCTCCGAAGTTGAGATACTATAATGGAATTGAGTTTCTTGACTGCAGAGGAAATTTCATTCAGTTGTTCTGCTGCGAGAAATGCTGTAGCAGCGATGAATATGTATTTATTTGATTCAGCGTCCATCGCCCTTGTGGAGTTATTGGAAGATATTTGTCTAAAACCAGAGAGAGCCTAGGAAAGAGACACAAATACCGATGCTCAAACATTTAATTAAATTTTCATTCAATTTATGCACCGAGAAATGTGAAGCAGTGCTTAAGTCACTGGCTTGAACTTTTTCTGTGGTTTCCTCCAATCGCTTAGGGCAAAGTTGCAGCTACTTCATTCCACCGTCGTACAGTTAGAGTCATAGATTTCTTTTGAAAGGATGTTTAGTGAAACTGCATGTTTTCTTAGATTTTCTCGTCTTATTTATTATTTTTGTTACAGAGTGAGGAGATAGACTATCTAGTAGTGATAATGTATGACAAGTATCGCGTCAATGTTTTATTTCACTTAAATTTTGTTTCCACTTTATTAATGTCCTCCATCGGAAGATTGCATAGGGATCAGGAGTGACTTGACACAACGACGAGGTGTACATTCTTTGACTATACACCGAGACCATTCTGTAAGAAACAGCCAATAAATTTATTTTACTAATTTGGATTTACCGCAATAATTGTTTCAAAATAGTTAAATAATGAAAACAGAAACAGCTAGAGGGAAATGTGCAATTCCATTTAGTAAGTGTGTCACATGAGAGGCCATTAATGAAGAATCGAGGGAATGAGCGTAATATAAGCTTTACACCTCTTAATCCCCGACCAGAGGAGGAAGCGTAGCCACCAGTAACAATCGTTACAGATGGATGATATGTTGCCACAGTACAGTCAAGTACTACACTCCTGGAAATGGAAAAAAGAACACATTGACACCGGTGTGTCAGACCCACCATACTTGCTCCGGACACTGCGAGAGGGCTGTACAAGCAATGATCACACGCACGGCACAGCGGACACACCAGGAACCGCGGTGTTGGCCGTCGAATGGCGCTAGCTGCGCAGCATTTGTGCACCGCCGCCGTCAGTGTCAGCCAGTTTGCCGTGGCATACGGAGCTCCATCGCAGTCTTTAACACTGGTAGCATGCCGCGACAGCGTGGACGTGAACCGTATGTGCAGTTGACGGACTTTGAGCGAGGGCGTATAGTGGGCATGCGGGAGGCCGGGTGGACGTACCGCCGAATTGCTCAACACGTGGGGCGTGAGGTCTCCACAATACATCGATGTTGTCGCCAGTGGTCGGCGGAAGGTGCACGTGCCCGTCGACCTGGGACCGGACCGCAGCGACGCACGGATGCACGCCAAGACCGTAGGATCCTACGCAGTGCCGTAGGGGACCGCACCGCCACTTCCCATCAAATTAGGGACACTGTTGCTCCTGGGGTATCGGCGAGGACCATTCGCAACCGTCTCCATGAAGCTGGGCTACGGTCCCCCACACCGTTAGGCCGTCTTCCGCTCACGCCCCAACATCGTGCAGCCCGCCTCCAGTGGTGTCGCGACAGGCGTGAATGGAGGGACGAATGGAGACGTGTCGTCTTCAGCGATGAGAGTCGCTTCTGCCTTGGTGCCAATGATGGTCGTATGAGTGTTTGGCGCCGTGCAGGTGAGCGCCACAATCAGGACTGCATACGACCGAGGCACACAGGGCCAACACCCGGCATCATGGTGTGGGGAGCGATCTCCTACACTGGCCGTACACCACTGGTGATCGTCGAGGGGACACTGAATAGTGCACGGTACATCCAAACCGTCATCGAACCCATCGTTCTACCATTCCTAGACCGGCAAGGGAACTTGCTGTTCCAACAGGACAATGCACGTCCGCATGTATCCCGTGCCACCCAACGTGCTCTAGAAGGTGTAAGTCAACTACCCTGGTCAGCAAGATCTCCGGATCTGTCCCCCATTGAGCATGTTTGGGACTGGATTAAGCGTCGTCTCACGCGGTCTGCACGTCCAGCACGAACGCTGGTCCAACTGAGGTGCCAGGTGGAAATGGCATGGCAAGCCGTTCCACAGGACTACATCCAGCATCTCTACGATCGTCTCCATGGGAGAATAGCAGCCTGCATTGCTGCGAAAGGTGGATATACACTGTACTAGTGCCGACATTGTGCATGCTCTGTTGCCTATGTCTATGTGCCTGTGGTTCTGTCAGTGTGATCATGTGATGTATCTGACCCCAGGAATGTGTCAATAAAGTTTCCCCTTCCTGGGACAATGAATTCACGGTGTTCTTATTTCAATTTCCAGGAGTGTATTATGGTTTTCAAACGGGGACCAATTGTGAGTAGAATGCGTGTTGTTGGGGTAGTTACACGGATTTTCGCCCAAAATCGCTTATTGGAGCCGTCTGACCAACTTACTATTGCGCCTGCAGATAATGGGGAAACTAATCGTGAGTTAGACACGATTTATTACCAAGTGTCTACCAGCATCGGAAAAAGAGTGCAGTATGGATCTCCTACGGAAAATTCTGTTAAATTGCGAGACGAAGCAACTGAACTGACCAATAATATGCAAGTACGCACAATAGGAAAGCTATGGGAGGAATCTTGAGACACACGTGAGTGCCAGGCACGCAAGATCACGCAAGATTTCCGTGTGCACAGAAGACTTGACCGTTACTGAGTCATGTCCAGAGGCAACCTATCCCTGTCCAACCTGACCGCTGTCGCTACCTGAAATAGAACGATTGCAATGTCCTCTGTTCATGAAGGTCGTTCTGAAACCAAGTATGCTTGTTTCTCCACATATTTTATTCAAAAGAACTTGATAAAATTTATTTTATAAAATATTAGCTGTTATTGACGCGAACCGCAAGCTTTCGTATTCCTTCTGCTTACTCAGTTGCAGGCTAGTTGGTAAACCAGTCACTAAACCACTGTATCAGTTAATTTTCATGTACAGCGCTTTCCATCCAAAAAATTCTTGAATTTGTAAAAAGATGGTAACCACTCGGGGCAAAGTCCGGGCTATGAGGCACATATTGAAAAACTTTGCACGTAAACTGCCGAAGCCGATCCTTTGACAATGCATTTGCATCAGAATGCGGGAGAGTGTTATCGTGAAGGAGCGTAATGCTCCGCAATAGAAGTGAAACCACAGTAAATGAAATGGGCCCCACACTTCACTGTATTTCATTTGCTGTACTTTCACCTGGCCTATGATTTTAGTTGTTTCATTTGCTAATTTAGTGTCAAGTGTCTCACTAGTAATACATTGTTAATGGTGAGCTTCCGAATGTTTAGGTGAGTTATTTCCATTTTCTGCTCAATATTTTGACGACCGACCCAGTGATCTTCGTCAGGTGCTGAGAGTTTTGCTATTATGTGTACTCGTTGCCTGGACTCCAACCAGACTGCGAAGTGTTGTTGGTCTCACGCCGCTGTTTATAACCAAGTTCGATTACGAAGTCCGCTGCGCCCTTTGATGCTCTTTTTTTCTCAAAGCACGCGCTGATATTTCGTTAAAAGCAGATTCCCTCGGCGTTTACCAACTCAGATGGATGTGATGGTCAGCGAGATTTTAGTAAATTGAGTGCTGGACCCCAACCGTTACGTAAGGGGGATACGTACATCCTCTATCTACAGTTTAAATTTGCAATATTGATGACCCTTTATCTCAGCTTTCACAGATAGAGAACTGAAATGTTTGGAGAGTATAGATTCACTGCTTTTCTGATTACTGAACCAGAATCATAAGATATAGACAAATAATTAGCTAGTTATGATTTAAAAAAAATGTATGTTCAATTTATTTTTAAATCCCCTTTTTCTTCTGTGAGTGAAAAACCATTCTAGGTAGAAATGTTTCGGTTGTTCAGCAGTAGCAGTATACTAAGAGGTAACATAGCGTAAAATTATGTATACCTATCTGTAATAGGTCCTGAGGTAATGGGTCAAATATTTAAAAAATGTTATTTTCAGCAATTTGATATTAACTCATACACGGAGGTATGCCAGCTAATAGAAACAGCCAGGCCCGTAATCAGCATTATTCGGATCCTGATCTTGATCATCCTGCAAACCTAAAAGCTTCTTTCTTTTGCTGCCTCTTGCTTCTTTAGTCATTTCCTCTGCTGCACACTGAACTTTCATGATCCTAAGTCGATTCATTCGCTGGAAGGCTTGCATGTGTTGGTTCCTGGAGTGATACCAAGTTGCTCTAGTACCCTAATTCTTCCTTTATTACAATCATTAAACGTTATCACAGCGTCACAAATACCAAACCATTGAGTTCTCATTCCCACGAAGACATTTTTTGGTATGTGGGTCCAAATGACATTATTGAAAGACTTATTCGGGTTTTGCGTTCGACCATGGAGACATGTGCAAAGAAGGTCAATATGACATAACTCTCTATATCTTGGTTTAATAGCCTGCATCACTGCAAAAGGTATACTATTTTTGTTCCTCTGCACTTGCTGCCTGAGCTTTGCGGTACTTGCACCATGAACCAGGACCAGGTGGGCGAAGACCGTATATAGGTGTATCAACAGTGGATAATTTGTGAAAGAATGTAGCCCACTGCTCTCTTCATTCCTTGTAGGTCACATGTATTGTTTCTTATTGCCATTGCATAATATTGCTGCAATTCATCAATGGTTTTGTTTGTATGTGTCGTCGTAACTGCCGTCTGCTTCACGTCTGCTGTGCAGCGTGCTACCTTAATTTAAGTATTAACTGTATTTTTCTTACTTGTCACTTCTTCTTCCGTGTGTATTTGCTTTTAGGAAGCTTTAATTGTCGGGTGCTATTAATAGTGTTCCATAGATTTCGTGTTTGTTTTGAATACAGTCAGAGAGAGTCCCTTTAGTCAGCCATAGTCAGTGTCAGTGTCGTCGTAACTGCCGTCTGCTTCACGTCTGCTGTGCAGCGAGCTACCTTAATTTAAGTATTAACTGTATTTTTCTTACTTGTCACTTCTTCTTCCGTGTGTATTTGCTTTTAGGAAGCTTTATTTGTCGGGTGCTATTAATAGTGTTCCATAGATTTCGTGTTTGTTTTGAATATAGTCAGAGAGAGTCCCTTTAGTCAACCATAGTGTCAGTAGTGCTAGTGTTTGTTTTCAATACAGTCCAGAGACAGGTAGTGCTATTTTCATTGTTTTCTACAAGAAGTGGTTAGCAACCACAGTTTAGTGAATAAACAGCCGCCTTTAGTGAATTAGCAGTCTAGTTAAAGGTTGATTAACTCTCTTCAGTAAATTGATTCCTTAGGATGGATAGGATGTGTGACTGCTGTGTACGGACGCAGGAGGAGCTGGCCACTGTTCGCGAACAGCTGAGCGTGTTGATGGCCGCGGTCAGCCGTCTTCAGGCTGCTGCCTCGGAGTGTAGCGGCAGTGGGGAGTCTGGTGCGTCGCAAGGTACACCCCAGGTGTTACATGCTTCACCCACTGTCCCTGCTGTCGAGACATCTTCGCGGGTACCGTGCGCGGTTGGGCCACCCTCTCCCCAAGGGGAGTGGCGGGTTCAGCGGCGTTCGCAGCGCACGAGGCGGAGGGTCAATGTGGAGGCTGGCCGTGTGGCATCGCCCGCTCTGCCTATGAGTGGACATGTGGCTGCTCCTTCAGCAAGGTCCGAGCAGGCACACGGGGGGAGGGGTTTATTAGTTATTGGGAGCTCCAACGTTAGGCGAGTGATGGAGCCCCTTAGGGAAATAGGGGGAAAGTCGGGGAAGAAGGCCAGTGTTCACTCTGTCTGCTTGCCGGGGGGGTCTCATCCGAGATGTGGAGGAGGCCCTGCCGGCAGCGATAGAGAGCACTGGGTGCACCCGACTGCAAATTGTTGCTCATGTCGGCACCAATGACTCCTGCCGTCTGGGTTCAGAGGTCATCCTCAGTTCGTACAGGCGGTTGGCGGAATTGGTGAAGGCGGAAAGCCTCGCTCGCGGGGTGGAATCAGAGCTAACTATTTGTAGTATCGTTCCCAGAACCGATCGCGGTCCTCTGGTTTGGAGCCGAGTGGAAGGCTTAAACCAGAGGCTCAGACGATTCTGCGGAGATCTGGGGTGCAAATTTCTTGACCTCCGCTATCGGGTGGAGAAATGTAGGGTCCCCCTGAATAGGTCAGGCGTGTACTACACGCCGGAAGCGGCTAAAAGGGTAGCGGAGTACGTGTGGAGTGCACATGGGGGTTTTTTAGGTTAGAGAATCCCCTCCCTAGGCCCGACAAGACGCCTCCTGAGACGCGGCAAGGTAGGAGTAGGCAAAATGCAACAGGGAATAACAATATTAATGTGCTAATAGTAAACTGCAGGAGCGTCTATAGAAAGGTCCCAGAACTGCTCTCAGGGACAGAAAGTTGGCTGAAACCAGACGTAAACAGTAATGAAATCCTAAACTCAGATTGGAATGTATACCGCAGAGACAGGCTGAACAGTGAAGGGGGAGGCGTGTTTATAGCGATAAGAAGTGCAATAGTATCGAAGGAAATTGACGGAGATCCGAAATGTGAAATGATTTGGGTGAAGGTCACGGTTAAAGCAGGCTCAGACATGATAATTGGATGTCTCTATAGGCCCCCTGGCTCAGCAGCTGTTGTGGCTGATCACCTGAAGGATAATTTGGAAAATATTTCGAGTAGATTTCCCCACCATGTTATAGTTCTGGGTGGAGATTTTAATTTGCCTGATACAGACTGGGAGTCTCAAACGTTCATAACGGGTGGCAGGGACAAAGAATCCAGTGAAATTTTTTTAAGTGCTTTATCTGAAAACTACCTTGAGCAGTTAAACAGAGAACCGACTCGTGGAGATAACGTATTAGACCTTCTTGTGACAAACAGACCCGAACTATTTGAAAAAGTTAACGCAGAACAGGGAATCAGCGATCATAAAGCGGTTACGGCATCGATGATTTCAGCCGTAAATAGGAATATTAAAAAGGGTAGGAAGATTTTTCTGTTTAGAAAAAGTGACAAGAAGCAGATTTCAGAGTACCTGTTGGCTCAACACAAAAGTTTTGTCTCGAGTACAGATAGTGTTGAGGATCAGTGGACAAAGTTCAAAACCGTCGTACATTATGCGTTAGATGAGTATGTGCCAAGCAAGATCGTAAGAGATGGAAAAGAGCCACCGTGGTACAACAACCGAGTTAGAAAACTGCTGCGGAAGCAAAGGGAACTTCACAGCAAACATAAACATAGCCAAAGCCTTGCAGACAAACAAAAATTACGCGAAGCGAAATGTAGTGTGAGGAGGGCTATGCGAGAGGCGTTCAATGAATTCGAAAGTAAAGTTCTATGTACTGACTTGGCAGAAAATCCTAAGAAATTTTGGTCTTATGTCAAAGCGGTAGGTGGATCAAAACAAAATGTCCAGACACTCTGTGACCAAAATGGTACTGAAACAGAGGATGACAGACTAAAGGCCGAAATACTAAATGTCTTTTTCCAAAGTTGTTTCACAGAGGAAGATTGCACTGTAGTTCCTTCTCTAGACTGTCGCACAGATGACAAAATGGTAGATATCGAAATGGACGACAGAGGGATAGAGAAACAATTAAAATCGCTCAAAAGAGGAAAAGCCTCTGGACCTGATGGGATACCAGTTCAATTTTACACAGAGAACGCGAAGGAACTTGCCCCCCTTCTTGCAGCGGTGTACCGTAGGTCTCTAGAAGAGCGTAGCGTTCCAAAGGATTGGAAAAGGGCACAGGTCATCCCCGTTTTCAAGAAGGGACGCCGAACAGATGTGCAGAACTATAGACCTATATCTCTAACGTCGATCAGTTGTAGAATTTTGGAACACGTATTGTGATCGAGTATAATGACTTTTCTGGAGACTAGAAATCTACTCTGTAGGAATCAGCATGGGTTTCGAAAAAGACGGTCATGTGAAACCCAGCTCGCGCTATTGGTCCACGAGACTCAGAGGGCCATAGACACGGGTTCACAGGTAGATGCCGTGTTTCTTGACTTCCGCAAGGCGTTCGATACAGTTCCCCACAGTCGTTTAATGAACAAAGTAAGAGCATATGGACTATCAGACCAATTGTGTGATTGGATTGAGGGGTTCCTAGATAACAGGACGCAGCATGTTATTCTCAATGGAGAGAAGTCTTCCGAAGTAAGAGTGATTTCAGGTGTGCCGCAGGGGAGTGTCATAGGACCGTTGCTATTCACAATATACATAAATGACCTGATGGATGACATCGGAAGTTCACTGAGGCTTTTTGCAGATGATGCTGTGGTCTATCGAGAGGTTGTAACAATGGAAAATTGTACTGAAATGCAGGAGGATCTGCAGCGAATTGACGCATGGTGCAGGGAATGGCAATTGAATCTCAATGTAGACAAGTGTAATGTGCTGCGAATACACAGAAAGATAGATCCTTTATCATTTAGCTACAAAATAGCAGGTCAGCAACTGGAAGCAATTAATACCATAAATTATCTGGGAGTACGCATTAGGAGTGATTTCAAATGGAATGATCATATAATGTTGGTCGTCGGTAGCGCGGATGCCAGATTCATTGGAAGAATCCTAAGGAAATGCAATCCGAAAACAAAGGAAGTAGGTTACAGTACGCTTGTTCGCCCACTGCTTGAATACTGCTCGGCAGTGTGGGATCCGTACCAGATAGGGTTGATACAAGACATAGAGAAGATCCAACGGAGAGCAGCGCGCTTCGTTACAGGATCATTTAGTAATCGCGAAAGCGTTACGGAGATGATAGATAAACTCCAGTGGAAGACTCTGCAGGAGAGACGCTCAGTAGCTCGGTACGGGCTTTTGTCAAAGTTTCGAGAACATACCTTTACCGAAGAGTCAAGCAGTATATTGTTCCCTCCTACGTATATCTCGCGAAGAGACCATGAGGATAAAATCAGAGAGATTAGAGCCCACACAGAGGCATACCGACAATCCTTCTTTTCACGAACAATACGAGACTGGAATAGAAGGGAGAACCGATAGAGGTACTGAGGGTACCCTCCGCCACACACCGTCAGGTGGCTTGCGGAGTATGGATGTAGATGTAGATGTAGATGTAGATGTATGTCTTCTTTTACTATTTAGATTCCCCACAAAATGCATGTACAATACCGCCATTTCTATTTACATACTGCATTCAGACTCTTAACACGAACATTAACATGAATTAAAGCAATAAATAACTGAAAACCACAGCCTCCTAGACTGAGTAGTTCTGAAGATACTTAAGGTGTGACTGGACAGTTTTACACTTGTACTATTGACTTAGAAATAATAAAAATTACAGTTCCAACTGGAATTAACCGAGCAGTGATAGATCAAATTATTCAGGTGAGATCAAATATTATTAATATATAATAATCTGAATAGGTCAATTTTTGACCAGTTTCACCATACATACCCTTAAATTGATACTTCCATCCGTGTTTATTAGGTGTCCGAAAGACGGGCGTGTATCACATTCCACGCGGACGTGGCATGTCTTACGTTGGGTAAAGTAGCAGAACTGTCGCAGAGAGAAGTGAGCAGCATCAACTACACATCCAACTAAAACACCCAAGAAAATCAGCTGTCACCGAGCACTGCCTCGAAGATAATCATGAAATACGATAGGACCAGTGTCGTTGTGCATAAGTTTCAGGTAAAGCATAATTAAGGAATCTATCGAAACAAAGATGTCAGGAAACCTGATAACCAGAGATGAAGGTTTCAGTTTAACTAACGCTTGAGTTCCGGCACTCAGGTTTTTAAAATCTGGTCCACCATTACATCCATTAGAGCTGGAAAACGCTGAGGGAATTTGCGTTTCACGTAGTATCAGTGCGTGCCCTGTAGAACAAAAGAGCATCGAGGGGTGCAGTGGACTTCGGGAATCGAACTCAGCTATTAATAGCCGACTGAGGCCAAAAATAGCTCACAGTCTGGTTGGAGTCCAGTCATAACAACAAAACTCTCGGCACCTGAAGAAGCTTATTATTAATCAGTCACCCCGAAAAAGCCTGAGACCGCGCATTACTGTTCTGGTTAAGAACAATTTTGTCTTATTCAGTCATGCTCTGAAACATGTCTACAAATTTTGTAGTATTTTGTTCTATTTTTTTTTTCTGAGAAGTTGCGATTTGTAGTTCATTCGTTCAAGTGTCATTTTTTATCTAAGCTAAACAGTTCACATTTTTAGCAAAATAATACTCTCCCTATAGTATTAAATGGAACAATAATAACTGCTGTCTTTGACAGCTAGTTGAGAAATTTGTTGGATGCATCTAATTTAAAATTTTGATTCTCGCAATATTTGCAACCACACATATAGGGTGTTTCCGTAAGAGCATGCAAAAATGTAATAGGATGTAGAGAATGCTCCACTAAACAATTTGAGATAGGATAGCCAGCGTAAGGAGAAAACTTGTCTATCGCTTTGTCTAGTATTACTGTTTTCCAGCTTATTCATAACTAACATGCGTACAAGTTTATACGTAATATGCTGTTAATTTACGTATACATTCTTTATCTCCTGCGAGGAAACAAGGAGAACGAGCGTGATTACCAGGAAGTCATGATCCAGATTTTGTTTACTTTACTCGTCCATAAGTTGGCTCTGTTGTATCGTATTTAGATTGTCCCATGACAGAACGTGCTATGATTCAACGACAGACCCATTCATTACTCAGTGCTATTCAGAGACATGCAGTACAATACGTTGCAGCCGTTCATGTTGGACACCATCATCATAGTCAAATTAGTCGCCAGAATTGTAGCTGCCTATGATGTGATTCTAAACACACCAGGGGTATTTGTCAGAGTGCGTCAGCAACTTTCTTGTCTATGTCATGATTGCACGGAGGTTGATGGCCATCAGTTTCAGCACATTTTGTAAGGTACTGTACAAATGGTACGTTCATTGTGCCAATGATGGTATTTGAAGTTAACTAAAAAAGTACACAGTTATGTGATTTTATTCCTGGTTACTCCCTACGCTTGCTTCTCCGACCCCACGTTCCCTGCCTCAGATTTTTCAGTGGAGCATCCTCTATGTCCTATGAAATTTTTGCACGCTCTTACAGACACACCCTGTACATGTTTTTGTACCGTGATGGTGTAATAGCCGAAAACTGGGTTAGATAATAAAAATATTGTAGACTATTACACGTCCTTTTTTTAGTGTTTAAAATATTTTCCTAAGAACCAACACAACTGTCAACTAAAGGAAGGAAAATTGATCATAGAAGTGCGAAAAAAAGAAGAGAAGTAATAATTTAATGAGAAAAAAGTATAACATACAAGAACAGGAAAATCAATTTCAAAAAGAGAATAGGATGCAACAAATGTTTTCGTGTCTTAGGACAAAAAAGGCGTCATAGAATAGCTGTGTAAAGGGCTTGAAACAAAGAGTGCGTGACGGAGCCTCGCAATCCGTCACTTTCTTGCCACTTTTCCGTATGACGTATGCGAACTTTTAACTTGCTCTTCGACCCTTGGGCAGGCCGAGTGCCTGTGACAGGGAGTGAAACGGCCCCGTCCGATAGCCCGGCAGTCTAATCCATCACTGGGCGCGCGGCAGGCGGCCGCCGAGTACAGCGCACTGCGCCGTCCTTTTCCCAGCACGACGTCGCCCCAGTAGCCCCTGCTGTCCTGGGCGTCAACCCGCTACGCGCACCCAGCCACCAGACGAAGCACCTGCTGTGTAGGGCTCCTCAGACCAGAGCGCGCAATGCTCTGTTTGTAGAAAGACAGTTGATATATAGTAAGACCTAACATTATCAGGTATAGAGATAAGCCATCTTACGTATCTAAAACTATCAATACTTTCTTATAAAATGTTTTAAATTTTTTGATCATAAAATACATTGCATTCCAATTGATTAATAATTTAGACTGATAAACTACCTCTTCTGATCACTCACGGTGAAGACTACGTACAATGTAGGCAATATCGTCATTATGTGATAATATATGTCGGAAAATGCTCACTAATGATACAATAAACAGTTTATTGAAAACCAGCTCATTAGAGATTATGTTCCGAGATACACTATCGGACGATGGAGTTCTTGCCTACAGTCTTCATAAGCACATAGCTTTTACCATGAGTGATCTGAGGATGACTGTTTAACAACCGAAAGCAATGATCAACTGAATTGGTCGCTACAGAAAACTCATGATACAACTTTTTTACAAAAATGAATTATGTATTGCAGCTGGGCGGTGAAGGGTAGCCAGATTAAGACATACAAGAACGGCATTAGTCAACCTTCAGATGGCATCGTTACCAGAATTCTAAATCTTCATTCCACATGGAAAGGTCGTAAGTCACTGACTCGTATGGCCTCTTTCTGCTTTCATGTGTATTTTTCTTGTGAAGCCTGAGAAAAAAATTAGCTTAATGGTTCACTGCAGAAGATCCAAAAAAATTTACAGTAAAATTAATGAAGTTTCTGAGTACAATGAAACGATAAATAATGTCTGTGCGCTGACGTTTAATTACATGCAAAATTTAGTTACCAAGTATTCCTGTTCGGCATATCTTTTACTTGAAACACCTATAGGCAAATGTTTTTGACATAAATAGTTCGAAATGTAAGCACTGACACTAATACAGGTACCATGAAGGCGAAGCCAAGAAAGTGGAAATGAAGTTTGCACATTTCATATCCGAAAACATACTCCAAAAGATATGAATGAGCTACATCTGTTCACCAATGGGTGTGCTGATCAGACTAAGAATAACACAATGATTCACTTTTGTTTAACACTTGAATCAACTGGGACATTTAAGATGATGAAATGTTACTTCCCTATACACAGGTATAGTTTCCTCCCAAGTGACAGAGATGGGACAATAAAGAAGTTGGAGAGCTATCATGACAGAATTTATTTACTTGAACAATATGCCATAATGATAAAAAGGGTATAAAATAAACACTCAGTGGAAACCGTTGACGATGTTGCTGTATTAGTTAGCATTTAAAAATTGGTTGCCAGTCTGTTTTAAAAAGTCTTGTCTCTCTGAATCAAGCATGGGAAAATTTCCTAAGGAACATGAAACGTCCTTTTCCGCTTTTAAATGGATGACTTAAGTATGATGCGCATTATCCTGTGCAAATGAAAACAGAGTAGTTCATTGATGACACTGTTATAGAGATATTTAAGCTGCTTGACCGTTTCGCTAAGGATCATGTACTTCCCACTGATTTAATGTATTCTGATAAAATGGGTGCTTATTAATATAAAAGAAATAAAAGATATATTAAAAGTGAAAAGGTACATTTCATCTAAGTATATGGAAATTTATGAACAATTGCAAGAATGACCAGTATTAGAGGCAACAAACAATGAAGATGATGATGAAGAATATTAACTTGCTTTTTATATTTTGATTCACCATTGTTATAAAAAGCGCAGATACTGCTCAAAATAAAATAAAATAGTAAGTCTCATTTCAAATTGCTATTTACAATATTTACTGATTTTGTATTAAAATGAACATGCTTTTCCAACTATAACTTTCATTTATTGTAACGACTAGATGTTCATTGCAGAATGGTCAAGTCAGCAAGTTTTAAATTTACTGCTATGCTAAATTATAAATTAGAAAATGTACACTGCTTGAAGACTCAATTACCATAACCATAAAAATAACAATAAACATACAGATGATTTAATCTTTAAGAAGTGTTTGCTTTCTCCTGTAAAGTTTAACTTTTGTGATTCATGACCATTTTAGAATGACTGATTCAGTTTTAAAGAAATGTGCTTTTGCAACAACAATTAGCATATGTGATAATTTTTTTAAATGTTCTAGACGCAGTTCTTCGTTTGTGTACACACAGTGACATGGAGCTCATAGGAATCTACGGAAACTAACGTCCTGAAAGCCCTGGATCAGCGCAGTCAGATATAAGCAGTAGTTACCACTTCCGAAAAACATCTGACTCAGCACCTCACGAACGCTTATTATAGACAATTCGATTGTATTGGGCATCAAGCAACATTTGTAGTTGGATGCAGTATTTTAAAGATTTTTGGAATAGGCAGAAGGGATAGATGACTTCCGTCGGAATTTATAAAACAGTTGGGGAACTGGCAAAAAAAGAAAAAAGAAAAGAAAGACTATTCTCGCTGGTGTGTAGGAAGTAAGGGATTAGCGATATACCATCAGACTTCGCGGAAAAACATAATCTACAGAATTCCGAAGAGAGCAAGAACTGACAAATGCGAGAATCGACTTAATAGATCATACATCCAGGCTGGAGACAAGAATAATATACAGGAGAACGGAAAAGAAAATTGAAGATCTGTTAGATGACGATCAGATTGACTTTAGGAAAGGTGAAGACACCACTGTAGAAAAATCAAGACATGTTCGTAGGATATTTCGGCCGAGTAAAACCGTTCGTCAATGTATGTTACATAATACTTCTACATTTGACATGCCAATGTATAGTGATCGTCAAGGTAGTGGGATTGCATATGCAATATGAAGCGACTTGCAACACTGATGGACAAGATCTTGTCAAAAAATTTGAAGCGTAAGATCCTATGATGCTATGATGGCAGCATAGCTGTTTCGAAAACGGTCATTCAATAAAATTTTCTTAGCAGTCTTCGCCAGTGAAGTTTTTTTTTTTTTTTTTTTTTTTTTTGTTTGTGAAGCAATTAGAAACATCAGACATTACAACTCGAACTTAACATCAAAACTGGTGATCACGAAGCAGACAATGCTCACAAATTCTTTTACCTTGGCAGCTAAATAACACATCATTATGGACGGAGTAAGGAGGATACAAAACGCAGACTAGCACTGGCAAAAAGTGCATTACTGACCGAGAGAAGTCTATTGGTATCAAACAATAGTCTTAATTTTAGAAAGAAATTGAGAATCTACGTTTGGAGCACAGCAATGTATGGTTGGGAGACAAGGATTGTAGGGAAACAGAAGAAAATCGAAGCTTTTGAGATGTAGTACTATAGAAGAATATTGAAAATTAAGTGGACTGATAAAGTGAGGAATGAGGAGGTTCTCTGCAGAATCGGCGAGGAAAGGAATATATGGAAAACGCTCACAAGGAGAAGGGACAGGATTATAGGACAACTGTTAAGAGAAAAAGAAATAACTTCCATGGTACTGGAGGAGGCTGCAGACGGTAAAAACTGTAGAGCTGCAGAGGAAGACACATATTAGAATACAACCAGCAAATAACTGAGGACGTAGTTCACAATTGTTGCTCTGAGATGAAATGGTTGGCAAAGGAAAGGAATTCGTGGCCGTCCAGTTTATTTAATAAAGAACACAAAATTCTGTACAAATTTATCTACTGTAACCTTTTTCTGCATACAATACCAAGTGCTCCAAAGTTCGTCAAGAAATGTAAATTTTAAAAATTTTCTGCAAAATGGCAAAATACCTACTTTTTGAACACTTTTATTTTAGTTTCTCTTTGTATACCAGAGACATAGTATATATTATGTTATACGTTGGAATTAAACATCTCAGTTGTCAGCATTCTATTTCTCAGCTTGGAGTCGGATGATTCCTAGGCTCCATCTATTTTCGTTCATATATCACTAATCGAAGAGAAACTCAGGACATGTCAGTCCTGTCTCATGCACATTTATAAACTACACTATTTACTCATTACGTTATATATATATATATATATATATATATATATATATATATATATATATATATATATATATATATATATATCAACCAGCGACAGAATATTGAACTATTATTAGTAGAAATAGGTAGACCGAAATAGGTAGCCAAATGTACTACTAGCTGGCGTTTCCCCACTTACTATGAGATTATGCGGTAGTTGTAATACAAGGATAAACTTTAAAGTGGAAGAGGTACAAAAGTTATTGAGACCATGTTCTAAATATTAACAATACATGTTAAATAATAAGAGGCAAAAAAGTTATTCAAAACGTATTCTATTTATAATACTTGTTGATAAACAACATTTTTCATTTTGTTACCCGAGGAGTATATTTACAAATTGTCCGAATTTCCTACTCATGAGCAAGATACATGTATTTAACTGTGAGAGGAGCAAGAATCTTTGAGGTTGATGCAGCAATATTTTAAAGTTTGTCCTTGCGCTTTGTTAATTGTGAAACAGTAGGATAATTTGATTGGAAAATGCAGTCTTTTAAACTGGAATGGGAGTTTAGTAGAGATCAGTGGTATTCTGGGGATAAGTAATATGTCATTTCTATTCTCCAGCCATAGATTCGGCTTCAATGATGTTATTCTATAGCTATTAAATAGTTTTAGTGAGTTGAGATTTCTGAGTAGTATGATCGGAAGTCCAGTTTTAAGTCGAAGGCAATTTAATGGCATTCCTGGTACTTGCAAAGAGTTCAGATAAATTCTGTTCACGTTTTCTTCAACGTCTACCATCGTGTTGACCGATTTATATATTCTCTCTTCATAGGTAATCTTCTTTTGGATTTTAAAGTTGATATCGTCGATAATATTATTTGCAGTGGCCAAAATTGTCCTTTCAATTATCCAATCAGGATTGGTCAGTTGTAAACAATGTTTGCACGTTTTTTTATGTGCCATTGTGCATTAGTCCCAGAAGATAATTTTAGTTTGGTTTGGAAGTTCATCCCGTCCAGATACTTTTGAGATTTTACACACAGAGAATTATTGTTCTTCGGCTATGTTCTACGGAAGTGTGGCTGCAATGCCGGATGATACTAGTACAAGTGCGATGCCTTGCTTAGCACGTATTTCCGCCAGTCATAGATTTGTTAGAAACGTTTTCCTGGTGGCGCATGGTGAGTCCAAGTAAGCAATTCCGCCAGTCTTGCTGTCGATCCGGTAAATTTCTCTTTGATTGTCGTTGTGAGTAATGTATTGAATTAGTTCGTTGCTGTAGCTTTTTATTTTTGTAATTTCGAAGTTTGGCACACTGACAGCATCTTATCATGGTTCTTGCATCCCAAGTTGTACTAAGGTCTGGTTGTTTAATGATAAGCATTTATCTTCTACGTCAGGGCTTCACAACATACGTGCTCGCGGAGCAAGCTGTGAGCAGCAAGGCACGAGCACGGAGCAGCGTGAGCACGCTACCCCCACTACCGGACCAGAGCGGAGAGTGGGAAAAGTCACGTGGGGCACACAACAGCTACCGCCAGTCAATGTAAATCCGCGGCCACCTGCAGGGATATCACTCACGAATTATCACTGCGACAAATGAAACAAATAAGGGAGAATGTACACATGCCACATAATTTTATTAGCTTAGTGTATACCTCTACATACGCATTAATTTGTGAACTGTTACACAATAAAAGGTGTCACTGAAGTGTGGGATTCTCGGTTATCTTGTACTTTTTGCCCTTTACAATGGCATTCGGAGTAATTGTTCTTGTGTATTTTAGGCGCAGCGTGCAGTTTAAATTTCGATCAGACAATGCGTTTCTCAGGTGCGTCTTGTTTCATTTCATTGCAGAGAACAGTTGTTCACAAACATACGTGGAACCGAACATTGGTATTATTGTAGCCGCCAGTTTGTGCAAACGAGGAAATCTATCCTGAGGGAAGTGTCTGTAGAATTCCAAAATGTTTTTCTTGTTCTGAAATTTGTCTCTGTATTCTCTGTCACACTGCAGTTCAATAATTTCTTGCTGCAGCTCAGGACGAATCTCTTAAATATTCGCTGAATATGGAGAGAACAGATCAAAATCACTGTCTAGTGCTGTCAGATCTTGAAAGCGCTGATCAACTAAACTATCTGAATAACGTTCACAGTCTTTGTGAACATCTTGCATGGATGATAATTTAGGAAAATGAGTTAGGTTTCCTGTTTCCAGCTGACTCACCAAAAGTGTCAATTTCATTTTAAAAGCTCGTATTCGATCTATGAAATGAGTAATTAGCAGATCTTTACCTTGTAGTAAAATGTTCAAAGCATTCAGATGGCTAGTTAAATCTGCTAAGAACGCGAGATCCTCTCCCTCCCTACTCCGCGACCTTGCAGCTGCGCGCGAGCACGTGCCTGAGCAGGCGCGAGTACTCGCGCTCAAAACCGGCCAGTTGTTAAGCCCTGTTCTACGTGAATGAGTGTTTCGTTGAAGATATGGGTAACAGAAGAAATACTTCAGTTGATTGATGAAAGGAGGAAGTACAAACATGTTCCGGGAAAATCAGGAATACAGAAATACAAGTCGCTGAGGAATGAAATAAATAGGAAATGCAGGGAAGCTAAGACGAAATGGCTGCAGGAAAAATGTGAAGACATCGAAAAAGATATGATTATCGGAAGGACAGACTCAGCATACAGGAAAGTCAAAACGACCTTTGGTGACATTAAAAGCAACGGTGGTAACATTAAGAGTGCAACGGGAATTCCACTGTGAAATGCAGAGGAGAGAGCAGATAGGTGGAAAGAATACATTGAAAGCCTCTATGAGGGTGAAGATTTGTCTGATGTGATAGAAGAAGAAACAGGAGTCGATTTAGAAGAGATAGGGGATCCAGTATTAGAATCGGAATTTAAAAGAGCTTTGGAGGACTTACGGTCAAATAAGGCAGAAGGGATAGATAACATTCCATCAGAATTTCTAAAATCATTGGGGGAAGTGGCAACAAAACGACTATTCACGTTGGTGCGTAGAATATATGAGTCTGGCGATATACCATCTGACTTTCGGAAAAGCATCATCCACACAATTCCGAAGACGGCAAGAGCTTACAAGTGCGAGAATTATCGCACAATCAGCTTAACAGCTCATGCATCGAAGCTGCTTACAAGAATAATATACAGAAGAATGGAAAAGAAAATTGAGAATGCGCTAGGTGACGACCAGTTTGGCTTTAGGAAAAGCAAAGGGACGAGAGAGGCAATTCTGACGTTGGAAGCAAGGCTAAAGAAAAATCAAGACACTTTCTCGGGATTTGTCGACCTGGAAAAAGCTTTCGACAATATAAAATGGTGCAAGCTGTTCGAGATTCTGAAAAAAGTAGGGGTAAGCTATAGGGAGAGACGGGTCATATACAATATGTACAACAACCAAGAGGGAATAATAAGAGTGGACAATCAAGAACGAAGTGCTCGTATTAAGAAGGGTGTAAGACAAGGCTGTAGACTTTCGCCCCTACTCTTCAATCTGTACATCGAGGAAGCAATGATGGAAATAAAATAAAGGTTCAGGAGTGGAATTAAAGTACAAGGTGAAAAGATATCAATGATACGATTCGCTGATGACATTGCTATCCTGAGTGAAAGTGAAGAAGGATTAAATGATCTGCTGAACGGAATGAACAGTCTAATGAGTACACAGTATGGTTTGAGAGTAAATCGGAGAAAGACGAAGGTAATGAGAAGTAGTAGAAATGAGAACAGCGAGAAACTTAACATCAGGATTGATGGTCACGAAGTCAATGAAGTTAAGGAATTCTGCTACCTAGGCAGTAAAATAACCAATGACCGACGGAGCAAGGAGGACATTAAAAGCAGACTCGCTATGGCAAAAAAGGCATTTCTGGCCAAGAGAAGTCTACTAATATCAAATACCGGCCTTAATTTGAGGAAGAAATTTCTGAGGATGTATGTCAGGAGTACAGCATTGTATGGTAGTGAAACATGGACTGTGGGAAAACCGGAACAGAAGAGAATCGAAGCATTTGAGATGTGGTGCTATAGACGAATGTTGAAAATTAGGTGGACTGATAAGGTAAGGAATGAGGAGCTTCTACTCAGAATCGGAGAGGAAAGGAATATGTGGAAAACACTGAGAAGGAGAAGGGACAGGATGATAGGACATCTGCTAAGACATGAGGGAATGACTTCCATGGTACTAGAGGGAGCTGTAGAGGGCAAAAACTGTAGAGGAAGACAGAGATTGGAATACGTCAAGCAAATAATTGAGGACATAGGTTGCAAGTGCTATTCTGAGATGAAGAGGTTAGCACAGGAAAGGAATTCGTGGCGGGCCGCATCAAACCAGTCAGTAGACTGATGACAAAAAAGAAAAAAAATGTCGTTAAATTGGTTGGCCAGTTGAGGATGAGCTTGTAGGATTTGGTACAGTACGTTATCACCCATACTCTCTTTGAAGGAGTCCCATAGCTGTTTTGGATTAGGTGGGCTACATGTTGTTAGAATTGCGGCGAATAAGTCTCTCATTTGGTCAGCTGTGGCTGTGATTAAGGCTTCTTGTAGTGTTACTTCCCAGTAGTTGTCAATTTGCAGCAGTCCTAAGCGGTGGCATGGTTCTCTGCACGTCTGGCGTAGGTTAACAGCCTTGGGATCCGTGAAACTTGTCTGTCCCGTATTTTGTGTACGAACCTCTGGAGACAGAAACATTCGGCTTTGTTCGTATTATGGTGTATTCTCGGCCTAGTGTGCCAGTTTTCATGATTCTTGGATGACCTTCTACTGAAATTCCTTGTTATCTTCATCGAAAGATTTTTTTGTTGTGTTCCACGTGTAACAGATAGGGACGTCGACATATAGTTATGTTTTCACGAAGGGATCCCCTCGGCACAGTTGGTGAAAAGCTGTTAATGTTGTGTCCTGAGGTAGTTCGCTTGCAGTTTTTCTGGCGGTGCCTTTTTTTTACGTTAATTCCATTCTCCAAATGTACTGCTGGATGTTGTCCAGTTGGTTCGTCTTTGTCTATGGGAAAACCGAAAATCCGCTACGTTGCTTCATCACTGTTGATGTATCTCTCGATTTGGTACATGAGCATCTCTTCGTTAGTTTTTTGTTCGCTGTCTTTGATTACCTGAAATACTGCCATGTCACTGCCTTTGTTCACATACTTAGTCATATTTGATCGATTTCACTGAATTGCAGTATTATACATTTACGTGCTCTTGGAACATTTTGGAAAGTAGTGTGTTACCATTCATGAAACAGAATCCTAGTGTTTCTCTACTGAATTTTTCGCACTGCGAAATTGAGAGATGTTATCTGTTGAGTCTTGTACCATAGGAATCAAGGGAGAGGATGTTGTTTGGAGCCTAGTATCCTCTTTCTACAACCCAACGGCACACATGTATTAACAGAGTTGTTTATTTACATAAAGAGGAAGCTACTTATCTTTAAGAGAGTCCATGGGTCGTGGCACTAGCTCTTTCGTAGTGAAAACATGTTAGACTCTATGCTGGAGAAGTAAAAGTCCCCCTGGCGGTCGAACTGGAGAGCGAGTTGGTGCGCCAGTGACTGAGTTAGTGACTGAGACTGATCGAGGCCCTCCGGTAAGCAGCCGCGATCTCAGTACTTGTGGTAGAGAGAGCGTTGGCGGTTTGTTGCTTGCTGGTCTATCTTTGGCCTCTCTCCTGATAGGCGCCTGATCGAGCTCCTGCTACCGAACTTCTTGCTACATATTCGCTGACTGGTGTGCTGGCGACACCTTACGCCAGCACATTATCCATCTTCCGATTACAACATGTTTGTGTTTGTTATATTCTTCATGATTCATTTGTTAAGTTGTACTGTTTACTTGTTGTCCCCACTTCTCGTAGGGTGATATTTTCATGGTTGGCTTGAGTTAGCATTCTTTTACGAGGGTTGGAACTTTAAAGGTGGCAACAATTTATTTACAGCTCGTACAAAATAGATACACGTTTCAAAGTTTTACTGATCTTCAAAGTAGTCACCACCCGTTGCCATTGATGTGGAAGTCGTAGGACACTCTTAGCAGTGTCAGTTGTGTTGACAATTCGAGTGGCGCGGTCTATTGTTCGACGAATTTGTAGCAGTTCTGAAGCGAATGACCTGAATTGTTTCCTTTAGTTTAGAAATCAAGTTAAACTTACGAGGGCGTAAGTCAGGGGAGTGCAGTAGGTGGTATAGCACTTAGCAGCCCCGTCAGTCAAACAAATCAGTGACAGCTTGCACGGTACGTGCTTGAGCATTGTCCTGCAAAATGGTTCTCAGGTCCTGCAGAAAGTGTCATCACTTCTGTCTCTGAGTTGGTCGTAGGTTGTGTTCCAAAAATGAACAGCATAGAGACAGAAGTGATGACACTTAATACAGGACCTGACCATCATTTTGCAGGACAATGCTGAAGCACCTACAGTGCAAGCTGCTACTGATTTGTTTGACTCATGGGGCTGCTAAGTGCTATACCACCTGAAACTTCCTGGCAGATTAAAACTGCGTGTCGGACAGAGACTCGAATTCGGGACCTTTGCCTTTCGCGGGCAAGTGCTCTACCAACTGAGCTACCCAAGCACGACTCACGCCCCGTCTTCACAGCTTTACTTCTGCCAGTACCTCGTCTCCTACCTTCCAAACTTAACAGAAGCTCTCCTGCTAGCGGGGCGTCAGTCGTGCTTGGGTAGCTCAGTTGGTAGAGCACTTGCCCGAGAAAGGTAAAGGTCCCGAGTTCGAGTCTCGGTCCGGCACACAGTTTTAACCTGCCAGGAAGTTTCATATCAGCGCACACTCCGCTGCAGAGTGAAAATCTCATTCTGTTATACCACATACTGCACTCCCCTGACTTAAGCCCTTGTGAGTTCAACTCGATTTATAAACTGAAGGAAACGCTTCACGGCATTCTCTTCAGAACTGCTACAAATTCGTCGGGCAATAGACCGCGCCGCTCTAACTGTCAACACAACTGGCACTGCTAAGAGTATCCTACTACTTCCACATCGCTGGCAACGGGCTACACACAATGCTGGTGACTACTTTGAGGGTCAGTAAAACTTTGAAACACGAGCTGTAAATAAATAGTTGTGACTATTAAAGTTCTAACCCTCGTATTATAAGACTGTGTAGCAATTCTTGATTCTCCAATCTGTTCATTTCGTTGTTCTTCGGTCTCTCTGCTTCTCACGGTGCTCATTCTCTTTCATCGGGAACTTAAATATAATTAGCGTTCTTCATCTCCTTCGCTTTTTCGCTGCGCTTTTTGTTTTCGCCGTTTTGTTTCAGAGCTGGCAAGATTTCCTCCTCTTTTTCATTTGGGCATTGTCTAAAGTATAAATAAAATTAACTTTTTAGTAACAAACGCACTTTATACACTTTTCACACTTTATATTCGATTTATTTTCAGTGACTGTATCACTTAGACTAATCACACTTCACTGTTTTTATTCACACAGTGCCCTACTTTTTCGGTCCTTCCTTTGTCACCGATAAGAAACTGATGTTCGAACCTACGATGGTACCTGTATCAATGTGTAGCCCTACCAGTGGCGAATTCCAGAACATGGTAAAAAGGCTTCGCATGGTCCACAATGTTTCAGAACATTACACAGCATTCGAGAGCGTTCTGGAATGATCTACAGTGTTCAGGGACGTTCCTGGATGTTAGTGAACATTCTGGAATCTTCTCGAATGTTCCAGACTATTCTCGAGCATTCCCGAACATCAGGATCATTGTGGAACATTTCGGAATATTCTGGAACGTTGTGAAGTGCTCTCGAATAACGTCGAGTGTTCTGGAATGTTCTAGAATACTCTCGAATGTTGTGGAATGTTCTAGAAGTTTCTATAAGGCGAAAATTCCTAGCCGTTATGTCTTCAAAGGCACGCTGTTCAGGTAAAAAGGGGAACCTTCTTCATGGATGGAGAATCACACTACATAATTTCCCTGGTCTTAACGGGACTTATTTCTCAGTTTTAGTGGCACAAGCGTTGTACACTTACTTTTATAATATAATATTTACAAAGAAACCACGCAATACCAATGAAACGTTGGTAAATCTATTATAATAGTAGAGGCATTAACATTTACTAACAATAATTATTTTCACTTCCGGATGCGTAATACTACTGAGAGTGGACGTTAACCAATGGCACCCGTGAAATGGGTATGTGACTCTCTTCCGATGTTTTGATTGGCCAAGTTCTTCTGTGTTACCAGAAATACCTTGAGTAGTACAATAAGAGTAAGTAGATTGACGGGGTCCCATATCGAGCTGTTCTTCCCGCAGTGAGTCAGCCTCTTCGACAATTGTTCCTTCAATAATTTCCATAAAATCTACGAGGGCAGTTCAATAAGTAATGCAACACATTTTTTTTCTGAAACAGGGGTTGTTTTATTCAGCATTGAAATACACCAGGTTATTCCCCAATCTTTTAGCTACACAACACTATTTTTCAACGTAATCTCCATTCAATGCTACGGCCTTACGCCACCTTGAAATGAGGGCCTGTATGCCTGCACGGTACCATTCCACTGGTCGATGTCGGAGCCAACGTCGTACTGCATCAATAACTTCTTCATCATCTGCGTAGTGCCTCCCACGGATTGCGTCCTTCATTGGGCCAAACATATGGAAATCCGACGGTGCGAGATCGGGGCTGTAGGGTGCATGAGGAAGAACAGTCCACTGAAGTTTTGTGAGCTCCTCTCGTGTGCGAAGACTTGTGTGAGGTCTTGCATTGTCATGAAGCAGGAGAAGTTCGTTCAGATTTTTGTGCCTACGAACACGCTGAAGTCGTTTCTTCAATTTCTGAAGAGTAGCACAATACACTTCAGAGTTGATCGTTTGACCATGGGGAAGGACATCGAACAGAATAACCCCTTCAGCGTCCCAGAAGACTGTAACCATGACTTTACCGGCTGAGGGTATGGTTTTAAACTTTTTCTTGGTAGGGGAGTGGGTGTGGCGCCACTCCATTGATTGCCGTTTTGTTTCAGGTTCGAAGTGATGAACCCATGTTTCATCGCCTGTAACAATCTTTGACAAGAAATTGTCACCCTCAGTCACATGACGAGCAAGCAATTCAGCACAGATGGTTCTCCTTTGCTCTTTATGGTGTTCGGTTAGACAACGAGGGACCCAGCGGGAACAAACCTTTGAATATCCCAACTGGTGAACAATTGTGACAGCACTAACAACAGAGATGTCAAGTTGAGCACTGAGTTGTTTGATGGTGATCCGTCGATCATCTCGAACGAGTGTGTTCGCACGCTCCGCCATTCCAGGAGTTACAGCTGTGCACGGCCGGCCCGCACGCGGGAGATCAGACAGTCTTGCTTGACCTTGCGGCGATGATGACACACGCTTTGCCCAACGACTCACCGTGCTTTTGTCCACTGCCAGATCACCGTAGACATTCTGCAAGCGCCTATGAATATCTGAGATGCCCTGGTTTTCCGCCAAAAGAAACTCGATCACTGCCCGTTGTTTGCAACGCACATCCGTTACAGACGCCATTTCAACAGCTCCGTACAGCTCTGCCACCTGTCGGAAGTCAATGAAACTATACGAGACGAAGCGGGAATGTTTGAAAGTATTCCACAAGAAATTTCCGGTTTTTTCAACCAAAATTGGCCGAGAAAAAAAATGTGTTGCATTACTTATTGAACTGCCCTCGTAGTTCTTCACGTTTTTCATGCACATATTCTGACACGTTTTCACGTTTGACTCCACTGTAGTTCTTGCAAATAGAACAACTGTTCCAATTTGCTTTTCTGCAGGAGCATGCTCCGCCACAGCTCATCTTACATGAGCACGAAACAGTGTGAAGAAATGACTCGGACGCTATACCTTGGGTTATTACAGCAAGCCTCGGACCAGTAGCTACTGTGAGTCTAGCCAGATTTCCAGTTTCCTATCCAAGCCTCGTAGCGAATGACGTTGCGCAGCATCTTTCGCGTGTGGCAACCCTGAAAGATTCAATTTGATATTTGTGGCAGACTTGAGAAACGGCTGTTACCACAAATAGTGTAGTGTCTGTGAACTGCTGACACCTCCTCTATGGAATGCGGCGCTGGTGTACTCTCTGTCTTTGTCCCTCACCACACGCTCCGGGCCTCAAATTGCATACTAAATAATAGTCAAGTAACCAATGAGAAAAATTAGCTATTCTAGATGCATTTGAGCCATTGAATAATCTAACAAATGTTTCATCGTTGCACCTAATCTACAGTGATAGCAGGAGAGCATTGGATTTGTTAAAAACCCTGAAGAATCATTGCCTCTTGATTGACGAAATTTGAAGCAAAGTCGGCACATTGCAGATGCACAACTGGCAGGTAGCTTTCGGATGGATTAAAGCTCATACAGGGGTATGGGGCGATGAATCAGCTGGTAAATATGTAACTGAAAAAATTGGACGATGGGCCATCGATAAAACATTTGTTCATAAATTCACAACTGATTTTTACAGTTTTTGCAGGTCAACAGGATTTTCAGTTATATGAAGATATTTTGAAGAAAAATATCGGAGCAGTGTAGGGAGCATAGAATCCAGCAAAATTTTCCGGATGAAATTAGGATTTAAATGCACCATAGTGTAGGCAAACCATACTTTATACGTATTACTGTATTTTTTCGGTTAAACTCGGGATATATTACCTTTTTTGAGCCCTAAGCAGGACATATTACGATATTTTTGTTTTCAACTCAGAACATATGTTTGAAATCACTTAAAAGTAAAGTGAAATATTAAATTTTCTTTATTCAGTTGTGTTTTTGAATAGTTATGACTTTTTCAGTAATGGTTTGCTTGTTTTAATTAAATTATAAGATTCACAACAAGAAATGCTTATTCCTATTGTGGGTTAGCATTAAAGACACACACACACACACACACACACACACTTTCTTTTTATCGATTGCCAGAGGATGAGACAAAACAGAGTAGATATAAAATGTTCAAAAACCTATGAACAAGCTACTTCATGCATAAGAAACCACATAAACACATTACCTCTGTAGTATTGCCGAATGACCAATAGTAACTGAAAAGTTGAGGTGGGCACAGTAGCCACACCTCCATATCGACGTCAGACCTTGCTCTCAGGTCGGCTGGCAGGCACAGCCATCAAAGAAAGTTATAAAACGCCATGTTGAACATACACATCTAAAATTTAAAAGATCCCCTCGCCAGTCATAAAATCCTCAAACCCTGGACATTTTACAGCACCAGACAATACCCCAGATAGCACTAAACAACCAGGACTGTCTCGGCTAGTCCTAGACATACAGTATGCCTTCCATAGTGGAGCTGCAGTCATAAGACTACAGCAAATCAGCGATGAGCGTGCGGAAATTTGCACATCTAAACTAAGTTGTTCTAGATGAAACCTGCTAAGCCAGAGAGCACAGTTACTAACTAAATTAGCTGATGGTTATCGTTTCAGCCGAATATTCAAAGCCATGTAAACTTAAAATACCGATCCATGACTGGTTAAGTTAGATGAAAATTGCCTGTGACATTTGACTGAGTGCTGATTGATCACTTTCCGTACGCTGCCGAAACCTAAAATTTGACGCCGCTGCTATTCGTTGCCGTGAATAATAAATAAAAATTTGTTCTACCAGTCTACAGTCCAGCACAACCTGTTGCAGAAAATTCCAAAAGTGTATTTCATTAAAAAGACTCAAACTACCATTTCGTAACACATACACTGCATACCCAAACGAACAAATAAATAGCACACACTCAGTTCCAGTTAACTAACGATGAGATTCTCACACATAAATCCCAGGCAATGATATTCATTACACTTAAAGCAGTATCTCGTAAACTGAAGTGAAGAAATGATAAGTTGCAAATAGACCTCAGCACCCAGTATATATACGCTCATATAACAAACTCACCAACCAATTCAGAGATAAAGTTCGATGTCAAGAGTATAATGTAACAACCCAATGTAAAACTAAATTAGTATCCACTCGACAAATCTAGACATGTCGTACAACATCAATAAAATCATCAAAAAGAGTGGACTGCCTCACAAAAATCATGATTTTCGATCTCTACGTTCATATAGCAGTCACTAAAAAATTCTAAGAAATTCATGAATTTGCTCATCCTTCTCAGAATTGCACCAGCACAAGAAACACCTGCAAACGCCTTGAATTCCAGCTAAACTTACAAGGTAATTTCAACAGAAGTGAATATAATTTTCAGTGTAAATCTGACCATCCATTAAGTCATCTCTTTCTACAGAGTAACCTCTGTAGAAAAACTTATGAAAACTGCTAAATCTGAATAATCCAACAACGCATGAAACACCAATAAATAAGCTTATTCCACTACATTCCCATCGCTAACAGAGATTGGTTGCAGTGAATCCGCTGTTAACTCATTATTGTTGCTTTATTGGAGCATGCCACCACGAAAGACTCTATGGAAACAATTTATCAGCAGTGTGAAAACGGAATTCCAATCACAAGACACTGAATACGAAACTCATAGTCAACTCAATCACTACATAAATTATATATTACTGTTAACTGTTAACTCATTATTGTTGCTTTATTGGAGCATGCCACCACGAAAGACTCTATGGAAACAATTTATCAGCAGTGTGAAAACGGAATTCCAATCACAAGACACTGGATACGAAACTCATAGTCAACTCAATCACTACATAAATTATATATTACTCTTGTAGCACTTCAGATCACACAAAAAGACAGAAGAGGTAAACAGTTTGACAAAGAATTGGGCACAGTCCAGTCTCTATAATCATGTAAAAATGTAACACTCCTCCTAATATTATTCCCTTAATTCCACTGAAAAACAATAAATGTATAAATGCAAGAGCAGGAAGATATGTCTACTCTGATTCGTTTATTGAATTCAAAGAATACACTGAAGCAAGAAAGCATGAGCACTTGAAGAAAAAATTTTAGTCACTCAAACCTTAATTGAATCGTTTATTTCAGAAACCAGTCAAGCACCAAATTTGTCCAATTTGGGAAAACACAAAAAACTGTCTACCATCATACCACATGTTTCGCTAGTGACTTCGGTGTTTTTTTTCTGAAACTAGTAAATATTGCAAATCATTGTATCAAAGAAAAAATATTTTGGGTCATTTAACATTGCTGTTAATGGAACGAAAATACATTTTACTTAACTGGTTTCTGTAGTAAACGAGTAGGGCAAACGTAGTTTTATGGTATAATTCTGCATATTTTTAGGATTTACAAATAAAACTCCTATATTTGGAAAAGAACAGAATGTTTAATGCTGTTGAGACTACATTATTAGTTCACTGATGAAGTGATCAACTAATTCAATCATCACATGATCAACTATTTCAATCATCAAGGTAGGAGCTACTCAATCCTCATAAACAAATTCCACAGCACATTCTGCCTCTGTTGTAGGCTAACGTAAAATACTGTCATAAAATGTTTCACACCCCACCAGACAAGGTCTTACGGCATTTATGTCTCGCAGCTTCTGGATATTGATAGGAACCTGAAAAAATAACGAAGTAATTAGGGCTCAGTCCTAAACACGAATGGGGAATGGCCAAAAAATATATTATTTCAGACTGCACTACAATAGCTTAGGTCAACGTTTGAATGAAAGAAAATAATTACACCTAACAGTAATTTTTGTGTAAGTTACCTAATTTATTACATTATTTATAAACTTACTTTTCCTGAAGGGTAAGGGTACGCCAAACTGGTGGGTAAGCCACGAGCAGGGTTTGTTTTCAGCAGTGTGAAAGTTGACTGAATGATTCCATCAATATGTGGCTTTACTGTCACGTTTGCAGGTGTATTACTGTTGTAACAAAAGTGTTTGTATGTGAATATCTTGAAATTCTCCTTTTGGTCGTTAGGATCACCTCTATCAAAAGTTATCGTCTGAGTGTGTAAGCTTTTTGTATGCATGAGGCCACTATGCTTTGAAACTTCTGACATCTTGGAACGACACATTGTGTACAGTAAAATGATTTCTTTTATTGGCTTTCAGTAAGCTCCCTCTATTGCTCTTGTGTATAAATTCGATCAACTTTTTTCACGTTAGGCTTCATATCCCCAAAGTCTCTGTCACGTGGTGAATACAAGTGACCACGAACAGGGAAGTTGTGGGTGATACTGTCACATCGCCCTTCGTCACCGAGGTTCATCTAAATCCTAATAACTGTGTGGTTCTTGTTCTGTCCTGATGGACCACTACTAAAAAGAGTCAGTCTTTCTACTCTACTTGATATTTCAGTGTCTATGTAATTAAAAAAAATGCTCACCTCATCTGGAGACTTGTTACCTTCACCCTCATGATAAAGGCAGATTTTGGACTTGTTGCTTTCCAAATCGTGGATACTAAAAACGTTAACCCATAACTAACGCACGTAAAAAAATTTCCTGAACAGGAATATTCGGGAGCGGCAAGTTTTGCATATAATCAAAACACAAAGCGGCGGTTTCTTCGTCACCATTTTGAGACACTTCTTTCATACTAAAATAAAAATTTTTGGCCCTCGTCTTGTGTACAACGATCTCTGCAGTTGCCTTACGTTTAGCATCGTCATTCAAGGATTTATCCATCAATTTTGTGTTAAAGCTTTTACATTGACTGCACACATCAACCTGCGGTCGGCTGAACGAAGACCCAAAGTTGTCATGAAAATTAAGAATAGTAAAAATTGTACTTGACAGTATCTTTTATGTCAGGGTTGTCATTAATGAACATCTCAACATCTCATGACATTGTGTAACATTTAAACCAGCATCCAAATACATTTTGTGTTGCCCACCCTGTTTAACTTCAAATTTTTCAATATTATCGTGGATACGTACACAAATGTTGCCAGGAAGACCATTGCCATTCTTGCTCTGGCCCCTCATGTCTTTAGGGGTAGTATTTTGAAGTAATAATTGGCAAAGTCTCGCTAATCTGTTATGTGATATACCATGGATTTCCATAAACACATTCTTGCAGACATGGTTTAGTACACCGCTAATATTTACATTAAATCTGTAAGAGTGATTTCTTTTAAAACTGCCTTCGTTATGCCTAATACTCTCTTTGCCTGACCTTTTATCTGGACCTTGTTTTCCCCGTCTACGCTTAACTACATTAATCTCAATCACAGTCTGAATATAGATACCTTGAAAGTTTTTATTTTCAAGATATCTCCACACTTCATTAATGACATGCTGGTTAACGTTTAAATAACAATTGGGATTGCACTTAGAAATGATGCTGCTGGGCTTCTTTTTCGTAAGTACTTCCTTGCCAGAGTCAGAAACATAACATTCTCTCTTCACCCTTGCATTGCGAATACGATTACGTTTGTACGAGTCATCGTTTACTACTCCTCGTTTCCTTTTGTGTTAAGGTTCGTCTTCTGAAGTTGCAGACATCTCACTTTGATATACACTTAGGCTACTGTTATCACAAACCTATGAACACTGGAAAACAGAACACACTTATTCGAAAAGCTCAAGCTAACTGATCAGTGAGGGCAATGAAAACATTTGAATATCTGACTATTGTTGATTCAGAACGCGAGTACCAACTGACAACAAAGAAACATAAAGTGTTCCCACGGTTTACCGCAAAAACCAGACAAACAGAGTCGTTTGACTGGCTTATGATGTAAACGCGAAATCAAACGTCATGGCAGACAACAAAAGTGGCAGATATTTGACTGCGTTCTGTACTGAAATGTGCAGTTACCCTCAAAGACAAATATGGCGCCAGTAACTCATTTTTTCTGGTTTTGGCGGTTGACTGGTTTCTGAAATAAATAATTCAATTTATTAAAAGTGAAACAAAAAGAAATGTGTTATTCTCCTCAAATGTGTGCTCTCAAATCACGGCGTTTGTGTGGAAATAATGCATGATGCACCCGAATAAAATTCCAAGCTAGCATTCAGCAATTCACACAGTAATTTAAGTATGCATGTGCCATACCGTTGAAAGAAGCATTAAATTACCCCAATAATTTTCCAGGAGCACAAAATATTTATTAATCCTGTTACAAGCAATAGTAAACAACGCAGAACAAACTTCTCAGGGAACTGATAACACAGGATCACCACTAAGCATCCGGTAACAGTACCGCAATAATTAGAATTCACTATACCCTAAGTTTCTGTTCAGGCATTAAAAGAATGAAGCATGATTTTAGATTTAACAATTGTAATCATATTTGCAGAGTTAGGCAATCAGTTGATTCGACAAGTATGTATGGTAGTCATTACAGTCAGCAAAATGACAAATTCTCCTGTTGAAAGAAATAATGTTTTCCTTACCATTTGCTATCAATCTCTGATTATCACACAGTTCAGTTTAATAGCATGTTGCATTAAAGAAGAAGTCCCGCTGAATATGATCAAAGTATCCACCACAGTTACCATTAGTTAACTGAAATGCAAATAAAGACAGAGGATTTAAGCACAATCGCTACAAGTAATTTCCCATCATATTAAAGCGATCTGCAAATGGTATAAGTGTCATAAACTCATAGAAGCACATTTATAGCAGTCTGATACTCTCATGTTATGGGATGTCCACAGGTCCATTAAGTTACATTTAAAGAAACCAAAGCGCACTAATATTTCAAGCATGAATAATTTTAATACCAAGACACTTTTTGAACATATCACTCGCAAATCTCTACAGACAGTAACGAAAGTTTGCAATTCATAGTCCTTAACTGTATATACTGATATAATTCACGTCCAAGAAATTGAATAAATTTCCTACACATAAAAAAAAACAGAAGCACCAAAAATCGCTATCCTTATACAATCGCCAGATGAGAGACTACTATTAGTTTTTATCTACCTAAGAGCTTATGACACCAGTATTATTGTCCTGAAAATGTTGCATTTTTTATGAGATTTCACTCATGAAGGAATAAAGAATGCGACCTGAGTACTACGCCTGTTACTACTGGGAACAGAGGAAAACGAACGCATGTGCCAGTGACTCTAACGGTTCACAGATTTAGTGAATGATTTGAGGAGAAAATAATGCAGCAGAGATTTCGAGTTTATTTCAGTTATTATCCAAAATAAACAAGAAAATTCCTGAAACACAGATACAAATGTCCACAACTGGACAGTGATTGTACAAATACCACACATTCACAAACGCAGAAAAGAACTCAATATATTCTCACATTTCTATAATAACCGAGGATAAGACTGTGCTAGCAGACGAAAGCATGGACAATATAGTATTTTCACCATGCAAATGACTCGCAACTCGTGGAGTGAAACACAATACACACATCAAAAAGTTTTGCATCACCTCGGTTCCCAGAACTCCTGAAGGTAAACGTTGACTGCGGATATTTTTTCACAGACAGAGTCCCTTTGACTGTTCAGAGACGTCACTAAACCAGCCCAGAGATGTAAACAACGATGCATGAGTAGCGCCTACTAGACAGGGGGGGGGGGGGTGTCCGACATCCGATCAGTTCCAGTCGTTCCACCAGGAATAAGGTACATGCCTCGTTTTGTCTGTAGTTCGACCATGCCCAGACGGCATACCACGATCGTGTCACGTCGCTGTTTTCAGTTCTGAGTGCTCGGTGAGCACGTAAAGATCCCTAGAAAATAGCGTCTCCCGCCGAGTATGAGGGCCTGGTGAGAGATTTCGTCTGATGCCTTGCAGCCCACATAACATAGCTGTTATGTATTGCCTTCTTAATGACAGTTCTCGACCACATTTTGCGTTTTCGATGGGGAGTGTTTGATCACCAAACAACGGCTCGTAATTGCCTTCTCCTGAGTTTCATCTCTGCTCGCTTGAACCACGGGGTCTGAAGACAATATTCTGGCACAGGCAACGTGCCGTGGAATAGCGTAGAAGATCAGCGGGAACCACAGTCGGCTGCCTTCTATGACGAGGGTATTGGGAAGTCGGTACAACGCCACGACAACTTCGGAGTCGGAGCGGTGATTATGCAGAGAAGTGGCTGGAAGATATATCTAACTGTTGCAAATAAAACATATGTAATTTTCACTACGGTTTCCATTTCTCAACCGGTCGGGCCTTCATACACATGTGTACTATGGGACTTAACATCTGAGGTCATCAGTCCCCTAGAACTTAGAACTACTTAAACCTAACTAACCTAAGGACATCACACACATCCATGCCCAAGGCAGCATTCGAACCTGCGACCGTAGCAGCAGGCGCCTAGAACCGTTCGGCCACATCGGCCAGCACCACAGTAATCTAATTCGTAAGAGCTATGTATACATCACAAAATTTTAAACTCTTCTTTAGAACAAACTGGCCAACGCATGGATAAAAGTGAAAATACTGCACAAATTACGTAATAATACATAATGCAATTAGGGAAAACTATTTTCGAACTAGCAATTGCTGCCAAAATATGCAGAAACTACAAAAAAGTAATTTCAAATTGATGATATAGTGCAAAATACGTTCTTGTGAAGTACAAACGTACGAATTATGATACGTTCAGCTAAAGACAACGAAGACACAGTACCACGTTTAATGTGTACCTAAAATGCTACACCCCATACACATACACATACTTTCCGAACAGCCCTGGTATTTCTCATGAAGCTTCTGTTTCGGTCTCACTGGATTTAAATTTCTTGTTAACTACGAATAATACGTCATCTCTGTTTCTCATTAATCTATACTTTCTACATGGACTTAGATTTATTGCAAAAATTAGGCTGCTCTCAATTTCGGATTGTAGCCAACTTTTTGTACCTAACATTAGCTCTGTCGCTCTCAAGAAGTGCTTCAAATTGTGACAATTTGCTGCGTACGCTTCAGGAATTGGTCACTATAATATAATAGTGTCATCTGTGATTGTAGTTCTTTGGTTCGTTCACTAATATTTCGGAATATCTTATAGCTATTATTACCTGGAACAGATGAAGATTCGCCTTATATATGACACCATTGTGTGGATTTCAGAGATAGTGTATTAGCCGCTAATGTACAGTGCACTCTAGAGCCATTCAGGGGAACCTTAAAGTACACAACCCTATGGCTTAAGCCAAGAAAGTCGCATCTTAGCTTCTTACTGAACCTCCGAAACCTCTGGTTCAAGCGTTCCAGTCAATCCTGAGCTGGGCGTCAAATAGAGGGGATCATGTTTGACACGGTGGGGTTTGTTGAAACTGCGTCAACAGGACTGCACTGCTCTACCTTATCTGACAGTCGTTGGACTGATTAAAGCACGACAAGCCCATACGACGGGAATGGTTCATTCGAGCGCGTGCCACAATCTTTAGCTGTTAGCACACTGTTCGCTCAGTTACTACCGTAGCCACTTCAGCATATCGCATGAGCTCCCAGGCAAACACAATGAGTGAACGACATGTTGCTTATTATCTCTTGGTTTCGTTCTCCTTGAGGGGCAAACACCCCTTTCGTGATGGCTACCACCTACTGTGTGATACAGCAGTTTTCTCAACATGAAGTGTGTCGCATTATCTCAGTTTCAATGCCAGACAGCACCTCTAACTTGTTTATTACAGACATATACACTGAAGAACCAAACAAACTGTTGCACCTTCCTAATATCGTGTAGGGCCCACTCGAGGACTCAGAAGTGCCGCAACATGACGTGACATGGGCTCGAATAATGTGTGAAATAGTGTTGGAGGGAACTGACACCATGAGTCCTGCAGGGCTGTCCATAAATCTGTCAGAGTACGAGGGGGTTGGAGATCTCTTCTGTACAGCAAGTTGCAAGGCATCCCAGATATCCTCAACAATGTTCATGTATGGGGAATTTGGTGGCCAGCGGAAGTGTTCAAACTCAGAAGAGTGTTCCTGGAGCCAATCTGTAGCAGTTCTGGACGTGTGGTGGGGTCTCATCGTCCTGTTGGAACGACCGAAGTGTGACGGAATGCACTGTGGCCATGAATGGATGCAGGTGATCAGACAGGATGCTTACGTACGTGTCACCTGTCAGAGTCGCATATAGACGTATCAGGGGACCCATATCAATCTGCACTTCATACGTCCCACACCAGTACCGAGCCTCCATTAGCTTGAACAGCCCAGGGTCCATGGATTCATGAGGTTATCTCAATATCCGTGCGTGTCCATCCACTCGATACAATGTGAAACGAAACTCATCCGACCAGGCAACATGTACCCAGTCGTCAACAGTCCAATGTCGGTGCTGACGGGCCCAGGCGGATGTAAAGCTTTCTATCGTGCAGTCATTAAGGGTACACGAGTGCGACTTCGGCTCCGAAAGCCCATATCGATGATGTTTCGTCGAATGGATCGCACGTTGATACTTGTTGATGGTCCACAACTGAAATCTGCAGCAATTTACGAATAGTTGCAGTTCTGTTACGCTAAACGATTCTCTTCAGTCTTCGTTGGTCCCGTTCTTGCGGAATCTTTTTCCGGTCTCTGCGATGTCGGAAATTTGATGTTTTAGCGGATTCCTGATATTTACGGTACACTCGTGAAAAATCTACACTTCATCGCTACCCCGGAGATGGTGTGACCCATCGCTCGTGCCCCGACTGTAATACCGCGTCCAAACCCACTTAAATCTTGATATCCTTCCATTGTAGCAGCAGTAACCGATCTAACAACGGCGCCAGACACTTGTTGTCTTATACTCGTATAGTCGTTGCCGATCGCAGCGCTGTATTCTGCCTGTTTACATATGCCTGTCTTTGAATACGCATGCCTGTACCAGTTTCTCTGGTGCTTCATTGTAGTACCCTGAATCCTCCCTGGTAACTGTTTCTCTTTTACTGCGGCCATAGAACTAATACTCTCATTTCACTCTATGAAGCCAATGAGTTAGAATAGATCCTGTGTTTACTAGGTGTGAGACAGAGCCTTTGGGAATGCATAGTATTTGAAGTATTTTTACAATCTTGAACATGGTAATTTCGGTAATTCTGATGCGTGTTTTTGGATGGCCTTTCGAACTTTGGCAGTAACTTCCCGATATCTTCACCAACAATCACGTGTAACCAATTAGAAATAACGGAAATTTACAAGAGATGTAAACAATATTCACTGCCGTTGACGTGGAAAACCACGGAACACATGATCATTGACATGCGGGTGGAACACATTATTACGCCACAGTAACGGTTCAAATGGCTCTAAGCACTGTGGGACTTAACATCTGAGGTCATCAGTCCCCTAGACTTAGAGGTAATTAAACTTAACTAACCTAAGGACGTCACACACATCCATGCCCGAGGCAGCACTCGAGCCTGCGACCGTAGCAGCAGGCGCCTAGAACCGCTCGGCCACATCGGCCAGCACCACAGTAATCTAATTCGTAAGAGCTATGTATACATCACAAAATTTTAAACCCTTCTTTAGAACAAACTGGCCAACGGATGGATAAAAGTGAAAATACTGCACAAATTACGTAATAATACATAATGCAATTAGGGAAAACTATTTTCGAACTAGCAGTTGCTGCCAAAATATGCAGAAACTACAAAAAAGTAATTTCAAATTGATGATATAGTGCAAATTACGTTCTTGTGAAGTACAAACGTACGAATTATGATACGATCAGCTAAAGACAACGAAGGCACAATACCACGTTTAATGTGTACCTAAAATGCAACACCCCAGAATTTCGAAGTGTATTTGTATGACACAAGTTGCGTTGCTGATACACAATCATAATGGATGAAGACATACATACCATTTCTGCGAAAAATCACACGCACATACACACAAAGGAGATTTATGTTTGCTTCAGGAAAAACAAGAGACGCGAACACAGTTGGCAGTCCTGATTACTGCACAACAAACACTGTTTGTAGTATGAAACCTGTAGTGAATAACGCTGCTGTTTATAGCAACAGGTTATTACAAGAAATTTCAAAAATAAATGAACCCCAGATATAATACATTCTTAAATACGTTTGACGTCACGTGATATAAATAAATGTCCAAGAATTAATTTTGTAGGATATACTACGATTTGCTAACTTTCTCTGTTAATTTGTGAAATAATAAACGCTTTCTCTTACTGCAGTTCTAAATGAGCGTGACTCCGTACTTGTTGCTAGCCTCTGAGTTTGAGCTTAATTTTCGGCGCCAATTAACGTGAGACTGTAGTTATTCTGTTGCAGAACAATGGCGAAACCTGTCGAAATAGCATAAAGCGAGGGCCATGAGCAACGCTTGCCAATAATTGAGTAACTTTGCACACATGGAGACTGTCGCTCCAGTTCAATTACGTACGTTGCCCGAGATTTCCATATTGCCCAACTACGGACTGTACCACCCTTTGTCCGTCTATATATTAAGCGCTCGAATGTTTACACCAATAAACTCACAAACAGGAACACTGCAGTATGGTAAGGACTGTGTAATTTCTCAATAAATTACTATCTCTCAATAAGTTGGTATGTAGCTGCTAGTCCAATGTTTACATTCCTTTCTTATTTAATCTGATGTACATCACAATTACGTTATATCTGTGTCTCTATACCTGCTTTCACCACAGAAATTGTACGAATAGTGAGACGTCCAGAAATGAAAATTTTTTATACCATAAGAATTAAAACGTGGATATTAATTACAAAGAAATTTTCTTATTAAAGCTTATATAAAGAATTTTTGTTTGCAAACTGGCACTGTTTTAGCTAGTCGTATTCTGTTCTCCATCTTTCTTTATCTTTCCGTTGAATGTATGTAGCTATTATTGTCAACATACACTGTAAACTGTTGTGCACTTTAAAGTCTGTGTGAAAACGGTCCTTACACTAATGTATGTTAGTAGGGTTTCAGGCCCAATTCTGGCCAGAAAATCGGTGATGTCAGCACCTCTCGTGTCAACCTTCCAGAAACTGCACTTCCAGTGTCCAGTTAAAGGTCATTGACGTCAGCTCCACTCTCCTTTCTATTCCCTCTTCTCATATCCCCTCCCCCATTTTTCTCTCCGTCAATCACACTCTGACGTCATCGTGCTTTCTACCTATTGTCTCCTTTGATACTCTGAAGATCCAAGATGGTGGCACTTTGGGTCATGTGATCTTCTGGCCGTAATATCTAAATTTGGTTGTTCTGGCAAGCCAACATTATTAACTGATTCCATCGGTTACAGACATACATTCTGGACTACTGAATTTCAAGAACGTCCAAATCTAGAAGGTATGACTGGAAGATCACATGACCTGCATTGTCGCCTTCTTGGATTTTGAGGCTTGATAGCTATAACTGTTCAACCTTTTGTGGTAGTGGAAAGTGTCAACTTGGTTTCATCCAAAGTGGTAAATCGCAAAAGGAGATGTTCATTTAGAACATTCCAGCTGCATACACCAGTTGTCCTCCTGTTTCCTTATCCTCCATACTCTTTCTCTTCATTCTTTTTTTTATAGTTGACTCCTTCGTAGCAGCTTCTGCAGCTGTCTCTGCTTCAGTTACCCGCCACATATCAACAGCAGTTAGAGCTGAACCCATATTCCTTCCTGCCTGGATGTTCAATTTCTTCATAACAGTGATCCTTGAAATTGCACCATCATTGAATGTTATTATTGCATCCATTACACCAATCACCAGCGCTGCCAGCCCAACGAATACAGTTTTGAGTATTCTATCCCATATACAGCTGTTGAAGCTTTCATTTGCATTCTGAGAGAGACCATGCAAACATTTCCTAAGTAGATTTTTATTCGCCTGTTCCTTATGTATAGGCCTAATTGCCTCCATTACATCAAGTGGTAAGGAATGCTTGTGGGTATATTGTTTGCCTGTAGCATTGTTCAACCAGTACTTGCACCATGAATCTTCCCCTTTTGGACACAAACCATGCTGTGGAGTTTCATCTGTTGACACATTGTGAGACCATTTTAAGCAAATATGGTCTCCAAATCTCCTATATTTCTCCTTATTGCTAGTCCATAATATTGAGTCAAAGAATCAATTTAACTTTTTGTAAGACGACCTGGACCACGTATGTGTTTTCTGTCTGACAGTTCTTTTCCACTGAAGACTTCACATAATTTTCTCAGCCAAGCTCCCATTGTTTTTTGTACAAGCCCAACACATTCAAGCTTTTCTATCTGCAGCCCCATATGGTCTGTCATTAACAACAGTTGTGTGTCCTTTTCAGTCCCAATCCACAAGATAGCCTACATACCTCACGTCACGCTGACCTCTCATTTAAAAATGTTTAGAACTCCAATCGTTTCCATGTTTGCACTTGGGCCATTAAGTTCTTTACACAAACATGGGTGCTAATAAATTTATTTGAACAACCCTGGAAGTGCTTTGTTATACACTCATAATCTAGTATCTTACCAGTTTCAGTGAATGTGGCAGTTACAACCCCATGCAGAAAGTATGACCTCTCATCTGCCAAGATCCATCAAATGTTGCTACAATGTCTGTATTCTCAGACAAGGGTACTGTTTCTTCTGCTGCTCTTTTCATTGAATGTTCACTTACATCACATAAAGCGTCATGTATTAATTCGTTGTAGCTGTCAAACCTCAGTGGAGGTGGAGGCAAATCCATCACTGCACAAAACGTCTGGGCAACTCTCCTTCCCCTTCCAATACATCGCATTGCATAAGCAAGCTGTAATGTCGACTATCAATTACTGGGGATGTCATAGTATCACTGGCCATCTTACACGAGTTGCAGGCAATCACTAACCGACTTGAAAGACCCTTTCTTGCTGAAATGTCCTCACGAACGTCAATACTATCTTCAAAATTGCAGTACCTACATTTCACAGCATTCTTCAAAAGTCCTGACAGCATATTTAGGTTCACAATAACATCTCTGTAGTTATTGCTGCTCACAACACTACTAGGCTCGCTCTTATTACATTCACAAAGCGAAAGTTTACGTCTAGAAGCACTGCCTATAGACATTTCCCATGGGCGGCTTTTGAAGCAACTGATGTGTATTATTCGGTGGTGTTTGGAACTGGTTATTGAGAAACTTTTGTTTGGGTCTAAATTTCTTTATTCTCGACATTTGTAGCACAGGAAACACAACACAGAAACAAAACAACACACAATAATTACAAAACCACACACATTCGAACCGTAGCCCTCTAGACATGCCTTTACTTTGGTTTTGGGAGTCAGTGCCTTCTAGAATACACCTGTGTTAACGATCTGTAACTAACAATGGAAAATCAAGAACAAAATAATGCATCACATATTCTGACGCTCTTCAAACTGACAGATGGGCGTGGCACTGTGCAACATTACGTTCAGCCTCAATTTTAGAACGAACGGAAAATGATAATGCCCATAAACTATACGTTTCTGAAATGCTCTTTTCTATAGCCCAAGAAATTTTTTTAAAATTTTTGGTCATTTTCACGAGCATGTCTTTTTAAAAAGGGATAAGTGTGGTCATTTCACAGTTATCAATGTGTATATTTTCAAGGTTCATGTCTGTGAGACATGGTGTCAAAACAAAGCTGCCATTTCCATTATGTGGGAACAACATTGTGACTGCAATAGGAATATTGTAAAAAAACGATAACGAAACACTTGAAACCATACTGAGGACATATAAAAATCCCATGTTTACAACAAATGGTCGATGCTAAAATGAGTGTACTAATGGAAGGGCTGCCTGTGATATTGTAGTAGATTCATGTGGATGACTATTATCTTATAGGCCTGGTTATAGTTCAAGATTTTCCTGCAATTTGCGTCAGTATGGAGACGAGTGATTACCTCGTATCAAATCATGTCTCTGTGTGTGGGGAGATTACCAAGGAAACGGTACAGTGATAATGGATGGTGATAAGACAGTTGGAATAGATTGTTTAATTTGATGAGCTACAGTTGTAGAACAAAATTTTATAACAAATCTTTATGTCAAATCATCTTAACAGATTTTATAAAGTTTCTATACATGCTACATGAGAAACTTTTATGTCTTTGTTGGCTAAAGAACAGGCTGGGGACCACACTGTAGAACTACCAAATGGGCTGTGATTTTGATCTTGTGCTATACTGCATAAGCATTTAAACGTTAACAAACAGAATTTACAATTTCATCCATTGTTCTCCGTTCCAATCATTTCCATGTCGTATCAACTAACGAATAATGCAGGGGACAGCTGCTGTGTGGTGTTTAACAGTGTTCTACAGTTTGTCTACTGGACCAGTAAAACGCCAAAAACGACTGGTGTTGGAGGTAAACCTTCGAGACAGTCAAGACTGAGAAAATATTATAAACTATTTCTGTCTGCATACAGTTTTAGTTATTTACATGTAAACTATGTGGATATTCTTAACAAAGACTCTAACAAAGACGATACAAGTATTACACAGAAGTGTTATATTAAAGCAGGTGAAACGTATTTTTACCAATATAGGACACTGTTCTCCTCAATACCATCAGATATGGATAGTGTTAAATTAGGAATGGTATCCACCGACAGTGTTATTCCAAAAGTCTTAAGAGAGAGAGAGAGAGAGAGAGAGAGAGAGAGAGAGAGACAATGTGCAAACAGATTTAAGCCATTCACCATTAAAGAAATTACTCCTTCAAGTGCAGTTATTGTGATATGTGCACAACAAATAAAACGAGATATGGAAGAGATCGAATTAAAGAAAACGAAAGCTGGACTATATGACAAAAACAATGGCCATAAAAGATCAGAATAAACGGAAAGGAAGAAACTATTGGAGCTAAGGTTTACATATTACTTTGTATATGGAAAAATCTGGATACATGTGAAGAATATAAGATACCTGCATTTACTCTTAATAGCAATAGTAAGTGGCCATGCATTATAGAACTGCCTGAAAATGATTGATTGGAGCATGTTTACTATGTTAAACGAAGCACAAAAAATATCTTTATAAAGCTCCATTGCCATTTGGATCATATTAAAAATGGTCACATTGTATCTAAATGTGGTTGATTGGATGTTGTGAACTTAGCAATAGAACAACTGTTTGCAAAGTTAGAAACGATGGAATAACTAAGTATGAAAAACGTTACAAAACTTAAAGTTTGATATGGAAACTCCACGAGACTGTGCAATAGAAGAGTTGCCACTGTATACCCAGGAAAATGTGAAAATTTTTAACAGTAACAGTAAAAGTAATTAAATTGCAGTCCCCAGATGTCCTCAGCTAGAAGAGTTACAGGCAGGAACAGAGCCAATGAAATATTTAAGACATAAAAAGGTATTTTATAGGAAAAAATTAGATATATGTTAGAAATCTTTGTACTTGTCAAATGACTGGTTGGTTAATGAAATAAGTGATTCTAAGGTAGATATAAACTATAACTAAAAATTAAACTGGATGTTATTAAAACCACACTAAAAAAACCTACAGAGTGGTAAAATTTTATTTTTGTGAGGTCCACGACCTCAGTGTGTTCTGAGAGTGAAAACATGGGCAAGGTTTGGTGTATTCATTTTATTATCTATCTATTGGACCGTTTCAAGCTTTGGTAATTTTAAAGCACATATCTACTGCAGTAAAATGAAGCTGAAACCTTAAGATACATGCTTGAAAATGACTAAAGGTTGAAATTAGTCTATCACATAAATAATAAAAATAGTGCAGCCTATCTGGACCATGTTATCATTCTGAATACACATTTGTTTCCTATTGTAAACGGCTATTCAGACATTAAGAATTTCTGTACAAGATTATTTTTTTATTTTAATCTGTCCTGCTAAAATTCCTAAAAACCTATTATTTGCATTGACCTACATGTATCTTTTGGATGGAGAGAGGTAGTAGTCGTGTGAACTTGCAAAACATCCAAAAGCAGGTAACCAAATGCTTAGCGACCACCATTTGTTATCTGTATGATGAACACCTGACTCGATACATGTGTGCTGGTAGTCGTTACAATTTACAGTGCATAAAGTAGATACAGACATCTGCATTGCATGAACAGAACAGTTGCATTTGCACTTCACTGAAAGTGCTAATTTTTACAGCAGACAGACAGACATCTGCATGAAATGTTAATTTTTTTACAATAGGCAGGAATTTCTGCATTATTTATGTTCTTTATATAGCAAAGGATACGTTAACACTTTGTTAAATATATTGGAACATGATTAGACTTAACATCAGACTATGACTACACTTAACAGTAGTTCTGCTCATCAGCTGGTGGTGGCAGTGGTGGCGGTCTCTGCAGGAGCATCAGCACCTTCAAATCATTATCTGTCTGGCCAGTGATATCTCTCTAAGGGACGTGGGTCGTCTTTCTTTCATATGCTGCTCACTTGCGTCACACCCTGTCTACTGCACTCTTGTACCAACACATTCAGTGTTCGCTACTTTCATTGTTACAACTAGTCGCTGTGAGGTGCTAGGTCTACATTTACACATTCAGGTCCGCTAGAAGATAAGTTAAATAGTATTGGCTTCTCGTTGTCTGCTGATTTACCCATGGCATCAGGTTCAATCAACAGGCAGATCTCATATTAATGTCTGCGATTTTATATTTCGCCATCTCAACAAGTCCTGGTAAGGTGGGGCTATCGAAAGTACTTAGAAAGTATTACTATTGCAGTCTCCAAAATGTCACTGACTTTGCAGAAATGCACACATGTATGTTACCTAATTAACGTATGTGTCACATCACACCAAACAAATACTCTAGAAGGGTAGAGTATGCACCTTTAAAACATGGACACCAGAGGCTCAGTCTGTCTGTTCGATCGTTAATGCATAACATAAATGATTTGTATTCAGAGCACACGAATATTTAATGTAAACGTGCACAGAAGGATGAATGAAGGCAGTGCAAGAATTTAAGGATGTTTTTCTTTGTAGCAATGGTTTATTTGTTGCATAGTCTCATACTTTGAGTGGGTGTATCAGTAAAAAAATCAGCTTCAGCTAAAATAGCAAACTGCAGAAAATGCCCAATACTTTGTAGATAAGTGCGTTAATTAAGATATGAAACGTGAAGAATGCTTGTTGACTATTTGTTATGGTATTATTTGCTAACTTGTTAGGCGGGATATTACCTTATCTCTCTCTCTCTCTCTCTCTCTCTCTCTCTCTCTCTCACACACACACACACACACACACACACACACACAGAATGTGTCGAGGAGTTGATATGCCATGATGCCATTATTTTATACACAATCTAATGTCAAAGTATCTTAACACATAAATCATGGTAACATTTTTTTTGCCAATTGTAAGTAGGATACCTGTGCTGCTTATGGTCGTCTCATGAGAGCATACAGATCTCAAATGAAAAACTCATGTAATTGGAGGAATAATAAAAATAATTTGTTATTGTTAGTTATAACAATTAACCTCAACCTGCTGCTCTCACTACAGAGCGAAGACTTTGGATGCAGAGAAAATTGCCTGAGAACAGTGCACCCTCTCCCCAATGATTGGCTGAGTATGATGATGTCAATGTGCAATTGAGGGAGAGGAAAAATGAGGGAAGGGGGAGGGAAGGTGAGGAGGGAAGGGGAGGGGAGAGCAGGGAAGGGGAGGGCAGGGGAGGGGGTGACAGCAGGGGAGGTCAGTGACAGTGAAGAATACAGGCACAATTGCCTCAGCTGTAATCTGACAGTGGAAGTACAGTTCCTGGAATGGTGAAAACAGACCGGCAGATATAGCGATTTTCTGGCCAGAATCGACACTGGTACTCTACTTAGTTTAGTGGCAGTAGAGTGGTTCTGCAGTCTGTTACAGATGCCAATCGTAAACTATCTCAACAGTGTTTCTCGAAACGAAGGTCTCCATTTATCCAGGGGCCCATATTTGAATTCACAGAGCATTTCCATAATAATCGTGTGCTAAACAAACATACCGGTAACAAATCTAGCAGCGCGCCTCTGAATTACTTTGTAGTCTTCTTTTAATCAGATTTGGGGATGGGGAGTAATCCAAAACAGTCAAGTAGTACTCAACAATGGGTCGCACAAGTACTCTGTACACCGTCTCTGTTATAAATAAGCTACACTTTCTTAGTATTCTCCCAACAGATCGTAGTCTGTCATTCGCCTTCCCTGCAACCGACCTTACGTGCTCGTATGTTTTCAAGTATCTTTGCAGTGTTATGCCTAGATGTTTAATAAAAGTCACTGTGTCAAAGAGAACCCAAATAATATCATATCTGAACAATACAACACTAATTTACTTCATTCGAAATTTAGAGTCAGATGCCGTTCATTAAACCAAACGTAACTTCTCCCAAACTCATCCAGTATCTTCCTACAGTCACTCAAGGCCGACACCTACCTTTTCTTTACAGCAAATAATCGCAGAATTCTGACCTCCATTTCTGACAGATCGTTTATATGTAAAGAGATCAAGCGCGGTCATGTCACACTGCTCAGTGGTTACTCTCGACGATATCTTTGTCTACTCTGATGAACACTCGCCATCTAGGACAAAGTACTGGATACTACTACTAAGTCTTCGAGCAACTCATATAGCTCAGAACTTATTAATACGCTAAAACCATTTTAACAGTCTACAGCGGTCTCGCCAACAAATGCCTCTTGAAATCTAGGAGTATGAAATCTGCTTGTTGTCCTTCATCTATGATTCCAGGTTTCTGCGAGTTTCTTGCGATCGTGACAGACGCCTCGTCCAACGATTCACTGTGCTATTGATCACTGCTGTGTCTCCGTAGACATTCTGCAAGCGCCTATCAATACCTGCGATGCTCTGGTTTTCCATCAAAAGAAACTCAATGACAGTTCCCCCGCTTGGAACCCAGCTCCGTTACAGACGCCGTTTTGAAGGCTATGTATAGCGCTGCCACCTGTCGGAACTTCATGTAGTTGTAAGGACTGAAGCGGGAATATTCCAAAATGCCCCACAACAAATTCCACATTTTTTCGACCTAAATTGGCCGAGAAAAAAAACTGTGTTGCAATACGTACTGAACGTTTCTCGTATGCCCAAGACCTGGGATCTCATCCGGACACGACGATATAATTTCTCTCAGTGCTTTCAGTTACTTTTCAACGTTAGGATTCCTTTTTTCTCTGTCTTCCATTACATGTTGAACGATCCTCCTGCCTGAATGATTTTTTGAACTCGAAATTTAGCGTTTCAGCTTTCTGTTAGGTGTTCCTATTTTTCGACGAGTGAATAAATAGAAGTCTTCGATATTGATATTGGTTTTACGTAGGACCAGTTGTTCTATGATTTTCCGTCAAGACATTTCGGTAACGTATGGTGTTCAAATTTGTTGTATACTTCTCACATCGATCTTTTTGTAGACACACGAAGTTTTACTGAATAGACATATCTGCGTTCTGTTTCGAACCAAGAGTGCAACAACATGCGCTCAGCATTTTTATTTGATTACTAAATCATGGTGTACCTATTCCATCCTTAGTCTACTTACGTAGCATTTCGTCCACAACTTCTCTCCTCTACCTCCACTATACTGGAACCAGGGATTGCCATTCTTTGACTAACTACCACGCTAACAACTACTTATCTGCTCTTTCCAGCATAAAAACCTCCTAGCCTTTTGAATGGGATTATTAACTTAGATAACCATCGTTGTTATTATGACATCTGATTGCTAATCTCCTTGTCTGTACTGACGGTGGCGATAATTTAAGATGTATTTGCGGCTTGTAGGTGTAAAACATTTCCACTGGTGTGGGTAGTCGGGCTAGTTGCTGAAAATAGCTCTCGGAGAAACCGTCCAGAGCCCAGAGCTACTTCTCAAGACTGTCTGTACCACTTGAAATTAATTCATTGATGCCCCAGTGTATACTCTGTAGACTAAAGTCGCTGGCAGCTAACATTACGTAGTCGGGATACTTTCGCACTCTGAGCGTTGATTTTCTCTGAATGGTTCTGCAACTGTTCCAGTGGAGCTTGTGACCGGTAATGATGATTACTTCTAGTTCTCCTAGGCCGCTCGCTAGGGTCCTGGAAACTCTACAGTAAGACTCAATTTCGACCTGGACAGACATTTCAATGAACACTCCTGCTCTAATAACACCTCACTTAGCGGCCTGTAAGTCATTTTTCAAAAAAATGGGGACTGAAGCCCAGTACCAGTGGGAACGAGGTGTGTACGTTTCAGCTTAACAACAGACAAGCTGACACTGAGCTCATGGTGCAATATGATGACCATAATCTCTGTCACAACAAGTGCCCGAGGTATCTCGGCATCACATTCGACCGCATTTTATCTTATAGAAAACATCTGGAAATAAGATCATCCAAGGCAAAAACTCGCAACATCACTCAGAGACTGTGTGGCAGAACATTGGGGGGGGGGGGGGGGGCGGGGGGAGGGAGAGGAGGGATTCAATGGTAACTTTGCGGACATCGGCTCTAGCACTGCTTTTTTCGGCCTGAGAGTGTTGTACTTCGGTGTAGTGTAATAGCTGCCTCGATAATGCGCAGCTCAACAAGACGATGCACATTACTATTGCCACAGTCAGACCAACTCCTGTCTACTGGCATCCCCGGCTAAGCAGTATCCACCCAACGCAGATTTGCTCAACTCAGACTCTGCTTAAAGGTTGCCACAATATTCAAGAGAACAAGGAAATACCCATTCATCCGACATATCTGATTACGAAGAAACACGCTTCGTTCCGCCACTGATGTCCGCTGAACAGCTGGCTAGGAGCAAAGAAAGAGATATCTGGAACAAGAACTGCCCGCACATCGGAAATTACCAAGAGCGGGAGCGATTGGAGAAATATACCTGTGCTACTGTGGCTATCGAACTTGACAGGAAACTATGGGCCAAATCAAATAGAATGGGCATTGGTTGTGGTCGGTGCTCAGTCTCACTCTGTGGATGGGGTATTGTGGAGTCTCCGAGTTCTGATTGTGGTGCTCTGAAGCAATCAGACATATAGCAGAGGAGTGCGTCCTACGATGCTATAAGGGTACATCGGTGGAATGGGTCAGAAAGCTAGGTTTAATATTTTGTCGATTTAGTTTTGTATTATGCAATGACTTTCATTACATATTGTAAATTTACAGCATGACGATAATAGCCAGTCTTTTTGATTTCCTGACTCATCATACTAAGTTATAAATCACATTATTTTACCTGAGAAAGTTCCACAAGACGGCACGGCACTTTCCTTGTCATGCAAGCTGCACGTCTCGTTCCAACAGCGCTCTGAGTGGCGACGTGCGGACACACCTCGGTCAAGTGCATGGACTGCGCGAGGTTTGCGGGACCACTGCTGCGCATCCAATATGCTATAAATCAGCAGAGTCCGGTCTCCGGAGGTCTGCCCTCCAGAGGGCCCGCCGTTGCAATCTCCGAGTAAGGAAGGCGCAGGGCGACCCTCCAGATAGCTTTACATCTCCGCTTTTCTTGCCGCAGACGTAGAACGGCGCGTTCTTGCAAATAAACACATTAATCTGGCGTTGGAAATTACACCGCGGCCAATAGAAAATAACATTGTATAACAGAAGTACTGAGAGATCATTGGTGCACCGTAAAGCTACGAGATGTAAGCCTTCGAAGCTCTGAGCGTTGCAACGCTTTGTTAATTGCAGAAATATTTTATTTACTATAATCTTTGCATAATATTGCATATTTTTAATTTTCCCAGGATCAGGAATGTGGTTTCACATCAGATTCACAAGAGATACTTCATAAACTGTGTCGGGCACACAGTTTTAATCTGCCAGGAAGTTTCATATCAGCGCACACTCCGCTGCAGAGTGAAAATCTCATTCTGGATACTTCATAGTTTAGCATTCGCTTAAAACCATCGCGTTTCAACGTCAGTCCTCCTCCGTGGGATGCAACTTCGTCTTCTCCCCATGTTTTCATATTCCTTCTTCTGTTACTATTGGTCTCAACTTTTAATTTTTTTGTATGAACCTTATAAATTTGGTATTTTTTTATTATTTTTTGTTGCTGTTTGAGGAATGCTGTTACTTTCCAGTCCGTATTTGGTCCAAGTGATTGTTAAATTTTTCCCAGAAATGCAAGACTAGTAATTCAGTTCATCCGCCTACGTTCATGCTACTAGTATGTCCGGAAAAGGTCTGCCTTTGCTTTGCAGCTACCTGCGCTTACTTCCTGTACAATTAATCTTGAATGAAAATTTAACTCTGCGCAACAAATCACTCTTTGCAACACTTAATGAACTATACAAAGGCACTTCCCACATAAAACGTAATAATCAAACACCCGCCGATATCTCCTCCATCCCCTCCCTCCTTGAATCCTCTTTGCACCTCTCTTCCTCCCTCTCTCTCTCCCTATGCCCCCTCCTACCCCCCACCCCTCCCCAACCTCTTTACTCCTCTCGCTCTTTCTCATTTTACACACACACACACACACACACACACACACACACGCACACACATCACGTAAGTTCTCCCAGCAGGAGAGACACCACAATAGCTCCTATAAAATATTCAAAATTAGCGAATCCAAAATAAGCGCCACACTGAACTTACGGCAAACGATGAACAAGTAATGTGCGATATAACAAAGAACCTCTCGATAAGTATGGAGACATAACTGTCGGCTAAAATCACCTTTTGCGAAAAATACATGGGAAGGAAAAGATAGAGCTTTTTGGTTTGGTTTTAGGGCGCAAAACTGCTAGGGTCATTAGCGCAAAAGTTAGAGTGAAATTATGTTTTAAAAAGTGTGAAAACACGAAAGTAGCAGAAAGTGATGTCTGCTAAAGATACACAACTTAACGAAAATATAACTTCAGTAACACAGTTAAACACTACCCACGAAAAAGTACTTTAGAAAATGAACAAATTTCCTTCACGACTACTTCCCAGATGACATGCTGTGAAAACTGACAAAAAGGGCACAAAAAATATCTGAAAATGCATTTTCACTAGCATTGTAGCTTTCAGGTCAGCAATCGAAACAAAACAAACAAAATGCACATATTACATGTTGACTATGCTACAAATATAGCACCATTATTAACCGATACCTATCAGAGATCACTGGAACAGTAGAAAGTTCCACGGGACTGGAAGGAGGCCCTGGTCATAGCAATCTATAAGAAGGGTAGAAAATCGGATGCACATAATTATCGGCCAATTTCACTGACGTCGATTTGTTGTAGAATCATGGAACATATTTTGTGTTCAGACATAATGACCTTTCTAGACTCTGAGAAGCTCATCTGCAGAAACCAGCACGGTTTTAGGAAACAGTGGTTTTGCGAGACACAGCTGGCCCTCTTTGTGTATGATATAGAAGAGGCTCTAGATACCGGCTCCCAGGTTGATGCCATATTTCTCGACTTTCGAAAGGCGTTCGACTCAGTTCTGCACTGTCGCTTGCTCCAAAAAGTGCGCGCTACGGTCTATCCGATGACATATGCGGTTGGACAGAAAGTTTTCTAACAGACAGAGAGCAGTATGTCGTCCTCAATGGGATGACTTCAACAGAATCAAACGTAACTTCAGGTGCGTCCCAGGACACCGTAATAGGTCTGCTGCTTTTCACGATTTGCATAAACGGTCTGGTTGATGGTACTGACAGCGGCATTAGACTGTTTGCCGATGATGCTGTAGCCTACAGGAAAGTAGTATCACGCGAAAGTTGTGAACAAATCAATGAGGATTTGCAGAAAATAAATGCGTGGTGTAATGACTGGCAGGTACCTATCAATATTAGTAAGTGTAACCTATTGCGTATAACAAGGCGAAAATCCCTATTGATGTACGAGATCAAAATAAATGCCCAGTCTTTGGAAGCGGTAACATCCGTCAAGTATCTGGGTGTGACTACTCGAAATCATCTCAAATGAAATAATCAGACTGCACAAGTGAAGGGCAAGGCAAACTCTAGATTGCGGTTTATTGGTAGAATCCTGAAGCCATGCATCCCTTCAACAAAGAAAATTGCTTCCAATACGTTAGTTCGTCCAGTCTCAGAGTATTGTTCGTCGGTATGGGACCCTTACCAGTTGGCTCTGATTCAAGAGATTGAGAAGGTCCAAAGAAGAACGGCAGTATTCGTGACTGGTACATTTAGCCATCGCGGGAGCTTTTCAGATATCATTGTAAGTTTGAGTTGGACACACTCGCAGAAAAGACGACGCGCTAAACGGAAGGTGCTGCTCACTAAATTCCGAAATCCGATCTTCGCCGAGAATGTGTAGCATATATTATTACCACCAACATTCAAATCGCGCAATGATTACCATTCAAAGATAAGGGAAATAGAGCTCGTACTGAGGCGTCCAGACAGTCGTTTATTCCTCGCGCGATCTGCGAGTGGAGCAGGGAGGGGGGAGGGGGGGAGGGGGGGGAATATGACTGTGGCGCGAATTGTGCCCTCCGCCACATATCGCTTGGTGGCTAGCGGAGTATATGTGTAGATGTAGATGTTATAATTTTTACGCCTACAACAGATAGACGACTGGACACTTCGTATTATACTAAAACTAAAAAAAAACTAAACTATGTGCGAACAGGCCTTGGAAGGCCCGACGGTAACGACCGGCCGCCTTGTCATCCTCAGCTCACAGGCGTGACCGGATTCCGATATTGAGGGGCATGTGGTCAGCACACCGCTCTCCCGGCCGTGTGTCAGTTTACGAGACCGGAACCGCTACTTCTCAGTCAAGTAGCTCTACAGTTTGCCTCAGGGCTGAGTGCACCCCGCTTGCCAACAGCGCCCGGCAGATCGGATGGTCACCCATCCAAGTGCTAGCTCAGGCCGACACCGCTTTAACTTCGGTGATCTGACGGGAACAGGTGTTACCACTGCGCCAAGGCCGTTGGCCTTCGTATTATACACTGATGGAAAAAAATCGCAATAGTTGTGCGACATAAATGAAAAGTGACAGGCGTGTTCTACATCTGAAAGATGATGTCTATTGAAATATCGCGTCAGGCGCATAAGTGTGGCGCTGGTAGCGCCAACATGAGGATGAAAATCAGGTTTGCTTTAAATACAGGTTCTAACGGTCGCCAGATCTGTCTCCAGTCGAGCATATGTGGGACATCATCGGACGATAACTCCACCGTCATTCATTTACAGCATTAACCGTTTCTGTACTGACTGGTCGACTGCAACAGGCATGGAAGTTCATCCCACAAACTGACATCCGTCGTCTGTACAACATAATAGATGCACATTTGCACTCAACATTCTGGCGGTTACACCGATTATTAACATACCAGCATTTCACATTTACAGTGGCTTACGTCGATCTTTCATAACCTGTGGTCCTGCAACGTTAATCACTTAAATATGTTACCTAGACAAATTTAGTTACTCTACATTGCAACTTTTTTCCGTCAGTGTACTTTACAGAAGATGACTCGTATACTTTGAAACATGTCTGGGTCAATAATAGGAAATAAATCGTGCCCGAATGCGGCCGATTAAAAAAAAACACTCAAATTTTACTAATTATTTATTTCTTTTGATGCGCAGTCATTACATTACTTTGCGACAGTAGTCCGATTTTTACTGTATGTCTTATCATTCACAGTTAAAATCCTAATGTTCATAAATACTTTACAAATACTCCAACCAATGTAGTAGAGTACCGTTGTTTCGTTTACTGGAACTACGTTTGTTCTTCATTAAACCAAATTGTCCTTCTCCTTCACTAACACTTTCTGCAATTGCTAATCTTCCTGATACATTGTTAGTCATAATTTGTCCAAAAAAGTTGAAACTGCCTTGTTTTATTTTGCAATTTCTATATTGATATTTACATATATCCATTTTTTATCTTAGTCAAATTTCTTTTTTTCCTTCTGCCTAAGTTCCAGGGACCATATTCGCAATTACCTCCAAAATTATACTTTTCTTATTTGTTATGTTTATCAACAGTAGGGAATTATAACAAGAGGGCAGCTAGTCGTAACTTCATATCCGCGTATACAGAATCTTAGCGCAATTATGCAACTGAGGAAATACTGCGAAATAGGTTTTTATTTACAAGCAGTAAACATATTTATTCCATCGATGAGTTATTTAACAGCACTATTATCTTTTCGTAGCTTCTATTAGTGTAGTCTCTCGCAGTAGACAGACGGCCCGTGCAGAGTTTGAACAGGATGCAATTTTGCGTCACCTCATGGTGCGTGGTTGGGTGATTTGGAAAGGGACACCATCCGCATGAGGGACACATGTCTAGTTGCGATTTATGGCACGACGTATAGTTTTACCTTCTCACAGATATTGAACGCAGCAGAAACTAGCAAAATGTAGCAATATTTAATCTCAAATGTAAGTAAATTAGAGATTCCGTGGCGAAATGTGTACGGTGCGATGTAAAAAGGAACGATCACCAAAACTAATCCAGGCAAGGCGGATTCCAGACTGACGTTCACTGGAAGAATCCTCAGGAAGCGTAGTCCGTCCACGAAGGAGGTAGCTTACAAATCCCTCATTCCATATTTGGATATTGCTCGTCAGTCTGAGATCCGTAATTGATAGGAATGATAGAAGTCCAAAGAAGAGCAATGAATTTCATTACAGTTTCATTTAGTAAGCGTGAAAACGTGACGGAGATACTCAGTATAGCGACAATCGCTACAAGACAGGCGTTTTTTGTTAAAATTCCTAGAATGACATTCCTTGAAGAGTCAACCAATATATTGCTTCCTCCTACTTGTATCTCGTGACAAGTCTGTGAAGGGAAAATGGGGGAGATTTGAGCTCGCATAGATCTTGACAACAATCTTTCTCTCCGAGAACCTTCGCCACTAGAAGATATATGATTTATTTACTAGTAGGTATATGAAAACACGTACCTATTCGAATGGAACATTGTGTCGTAGTTTAATCTTTCGAAGATTAAAAATCTACATCTATATAAATTCAGATTTAAGTGTTCAGTTCTTCAAGTCCTTAAATTTCAAAACAATCACTTAACAACTTTCAGAGAGTTAAGATTTTGACAAATCTATGTAAATAAATATGTAAATGTTCTATTGTTCAAAATCCTAAACCTCCGGAAGCTCTTGACCGATTGTTTTCAAATTGTTACACTACGTTGCTTTCGAATACCCACGTATTTTTATATACCTGCTGGAGCGCCATATGTGGTACGTATGTAATAATTATATGGCAAATCCATATAAAAATGTTAATGTTCATTGGTCCAAAATCTTAAACCTCCTAAAGTTCTTCACCGACTGCTTCGAAATTTTGACGTAGTATCGAATTTAAGAATGAAATTGTTTTTAAATCTCGAGAAGCTCTTGAGTGATTTACTTGAAATTTTTACGCAATACTCTAATGAACATTCGGACATAGGCTATATATCGTTACCAAATACCTCTTTCTGATCTAGATTTATTTTTTCAAGTTATTCTAATAAACTACACCCACACACCACACACACACACACCCACACACACACACACATACACACACACACACACACGCGCACCAAATATTGCCACCTAGAGTAACTACGAATGTGTGATATTAGCTGAAACGTCTGTGGGAAAAATGTTGCGTAGGACAACGGGGGCCTTGGTTTTTTGTTGCTAGGTGGGGTCGCATCAGAGATATGAAGGTCGACTCTGCTTTTTTTTTTTTTTAAGGGGGTGCTAGAGTTTGGTACTTATTTTCTGATAGCGGCTATAGAGTCGAATCCAATGACGTGTAACTGTAAGGTCTTTGAAGGTCAACGAGGGTAAAAAAGGTGGCATGAACGTCCATTTACAGAACGTGTTCGAAGTGATGATCATTGGTATCAATGCAGTGCTACAATCTTCTTATCATGTACTGAGTGGTATTCCTTATCACATCGGGACTTACCGAAGCAGATGCTCTGACAATTCTCTCTCGTATATTGTAAAGAAACATTCGCCGAATATGGCCTATCCATCTAACGTGCCATTGACATGTAAACACCATTCGACGATTTCGCAATACAACACTAATATAAACGGTAAGACTAATGTCGTCGAATCAAGCGAATGCGAATGATGCATTCCTTCCAAGAACAAGCCGATAAGCTTCTCATTTACGGAGAATGCCAGTTACATTCATTGAGAGCTAGAGACTTATTGGCTGAAAGATATCCTCAACGTACTTACCCTACACGTAGTACATTTAAATATGTATATGATAAATTGAGAACAAATGGATCTTTAACGCATCGAAAACATATCCGGAAAAGGAAAGTTACTAACGAGGAAACGGAAATTCGCACTCTTGCCACTGTGGTTCCTGATCCTTGTGTTAGTTTGCGTCAAATCGCAAGGGAATCTGGCATAAGCCAGAGTAGTTTTGTTCGTGTTCTGCATCGCCATAAATATCATCCTTACCATATCAGTCTCCATCAAGAATCAAGTGGTATGGATTGCATGCGTCGCATTCAATTCAGCCGATGGGCTCAAACTTCAGATTCAGAGGAATGACGCAATTATTAATTTGACTCTCTTTATTGACGAGGCTACGTTCACGGATCATGGAAATGTTAATTTGCATAACATGCACTATTGAGCAACTGAAAATCCATGTTGGCTGCGGCCAGTTGCACACCAAAAAGCGTGGTCGGTGGATGTATGGTGTGGGATTCTGGGGGACAGAATTATAGGCTCCTATTTCATCGAAGGAAATCTTAATGGTAGGAAGTACACCACATTCAAAAAAATGGTTCAAATGGCTCTGAGCACTATGGGACTTAACATCTGTGGTCATCAGTCCCTTAGAACTTAGAACTATTTAAACCTAACTAAGGACATCACACACATCCATGCCCGAGGCAGGATTCGAACCTGCGAGCGTAGCGGTCACGCGGTTCCAGACTGAAGCGCCTAGAACCGCACGGCCACCCCGGCCGGCTACACCACATTCCTGCAAGAAACTTTAGGTCTGTTATTGAAAGAAATATCTTGAGGAGCAAGGCACAGAATGTGGTATCAACAAGATGGGTTTCCGGCACATTCTTCGCTGAAGGCTAGAAATGAGTAGCAGAGACAATTACCAAATCGTTGGATTGGACGCGGAGGAGATGTGTCGTGGCAGGCTCATTCACAGTCTTGACGCCTCTAAATTTCTTCTTGTGCGGATTAGTAAAAGACATTGTTTATAAATACGTTCCAACTACACCTGAAGATATGCAAGAGAGAATTGTCATAGCATGTGCTTCGATAAGTGCCGGTGTGATAAGGAATACCTCCATCCATGACAAGAATATTGCAGCACTTCATTGATCCTAATGGTCATCACTTCGAAGACCTTCTGTAAATGGACGTTCATGCTACTTTTGTGACCTTCGTTGACCTTAAAAGACCTTACAGTTACACGTCAGTGGATTCGTCTCTATAGCCGCTATCAGAAATTAAGTACCAAACTTTAGCACCCCGTTTTAGAATAGCAAAGTTGACCTTTATATCTCTGATGCGACCCTACCTAGCAATAAAAAACCAAGGTTATATTGTGGACCCCGTTATGCCATGCAACTTTTGTCCCACAAAGTTTTCAGATCCTGTCATACATTAGGAGTTATTCTAGGTGGCAAGTGGCAATAGTTAGTGACTCGCCCTGTATATAAGAGAGAGAGAGAGAGAGAGAGAGAGAGAGGAGAGAGAGGACGGAATAGGACAGAGGAGTGGGAGGAAATGGACATAGGAAGCGAGAAGAAGCAGATGGACAGGGAAAGGGGAGGAGGTGATGTGAAGAAACAGGGTGTGAAAGGAGATTAGGCCATATATCTAATTCCAATTTGTATTAGAAACGTATACTTTCTTTTATTCTTATCCATTTAACCAAAATGAGCCAAAGCAATGAGAGGCAGAGAAAAGCTGACAACTCAATATAAATTTCAAGCTGTTTTTTCTCAGGGCAACTTGTCCTTCATGCCTCACTACTGAATAAGTTTACTACTTGAAGGTTTGGTGAAAAAAGGAAGTAAGGACTATTTTCTACAATTAAATCATATAAATATGGCAAAGAAATAATTTTTATATGCAAAGTAGTAATATATTACTGTAACTGAGTTTTGCATTTCATGCATTCACGGCGTAACTGTAACGACGTCAAACATTCAAGGACAGCATTTCTGTGTAAAATTCAATACAAAGAAAGAACTGTTTAATTAACGTGATTTTCCAAATGAGGTAATTGCCAAGTGATTCAAACGCAGTGAGCTGCAATTAAATACGATTTATAATTGACGCCGCAGTTTCCCGAACTTGAAACAGTGTACGCCAATTATTTACGGTGGAACGACAATTAGTTAATTACAGCAAATTAAGGTGTACAGTTGTATTATCATTGGATTTCCGAGCTTTCTTCCCCTCATTTTGATTTGTAACAAATATGCCTTTTCAGTATTTCTCTTTATCTTTGCATCGGTTATCAGCGTTTTTCTGTCCACTGTAGTCATGAAAGCATGACTCCATTCGCAAAGTTGCAGATGAGCACCATTTTCTAACACATTTGACTTGAATAATATCGTGTTAATACGTGAACAACAACATCAGTTTTTCGTTTTATATTTCATTGTTCTCTTATTACTTAAACTGTCACATTGAACTATTTATCCGCTTGTGTTAGCTTGGACAACTTTGTGTATGAAACTTGTAATCTAACAACAGTTTCAGACTCGAGAGAAGGCGATTTACTAGTCATCTGCTGTTACCTTTGTGGCTCTGTCTTGTACTGGAGTTTATTCAGTACGTGAGGTTTACTCCTGATATCTCCTTCAGTTATATGTAGTTCACTTCACTCTTTTGGTTGGCTATCTTATTTACCTTCAGTATTTCTTCAGCTTCCCGTTGTTGTTTTACAGCTATTTACCCAACCATCTCACCTTAGGCGTGGGTTTTTGTGTTAGTAAACTGTCGCCGTGGAATGATCCACCGGTCTTAATAACACGCTATGGTAGCTGGCCAGAAGTACAATTCCTTCAGATTTTTGAGGAAAAAGGTAACGAAGAGTGTTGTGAAGTTTATTATAAATACTCTATTTTATCCTGGTTATACGGTTTCTTCTAAACATTAGAGATTAATCAATAATCCGACATTATCTAGGGCTGTATAACTCTCATGGGAATACAATCAACTATGTATGCAGGTTAGAATCTCTTAAAAATTAGAAGATGAAATTGTTTGAGCCGTATTTTCTTCCACACTGATATTGATGATGTTAGGGGATATTATTTCCACCTTCTTATTCTCTTCAACAAAGTAACTCCACGATTGCGATTCCGCTCAGTTTAAAGTTCGATTGCCGCGTTTTCCAGTACAAGACGCGATACCTGCTACAGCGTGTTGTTGTTGCTGTTTTATGCCCTCCATCGCTGCGTCTGCAATATTGTGGATCTCCTCTTCCATGGGATTGATTAGTTTCTTCAACGTCATCATAGCCTCTTGCGTCAGAAATGCTGGCAGCTGCTCGTTCACAATCTTAACATTATGTGGGTCTACAGTGTTCTCTGCACTCGTGACGTGAGCTGCAAAGACGTATACGAAGGTGTTCACCTTGGTACGCGGCTTTCTGAAGATACCATAATCAGCTTACGGCGGCAGGATGTAGTAGCGGCGGAGGACAACTTTGTTGTGGGTCATGCTGAGTGCGGCAGAAGGATGAGGGGGTGCTTTTGGTGATTATATTCCCAGTTGGATGACATGGCTGTTTCTTCCAATTAGGCCTTGCGATGAAGATCGGTGCTGGTCGCAGCCTCTGTCACACAGACTTCACAGTTCCTGTCAGGTCAATGCCGTGACTGAGTTTACTACATTGTCTGGAAATAGCGAATAGCATCCCATAGGCCGGCGTCATCTGCACCTCTAGGGGTATGTAGTTATTTGCATACCAATAATTAGAGAGGGACATTCGATAAGTAACGCAAGAGTTTTTTTTCTGAAGGCAGGTTGGTTTCGTTCAGGATTCCAATATGTTATTCCCCACGCTTTTGGCTACAAAACCCTAATTTACAATGGGACGACCTTACGTCGCATTACTAGGAGAGCCTCTACGCCCGCGTGGTACCACTCTACTTGTCGACGTCAGAGCCAACGTCTTGCTGCGTCAATACCCTCCACATCATTCACGTACCACTTTCACGGAGTGCATCCTTCACTGGGCCAAACAGATGAATGTCCGAAAGTGCGAGGTACGAGCTGTAGGATGGATGAGGAAGAACGGTCCAAGATTGTTGCGAAGATGACAGACACGACGCGCAACGTCTCACCTTTCTTTTTGAACCTGGATCACGGGGTCCCGGGTTCTATTCCTGGTCGGACTGGGGATTTCTCTTACCGGGACTGGGTGTTTGTGTTGTCCTCATCATTTCGTCATCATTCGTGAACGTGAGAGATTGGGCTGAGTAAAGATTGGCACTTTGTACGGGCACTGATAACCGCGCAGTTCAGCTCCCCACGAACCAAACATCATCATCATCATCATATTTTTGAACCCTGGAGCTCGATTCGTTATATCGCTAGCGGGCTGGTTCACGATTCTTGCATACAGAATTAGCCGGCTGGTGGTGTGAGGAGAATCCGAGAGAGGGCGCGAGTTGCACGTCGGCAATGAATGAACCCGTGATGCAGAGGGGACGCCACGCTGTGAAGAGGAGAGGCAGCTAGGAACTTAAGAGTGGATGCGGCGATCAGCGTGTGTGGATCTGAAGAGTGGGACCGTGCCGTGGTCGGCAGGGTTGCTGCATTCTTGTTGGCGTGCGTGGTGTTTGGACACTGATATCATCGCTGGGGGGAGCGACAACTTTCAGGTGCTGATTTCCTGGCAACCCATGTGGCCAATCCCAGTTTCTGAATGTGGTGAGACATTTCGTCCGATTAGTACATGATTACGCGTGGAGAACAAAGATACTGTGCTGCTTGGAAGTTCTAATTAAGCTTGTGGACGAGAACTATGCCAAATGTTAAGGTGTAATAAGATGCCACGTAAGAGCGCCAACTTTCTGAAGAAGTATAATATGTGATAGAATGCTATATAGTCTTGACTGTGATATAGATCGCTTTTCCCTTGTAAGCGTAACATTCTACCTTGAATTTACAATTAAATTAATACAATGAAATGAATACTCTTAGCTGCATACAGGAGTTGATATACGTCAACGGGGACAGTTGAAAATGTGTGCCTCGACTGGGACTCGAACCCGAAATCTCCTGCTTACATGGCAGACCCTGTATCCATCTGAGCCACCGAGGACACAGAGGATAGTGCGACTGCAGGGACTTATCTCCGGCACTCCTCCCTTGGGACCCACAGTCCCAACTTACTGGTCCACACTATATTCGTAGTTCCCATACTCATTACTCGCGACTTTACCGATTTCCGTAAGAGTTCGGACAATGTGTGTGCATCCGCACAGAAGCCTTAACGGTTTGTCCGGACCAATGTAGGAACGTCACTCTCACTTTCCTTAAGTGGAATTGGTTTGTTCCACATTTGTAATTGTTCATCACTATGTTTAACAATTCGTTGATTCAGAATTCTAGTCTGCTGTAGTTCAGTCCATTCGTGGGTCTGTGTCGTCTCCCCAGTTAACGGGAGAGAAGTCAGGGCAGGTTTCCTCTGCCATGGTCAGCCACAGGTCAGGCACCGCTCTCTTACAGACCAACCGACTGACCGACGTGCCGGTGTTAGAAAAGGCCGAGCCATGTCATGTCGTTCTGCCGACGGTTCGAGACCGAAGCTGTAAAACACTAATACATTTATTGTATGTATCTTACATTCGTAAACACATCTCGCTTTATTCTGATGCTGTTAACGTTTAAGTTCGGGACTTACTTGGCAGTGACCTGTCGATATGTAGTTAATCATTTGTTGCGCGCTGTGGCGAGTTTTGATCTTAAATATCTTGCAACCTGAACTGCTATCAGTTAAAGACTTAGTGAGGCAGGTAGCACATTTTCTGAATTACAATTTTTGATTGGAAGGTTACTAACAGAGTTACTAAGCGACAGGCATGCATTTTTCTAAAATTGCAAATATTATTCAAATTGTTTTAAAAAGATAAATTGTTATTGACAAATGGTTTAATAAGCACCAGGCGTGCATTTTTCTAAAACGGGAAATTTCGATTAAATTGTTTTGAAAAGATAAATAGTTATTGACAGATAGTTTAGTAAGCGTTAGCTGTACATTTTCTTAAATCTTATATTTGTTGAAATGCATTCGAACGTCTGCTTACTGAGTGCTGATGACATATTTTTCTTAACTACAGATTGTTTACTGTGTAATCAGCATTTCATTCGAGTATTTCATGCAGGAAGAAAGTTGCTTAATTGTGTCCATGCACTCGCTGGTTAAACTTGTACAAACAAATTGTAGTCATGCAAATTGTGAATGATGTTGCTGTTGCGTGCCTAGCCCTTCCATTCCACAGCCTTGTGGCCTGTCTCTGTGACGTGAATTTCATTCTCTTCGCTGCTAGGTCTCCGTAGGTATTCTGCAACCGCCTGTGAATATCTGCGATCGTCTAGTTTTCCGCCAAAAGAAACTCAGTGGCAGCTGTCTGCTTTGAAAGCACCTCCACTACAGACGCCATATCGAAGGCGACGTATAGCGCCGCCATCTGTCAGAACTTCATGAAACTGTAGGGGCATAAGTGGGATTATTCCTCGCTGTCCCACAACACATTCCACATTTTTTCAACGAAATTGTGGGAGAAATAAAAATGTGTTCCATTACTTATTAATCGCCCTCGTATTACAAAATAAAATCGTTTTATTGGTTTCATAAGTGGCAATTTTCGATCATTAATCAACATCATCAGAGCTTCGTTTATAATGCGGCGTGCTGAGACACTTTCTGTAAGCGCAAGAAAAGCAATGACAGAATCTGACCTGCAAATCGCTAGTAATGTGTACGACTGAACTTTGACAATATATGACTTAACCTCCCTAAGTTTCTATAGAAAGTTGTTTGAGGAAAAATTACTGAAGATGAATAATGATGGTCGAAACTGTTAATGAACACATGAATATCATTGCTTGTGATGTTAAAACAATAACTGGTAAGCAATGAATTAAAACAGACTTTTCCAGTGCAAAATATCATTTCCATGAGAAAGTTTTTATTGCTACCTAGAAAAACTTTATGTTAAAGTGCAAGATTAAGAGAAATAATATATAAGCATTAATGAATGTTATACAGATAACTGTTGATTTAGAAGATATGGAGATGGAATCTGTACGCCATCAACATATGCATCATGGCTAGTTGGTAGATAGAAAACTTTATCCTTGATAAACTGTCGCTGCTTTATAACTGGTGAAGACGATGAATCCAGTTGTGCTCTTGCATGGTAGAAGCCACACCAACAAGCCCCACAGTCACAGCGTTAGCTACTCGGCAAGCCTGCCCAGGCGTCGGTCTCTATCTCTGATACGACATTACGCATTCCCCATCTGAGCAGTGCGTGGCTCGCACTCGTGCCATCTCTTATTTTACATCCTGTTTTTCTTTCGTGCTGCCACCTCGTTATGTTAGTTTCAATTTCTGTTGTCACTGAGTTGCTGCTTTGTCTGCCCGTCAGCGGCAGCAGCAGCGCCTATCGATATAGCCCTCACGTGTTATCTTTGACACACTGCTGCTACTTCCCGGCTGTCGTCCATCGTGGAGTCAGTTTGTACGTGCCAGGAGGGTAGTTCGGACCTGCCAGTCGTGGAGTTGGAACGCGGCATTAGTTCAGTCGGGTTTGAGCAGCAGTGGGGCCTGGATGCCCATGGCCCGCGCGACCGTTGCCGCCGCACATCGCTTGAGCCGGGGACGGTCTTCGTGGATCGTCGGTCGGTCGTCCTACTGGACGATGTGAATTGGATCGCCGATCGACTCCCGATTTGTCTTCGTCATTGCACAGCCACTGCTGAGTGTCGTTCAAGTCTTATAACAAGTGTTTTTCAAACTGACAACTTGTTTTAAATGTTGTCGACGTACTGGCAGTGAGTCGGTCGGTTGGAACGGATCAGCAAGCAAGTCTCCGCACGGCGCAGTCGGCCGGGTCCGCTGGCGGTCTCTACATCTACATCTACATTTATACTCCGCAAGCCACCCAACGGTGTGTGGCGGAGGGCACTTTACGTGCCACTGTCATTACCTCCCTTTTATGTTCCAGTTGCGTGTGGTTCGCGGGAAGAACGACTGTCTGAAAGCCTCCGTGCGCGCTCGAATCTCTCTAATTTTACATTCGTGATCTCCTCGGGAGGTATAAGTAGGGGGAAGCAATATATTCGATACCTCATCCAGAAACGCACCCTCTCAAAACCTGGCGAGCAAGCTACACCGCGATGCAGAGCGCCTCTCTTGCAGAGTCTGCCACTTGAGTTTGCTAAACATCTCCGTAACGCTATCACGGTTACCAAATAACCCTGTGACGAAAGGCTCCGCTCTTCTTTGGATCTTCTCTATCTCCTCCGTCAACCCGATCTGGTACGGATCCCACACTGATGAGCAATACTGAAGTATAGGTCGAACGAGTGTTTTGTAAGCCACCTCCTTTGTTGATGGACTACATTTTCTAAGAACTCTCCCAATGTATCTCAACCTGGTATCCGCCTTACCAACAATTAATTTTATATGATCATTCCACTTCAAATCGTTCCGTACGCATACTCCCAGATATTTTACAGAAGTAACTGCTACCAGTGTTTGTTCCACTATCATATAATCATACAATAAAGGATCCTTCTTCTATATATTCGCAGTACATTACATTTGTCTATGTTAAGGGTCAGTTGCCACTCCCTGCACCAAGTGCCTATCCGCTGCAGATCTTCCCGCATTTCGCTACAATTTTCTAATGCTGCAACTTCTCTGTATACCACAGCATCATCCGCGAAAAGCCGCATGGAACTTCCGACACTATCTACTAGGTCATTTATATATATTGTGAAAAGCAATGGTCCCATAACACTCCCCTGTGGCACGCCAGAGGTTACTTTAACGTCTGTAGACGTCTCTCCATTGATAACAACATGCTGTGTTCTGTTTGCTAAAAACTCTTCAATCCAGACACACAGCTGGTCTGATATTCCATAGGCTCTTACATTGTTTATCAGGCGACAGTGCGGAACTGTATCGAACGCCTTCCGGAAGTCAAGGGAAATAACATCTACCTGGGAGCCTGTATCTAATATTTTCTGGGTCTCATGAACAAATAAAGCGAGTTGGGTCTACACGATCGCTGTTTCCGGAATCCATGTTGATTCCTACAGAGTAGATTCTGGGTTTCCAAAAACGACATGATACTCGAGCAAAAAACATGATCTAAAATTCTACAACAGATCGACGTCAGAGATATAGACCTATAGTTTTGCGCATCTGCTCGACGACCCTTCTTGAAGACGACTACCTGTGCTCTTTTCCAATCATTTGGAACCTTCCGTTCCTCTAGAGAATTGCGGTACACGGCTGTTAGAAGGGGGGCAAGTTCTTTCGCGTACTCAGTGTAGAATCGAATTGGTATCCCGTCAGGTTCAGTGGACTTTCCTCTGTTGAGTGATTCCAGTTGCTTTTCTGTTCCTTGGACACTTACTTCGATGTCAGCCATTTTTTCGTTTGTGCGAGGATTTAGAGAAGGAACTGCAGTGCGGTCTTCCTCTGTGAAACAGCTTTGGAAAAAGGTGTTTAGCATTTCAGCTTTACGCGTGTCATCCTCTGATTCACTGTCATCATCATCCCGGAGTGTCTGGATATGCTATTTCTAGCCACTTACTGATTTAACATAAGACCAGAACTTCCTAGGATTTTCTGTGGAGTCGGTAGATATAATTTTACTTTCGAAATCACTGAACGCTTCACGCATAGCTCTCCTTACGCTAACTTTGACATCGTTTAGCTTCTGTTTGTCTGAGAGGTTTTAGCTGCGTTTAAAATTGGAGTGAAGCTCTCTTTGCTTTCGCAGTAGTTTCCTAACTTTGTTGTTGAACCACGGTGGGTTTTTCCCGTCCATCACAGTTTTACTCGGCACGTACCTGTCTAAAACGCATATCGGAACAGAAATTTTCGTTTTGATCTGTTCGGTAGTCTGAAATCTGCCTTCTATTACTCTTGCTAAACAGATAAACCTTCCTCTCTTTTTTATATTCCTATTAACTTCCATATTCAGGGATGCTGCAACGGCCTTGTGATCACTGTTCTGCACTTACAGAGTCGAAAAGTTCGGGTCTGTTTGCTATCAGTAGGTCCACGAGTCGGTTCTCTGTTTAATTGCTCGAGGTAATTTTCGGATAGTGCACTCAGTATAATGTCACTCGATGCTCTGTCCCTACCACCCGTCCTAAACATCTGAGTGTCCCAGTCTATATCTGGTAAATTGAAATCTCCACCTAAGACCATAACATGCTGAGAAAATTTACGTAAAATGTATTCCAAATTTTCTCTCAGTTGTTCTGCCACTAACGCTGCTGAGTCGGGAGGTCGGTAAAAGAAGCCAATTATTAACCTAGCTCGGTTGTTGAGTGTAATCTCCACCCATAATAATTCACAGGAACTATCCACTTCTACTTCACTACAGGATAAACTACTACTAACAGCGACAAACACGCCACCACTGGTTGCATGCAATCTATCCTTTCTAAACACCGTCTGTGCCTTTGTAAATATTTCGGCACAATTTATCTCTGGCTTCAGCCCGCTTTCTATACATATAACGATTTCAGCTTCGGTGCTTTCTATCAGCGCTTGAAGTTCCGGTACTTTACCAATGCAGCTTCGACAGTTTACAATTACAATACCGATTGCTGCTTGGTCCCCACATGTCCTGACTTTGCCCCGCCCCCTTTGAGACTGTTGCCCTTTCTGTACTTACCCGTGGCCATCTAACCTAAAAAACCGCCCAGTCCACGCCACACAACCCCTGCTACCGGTGTAGCCGCTTGCTGCGTGTAGTGGACTCCTGACCTATCCAGCGGAACCCGAAACGCCACCACCCTATGGCGCAAGTCGAGGAATCTGCAGCCCACATGGTCGCAGAACCGTCTCAGCCTCTGATTCAGACCCTCCACTCGGCTCTATACCAAAGGTCCGCAGTCAATCCCGTCGACGATGCTGCAGATGGTGAGCTCGGCTTTCATCCCGCTAGCGAGACTGGCAGTCTTCACCAAATCAGATAGCCGTCGGAAGCCAGAGAGGATTTCCTCCGATCCATAGCGACACACATCATTGGTGCCGACATGAGCGACCACCTGCAGATGGGTGCACCCTGTACCCTTCATGGCATCCGGAAGGACCCTTTCCACATCTGGAATGACTCCCCCCGGTATGCACACGGAGTGCACTTTGGTTTTCTTCCCCTCCCTTGCTGCCATATCCCTAAGGGGCCCCATTACTCGTCGCTAATAGGGTGCCTACGGGATGCAGCGTTCTCGGAATACTGTACAACAATGCCGACATGAGTGACCAACTGCAGATGGGTGCACCCTGTACCCTTCATGGCATCCGGAAGGACCCTTTCCACATCTGGAATGACTCCCCCCGGTATGCACACGGAGTGCACTTTGGTTTTCTTCCCCTCCCTTGCTGCCATATCCCTAAGGGGCCCCATTACGCGCCTGACGTTGGAGCTCCCAACTACCAGTAAGCCCACCCTCTTCACGGTGTCGGAGCGTGTGGAGGCTGTTCCAAGTGCTACGAGGTTCGTGGCTCACCGACCCAGGAGATAAAAGTTGAGTGGTGACTGAATTACCAAAGCCACGTCTGTTGACGTTGTCTCCTTGGTTGGTGGTTCGCTGTTGGCGGATTTCCGGGGAGCAACAATGAGTGTTCGAGTTGGTGAAGATTTAGCCGCCATGTTGTGGAATTAACTATATTTGTCGGTTTGAAATTCAAGTGCGCCAGCGGAATTTTCTGTCTTTTGGCCGTTAGTGTTCCAGTTACCTTCCCTGGTCGCTGACGTAAATTCGGGCAGTGTCCTTTCCTCAGCTGTTGTCGCTGTCCAACATGGTGTGTAGTTTCTGACAGCTTAATGCAGTTTTGGTTGTGGGTGGCTATGTGTGTAACGTGTTGGCTTTGGAATTCTTGTATTTTCGTGGTTAGCAAGTCGTCTTGTCGGTGGGTCGCTGACTGTCTCTTGGTTGTGTTGCCGACGGATCGAGTGAGCGCCATTGACTACACTGCCTTTCTTGTAGGCGTTTAATTGTGTATTTTTAATGGCTCATAGCCGATGGTTGGAATTTGTATGCTTGTAGTTGTGTTTTTAAAATCAAAGATCTTGAGCCGTTTTAAAAGCAAGATTTTCTAAATTGGGCAAGTCTTACATTGTCTGAAGATAAAGCTTGGGCTTTCTGCCTGTTGAAAATTTATCGTAGTTGTATTGTTCTTAAAAAGAAAGGCCTTCAGCCGCTTTAAAATTTTTGATTCTTACTTATCAAGTCTTACATCACTTAGGCT